>NC_080389.1:56168755-57513530 GCF_028751815.1 Salvia miltiorrhiza
CGGAGACAGAGGTATTAACTTAAGTGGTTGTTCCCCGACGATTTTAAGTAGGCGGAAGCGGAGCGATTTGAAGGCGGCGACGAACTCGATTTTTCTTCAGGCGATTCAAAATAGGTAATTGCTTAACCATTTCGAATTTCAATTGCATAGATGTTGTATGTTGTTGCATAGATGTTGGGTTTTTCTTAATTTTTTTATAAATTGAATAGATGATGGTTGTTGTTGCATAGATGTGCAATATTGTTGCATAGATATAAAATTGCCTTCGATTTTTTTGTTAATTTTTTTAAGATTGCATAGATGATGGTTGTTGTTGCATAGATGTTAGATGTTGATGAATAGATGTCAATTGGCCTTCGATTTTTTTGTTAATTTTTTTTCAAAATTGCATAGATGTTGGATGAAGATTTCATAGATGCTTAGCTAAGTTGCACAGTTCATTTTTTAAGTGCACAGTTGATTGATAGTATTGTGCAGTTGGATTGGTTGTGCTTTTGTGTTTTTGACATTTTTAGTTGCTATAAATCTGATACAAAGCTAAGGTGCATTGATAGTTAGGGATGTTGCACAGTGTCTTTTCCGGCGGCGGCAACATCCTTAATTTTGGGTCTTCGGCGTTCCCAGCGGCATTGGCGATCTGTGCAGCGTGAGGAAGTTTTTGAACTTTACAAGGAGGCGGCGTTCGGCGGCTTCGGCGATCTGGGCCTTCAGCGTTCCCGGCGGCTGAGGCGGCTGCGGCGATCTGTAACAGGAGGCGGCGGCGGAGACTGTCCGATTTGAACAAGGAGGCGCCAGCGGCATCGGCGATCTATGCAGCGTGAGAAACTTTCTGATTTTTAACCATTAACAATCGGCGATCTGTGCAGCGGCATCGGCGATTTTTACAAGGAGGCGGCAGCGACATCGACGATCTGTGCAGCGTGAGGAACTTTCCGATTTTTAAAAGGAGGCGGCGTTCGGCGGCTGCGGAGACTATCCGATTTTTAAAATGCATAGATGAAAGATTGGGATGCATAGATGGTTTATATTTATGCATAAATGGCATAGATGAAAGATTGAGATGCATAGAAGTTGTATATTGATGCATAAATGGCATAGATGAAATATTAGGTTACATAGAGTTTGTTAGTGCATAGATTTTGGATGTTGATGCATAGTTCTCAAATTTCCTTTATTTTTTTTTAACTGTTAATTTTCTAAGACTGCATGGATAACGATAATTTTTTGAATAGCTGTTTAATAAAGATTTTGCATAGCTATCTAATTTTTTAAGATTGCATACCTGTTTAATAAAGATATTTGTTCGAAATTGCTATAGCCTTAAAAATAATTATTTCATGTGGTTTCATATATGCATAGATGCAATTTAATAATATTTGTTTAAATAGGTTATATAAACTACATTTAAATTATTTTTAATTTTTACATGTAAATAATTCGAGTTGCATAGATGCATAAAGAACAAAAAATACAGAACACAAAAAATCTAGACGGAACGTGCAACAAAAAAAAAAATCATCTATCATTAAAAAATAGAATTATTTATCAACTAAAACTCTTTTATTAAAAATTAATTGGAATAAAAACGAAATGTATAAAAAACGCAATTAAAACAAAACATCTATCATTAATTAAGAAAATCTTAAAAGACAAAGTTAACCCTCTCCTAATTTAAAACAAAAAAAAACGGCCAAAATAAACCAATTCCACCATTTTAGGCACATTAATAATCAAATCAATCATAACCATTAGATCTTCAATTTTAAAGGCTAAGATGTGGTTCCTAGTTCTCATGTTAAAAGAGGTTTTTATTAGAACCTCTTCCTATATATATATATATATATATATATATATATAGGGAGAGGTTCAAGAAAGAACCATAAATAAAAGAAGACCGGAGAACCATTTTCAGCCATTCGATCATCAAGATCTACGGTGGATGCATCATCTTATTGGATGAATGCAGATCCTGGGTTCGAATCCTGAAGGGGACATTTTTTTTAAATTTTTTAGTGCATTAATTTTAACAGCAAATGCATTAATTTTTACAGTGGATGCATTAGATTTGATGGTTCTCCCGTTCTCACAAATAATGTAGTTCTCTCTAGAACCACACCCTATATATATATATATATATATAGGAATTGGTTCAATTGAGATTTATATATATTTTGAGATTTTGAGATAAATGAACATATAAGTACATTTTGATGAACTTGTCAATTAATTTTTATGAACGCGCGTTGGTCTAGGGTTCAATCCCTACAAGTGGCGTGTTTTTTAAATAAATTAAATAGATTCATATGTTCATCAGTTATATTGGTTATGTTCAAAGAATTTATTGATATGTTCATTTATCTCAAAATCTCAAAATATTTAAAATCTCAATATAAGCTAACCCTATATATATATATATATATATATATATATATATATATATATATATATAAGTTTGTACCAAGACTTTCGGATTTTTAATACAGTATATCTCTTTTTCTGACAAAAAAAAAGTGTGTGTATATATATATATATATATATATTGTGTATATATATATATATATATATATATATATATATATAAATCAACATATTTAAATTTTTGATTCGAAGTAATAAAAGGATTTAGTTAGTTTTATTGTTTTCTCTACATTGTATAGTTTCTTTTGTACTTTTTTTGAAATTTTTGTACTTCAAAAATAAAAAATTGTTAAAAATTATACAAAAAAACTACAATGTGGAAAAATTAGCTTCCCTTTCCTCTCCCGCCTTCTCCTCCACTGGCCTTCCTATTTCTTGATTTAGTTATATTTTGTTTAATTTTAGCAAAACTAGTTAGAAACTCTTAGTTTTCCGAAATTTTATGCATGACCTATAATTTTATGGTAAAAATCAGTTGACATCGACAGTTCACTATAAACAAAAAAAAAAGATAAAAAAAAAATACCTAACATTAAGATGACAGCTCAAGTATGCTTGGGAAGGGTTCGTAAGTACTCGAAAATGAATTTATATGAGATTGACCGAAATTAATTGTCATAAATGGAGACTAGGACTCATAACAAGACTAATTCTATATGATACTATCACAATATTAAGTACCAAACTATATACATTCAACGAATAAATATCTTGAGATTAATCATATTTGATTGATAAGGCATAATTGATTAAACAATTTATCTTAATTAAGTGTTTATTTTGTATGATTAAGCCTATAATTGATAATTCGACTTGTATTTAATTATCCAATTGAATGACTATTTATCACTTTAAAATTAGGGTAAATATCATGAAAACCCCTGAAGTATACCCGTTTTATCAAAAATACTGTGAAATTTTTAAAATGTTCTCTAAACCCTCAAACTATCAAGTTTTAATCAAATATATCCAACATCTATTTTTCGGTCACCAAAAGCGTGATGTGGCTCGCAGATGTCACAATATAATTAATATTTTATTTTTTTAAAAATGCAATGGCAAAAAAAACGTCGTTTCGTACCATATTATTTAAAAGATATCCACTATGAAATTTAAAATCACTCATATCGTATTTGAAATTCACGCTAATAACCTAGAATTAGGGATAAACACGATAGAATATGGTACGAAACGAAGTCGTTTTTTCCATGTCATTTAAAAAAATAGAATATAAATTACATTGTGACATCTGGCGAGCCACATCACGTTTTTTGTGACTGAAAAATAGATGCGGGATATATTTAATAAAAACCTAATAATTTGAGGGAATAGAAAACATTTCTAAAGTTTCAGGGTATTTTTGATAAAGTGAGTATAGTTCAGGGATTTTCATGATATTTACCCTTAAAATTAGGTGAATTATTTAATCACATTTACAATTTTATTAATTTTATCAATATTATCTATTTCACCCACCAAATCAAACCCCCTTTAAATGTCTAATAATGAGTAATGACAACACTAGAACAAAAAATAAAATAAAATCATATGATATAGTGATTGTACAGTGGACTGCCCTTTTTCCATTAATACATCTCTCAACATAAAATACATATAACTAACTTTATTACTCCCTCCCCTCCGTCCCACGAAGCATGACACAGTTTCCTTTTTGGTCTGTCCCACGAAGCATGACACGTTTCTAAAAATGACAAAAAAATTACCTTTTATTCACATTTTCACTTTTTCACCTATCACACTTAACACACAAAATATCAATTTCTTAATTCCCGTGCCGAAAAGAAGTGTGTCATGCTTCATGGGACGGAGGGAGTATAATTGACATATTTGATCCAATGTAAAATCCATAAAACGGATAGGTCTAGCATGATATTATATAGCATACAGCCAAAACAGAACAAATTCTTCCCTAGAAAAGCCGAAAAAGAACAATACTTGATAGTACTTGTTAAACAAACAATAACCTGTCAAAAAAGGAAGAATAAAATTAAAATTTGAGAAGCAGTTGAGCATCCTATATTGGATGAAAAGGAAAAGAAAAAGGGAAACACCCCCAATCAAGCAATTAATAATGTGGTAAAAGCACTAAATTTTACAAATTTTTTTAACCTTCTTTACAGTCTTTTGACTTTATTTCTTTTGCCCTTTTGTTTCCCACGTTGTTTGCAACTTTAGTTTTTGGTAAAGCACTTTTATTTAATCTTTAATAAAAATACACTTTTTTTAATTAAAGATTAGGAAATCAGGGCCGTTGAAGGTGTGAGGTCAAACCTTTAAATAAGGAGTCGGAGCCTAAACGTCTGACCCGCAGGCGTGCCCCAGCTGCGACCCGGTGCCCGATGTCTGACCCGCTCAGATTTTCTATACTTACTTAAAAGCAAGCAAAGGCTGAAAGGCGAAAGCTCATTCTCACAGAACAAAAGACTTCACAAATATCCACTTTTTATTTATTTATTTATTTTTCTTGGCTTTCTTTTTGGAAGTTTCTCGTCACCATCGTATTGGGTTGCTACCAGAATAAATTCCTTTTTCTCATCTTCAGCTTCATCCATCATTTTCCCAACTATTGACTGGATTTTGTCATTCAGAATTATTTCTCACATGCTATACAATTTATATTCCAAGCCAAAGCATCAAATCAACCCAAAATTCTGGGCTAGATTCGTTTTTGTAATTTGATTGTATAGGGATTGATTCATAACCCGTGATGAAAAATTATTCCATGTTTCGTGCGATTCATGGGGAACAACCCGCCCTCATTTGTCATAAAAAATAGAATAAAAATATAATTTATAATTAAATAAAAAAGATTAATTAGATTTTTTTTTTCATGGATCGAAGGAGTATTTCTTATAGCTATTTTATAGTACCTTTTTTCAAATTAAAAAATGAGGGTAATCTCACAAAGTGCTAGTATGTGCAGATGAAATGATGAAATGAAAAATTAGAATTTAGAATAGTCCCCATGAAATATTGTTGATTGTTAATTATAAAAAATAATCGTGCCAGAAAATTTTGGCAACCGTCGTCATCACCATTGTAAAACTACGCCAAACAATGCAACAAAACCAACTATGCATACATACATTCAAGCTAATTGTACCTACTGTGCAATCAAATACACCATGTTTATATTGTAATCGTGTCAATAATACAATAAAACCAACCCTATTAATGTGCCAACCATTAAAAAACATACTACAATTTAATTTGAAAACTAGTACGACCATTCGTGCGGTACACGACGAATATCGAAATTAAACGATATATTTAAATAAATAAATATAAATATTAAAAAGAATCAAAATATAAACAAACACAAAATATATATGTTTTAAAAATAAAATAGAATAAAATAACTCACGTCAATAACTAAATAAAATCTTGAATTTAAAAATGTAATTTTTCAATTTTGTATAAAAGTGTAATGATAATAATATTTATTAAATAATTTAAAAATTATTCGATAATGAAAATTAGCATTACACATTATTATTATAGAGTATTACACATCATAAATAATAAATAAATAATTTCATACACAAACATAAATAAAAAGTTACAAATTTTAATAAAGAGATAGAAAATAAATTATTTAAATTTTAATTTTTTTCATAACTTATTCGTTTTAAATTTATTTTTTATAATTTTTATACTATATTAAATTTAAGATGCATATTGAATATTTTCTCATAAATCAAATTTAACAATGTTTAGGAAATAAAAAATAAAAAATATAAAAAAATAATGAAAAAATTGATGGGAGAAGAGAGAGAAAAATTAAGGGAAGAAATGAAGGGAAAAAACTCTTCTTTTATGTATTAGTATATAAATATAAATTTGCCCATTCTAAGCATAAGAAAGCATACTTATTATTCTTCCATTCCCACAAAATTGGATTTCCCTTCAATTTTTCACACAGATTAAGAAAATTAATTTAGTTTTCTTTGAAAAGTACAATTCATATGGATTTATCTATTTAGCTGCTCCCTCCGTCCCACTCCAATAGACTCATTTTCCTTTTTACGTAAAAAATTTATATTTAATTGGTGTGGACCACACTTTAAGACCACTTTCCTACTAAAAAGTAAGTCTTCTTAATTTCCGTGCTCAAAATAAGTTAACCTATTGGAGTGGGACGGAGGGAGTATTACTTTTTGTTTTTTAGAGGCCTTATATATTTACTAATTAAACAGATAAATAATTTTTGAAAATAAATACTAGAAAAGAGAAATTAAAAAACACTCCATTTATCCCCAAACTCCACTCTCTCCTCCCAATTCATCTTCCACGTTAATCAACTTTCCCAAATCCACGCTCTCCCAATCGCCTTTCCCAAACTCTGTATCTATTCTCAAATCATCAAGTGTCATGGATCTCTTATATGACTGCAGCTACCGTTGCGATTATTGCCGTTGTATCCAACTCTTTTTTCTATCTTTTACACGAAATATTTCATCTGCCTCGCGAAACTTGAGTAATTTCTTTTTAGCACAGATTTTAAGGAATTATTCCATCCGTCCCACTATAAATGACTCAAAACTTTTCGACACAGGAACTAAAGAGAATGTGTAAATTATTTAAAAGTGATAGGGCCTACATTTTTTTAAGAGTTAAATTTTTCCATTTATGCAAACATGCCACTTATAGTGAGACGTCCCAAAATAGAATACATACCACTTATAGTGGGACAGAGAGAGTAGTATTTGTGTGTTAAGACTTAAGAGTCATGGATCTCTTATATGACTGCAGCTACCGTTGCGATTATTGCCGTTGTATCCAACTCTTTTTTTTTATCTTTTACACGAAATATTTCATCTGCCTCGCTGGTGAGGAGCAATATGTGCAGAATAGGGAGAGAGTACAAATCAGAGGAATCATTTTCGCCAGAGGAGCCGTATGGGTCAGAAGAATCATTCTTACCAGAGGGATTTCATCCATCAGAGGAATGGCTCTTGCCAGAGGAATCGCGTTCTTCAGAGAAGTCACCCTCACCAGGGGAACCACCTTCGTCAGAGGAGTCATCCACGCCAGAGAAGACACCATGGCCAGAGGAGACGTCTTTGCCAGAGACGACGTGTTTGCCAGAAGAGTCATCTCCACCAGAGATTACATCGACAGAGAAGACGCTTTTGCCAGAGGAGACATTTTTTACCAGAGGAGTTGTTAAATGCGCGGGAAGGTCTCCCGCGTATTATCGAAATTACCAGCGTACCCTTCCACCACGCAAGACGCATGCACCGAAGATGTTTTTACTATTTTACCCCTCCGCTTGTAAATCTATAAATAGGGCCCGAGCTCGTGTACTGTGACTTACGCTATCTCATATTTTCAAATACAACTGCTATTTTCTCTTTGGTGCAAGGTTTTCGATCCTTTTTACTTCATCTTCTTCAAGTCATCACACTAGGTATAGTTCGCGGTTTCTCTCTATAGTTTTAGGTGTTGGTTTCATAAACACCAACTGGCGCCGTCTGTGGGAAGGCTACTGAATTAAGACGTGAGGTTACGGTCGCCGACGTACGCAGATCTGTGAATCCAATCGGATTTGCGGGCGTTGGCACCGATTGGTCCGATAATCCGGACACCCAGCTGTGTTTAATCGGTTAAATTGCGTTTTCTGGTTTAAAATGTTGTTAATCTGCTGAGCTCTGCGTTGATTTGTGTTTTGGGTGCATGGGGAAAGGTGGCGACGGGCGTAAAACATGAATCAGGGGAAATTTACGTTTATTTACCGCTTGTTTGGGGTAGTTATCTGCGAATAAGGGGTTCTCATGTAGAATTGAGGTTTTCTTCACAGATCTAATGTTTTGCATGAGGAAATTGTAATTGGGTGCTCTGTTCTGATTGTGTTCGTCGTTTCCTTATGGATCCCCGATATTTTGGGTTTATGTTGCTTGTATGTGGTTGTTTTGCGTGTTAATACGATAATTGTGGGCGATCTTCGTGTTTTATCTTGTTTTCGGTGAAGCGTGTGGTTATTACTGATTAATTCATGGGTTTGCATCGATAATACGCCGATTAATACTTTGCTTCTGTTGTGCTCGGGTTCGCGTTGCTAATCCGTGGGTATTCTTTGTTTGCGATTGATAATTACCGTTACTTCCTATGTTTTGGTGACTAATCCTCGCTTTGTATCGTTGAATCGGGGGTGATAATCTGTTTCTGGTATGTTGGTTCTGTGCCGTGAGTTTACAGATGATTTTCGTTTAAGGAAGGGTATTTAGGGGTGTTTCTCATGTTTTTCGTGGCTAATCCTCGATTTCGATGGTCGAATTGGGAAGTTATGCTCTGTTCCTGGTATATTGGGGTTTTTTTGCTACGGATATATGGGTTTTTGTGGCTCATCTTCGATTTCAAGGGTATTTATTGTCGTTGATGCGAGGGCTTTACCTCAGTAATATGATAATTAACACTTTGTCTTAGTTGTGGCGAGATTCATATTGTTGTTTTGTGGACGATCTTCACTTATGGGAAACTATTATTCATGTTCTCCATGTTTTCCTTAACTAATCTTCGTATTATGGCAGTATTTGGTTTTCTTACATAATTCCTTTTCTTATCATGTTTAATGAATCATGCTAACATATCTTCTGGTGGTTGCTCTGTTTGTAATTATTTCTGGGTATCTTGCGTCTGTTGGATTTTACTGAGGGCTCTGTTTTCTCAATCTATACTCTGGGTTTATTTCCCCGAGTGTAGAATTACTTGGAAGGGAATTTTTTAACGGTCTTCGTACCGGTGCTCGGGATTCTTTATTGGGTTTCTTATATCGGAACTCCCATCGGTAACGGAGGGTTTATTCTTTCGTCGTTAGGATTGTTTCTCACTTTGTCTACATGTAGGTACCATGGGATCATCAGATGCTCACCGCAACCTGGAGAAGGAGTTCGACTCCGCTGCTCTCACCACTGAGGTGCCTCCTTCATTGTTCACTGGCCTACAGGGCAATGCTACCTTCACTGCCCCACCAGGGTTTCAGGCTATCTCCGCCACTCCGTTGACAGGGTTGAATGCAAGCCTCCAGAGATCTGCTCTGGTGACTCCAGGATCTGACATGCCGTGTTTAACTCCCGCGTCTGGAGCGGGACAGCTCACGTTTGGGTCGATGGAACAGATGATGGCGCTGCTTCACTACTCCGCTGTGCGTCAGGCACTAGGAACTCCCATGTTGTCCACTGTTCCCGCTGTAGCTCCACTGGTGGGAACGGCTACTTTGCAGGGCACTGAGGCCCCACCTCCCGCTGCTCAGGAGGTAAACACTTTGGCAATCAACAAACAGGCGGTGATGCCCTTGGAAGTGCAAGGGGATCCCGTTGACAGGGAAGTGGAAAGAAGACCAGAGGGGGGCCGTGTCAGGCTCAACAGTGTTGTGAGAAAGGAGAGGGTTGACAAGTCGGATAGTCAATCCGTCTCCCTGGTGTTCGAGGAGGAGAGACCAAGGGAGAAGGCTCGGCTAAAAAACCAAGTGTCTCAGCTGAAACATCAACTCCAGGATCTGGAGGAATCACTGAGGGAGAAATCCCGAAGGGAGGACAGGGAACAAAGGTCAGGAAAATCGCACCGGGTAGAGAAGTCCCATCGATCGGAAAAGTCGCGCTACACAGAGAGGTCAGAGGAACGGGAGCTAGAGTATTCCTCTGGCGGACATGAGTATAGAGTCCACAAGCGCCACGCTCGTGATGCGCCCAGAGACAGAAGGGAGCAGGGGAGGCATAAGGGGGACAAGAGAGCTAAGACATCAAGGTTCCACCCGATCAACAACCGCAGTCCTTTCTCGGACGATATCTTGGCAGATACCTTACCTAGAAGCTACAAGCCCATCTCACTGGATTACGATGGCACTACTGATCCGGAGGTACACCTCAATCGGTTTGAAGGGTTGGTTACGCTGCACATGTACACGGAGGGCATTAAGTGCCGAATCTTCTCCACCACTCTTACGGGACCGGCTCAGTTATGGTTTGGGACGCTGCCCCCAAATTCCATTCACTCTTTCGAAGAATTACAGACTCGTTTTTGCGGCAGTTCGCGAGTTCACGAAGGGTAGGGAAGTCAGCCCTTTTGCTGATGGATATTAAGCAGGAGCAGGGAGAAACGCTACGGGAGTACACAGCGAGGTTTAACCTTGCCGCTCTAGAGGTGCCAGAGGCAGAATCGCAAATTAAAAACTGCGCCTATGTCAGAGGACTCAGGCCGGGGATCTTTTTTGACGAATTACAAACTCGACCAGCAAGGGATTTTGATGACATCATGGCAAGGCTGCCGGGTTACCTACAGTTGGAGGATGCCAAAATGGCAAGGAAGGTGGAAAATGAGAAACACAGGGTCAAGAAAGCTGAGGAAGCACCCGAAAGACAGAGACAGCAAGATAGGGCCCCATTCAGAGGGTTGCCTCCCAGGGTACTCCCACCCCAGGGAGGAATGCCATCTAATCAACAGCGCACAGTGAATGAAGTAACGCGGTTTACCGAATACACGCCCTTGAATAAACCACAAGAAGAAATTTTTCATCTGATAAAGGATCAGCCGTTCTTTAGGGCACCGGGGACCTACCGGACTGGGCCGCCGCAGGAAGGGCCCAACAATAAGTTGTGTGAATATCACAATTCCTTCGGGCATTACACGAAATATTGTGGACACCTTAAACACCAATTGGAGTTACTGGTGCGTCAGGGATATCTCGACCATCTCATTGACAGGGGAAATGAAGGTCAGAGGAGGACTGATCAGAGAGATCAGCAAGATCAGAGGGATCAGAGAGATCAGCGAGATCAGAGGGATCAAAGAAATAACCGGGATCAGCGACGAGAACAGGGGAACAACAACAGAGATCGCAGGCTTGATGACAACCAGGATAATCGCAGAGAGGGGGCGGACAGGCAAGCTCTTCCTCCCCCCCCGTATAGAAGGGAAGTTCACATGATTTGTGGGGAGAACGGGATGCCCACATCAAATAGGGCTAAAAAGCAAGTCGTCAGAGCAGTAAAAACTGGGTACTATCCTAAAAGGGTCATGGAAATTACGAATGCAACAGAAGAGCCTGCGATCACTTTCGGAGCCGACGATATACGCACACTAATGTATCCGCATGATGATGCGCTGGTCATCACGGCGGACATTGCTGGCTGCATTATTCACCGTGTTTTCGTGGATTCGGGCAGCGCCGTAAACATCTTGTATAAGGAATGTCTCCAAAATATGGGAATTAACGCTCATGTTGAGCCGACAAATGCTCCTCTGTTTGGGTTTGGAGGAGAGATGGTCATGCCCCTGGGGTATGTAGAGTTGCCGTTGATTCTGGGCAATACAGCTGCAGGTAACAAAACAAAGATGGTACGGTTCTTAGTGGTGGATATGCCTAAGCCCTCGTACAATGTCATACTCGGCCGACCTGCCTTGACAGCGTTCAAAGCTGTTATATCACTGTTTCATCTGAAAATGAAGTTTCCCATCGAGGGTGGAAGAGTGGGAGAAGTTTGCGGCGATCAAACGACATCAAAAGCATGCCACGTGCAAATGCTCACACAGTCAGCGGGGCAGAAAAGGGAAAGATGGACAGAGGGGTCGAACGCCCGGAAGAAGGGGAAAGTGGGCGAGGTGCACGCCCCAGCAGAGGAGCGCCAAGAGTTGGCAGATTTATTAAAAGACAGAGACTCCACAGAGAAAACCGCGCTGGTGTCCACCAGCGACGTTTGCAATATGATAGAGTTATTTCCAGGGAAAGAGGGTTTCCAGACTAAGATTGGATCGGCCATGAGTGATCAGGTCAGAGAAGAGCTCATTGGTTGTCTTCGGCGAAATGCGGATGTGTTCGCTTTCAGCACCGCAGATTTGAAGGGAATCGATAGAGGGTTGGCGGAGCATTGCCTCAACGTGGACCCTAAGGTCAAGCCGGTAAAGCAACGGACAAGGAATTTTGGGGCTGAAAAGGACGCTGCCATCAGAGAGCAGGTCTATGAACTATTGAAAGCTGGGCATATTGTGGAAGTGCAATACCCAGAGTGGATCTCAAACGCGGTGATGGTACCCAAGAAAACGAATACTTGGAGGATGTGCGTGGATTTCAGAGATTTAAACGCTGCTTGTCCGAAGGACCATTATCCTCTGCCGAGGATTGATCAATTGGTGGACTCTACTTCAGGATGTGCCTTATTATCCATGATGGATGCGTACCAAGGGTATCATCAGGTAAAAATGAACAGGGGAGACATCGCCAAAACGGCCTTTGCCGTCTGTTGTGGAGTATATGGGTGGAAGAGTATGCCGTTTGGTCTGAAGAATGCAGGAGCCACGTATCAGCGGATGATGGAGAAAATTTTCAAAGAACAGCTTGCTAAGAATATCTCAGTGTACGTAGACGATATGCTCGTACGGAGTAACAGGGCAGAGGACCATGTGTCTGATCTGGAAGAGATCTTCACAGTAGTCAGAGATCACAGACTCATGTTGAACCCAGCCAAGTGCACTTTTGGGGTCACAACAGGGAAATTCTTGGGGTATAAAGTCACGCCAGCAGGGATTGAGGTCAACGCCGACAAGGTCAAAGCTATTTTAGAAATGACACCGCCCAGAGGAATCAAGGAGGTGCAGACTCTGAATGGGCGTATCACTGCTTTGAGCAGGTTTATATCGCGATCGGCAGAGCGAAGCATGCCGTTTTTCAAAGTGTTGAGGAAGGGAACCAAGTTTCTATGGACAGAGGAATGCCGCGCGGCGTTTGAGGATCTTAAAGTATACCTAGCAAAACTCCCAACTCTGACCAAGCCAGTTCCGGGAGAAACGTTGTATTTATACATAGCTATGGGGGAGGAGTCAATCAGCTCTGTGCTAATCAGAGAGGAGGGAAGTCATCAGAGACCTATCTATTTTGTCAGCAGAATTATTCAGGGCCCTGAGCTCAACTACACAGAGATCGAGAAGGCTGCTCTGGCGGTCATGATCACGGCAAGAAAGCTGAGGCCTTATTTCCTTTCACACCGAGTGGTGGTACGCACGTCTTTACCTTTTAAACAAGTTTTGGGGCGCCCGGATTTGTCGGGAAGAATGGTTAAATGGGCTGTGGAACTAGGAGAATATGATGTAGAGTACGAGCCACGAACGGCAATCAAGGCGCAGGCATTGGCAGACTTCATACAAGAAACAACCCGTCGTCCCATACCAGAGTTCTGGGTGGCTTGTGTGGATGGATCAGTGACAAAAGAGGGGTGCGGAATCGGGGTATATATCACTTCGCCAGGATATGGAACATATCAGTTCGCTATTAAATTCACCTGCCGGTTATCTAACAATGAGGCAGAATATGGGGCAGTGGTCAGAGGGGCACATATCTTGTCAGAGCTTAAGGCCGAGTGTGTCATCATCAGGACAGATTCTCAGCTGGTAGCTCAACAGTTCTCAGGAGGATACAATATCAAAGATCAGAGGATGAAAGCGTACCACACCAAAATCAACGAAATGAAAGAAAAATTCATGGAATTCAAGCTCGAGCAGATTTCACGGGAGGAGAATACAAAAGCGGATCTACTGGCGCGAATGGCTAGCGCAGTAGAGCAAACTTGGAGCGACGAGATTATTCTACTCTGTGATACCAGAGAGATGGAGACTTCGCAGGTGTTCTCGGTAGAGATCAGGGATGATTGGCGGGCTCCGATCATACACTTCCTAAAGACAGGGGAGCGGCTAAGCAGAGAGTCCAACCAGAGGGCCCGTTATGAGAATTACTGTCTAATCAACGATCAACTCTTCAAACGATCTTTCACTCAACCTTTGCTAAAATGTTTATCTCCAGAGGAAGCTAATTTTGCTTTGCAAGAAATTCATGCAGGTTGCTGTGGTGGGCATACGGGATTTCGGGATCTTGTGCGCAAAATTATCCGGGCCGGGTTCTATTGGCCTCATATCAACCAGGAAGCCAGAGAGTTCGTCCGCAAGTGTGAAGCTTGTCAGAGGCATGCCGGGAGAATCAACATACCAGGGGAACCCATGGGGGTCATGTATGCTGCTTGTCCGTTCGACAAATGGGGCATTGATATAGTCGGCAAACTGCCTACAGCACCTGGAGGGAAATGCTTTCTCATTGTGGCAGTAGACTATTTTTCTAAATGGGTCGAGGCTGAGGCTGTGAGCAAGATCGATGAAGTTACAGTGGAACGCTTTATTTGGAGGAATATCTGTTGCAGATTCGGAGTGCCACGAATCATTGTGTCTGATAATGGGACTCAATTTACAGGGCAGAGGATTGCGGATTTCTGTGATCGAATGGATATTACACAGAGGTTTGTCTCAGTGGCTCATCCACAGGCAAATGGACAAGTGGAATTAGCTAACAGGACCATATGTGAGGGAATCAAGAAGAGGCTAACTCAGAGCAGAGGGAAGTGGGTAGAAGAGCTGGACACCGTTCTCTGGGCTCACCGAACTAGTCCAAAAACGGCGACAGGGGAGGCACCATTCACGCTGGTGTATGGATCCAATGCGGTGATACCAGCAGAGGCACGACTAGAATCATACCGGATTACCACGTATGACACTGAGCACAATGAGGAGCTCCGCCGAGCAGAGCTGGACTTGGTGGAAGCACAGAGGGAGGAAGCCCGTGTCAGAGCGGCTAAGTACAAAGGCATCATCAAAGCGGGATATGACAAACGTGTCAGAGTGAGGAAATTGTCAAAGGGCGATTTGGTTCTCAAGCGAGCTGATGCGTTAAAGGCGGTGGGCAAGTTCGAGGCCAATTGGGAAGGGCCATACATCGTCACAGAGGTCTTGGGAGGCGGTGCGTACATATTGTCGGATTCAGACGGCAGAGCTCTCCCCAGACCATGGAATATAAACACACTCAAAAAGTTCTATGTATAACTGCTTCTTAGCAGGAGTAATCACTTGTAGACCGGATACTCTTTTTCCCCACAGGGGTTTTAACGAGGTCCGGGGCCATAATATCAATAAAACATATATGTGGTTCTAGGGAATTCCCTGGTGTTGTGTTTGTTTATTTCAATTCTTGTTTTCTTACATTACATATGCTACTTAACATGTTCGTGCAGAGCACTGCACATGTCACCAGAGGGGGGAGTAGGGTGTATACCCGTAGTCCCCAATTTTTAAATTCAAAATGCAAACTGCTTCTTAGCAGGACAAGGGAGAAACAAATACAAAAACTGCTTCTTAGCAGGTCAAAGGGAAAGCAAGCATCAGGGATGGACGTCTCTTCTTCCACAATCCAACACTTCGAGTTCTCTTTCACTGCCGGGACATGCTCATTTCTCAGATCTGCTTCAGCTCCACCACACGCCTGCAGAATATCCAGAAAAATAACAAGTCAAATGCTACAGAGAAGGAATACAGAAAAGGAGCAAACCAACGTCCAGATTCGGGGAATCAACGCTCAGATCTGGAGAAACAACGGCCAGACCCGGGAAACATGGCAATAACGCTCTCAAGCAAGGGAAGCCCGCTCATTACAACCACAAAGTTAGAGATCTGCACCAGAAATACAGAGGAAAAGGCGGAGCCTTTAGGGATGTGAATGTTCAGAGGGAAACTTCCCTTACTTAAGTGCTTTACAACCGATCTAGGGAGGCAAAATGTCGGCAGATCTAGGGTTTGAGAAGAAAGCAGCTGGGGGCGGCGGAAAGAAAATAAGGGATTCTGAGCTAGATCATGAAGAATGGAGGGGTATATATAGAGATGGTATCGGGCCTAAGTAAGGGGCCAGGGGGTAATGGGCCCGCACGAACTTATGGGCCGAAGAAGGGAGTAAGAAATAATTAGGCCAACATGTTCATAACAGAGTATCGCACACGTCACCAGAGGGGGGAGTAGGGTGTATACCCGTAGGTCCCAATTTTTAAATTCAAAAATACCTTCTCAACAAAGCAGAGGGGTCACGCTCCGTCAGAGCAGAGGGATCACACTCCACCAAAGACAGAGGGCAGCGCTCGTAAGCCGCGAAAGTTGGTCGTGCCATCCGGGCCTTCCATGCTCCGCGCAGAGGGAGGGAAGCTATTCAATCGTAAGCCGCGAAAGTTGGTTGTGCTGCCCGGGCCCTCCATGCTCCGCGCAGAGATAGCACTTAATCATAAGCCGCGAAAGTTGGTTATACCCCCCGAGTTTTCCATGCTCCGCGCAGAGGTTGCTTTAACCGTAAGCCACGAAAGTTGGTCACACCCCCCGGGTTTTCCATGCTCCGTGCAGGGTGTTCCTGTCAATCGTAAGCCGCGAAAGTTGGTTGTGCCGCCCGGGCCCTCCATGCTCCGCGCAGAGATAGCACTTAATCATAAGCCGCGAAAGTTGGTTACACCCCCCGGGTTTTCCATGCTCCGCGCAGAGGTTGCTTTAACCGTAAGCCACGAAAGTTGGTCACACCCCCCGGGTTTTCCATGCTCCGTGCAGGGTGTTCCTGTCAATCGTAAGCCGCGAAAGTTGGTTGTGCCGCCCGGGCCCTCCATGCTCCGCGCAGAGATAGCACTTAATCATAAGCCGCGAAAGTTGGTTACACCCCCCGGGTTTTCCATGCTCCGCGCAGAGGTTGCTTTAACCGTAAGCCACGAAAGTTGGTCACACCCCCCGGGTTTTCCATGCTCCGTGCAGGGTGTTCCTGTCAATCGTAAGCCGCGAAAGTTGGTTGTGCCGCCCGGGCCCTCCATGCTCCGCGCAGAGATAGCACTTAATCATAAGCCGCGAAAGTTGGTTGCACCCCCCGGGTTTTCCATGCTCCGCGCAGAGGTTGCTTTAACCGTAAGCCACGAAAGTTGGTCACACCCCCCGGGTTTTCCATGCTCCGTGTAGGGTGTTCCTGTCAATCGTAAGCCGCGAAAGTTGGTTGTGCCGCCCTGGCCCTCCATGCTCCGCGCAGAGATAGCACTTAATCATAAGCCGCGAAAGTTGGTTGCACCCCCCGGGTTTTCCATGCTCCGCGCAGAGGTTGCTTTAACCGTAAGCCACGAAAGCTGGTCGCACCCCCCGGGTTTTCCACGCTCCGTGCAGGGTGTTCTTTCAATCGTAAGCCGCGAAAGTTGGTCGTGCCAACCGGGCCTTCCATGCTCCGCGCAGAGGTGGCACATAATCGTAAGCCGCGAAAGTTGGTTACACCCCCCGGGTCCTCCATGCTCCGCGCAGAGGTTGTCCTTAACCGTAAGTCACGAAAGCTGGTCGCACCCCCCGGGTTTTCCATGCTTCGTGCAGGGGGTTACTATTTAATCGTAAGCCGTGAAAGTTGGTCGTGCCACCCGGGCCTTCCATGCTCCACGCAGAGGGTTACTATTTAATCGTAAGCCGTGAAAGTTGGTCGTGCCACCCGGGCCTTCCATGCTCCACACAGAGGGTTACTATTTAATCGTAAGCCGCGAAAGTTGGTTGCACCCCCCGGGTCTTCCATGCTCCGCGCAGAGTGCTCAAGCTTGGATGGGAAGCAGCTTGGATGGGAAGCAGCGTGGATGGGAAGCAGCTTGGACGGGAAGCACGAAATCGCTAACAAAGAAATCAACCAAATCCTCGCCAGAGGAGTCATCACAATCCTCGCCAGAGGAGTCATCACAATCCTCGCCAGAGGAGTCATCACAATCCTCGCCAGAGGAGTCATCACTATCCTCGCCAGAGGAGTTATCAAAATCCTCGCCAGAGGAGTCATCAGAATCCTCGTCAGAGGAGTCATCGAAATCCTCGCCAGAGGTGTCGTCCGAATCCTCGCCAGAGGGGTCAACGGAATCCTTATAGCAGAAATTAAAAGAAATCCCAAGGGAGGGGATCAGAGAAGCATCAACAACAAGCATAACAAGTCAACTCAAATCAGCAGGGGAAAGACGGGAATATAAACTCAAACATCAATGAGCAGTGAGAACAACGTAAAGAACGAAAGGAGAAAAGCGGCATAAGCAAGGAAAAAACTTCACATAAATATGCCAATGAGGCAGAGATATACACCCCAAAACGAGAAGTAAGTATCCAATTTATACAAACTAGAGAAATTACAAAATTTGTCATCAAGTTAGGAAGGAGGGACGGAGGCATCTGCAGGGGAGGTAAAGGAAGCAGGGTCAGAGGCAGAGGAGACCAGAAGAGGGACACCACTTGCGGAGGGCTGGCTAGCAGAGGCTCCCCCTGCAAATACTGGCAGCATGCCAGCTTCCTTCACTTTGGGAAGACGAGTTCCCAAATCCAATAGCTTCACAGCCTCTTGCACATACAGATTCTCATCTCTGTACAGGTCAAACAGCTGATCCACCGCAGCAGAGGAGGAAGCGGAGTCGGTGAAGGCAGAAGATGTTAAGTCAGGGGGTAGGGGAGGCTCCATGCCGAACTGAGAAAACGTCCGGGTGACCTGGCCAGAGAGATCCCGCAGCCGATTTACAAAGCGCACCAGGGAAGCGGAGAAAGCAGGCATATACATGGGAGCAGAGGGCAACGAGTCAGATCCAATCCCAAGAGTAAAATAGGGAATGGCCTTCTCCAGCACTGGATACCAGCACTCTGGCTTCCCTGGAGAATTTGCAGGGATTCCCATCAGCTTATTTATCTCCTCATCCTTGAGGTTGTCCATCAAGGTGTGCAGGTTCAGGGTAGCAAGTTGCTCTGGGGTGGCTCCCGCCATCTCCAATGCCTTGGTAGCAGTACGCTCTATCACATAAGCAAAAAGGGGTCCGAAATCCTCCAGGTATTCGGGAGTCTTTTTGAAAGCCTCCAGAGTGCCTTCCAGCATCACCCCCAGGAAGTGTTGACCCTGCGGAGACAGGAAATACTCCAGACGCTGATCTCGTACCCCCAGGATATAAGCGCGATTCTGAGCTTCTGCAGATGTCTTTTTCCAGTCGCGCCGGGCTCCTTTGTAGGCCTGCTCATACTCCGCCTTGAACCTGGCAAGGCTCGCATGGCTTTCTTTAGTTGTTCTGGTCAATTCAGAAACCAGAGAGGACTTCTCTACTTCTACTTGAGCTAGCCGGGCCTTCAAATCAGTAATCTCCGCTTCAGCTTTACTCAGGCGTTCCACCACCCCAGCGACAGCATCATCACGCTTGGCAACGTCCGCTTGTTCCTTCTCTCTCTCTTTCTCTGCCACCTCGTAGTCATGGATGCATTTAACAGCCCCCCACATCCCCGACTCCACCTGCAAGAAAATAAAATGGGTTCCAACAAAACAATAAAAGGTTAGTAATTTAAAATTTTTAACAAAGAGTATAAGATGCAGGATACCTGAAGAGCCAACCGGCAGAGCTGAGTAGCTAAAGCCGGTCGGGACAGCTTCTCCATTTTCTCTTGGTCCTTTGAGTGGACACGAGCTATCAAGGCATCAATCAATTCCTGCCCCGATAAACTCGAAATCGGCCCAGGAACAAGATCCTCTGGTTCATCAGCCGAGGGCACCACAACTTTGCCCTTACCTTTTCCACCGGCCGAGGGGAGAACCTTAGAACCACCAGCTAACTTCTTAGCTGGCCCCTTGCCCTTGTCCCCAGCAGAGGGGAGAATCTTTACACCACCAGCAGACTTCCTTGCTGGCTCTGAAGATTTGCCGACCTTTTTCAGGCCCTCCTGTTTCTCCTTCTCACCTACAGAGATTAGGGAGCCCCTCTTCCTTTTCTTCGAAAGCTCAGCAAGGGGGGCACCGGGAGCTGAATCGGGCGAAGGAACCTCATCAGTAATATCCACGATTTGGATATCTTCTTCACAGGTGCCAGCGGCATCACCAGCGCTGGAACGTCTACCCCTATGAACAAGGGCTCCCGCATCAACTTCCTCCGCGTCAAATGGACGCGAGGCTTCCACATTCCCCTCTGGGATTTCAACTACAGGAGGAATAGGGGTCAGCTTGGCCCCAGTAGGCTGCTCCGAGGGATTTGTCCCGGAAGCAGAACCACCTGTGCCATGTTCCCCGCTGCCAGCAAGAGAGGGAATGTCGGGCAAATTGTCCCCACACTTGCGCCTCCAAGACATATCTGCAAACCAAAATTTCACAACATTAAAATCAGGGGTAACAAAAGCTAATATGTTTTTTAATGTATATTTTTTACCTATTGATTTCTCTGGGTACAGGGGAAATAGACCATTGTATGCCAGAGATGAATTATTCTCAGCAAGGTACCTACAGTCTAGGGGCTGGGCCTTGTTCATAGCGTTAAGGTGGGCTATAATACTCTGGTCACGGGTAGAAGGGACCTCGGGAGAGGCCGGTTTATAAGTAGTGCGAAGCTTATGCCATTCCAGCTCCAAAACGTGATAATCGCGCCAGGTGCCGAAAAGGGTGCGCACATAACAATAATGCTTCAGGAAGCCCTTATCGAAAGAATTCAAAGAGGAGAGAAAGGTAGTAGGATGTTTTGGATGAGCTGCAAAGCTATACAGGGGACTGCCCTGCATGCGAAGGGTCTGGGTCTGACAGAACAGTTTTGCGGTGTCCCCAACACCGTGAGCCCGGCACAAAACATGGAAGGCATATAGCCTTCGGATAGCAGAAGGGGCGACTTGAAAGAAAGGGATGTGAAAATAATTACAAACATCGACCAGCAAGGTAGGAGGAGGGAGCCTTAAACCAGCATCTATCTGGGCTTTCCAAACAACTATCACCTTGGGATGGCGAAGGTTCTCGGGAGGCGTTGAACCCTTAGAGAAGGCCTCGAACTTTAAACCTTCAGGACGCCTACATTTGTTTCTCAATTTTTCCACCTCCGCGACACTAAGACGGGATGGAGGAACACTTTTGGGGGGTTGGGGGGTCTTCTTCCCCTTTTTCTTGGGTGGAGGGGGAGGGGGCGCAGTTTGAGATTCGTCAGAAACAGAGGGGGAAGGAAGATTTTCGGGATCTTGCTGCGAGGGGGAGGAAGATGAAGGGTCTCGGGCAGAAGGAGAGGGCGAGCGAGAGGGTTGAGGGGCGGAGGTGCAGGCCATGATGGGAAATGCCAATCCTAGGGTTTCTAACACGCTCAATCAGAGCACCAACAATTATACCACTACGCTACGATTAAACACAAAATTGCAGTGAAGAGGATGCGCGAGTTACCTAGTCCAGAGAAAGATGGGCGGTAAAACCTGGAGCGGAAGGGTCGCGGGAGGATGCCGGAACAGTGAGGAAACCGCCGGAAAATGCAGAAAAATCGTTCGGAAAGCTTGGAGAAGAAGAATAGTGAAAAGTGGGAGTTCGAATCGACTAAGTAAAATTGTACGCGGGTAACCACCAGCACACGGGATGAACGGCACGTGGCATACGGAAAAAATCAACGGATGAGGATTTCTATGGAGAGGCGAAAAGACGCGAAGATTAAAAAGTGACCTCGGGGTACGGGGAAAATACTGTAGACTGGGCAGGCATTTAATGCGGATGACGTCATCCACGCGGACGAGTCCTCTGACTAGTTGTACCACTCCAAAGTGAACTAGCCAGACCAGGGGGTGGGAGTAACAAAAACGCCAGAGAACAATTCACAAGGCTTATCTTTATTTTCTCATAAAATCAAAATGCTTATGTCTTTATGATTTACAGGGGTCAAGGAAAACAACAAAGCGTTGATGCTAATAATACACCACTGGTTGAACATGAAGAATACTCGGTTCAACCAGACTAGAGGGGGGAGTGGTTGGTGAGGAGCAATATGTGCAGAATAGGGAGAGAGTACAAATCAGAGGAATCATTTTCGCCAGAGGAGCCGTATGGGTCAGAAGAATCATTCTTACCAGAGGGATTTCATCCATCAGAGGAATGGCTCTTGCCAGAGGAATCGCGTTCTTCAGAGAAGTCACCCTCACCAGGGGAACCACCTTCGTCAGAGGAGTCATCCACGCCAGAGAAGACACCATGGCCAGAGGAGACGTCTTTGCCAGAGACGACGTGTTTGCCAGAAGAGTCATCTCCACCAGAGATTACATCGACAGAGAAGACGCTTTTGCCAGAGGAGACATTTTTTACCAGAGGAGTTGTTAAATGCGCGGGAAGGTCTCCCGCGTATTATCGAAATTACCAGTGTACCCTTCCACCACGCAAGACGCATGCACCGAAGATGTTTTTACTATTTTACCCCTCCGCTTGTAAATCTATAAATAGGGCCCGAGCTCGTGTACTGTGACTTACGCTATCTCATATTTTCAAATACAACTGCTATTTTCTCTTTGGTGCAAGGTTTTCGATCCTTTTTACTTCATCTTCTTCAAGTCATCACACTAGGTATAGTTCGCGGTTTCTCTCTATAGTTTTAGGTGTTGGTTTCATAAACACCACTCGCGAAACTTGAGTAATTTCTTTTTGGCACAGATTTTAAGGAATTATTCCATCCGTCCCACTATAAATGACTCAAAACTTTTCGACACAGGAACTAAAGAGAATGTGTAAATTATTTAAAAGTGATAGGGCCTACATATTTTTAAGAGTTAAATTTTTCCATTTATGCAAACATGCCACTTATAGTGAGACGTCCCAAAATAGAATACATACCACTTATAGTGGGACACAGAGAGTAGTATTTGTGTGTTAAGACTTAAGAGTGGTGGGTATAAAAAAGAAAAGGTGAATAAAGAGAAAAAAATTTACCATATAAAGAAAATGCTCAAGCTTCACAGGACAACCCAAAAAAGAATATTGCTCAAGCTTCGCGAGACGGTGGGAGTACTAATAATTATACATTACTTTATGAGCCGTGTAAGTGTGCATTAACTACAACTGACCTAATTCTCTTTTACAACTCAAAGGGGCGAAATGGTAAAAATGAATATTTATTTAATTATTACTACGGATTAATATATTCCATTCATCCACGAAATGAGTATTCATTTAGAGTAATGCTAAACAGCCACATTGTGGCTGCCCACAATTTACTTAAGTAGAAAATAATTTAATTTATTTAACTTATTTTTTAAAATAAAAATAAGATTTAGTCATTTTATCATATTCTCTACATTATAGTAATTTTTTTGCAATTTTTTGGTAACTTTTTTATTTTTATTAAAAAATAAATTAAAAATAAAAAATGCAAAAAAAATTTAAAAAATAAGTACAATATAGAGAATATAATAAAATAACTAAATCCTATTTTTATTTAAAAAAATAAATTAAATAAATCAAGATTATCCTTATTATATTAGTGTGTGGGTGGCCACAATGTGGCTGCATAGATTTATTGATTCATTTAAGGGTGACTCGAGTTTTAAGAAATTGATTAAGTGTGTGAATGAAATAGAGGACCCACTTTTATTATGAGGGAGTTGTGTAGCGTACACTAACCAAAAAAGGAAATGAATACTCATATAGTGGACAAACCAAAAAGGAAATGATAGAGAAAGTACTTTTTAATTTTTCACCCACATTCAAAGCTTCATTTTGCTATTCTATATTATTCGAAGCGTATTGCAGTGACGGAGGGATGGGGCCCCCAGTAGGGGCACTGAGCCCCACCGAAAATTTCAAAATAATTAGTATATATATTAATATTTATATTTTTAATTACATATAGTTTTAATTCTAAAAAAAATCTCTTTTTTCCCTTAAAACAATCATAAATTAACAATGTTTTTTAATTTAGGTTTGATGTTATTTTATATTGTTTGTTATTATTATTTTTTTAAATAGTGAATTTGAATTTGAATTATCTATAACGAACAATCATAAAGAAAAGAGTACAATTTGAATTTTAAATGTAAATTATTTTATAATCACCTTGCAATTTACTTACCATGTTTATTTTACTTTTTAAATTATGTTATGGATTGTTTGTTTTAGTTTCTTTATTAATAATATTTTTTAGTTATAACTTGACTTTATTATGTGAATTATTAGATATTATAGTTAATATATTTAAGTAATTAATCCTAGTTCATATCAGTTATTAGCTCAAACCATCATACTCTGGTGAATTAGTTTTCATTTCTTTTTTGTATATATGTTATTTGTATTTACATTATTAATGAGGATTTAATATTTCTTTAGTTATGTGAAGTAGTGCCTTAGTTAATGAATCCAATTATTACTTTTATTTTTAGATATCAAGTTATTAATTATTATTAATAATCCTAAATTTTGTTATGTAAGTTATTAGGACATGTTTTGATTAATCTTAGTACCTCACATTGAAAGAGATTTTTTTGATTCCAAATCAAAAGAGATTTATTTTAAATATTACAATGAAGTTTTTATACTATAATTTTAGAATACTAAATGTGAAAAAAATATATATTATGATATAGCAATGTCTAGCTATTAATTTTAAACAATGCATTATACATAAAATAAATTGATAAAAAAATAATACTTTTATTTTTAATTTATATATATATATATATATATATTATTTTAAAATTATTACAAATTAAGCCCCTTGGAACAAAATTGTGGCTATGCTAATGCCACTGCAAGCATGTGTAATAAATGCACTTGATGCTCGACCTCTGCGCGTCAAGCAATAATGATCAAATATTTATAAAAAATGCATTAATACTTGACATACTCGACCATCATAAATAAAGCGTCACACTAATTCACGGCATAAGGGTAAAATATGAAGCGGTTAAAATAGAAATTTTCATTTCAAGCACCCTTTTCGATCAGCAAATCCATTGTATCTCTTTCAAGTTTTCAACCATTCAAGCACTATGAATTTTAACATACTAGTAAAGAGATGAAAAAGAAATACACATAGCACGTAATTCGCTGGCACGGGGCACTATGAATTTTAACCATACAAGGGGCTTGGAGATAGAGGGTTTTCTGAAATTTGACAAATCCAAGTGCAGTCATGAGTCATGACGCCTAACAAAGCATTCTGCTTAATTAAATATGTTACAAACTCGGTTTACGATAAATGTGATTTTTATCATTTTCGTCCATTTATAACAAGTACTCCCTCCGTCCCGCTAATCAAGTCCCCTTTCTTTTGGGCACGGGTATTTAGGAGAGTTAAAGTGGATGTAAAAGTAAATGACCCCACATGTTTAGTGTAATATTTAATGTTATTTATACACTAACTAATTTCTTTAACTAATTGCCTTTAAAAAATAAATTAAAATCTGGAATAATTTTAAAACTTATTTATTCATTAATTAATTAAGTTGATTAATTATTTGACTTTAATCTGCCGAAAATGAGAAATTGTGGCAGTAGACCAATTTAACCAAAAAGGCACCTTTTACACCAATTTAACTTGATTAATTAAATGAGTTTAAAAGAGGCGCCAACAACTAGAACTTGCAGTACACAAATTTAACCAAAACCAATTTCATAGATTACTGTTCATCACCAAAAAAAAAGGCGGCAGAGGCTGTACAAATACAATTGCTGCTTCATTTATTGCATTACATTCTTCCTTGCAATAAATGAGCCAAAAAAAAAAGAGAATGAGGAGGAAGGATTTGACAACACAAGAAAGAACTTCAATTCTTCAAACCTTGCTTTTAGAGTGCAAGAATGGGAAGCCACCAAGAGGCAAGATGAAAGCTATGGAGGAGAAGTTCCATGTCTGCCGGAAGACCATTTCTCGCATTTGGGCTGAAGCAAAACATCAACAACAGCAAGGTCAGTGCATAAGTTCACAGAGTAAGAAGATATGTAGGCCAAGGAGAAGAAGGGTGCACATAGACCTAGAACTAATTGCAAGTATAGAGTTAACAAAGCGATCAACAATTAGAAGGCTAGCAAAAGGCATAAACTGCAGCAAGAGTACTGTTGGGCGTTGGGTAGATCAAGGGCTGATCAAAGCACACACTAATGCAATAAAACCTGACCTTACAGCAGCAAATAAGCTGTTAAGGATGAGGTTTTGCCTCGAGGCAATGGAGTATGACCGGCAGCAAGATGTATTGAGGTTCAAGACCATGCATAACACTATACATATTGATGAGAAATGGTTTTACATAACCAAAAGTTCTCAAAGGTGGTACTTAACTCCAGCAGAGGCTGAGCCACATAGAGCTTGCAAAAACAAAAAGTTCATCCAAAAGGTGATGTTTTCGTGCGCAGTGTGCAGGCCATTGTTTGCTCAAGATGGTAGTGTGTTGTTTGATGGGAAGATAGGCATCTTCCCATATACAGAGATGGTGGCAGCCAAGAGATCAAGTAAAAACAGAGTGGCAGGAACTCTAGAGCAAAAGTCAATAGAGAGCATCACAAAGGATGTTGTTAGAGAGGGGTTCATCAAGCAGGTAATACTCTTAGTATGCAATCCAGTTCAGTTTATTTACTTGAAATATGTACTGATGTATGAATGATAAATTGTGGCAGCTTGTACCTGCCATCAAGGCCAAGTGGCCCTCCTTTTACAGCAAGGATATCTTTATACAACAAGATAATGCAAGACCACACATTAGAAATGATGACTTAGAGTTTAGAGAGGTTGCATCAAGTGATGGTTTCAATATCAACATAATTCATCAACCTCCAAACTCACCCGACACCAATATCAATGACCTTGGTTGGTTTAGGGCAATTCAAAGCCTACAACAGGAGACTGCATGCTTCAATGTGGATGATTTAGTAAAAGCAGTGGTATCTTCTTTTGAAGAACTAGACCCTATGACTTTGAATTGTGTTTTTTTAAGCTTACAAGGTTGTATGCTAGAGACTTTGAAGGTGAAGGGGCAGAATTGCTACAAATTACCCCATATGAAGAAAGGCTCGTTGATTAGACAAGATAGGCTGCCACTATGTTTGGATGTTCCACAACAACTTGTGAGTGAAAGCATAGCACATTTGGAAGAAAAAGGTGAAGTTGAAGGCATTGAAGAACTTAAACAGAGATTGGGAATTCATGAAGCAACATTAGATGGCATTGAATCACAGTTCAATGCCCTAATGTTACTTGACTAATGACAAGGTACTCAAGTCTCTTTTTTTGTGGTTTTGTAAATGTGAACAGCAACCTATAGTAGGGCTGGTAGTGTGTTTTTTTGTTTTTGGAAATATGTACACACACATGGTAAATGATTTAGTAATGGTGAATGCTTTAGTTCGCCCTCTTGCCTAGCTACCATCACTACATATGAAGTAGTGGGCAACAAAACAAGTTGCAGAACCATTGAAAGCATGATTTAGTGAGCAACAACAGCAACCACCAACCAAGAACAGTTTGAACCATCAACCACAGAGCAACAACAGAAACCACCACCCAAGAACAGAACAGCAAGTGGCAATCAGCCCACATACAGAGCAAGAAGTGGCAATCAGCCCACATACAGAGCAACAACATCCACCACCACCCAAAAACAGAACATCAAGTGGCAATCAGCCCACATACATAGAAACAACAGCCGAAGCCACCAAATACAGATCACACAATAGCCATCAACACCAATACAAAGCTACAACAGCCATACCCAACATCTCATAGCAATAAAGAAATCATAGATGGCCTTAATTAAATTTGTATGTGCATTATTTCATCATTTCAGCATTGACAACACCAACACAGCCCTAGTACTCTTGCATGCAATCAATTAACCCAGAGACAACAGTCACATAACAAAGGCAAAATGGAAGATCTCACCCGAAACATCATTGGGTAAAAAATGGCGAGCAGTTTAAGGTGGGCGTTGGATGCAGTGTGCCAAGACTGAATTGGTTCAACTGATTTCATCGCCAATTCATCCGAACTCGCCTCCAATTCCTCCAATTCCTCGAAGCTAGGGTTTGCCTCGCTCAGAAAATCATTTCCCCAAGATTCATAACAAAAGAGGTCAAGATCTCCCTCAATTTCAGACGATGTAGTACCACACAAAGGTATTGAGTGAGAAACGTACGATTTCATCCTTGCGGGGCAAGGGCGTCGAAAGATCGGAGGTCGGAAAGGAGGGGGCGAGCGCCGATCTGCCGCGTCGTCTCTAATCTCTTCGCAATCTGACTCGCCGAGACCATTCTCCTCGGGTGACGGCGGCGACGTCTCCGACATGGAGAAAGGGAAGTACACCGGCGGCGGATCACCCCAGGAAGAGCAAGAATCTTCGGAGTCCGGAACCACCTCTCCGCTCAGATATTCCTTCCAACCGAAGGGAGGCTTCATCACGGCGGATTTCAGAACGGAAGGCACGGCGGCTGTAAGAACGGAGAGGCACAGAGGAAGACGAAGGCCAAAATCTAGGGTTTTCCCCTTGTAGGAGGGCGGCGCAGTCAGAGAGACGAGAGGAAAGAGAGAGTGGCAGATTTAGGCGAGAATTGGGATGGGTTGGTTTTTAGGGTTTTCATTTAAGTTTAAAGGGAAATTATTAACACTTAATTAACTCAACTAATCATCCCCTAATTCATGCCAAAAAAGGAAAGGGGACTTGTTACATGGGACGCCCCAAAAAGGAATACGGGACTTGAATATTGGGACGGAGGGAGTACTTCCTCTATTTCATTTATCTTTAAGTATAAATATTAAAGATAAAGTATTAAAAATATAAAGTGAATAGAAATTACTCTCTCCGTCCCACGAAGCATGACACAGTTTCCTTTTTGGTCTGTCCCACGAAGCATGACACGTTTCTTAAAATGACAAAAAATTTACCCTTTATTCACATTTTTACTTTTTCACCTATCACACTTAACACACAAAATACCAATTTCTTAATTCTCGTGTAAAAAAGAAGTGTGTCATACTTCATGGGACGGATGGAGTATTTATTTAATGTGTATAGAGAAATTAGAGATTGCATACTATTTCTAAAAAGTGCTATTACAAATAAGATAAACTTAAAAAAAACCGTGCCAAGGTAAATGGAATAAATGGAAATATCATGTTATCCATTCAAATACAATACTTACAAAAAAAAAAAAAAAAAAAGAGCATATCTCATGTACTATTTGTTTTCTACCGTTAATCAGTGAAACTAAAATGTAGCCATAAAATTAGATTGATAATTATGATTAATAGAGCAAGAGAGAATATTTTTGGTTTAGTTTGGTTTGGTTGCGTTGGAGGGTGCTCACCACACCAAAGAGTCCAAATTACCTAAAAGCCTGAGCCCTACGCACGGTCTGACGGGTGCACCAGTCATCTCAGTCCTACTTCTGTATAAATAGTTCTACAGCTCTGCTCTCTGTTTGGCATCATCCTTTTTCCTCTCGCTTTTTCACCTTTCTCCTGTCTTACTAGCCACCTCTTTTTCTCTCTCTCCATACATGACGTTACCTATTCCACCTCTATATTAGCTCCCATCTCTTACATTCAACCACCAGTCCGTAGCTCCCCTCTCTCAAATTTTCTGATTCTCTCTCCCCCCCAATTACATGGAAGCGCTTGGTCTTCTCAAGTTCTGGAGAAGTGCTGCCGCCCGAGCTGAGGCGAGCTCCGAGGCCGATGACCTGCACAATGCCACGGACGACGAGGACACCGAAGACGATGACTCGTTCTTCGACTTGGATTTCAAGTCGCCGGAGCGCGCTGCGGTGGAGGAACGGGATGCAGATTCAAAGAAGGACTGTCAGTTCATTGAATCTCCCAGAGATGTTCTGCTCACCAGAAACGACCATTTCTCCAATTCGAAGCCACTGTCGCCGGTGACTATCCTCCGATCAGCTCCCAAGTTTAAGGTCTTCATGTTAGGTTTCAGGAAATCGTCGAAATGCGACAAGCCTGAGCCTAACGGCGAGACGAAGGCGAGTCCGTTGAATCAGCTCTCCAAATCGTCGAAACTCGATCGGAGCAACCGTTTCTCCGTCAATTGCAGAGTGGCGGACGCGCCGCCGGTGCCGGTTTTCACCAGAGATAACAGTTTGAGAAGCAAAATGATGAAAGAAAACTTCGATTACGAGACCACTTCCGACGTCGGGTCGACGGAGAAATCCGTACCCAAGTATCTGAAATTGATTAAGCCGTTCTACGTGAAGGTCTCGAATAAGGTGAAATCGACCGATTCCGTAACTCCGTCGTCCTCTCCGGTGACCGCCCCAGTGAACTTGTCTCCGAGGAAGTTTTCCGAGGGGAGCAGGGTCGGAAGCTTTAAGATTGTAACACGGAATTTGGTAAAGAGTCGTTCGGCATCGTCGGCGGCGACGGTGGGGGTTGCGCCGCCGTCGATCCGCCGGAGAGACGATTCCTTGCTGGAACAGAATGACGGAATCCAAGGCGCCATTCTCCATTGCAAAAAATCCTTCAATTCATCATCCCAAGGTACCTTCATTTTTCATATCACCTCAAACTTTCCTATTTTAAAATATACACATAAAATTAGATTAAACTGGTACGAATTCATATTGCTAATCATTCACTGGTTCTATTAAACTTCAGATTATTCGCGATTATTTCGAGCTGCGAGCGATCCATCACACGAGAAACTGAGAGCGCCGTTGAGAAATTCATTCGAGGAGCAAAAACGGTGCAGCATTTGAATTGCAGCAGGGGAAACAAAAGCAGCGGGAACGTCCAAATTGCTCAAGTCAGCATGACGTCATATTTCCAGAGCCATGATGAAGATAGGATTTTATTAGGATCTTCTTCCTGTAAATTTAGGGCGCAGTAATTAAAAAAAAAAAAAACTCAGAAAATAGGCGGGTGGGTAGTCTGAATGCCCAATGAGTAGAGACGTAGTTTTTGTTCTGTAAAAAGTAACTGATGGGGTTTTGAAAGTAGCGTAGCGCTGTCTGCCAAAATTCAAACGACGAAATATACAAAAAAGAAAAAAAATGAGGGAAATGATTAAAGATGTATCGTGTGGCTGAATTTTTAGATGAGTTCTGTTGTGTATTGGAATGTAATCTTTTGAGATGTTTGTGTATGTATGGATTGGTTATGGTTTATTCTACTTAAAACCAAAGTCACGATCATTTGCGTTTGTGGATTCCCATGATAAATTTCACCCCTCTTTTGAGCATAAAGTTCCAATTGTTTGGTGCTTGTTTCGTTTCGTCTGCGAATGAAGTGCGTGTACAATAATGAGATTGTTGAATGTTGTAGAAAATTAATTATGACGATAAAATATTATGCGTGATTATATTATTTTTTGTGTTTTTTATATAAGTAAATATTTTCATTTTCACTATCTCAAAAAATCCACTTTTTATCTGTATGTGTTGTTCGTGAAATAAATCAAATATTTAATTATGGCAACTTAATTTAAAGCTGACAAAGTATGCGGATTGGGTGGATTCCAGAGAGTTTTTCAAATAAACTTCGAAGTATTTTGTTTTTACGGTCCTATAAGAACAAATTGGACGAACAGAAAGACAAATGCACCCATATATGTGGATAAATCTCATGACTTATAACAATGCTCAAAGGCGATGAAAGTTGTTCACAAATAGATAGGTCTTTTGTGTACTCCTATTTCATTATTCTACAAGATTAGCTCCATTGCAAAATCTAACAAGACAGTTCAAAGAAAATTATATAGTAGTAATTCATAACAAACTAATGGAATTCACAAACCAAAATCTTTTTTTGTTTTGGATGTCGGCTTTCACGTTTTGTAACTATGGAATTCACAAACCTTCCATAATTGATCTTGGCCTAATTTATGTTGATAGTTTCATCTCATATTGTATTTTGATAATTTTGCATGCCACACTACTTTTTAAGCAAGGCAAACCTTTTATTTTTTACTTAAGTCCAAGGGGGCGCTAGCCCACATTTTCATTACTGAACTAGTTATGTATCAAAATAAACAACATTCTGAAAGAATACAGAAACGCAAGGAATCGAATTGCAAATGGTCAGTCTTTTTCTTCTCTATACAAACAATTTTTAAGAATAGACTTTTTTTTTTGATAAATTAATACTATTAAATAAAGAAATTTAAAGGTTACGCCACAGAAGACTCGAACATAAGACCTTTGGCTTTAGACATTAATCCCTTACCGTTTGGTCAACACACGCACATTGAGCTTAAATTCGTACATAGTATTGATGGAGTGGTCTAATTGGTATATGTACTAGTGATCCCGTAATTGCAATTAATATTCAGTTATCAGTTTGCATTATACTAAAACTTTTGCATTTAGGATATCTTTTTTTTTTTTATGAATGAATTTAGGATATCTTATGCACACAATTGGTAGCCGTCGTAAAAATCTCTAATGCATTTAGTTGACGTTGACAAAAATAATACTCATTTATGATGTTATAATGTTAATGCATATATCACTTAAATTTATAACTAATGTCAAATTTTTTTAGGGAGACTAATGTCAATTGATATACACCTCCTACGAATTTTGCACATGCTACTGATTTTGATATTTCACATGCACTAATTCCCTCACTCTTCTTATTTAATGGATCGATCGAGATATGTATACACACTTACAAAGAGAGCTGACTCGATTTAAATTTATTAATTTATCTAATTAAAAAAAGTAGAAATTTCGTTTGTGGTTACATTTACAGTTTAGTGCTAAAATAAAGAATGATCAAAGGTGGACTTAGAATATTTGAAAGGTCTTAAAAGGAGCAATTAGAAAACACGCAATCTAAGTGGCTCCAATTTACCTAACGCAAACCATTACAAAATGGAGCTTCGACTTAGAGCGTGGACTGAGGGTCAATGGATAACTAAGTGACACTTTCCAGTCAAACAACTAGAATAAATGCTCCTCTCAATACGCTTCTTCTCGACTCTTTCTTTGTTACTATTTTTTATTTATTTAATTTTTGAATCAGCTAGATGCCAACTACTGAAAGCGTGTTAGGGTTGAGGTTTCACACTCTCTTCAAATGGATCAATTTATGTATCAATGTGTTTCACGGAAATCGTGTGAGATTATTTAATATGTTTGGTAGGCCTTATAAGATTTCGATAGTAAAATAATACTATGATTTTAATTATGTGTTTAGTACCTTATATAATTAAAGAGGGTGGTCTGAAATAAAGGCAAGGTCCGATTGAAAATTATTATTCCTCTTTGAAAAAAGGAAGCTCGACTCAGGAATGAGATTCAGTATACCACACTTTATGTCTCACTATATGTCCTAATTTCAATTTTGTTTAATTTCTTATATATATTTTCTTTAATTTTAACTTTATATGTTTTAGTTTAATTTAATTTGTGATTATTAACTAGGGTTTATTCCATCAATTTAGAATATTTTTTATTATTTAATTTCACTTTTATTAGCTAATAATAGGTTGATAAATCTAAAGTCTCATAAGAGACTATCAGCAAAACTGAGTAAGCATATATCTGAGAATCATAAATTTATAACCCACAGGTGAAACTCCAAGACAGCATGGCATGATGCTCACCAGATAAAGAGAGTGTCTGACTAAACGTATTTTAAAGAGTTTATAAGCTTTTGAAACTTATAAGATGTTTCAAAAATTTATAAGATCTAATTTCTTAAGATCTTATAAATTATCAAAATACTTGAATAATTGAGCTTATAAGCTAGAAAGAGAATTTTTAGTTACAGAGAGAAAAATTTTACTTGAAAGAGAAAATGGAAAAGAAATAAAATTAGAATGATATATAATGAAAATAAAAATCATAATTGAGTTATTTTTATAAAATGTGTGTTGTTTATAAGAAAATGAGAAAATAAGTTGAAATGGATGAACTTATTTTTTGGGGAGCTTATTTTATCAAACACTTTGAAATAGCTTATAAGCTCCTAAACTAAGCTATTTTAAAGAACTTATAAGCTCAGCCAAACACTCTCTAAGGAACGAATACACTATTTTCTCATAATACAATCGCCACAAAAATATTCTAACTAACTTGCAGTTGCAGCCAGGGGCGGAGCCGGAGGGGCTCTAGCTCCTTCCCAATTTTTGATTTTTTTTCTTTTTTTAATAATTTTAATATATATATATATATATATGTATATGTATGTGTGTGTGTGTGTTCCTAATTATAAAAGAATCTTTTTTTACAAGAAATGATTTGCTTTATATTGCCTCATATATATTTAATTTAAGATTAAATGTATTATTTAAAATTATTATCTATGAAAATATTGTATGTTATTATTACTCTTGTGCTTGTCTTTTAATTAAAAAATGTCTAAAATTTACGGAATGTCCCAAATTTTTTTGGTAATGTATTGAAACTAGTTTCCAATGTATTGAAATTATAGAATCTATGAAAATGTTGTTCTTTATTATTACTATTATAATTGTCTATTAATAAAAAAAATACTAAAAATACTTAAAATATACGGAATGTCCCCAAAAAATTGTAACGTATTAAAATTATATAATCTATGAAAATGTTGTTTTATATTATTACTCTTAGCTTGTCTTTTAATAAAAAATGTTTATAATGCATGAAATGCCAAAAAAAAATTAGGAGCTATCATCCACCCTAACTAAATTTCTGGCTCTGTCACTTGTTGCAGCTGCAGCTGATGTATGTAAGCCTAACTAAGTCGTGTGACACTCCCAGAATGACTAATTTTAATCATAACTTACCATGATACCCCTCAACTAAGTATCCACAAATAACTTTTATACGCCCAAAGTAGAACTGACTTGAGCATCCAAGTTCCTCCTTCAAAGACCCTTCGCCTCCTTTTCGCACAATTCTTGCTGAGCTCACTCGCTGGCTCATCAAATTTGTTCTACCTACACCTACCAATTACTCTTTGATACAAGCTCATTTGATACATCCTCAACTATAATTAATATATATAATATATGTACTCCAGTGACCTGTCTATGGTTAAGTTTCATGGAGAATGATTTATAAGTAGAGAATGGGAAATATTGAACATGTCATGAACATGTCAGTAGAAGCAGTTGAACATACCAATAATTTTGTTGAACGTTTGGAGGTTTGAGGGTTCGAATCCTGTATAAGTTCAACACAATTCCCGTTGAACGTTAAACGAACGAACGCTGACAATTAGATTAGACAATATCAACGACTGAGATTGCTTCTCCTTTCTTTGCAAACATTTACTTCTTCATTGAACCTTCTCCTATATATATCAATATTAGGATAATAACTCAATAGTTTTAAAAATGTACAATATATTACTGATCAAATCCATTTTTTTTTTTTTTGCATACACTAAACTCTAAGAAGGCGTTTGGTTTGAGTGATAAGACATGATTGATAAAATAATCCACCTTAATTAAGTGTTTGATTTGCATGATTAGGACCGTAATTGATAATTCGGCCCGCATCTAATCATCCAATTAACTGATAATTTATCACCCCAAAATTGTATGAATTATTTGGAATCGTTTATTTTGCATGATTAATAAAATGGATGATTGAATATTTTTTATCCTCAATAGTAGGATCACTTCGATCCCACCCTTTTGATGAATAGAATCAAGTAAAACTAGCTTAAATAATAAAAACAATTAAGGGCCTTGAAATATCCCAAAGTTTCAATTCAACAAAGTAAACAAGGGATTAACATTACTATTTTTATCAATCAAGACTAATCCTTCAAAGTAAACGCTCCTATTCAATTCTATCAATCTTATCTATCTAATCCATCGAATCAAATATGAGAATCTATCTCAATATGTTTATTTGCGTCTCCACATCACTTTGCTTTCACATTAGTTGAATAAAATCTTCACCTTTTTTTTTTCCTTCAAATCTAATGTAGTTGTCCAGGTATTATTTTTGCTAGTTGTTTGGTGTGATATCATCAATCGATCTTCTATATGTAACATGTATTCAAACAAATCATGTTTTGCTGGTCAATGATTTGAAATCTCAAGCCCTATGGGCTTCTCAACAACGGAGCCTATTTAGTTTTAGGCTTTCTTTTACTTAATTAGGCCCAATATGTAGGACAAATATTCTGTCACATATTTCAGTGAGGGTGATTCTATTCATGGCCCCAATTTAAATATAGAGTAAAATATAAGATAAATTTCTAGTTATTATTTTAAATAGTGACTATAAAAAGTAAAATGAGGACTATGAATAGAATCAACGATCACTCTTTACTAACGCTCTCATTTATTTTGACCCGGACAAACTACAATGTTTAATTAATGTTGACAAATACATTTTCTCAATGTTGTTTCCAAGAAAAAAAAAAAAAAAAAACAATACATCATAGTTATGAAAATAAAACTTCAAATTTGTTTGTATTGTGTTAATGATGTATCTATCAAATAGTAACTTTTTGTCCAGATATTTTTTAAGCGTTTTTGATGGATTTAGAATCATCTCATAAGAAGATCTGTATATTTTAAATGGACTTATTTTTCACTTATATTTAAGAACTTTTTTTTTGGGTTATATCTTTTTTACTTATAATACTCACATAGACGTAGAGTAGGTGACTCAAACTCTCAATTTATAAAATTGAGAAGAAAGATATCACCAATTAAGGGTCCTTCTATGAAAAATAGTCGTGGAGGTTTGTTTTTTTTTTTTTTTGAGATAATAGACGTGAAGGTTAAGAATCCAATTCCACTATCACAAGAATAATCTGAACAAGGAAATGGGTTTTGTACATATTAACTTTTGTACTAAAACTTAAGTATGAAGTCAATTCATACCCAAAGTACATATAATATGATACAAGTTAATTAAACCTAAAAATTGAGATCATTTATTTCTTTTAGTGGAAATTAAAATGTTTTTTTATTTATTAAACCTCAATGCCATGAATGGCCAAATTAGTGAATCTTGCAGGAAAATTAGAGATCCATTACACGTCAATCGTAATACTCACAGCAAGTTTTGCAAAAGAATGAAGTGCTAAAGTTTGTATTACAATACATGACTCTCATGAATTAAGTGATAGCAATAAGCTCATGAAGCTCAATTCCAAGTAAAACATCGTAATCATCCAAATACCGAAATATATATACGAGAGCAGGAGGTTAATCGTAACGGATATCATTATTCTAGAAAGCCAAAAATGAAAGAAACCACAAACGAGAATTCTCTTCTAAGAAGGGTTGGCGGCTCAATTCTCTATATATAAGTGAATTGAAGTAATGGATAATTAAATAACTAGGCAAATTAAACTCAAAGTTATTCACATTCCTTATTTACTGTAGCCCCTAATCTTAGCCCCAATTAATTTTTTAAACAAATCTAAAAGCATAAAGACGTAAAACTTTTCATTGCAATATGAAGATAAAATATGTATAGCCCCCATCATATTCTTTAAATACAATATGAATCATAAATCCTAACATATTATACAAATTAATAAAACCCACAAAGAATAATATCCAAATCTTATTAGCTCCCAACTCAGAAATCTTAGATCCACATGGAAAAATGAAACCAACGCCAACATAAGGAAGAACATCACGCCCCAATAACCTTGGAATTCTATCTCAATCAATATTCTTTTGCAAATTAAAAATTCGAATTACAAATGTAGTTAGTTGTGATCGGAGACCAGACAGTAGCTAAGGTTTGCTCTCCAATTCCAATCATTTGTCTTGATGTCAATAGGTTAATTTTCATGTAAAAAAACAAAAAACAAATTAAGAAACAGAAATTCATCGGATATGTTTGCACTCTCTATTTGCAATTGTTGATCCACAAACATAAACCTAGATTTTGAAAGAAAATATAATAAGGAAGTGAAGAGAGGAGAAACAAAAAGTATTGATGCTGACAAGGTTTGGCGCCGCCAAATAGAAGATATTTTGCGAGAGTTAATGCTAATGAGGAGTTCATAAATGGAATTGTAATTTGGTCGCTATCTAATCTGAATTAGAATTTTTTGTTGTGTTAGTATTTATTTTGTTCTTCCATTTTCTCAGATATTTAAATTGGAAAGTATACAAATGTGGTTATTTTTCTATATTCATAATTTATTAATTTAAATTTAAGGGCGATATGATCTATTTATTGATATTAGTATTATTTAAATTAGAGGTTATAAAATGAGAAGTGCGAATAAAATTCCCCGAACTCACGTATGTCGGGTGCCAAACCATAACGGCCCGAATAGCGGCCACATGGAGCAGGCCCAATAGGGGTGTGAGCATGGGCCCACCAGTGTCCTATAATAGGCATGTGGCCACCACCACTCACCTGCTGCCACGTCACGACACAGGAAACAGCCGCTGTGTGTCCCCTGCTTTACGATTTGTACGCACGTTGAGTTCAACGGCGACGTGACGCCGTCTCATCTCACTCTAACCACAAGATTCCCACGTACTGGCCGCCCAAATCTTATTCCGCCATTTTTTTATTTATTTTCTTGAGATTCTGTAATTTGGATTTTTCAGCATATTTCAAATTTTCAAAATAAAGTCTGCTTGGTTGGTTTGTTTTTTATGTGCATTTTTGTAGAGTAATTTATTTGTGCAAATAAGAATAGATATATCTCAATGCGTGTGCATTTCTAATAATGTGAAAATGCTAATGCAACTAGCTATACAAAGACCCCGTAAGACAATGGAAGTAAATAGGTTTATATATTCTTATAGTACGATTTTATTTTTAGAGTAAAAAAAGGTTACATGTAAATTTTTGCATTTCGTACTCGTTCTACATTGGACATAGGTTTATATTCTTATAGTACGATTTTATTTATTTATTTTTTAGGGTGTAACTTGTAAGATGTAAAAACTCTATATATTTTAGTTTTATAGGTAGACTTATATATAGTATTTGTTTAAATAGTGTAGATACAATCTTCAAGAATTTCAATATTTAAAAAATGCTACCGGGCCTTTCTTAATATTACAAAACTAATACTTTCCTCCAGCTATATTTTTAATAAAGTTCATTTTTTATAGAAATAAATTCAGGTAATAAAATTAGCACAAGATGGGATTAGATTAACTTGGTGATACAACCATTGTGGCAATTACAACGATGGTGAGTAATTGATTACACAGTATATTTATCAAATTGTATTCAATAGATTATACTCATCGGTTTTACGCATTATCGCAATAGTATAAGAATTAAATAAATTTATATTAATAATTATGATTTATCAGACAGTCGTTGGTATTATAAAATAAATAAATATAAATGGTTTATAAAGCAAGTTGCTTACTAAAATAGTGAAAAATTGTTTACAGTATAAAATCACAAGAAGTTAACATATTTGGTCAATTTAGCTTAAATTCATGCATGTTAATTTAATATATTTGCACTTGTTTATTTAATAACTATTTCATACATTCTACGCTTATAGATTGATTATTTCCTTTTTACACATATTGAGAAATTGTATTTAATAGCATTGGAAAAGGATTTTTTTTGCATGATTTCTTAATTATATCCTTTTTCACTCTTTCAAAAAATAAGGTCTGTTAATTTTAAAGTATATTAATAAGATTTCGTTTATTTTTTTAATATTCATGAAGTCACAATCGCTATTTTTTGTGAGCATGAGATAAACTTCTATTTCTATTAACACACAAATAATAATTTACTATGTGAAACATAATGTTCGAACATATTCCCTCTGTCCCGCCCAAGATGCTACATATTCCTTTTCGGGTCGTCCCAACGAAGATAATACATTTCTTTATTTGGCAAAAATAAGAAATTTTAAACACTTAATTAACATTGATTAAGTATCTCCTTATTACCTTCTCTCTCCTACTTTATCACTTTATTACTTTTTCTTCCTTACTTTATCATTTTATTACTTTATCTCTCATATTTTATGACGTTATTATTACACACTTAAAACATTTATCTTCAACTCCTTAAATTCCGTGTCAAAAAACAAATGTAGCGTCTTGGCCGGGACGGAGGGAGTATAAGAAAATTTAAGGGATCTTTGTTGCAATTGGAGAAGTTGCTGGTAATAGGGCTGGGAAGTTCGGGATCGGGTATAGGGTACCCGATTACCCGACCCGAAAAAATCGGGTATCGGGTACCCTATACCCGAAAAAATCGGGATCGGGGTCGGGGTCGGGTATTTAGGGTGTGAAAAACTCGGGTATCAGGTATACCCGATCGGGTATCGGGTATACCCGAAATACCCGATTTATTTATTAAGTATATATTAAATTATAATCTTCCCAGCCCAGCAGCCCTACTGACTTCCGCCGCGCCTCCCAAGTCCCAAACTCACTCTCACTATGTTCCCTAATCCCTAACCCTTCCCAAACTCTACTAACCCACCCGCCACCGGCCACTACCCAATCACCCAGTGGCGTCGGCCTCTCGCCGTCGTCCCATCCGCCACCGGCCACGACCCAGCGGCGCCGGCCTCTCGCGAGTCGCGACCCTCGCCCAGACCCCAGTCGTCCCCAACCAGGTCCGAGTCCCGTCGTCCCAGCAGCCGCGCGCCTCCGTCGTCCCAGCAGCCGCGCGCCTCCGAGCTCCCAGCAGACGCCGGCAGCCGTTCTTCTTCTTCCTTTTTTTTTTTGGTTCCGAGCTCCCACCTTTCGATTCTGATTTTGTTCCTTTCGATTCGATTTTGGAATTGTGTTGAGAGTTGACTTGAAAACTGAAAATTTGACCGGGTAATTTAGGGTACCCGGATACCCGATTCGGATACCCGAGTCGGGTATTAGGGTACCCGATTTTTTTTCGGGGTCGGGATCGGGTAGTGCTTTTCGGGTTCGGGTATCCGATTTTTTCGGGTAGGGTACCCGAACCCGACCTGATTCCCAGCCCTAGCTGGTAAGATAATTTCAATTATCAATTATATGACCAGTATTTATTTATTTTTTAATTTATTTTTGTACATATGACCAGTATATTTAGTTATATAGATATATAAGAGGCGCTAACAAATTTGAAATTTGAAAAAAAAGAAGAAAAAAAGAAGAAAAAGAAAGAAAGAAAGAGCCTCAGAAGTCAGAATGTAACGTCCGTTAAACCTCGATCCCATCAACGCAGATTGGGAATTTCTTTTATCGGTTTTTGTTACTCCGAACCAAGCGGCCCGGATTCCTCGAACCTCAGGCTCGTCAATCCCAAACCCAACGACTTTCTTAAAACCCTTGGATTTTTCATTCTCGTTCTCTCACATTTAAGCGAAAAAAGTGGGAGCGCACAGTGTGTCCAGCGAGTGAAGCAGAGAACTACTTTTCCGGCGGCGGCGATTGAGATCGAAGCTTGTAATCAATGGCCGATCACGCCGGTGAGCACGAGAAGCACGAATCCGCAGCTGAATCTCTCATGGATAAGATCACGGACAAATTCCACGGCAGCGGTTCGTCTTCATCCGACTCCGACAATGATGGGGACCTCAAATCAGCGGCATCCGCCATAAAGGCCAAGATCTACCGTCTGTTTGGCCGCGAGAAGCCAGTGCACAAGATTTTGGGCGGCGGAAAACGTATGGTTATTGCTTTTTCATTTTCCATTGTCGACTCTTTTGATTAACTTTAAATGCTTGTTGATGTATGTGCATTCTCGATGCGTTTAGATTTGGTGGTTCTGCTAATGGCGTTAAGAATGAGATTTGTGAATATAAATATAGGCTGTATACTGTGACGAGGTGCTTATACACACTTGAAATGTAAGCAGTGATGATTGGAAACTGATGATGTGTTTGCTTAACACGAATCCTGGAAGTTGATTCGCCGCTTCTTCAGAGCGGGATTTAGCTTACATTGGTTTGTCCAGATCGTGAGCGCTTAATCTGTTTAACGATTTGGATTGTATTGTTGGTCAATCTTTTTCTTCATTGTTTCCGCTTTCGCATCTGGTTATCGTGTTGTGGTCTTCAGAAAATGATCATGGGTGTCTTTAAGACCATTTGTTTAGAAATTCAGGCGTTTGAGAATGTCAACCTTGGAATTTTGGTTTTGATTTCCATGGCGGATGAAATCATATACTCCCTCCATCCCATGAACCAAGATCTAGTTCTTTTCGGCACGAGAATTAAGAAATTGGTATTTTGTGTGTTAAGTGTGGTAGGTGAAAAAATGAAAAGGTGAATAAAGAGTAATTTTTTTGCCATTTTTATAAACTGATCTTGCTTCGTGGGACAGACCAAAAAGGAAACTTGGTCTTGCTTCATGGGACGGAGGGAGTATATTTTATTGGCGTTTATTTAGATACAAGCTTGTCTCATTATATAATAATTCATGGCATGCATTTTCAGACTATTTGCTTGAGGTGCCTGTGTTCCTATTTGGCTCAAATATATAGCGACAGAGACACCTGTCTCTAAATGTAGTATGTAGAGTTTCATAATGAGATGTTACTTGTCATTTATCTGACATTACAGGATACATGAAACCCTTTGCCAACAATGTGAGATAGATATAAATCATTTCTGCATACTTCAATTCTTGATCTATCATTGATGCATCTATTTTTTGGCAGCTGCTGACATTTTCCTATGGAGGGACAAGAAAGTTACGGGCGGTGTGCTAGGTCTTGCTACTGCAATTTGGGTGCTTTTTGAGTTGCTTGAGTATCACCTGCTCACGCTAGTTTGCCATATCCTGATTCTTGGCTTGGCAGTCATTTTCTTGTGGTCCAACGCTTCAAACTTTATCAACAAGTATGGTTCCTTATAATCTAGAGACGCCGATTAAAAGTTCCACATGTCTTACTCGTTTTATGTGTCTACTTCCTATATAACTTCTCAGGTCCCCGCCAAAGATCCCTGAAGTCTCTCTTCCCCAGGATGTTGTCCTGGGTGTAGCATCAGCCCTTAGGACAGAAATCAACTCACTTTTTGCCTTGCTTCGAGTTGTAGCATCTGGGCGAGATTTGAAGAAATTCCTTGCTGTATGTATCTGAACACTCATTCCTGTAGGGCATGAGCTCATCTGATTAATCTCGTTTACTGGCCATTTGTGACCTGAAAATACCTTATGGCTTCTTAGTTTTGTGATGATGATGCTACTGAATAGCTATTCCTGAAGGCTTTTCTGTTCTTCTAATGTTTAATATTTCTACCATCAATCTCTTGCTGATTTGCGTATTGCATTCTGTCATAATAGGTGATTGCTGGCCTTTGGATTGTGTCAATGCTGGGATCCTGCTTCAACTCCCTTACCCTGTTTTACATATGTAAGTTCTTTGCTTTTATCTCAGTTACTGATACTTGCCCAGGGTAGTGAACAACCATCATCTGCATTGCCTCATTTTGTTCTCTTCTCGTTTTACTATACAGGTTTTGTTTTGTTGCACACGGTTCCTGTTCTTTATGAAAAGTATGAAGATCAGGTTGATGCTTTTGCTGAGAAAGCTGAGGCCGAGTTCAAAAAACAATATGCTGTGTTTGATGCCAAGGTTTTGAGTAAAATTCCAAAAGGTCCTCTTAAAGATAAGAAGTTTGCTTAGAAGACTCTTTCGTGTGAGATGGTGCTACTAGGTTTGGAATGGCCTTGTATTTCCATTTCGCTTCTTGTTGTTGTGGCTAAGTTGTCTGATGCCTGATGGAACCCGTGTTTGGTGGTTTGTTGTTTTTTTTCTTCTTCTTGCATATGGGTTCATAGTTTAAAAATGCTTACTGATATTGATTTAGGCGGTTTTGAGTTTGTTTGGAATTATATTGCTTTATAATTATAGATAGCCGAATATTAATTGGCATGGTGAATAACCGAACTATCTTTACTCAAATTCTCCATAATTATAGTATAATTATCCATAGCTGGGCTGTTGTGTTGAGGATATGGCTAATTAGCATTCTTCAAGAAATTGAATAGCATTGATTTTGTAAGATCTAAAACATTGTGGTGATATATGGATCTTGTTCTTGGAACACCTCAGTCATTATATACATAGACATTTTGCACCTAATTATTTGTCTTCTATGTAATGGCGGAAGCCAACTCTTTTACAAGAGAAAATACAATTGAACGAGAGGTCGGGCTCTCCAAAAACTTAAAACAATGATTTCAGAACATCAGCTAATATTGCCTAGGATAGGCCCATAGCCTCAAGGCAAACACATCTTCAGTATCACTGTCACTATCTGAGGAAGATTCAGATGACACAAAGCCATCTAAAATGAAGTCACCAACCTAAGAATCCCATAGAAACAATTAGTTATACATATAATTGGTTCTGTCACATCCTTTCAAGTTAATAGATGAAAGAGTGGAAGCATGTGAAGAAACAAAATAGCTCAACTCAAAATAGCATGTGAAGAAACAAAATACCTTTTCTATTGATATAGGCTTGATTTGGTGCTTCACTTCATCTCTTCTATTGGTTTCATTGGAACATCTGTTGCGATCTAGCCAAACAATTGAACGGCAACTTGAACAGTATCCTGTACAACATCCCATTTTTTCATCTGAAGTAAAAATAAAAATAGGATTAAAATGTGATATAAATGGATAATATTTCATTACATTGAAGTAGGTTGGTGCACATGTCAGAACAGAAAGACTTAAGTTCCAACGTAGGAAAATTTCACAGCTGAGTGATGCTCCATATGCATAGAAGGATAATAAAACTTCCTATTTACGACGCCACATATATTGGTGACTCTTCATTTTAAAACACTGGCAATTAAGCTAGTCTTATTGATAGATACCGGACGCATTCCCGACTGAATCTCAAAGAAACATAACCCATTCTTATAGTACATGGAATCCAATATGTAGTAGTAAAAGCATTTACAAGGATGTTCACATAATTAAAACTTTTGAGGTACTTATTACATCCTTATTCGTCATTTTTTTGTCAGATTAATCTTCTTAAAGACCTCCGCATAATTTTAAATCTTCATCTAATTGGATACTTTTATCAGTAAATTCTCTTATCCTTGGTTGCCACACTTTGTAATTAAAATTATAAACTTGCCTTCCCATGCAACTCTTCTCAAAAAGACCAAAACAAACCATAGAAATCACATACCTTTATAGGCTGCTTCAAATGCAAATCTATAGTTAACACCAAATGTTGTAATGTCGTCAATCTGATGCATCTCATTTTTACTCGCTCCAATTGTTCCAAGTCCCTCGTTCTTCACAAAACTTTCACAATTGCTAAAGTAAGTGTCATACAACAATTTCCATAGACAGTTGTCACCAGCAACACCATTCCATGACCTGTAAATCGACCTCAGATCAGAAGACACTTCCAACATGTATACCAATGTCATGCAGGGAAAGAACATACAAAAGCATCTTTTGGTGATTAGTAAAGGAAGTACCGGCAGACTGCAGAAGCAGAAAGCAGAGACTGCACATCCAAGAAGCCAAATACGTGTACAAGAACATCTTGAGGAAGCTGGTCTATACCTGGAACACAAGGAAAATAACTCAAATTCAATCTGGAAAACGGAAAACCATACGTGCAAAAGACTGATGATTGATCATCAAGAATTTGGCACAGTAGCTACATTAAAGATTAGCTCTTCTCTAGGACCCAATACGTGAAACAAATCACTGATTAACATTCTAAGGGAAGCCCTAAACTAAGCTAGTGCATCAAATGACGAGCCCTTGGGATCAAATTGGATGAAAAATTAAGTGAATTTATGCCTTTCTACTTGGAAGTGAACATGATTACTGCATTCTGAAAAACTTAGACAAGGATCAATGGATCAAACTCAACAGTGTATCTACACATAAAAGGGATCAGCTCAACCTAAAGATTGAAGTAATAAATATGAAATTCAGCATATCCATTCTCCTTCATATATCACAACTTCACAACCCCTTCATCATATCAACCTGAACGAATTAATTTCCACACCGATCACAAGATAACAATTTACGCAGAACAAACATCAACAAAGCATTTATTCCATGATGTCGGGTCCGCTAGGTTGATCATATTTTCGCAATCGTAATGATATTTATCAACTGAAGTAAAGGGGAAAAGAAAAGGAAAAAGCACCTTCTTCATTATTTGTCTTGGATTTTCTCTTACTGGCAACGACTGCGTGTTTGTGTTCCGTGACAGCCAGTGCTCTCTTTTGCTTCGGCAAAGCAAATTCCGCACTTTGCAGAAGAGAATTAGCAGCTGAAATTGCTGACTGCGTCTGCATCCTGGAATTTTCAATCAACAAATAATCCAAATAAATTTAAAAAGTGCTCAATTCAGTAAACCTAATTATCACAAAATCAATCCCCCCAAAAAAAGTACAGTAATTTTTTTTTTTGGCTTACTCGGGGAGAAGGCGGAAAGCGAAAATGGTATCCTGAAAAATAAGCGATTGAAGATTTTTGGGGAACTTGGAGTAGGCATTTTTAAGAAGAAAGCTCAATTGTTTACATGCGAAGGAATATTGGGAGCGTTTGGAGAGGCATTCTTTGATTGATAAAGATTGGTATCGTTCAATTGGATTATTGAATCTCTCAACTGCAGAAGTATTGGTTTTGCGATTCTGGGTAACCATCTCAAAAACTGCAGATTTCCAGATCGGAAGAAATTTAGAAGAACTAATTCACCGCCGTTTGCTGAGGAATCGACAAATCAACCATCTCACATATGCTTGATTTAGCACATTAATAAAATAGTGGAGTAGTAGTAATTGAAATGAAGTGCACAATTTTTTGGTACAATGTCTTCTAACAATGGAAGATAATATGACTCAATTAACTGTATTTTTTATTTTGTTTGGAGATGTAACTGCGTTTAACTATTAATAGATTATTTCCCTTTTTTTTTAATTAATTCAATACTATTATTTCTGTTAATCATTCATAATCTTATTATATTTATCTTCACTAGCTCAGAATATATGAATATTGTCCATACAAATTGTTTAATATACACAGTGAATCTACATTTATGCACTCTTTAATATAAATATTATGTACTAAATAATACTCCCTCCGTCCCGACTTTTGGTATCCAGTTGAGAACGACACAGATTTTAATAAAGTGATTGATGTGTTGTGAGTGGAATAAGGGTCCCACATTTTATGTGAGAGTTAAAATAATTAAAGTGGAGTAAGGGCCCCACCTACTTTTACTAAAAATAGAAGTGGATACCAAAATATGAGACGGCCAAAAAAGGAAAGTTGGATACTAAAAGCTGGGACGGAGGGAGTATTATCAATGAATTTATCTATTATTAATGAAATTTAATATTATCATATTATAAAAAGTTAAAATTAAAATACTTCTCTTTTCTTTTTCTTTTTTGAAAATTCACACTATTCTTCTAAGTCATATTTTTTTTAGATAAATAATACACACTCGCTCTTCAAACTGACTTTTTTTGATAAATTAATAATATTAAATAAAAAACTTTAAAGACCGCATCACATGAGACTCGAACTCAAGACCTTTGACCTCAAACAATAAAAAAATTGATTATTGATTGCAATAGATGTGATTCATTTCATCTTTCCTTCAAAATAAGAAATAACAGACTTAACGAACTTTAACGAACTCTTGAGCGATACTCCCAGAAAATGCACTGTCCTCGTAAAATAGTTGATGGCTACCTCATACTTATCAACAACACTATTCCATTCATCTGGTAAAAATATTCTTATCCACCTTATCATATATATATATAAAGGTCGCATTCAATGGAGACAACTTCCTTAGATAAAGAATAAAAACCAAATCAAGGTCATTCATCTCACTCCAATCAACTATTCATATAATTTTTTTATTTGATTTTTCATGTAATTAAATATTGATTAATTACATTTATTTAATCCGAAAAGGGCACACTCAAATTCACTGAAATATGGGATCACGTTGAACAAATCCCGAAAATTCCTCTCTTGCCATTCTGGGACCTGATCCGTCAATGAACATAATAGGTGAACATTAGTATGTTCATTTGTTTTCCTACGAACATATCGACGAACATTAGTATGTTCATTTGTTTTTCTACGAACATATCGACGGACATTAGTATGTTCATTAGTATTTTCTACAAACACTACATTGTCAATATGCAGATCTGCAGATCCGGCGGCGGCGCGGTGGTCGCCACCACGAGCGTCCACGTGACCGCTCTAGACGTCCTCTTCACCATCGCCGTCTTCGTCAGCCGCTCATTGGCGATGCCGGCGTCGACAGATTGGGGAGGGAGGCGAGGGAAGGGGGAATGGAGGGGACGGTGAATGAGACGGAAGAGGAGATGGAGGCGAGGAGCAGCAGCAAGAGGAGGAGGCGGCGACAGATCTAAAAAAGAAAAGAGCGGCAGCGACAGTGGCCATACTTCAAGTATTACGGAATATATTTATTACGTAATACTATTTCAAATCACAATTTGATCGGAAGTCGAATCCATAAAATTACCGAGCATTGGCCATACTTCAAGTAACCACAATGGAAAGGAACAGAAATGATGAATTGAGTGGTATTTTCATTAATATTTGTGCATGACGAATTTACAGCATTATAGGCAAATAATTTCAATAAAACAAACCCAAGTTCGATTGCTACAGATTTTAGAGAAAAACACTTGTATCGATCCCCCCTGGTGAAATAATGCATCGATCCATCTTGAACTAATTACAGGCTCACATTCAAGCTTCAAAAAAATGAAAAAGATGATGAATTTGATACGAGAAGATGGATGAGCTTTCAGGTTCATCGTTGAGATAGAAGAAATCTACAGGAAGTAAGATAACTGCTTCTTCTTCCTCGAGCCCCCTTCTCCGTATAGCTCGTTCCACTGCTTTAGCTCGCCCATTATGGATCCCTCCGAGGCAAAACTTGCAGCAACCTGCATTATGTTGTGTATGAATGACTTACACTTTAACTGCAATCAGACTTTATAAAATGGTCTCAGAATATATACCTGATTCTTTGCCTGCCTCAAGTCTTCCATGTTTAAGGCCCTTAAAGAAATTACTTTTTCTTCTTTACTTTCATCTAGGCTTGAAGAAGCATCTTCAGCGTTTTCACCTTCTTTCTCTTTCTGTTTCTTCGCCTGAATGGAGAAAGTCACCAACTTTATATTATGGGAAAGATACCAATGGAAAATATAGCAACCCAAAATCCAACTTTTAGCATACCATATCCTTCTCTCTCTCTTGTTGTATCAGTTCTCTCACTGGGCGGTAAGCTGCTGTCACACACAAATTCTGCTTCCAATACAGATTAGTAAGACTAAAACTATAATTAAAGTTTATTGATATTTTAATAAACAATTCCAACCTTGAGATCACTTCCACTATATCCTTCCGTCATTGTCGCAAGCTCTTTAAAGTCTAGATCTTCCGCCTTTTCTTTTGACAACAGGGTTTTCAAGATCTTTTCTCTATTCTCGACAGAAGGCAGATCAACCATGATTCTGTTTAAAATAAACGAAAACGAGTACAAATGTGTTTCAGTTAAGATCTCTCATGTCTCTTAAGAATATGTTGCAGATCAAGTAAACAAAGATGCACTACATTATGAAGATGATGTCTTAATCAATATAAGTGTGAACTGGCAAATAAATGGTGAACTTCTGTAAGTGAACAGAATCAAGAATTATACTGACACTAGAATGACAAATATTATATGTACCTGCGCTCAAAACGCCTAATGATTGCTTCATCTAGGTCAAAAGGTCTGTTTGTTGCTGCAAGAACAAGAATCCGCTCTCCGGGTTTTGTTAATAGCCCGTCCCAGTGTGTCATGAACTCATTTTTAATTTTTCGCATTGCCTCATGCTCGCCTACTCTTGTCCGCTGCCCAAGCATACTATCAACCTCATCTACAAAAATGATTGTGGGGGAAACCTTTGCTGCAAGAGTAAAAAGAGCTCGAACATTCTTCTCATCTTCTCCAAACCATTTTGAAGTGATAGTTGACATTGATACATTTATGAAGCTAGCCCCAGCCTCGTTGGCAATGGCCTTGGCAAGCATTGTTTTTCCCGTACCCGGAGGACCAAAGAGTAATATGCCCCGGCAAGGTTTCAGAAGACCACCATTGAAGAGGTCTGGCCTTCTGAGAGGAAGCATAACCAGCTCCTGAAGCGATTCTTTAGTCTCCTCTAGAGCACCGATATCTGCAAATGTTACTCCAATCTCATTCGCGGGGATTACTTCTGGCCTGATGCGTTTCTCGAATTCATTGTCTGGAGGAATTTCCTGGATTATATAGAGATAGTCAATCAAGACTAAAAGAATAACTGCGTATGGAAATAGAAGGTAGCACAAGAAAGGACTTTTTCTGAACAACCAAGAGTAAACCCGTCTAGCATATGATACATCTATACCTATTATAAAAGAGCCTTATTTTACAAAATTTGATTTGCCTATTATATCCCTCATATATATACTTAATTTAAGGTCAATTGTGTAATTTAATATATTATACATATAATATATCTATAAATATATTATATTATGGTTTATCCTTTATATTTTAATAGTTATTTAAGTAGTAGTTTCCATTAGGACTCTTCATCATATAAGTTACTCCCTCCGTCCCAATAAAAGTGGCCACTTTTTTTTGGGCACGGAGATTAAGAAATTGAGTGTTATATGTTTTAATAGAGTGTGGCCTACAATTGTTGACCAAATTAGTGAGTAATTGTTGACTTAATTAAAGTAATTTTGGCATTTTTAGAAAGTGGCCTACAATTGTTGACCAAATTAGTGAGTAATTGTTGACTTAATTAAAGTAAACTTTTGCCATTTTTAGAAAGTAGCCACTTTTAATGGGACACCCAAAAAGGAAATGTGGCCACTTTTATTGGGACGGAGGGAGTATTATTTTTATTATATAATTTTAATAATTTAGAATTAAAAAATACTACAAAGAATTACAATTTTAATTTTGCTAGAATCTTTGGAATAAAAGTTAATTAAGATGAAACCTATAAAATAAATATGAAGAAAAAATTAAGTGATGTTTAATTAAATATTAATCAATAATTGATTCAAAAAATACATTAAAATGATAAATATTGCTATAAAATAAAATAAAATAAAAAATTACACCCATAACAATTTCTTCATTAAAATAATTCTTTTTTACGTGCGAACGCACGTCATCTCTGCTAGTAATAATAAAAGAGAAGTTTTTGTGTGTGTGTTGGCCAAGCGGTAAGGGGTTAATGCCTAAGGCCAAAGGTCTTGGGTTCGAGTCCCCTATGGCGCAACCTTCAAATTTCTTTATTTAATATTGTTAATTTATCAAAAAAAAAAAGAAGAAGAGAAGTTTTCACTTTAAAGAAAACTGACTAAATTCAACATAGTTTTCACCATGTTATATGCAGAATCCAGGCGTTAACATTTTGATCGAAGAATAGCTCTGAATTAGACTGGTAATTGCAGGACTCACCGGCTTCGATGTTGATGCATTCTCACCATCTGTCTTTGTTGAAGTTGGCTTTTCTGTCTCGTTCTTGTTCCCGGATTTTGTTTCAAATTTCGACCCAGGTTTTGATACAGAACTCTCTTTTTTCTTGGGATCCTAATATTGACTCAAACAAGAAAATTAAGTAGAGTAGAGGTGGTGTGTCAGGAAATGAAAGAAAAAGCTAAAGCTAGATAGTTGAAACAAACCTTGAAACCTTCAGCATTAGTCTCCATCTTAAGAGTATCTTTGCTACCACTTTTACCCTCTTGGAATATGCTTAATCCGTGGCACAAGCTTCACCAAAATTAAGTCAAGTGAAGAGATGGCCAGTTGCAGAGCGAGGGCGATATATGGAAATAAGAAGAAATGACATTAAACAAAAGAGAATGACTTGGTATGTACCTCTTAGATGATATGACAAGCTTCCCATTACGATACTCTGGATCCTTATTATTCATCAAATGATATGATAGAGCAGAAACAACAATTTCCTCGATGTAGTGACTCAGGATCATGGTGTCAGCATGGCATATTGCTCCTAGATCATCGCACTCGATATCATTTGCAGCAAGTACCTCAGCAATATGATTCTTGTTATCCTGAAACTGTATCTTTCTCATATCCTCTTCCAGTTGACTATTCCAGCTGACAAGATGAGTTTCATCTTCTGGTGGGCTGATGTCGATGTTGTAAGGAAATAAATTACTTAGTTTTTCATCTACTTCACCAGAAGCATCATCAAGATCCAACATCCGAGAACCAAGAACTAAAATGGATCCAGTTAATTTCTTCAACATTCTATCAAATAATTTGTATAATCTTGGGGACTGAAGAAAAAGTCTCTCAACATCCCGGATGTAAAGAATGATGCTACTTGTTTGAGAAACTGAAACCAACACCTGAAAGCCACATTTTACTTAATTAATATCAAAGAGAATCCACAAGGCCTGACCATCAGCACAACCAAGGACACCATAGAAGGAATAATCAAAATAAATCCGCACATACATAGTGATGAACAATCACACAAACCGTCAATGATGATGCCATACCTTATAAAGTGACTGTAACAGAACTTTCTCATCAAAAGGCCAGCTGCTAACGCGCTTAAACCGAGCTGACAAAATTGAAATAAAAACCAATAAGATGTTACATTTCATTTCTTCTCAATAAATGCTCATCAAAGCAAGGATATACATGGTACAATTTTTTCACAAAACTAAAGCACGGTCACAGTAGAAGATCCCACTGGGAATGGAAACCTTGACTACCAAGATATGGAGTATTAACTTTATCTCCACTGATGCTTCATGAGTATTAACTTTATCTCCAATGATGCTTCATGAGTGAAAAATAAATAAATAAAATAGCAATCGATTACAATTGAAGAGAGTATATGCAAAACCTGGATTTGAAGAGGATGAGAGGGTGCTTATGCTACTCATATCTGAAGAGACTGAGGAACTTCTGCAAGGCCTTAGAGAGTTGCCGGCTCCTTCAGAATTCCTAAAAGAACCACAATGTTGACATATAAAGCCATTCAATCCATATTGGCACTTTAAAGTTCTGCAAAGAATCTAGCTAAGCATACTTTAGTGTAAATAATGAGAAAAACCAATTGAACATTGAGAACAGGTTTTGTTCCCGACTCATCAAAAAACTATGTGAAGTGTGTATGTGTACGTGTAAGTGTATGTGTATGTGTATGTGTCTTTCTCTCTCTCTCTCTCTCGACAATTTCTGACTTGTTTCGAAATAAGGGTAAGCCAGTTTTTTCACATGCCCAAATGGGTGTAAAACTTATTTCTTCAGCTCTAGGGTATAAAAACACATATTAAGTCAAATGGATAGAGAACATGCTATCTCCATACCTTGTTGTAGCACCCAGCACATTTCTTTGCCCGGATGATGTGCCTTCATTAAAAATTTATAAAAGCCTCATCAAATCACTGGCTTAAAGAGATTGAGAGAAATTGAAGATATAGTGTACCCATATAATAACACTCTCTGGATTTACAACCAAATTCTACATTCTTTTTCTGTAATCGAGGCAGGTTTACATTGTCATTTCTCTAAATTCTAAAAAGTAGACTAGCTTACTAAGCATTGTCAAAACATAATCTGTAGTTCCGTCAAAGGATGACCATTCAGTTGGTTACAAGAATATTCCATGCAAACAGAACTTTCTGTTTTTGCCATTACTTTGGATCTCTTGGAAAAAAACACGTTGGGAAATGCATGTTGAGTGGGGATTGGCAAATGAGTGGTCCGGGAGAATGGAATTACACTTAGATGAGATGTCAGGAAATACAAATGCGATGCCCTATTGTCATAACACATTTTGACATACCATTTTTTACTGTAGATGTCTTTTCATATAGAATTTTGTCTTGTTAGTGGTGTCCAATCAAGTTTCTTTTGCTGTACAATTTTCTAAACTTCAAAAAGCTATTCAAACATAGCCTATGATATCGACTCTTTAAACTTGTAAGAACTTAAGTCGCTTCCACAGGTGGGCAATTCTGGCTTAAAAGATGTCAATCGTTTTTTTTTTTTTTTTGGGGGGGGGGATGGGTGGGTGGGGTTGTATAGCCTGTAAATTTTCATATCCGTAATATACTTAGTAGCTACCACAAGATAGCCAACAAATTTATGTAAGATGGCACACACAGAAGTGGAGAAATATCATCCAATGTAACTTTACCTTTGTCTTTAGGGGGAAGAGCGGAGAAGGAACCTAGAAAACTGGACATTCTTTCCAAAGTCACTTCTGAGATAGACCTTGGGAGAGACTACAACAGAAAAGAAAAGGAAAATTAATGTACTTTTCATTTTATGCAGATTGGTTTATTTTAAGTCAGAAACATAAAAAAAGTGATGGATGTTCCGTATACTAATTGTAGCATAATAGAGCATCATGCTTATCTGTATTGATTGAATGGTACAAAGGAACTATAACATTTATGGTGAAATAACTAAAAATTCAGGACATGAAACCTCATCATTCATCATCATATATGGAAATAGTGCTTACAGAGTCTTTCTTTATGATATTATACTTGCCCTGCATCTGTAATCATGACCAAGTAAATGAAACAAATAAACACATAAGTATAAAGTATTCATAAAAAGTAAACATGAAGACGATGACAACACAGAGACTAACCTTAAGCGAAAATTCATGTAAATCCAGCAATAGCAGCTTTGCATCAAAATGCTGCGCCAGAGCCTTGGCAAGTGCTTGCTGGTATAACTCTAACAGAATGGAGAAAATGTAATAAGACTAACCAGAAATAAATTGTAACTGAACTATACGTTCAATTATGTGATGAAAAATAGCTGTGCATACCTGCAGGCCCTGACAGCAATATAGTCCGACTTGCTGGAGAAAGATTTCGAGTGTGCTTAGATACATCTAAGTGTTTTAGATGAACGTATGCTGCACTTGTGAATACTATACGTGTCCGCTCACTGTGAAAGCCATCAAAAAGTGAAGAAAGCATATTAGCTATCACATGATGCCATAACTAAATTTGCCTAAGATTTTATGGAATTGGTAAACAAGGACATGGATATAAAAAAATGTCATTTAACACTTAAGGAGAGACTATGTTAATCCTTAGTTAAAGCAATGAAAAACCACTAAACAAAACACCCGGTCTACCTGATCAGCTCAACTTATACAAAACTGGCAGAATCTCATATACTGAGTATCAAAATGTTGAATCTTTGTATGAGAACGGTACAGACATTGAGGCATTTTGCATGGGAGCAATATTTCCAGTATCCCATGGAATAAGTTGTAAAGATTCTAAACCTTCAAGCTTGCTGTGTTACAGTCTATTGGTAAACGAGTTTCTATTTCAACACAGCAATCTACTAATCAAATCTCATAAAACATAAACGATGATCACATAAAAAACAGAAAACCAAGAAAATTAATTATTTCTTCTCTTCCTAGCATAAACAACAAAAAAAAGGTTCTCCTTTAAACAATAGAACTCGTGCTCTAGGCACAATAATGAATCTCACATTATTCTTTCAAAAGCAAATTAATCAGATCAGTATGGTTGCCAGTAATCGTTAACAAAAGTAAGCATCAAGAATGTTGGTAGAATCTCCACAAATTATTCAGAAAGAGCAAAAAGCATGTCATTAGTTAATCATCATCTTTACCTCTCTCTCTCTCTCTCTCTCAATATAAACCACAAGAGGAAGAACAGAGAGAAATAATCCAGAAGTATTAACTATAACTTTTTTTTTTCAGCAAAAATAAAAAAAAGAAACCCGCTTTACTATTCCTTTGTGCCTAAAAAAATCACCTGAGATAATACGGAAATTCCTCAAAGGAAATCCCGCTCTCCTTCCCATCAACAACTACTCTAAGAAGCTCCGTCTCTATCTGCTCGGCGGAGACGCCGTCCGCCGCTGCGCAGCTGGCATTCGCGGTCCATCTTCCGACGGTGGAACCGGACACCAAGCCCAGCCCCACGCCTACTCCGACACCCACGCTCAATGCCGACAGAATCACGTGCTTCTGTTCCATCACCTCATCATCACTCACAACACACAACAAAAAATGTTTTTGCACGCAACGAAAAAGTCCTTCCGCACTCACGCGTTCTACCTGTAACCCCGATCCCGGCAAAGATCTGCTGGTAAAAATACGGGGATGCAGGTAAAGCGGGCGGATTGTTGTTGATGCTTGTAATTGATGATGAGGTTTGTTTCTCGAAATGATGAATATGAGGTTCGTTGATTCTGTTTTCTTCTTTTCGAGAAACGAATTTGATGAGGCAATGTGAGAGAAGAAGAGAGCTGGAGGCGAGTTGGTGGGGGCAGTATATATAGGCGTGCCCAGCGCCAGGAAATTTCAGAGTGAGAAATGGTGGAGAGAGAGAGGTGAAATTTCAGAGTAATCTGCCAAGACCCTGTTTTGACTTGTATTTTACCAAAATTCTTACAATTTAGGAAAGTGATTACTCTTAATAAAGGCTACATTTCTAATTATTTCCAATTCCAAATCCAAATAAGCACACAATGTGAAACCACATTAATCGATTTTAGATAAAAATCTTCACAAATAATATGTTTCATAATACTTTCTAATTGAAAAATACCTAGTAATTTATTTTATACTTGTTTAATATTCCCTCCGTCCCACGAATCTTGACACGTATTCTCTTTAGGACTGTCCCACCAATCTTGACACATTTTCAAATAAGGTAATAATTATTACCTTCTCTCCTATTTTATTACTTTTATAGTATTTTATTAACTACACATTTAAAACACTAATTTACAACTCCTTAATTCCCGTGCCGAAACCAAACGTATCAAGATTCGTGGGACGAGGGAGTACTTATTTGATTCATTTAATTTCACAATATTAGTGCATAAATCTTAATTAAATAGACATTGCGGACTTCAGTGCGTAAATAACAGAGTATAAAGTTCAAACTTCATCACCTCAAGTCAAAAAGTAAAAAAAAAAAAAAAAAAGTCTTAATCCAATAGGCAATAACAAATGAAAACGCAATTACACATATAAGTAGTTTTGTAAATGGTTACGGTTATTATGTGGTTCATTGAATTTAATTACTTTGGATATTCCATGATAATCATTAGCTGCGGCATATTGTAAGTTACGTTGGTACTTCTTATGAAACGTAAACTAATTGCCATAAAATATAGAATTGCCTCAAAAGCAGGGGTGCAAATATCGAAAGATATTCGAACGTCGACTTGATTATGTAAATATAATAATATTAAATTTAATTCGATTCAGTTATATCTCTACTAAAAAAATACTAATATATCTTCTCCCACGGGATTCATATATTTATTATTTTTAAAATTTTAAATTATGTAAAAATATCAAAATATTACTTCCTTCGACCACGAAAAGGAGTTCTGTTTAAAGATGGACACGAACTTTAATAAAATTGTTATAAGTAGAATAAAGATAAAATTTATAGAAAATGTCTTAGTACAAAAAAATAGTAGAATAAAAGTACATTATCAGTTAGAATATTGAATAAAAGTACAATTATAATTAAATATATGAGAAAATGTATGATGTGATGATTTACACTTCTAAGTGGGAAAAAAAGGATAAGCATGATTCGTTTTCGTGGACGGAGAGAGTATCATTTATGAGTTAGATTGATTGGTAATAAAGAATAATTTTTATTAATTTAAATGTTAGATTTTCAAATATTAGTTATATATCTAAAAATTATAATTTAAATTAAAACATTAGTATATAATAACACTATTATCAACTCAATGAGTATGATATTAAAATGAATGAGAATCGTATAATAATAATAATAATTAAATTTATAGATTATAAAATAAACAATTTAAGTCAAATGTATATTTTAAAAAATGTTACAAATTTCATTTTAATTTTTTTTTAAATTAAGAAGTTCTTAAAATGAATCAATATTGCATTAAAAATTATTATAACTAAAACATATGTAAATTTAAAATTATTATATTAAGCAATCATATAAACTTTTTGAAAAAAAAATGTTATGTACTTATTTTTTTCACCAACAAATCAAAACAACATGAAAAAAGAGTTAAATGTAGATGAGAGAGAAAAACATTAACATTATGAACTATAATGACTTATTAATTTCGAGTTTATATTTAATTAAAATTTTTGCATCAAATTAAAGATCTTGTCATGATTTAAATATTTAAATTGAATATTTTTTTTTCATGAATCAAAGTTGACAATTTTTTGAAAATAATCAAAACAAAAAAAATTATAAAAGCGAGAGAAAATTTGGTGGGAAAAGAATTCGTATTATATAGATATGTTAGAGTATAGGTTATACTCCATACATTATTTTTATTATATAGACAACACGTTTGTATCTTCTGTTTTTAGTTCAATGTCATCAAATGTACTAGTAGTTGATGTTAGAACAATATAATGTGATCCTTATTAGCACGAGGGTTTTTAGATGCAAATATAAGAGTTATCTTTTGGCGAATCTTCTGAATTTACATGACTACTTATCTTCAAGGAGTTATCTCCCTTCAAAATTAGGAAATGATTAATTTGGGCTACAATAAAAAACTGGGGATGTGGAAGTTATTTAAGAAGATCATATTTCATTCAAAAAGATGGGGGAATTCCTGCCAAATTGATCTCGTACGATGTAGTCGAGAATTCTTTCGTTTAAATATATCTCATCACATATTTTATGGATTAGTCATTCTTTTAAGAGTAAAATTTTGAAGTAGCCAAAATGAAGCATAAAATACAATTTATGGCCACACATTGAAAAAACACAAATTTTGGCCATTTTTATAGCTTTGGGACGTTTTTGCCCTTAATTGGGCGGACTGGGTAGGGTCAGGAGCGCGGGTCGCGTGCCGGGTAGGATCAGGCACGCGGGTCGGGTTAGGCACTTATGGCACTATTAGTGCCATAAGTGCCAAGCTTGGCACTTAATTATGGCACTAATAGTGCCATAAGTGCCAACGAAATTTTTTTTTTACTCCCCCTGCCCTGTCTACCCCCCAGACCCCCGACCCCACCCACCCCCAAGCTTGGCATAAGTGCCATAAGTGCCAAGCTTGGCACTTAGGCATTTATGTTCTTGTTGTGAACTCTGGCGATGTTCATATTAGCATTTTGTCAGTTTTAATTTGTTTTTTAATATTTCATAAATTATGATAGCGATCAAAATGTACATGATAATACATAAAAATTAAAGCTTAATTTTTCCATTCTCCTTTAGGTTTATAAAAAAGAAAGGAATCTATAAATAGTTAGGATTTGATTTTTATGTAATTCGAAAATTTGATAATCTATGAGATATAAGAGAAAAATAAAATAAAAAATGAAAAAGTAAAATGCTAACATGAACTACATGTTAGCAATGTGTTCATAATAGATTGCCAACTTGTGATAACTTGAGGAAAAAAAAACATTTCGATAGGAAAAGAGGAGATCATGTGCAACGCATGCTGTCATCAAAGTGAAACGGCAAACCACCTGTTCCTGTTGTGCCCGAAGACCGATGCGGTATGGACCGGTTTACAGAGATGGTTGGGCGTTAGTGCTCCACGGCCGCAAGGCATTGTCGCGCATCTTGATGCTTTTGCTCACTTGGGCGGGAAAAAGAGCCGGAAATTCCTAACGGCGTTGTGGATGTGCACCATTTGGTTACTTTGGAAGAAACGCAACGAGAGTAGATTTGGCGGTAAGACTTGGGAAGTTCAAAGCTTGATTGGGGAGATCAAAGTAAGGATTTGAAATTGGAACAAGATCTTTAAGCTAGTTGAAAAGGAAATGAGTTTTTCATCATGGATGTCTGGCAACATTTCAAGTTTTATTCTGTAAACTGCCTTGGTACCTCTGGTATCATTGATTATTTATCTTTTTCTGATAAAAAAAACATATTACTCTTTACAATAATAATTGTTATTCATATATACAATAATATTTTTTTATAATATTTTTATATTATAAGGTGTTTTTTTTTACAAAAAGGATTATTTATCCAGATTAATTCCTAGTTACAACGCTAAAAAAATATTTATATAATCCGTTTGGTATAAAAATATGTGCTAATATATACACAATTAACCCTTAAAATTACCTCAATTTTTGTCAGACGCCACAACAATCTGACTTTCATTGGCTGGCATCTTCTTATAATATTATTATACTGCTTTTGTCGTTATTACCTTTTCATTTTTCATTGTTTTTTTTTCGGTTTTCTAACTAACTGAGTTGCTTTGCATAAGGGCATCCCCAGCAGAGAAAATAAAACTTCGGGGACTTTGATGTAATTCTTCCCGTATCATGAGAAAATAAAACTTTGCCTCTCTTTGTTTAGAACTGGATCGATAATTAAATCGCTTTATTTATAATTTTAAAATAGAAAACTACCCTTGAAAGAAAACTTGGAATAGACTACTGAATACTATACACTGTCAAAATAATCACTAATTAATAGATATTATCGGGTTCGACACTTAATTATTTCTATTTCTATTCCAATCATTAATATCTTATAAAAAATTATTTTTACTACGGTATCGACTCATTATGATTAATTAGGGGTAACACTAGAGATCAAATTATCTTATGAGAGGACGTTGATTGAAATAATCCAATATGCTCTGAAGTGAGGTATTTAATAAATAAAAGAAAAGTTATTAGAAACTTGACAAAACTAGCATGTTCTCCAATCAATAATTTACACAATCTCTTGAAAGAGCAGTTGTAAAGGTGGTATTAAAATAATTGCAACTTGCTGGACTGTCGACAAAACATTTTATAATGGAAGCAAATATCAAATTTAAATAAAAGAATTTACTTTGTAAAGTTAAAAATACATATGTAGTTAAAGCTTACGTGGACGGCCCCGATAGGGACCCCCTGTACGTTATTGGTGTATAGTAAAATAAGCTTTACACGTTGCAGCCCACTTCTATAGCAGCCAGAGGCGGCTGTGCTATAACTAACCTCCTCTCTCTCTCTCTTAAAAAAAAATTAGATAAGAAAAGTATAATTAATCTCTTATTACTCCTCCGTCCTACGAAGCATGACCCAATTTTCCTTTTGGGTTGTCCCACGAAGCTTGATCTATTTCTAAAAATAGTAAAAAATTTACCCTTTATTCACCTTTTTACTTTTTCACTACCACATTTAATACACAAAATATCAATTTTTTAATTTCCGTGTAAAAAAGAATTGAGTCATGCTTCATGAGACGGAGGGAGTATTTCGCAATGTTGTTGATTAAAGTTCCCTTTGAAAATATTTGCTTCTGAAAAATGATTGTTTTCCCATTTTTTCAACGTTATTGTAGTATTTTCACATTATAGTACTATGGCAACTAAGATTCATATATATACATCCATCAATCATAAGATACTAAACTGTGTGAATTATATCATGCATATAATTATTTTTGCTTCATTGATAATACCGATGGTGGAACTAGGAATTTTTTTGGGAAAGGCCTACATTATTCTTTTTAATTATAATTTGTACTGAGGAAAATAAAATAAAAATTGCATGAGTATTATCTGAGGAAAATAAAATAAAAATTGCATGAGTATTATCTTTGATAGATAAATTTATCATGGACAAAGGAGGGATAACAAAAACTTACGCTTTTAAATGTTTTCTTTATTTTCTCTCATTTTCTACAAAAGAGAAGTTTATCATTTTTCATTTATTCTTTTCACTTCAAGGATGGAAAATATTATCACTCCATTTTTGGTGTGATAATATCATCTATCCTTGAAGTAAAAAAAAATGAATGAAAAATGATGAGCTTCTCTTATGTAGAAAAGGAGAGAAAAAAACGAGCATTTAAAGGCATAATTTTTTGTTATCACTTATTTTTCCACGATAAATTTATTCATAAAAAAGAACATACCTTATATGTATATATGTGGAGTTTTTATTTTAATTATAATAATAATAATATAATTCCCGGAACAATCACTGGGATGTGCCTCGGGCTTAGCTCCAACTTCGAGCGTCCGCCTCTGTACACCCACAAAAGCGGCCGCGAGGGTGGCTTCATGTGAATGCTAAATATTTAGAGAATAGAGAATTCGTGAAAACAAAAACGAACAGATGTATATATTTGATGAACAAATCAATGTATCGCATGAACAACAATTTGCCCCAGGTTTGAATCTTGCTGGTGGCGAGTTTTTCTCTTTTTTTACCAAATACATCTGTTCGTTAGTTATATTGATTTGTTCGAAATGAAATATATAATAATTCTCTGTTTAACTTGTCCATATATATATACTAGCATTTGCATCCCGTGCAATGCACGGAAAAATATTTTTTATTTATATATATATATATATATAAAAATTAATACGAATTCAATTATTGTACTTATAAATATAATAAAAAAATTAATTTTAATTGAATATTGAAAAAATAAAAAAGAATTCACAATTATAAAATTTGATATTATGAAAAACAAAAACAAAAAAATAAGTTAAAAAAATTAAAATAAAATACTAATTAAAAAGAATTAAAAATATATTTGAGAGAGGAGAGAGAAATTTACAAACTTTAATATTTAAATAAATTTAATTTTTACATTTTAAATCAAATATTTTCATAAAATATATCATATTAAAGCTCATATCATGATCTTTAATTTGATATGCATATTAAATATTTTATAATTAATCGAATTTCACAATTTTGGAAAGAAATGTAACAACAAATAAGAAGTCAAAGAAAATGAAAAAAAGAAGAAAAATATATAGTTTAAATATAAACCTTCAATTTTATTATAACTACAAAATTTTCACTCAATTTTGAAATTAATTTGAAATTGATTTCAAATTAGAAACTCCCTTTATATATATATATATATATATATAGGGAGAGGTTCAAATAAGAACCACTAAATAAAATTAGAACGGAGAACCATTTTAAGTCATTCGATCATCAAGATCTACGGTGGATGCATCATCTTGGTGGATGAATGCAGATCCTGGGTTCGAATCCTAAAGGGAGCAAAATTTTTATTATTTTCGGATGCATTAAATTTAATAGCGAATGCATTAATTTATATAGCAGATGCATTGATTTTAATGGTTCTTATGTTCTCACGATAAGTGTGGTTCTCATTATAACCACACCCTATATATATATGTATATATATATATGCTTCTCTGTATAGATTTGTTCAAAATGTAATTTCCTCCATCCAAACTTGTTCTTAAACCGATGGGTCGATTATGCTTGTGAGAAGCTAGCTTTAAGCATGAAATTGTAAAATGCGATGACTTAAACTTATTGAACCTTTTTTCCTTTAACCTTTTGTTTTCCATCCTCATATATGGTGAACCGAACTGACCTTAACATATACATGTGAAAACTTTCTTTTTATATTTACATCACATGCAATGAAAGCAGTGTGCACTATATATATATATCTCAAATCAACTTGGAAGTTAAGAAACAATACAGCCAAGGAAACAGACATTCTCTCTTATGCTAAAGTTGAATACTGATCAACTAATTTTAATGGATTCTTCAAGCAAATGAAGTCTCTTTCGTGAACAAGATAATTAGGTCCACCCAACTTGCATATTTTGTATGCGTGTGTGCGCGTGCATGCGCAAATTGTTTGTTGTTTTCAACTCATAATTACCAAAAGTACAAAAATTAAAAAAATGAAAGAAAATAATAATGGGTTTGAACTTTGAGCTACGGGTAGCAAAGGACGGTTGTAATTTGATACAACCACGTCAACGTTTAATTCTAAATTTAATTAATACTATACCTTTTTCTTATAAAGGTGTTGGACAAAAACTTCAAGTATTGGTATATGTCGAGTCAATCATCAATTAGTTAGCATGGATATAGTGCAATGTATATACGTGTGTGTATACATATCCATTTCAAGTGAATCGAACAGAAGCTTAGCAATTGTACATGTCTCAACTTGTTTGATGAATTGTAACATCCAATTAGTTGGATTGATTTCAAGCCTATGAATGATTGCCATTTTGAGACAGATTTTGGTCGAAGCGGTGAATAATGTGTTTGGGGGAATGCAATAAAATATGTATTTGTTCATTTGTGGATATACAGTGCCACTTCCATTGAATCTTAGTTGTGATGTGGTGCTTTTTGTGATGGGTGAGTGGGGGTCTATGCGTTGCCGCAGTGTTGGGTATATCTTTTGGGAAAAGGAAATTTCACTAAACTTTAGACTTTTATGCCTTTTGGTCTTTCCTTAATTGATCACCATTGGAAATTAAGTGAAAAAAGCTTTTCAACAATCAACTTTTTATGTCCTCTACATTTCTTCACCATTATTCCACCTATAACCGGAAGGGTAAAATGCAAACATACCTTTTGTATTCTCCTAAAATGCTGAAAATCATGTGGCTTCAACAACTCCCACATAGGGATGTCAGTGGATGGATATTACCCGGACCAGAACCAGAATCGCTCATTACCCGTTAAGCTATAAAGCAACGGTTCTGGTTCTGGTTCTAGACCCGACCCATTTAGACCCAAAACCTGACGGGTCAGATCCGACCCGACCCGTTTGTTATGGGTCCGGTCCGACCCGACATGTTTTGCCGCTAACCCACCACCACCCACCCCCCACGCCCACCCCATCCACCCCATCCCTCCCACACCCCAAATTTTTTTTTTAATTTTTTTTAAAAAAATTTCTCCCCAATCCCACCCCAGCCCCGCCACCCCTACCCACCCCCCACCCCCTTCCCAATTTTTTTTTTTTTTTTTAAATTTTTTCCTCCCCAATCCCACCCCAGCCCCGCCACCCCCACCCACCACCCCCCACCCCCCTCCCAATTTTTTTTTTTTTTTAAATTTTTTCCTCCCCAATCCCACCCCAGCCCCGCCACCCCCACCCACCCCACCCACCCACCCCCCCACCCCCCTCCCAATTTTTTTTTTTTAATTTTTTCCTCCCCAATCCCACCCCAGCCCCGCCACCCCCACCCACCCCCCAAATTATTTTTTTTTTAATTTTTTAAAAAAATTTTCCTTCCCAATTCCACCCTAGCCACGCCACCCCCACCCCCCCACCCACCCCACCGCCCTCACCCCTACCCACCCCCCCAATTTTTTTTTTTTATTTTTTCTCCCCATCCCTCCGTCCAAAAAAATTATTTTTTTATTTTTTAAAAATTTTCTACCCAGCCCCACCCCACCCCCACCGACCGCAACCCCTTCCCCATTTTTTTAAATTATATTTATGTCGTTCGGCTCTATAACTTCCGATCAACACTCGCACTTTTGTTACATAATTTCTAATATAATAGATCGAACTATTTAATAAACGATAACAAAAATTACAAAATGATACACGCCGTTTTCATTGTTCAATCAAATTCTTGACCTATAAAGCGGTGGGGAGAAAATTTTAAAAGGGGGGGGGAGTTGGTGGATGGGTGGGGATGGGAGAGAAAGTAATTTTTTTTAGGTAGGGGTGGGGGTGGCAGAGGTGGGATTGGGGAGAAATTTTTTTTAAAAAATTAGGGGGTGGGGTGGGTGGGGTTAGGGAGGAAAAATTAAAAAAAAAATGGGGGGAGGGGGGTGGGTGGGGGTGGAGGGGCTGGTGTGGGATTGGGGAGGAAAAATTTTAAAAAAATTTAAAAAAAAAAAATTTTTTTGGGGAGGGTGGGTAGGGGTGAGGGCGGTGGGGTGGGTGGGGGGGTGGGGGTGGAGGGGCTGGGGTGGAATTGGGGAGGAAATTTTTTTAAAAAAATTTTAAAAAAAAATTTTTTTTGGGGGTGGGGGGGGGGGGGGGTTGGGGGTAGGTGGGGGTGGCGGGGCTGGTCTGAGATTTGAGGAGGAAAAATTTTAAAAAAATTTAAAAAAAAAATTTTTGGGGGGGAGGGGGTTGGGGGGGTGGGGGGTGGGGTGGGTGGGGGTGGCGGGGCTGGGGTGGGATTGGGGAGGAAAAATTAAAAAAAAAAAAAAATTGGGGGGGGGGGGGGGGGCGGGGTGGGGGGTGGGTGGGGTGGGGGTGGCGGGGCTGGGGTGGGATTGGGGAGGAAAAAAATTTTGGGACTTGGTGTATCGAGACCATGGGCTTTTTTGGTCTTTTTTGGGCATTTTTAAGTTTGGTAATGGGTATTATTGGATCTATGGGTCTTATAATACCCATGGGTAATTATCCTACCCGCACCATTTAATTTTTCACTTAATGGTCTGGTCCGGTGTGGATCTATTAAGCAATGGGTCGGTTCTGGTTCCGGAACCGTAACAATTTTAATGGTTCTGGTCTGGGTAAAACTCACCCATTGACATCCCTACTCCCACATGCATATTAATAGAAATGATCTAACTCATTTCTTTAGGGATGATCTAGCTAGTGGTGGAGTGTCTGTGTGTACTCATTTCCACCAATGTATTCTAGGTCGAATCTATCACACATGATTTTACTCTTCAATATGAGCAAAGTGCGACTGCGAGTTTTCCTCGTCATCTGAAAAAAAGGGGGGGTGTTAATTGGTTTAAAACCGAAAATTGGTTTTACGCATGAGTCATGACGACTGTTATATGTTCTCAAATATACAGATTGTACATTAATTGCTTCCTATTTTCTCATGATTTCACTTTTCGGTGAAATTGAAGCCGAATATTGAAAATAATTGCATGCATGACTTGAAAATCATACACAAAGACAAATTAATTATGACATTTTGTATGTGAGCCAGACAGCCAGTGTGTCCATGCTAGCACAATTTCGTCGGAAAGTAAAGTTAACATAAAATTACAAATAATGTAAAGCATGTGTATTTGAAAATAAAATTTAAAAAGCGTGTACAAAATAATAATAAAAAAATCATGTATTTTAAACCAATTAACCAAAAAAAAAAAAGTAAAAAAAAAAAATCTAAGTCCTGCCATGTTCAAAAGTTATAACTTCGAATGATTTTTTCTTTAAAATGATTACTACATAAAGTAGTCCAAAATAATATCATATGATTGTTGAAGTATCCACCTTATTTTTTTTTTAATAATTTACTAAATGTATGCACAACACATTATAAGATAAAAAGTATAAGTCGAAATATATAAATGTTTGGGACACTGAAAGTCTCGGGTTCGATTCCATCGTTGACGCGATCTATAAAATTTCTATTTTTCAATAAAAAAAGTTTTAATATTTAGGAGGTTTTTGGTTCAAATTAATTCCACCAATGTGTAAATTGTATTTTCATTTTATTTGGACTATATATTCTCAAAAAATAGTCCAACAAGAAAGAACGATAGTGTTAATAATAATAATAATTAATTGTATTATTAGTGGAGAAAAGAACCCATCATTTAATAGAATAACTAGGTTGTTTTATTGAGGATAATATATTGTACGTGGAGTAGTATTTATAAATGAATAATATTATTTTTTTATAAATGTATCAAAATGATAATGGAAAAGAGATTATTTTTGAAGGAGATAGCTAGGGATGAGGGAGTGTATTATATGATGTAGGCGTGCCCATGCAAGGGGCGCATGACCATTTATTTGGATGTTGAAAAGAATAGAGATATCTCTATTAAAGACTTCATTTCTCCACTTGACCTATGTGCATGGACTGTGGAGCGAATAGTAATTAGGTTAGGGCCTGTTTGATAGCTAATTGAGATAAAGATGGATAAATAAAATCTAGTTAAGATAATATAGGTTGGGTAATATTAGTAATGTATTTTAGTGTTTGATAGATCAAGATTAAAATCTTGATAGCATGAATTAGTTGTTTGATAGTTTAGATTAAAATTTAGATTAAATAGTGAAATTACTATTTTAACCTTATATTAAATTAATAGAAAATTGTAAATTAAAAAATGAAACACTATCTTCTTGGAAAGAAAGAATTGAATTCTGCCACCGATTTTTTGGGTCTTCATCTCTAACCCCCCACCCCCTGCCAAATCGGTGCCGCCTCCCTCCCTCCAGCGGCTCCCGCCCCACCGCCAAAAGAATCGGCGCAACGCCGCCTCCCTCCGGTGCGTAGCGTCGCCTCCCCCACCCCTTTCAAAAAATTCACGTTTCTTGTCAAATAACCCAGTGGCGGTTCTGAGGGTGTGCGGGGTGGGCGACCGCACAGGGCCCCGAAAAATTGAGGACCCCCGATTATATATAGGTCTATATATTTATATATACTTAAATAATTGATAAATGAATAACTTTATTAACTAGTTCAGTGGAAAGATGCTCTCTTCAAGTTATGTGAAATCTTGTTGATGTAGGTTCGATTCTTGAGAGTTACAATTTTACATTTTTATTGCTTTGGGCCCTTTTCCTTCATTAAGTGGTTTGTGAAATTGATGATGAAAATGTTATTAGTGATTTTGTTTAGTTATAATTTTATATTTTTATTGCTTTGGGGCTCTTTTCCTTCATTAAGTGGCGTGTGAAATTGATGATCAAAGTGTTATTAGTGATTTTGTTTCAAAATTTACAAGGAGAGCAACACTTCTCAAGTAAATGTTTTAGTTTTTACTTGCTTATTGTGTAATAAAATAATAATAATAATAAAAACTATCGCTCGGTAATATATATTTTTTTGTTTTATATTTTTTATACATTTTTAGCTATAAAAAGGGCCCGATTTTAAATTTCGCACCAGGCCTTCCGTAGGTTAGCCCCGCCCCTGAAATAACCCATCCCCACAACCCAAATTCACGAAAAAAAAAAGAGAAAAAAATGTTTCAAAATGAGGGCCTAATACTCTAATCAAACCTCTGCAAATTTTATGTCGAATTTACAAATAACAAGAGTTAATTAAGCACACCCCATCTTGTGCTGAGGGATTTCCGGGAGCCAAAGGGAAATAAATGATTTCAACTTCTGCAACTCGAAAAAATGGGAGGTTGTACTTCAAAAATATCGATTTTGAATTTCATTTCTATGGGTAATTTTGGAAATTGAAATTTAATAAAAAGTACTGTAGCAACCCAGAAATTGTATCCGGGGGTCGGCGCCATACCCATTTACCAGGTGTAACAGTAATTTTTGAGCGGGCCTTTGCCTAATATCGGGCCGTCAACATTATTTATAATGCGTATCAAACAGCTGAATAAGCCGAGTTATGTATTTAATATGGCCATATCTAATCTATCAAACGCGCCCTTATGGGAAAAGTTAGCCTCGATTAAAGATAAAGTTATGTCAAACCATAATAAAAGGTTACTCCCCATTGGAGGCATTTGTATGGAATAATATAGCATATACTTATAATAAAGTCGCCTAGCTAGCTAGATTGGACAAATAATATAATGTGACAAAAGTCATTAAAATATCTTCGAAGATTGTGGTAGAGGTTTCTGATCCATATATATTTCTTTCAGTCTAAAAGAAATCATATTGTGATGGCTCTTGATTTAAAATAACTAAATAATAAAATAACCGTCTAAGAGAGAGGAAAAAAGAAGACACAATTTTAGTTTTTTGAAGAGAAGAAGAAACAAATTGAGAAAAGAAAAAAAGAGTGATGTGGTATCCCCACACATGAATTGAATTAGAAGGCTTGTTTTCCACATCAGATTCACTATGATTCGTGGGATTACACGCAAACACCACTTCACTTTGGCCGACTTTCTTACACGTGTCACTCTTCCAACTATCCCAAATGTGAAAAAGATACTGCGAAAATTTAAAATTTGCTATATTCCTTTATTATTTCCATTCATCTATTTTGAAATATTTCCATTCATCTATTTTGAAATATTTCCATAACACTGCATCACTCGCAGGTGGAATCGAACCCAACATCTTTTACAAAAAAAAAAAATAAAAATTAATGCCTCAATTTTACCACTTGAGTTAGGCCTGATTTTAGTTACACCATTTTCAACCGTTCCAAAATTTGCAATATCAAAGTAGGACTTCCGGTATACTTTGTCACTTTGGGTTATTATTTATTTGTTGATATTACATTATTATTTTATTGCAATAAATACAAGGGTAATGATAACCGATAGTACTGATACACAGTTACTGTTATCTATACAAGTGTCTTGTTTTATAAATTCTTTTGTTTGACAATATATTTTATAACATTTTAATTGCCTATTATGTCCCTCTGTTTTAAGTATATAATTTAAGGCAGATTATTATTATTATTATTATTATTATTATTATTATTATTATTATTATTATTATTATTATTATTATTCAGTAGTATCTTTTTTCTTTTATTCCCTTTTAGGATTAGTGACATTAGATTTATATTTAAAATGGAGAATTAAATTATTATAAAATATGTGGATATCCAGGGATATGACATGAACAGTTCCTCTCCACTATATCCCAATTTAATTACTGCTTTAGATCTGGGAAATCCATGGTTTCCACACTTCCACTAAGTTTTTGACGAGTGAGAAAGCATCACTGTTGGAATTTTAAAAAGTATGTCACATCCAGTTTTTCTAGTGTGATTAATTTATCTCTTTAGCATAATTTTATAATTTAATTATAGTTGGACGAGGCCGATTGTATCGCCGTACCGATACACCCAACTTGTAGGCTCGGGGCATCACATATGAATATTAGTATTTGATACTATCAATTATCAAACTCATTTCCAGTGGTTGTTTTCGAAAAGTATATATATAGAAGGATCAAATAAAAAGTATTTTTTTGAGTTAATCAGGAATCAATTTAAATTATTGATATTTGTATAATAAATTGTCATTAAAAGAAGAGGGGTTCCACATATATAAGTAGTATCATAGAATAAGTAGTATTATACATACGTATAAATAAGCGTGGTTTCTATATTAACACATGGGACCTAATTTTTACGTGAACACATCCCTATATCGCGTGTGTGTGTGTGTATGTGTGTGTGAGAGAGAGAGAGAGAGAGAGAGAGAGAGTATGCAAATTAACACATCCCTATATCGTGTGTGTGTGTGTGTGTGTGTGTGTGAGAGAGAGAGAGAGAGAGAGAGACTATAATGCATACGATTAGTTAGTTTGTATTACAAAAATATTTTTGTACCCACCTAGAAAAAGAGCTTTTTTAGCCACTTTTATTATAAAATTCAGAAACACCCGTTGTATTTGTATTTGTATTTGAGAGAATAAACCATGTGTGTTATCAGATCGAATATAATTTAAAACATACGTAAGCATAATGTGTTATCAGGTTCATGATAATTCGAAATAAATTTATCTAATACATATAATAGCATATTCAATAAGGAGTAAATATTCATTGAATAATGCATTACGAAGTTCCAGTCAACTCGATAATGTATATGGATACAAAGCATGCAGTTTGTGACTTTTACTAAAGCGTGGCTAGAAAAAAAATATTCTACTATATATCAAAGTGACTAGAAAAGTATTTTATCTATTCAGAATGACTAATTAAACATTCATTCTCTCTTTTTATTTTATATACTTATTTGTAGTATACATTGGATAATTTTTTTCTCATACAATATCCAACAAACCACACACAAAAAAAAGATTAACCAGACTTAAAAAACCAGGTGTGAGATTCTTCAAACTAAAAAAGTATTGGTAAAATTCAAATCCAATTTTATTAAAACTACACACTCCACCACTAATCCATGTGTAATTTAACATTCCTAAGTGTAGATGCTCAAATACACTATATTTTGAACATAAAATTTAGGTCCAGTAGAATGGTCCATTTAATGAAGTAGGTGCAGAGGTAGGCAAGCATATTAAAAAACAACATTGGTTAATGCTTTAGACAGAATGGTGGTCCAAAAAAGTATTACAAACAACTAAAAGGTATAAAGGCCACATGAAATTTATATTTTGCTTGACAATGACAGCTATCTTTTGGCCCAAGTTTTCTTAATCCTAATTATGCATCTTAACTGTGCTAGGTTTGACTTGTTAATTATTGGCATTTTGATGAGGACTCATCATGCTTGAAAACTCAATGTCACATTAATTACTTCTCGTGCAGAGTTAGTTGGGGTTTTGTTTGGTATCAAGAATAATTTATGCTATCAAATTTAAGTGATGTTTCCTGTCTAGTGTCAATTTCCATCAAGGCTAGGAAAATCAAATTCAATACACTAAACCATGCTCCATAGCTAACCCCACCTTCTGTTAACTCAATTGTTACAAATTAATAATTAGATTGTATGGACCCAACTTATATCAACTTAAATTCTAAGATATTTGTGAGCATTAATTATATGTTTTGCAGTAAAGGATCTAGGCATAAAATACTTTATTTGTAGTATACTATATTTTGGATAATTTTTAAACATAAAATACTTATTTGTAGTATACATTGGATAATTTTAGGATCTAGGCATAATTTTTTAGGCATAATTTCTAGGCATAATTTCTACTTCATAAAATACTAATTGGAGTCATTCTTTTGCTACTTGATAATGAGTTAAGACAATATTGTGTCATTTTTCATTCAATTTTTTTTCTAGATATCGATATCATGATTCTTTTCTAAAATGAAAATGTTGCAATTGACTTAGCCTACTTAATCAATGTCCGCCATTAAAATTATGCAGATTGCTATGTGGATGTTTCAATTGCTTATAAATTTTTATTAATCATGCATGTAATTAATGTCACAAGAAGGAATCATTTGACAATTTAGTTAAAACATATACTTGAGATCGTCAATGTTACAAGAAATGTTGAATGATTTGACAACTTTAACTATTGAGAAAGATACGTTAGAAAATATTAGTGTTGATAAGATTATTATAATTTTACTACAAATGTTCGAAGGAATCATTTTTTACTCTCTTCGTTCTATTACAAATGTTCCACTTTTTATAATGGGATGTCTCACTACAAATAACTCATTCTTTTTTTGACAACATATTTTCTCTCTATACCTAATATTTAAATAATTTTCACCAATCAACTTTATCTACTAATTAGACATTTCTTAATCTCCGTGTCCAAAAATAAGTAAGACATTTCACTACAAAAAAACGCTAGATTTAGCTACGGAATTAGCTAAGGAAATTATTCTGTAGCTATTCTGTGACGGAATTACAACGGATTAGCTACGGAAATAATTTGTTGAATTTAGCAACGGATTTAACGACGGATTTCCGTAGCAATACTTTCGCTACGGATATATTCCGTCATTAAAGTCAAAAAAATTACTAATTTTTGTTAAAAAAATTTAGCTACGGAATAACTGTAGTTAAATCCGTAGCTAAACTAAAATTTAATTCGTAGCTACGGACTCTATCCGTAGCGGGATATTGTGACTTATTAGCTACGGAATGTCCGTAGCAAAATCCGTAGCTAAGACCAAATTTCAAATCTAAAGGTGCAGCCGCGGTCTTTCTTCTTCTCATTTTCCCCTAATTGCAAACCCTAGCGTTTCTCACTCTTCCGGCGCCGTTCATCCCGTCGCCGCGGTTGCTCCGCCGTTTCTCTCAAAGTCGTCGGTAGGTACAGATCACGACATTCACATCACGTTCAGTATTGTCGATCTCTATCTCTCTCACCATCTCATTCTCATTCACAGGTGCCGCCACCGTGCTCGCTCACCGTCGTAGGCGCTGTAAGTTTCTAAGGCTTGCCTCTAAAAAATTTGTATGTTCTATATGGCATAGGTGATCTGTTAATTAGTTGTTCCACATTTCATTTTTTGATTTACTGAGTGTAACTTCGATATTTTTTTAGGTTGTGTGTAAATATGTATTGGTGATCAGTTTTATATATTCATACAGGGGTTAAATGGAATGAGATAGTGCAAAATCAAATGATACGAATTTAATTTTTTGGTGGAGTAATGTGCTATTTCTGTATGTTTAATTCAGTAAAATATTATTATAAATGGAATTCATGCAATGGTGTGAATGTAGAATTTACCTATGATTTGAGAGCATATGTATATGGTGGAAGGAGCATATTGTTTTATGCATCTTGGTATGGATCTTTAGTTATTCAAATACCATAATTGGGGAGTTGAGTTAAACTATATATGTTTGTTGGTACAGCATGCAGAAAATTATAACCAAATTCAAGATGTGCAAGGAGCTTGGCATTCGTGCTGCAATGCAGTCAAAACCAGAAGTATGTTTCTTATAGCTAGCAACTCTAACTTTTATCCTTTTGTTTCACTATGCTGGCGTTTTTTTCCCCTGCCTTTCCATATAAATACTCGGCTGAAATCAAAACATGATGAATTTTGAATTGAACAAAATCTTCTAGAGTAGCTGTATATGTTGAAGTAGCTAGTATAGAAGCTTTCTCTGTGAGGTGATTATTTATAGGACATTAAGTTGGATATGCTGTCTGTTCCTTCTAGTGATGGAGTTTGGACTACAAGTAATCTTACAAAATTGTTTCTCTTTGGTTATGTAGAAGAAGAAAAGTGTGCATTGATGAAACACACATTACTCGTTGAACTATATATGTGACTGAAATTGAGACATTTGGTGATTATTACTAGATAATTAGCTCTGAGAGTATGATGAGCTCTGTTGATCTCCTATCACCAGCTCTTGCACTATTTTGACAATATGATAATATATATTGGTTAGGGTGTCTCATTTTTTCACAAAATATCTTGATTGATTATCTTTGTTAATAAATAAGTATGTCTTAGGAGTTGAGTTTTCTGATTTTCCTCTTTTCTTAAACCACAAACAGAACCCCGACGAAGAGGTGCAGAAGGAGGCTGGTGTTAGGTAGTTAAACATTTTACTTTAGTAATCTCAATATTGCCATGAATTTTGAGAGAATCTCTGTTTTATTTTTATACTGGTTGTGATGTTCAGGAAATTTCTGGGTAAGGACTTAGCACAGATGAGCTCACAGGAATTATCTGAGCTTGATGATAAATTAATCAAAGGGCTGTTGTTCATAAAGGATACAAAGGTTTGACATTTATGTCACATTCTTACTGTGATAAAATCTTTATACCAAAGCAGAAAGTTGTGGACGTCTTTAAAAGCATCTTCTGGTCTCTAAAAGAATGTCCAATTTTGCAGCTGCAACTGTTGAAGGATGAAGTGGAAAAATCAAGAATGCAGGTATGAAAGTAAAAGCATTTCCTTTTTCTTGTGTGCTGACTTGACTTGTTTACAGAGTTGAATATGATGATGGTATATAACTAGTAGAAATTAGAGTTTTGTTTTCTGTGAATAAAGGGGGCTGATTGCATTGCTATGTTCATTGCAGCAACTGCAGGTGGTGCAGAAAAACCAGATGTTGCTGAGACAGGCAAATCCATCTCCTACACTCTATGATAAATAACCCCCTCTATATGCTTGGGCTTCCTCATGAATTACCGTTTCTTTCACTTGCACAAATGCAGGTTGAAGAGCTTAAAGGCTCCGTTGCACGATTGGTTTATGATAACACAGTTTTTTTCATTGTTGTTTAATTTGGTTTTGTGCTCTGCCTTTGTATGTAAATGCAAGAAAAGTTTACCAATATATCTCATGAATTAATTAAATTGTTTATTTTGTAGGGTGGTAGGATCACACAAGAAGATGTCTAGTGTGATTACCACATCTTTCAAGAAAGTGAAGAATCCAACTGGCTTTAATTGGAAATTAACTCCCAACAACATCAAAAAGTTGTACTTTGATGAATTCAAAGTAAGTGTTATATATTGATTTATGTTATTTTACATTTAACTTTAATAAATATTAATGAGTAATTTTTCTATAAAAAGTGTACACATGGCCTGAAAAGTTTGAGAATCAAGTCTACAAAAAATGGTCTCAAAGGGCGGCCATGAGGTATAGCGACTTCGTGCACAACATGAAGTTAAAAAGTGATGGACCATTCAATATTTATTTATACATCTCAAGGAAACTAATGGAAATTAGCAATACTTCAATCATTTGAGTGTAGCTTATGAAATTTGTTGGTTGTAGATTGGTTGAAACAAGTATATGTCTTTAATAGTGTATATTTTAATATGTTTTATATAACATTTTTTGTCAATTAGGTGGAGGTACAAGAAATTGCTGCAGAGATGGGCCAATCTAATCCTGATACGCCCGTGGATATGAACAAGATTTATCTAGATGTCTTGGGAGGCGGTTTAGATAAAAAACAAAGATTGTTCGGCACAAGTAGTCTCGCATTGACCTTGAAGACCAATATATCGGGAGAGAGTAGTACTTCAGCTATGTCCGACATTGACAAAGAGCAGTATGCCACTCGCCTAGGAGATGTAGAGGAGCAGCTTCAAGAGGAGCGAGAAAGGACATCTCGATTAGAAGAACAGGTTAAAGTTGCAATGGAGATTATCAAGCAGTTGCAAGGGCAATCAAGCAGTGCCACTAGCCATCCAGATCCACCATCACATGTTCCATGATTATACATGTGTTTTGATTTTGATATCGACTATATCTAGGTGCTTGATTTTGAAATACTTGTTAGATATGTAATTTTTAAACTATTTTGGTTTGTGACTACTATTTCTAGGTGTTTGGTTTTGAAATACTTGTTAGACACGTGATTTCTAAACTATCTTGGTTTATGACTATTTTGGTTTATGACTTTGATATTGACTATTTTGGGATAATGAGTGTGTTGGATGTTGAAATAATATTAATTGTTGTTAGTTCTGCTAGAAATCGAGTATATAACAGGTTGTATTAAGGTAAACAAAAATTAAAATAAAAATTACAAAATTTTAGCAACTTAGCTACGGATTAGCTACGGAATTTTCCGTAGCTAAATCCAAATAGCTGGTGAAGAAACTCCTGTCGCCGGATTCAGACTAGCTACGGATATTTCCGTAGCCATTTAGCTACGGATTTTTCCGTAGCTAAGTCCGTTGGTGACCGCTAGACGACGATTATGGCGACACACTCCGGCGAGGGATTTTCCGTAGCTAAATCCGTAGCTAACATTAGCGAGGGATCGGATTTCCGTAGCTAAAAATTTAGCGACGAGCGATATACCTACGGACGACATCCGTTCCCGATCCGTAGGTAAAACTGTTTAGCTACGGAATTAGTGTTTTTAGCTACGGAAATTTCCGTAGCTATTTTGCGCGAATTTTGTAGTGTTTGTAATGGAACGCAGATAGTATAATATTGTACTATAACGTATGTTGTATTGTAGGTAAGAGTTGAGATAAAGAAATACGGAGAAGCTGACAAATAAATTGTACATAATATTAACAATTTTGTCATAAAGTTTACGAATTTGATTTATTCTATAAGTATTACGTATGAGACCTATATTATTATACTATTAGCATAAAATATAACTACCTAGAGGTAACATATTGGAGTTAGGCAAACTCTGGACATTCATTTAGGCCGCTATTAATTGGCCTTCTACGTGTGAATAAACTAGTTAGGGTATTGATATCGGTTGGCTGGTCGCCCCGGCTCGAGTCGATTTTGGCGATGAGCCAACCGATGCAGAGTATGCCGACTTGAGCTACGGCTCATATGGATGAACCGGGCTCATTCGTTGTTTTGTGCATGCACATGCAATACACGCACTATTTTTTATGTTTAAATTAAAATTAATGGATATGAGTCAGCAGAATTAGCCACACCAATACATGATTTTGACTCATAAGTGGTCCCAGAGATAGATGAGCCAACAATTGATTCAACGGATATGAATGCTCTAAAGATAGAATAATTTAACTGTAAATGAAGGAGACGAGTCATGACTAGGACTGTAGCTCATCGAATCCATTAGGACACATAAATCCAGGCTAACTTACTTTATCCCACAATAAATTTAGGCTTTTCTATTGGGCCGCATCAGAATCTATACTAATAGAAAAAGAGCCTAAGGCACAACTTGTGGATTGCCTATTTTACCCCTGTTATATATTTATTATTATATTTATAAAATATAAATCTATTTTGATATACATTTATTTGTCACTCAAATCTATAAAGAATATTTTATATCTATAGCTATTGATAAGACTTATAAATAGATATATCCATCCAATAAATTATCTAATAAAAATAATGAATTAATAATTTTTTTAAATAATAGATTATTAATTAAAATAACATTAATTACACGTACAACATACGTTCTTTCTGCTAGTAGTCTAGTATAATAAAAAGGGATAAAAGAAGTTTCATACTAGGGTTAATAGCCGCTAAATCCTATAACTATTTTTGTTTTCGCGTTTTGCATCGATTTCAGAAATTCTGCCTCAGTATATCACAACTAATCCTCCAGTCGCGATTTGCATCCGGCGAAATTTTCTGGCAACATAACTTAATCTACGTGGCATTTTATTTGCTGACAAGGGTGATTATCATCTACATGGCAATTACCTGTTTTAAATGACGTGTCGTGAAACGACGTCGTTTTCAAGTTCCGCCCACCTCTCTCTCAAGCTCCGCCGCCCTCGTTCCCCTCTCACAGACCCTCATCCGCGGACATATGTCTCACCATTCCCCAATCCAACCCCACTTCACCGTGCGCCGCCGCCACCTCTCTCTCAAGCTCCGCCGGCGAAGTCGCTGCTCGCCGACCGGAACCCTAATTCAGCAGATCTCATCTATCTCTCTGTTCTCCTCCCTCCGATCTGGATTGACGCCGCCCCACGCAGCACCGTCTCCTTCCTCGGCGACGGCGGAGACGCCGCTTCCTCCCTCTGCTCTCAAAACTCCCATCCGCGGACATATCCGCCTCACCATTCCCCAATTCAACCCCACTTCACTGTGCGCCGCCGCCACCTTTCTCTCAAGCTCCACCCACCTCTCCCTCAAGCTCTGCTGGCGAAGTCGCTGCTCGTCGGCCGGAACCCTAATTCAGCCGATCTCATCTATCTCTCTGCTCTCCTTCCTCCGATCTGGGTTGACGCCGCCCCACGCAGCACTGTCTCCTTCCCCAGCCACGACGGAGACGCCGCTTCCTTCCTCTCATCTATCTCTCCGTTCCCCATTCCAACCCTAGAACCCTAATTCAACAAAACGACGTACGCAGCACCGTCTCCTTCCCCAGCCACGACGGAGACGCCGCTTCCTTCCTCTCTTCTATCTCTCTGTTCCCCATTCCAACCCCAGAACCCTAATTCAACAAAACGACGTCGTTTTGTGACTAATAATTTCAAAGAAACATAAGGCAAAACGACGTCATTTTGCCTATCGGAATTCTATGACACGTAGATTAGTCCGGCTGCCAAGTCATCTTCAATTTTGTCAGAATACTTCGCATGATGCAAATCACGACTCCTTAATTAGTTGTGATATACTGAGGCAAAATTTATGAGAACGATGGAAAATGCGAAAACGAAAATAGTTATAGGATTTAGCGGCTATTAGCCCTTCATACTATTAGCACTGCAAACAAGCCGAGCCCAATACTAGCAGATTCGACTCATTTAAATATTTGGATTTTCGATCGACTTGAGCTTTGTTGATCGAGTTTGGTTCATCGCCCACTTGTCAAGCTCGAGGTCGATTCGAGCTCGGCTAATGTGATACTCGATAGTGTCAAATTCGAACTTGAGCTCAAACTCAGCTTGTCAAATATTCGTATAAATAATGTTTGCGCTCGAATTTGTTAAAAATACATGAAATGCTTGGAAAATGTTCAAAACGTGATCTTCATCTTAATCATTTTGGAGTTCGAGCTGGACTCGAATAACTAATACAACTATTATAGTGGTATCCATACTAATATATTCTTACTGCTTGCAAGTTGTATTATAATTGTAATTATTTATGATAATATGTCAACAAATAGCTCACCAAATTTCTACATTATGATGTAACAGTCTTTTGCTGATGTTGGAGAAAATTGAAAAATCTTGACAATTTTACCCAAGAATATATGAATTCTGCAAACGCTGCATGTTTTTGTACATCCTGCTGCCTCAGCCTTCTCCATATGCTTGCAAAGAAGACTCAGATACAAAGGCATTATCTATATACATCAAGTGATTGGTTAACACTAACAACTTATCGTTTGTTCTCATTCTTTATTCTTTTGCTCTTTTTTCCCCTTAGCTTTTTTGTGGAATGATTTTGTAGCGAATCAGTGCATTATGGTCTGTGAACCAGTGAAATTTTGGTTGTTTTTTGCTATGTTTAGCATTATAAATTATAATGGCTTGTAAATAGAAGCAATTAAACATGGTGTGGAATGATTGTTTATAATTTTATTGGGTCATGAATCTTATGATACAAGTAGTTAACAAAACGTGAAGTAATGAAAACATTACCAGAAATCCAAGCAAGAACAAGAACCATTCCTGAAACAATGGAAACGAAGGCGGTCTCTCATGACAATCTCCACATTCATAACTTTGGAGATCAATTTGATAAAATTATGGCAGTCGTTGCAGACGCGCAGATTCTTGAATACGCGTATAGGCGCAGCCCTCGACTTCAAGTGCAGCAGCGCGAAAGCAATCGCCAGCCTCTCGCTGTGCAGTCCGAGAGAATCCCCCTTCCTGTCTCGAGCCTCGTCGACCAAAGGCGCTTGCGACAAGTCATGAACGTACCCTGCCATCTTCACTCTCTCCTCCATCCACCTCAAGAATTGGTAAATCTCTCTGCTCCGTGGATGCGTCGTGTCTCCTGCGAAAAACTTGTGAACGACCCCATCAACCTCGACTGAGCTACAGCCAGGTTCTTTACCATCATTCTCATCCATCATCAGTTTCCTGATCAATCCCACTTCATCCCACCGGTTGGCAGACGCAAACACTCTCGAAAGTAGAACATAAGCCCCGCTGCTCGAGCCTCTCTCGCCTTCCATTAGACGCTTCGCCATTTCCTGGCTCATATCAATCCCTTCACCTTGCTTGCAGCTAGCATCAAGAAGACTTCTCCAGATCACATCATCCGGCTTTACCGGCATGCTCGACACGATGTCGACTGCTTCATCTATACGCCCACTGCGTGCAAGGAGGTCGACCAGGCAGCCGTAGTGCTGCAAGACCGGCTCCACTTTGTACTTGCTCGACATCAAATCGAAGTATCTACGGCCCTCGTTAACCAAGCCTCTGTGATTGCAGGCGCTCAACACGCCGACGAAGGTGATGGAGTTAGGCCGGAGTTTGTCTTCGCTGATCATCCGATCAAAGTGTTCAAACACTCTCTCTGCCTCTCCATGTACTGCGAGACCTAAAATTGCCGCGTTCCACGAGTTCACGTCGCGTCTGCGCATCGATTGAAGAACTTGAAGAGCCATTCTCATCGAACCGCATTTGTAGTACATCTCTATCAAAGAATTATTCACCAGGATATCGAATTTAGGATCAATCTCACACTTTTTCAGTAGATATGCGTGCAGCCACATGCCCATGGATAATGCCCCCAAACCGGTGCAGGCGTTGATCACACTTTGCACCGTGTACCCGTCCGGCTCAAACGACGGCATCATCTCCACGAACATTCGCAACGCTTTGTAGAACTCTCCCGCCAGCACAAGCGCATCGATGATCGCGTTCCAGGACACCAAGCTTCTCTCAGGCATTTTGTCGAACACTTTGGTTGCATTCTCCGGGAGACCACACGAGGCGTAAAAATGAATCAAACTGTTGCTCACGTACACATCTGAGGCGCAACCACGTTTAACAACTTGAGCGTGAGTTTGTTTCCCCTCGATCAAATTGAATGAATGCGCGCAAGCTTTAAGCACAAAGGGGAACGTATGCTTATCAGGAAGCAAAGCCTCTTGTAGAAGGAGTTCCTGGAACACGCAAAAAGCTCGGTTTTTATGGAGTTTGCTGTGAGCGTAAGCTCTAATTAGAGTGTTGTAGATGAACGTGTTAGGGTTTGGAATGTTGTGGAAGAGTCGCAGTGTGTAGATTAGGTCTTGCAAGGCGGAAAAGTAGAGCAGCCTGCTGTAGAGATAGACAGATTGGGGAGTGTGGTGGAGCTGCGGAGCGGTGCGAAGGATTTTGGCGTGTATTTGTTTGAGGTGAGGGAGAGGAACGGTGACGGATTGCGTTAAAATGTGGAGGACTCGTTGGTCATGGCGGTGGAGCTGGACGGTGGACGGCTCTGCCGGGAGCGTAGTGGCTAAAAGCATAGCCATAGCCCCGACTCTGTGTTTCGGCAACACATTTGAAATCTTTTTGTTTTATTTATTTGAGGTTTAATGGGGTGGATTTTCTCAAGAGATGGAGCGGGAAGAAGATTATCTTGAATCAGTGGGCCAGTGGCAAGCGGCGGTCACCGGCTTTCTATGCTCTTGGAAATTCTTGACATGATACGCAATGGAGAAATACAATTAAGAATAAAATTTAGAGGGGTGTATTGGTTAGGGACTTTATTTGTTTTTTTTGGATTTTAAAAAGTTCATAGATTTTTATGGATTTAGGAAATTCATAGACTCAATGTAAAGTTTGAATTAATCTTTTTTTTATTATTGATTTTCATGAATTTTCATGGACTTGATAGGAATTAGGAAGACAGTAACCCAGTGCTGGCTGGAGCCCAATTACCGCTGAAATCGGAGTAACTCAGCGCTGACCGGTGCCCAACGGCCGCTGGAATTAAAAAGTGAATATTTTCGAGTTTGATGCTCACTTATGAATCTTCTGTGAATATTTCTAGGGATATTTTCGAACTAATTATTGGTATACTAAAAACTAAACTAAATTATGATATTAACTATTTGATTAACAATAAATTGATTTTAATAACTGAAATTGTAGAAAATATTTTGGAATATGAATATTATAAAGGGATCCATATATAATAGTTCTCATGGAAAAAATATTCAGTTTTTAATAGGTCTTCACTCGAAACACATTTATCAATCAAATATTAAAATATGTACCATTCATATGCACCACATTTATCGTAGATAAAATGATTATATTTGAATGATAAAGCTGATTGTTTCACAAATATATAGTTGCTGTAAATTAATCTTTATTTAAAAAAGAAAAAAAAGAAGAAGCAAAGTTTCAATCACATAATTGCAAACTTTGGCATTAATAGAACAATAGTCATTCTTAGACGATAAACAAAAAATCTGACTCTCTTAAATCCAAATAAGAAGCAATCAAGCTACAAATACGTTTCATTCTCTTATAGCATCCAGCTGTCATTTTTGTTTCCTTATAGAAATTAAGCGCTACAGTTAATAAGAAAAATTTGAGGCACTACACCAAATCCGAATGACACAATATCGGTGGTCATAGAATCGGTGGTGACAGAAGAAAGGTAAAAGAATCCACATAAATCTTGTGTGATGAGATGAGATTTCTCCCATTGTATTTTTTAAGGAGAATCCATCAAAATCCATAGAGTTTTAAAATCCACAAATTTTTGGATACCTAAGGATTTTATAAGACTTTTTAAAATTCATATTGAATACCTCTAGACTTTTAAAGACTTTTAAAAGTTTGGAGTAAATACCCCCAGACTTTCAAAGTCCAAAAAAATCCTACAGACTCTACAACCAATACACCCCCCTTAGATTGACAATTGCATCATGTATAGAAATATACACACAACAGTTAGAAGAACTTACTTGTTGTGTAGTAAATGAGTTTAACGATTCTTGAAGTTGAATCCACTACTAAGGTATTTACGTTTATGCAGACTCGATGCAGGAATAATTCTCAGTGCACGATTCAATCTCCGAAAGCTAGGAAATCTCCAATTGAATTTTATAGTGCTCTAAGTATTTTCTCTCTTGTGTTTTCACACATCTAGCTAACAAAAAAAATAAATTCCTATATTTAAAAGGAATATAACGGCCTATAACCCTAGGTTAATAGACCGTGTTTTTCTTTTGTTTCCAATTAATTAATCCAACAGTCAAACTATTCACTAAATACTTAAACCTTATTATAAGAATATATCAAATAGAGAGCTGATGAGGACTGAAATATGCACCAGCGATGTGCTAAACATAACGGGAATATTTCTAGTTATGATTATTATTATTATTATTATTATTGTTATTGTGGTTATTTCTGATATTTGATACAGGATTGCCCTGACTCTCGGCTTGTCTCAGCCCGGCTCCGCTTCCCAGCTCTGATAGCTCAATTTCAAGATGTAGATTAGAATAACGGGGCTTGGGGCTTGATTCATTGGGCTAATGGGCTTTAGAGGTCTAATGGGCCCAAGGGCCTTAAGTTTATGTTCATGCTTATAAATAGGGCCTTGATGCATAGATTAGAGAGGATAGTCATTTTTTTTTCTAGCCATAATTTGTAAAGTGTAAAACACTCACTCGATTATAGTGGAAAAACCCTCAAAACCCCCACGTAAACCCGATGTCGTTTACTGCTTTCTAGTTTAGGTGTTGGTTTCTCGTTTCACCAACTGGCGCCGTCTGTGGGAAATTGAGCTAAGGCGTGAGATTGATCATTTTTCCGGGTTACTGTTCATCGAAAAAATTTGGGAAATTTGGGGATCAGATTACTGTTCATCGAAAAGAAATTTGGGAAATTAGGGATTTAAGTTACTGTTCACAAAAAGGGGATTATTGTTCATACGGGGTTCTTCCCCAATGGGGGATTGGGTTACTGTTCATAACTGAATTTATTCTAATTGGGGAGCAAAAATGAGGAACATATCCATCGGGAAAAAAAAAATCATCATAAAAGATCCCCAATTCTTGGAGTCGCGCCTCTTTCTTCAAAATTTCTCCACCGCCGCAGCCCCCAACTTCCGACGAGGACGGGCATGGCTGAAATCGAAGCTTCAACACTAACCGCCCACCACCACCGCAGAACAGAAACAGCACGCCACAACCGCGCAGGGACCATTGCTGCGCGAAAACCGCGCGCTGCCGCTATGCAAAAGTTATGCACTGTCGTCGATTCAAGCCGTGCGCCGCCGCCGCGACCAGAGCCATGCCTACAGACACCTCGTCTTCTTCGGTCCGATTCCTTCGATTCAGGGCAAAGCTCGTTCCTAAACCGCAACTCTGAAATTCATTTTGCGCCGCTGTCACCTCCGGATTTGACAGGGAAGATCTTTGCTTATGAGCTATTTTCTCAATATGTTCGTGCTTGAACGAGTCCCCAATTTGGTATGCTTAGTTTGCTCGTAATCTCTCTATGTTTGACAGAAAAAAAAAAAAAAAAAAAAAACGAAAATGGGAAGAGTGAAGGATCTGGGAAATCTCAAGGCGAGTCACCGCATTTGCCACATGTTTTTTTCCACCGGGAAGTTATTTCGTGGTGCTACTTTGAGTTCAACTGCTTTGATTGATAAATATGCGTGTGGTTGGGTAAATATGATAGGAATAATTGTTTTCTATACTTTAACTTGTCAATGATAATTGGGCAATTCAGTATTCGTTTGATCATACTTTATCCCTGTGTTTGATGGCCTACTGCTCTAGTTCCCCGATGTTTCATTGGTATCTTGAATCTGAGTTCTCTTTCGGGAAATTAGTTTATGAAAACTTTCATGGGAACTTATTCTATTTTTATTCTTGTGATTATGAAACTCCTGGGAAGGGTGAGCTTAATGATGATCATGATAGTTCGATTAGTTGGGACGGTTTTCCATACTACGGGAAACTTATTTGCATACAACTATCTGGGCTTAATTTTGAATTTTTTGTGCTTATGAAACGCATAAGTGGAAAGAGTATAATATGGCGAAGATGCATCTGTGACCTTCTGGTTTGATTTGCTTATTGAGTTTGGGAGTTGTGGGATTGCATCTAATTAATTTCAATTCAATTAGTTTGGTTACTACAGCTGTTGTGCATTTGAATTAAATAGTGTTATATGTACATGATCTGATTTGATCTTAATCACACATTTGGACGTGCGAAACAAAAGTGTGCTTATAGCTGGAATGGTATATGTCTGTTGAATTTGTGATCACTGTGACCCTAGACTTAATAACATAATCATACTACAACTTGAATGATTCTAAGAATATGGAATATTTTGTTGAGAATAAGCATATCAAAATAGCTTTGAGCTAGCTGTTTACATGGTCAAAGTCGATTTACAGCCCTATCTCAAAAGGGCTTTCATATTCGTACTAATCTCTGTGTCTAAGAGATCTTGTAGCACAGGGCAATTAAACTTGGGAAAGCTTTGAACAAAATATGGGAACCGCCATAACATGAAAACGGTAAACCACTTGTAAGTGGTACTTCAGGTACTACGCTGAACTTTATCTCGTGAAAACATGAGAGCATGACGGGGGAGTATTATGCTTTATCACTAGGCAAAATTATGATCTTAGGGTATTTTTATGGGAACACGTAAGCATGATAGAGATTTGGGAAATATTCTACTTCTTTACTTGGGCAAAACCATGACTTATATGATCTTTGATGGGATTTATGTAACCACAACATCATCTTGGAAGCTGCACAACTTCTGCATATGTGCTTAGACTTGAAATATGATAATATTAATAAACGAAGCTGCACACCTTCTGCATATGTGCTAGGGCTTGAAATGCAACTTACATATTCTACTTAACATGTTCATGCAGGGCATTGCACATGTCACCAGAGGGGGGAGTAGGGTGTATACCAGTAGTCCCCAATTTACAAATTCAAAATTGCTTCTCAGCAAGTCGAGGGAAAAGCAGAGGAATCATTGCTATCGTAAGCCGCGAAAGTTGGTTGCACCCCCAGGGTCTTCCATGCTCCGCGCAGAGGGATGCTATCGTAAGCCGCGAAAGTTGGTTGCACCCCCAGGGTCTTCCATGCTCCGTGCAGAGGGATGCTATCGTAAGCCGTGAAAGTTGGTTGCACCCCCAGGGTCTTCCATGCTCCGCGCAGAGGGATGCTATCGTAAGCCGCGAAAGTTGGTTGCACCCTCAGGGTCTTCCATGCTCCGCGCAGAGGGATGCTATCGTAAGCCGCAAAAGTTGGTCGCGCCATCCGGGCCTTCCATGCTTCGCGCAGAGGTTACTACTTAATCGTAAGCCGCGAAAGTTGGTTGCGCCGGCCAGGCCCTCCATGCTCCGCGCAGAGTGTTCTCTTAACCGTAAGCCACGAAAGTTGGTTGCGCCATCCGGGCCCTCCATGCTCCGTGCAGGGTGTTCTCTTAACCGTAAGCCACGAAAGTTGGTTGCGCCATCCGGGCCCTCCATGCTCCGTGCAGGGTGTTCTCTTAATCGTAAGCCACGAAAGTTGGTTGCGCCATCCGGGCCCTCCATGCTCCGTGCAGGGTGTTCTCTTAACCGTAAGCCACGAAAGTTGGTTGCGTCATCCGGGCCCTTCATGCTCCGTGCAGGGTGTTCTCTTAACCGTAAGCCACGAAAGTTGGTTGCGTCATCCGGGCCCTCCATGCTCCGTGCAAGGTGTTCTCTTAATCGTAAGCCGCGAAAGTTGGTTGCGCCACCCGGGCCCTCCATGCTCCGCGCAGAGGTCACTATTTAATCGTAAGCCGCGAAAGTTGGTTGCACCCCCCGGGTCCTCCATGCTCCGCGCAGAGTGTTCAAGCTTGGAGGGAAGCAGCAAAGGAATGCATACAAAGGAGGGAAGCAGCAGAGGAATGCTCTGCCACCGTCCGTGACCTCAATGCTCTGCCACCGTCCGTGACCCCAATGCTCTGCCGCCGTCCGTGATTCCAATGCTCTGCCGGAATTTCAATGCGCTGCCGGGATTTCAATCCCCTGCCGGGATTTCAATCCTCTGTCGGGATTTCAATGCTCCACTGTGATTTCAATGATCTGCCGGGACTTCAATCATCTGCCGGGATTTCAATGCCCTGCCGGGATTTCAATGCTCTGCCGGGATTTCAATCCCCTGCCGAAATTTCAACCCCCTGCCGGGATTTCAATCCTCTGTCGGGATTTCAATGCTCTGCCGGGATTTCAATGCTTTGACGGGCATTTCTCTGTTCTGAAAAGGCATTTCTGTGCTCTGACCGGGCTGCTCTGAGGGGCATTTCTCTGCTCTGACCGGGCTACTCTACGGGCATTTCCCTGATCTGATAGGCATTTCTCTGCTCTGACCGAGCTACTCTACGGGCATTTCCCTGATCTGATAGGCATTTTCTGCTCTGATCGGGCTGGGTATTACTCTACGGGATGCTCTGCTCTACTCCACGGGCTACACTATTTTGCGCCTCTGCTCTATGGGCTGTTTTGATTTATTTTATTCGCTGCTCAGCGAGAAATAAGCCGCCTTTTGGCATGCTACTGTTATCTATTGGTCTTCTCACGCGCTGGATTTCTTACACGCTCAACAACAGGGTATACTGTTCAAACTCGACAAATATTTATGATGGGTTTCCTCACATGATCAGAGTATCATATTTCTAAACTTCGACATGGGTCCTCTTATGTTATTCGGGTATTCTTGCAACGGTCTTCTGATTCATCCAACACAAAGCATTTATATTACTTATCTATGCAAAATATTCAATATGGGGTATTCTCAGCGCTGGTCTTCTTATGCGCCCAAAGAAATGGAAATTATTTATCTTTGTCAACATTCAACAAACAAGAAGGAAATCTAACTTGGAACTACAATTCCAAAGTCAAGGGGGAAATGCTTATCTTTGCTTTCTTACAGTATTAAAAATCTTATGTCTTCATGATTTGCAGGGATTAAGGAAAACAGCACAACGCTGGCTTTAACAACACTTCGCTGGCTTAACACGAAGAATACCCGGTTCAACCAGACTAGGGGGGAGTAGCCGATGAGGACTGAAATATGCACCAGCGCTGTGCTAAACATAACGGGAATATTTCTAGTTATGATTATTATTATTATTGTTATTGTGGTTATTTCTGATATTTGATACAGGATTGCCCTGACTCTCGGCTTGTCTCAGCCCAGCTCCGCTTCCCAGCTCTGATAGCTCAATTTCAAGATGTAGATTAGAATAACGGGGCTTGGGGCTTGATTCATTGGGCTAATGGGCTTTAGGGGTCTAATGGGCCCAAGGGCCTTAAGTTTATGTTCATGCTTATAAATAGGGCCTTGATGCATAGATTAGAGAGGATAGTCATTTTTTTTTCTAGCCATAACTTGTAAAGTGTAAAACACTCACTCGATTATAGTGGAAAAACCCTCAAAACCCCCGTGGACGTAGGTCTTCTCGACCGAACCACGTAAATCCGATGTCGTTTACTGCTTTCTAGTTTAGGTTTTGGTTTCTAGTTTCACCAAGAGCACTTTTGAAATAGCCATTTTGAAGAAGAGAATACAATATTTGACTACTAATTGAAAAAAATACAAAATTTGACCATTTATTACGTGTGAAGACTGTTTTGCCTTTAATTAGGGCGGATCGAATTCGAATCGAATTTGGGTTTGTTCACGGGTTAAGCACATACACTATTAGTACTCTTCACCATTTAAGAGCCAAGCCTGACTCTCCATTACAAATGCTCTTATAAATAACATTATTCTGAGTGCGAGTCATTTGATTGTACGGTACACTCGATTATCCGTTTTGTGTAATTCAGACATGTACTTTGCTCGGTTAAAATCCATCATGGTTCCATCACGAGACTTTATAAATGGAGATCCAATCCACTTCACATTAAATTTGGATAAGCATGCGAGTTGGGTTAATTTTTAGGTATTGTATCAGGTGATGCATATAAAAATTAGTTCACTGTTGCATTGCATCAAACCCCACAAATATCTATCAACCGTCAAATTTTCTCTTTACTTTCTCTCTTCCCCTACATTATTTTGGGTTTTCGTATCTATACGCTCCGTGCAATTACTGCTACGCTCAGTTAAAATTCCACACGACAACTAAAGAAGTAAACTAAATTTGGTAACGATAAATTACTGTAACTATAATTAACCCATTTATATGTAAGTCATGAAGAAGAAGCAAAACCAAAATTCTCTTTTGAATAGCTGCGGTGAAGGTCAGCTTCATCTGTTCACTGCTCAACTCAGTTGTACTGTGGTAACGACAGTCTTGGTCCCAAAAGATGATTGCCCATTTGCCCTCTTTGATTTTATGGGTTTTACATTATTGAGTAAGTTAAACATAATTTTGGAAGAAAATATCAAGATTATTTATAATACTACACCTATGTATAGGCGGAAGAAATTAATAATCACGATCGATGTGGTTACTTTAAACATGAAAATCTAGCTAGGATATCATTGTTTGGTTTTCAAAGGGATTAGATTTTTTGATTTTTTGTTGATTGAAGAAGTGAATGTCCCCGTCACGAACCGTCGTCTCACCAATCAGTACATATATGGTGGTCGACAAAATTTATGTCGTACATAAATTTCCAGCTTTGCTGTTATGTGGGCACTAATTAAACACACTCACACGACACACCCACAAGCACTGTGTGAGCGATCGATACATGTTTGTTTTAACCTACTTGATTTAATAACCATATCTTTAAGGTTGATGATGATAGTGATAAAATTGCCATCACAATTCCCCATTTTTTTATTTCATATAAAGAAGGTGTGTGTGTTTTTGCAGCCAATATATAAAATGCGGATCTAGAATTTGTCATTAGGGAAACTCAATTTCTTCAACTATGTGTCTAAAAGTATTTATATATGGATTTGCGAGGCAAGAGCTTCAATCCAATTTTTTTAGCATTATGTGTAATTCATTTTTATGTTCAAATAAAATCTTAATGGAATTATGATTATAACTCAATCCCTTATAATAATAAATTGTTGTTCACATTCAATTAATTCAACAACAAATACATTAAAAACATATCTCTATACGTGTCTTTTTAAAAATTTGTTTCATTTCTAACAACATAAACTGATTTTGATTATTAATTAGTTCATAAGTTTATTTTAACTTGCAAATTGACTCCAATTCAATATTCAAAATTAGCTTATAAAGGGTAATGAGAAAAAAATAACACAAATAACTATATATAAAATGTTAAGCAATTAATATATATACTATAATAATTAAAACAATGTATTATATACTATATATATAAATATATAAACTCAAATTTGGGAGGGGGCTTAGCTCCTTGGATTCGTCACTAAAGCCAAATTTATTTTTTATATTAATTAAATGATACGTGTGATGAACGCAAAATTTAATTATTTAAACTATACATGTAATATATTGAAAAATGGATAACATTTGTTATAATTTGAAAAAAATATATTTTTTAATCTTATATTAGATTAAATTATATCCTATTATATACTCCCTCCGTCCACGAAAGAACTTCCTATCTTTCCTTTTTGGGACGTCCACAAAAGAACTTCCTACCTATTTATGGACTATGCCCCACCACTTATAATCCTCTTACTTTTCACTTTTCACAACTCCCAATATTAATTATAACACATTTTCACCACTCCCAATACACTCAACTACCTTTTATCCACTCTCAATACACTCAACAATATTTTTTCTTAAAACTCGTGCCACTCCCTCCTAGGAAGTTCTTTCATGGACGGAAGGAGTATATTAAATTATCAGATTATCCTTATAATTAAAATAACATCTCAAATTTGCAAGAAAACATATTTTAATAATAGTAATAGAATACGAATTTGGTCCAATATTGGGGATAAACCCTAATTGTGCGGTAGGTAGAGATGTCAATTGAAGTTGAAATTTGTTTAGATATACAATTAGCGACAATTCGAGAAAGTTAAGGCTAAAAATTTCAACACGGTAAAATTACAATTCGAATAGCCCATTACTAAATAGCTCGATAACCTGATAGGGTTGACCCGAAAATAGCTCGAACCCTATAGGGTTGACCCGAAAATAATATGTTTGCCTAATTATGTGATTTTTTTTCTCGTTATTTGATTTTCAACTTCATTAATTACTTAGCTTTTGAAATTTATTATACTAATATTTTTTTTTCAAAAGTTTGTGATATGTATGTTGATTTAATATTAGAAAGTTATATTGATAATTTCATTTCTATGTGGTTTATCCAATAATTTTCATAAAATGTTTAGATATAAAACTTAGAATGACAATCCTTTAAAAAAATGTGTACATCTAAAGATCTCTAAGAGTTTTATATTAGTTATTATATAAGTCGATGTTGAAATGTAACTTATTTATGCATGTAGTATTTGTTTGTTACAAATATATTATTGTGAAGAGAAATTTATTAGTTAATTTTTTTAATAAATTTTCGAGTTTGACTAATCCGATGGGCTAGGATTGAAAATTTCTTACTCAAAAAATAAAATAAAATTAAACCCACGTTCGAATAACCCGACAACTTGATAAGACTGATATGAAATCTGATGAATCGATCCGATTAATATCTCTAACTGTAGATATTTATTTCTAAAATTAATGTCTCAAATTCGAATTTCACCAACAATTCTAGAGGTCTGAGCATCTAACACCTAATTTTTAAGTGTGATTTATTCATATTATATGCTTTGCAATTTATTGTACGACTTAATTTTCAAATATGATTTATTTATTTTGTGTGGTTTGTATGCTAGCTATTTCATAATCACTTATATTTAATCAATGGGTACTAGAAATTGTGGCTACGGATTACAATAGTAGAATACGGATTAATTTTTATGTATATATATATTGTGTAGCTTTCATCTCAGTCAGATACGATGAGATTTTACCATTTTATATATTTGGTGATAGTCCTTCTTGCTACGCAAAAAATAGTTTTTCTTTGTCGATATCGAAGAAAATTTTCCGAGAATATAGAATATGATTTGGAATCATCCTCGTGTGTAATTGCATGGATTCACTCACTTAAATCATGTTTTATCGACATCTTTTAATCAATAATTAGTACGCCCTTCTACACGAGCCACAATATAATTATTTATTTTTAAAATTTTAAATTATATTCTCTTCTTTCCAACTAATTTGATCAATATTTATTTTGTGTACCGTTCCAACTAATTTGATCAATTTCTTTATATGTAATGATCTTTTCACTTTATTCAGTCTATTCACTTTATTACAAAACACACTTATTAAAGCAATAAACACTAGCTACTTAAATCCCGTGCCAAAAAGAAATTGAGATTGGATCAAATAAAAACCTCCCTTAACGTACAAACTACAAACCTCTTGCACATAACCTATAAAGTATCTGCACTTTCGTGGTCCTGAGAGTAATTTATTACTACAAAAATGCAGTTTATTTATACACTTTTTTTTTTTTTCATTCCGAAGGGGTGAGGGGTTAGGCAGAGTAGTACAATTTCTTAAAATCTAATCGTAATGTCATTTTATGTGGGATAGAAATAAAGTTGTGGCGGAATTAAGTAAAGATCGCGCGTCTTCCATGAAAATTGCTTACTCATTTCTATTCTATAAATACTGCCTCATTTTCTTCATAACAACATCGCTTCCTTGTCTCTCATTGCTTTTCATATCAATCGTCTTTTATGCTTTCACCTACTCAGAACTAGCGAAGACGAGAAGAGATCAAAGGTATATAAGCTTCAAGATTTTGAAGAGATCGCAAACTTATAGTATATTTCTTAATATGGATATGAAGCTCTCTAGTAGATATTCCTTCTTCCACATTAATTAGGAGTCCGACACATAATATAAGCATTAATTAATTAATGCATTTGTGATATTTATTTTAGATCAAGGATTCAATGGCTGCCAAGGGAGATTGGCAGGAAGCACTACCACCGTTGATCAAAGCCATCACTGCAAATGAAGTTGACGGCTTTAATAGTCTCAAAGTGTATAACGATTTGAAATGTGAAGACAAATTATCCGCGGCTTCTGTTTTCGTAAGTCGAATCCTTCAGATTTCATATATATTTGGTCTTTTATAGGTGAATTATGTTAAATTTTATTATCTCAGTGTATCGAAGCAGCAAACATGGAGAAGGAAGACAATCAAGGGATGCCCACCGTGTCCATCAGTATGCCGCCCTCTCCAGTGGAAGCTCATCATCTGCACAACACAAAGAGCGCCTCCTTCATAGGCGATGAAAATGCAGAGGCTGAATTCCATTCTCAAAGGAAGCCCAAACCTTCCACAGTGAATCCAATTTACGACAAAAGATTCGACTCTTTCAAGACATGGTCTGGTAAACTCGAGAGACAACTCTCAAATATCCGCCGCAAACGCCGCGAAACCGAGCAGCAGCTTCTGATTCAGACGCCGCAAGAGTTCGAAATTCTACCCGTACATCGATATTTCGATGCCTTGGAGGGCCCAGAACTTGACACTCTACGCGTATGTCTTCCTCATCACAAAACTGCTACTACTACTTATTTTCAAATATTGATAAGTTTAATTGTGGTGCAGGACTCTGAGGAAATAGTTTTACCAGAAGACAAGCAATGGCCATTCCTCCTCCGTTTCCCCATCTCCTCCTTCGGTATCTGCCTCGGCGTCGGCAGCCAAGCCATAATGTGGAAGAATCTGTCAACCTCCAGCGCCACCGCCTTCCTGGATGTCCCCCCTCACATCCATCTAGCATTATGGCTCATCTCCGCTGCTCTAACCCTCGCCATCTCCCTCGTTTATGCTCTGAAAGTCATGTTCTACTTCGAGGCCGTCCGACGCGAGTACTACCACCCGGTCCGCGCCAACTTCTTCTTCGCCCCTTGGATCTCCCTCCTCTTCTTAGCACAAGGAGTTCCGCCGGCAATCGCTAAAACGCTGCCTTCATATCTGTGGTACATTCTGATGGCTCCCATCTTGTGCCTCGAGCTCAAGATCTACGGCCAGTGGATGTCAGGCGGCCAGCGGCGGCTGTCCAAGGTGGCCAACCCCTCCAACCATCTGTCCGTGGTCGGGAATTTTGTGGGGGCTTTGCTGGGAGCTTCCATGGGGCTCAAAGAAGGGCCCATCTTCTTCTTTGCGGTTGGAATGGCTCATTACATAGTGCTGTTTGTGACTCTTTACCAGCGGCTTCCGACCAACGAGACGCTGCCGAAAGAGCTCCACCCGGTTTTCTTCCTCTTCGTGGCGGCGCCCAGCGTGGCGTCCATGGCTTGGGCTAAGATTCAGGGCTCCTTCGACTGCGGATCGCGCATCGCCTACTTCATCGCCTTGTTCCTCTACGTTTCGCTGGTGAGCAAACATCCTGCGCTTCTTTTAGGGATGAACAAAATATACCAAATCCTAATAACTGATTTCGGTTGTTTGGATTTTTTCGAGTTTAAAAAAAAAAAAAAATTATTTCAGTTTTGTTCTGTTATGGATATGTATTTAAAATTAGAATTTGGTGTGATGTGATTAGGCTGTTCGGGTGAATTTCTTCCGAGGATTCAGATTCTCATTGGCGTGGTGGGCTTACACGTTTCCGATGACTGGCGCTGCAATAGCGACGATCAAGTACTCGAGCGCGGTGACATGCTGGGCGACGCAGATCATGGCCTTGATGCTGTGCATCGTGGCTACATTGGCGGTGGTGGCGTTGCTTGTGAACACGGTGATCCATGCGGTGGTGCACGGGGACCTCTTCCCCAACGACATGGCGATCGCGATCAGCAAGAGGCGGCCCAGACGGCGGTGGTACCACAAGAGATCGGGCATCATCGAGCAGCACCTTAAGTTTTCGGAATCGGATGCTGCTCTTCATTCTTGGACCCAAGATTAATTCAACTGTGACACCCAAATCCAATTAAATTTTTAATGAATACGCATGTGGAAAAATCATGAATATAAATAAATATTTAATAAGAAAATTATAAAATAAATTTTTATTTAAAATGCTTTACTCAAAATAACATTTTTAGGTAAAGCTAAATACAAAATATTTGATTCGCCATTCGACCTTCCACGCGCCTCTGACCTTTAAAACCTGAAAATGTTAAATATGAGATGAGCATACAGGGTACACTCAGCGTGGGAACATGCAATAATTATCCACGTTAATAAAACGGTAACACATACGGTCACTTCATATATATCTTCAATATTCGCATTGTGGCAATCCAAGGACTATTAAAGTCCTGGATCCCATTTACGGGCCCCTGGCAACATCCTCAAAATATACCTCAAATCGCATTGCGGCAATCCAAGGACTGTGAAGTCCTGGACCCTATTTACGGGCCCCTAGCGATATCCTCAAAATATACGTCATAACACATATGGTAAACACATATTATTAAAATGGATAAGAATTAACCACAGCATGAAGAGGTGTCAAACGGGCCGGGTCGGGCCAGCCCGGCCCGAACCCATTGGACTTTCGACTTTTATCGTGTCGGGTCGGGCCGGCCCAAAATAGATCGGGCTACAAAATTCCAAGCCCGGCCCAGCCCCTCTCGGGCCATCGGGCCAAACCCGCCCATTATTATTTTTCTTTTTTTCTTAAAATTTAATTTTTTTGTTGCAAAAAAAAAAAACACTAAATTAGAAATATATAATCTATACTATTAGTCTATTATATACATATTGCATGCGGTGCAATAAATTAAAGCAAAATTATGTAAAAATAAGTAACTCCATGAATTTTAATTACAAGATAATAATATAATAAAAGTCAAATTATGCAATGCATAGATATCACTCAACTTATGTATACAAGTCGTGACCACAAATAATATAATCCACTCATATAAAATTGAGGAATCTGACCCTTCATTGAAAACATATACTGTACTACTTCATATTTTATGTCATTGTAACATGGAGAAAAAGTAAATGTTAATTACAAATTAAGCTATGTGGCTAAATAAAATAACACAATTAAATTCTACCAAATAAAAATAAAATTAAAGAGAGCCGTACAGACTAAATGTTGGGCAGCAAGTCAATCTACCGCTATCCTAAAACTGGTGCAGTTTCTCCTAATTTACAATCTACAGTTCTTGAGTTCCACTTCCAGTTCCTCCACAAATTCAATTACACAATGAAAAATGCGATTATAAATCATACGTGGGTTTAAAAGGTGTAATAAAACATACATATCAAATATCAGATTAAGATAATAGAGTTTTTAGTTAATTTTTAGATTTTTACTTATAATTTATAACTTTTAAAATATATAATTTAAAAATTAATCAATTAATTTCGGGCGGGCTAAAAAGCCCGAAAACCCCGATCAGCCCGACGGGTTCACTGGCGGGCTTTTTAGGCCCGATTTTTTATGGGCCTCAATTTTTAGAGCCCAGTCCAGCCCTAAACTCGGGCGGACCGGACCGGCCCACCGGGCCGGGTTGATTTTGATAGCTCTAACAGCATGGTACTGAAATAAATCTCACACCTGAAATTTGAGCTTGATATTTATCAGTGATAAATCAATTTCAAAGTCCACGTCCTAGTCGCGTCGCATCTAATTAGATAAAATACAAATAATTATATAAGGGCCTAGTTAAACTTTTTAAAATAATTTAACATAAATCTAATGAAATGATTTCATAAAAGCATTTTAAAATCGTTCATTGTTTTTTTAGAACAAATCTAGAGTGAAAAATAATTAATTAATTATAAATGATGATTACTATTAAGAAAAACAAATTTAAGAAACGTGGGCTTGATGCACTTGTAAAAATTCTACATGCTAATTTAGGTTATTACTTAAAGGGTAATTTTATACATAGCCATTTTTTTACTCACTGCAGCCCCTTAATAAGTAATAAAATAAAAACAATAATGAATGTACCATTTTATCCCTACAATTAAAATTCTAATTAAATTATAGTTCTATGAAAAATAAATATTTTTATCTGCATCTTCTTGAAGAACCATAGCCACCGTCAACACCTCATTCTTGTCGAAGAATTCATCGACTAAATACTATCCGTCAAGACTTTTGATAACCCTTGAGATTGAGGTTCATTTCAAAATCATGTCATTCTTTGATTGAGAGCGAATAGTTGATCAAATCTTATGATATTATTTAACATAAGATTCAGATGTTTTCTGCGTTTGTTAACATTCTCTGCAGCCATTGTTGAACAAACCAAACATTGATCCATTATAATTTAATAATACAATTTATATTGTTTTTTCTTAACAGAATTGGAACAGTTTCTCTGCACACTGTCATAGTTTTATTGCTCAGATATTCAATAATTTTTGTATGAATTATTTGATGAATGTTGTAGTTGTTGACTTGTTGGAGTTTACTAATTCGGTGTCTCATTTTTCGTACAAGATATTCTAAATTAGAATATGGATTAATTCATGAAACCTTAATTATCCGATTGTCATATATACATATATGAACTACTCACGATTAATCATTCGAACCCACCCTTTATTAATTCCATAGATCTGTGCATTTGCCGGGAAGAATCTTTTGATTAGATTTTAGGTTTCCTATGAGGCTATACCGATGGGGTTATGTTTTTTTCGGGTTTGTTTTATTTCCTTTAAAAAGATATTATCTAGTATTTAGAATTCAAAACATGGGGACTATGGGGTGAAATGGTACATTTATTATTATTTATATTATTATATTAATTAGGGGGCTATAATGAGTAAAAGGGGCTATGTATAAAATCACCCTTACTTAAATCAAAAGCCCATTCTCAATTAGCCCATTTATCCTTAAGCCCCAAGTTCTAAATCAATTAAAATCTGCCAAACTAATTCTCTCCCTCAACTCTTGACACTCGTTTCTCTCTCCATCTTTGTAAAACACGCAGTCACGCAGAGCCCCCAAAATCTCTCACTTCTTAAACTCAATTCATACAACCCCTCTCTCCTCCCCTTCTCCTATTGCTTACGCCGCCAACTATTCACCGCCGCCGCTTCACCGGCGGTCACCACCACCACCGCCCTCATCTCTTAATTGTCTCTCTCTCTCTCCGAAATTCACCCTTCCTCATCGCCTTCCTCCCTTAACCAGATCCGGCGCCGCCTTCCATCCATCTTCTCCTGCCCGGCAGCAGCGCCGCCATCACCGTCCTCGCGACAGCGGCAGCCGCCCAATCACCTCCTCCCTCTCCCCGACCGGATCAGCGCAGCAGTGGCAGAGACCACCGCGCCGCCGCCTGCGCTTCTCTCCGCCGCCGCCTCTCATATGTGGCGGCGGTCGTAGCTCCGGCGAGTAGCTCCTCACCCCATTTCATCCCAACTCCCTTTATCAATTTAGGTTTCTAAATCTAAGTTTGTTTCCTGTAAAATCAATGAATATGTATTCCTTTTCGATTTCTTATGAATTACAAATACTAGATTTAATGATATGTATATGCATGTTTGGATTTGGAAATTTTGGTTTTGAACAGAGAATGAATAAACAATTGAGATGCCGAAATTAAATTAAAATTACATAATTTCTGCACAAATAATTAAAATTACCATTTGAGTCGAAAGGAACAGGACAAGAAGTTGATTGCTGGGTTTTTGAGTTATTTTCAGAAAATGAAAGAATTTAACATGATAGAAACTGAGGTGATAAAGGCTGATGTTTTAAATAAGAAGGTCTGAAATGGTACTTGCAGCTCAAGAAAGTTTGAGATGAAAAGTGGCTGTAGCATAAATCAGATCACGTGGCGGATGGAAATTGAAATACGTAAAAACTCATACTACTATTATTAAGTCAGATTACAAAATAGTTTTGAGGGTGCATGGGCTTTTATTCATATACTTAGCCCATAATAAAAGAAGGCCCAGTATTAAAAATATTCAAATATTCTTCATGCTTAAAAATAAAATAGAAAAATTTTGAGGATATAAATTTGTATAATTTTATAGGCATAATCTATAATTTAAAGCCATACATCTAATTAGGGGCGTGAGTAGATTCATCACAAATTCAATTGATAGATATATTTCAAAAATTTCATAGCTTGGAAGATTAATAATTTTCAAATAAAAATTGCGAAGAAAAATAAATGGTTTTGGGCTGTGACATATACTCTGTTTTGGTGTTATCAAGTGAGGACATCTCTGCGATTAATTTCCGGTGATCTTGATTTGGTTACTACGTAGCAATCTCATCTTTATTCTATTCCGGTCCTTGTTTATGGTATTTGTTGGGGATGAATCCAATGATTACAGATAAGGACGTCGGGGTCTTCCGATACGATGGGCACTAGCAACCTGAAACACGAACAACGTTAGAGCCCTTCTTGGAGCACCGGTGGGAGGTATCGATGGAAGGGCCTCCGACGCTCAAGTCAGTAAACAATATTAATAAAAATCATATTGAAAGTAAATGAAAGAGTAAATCGGGTCTATCTGGTCGACGGAGTTGAAGGCCATTGAGCAATGAGCGAGGGTCGTTGGGTCGTCTCGGTTGATCTGATCACCGAAAAACCTAAGGCTGAGAGCGTGGAGGCAGAATAGTGCGAGCAGGGAGAGAAGGTGGAGAGAACGTGTTGGAGTGCGAATGACTGTGTGTGGGTCGAATGACCTAGTTGTTATTTATACCGTGATGACTTGACGGCTAGGGTTTTGTTGCCATGTCTCCTACCCTCGTCGTTCCGATATTCGCGGGATCGTATCCTTGACCTTATTTCTTTTCTTCTCCCTCAAGTCGCTGCCCTTTCTAGGGTTCGAGGTTGATGGACCTTAATGACCTAAAGTACCGGGTTGGACAGAATTAATTGGCACTAATTCAGTTTTTTAGATTGGGCCTAACGTTTGGGTCGTGAATATTTATTCAAATAGACTATACGAAATTTGCCCACTACAGTATTCATGTGTATATTTTGTGCAATTTTGGGTGCAATATGGATTTATTTATTTATTTGTTCAGGCGGCGAATAATTCGATTTGGGGTCGATGAACAATTTTGTTTCGGACCTTCTGATTCTTAGAGCTCTCTCGATTCCCGGCAAGGCCAAACGCCCTCCGACTTACATCTACATCTCGCGGCAACTCCCTCCTCCAAATTGGGTTAAAATCAATACCGATGGGTCTATCCAGAATGACATCATGCACGCTGGAGGGGTTATTCATAATGCATAACAATGAGGTGATCGGTTGCTTCCATTTCTCTGGGGGTAGGGGCTCTGCTTTTGAAGCGGAGCTTTTTGCTCTCATTATCGCTATTGAAAGCGCTCATAAAGCGGGTTGGCAACATGTCTGGTTTGACGCCGACTCCACATTCGTGGTTAGTCTCATGAGTTTTCGTTCTTTAAATATTCCTTGGCGTTTCAAAGCTCGCTGGATTCAGGCGTTATCTTATGCGGCTGCCATCTCTTATCAGATTTCTCACATTTTTCGAGAGGGCAACAGAATCGCTGATTATTTAGCCTCTCATGTTAAGGATGAGGGTTATTGGCCTCATGATGTTGCGGATATTAGACAGCTGGTTATTGAGGATCTTAACCTCCATTTTTTTACTCGAGTGGTCGTCTAGTTGCTTAGTGGGTTTTCTTCTTCTTGCGGTGGTTTGGGCAGGCTACTGTCGCGGTTCCTCCATGGTGGTGGGGGTTCATGTTTTAGCGATTGCTCTCGAGGTGTCTCCTTAATCTTTTTATAGCTTTGGGTGCGCTCGAAGTTGGGATTCGGGAGGTCGGACCTTGTTGGTGGCTACGTGGTAGAGGGTCTCCATTTTCTTCCTCTATCAGCGTTGAGTGGTTTGCGCTCCTACCCAGTGTTTTATCACTTGGGTCTTCCTCTTGTCTGTTGCTCGGTCAGGGGTTCTTTTTTGTTTTTTGGGAAGGAGAAAATCGGACGGCTTAAGGACAATTGTTAGGCCGGAGTCTTTAAAGCTATCTTCCCGTTTCTCTTTCCCCTCTTTTTTCGTGGTCGGTTTAGATGAGTACTCTTTTTCCTATCCTAGATTTTTCCCCTTTGGGGTTTTTCCAAAATAGGTTTTAACGAAACTCGGCCCTTAGTCTGCGTTTTTGTGCTCTCAAGGGGTTTTTTTTTTTGCTTGGTTTTTAATAAAACTAGCAGAAAGAACGTACGTTGTACATATAATTAATGTTATTTTAATTGATAATATATTATTTTAAAAAATTTATTATTTCATTACTTTTTTATTAGATAATTTATTGGATGGATATATTTATTTATATGCCTTATCAATAGAGAGCGCTCGTGATATAGCCATTTTGAAGAAGAAAACACAATATTTGACCATTAATTAAAAAAACACAAATTCTGGCCATTTTTTACGTGTAAAGACCATTTTGCCCTTAATTAGGGCGGATCGGATTCGGGTTTACGCGCGGGTTAGGCACATATGGCACTATTAGTGTCATATGTGCTAATCGAAAAAAAAAATCTAAGTATATGTCACTAATGGCACTAATATGACCATAAGTACCATTCGTGCAACATATTAAATGGATAATCTAAACCCTAAATGATAATATAAACCCTACGGGGAAGTGTTCAAAATGGCACTAATGACACTAATATGGCCATAAGTGTCATTCGTATGGCACTAATAGTGTCATATGTGCCAAACCTGCGCGCAAACCCGAATTCGACCCGAATCCGATCCGCTCTATTTAAGTGCAAAACAGTCCGAAAACGTGAAAAATGACCATAATTTGTGTTTTTTCAATTAGTGGCCAAATATTATGTTTGCATCTTCAAAATGGCCATATGAATATATTGTTTCTTATCAATAACTACATATATAAAGTATTCTTTATAGATTTGGGTGACAAATAGAGTATATCAAAATGGATTTATATTTTATAAATATAATAATAAATATATAACAGGGGTAAAATAGGCAATCCACAAGTTGTGCCTTAGACTGCATTAGGCTTTTTTTTTCTATTAGTATAGATTTCTATTTCATCACCATGGATTTATTTATTTGTTTTATTTTAGGGTTTTATTCATAGCCCCTATTTTACTTATTATAGCTTCATTTAAAAATAATAATAATATTCCATAGCTCCAAATTAGCCCCTTGCCCGTGTTTGATCATATCCTTTGAACCTCGTTCGAACTGTCCTTTCACTTATAGGTGCGGATTCCTAATCTGCAAGGGACTTGTGATTCCAGAATGCTTCTGCAAGAGACTATTGATTTCTAGTGCAGATGTAATGCCTCAAAATATTTTTAACTACAAAAATTTATCTTCTTTAATTCTTTTCAATAATTAAATTTTAAGTTTTATAAGTCACGCCTAAATATTGCATGAGCATGAGCATTTAATCATTTCAAGTATTTATTATTATTATTATTATTATTATTATTATTATTATTATTATTATTATTATTATTATTATTATTATTATTATTATTATTATTATTATTATTATTATTATTTTGGGGATTTTATTTCCTATAAGATACTATCTACCTCTTTTAATAAAGCCCAATTCTTTTATTTTCTAAAGCCCAATTCTTTTAATTGAAGCCCATAATTTCAGACCAAATAAAGTGATTCACAGAATTCCCCCTAAAGCTGACCTTCCTCTGCATTGCCGATTTACCCTAATTCCTTTTCCTTCTTGACAATATTAGATTATGGAAAGATTTATTTTGATTGATGCTTCTTCCATAAATAATTTCTAGCTCTTAGTATAAATAACAGCCGTCTTCATTCATTTCCTCACACCTAAAATTTATTTATCGAGCTCTCTGAGTGAGGTAAACCTCCTCTTCTTTAACTTCTGTATTTATCTGTATTTTTCGTGTTCCTCTATTTTTCGTTCTCGCCAATGAAGATGATGCCACTTCTTTTGTTGTACTAGAAAGTCTGAGCATGTGCATTATATCATCAGTTTTCCCTTAATGCACTGTTCTTTTAGTATACTCATATATATATATGAGTATACTAAAAGAACAGTGCATTAAAAAGAGAATCTGACAACTTCATTAAAAGCATAAGGGAAAACTGTTGATATGATGCAATATATATGTTTTAAGTATACATAAGCATGAGGAAGGACATATCGATCTTTCTTTTATGGCTATAAGTTTAAACATTTTTTTACGAATATATATATATATATATATATATATATATATATACGGCCAAATATAGGAGTAACGGCACCCATCGCATATTAATTGCGATTCTTGATCTTTCCCATCATCATCATCACTACTATTTTCTTCTTCTTCCGGAGATGATGACACTAATCTGAGTTTGTGATTATAGAACTTATAATCTTCATCATGATGAGGTATTGATATAGCTCCTCCTTCTCTCTTTACCAAACCTCCAATTAGCTCCTCGTCCACATCACTTATTGGGAACTCCATAATCCATTTCTCATTTATTCTACAACCAACAAAAATACTAATTAACAAATCTTTATGATGATGATGATTAAGAGGGTGTTTGACCGAACTTATAAGTTCCTTAAAACAACTCATAATTAAGTTTCTTAAAAAATAAAGTTTCTCACCCTACTTGAGTTTTATAAGCAATAATTTATCTTCAATTTTCTTATTCTAACAAGAATTTTCTTATAAGCTCAATTATGAAATACTTTGACAATTTATAAACTTTTGAAACATTTTATAGGCTGTTTTTTTTTCAACTCTCTGAAATAAACTTTGCCAAACACCGTCTAAGTAATTAATGACACAAGAATACTGATCAGAACGTACCTAATTGCGTTGGAGGCGCAGTTGAGATGGACAACATAGTTGCAGGGCTCACAATGATATATCCAATATTTGGACGGTAAATATTTTCTACACACATCACATTTGGAGTTGTTTTTGATATATAGAGGTGGGACATGAAAAGAGAGGGAGAGGGAGAGGGAGTGAGAGTGGTATTCGGTTTCGATGGTTTAAGGCAACGATGCGCATCTCTGGTGGATCCAATACTGACAATTAGGTTTGCAGCAGATGTAGGACTTCCCCCCACGTGTGGTGCCGCAAGCATCACACTTGAAGGGACAACTCCTCCTCACCAACTTCAATCCATGTTTGGGGTGACTTCGATGATTTATGGTGCGACATTGCTCGTCGTCATCATCATCGGCTGCATCGTACATCATGTCACTACCCTGCGCGCATCTCATATGCATCCACAACTCACATTCTGCCTTCATACATTTGTAGAAAATGCTTCCCGCCGTGTTGATAAGAAATCTTTCGACCATGAAATCATACCATCTGTGCTTGGTAAGAATCCTTACGCGGTTGATAAGAGAACTTACGCAGATTACACACAACTTTCCTGTGAGTGTTCCGTTTTCGTATTCTTTAAAGCTGAATACATGTTGAGTGAGTATGTGTTGTGGGTGCATTGCGTGTCTAATCTTCCTCGGCATTCCCAAACATTCTTCATCTAATACGATACCAACCGACCAACATCTACATGCATAAACTTTCTCTCCTCCACTAAAAGGCCTTCCACAGCCAAAACATCCTTCTCCTATACGAGGTTCCCCGAGAGTAAGACGATGCTCGTGGCTCCAATGATGAACAACCTTCGTCTCCTCCTCGTCCTCTTCCTCTATCTTATTTTCTTTCCCACTCATTGTATATGTGTGTGTGTGATTTTCTACAACTGATGATGGTGTCTGTTGGTGGTGGATGTCGATGGAGCTTTGAGCTTTGGAAACATTTAACAGACGTAGAATGGAATCATGCAAAATTTCCCATCTCAGCAAAGAATAATGCATCATAATAACAAAGTATACTTCACTCAAAGAATCTACTTTTTTTTTTCTTCCTATTTTTGTCTTGATATAATTTTTTGTCTTAACAAATATATATATATATATATATATATATATATATATATATATATATATATAGGGTGTGGTTCTAGAGAGAACTACATTATTTGTGAGAACGGGAGAACCATCAAATCTAATGCATTCACTGTAAAAATTAATGCATCCGCTGTTAAAATTAATGCACTCAAAAAAATAAAAAAAAAAATGCTCCCTTCAGGATTCGAACCCAGGATCTGCATTCATCCAACAAGATGATGCATCCACCGTAGATCTTGATGATCGAATGGCTGAAAATGGTTCTCCGGTCTTCTTTTATTTATGGTTCTTTCCTGAACCTCTCCCTATATATATATATATATATATATATATATATATATATATATAGGGGAGGGTTATTCAGAAAACTCATCTTAGACTATAAACTATAAACTAATTAAAATGTATGAATTATATGTAGAACACCCATGAATCCGCTGTGTAAATGTATGAATTATGAAAATTAAATTTTTTGCTACCTATGAGATTCGAACTCAGGACCATGAATTATTCCAACAAGGTGATGAATTAACCGTAGATCTTGATGATCCAAGGGCTGAAAATGGTTCCTATTTTATAGTCTAACTTTGATTTTTATTTTAGCCTTGCCCTATATATATATATATATATACAAAAAATAATGCAACTTAGGGGTGGGCTACCGTGAGAGCACATCTTAAAATAACAAATATATAAGAGCAATTTTTAATGTATGAATTTTATGTAGAACACGTATGAATTCGCTGTATAAAGGTATGAATTGTGAAAAATAAATTTTTGCTACCTTTGAGATTCGAACTCAGGACCATAAATCCATCTAACAGCATTACGAATCAACCGTAGATCTTGATGATCTAAGGGCTGAAAATGATTCTTATTTTATATCTTAAGAAATGCTCTTATTTTGTGAACAGATCAAAAAGAAAATTATAGTAAATTTTTCGTGGACGGAGGGAGTATTTTATAAAATTATTTTATTTATTATATCCCTATAATGTATTCATCAATAAAATAAATCACAAGTCATGAGATTTAAAGAGAAATTCTATAATCTTAATATTTAATTACGTAATCTTGACGAGATCATTTTTAGGTTTTCCCCTTCTTATCTTGGCGGATGTGTTGTTTTGGGGGGAAAATGAAATAGAAGAAATAAAAATAGTACATGCATGGATAATGTATTGGGCAAGCAAGGGTTCAAGATTGGTTAATCCTTTTGAATTTGAAAGTGTGTTTTGGCAAATGAGTTCAGGAAGGTGAAAATAGGGTAAAAGATCGGGCACAAATAAGCGAGAACGTATTTTTCGGAACATGGAGTGTCGCCCATGGTCATGGGCCATGCTATCGAGGCCTGACTGTATGAACGTATTTTCTGGCAGCGGGAAATGTAGCAGTCTTGCCCGCAATGGTGACTGTGGTGCCTCTGTAGCTTCGCATAGTATTTTTATTTTAGCGATATATCTATTTCATTTTAGACCTATTTTTGCTTAAAAACTCGTATCAAGCCGAATTTCAATTGCCATCAAAATCATTCTTCCTAATTTTGATTCATTTTCCCTAAAATTGCACCAAAACATCCAAACAAGCATAACTTCAAGCTTATCATATAGTACTAGTACATGTTTTTTTTTTTCACAATATAAAAAGAGTACAAAAACCAGGTATGTCAAAGTCATACTCAAATTCTCGTTTTCTGATTTTCTCAAACTCACTTCTTTTTATCATATTCTACGATATTTATCAGTAGATTATAGCAGTTATATATAAATATTCTTCTTTTTTTGCGGACAAAGGTTTATGAAATTTGAAGTGTACCTTAAGGAGGTGTTTGGTTTGGTAGATGTAATAAATAAGATTAATAAAATTGATAGGATTGGAGGGGTGGTTAAATAGTCCACCCAACTTTGGGGTAGACACTCACTCATTGAGTGATTAGATGCAGACTACAAGATTATCAATCGCGGACTCGATCATGCAAACTAAATATTTAATTATAATGAATTGTTTTATCAACCACGTCTTATCACTCAAATCAAACCCCTCATAAGTTTACTTTTTAACTAATAATGTGCCTAATTCTATTCAATTGAGCATTAAATTAAAGTTGATATATGGCTATTTCAAATATAGTTTGACATATGGTCAATTAGTGTTGAAATAATCGGCATGCTTGGCAACATCTACTTGGAAGCATTTATGTCATCTTTTATTTAAGAGATTTAGTTCAAATAAACTTAAATTTCACTTCAATTATTCATATAATTGTATCTTTAACGAAAAATATTGTGTGAAAATTAATAGATGTAGCGTTTACAAATTTTAATTATTAATTAGAGATGTCAACTTTATAAATAAATATAAGACATTCGAGATTTTTTTTAGTACACCTATGGAAATATCCCAAAAAGAACAATAAAAAACAGGGCTAAACATGTGTTGGAGGAGGTTCAAATGAGAATTATTTTTTCAAATGTGAATGTAAAATTATTTATAGTCCTTGAATCCTCCTGATTTACGGTGGATGCGTCAATTTGATCGATGAATTTCAATTTTCACAATAAAATTTAGTTTTTATGTTAACCAACCTCAATATGTGTGTGTGTAGGGTTGAGTTCAATAGAGAATTATCTTTTTATTCATTATGAACAAATCTATTCATTTTACGAACATATTAACATAAGTAATGAACAGACGTCTTTAGTAAAAATAAAGAAAAACTCGCCACCAGCAGAATTCGAACCCTTGGCAAATTGTTGTTCATGTGGTACATTGATCTGTTCATTAAAATTATAGATCTATTCATTTTTATTTTACGAATTCTCTATTCTCTACAATATTTAGCTTCTCTGTTGAACCCTTCTCTCTCTCTCTCTTTCTCTCTCTCTCTCTCTCTCTCTCTCTCTCTCTCTCTCTCTATATATATATATATATATATATATATATATATATATATATATATATATATATATAGGGATGAGCTAAAATAAAAACACTTCTTAACATAATCATCAAGATCTACGGTTGATTCATCACCTTGTTGGATGAATTCATGATCCCGAGTTCGAATCTCATAGGTAGCAAAATAAATATTTTTCGCAATTGATACCTTTATGCAGCGGATTCATACTCTACATAAAATTCTTACATTTTTGTTGGTTTGTATTTTTTATTTTAAGAGTTGTTTTTACTGTAGCCCTTCCTTATATATATATAGGGATGAGTTATACTAAGAATGCTATCTTTCGTGAGAAATGAGAATGATTGAATAAGCCAATATATAGTGTTGAATAAGCTGCTTGTAATGACTGAATAACGAAATTCAATTAATTAGATATAATTTTCGCTCCCTTCAGGATTCGAACCCAGATAATCAGTCATTACAAGCAGCTTATTCAACACTATATATTGACTTATTCAATCATTCTCATTTCTCACGAAAGATAGCATTCTTAGTATAACTTTTTCCAATATATATATATGTAAGAGTAATATACCGATCTTATGAGTACCTTTCGCATTTTGTCTGTGTTACCATTAATCCTTTTTTAGAAAAATATTTGTTCTTATTTTGTTCTTTTATTTATTTATTTGAAGTTAGAGGGAATAAGACAAGAATAAATAGAGCTTTGATTTTTGTAATTATAAAATTAATAAAATCAATAATAATTTATAAGCTAATAGAAGGTAAATGTATAAAACAAACAAGAAAAATGTTAAAATGTAAAAAATTTGAATGAAATTTAAATATATAATATGAATAATATAATTACCGACGGCGTCGCTAGTTAGCGACGGCGATTTTGCCATCGGTAATTGGCCGGTGATTGAGAAAGGACGGGTCGCCTGAAATGTCGTCGCCGGCTGCCGGTAATTACCGACGGCAAAATCGCCGTCGCTAATTTTCGTCGCTATTTACGCGTTTTTTTTTGTAGTGAGCTGAAGATTAGATTAAGTGTACTTTTATTTTTTGAAAGTTACAAACGCACAAACATTCACATACAATAAGTGAATTAAAATCTCGACCTTAATTATAGGCAAAATATTTTCATTACTAATTGAGTTGTAGTTTATCTTTAACTTTAAGTTTACCTTTCAACAAATTAATATGCATAACATATTCCATCCGATTAGGGACTAGGAGTCTGATGACTATTGCAAGCAAAGGACAACATGGTATCAATTAAGGTTGAAATAGTTAAGAAGTTTGGCAACATTTGATTTTCAACATTTTGTCATTTTATTTTATTAACAAAATTAATTTAAACAATGAAAATTGTTGCTCCCGCAAAATAGAGAATATTGGACTAATTGTTTGAACGATGAATCCAACAATTATTTATGAAAAACAATAAAGCAGAGAAAAATAAAGTGAACATAATTGAATGATTTTATACTGCAATTTTAATTAATTGCATCTGCGAATCCACTATAGAAAATTCATTTTTCCGATGAATTATACGATCTACTTAATAGAATCCCTCGTATTAAGTAGATCTGATGAGAAATATAATCCTATCGTAAATGCTAGCACAAAGCTAGACTTTACTGAAGCTAATATTAATGTAACTGACAAACAATCTTATCAACTAGTCCTAATCTCATTTTATATTTGGGGGCTATGCAAAACTACCACTTTTTTAAAAAAATACTCAATTGGTTCCATTACTTTTTAGGTACGTGGATTAAGAAAATTGTAGTTAGCGTATAAAGTGAGTATAAAGTGAGTATGTGAAAGATATTTAAGGATTATTTAAAATGGGTTGATGTATAATGTGAATTAGGCCCACTGTTAATAACATTTTAAATGTAGTTAGTTTTTTTCCTAAAACTAGTATGGAACAATAATAGTGGAACGTTTCAATAAAGTAATTGGGACATTATTAATGGGACGGATGGAGTATCTACCAAATATATCCATTATTGATATTGTCTACAAGTATCATTAATGGAGGAGAAATATGTGGCTCGGCTATGGAAGAACTCTAGCGTGGCTTATACGGCGTCGGCAATGCGAGAACCCCCGGCGTGGCTAAGAGGAAGAAAAATCTGTTGAGAAACTCCAACGTCTCTGACGTCGGTTGTGCGACGCAGCTAAGAGGTAGAGAAATCAGTTGAACAATGCTAGAACTCCGGCTATATGAATTTTTGGTCAAATAAAGAATTTTTTGGCTAAGAGAAATATGTGGTATTATATATGTGCTGGATTTTTAAGCAAATAAGGTATTATGCGCCCATGAATGTATTGAAGAGGCATATGTGATATGTGGCAGAGAGGATCAATGCCTGTGATTGCGAATTCTATGCAGTTGTTGGAGATTCTTTATGAGTTTTAAATTTGGTCAGACTATTAATTAACTGAAAACTGTATGATAGATATAAAAGATTCTTTCATGTGTGTGTTGTTGGAAATATGGTTTTAATGTCATATCTGGAAATTATTATTTAATTAAATATTTATTATTTAATTAAAATAATGATTGTATGTTAATCTACATCTCGAGTAGATCAACGTGATATACTTGAAGTCTCAAAACCGATTTCCGATGAGTGAGATATTGTATGTCAAAGTTTGGATGTTGAAGAGGAAAAATAACATTTGTTATGTTATCCCACATTGGAAAACATAGAGATGTTTTTCATGTATAAGAATAGCAAAGCACATGGAGTTAATAAATTGACTTGTGGGCTTGCTAGTGGGCTTGATCTAAGTACTAGCCTCGCGCGCACACACACACGCGCGCCGCCGCCGACGATCGATCGATCGGACGGACGGACGACGACGACGACGCCGCCGGACGGGCGGGTCGGGTACGGGCCGCGGCCAAGGACTTGGATCTTGGCAATTGGTGCTTTGGGGTGGTGTCACATGGAGTTAATAAATTGACTTGTGGGCTTGCTAGTGGGCTTGATCTAAGTACTAGCCTCGCGCGCACACACACGCGCGCCGCCGCCGACGATCGATTGATCGATCGATCGGACGGACGGACGACGACGACGTCGTCGCCGCCGGACGGGCGGGTCGGGTACGGGCCGCGGCCAAGGATCTTGGCAATTGGTGCTTTGGGGTGGTGTTTGGGGCCCAAACTATTTTTTGGACCAACTCAACTCCATTGGGCTTTTAATTTTTGGCCCAACAGAATTATTTTCTTGGCCCAATTGATTATTTTTCCTAAGCCCAGCCCATAACAGCAACAGTTGACAGCAGCAGCAGAAGAAGCAGGACGCCAACTTCGACTTCTGCATGGCGTCTTCAATTTTGCAACTAAGTTTCTTCAATGACTGCGCCCACCGGCCAACTCTTCAACCTTTACGGCTTCCAGCCGTCGGAGTAGAATTCAAGGTATTGAATTCATACTTACCACATGTCTATAAATAGACTTGTGGAGAGCATGCAGAAAGAATGAACAACACCAACAAATTTCTGCATTCTACCATTTACACTCACACTCTCTGCAAACACTTGTGCTCAGTTCTTGATCCTATTTAGTTCGCCGGAGCTCGCCGGATTGTGGTGCTACATCCGACGAGACGTAGTCGTTTTACCTTTGGGGAAGATACGCCAAACCGAAGAGCACTACCGGGGCGATAATCTTCTTGCGGGAAGAGATTCATCTCGACTCGACTTTGTTTATACGTATAATTTATTTATACAGTGTATTTCAGTTGTATCAAATTATTTGAGTTGTAATTTCTCAAATTATTTACTTTGTAATATTTTCAATTATTTTGAGTCGTAATTTCTCAAAATATTTATTTTGTAATATCTCGATCGTGTACCCGGTTCTAACAATCGCAAGAAGATTATTCTCTGCCGTTGATACACGTTCGAAAAATGGCTCACACCGACGTCAATATGGATGGCTCCACCACCTCTGCAACCATCGGTTCAACCACGTCGTCAATATTTTCCTCGTTTGCATCAACGGGGGCTTCTTCGTCAACATCTAGAACTATTGGTCTTGCCGAGAAACCATCAACGTTCTCAGGCAAGAACTTCAAATATTGGCAAGAGAAGATGCTATTCTACCTCACAACCGTGGGGTTTGCCGGATTCTTAATGGAGGATAAACCTCCAACCCCGAGTGAAGGGGAAGGGGAGACAAGCCAAGAAATTCGTGCCGGATATTTGAACTGGTGTCGCGGCGACTACTTGTGCCGTAACACCGTTCTCATGTCTCTGGACGAACGGCTCTACCGTGTTTTCAAGGTTCATGAAACCGCGAAACAATTGTGGGAGGCCCTTGATCTAAAGTATCAAGTGGACAAGGCGAATACTACCAAGTATGTCGTTGCCAAATGGTTGGAATATAAAATGGTTGACTCCCGACCATTGATGGACCAAGTGGAAGAGTTCCAAAATCTTTCACATGAGGTTCAAGCCGAAGGGATGCCCTTGGCGGATGCATTGCTCGTTGCAATCATCATAGAGAAATTACCTCCTATTTGGAGGAAATTTCAAAACCTTTTGAAGCATGAGCGCTCGGAGATGTCCGTGCCGATATTGTTATCCAAGCTTCAAATGGAGAATCACGTGAGAAGTCGTGATCAAAAGGGAAAAGCTCCGATGGAGGCAAAGGCCAATCTCGCCGAGAAAGGCGGTCCCTACAACAAACGTGGTCGCCCTAACCCTAATAATAAGGGTAAAGGGAAGCAAAGCGGTAGTCAACCATCAAAGTTTGATGGTGTATGTTATAATTGTGACAAAAAAGGTCACATGGCTAAGGATTGCCGCAAGCCAAAGCGGAAGAAAGCAAATGGCAACGTGAACAACGTCGAGAAGGACTTCGACGATTGGAACCACGATGACTTTGCTGCCATGATCTCCGAGGTGAATCATGTGGACAACCCGAACGCTTGGTTCGTGGACACCGGCGCTACCGTCCATATATGCATAAATCGTGAGTTGTTCCACAACTACAAGGAAGTGGAAAACAAAACGATAATGGAGGCGAGCGAGCGGACATCCAAAGTCCTTGGCATGGGAGATGTGATTCTTCAACTCACGTCGGGCGTGGAGATCACATTAAAAGACGTATTACACGTTCCAACTGTCCGAAAGAATTTAATTTCGGGCTTTAGGCTTACGAATAAGGATTTTGAATTGTTTTTCAAATCTGATTATGTTGTAATACGCAAGTGGGGAAAGTTCCTAGGGAAAGGCTATGCCTCCGAAGGACTTTTCAAACTTGGTGTAAGAGCTTGTAAGCCTGCCAAGGCTAAAATCAATAAAGATGCATCAACTTCTTCTGCTTACTTGATTGAGTGTTCTGATTTATGGCATTGTAGACTTGGACATGTTAATCTAAATGCTATAAAGAGATTAGTAAAAATGAATTTACTAAAAGTTGATGAATACAACTCACAAGAAAAATGTGAAGTTTGTGTTGAAGCCAAAATGGCTAAGTTACCGTTTAAATCGGTAAAAAGGAGCACTCAACCATTGGAACTTATTCACACCGATGTTTGTGATTTAAAGTTCGTGCAAACTAGAGGTGGCAAGAAGTACTTTATCACCTTTATAGACGATTGCACAAAGTATTGTTACCTTTACTTATTGAAAAGTAAAGATGAGGCTATTGAAGCTTTTAGAAACTTCAAAAATGAAGCCGAGAATCAACTTGGATGTCGAATTAAGATGGTTCGAAGTGATAGAGGTGGAGAATATGTAGCTCCGTTTGCTGAATTATGCAACGAAAGTGGTATAATCCATCAAACGACGGCTCCTTATTCACCACAATCTAACGGCGTTGCTGAACGCAAGAATCGAACTCTTAAGGAGATGATGAATGCCTTGTTGATTAGTTCAGGATTACCCCAGAACATGTGGGGGGAAGCTGTCTTAACGGCCAACTATATCTTGAACAAGATTCCACTCAAAGGGAAAGATGTAACTCCCTATGAGCTATGGAAAGGAAGGAAACTTTCGTATAAATACCTCAAAGTGTGGGGGTGTTTAGCCAAGGTAGAAGTGCCTTTACCAAAGCAAGTTACAATAGGACCTAAAACGGTGGATTGTATCTTCATTGGTCATGCACTTAATAGCAGTGCCTATCGTTTTATAGTGCACAGATCGGAGATACCTGATATACATGTTGGGACAACGATAGAATCAAGGAATGCTATATTCTTTGAAAATATCTATCCTAACAAGGATAAAGGTACATCGAACTCTAATGATGGAGTTGATGGTGATGCTACAGGTTCTAAACCTATGGAAGTAGCTAGTAATTCTACTCAAGTAGATGATGCCACGGGTTCTAATCATGTACCACCTAATAGGAAAAGACCAAGGTCTAAACCTATGGATGTAGAACCGAGACGTGGGGAACGAGTTAGAAAAGCTAATGTCTATGGACCGGATTATGTTGTCTTGATGCTAGATGGCGAACCGGTGACGATTAAAGAAGCTATGTCTGGCTCAGATGCAGCTCTCTGGAAAGAAGCCATCGATATTGAGATTGATTCCATTATGCAGAATCATACTTGGGTGTTAGTGGATCTACCACCTGGAAGTAAAGCTTTAGGATGCAAATGGATCCTAAAGAAGAAGTACAAATCTGATGGTACTATAGATAAGTACAAAGCCCGACTTGTCGTTCAAGGTTTCAGGCAGAAAGAAGGGTACGATTTCTTCGATACCTATTCACCTGTGACCAGACTAACATCTATTCGGATGCTTCTCGCTATTGCTGCCTTGCACAATCTCGAGATTCACCAAATGGATGTGAAAACTGCGTTCTTGTATGGCGAGTTGGAAGATGAAATATATATGAAGCAACCTGAAGGGTTTGTAGTACCTGGGCAAGAGCACAAAGTATGCAAACTTCAAAGGTCTTTATATGGGTTGAAGCAAGCACCGCTTCAATGGCATTTAAAATTTGACAGTGTAATGTTGTCAAATGGATTCAGAATCAATGAGTGCGATAAATGTGTCTACATTAAGAATTCTAATAACGGATATGTTATTGTTTGTCTTTATGTAGATGACATGCTCATCATGGGAAGTAATTCCCGAGTGATTCAAGAAACCAAAGGCATGCTAAGTAAAAATTTAGCATGAAAGATATGGGCTTAGCTGATGTTATCCTTGGAATTAAAATTCTAAGAAGACCTGATGGTATTACTATAACACAATCTCACTACGTTGAGAAAGTGTTAAAGAAATTCAACGCTTTTGACAAGCCAATAGCTAAGACACCATGGGAACCTAGTGTGCATTTGAGTGTACACAAGGGAGAACCTGTTGACGCGATAGAATATGCGAAGATTATTGGGAGCTTGTTGTATCTAACAAATTGCACTCGTCCCGATATAGCATGCTCGGTCAACAAGTTGGGCAGCTTTACAGCTAACCCTAGTAATGAACATTGGAAAGCTCTTGAAAGGGTTTTGAGATATTTGAAATATACTCAAAACTATGCGATTCATTATACTAGGGAACCCTCTGTACTTGAAGGGTACTGTGATGCAAATTGGATATCTGATGCCAAAGACTCGTTTTCAACGAGCGGTTATGTATTCACTGTGGGGGGTGGTGCTGTGTCTTGGAAATCCAAGAAGCAAACATGTATTGCTAGATCGACCATGGAATCAGAATTCATAGCTTTGGATAAAGCTGGTGAAGAGGCCGAGTGGCTTAAAAATTTCCTCGAGGATATTCCATGTTGGTCGAAACCTGTGTCATCCGTGATAATTCATTGTGATAGTCAAGCTGCTATCGGACGAGCACAAAATCATTTGTATAACGGTAAGTCGAGACATATTCGTCGACGTCATAATACCGTGAGACATCTGATCACAAGTGGAGTTATCACAATTGATTATATAAGATCAATTGATAACATAGCGGATCCTTTGACAAAAAGTATCCATCGAGATCAGATGTATAAACTGTTAGGGGGAATGGGTTTGAAGTCCACAAATTAAGGATAATCATAGTGGCAACCCAACCATGATGACTGGAGGATCCCAAGAACTTGGTTCAATGGGACAACTAAGCTATGAAAATCCGTGTGTTGAACACTCGAATTGCCTATTCCTTGTAGAACAGTGAGTGTTCGGAAACCTGCACGTGGTGAGGTTAAGTCTTTGACTTTTAATGACTCTAGAACTCCTCGAAGAGGACAAGTATAGCAGGATACTTGAGTTAAGAGTTACCTATGTAAGTGTGAAGTGCGGCCGCTTCGATTGAAACACTTATGAATCCAAAGAGGTGTTCCAAGGCCTGTAATGGACACAAACGTGAGAACGAATAAGGATTGAAGCAATATTGTGTCAATATTGTTGACTAAGTATACACCGAGGAGGACTAGTTCAAGGAACACAATCCACTAGGCCGCCGGTATACTCGATAATATTGACTATGGCAGGTTCAAAGCCACAAGCTACCTCTCCAAATGCAATGTTGTATCTTAAGAGGACTGAGCTAAGTGTTTGCATACTTTCGCATACTGTTTTCTCACTCATGTGGGGGATTGTTGGAAATATGGTTTTAATGCCATATCTGGAAATTATTATTTAATTAAATATTTATTATTTAATTAAAATAATGATTGTATGTTAATCTACATCTCGAGTAGATCAACGTGATATACTTGAAGTCTCAAAACCGATTTCCGATGAGTGAGATATTGTATGTCAAAGTTTGGATGTTGAAGAGGAAAAATAACATTTGTTATGTTATCCCACATTGGAAAACATAGAGATGTTTTTCATGTATAAGAATAGCAAAGCACATGGAGTTAATAAATTGACTTGTGGGCTTGCTAGTGGGCTTGATCTAAGTACTAGCCTCGCGCGCACACACACACGCGCGCCGCCGCCGACGATCGATCGATCGGACGGACGACGACGTCGTCGCCGCCGCCGCCGCCGCCGCCGCCGGACGGGCGGGTCGGGTACGGGCCGCGGCCAAGGACTTGGATCTTGGCAATTGGTGCTTTGGGGTGGTGTTTGGGGCCCAAACTATTTTTTGGACCAACTCCATTGGGCTTTTAATTTTTGGCCCAACAGAATTATTTTCTTGGCCCAACTGATTATTTTTCCTAAGCCCAGCCCATAACAGCAACAGTTGACAGCAGCAGCAGAAGAAGCAGGACGCCAACTTCGACTTCTGCATGGCGTCTTCAATTTTGCAACTAAGTTTCTTCAATGACTGCGCCCACCGGCCAACTCTTCAACCTTTACGGCTTCCAGCCGTCGGAGTAGAATTCAAGGTATTGAATTCATACTTACCACATGTCTATAAATAGACTTGTGGAGAGCATGCAGAAAGAATGAACAACACCAACAAATTTCTGCATTCTGCCATTTACACTCACACTCTCTGCAAACACTTGTGCTCAGTTCTTGATCCTATTTAGTTCGCCGGAGCTCGCCGGATTGTGGTGCTACATCCGACGAGACGTAGTCGTTTTACCTTTGGGGAAGATACGCCAAACCGAAGAGCACTACCGGGGCGATAATCTTCTTGCGGGAAGAGATTCATCTCGACTCGACTTTGTTTATACGTATAATTTATTTATACAGTGTATTTCAGTTGTATCAAATTATTTGAGTTGTAATTTCTCAAATTATTTACTTTGTAATATTTTCAATTATTTTGAGTCGTAATTTCTCAAAATATTTATTTTGTAATATCTCGATCGTGTACCCGGTTCTAACATGTGTGAGATAATTAATTAAATAATGAAATGGATATGTAGTATAGGTATTTGAGAAAATGGGTAGTTTTAGTACATAATTTGAGATAGTTGGGTTATTTTAATTATTACCACTTTACATTTTTACTGTTACATTAGAAAAAGACGAAAAAAATGCCATGCGCTTTGCCCTATCATGTGCGCGAGTTAGCTTCAACACACACAATCGAGACTCAAATTTGATCCGAACCCGGATATATAACCCTTGAATTTGAAGGTCGGATAAATCCCAATTAGATCCAAACCCTAATCCAAATTCGATCGGAGCCCAATCCCACCTTCGCGCACTGAGAGCACCTCCAGCGCTCGTGTCGAACGCTGGATCGACCCGCGTCGAGGAGGGGAGCGGCGCACTGGAGACTCGACCAGATGCGAAGCCGTGGCGAAGGCGAGAGCTGTTTGGCGCGTCCGGCGAACGTGCCCATTTTTTAAAAAAAAATTCGAAATTCGTTTTTTTTTAAATGACCATTTAATATATTTTTTTTAATGACCGTTGGGGCCAACGGCTGAATTCAACATTTTTCCCCTTTATCTATATATATCACAACTTAATTCCATTCATTTCATTATCTAAAAATCATCTTCACATCAAAAAATTCTCTACAAAAAATGTTTTCCTCCTCATCAAGCCACGAGGACGAGCGACGTGCTAAAGAATTTTCCAATCTTGTGCAAGAATTTAACCAAATTGTTCAAGATATTGGTGATCCAGATGAGCAACCTCGTCGTCGGCGACGAAGCGTGGCAAAGAAGGCCTACATTCGTCGGGACCGTGAAGCCGGCGCTCTACGTTTGCACGTGGATTACTTTGATGAAAATCCGGTCTACCCCTACAACATCTTCCGTCGTCGATTTCGGATGCATCGTGCGTTGTTTTTGTGTATCGTTAATGTCGTCGCATCCGATTCATACTTCCAACAACGCTCGGATGCACTTGGGAGGCCCGGCTTCACGCCATTGCAAAAATGCACTGTCGATGTTCATATGCTAGCTAACGGTGGGGCAGCGGACCAATACGACGAGTATCTCCGGACTGCAGAGTCCACCTCGTTGGAGTGCTTGCGCAGATTCAGTCGAGCTATTATTCAACTCTTCGGCGCGGAATACTTGAGGAGGCCGACTTCTGCTGACTGCCAACGGCTTCTAGCAATGCACGAAGCGAAGCACGGCTTCCCGGGAATGCTAGGGAGCCTTGATTGCATGCATTGGCCGTGGAAGAATTGTCCAACGGCATGGCAAGGCGCATATACTCGCGGCGATCAGGGGGAACCGACCATCATCCTCGAAGCCGTCGCATCGCAAGATCTATAGATCTGGAATGCTTTTTTTGGGACTCCTGGTTCGAACAACAACATCAACGTGCTCAACAACTCGATGTTGTTCAACGATCGGCTGCAAGAAATGGGGGTGCCGGTCACATATCAAGTCAACAATGCTTACTACACAAGTGGGTACTACTTGACTGACAGCATCTATCACAATTGACCTATATTCGTGAAGAGTCCTACACATCCTACGGATCCGAAGGGGAAGAGGTTCAAAGTGATGAAGGAAGCGGCTCGCAAGAATATTGAACGAGCCTTCGGCGTCCATCAAGCTCGTTGGGCAATCGTCAAAGGCCCATCGCGTCTTTGGAGCAAGGAGGCGATGAACGACATCATGTTCACGTGCATCATTTTGCACAACATGATCATCGAAGATGAAGGCGAGCACGCAACACAGTGGGAAGAAGACGCCGACGAAGCTTCAAGTAGCGCCGCATCTCAACCTCGTGCCGGTGCTCCGCCGGATTTTCGTGCATTTGTTGCACGACAAGCATCCATGCGAGACGCGAAGATGCATGCTCGCCTCACTTTGGACTTGAAGGAGCACATTTGGTCTCGTTTTGGTCCGATTGAGCCCTAGAAAATTATTGTAATTTTTATTTTTTTATTGTATTTAAATTATGTCGTTAAATTATTGTAATGTAGAATTTTAATTTTAATAAAATAGGAATTTTAAAAATAAAAGTGTAGAAATATGAATTTTGTGGAAGTGAGGATCTAAGCACCCACCTAAGATACAATGTATTGGAGAGAAGTGTGTCTTAGGTGGGGACCACTTCTAAGACATCCCTCTAAGACACTTGGAGGTGCTCTGACGCCGGCGGCCACACAATTAAATGCGCCTCATTTAAAAAATCATGACTAGCGATTCTTAAAAAAAAGAAAAAAAAATCATGACTAGCGGCGCAGTGATAAAAAAAGAAAGGCGTGTGTTGTAATTCTAAATCGCGTACGGGCTCAGCCACGCATTTCTCCTCCACTTATGAGTTATTACAGCATGCACCAATTAACACTTAGCTGCCCAAAGATGGGACCAGAAACACCAAACTTGTCTCACTAAATTTATAAATAATTTTAATAATAAGTAGCACTTGCTAGAAAGGTGACAAAAAGCCATCGTACATACTACATACCCATCGAATCCAATCCGATTTCGAATTCAGAATTTAGAATTTACACACCTAATGGAAGACATGTGATCGAAAGCCTCATATCACCACAATTGTTTCATTTTTAAGTAGGGGGTTAATTATTTGCATATACTATACAATTTATATACGAAAAATCAAGAAGAAGAAAAAACAAAATTCTCTTTGAATAGGTGAAGGTGAAGGTAGTACACACCTTTTATCTATTACAGCTCATTGTCAGTTGTGCTGTGTGTTGCTCTCTTTATTCTTATTCCCTTATTAATTTGTTGCTATTAATTATTGGTTGCCCTTTTTGAATTCATGGCCTTATGGACTTTAATAATTCAAAACATAATTCTGGGAAGAAATTTCAAGAATTCTACAATAGTTAGTTTATAGGCAGAGGAAATAAGTAACGACAATGTTGAATTTTTTTTGTAAATCTAGGTAGGGTGTAATTTTTTTGATTTCTGAAGGACTAGAATTTCTTCGTTTATTCAAGAGAATGGATGTGCCGTGAGAGATCATCTCGCCAATAAGTATATGGTAGTTGACAGAATTTATTACGTATATAATTAAATTCTGAGCTTTGCTGTTATGTGGGCACTGCACTTTATGTTTTTGTTTTGATACACCAAAAACACACGGCCGCAAGCACCCTTTAGTTGATGATGATGGTGATACAACTGGAGGGACATGCCGTCACAATTTCCGATTTTTATTGCATATTCTTCTATTTTAGTACAAATATCGAGCTGCAAAATCTTAAGTGGAAAGCCCGAATCTGACGTCAATATTTTAATTTATTTTTTAAAATTACATAAAAGTATATTTTTCACTTGATATCAAAATAAAAAGTTGTTTTGATGTCCAAAATTTCTTTTTTAGAAATATATTTTTCATTTTAGCATTAAACAATGTATCTTTGATGCTAAGTAAAAAAAAAATTCCAAATTTAGATGAATATCCACCTGAATTCGAGCTTTTTCACGTCAGAATTTTCAATCTGAAAATATAGGCCCAAGCCATATTTAAAAATTAGAACTCGCTTAGGCGATTAGACTATTTTTGCAACTCGACCAAAGACCAGGCCATAAACTATGATTAACTTTAAAATTAAACTAATTTAAATAATATATAAAAAGTAGATCAATTTTGAAAAAGTTTACATACAAAGAATTCTCATCTCTTATACCTAATAAATAAAATTTTAAACCATGAAGCTCAACTAGGTTGATAAGACACTAGATCAGAAATTCGAATCACCTAATTATGAAAATAAGGATGAGATCTAGTGAGAATCATTCCCTTGGGTGAAAACTAAGTACACATACGCGCACAAACATATAAAACCGATGAGCATGGGATGATTAGATTGAATAAATAAACGTATAACACATGCAAAAAAGCCCATTCTCACTTGATCTTTAATTAACCATATATAGTTATTATTAATTATGTTTAGTAATTAAAATAAGTGATGATATTATGTATATCACAAAATTTGTACAACGCATATTTTTTTAATAGTCAATTTGGATGATGCATCTTGCTTCAAGTGTAGCTTTCGTATGTTTGACAATTGAATGATCTTAGATACGTTGAGATTTTACTATTTATATATTTCGTGATAATCCTTCTTCCTACGCGAAAAATGATTTTTATTTGTCGATATCGGATGGAAAAATATCCGAGAATATAGAATATATTTGGTATCAGTATCACCCTCGTGCATATATATATTTGCATCAATATGCACGCTGAATCATGTTTTTATCTATGTCCTTAAATAATTAAAAAATTGTATAATCTTAGGACAGACTGTTTGATAGTATTATATACTTCGGATGAATTTTTGTGTGGCAAACTTGCGCCGCCTGTTCTTTGACAAAAACAGTAATTAAGATAAGGGAATCGCAAACTAACGATCGAAGTATATTTGATGTTGATATATACTCTGCATGCCTCTCTTTGCTAAATTATATAGCAAGTCAAATGGTTCGGCGCAGACCGATAAAGATGTAACCGCGCCGTACATATACCTTTATTCATTTAGTTTGGTCTCATTCACTTTTGACTCTTTTTCGTTGGACACCTTACAAATTTATCTAAAGATTGGATGTTGTCTGCCTATGTTAAGTTTTTGATTTTTATAATTTTATTGCAAGTGAGTAGCATATATCCGTGGTCCGTGGATACAATGTGAAACATTACACCATGCTTCAACTTGCTTCACCTATTTGACTAAAAAATCTACTTTAATTTCCTCGCCTTTTTCACGAGACAGATTTGTCACGGAATTAAGTGAATAGTGCGAGTGACAGCGCGCGGCTTCCGCGAACATTGCTTACTCATTTCTATTCTATAAATACTGCAACATTGCTTCCTTGTCTCTCATTGCTTTTCATCATTCAAGGTAAGCTTCAAGATTTTGCAGCGCTCACAAACTTAATTATATATCTTAATATGGAGTTGAAGTTCTAAAGCATTGCATTGCGATATTGTAATTTGTAGGATTCATTTACGCTAATGGCTGCCAAGGAAGATTTCCACGATGGACTACCACCATTGATCAAAGCTATCACTGCAAATGAAGTTGATGGTTTTGATAGTTTCAGAGAACATAAGGATTTCAAGTGGTGTGAAGAAACCGCTTCAGTTTTGGTAAGTTAAATCCTTCATATTTGAATATGCAGATAGATAATTATAATGGAGGAGAGGGCTTATCGGTAAATTATATTGGTATTATAATCTCAGGAAATCGAGGCAGCAAGCATGGAGAAGGAAGGCGAAGACAAAGACCCACAACAGACGCGTTTCATCATCTCCATCAGTATGCCGCCTTCTCCAGTTGAAGCTAATCGAGTCTTGTTCACAAGGGATGATGAACAAAAACCTCAGCCCAAAGGGGTTAAATTCCATTCTCAACCGATGCCCAAACCTTGTGCAATCAATCCAGTTTACGACAAAAGATTCGACTCTTTCAAGACGTGGTCGGGAAAACTCGAGCGACAGTTCTCAAATCTACGCAGCAAACAATATCGCCAAACCGAGCAGCCGCCGTCGCCGTCGCCGGAGTTTGAAAATTTGCCCGTACACCGATATTTCGACGCTTTGGAGGGCCCAGAACTGGACACTCTACGCGTATGCCTTCCTCATCACACAAATACACGTACGCATCATTTTCAAATATTCCTATTAATTATTGATAAGTTTAATTGTGGTGCAGGCTTCTGAGGAAATACTTCTACCAGACGACAAGCAATGGCCGTTCCTCCTCCGCTTCCCCATCTCCTCCTTCGGTATCTGCCTCGGCGTCGGCAGCCAAGCCAAGATGTGGAAGAATCTCTCATCCTCCGCCACCGCCTTAAGCTTCCTCAACGTCACTCCTCACATCAATCTCGCATTATGGCTCATCTCCGCAGCTCTCACCCTCACCGTCGCCATCATTTACGCTCTCAAACTCATCTTCTACTTCGAGGCCGTCCGGCGCGAGTACTACCACCCCGTCCGCGTCAACTTCTTCTTCGCCCCTTGGATCTCCCTCCTCTTCTTAGCACTCGCCGTTCCGCCCTCAATCGCTCAAACCCTGCCGTCGTATCTGTGGTACATTCTGATGGCTCCCATCTTGTGCCTCGAGCTCAAGATCTACGGCCAGTGGATGTCAGGCGGCCAGCGGCGGCTGTCCAAGGTTGCCAACCCCTCCAACCATCTGTCCGTGGTCGGGAATTTTGTGGGGGCTTTGCTGGGAGCTTCCATGGGGCTCAAAGAAGGGCCCATCTTCTTCTTTGCGGTTGGAATGGCTCATTACATAGTGCTGTTTGTGACTCTTTATCAGCGGCTTCCGACGAACGAGACGCTGCCGAAAGAGCTCCACCCCGTTTTCTTCCTCTTCGTGGCGGCGCCCAGCGTGGCGTCCATGGCCTGGGCTGAGATTCAGGGCTCCTTCGACTACGGATCGCGCATTGCATACTTCATCGCCATGTTCCTCTACGTTTCGCTGGTGAGCATCCATCCTGAGCTTTTTTTTTCTCTGGGGTTAATAATCATAATTTAGTACTTGAACGTTTTTTGTTGTTTTTTTAGGCTGTTCGAGTGAATTTCTTCCGAGGGTTCAGATTCTCGTTGGCGTGGTGGGCTTACACGTTTCCGATGACGGCCGCTGCGATAGCGACGATCAAGTACTCGAGCGTGGTGACATGCAGAGCGACGCAAATCTTTGCCGTGATGCTCTGCATTGTGGCGACGGTGGCGGTGGCGGCGTTGCTTGGGAACACCGTGATCCACGCGTTGGTGCACGGGGACCTCTTCCCCAACGACATGGCTATCGCGATCAGCAAGAGGCGGCCTAGACGGCGGTGGTACCACAAGAAATCGGGCAGCTCTGACAGCAGCATCGAGCAGTACCTTAAGTATTCGGAATCGGATGGGAAAGATGTTGAGGCTGCTCTTCATTCTTCTAGCCCTAATACCCAAGATTAATCATACTCTGTTTATCAAGTGAGGAGAGTTTAATTTCCGGTGACCTTGATTTGGTTGTATATTTCAATTCATACTCTCTGTCTCTGCTTTAGAATTATAATTAATGTCTTCAAATTGTACAGAAGCAAAGACGCCCTCGTTTCTCTTTGCACTACACCAGATTTTGTCAATTCGTTGTATTGAATTTGTGTTAGTTATCTTCATTAATTTAAGCTGTAGATAAGGAAAGTTTTGTAAGGGGAGCGGAGCATACTACCATGAAACAACAAGAGATTGGATTCGAAACTCTAATATATCCAAGGTTCGCTATTGAAATAATTTCACACCCAAGCTTGACTTTACTGAAGTCAAAATTTTAGAGAAATGAGAAAGTGTTTGATTTTCGTCATAAAAAAGAGTACACTTTATTTCGAAAGTAACGAGCGATGGGAATATAATATGAATCTCAAATTTATCCCAATTTCATTTCCATTAACCTTTTTTTGAGATACTCCATTCACATTCTTCAATCATGCTATCATCGCGAAAGGTATCATGCCATAAAAAGCTAATATTTTCTTTTATATTTTAAATAAAGAGAAAATTTAAAGACGATAATATAAAATGCATCATCCCAACATATACACCAACGATGGCTACCAAAGCTGGAACTTAGAAAACGCTTTCCATCGACTTGAAATGATCTGCACAAATTAAAATTCAATAAATAAAATGAAAATGAAAAGCTATAGGCCTACGAGGTATTAGTTTAGATAAATGAATTATAAATAAGTTTTATTAATATATCTGCAATATTTTTTCTTCATTAAATTAATGGAGAAAAATCATGATATTTACGTATAATGTTTAAATATTATTTTTGGATTATTAATTTAATTGGGCTCAGTTGTGTTGCTCAACTATACTCCAATTTCTCTCACAACGGCCCAAAGGGCTAGAAATCTCTTGGAAATTAGACAGAAAATATATCAAGTAATCATTTATATGATATCTCAAAAAAAAGTGTCAAATTATACTACAGAAGTTCAAATTAAATGGTGGAAGAATAAATTATATAGTTTTACCATTATATGACATGAATCGAATATATTATATCAAACATTAAGAAGTCCTTTATTTTGAGCAATAGGATAGATTGAAATTCATGACAGAATATTTGAAGGATAAAACAATCAAACAAATTTAAAATCAATTAATTCATCAAAATTAATCAATTTGTATTATTTTTATTAATTAATCATATTATTCAATGTAAACGCCTCTAACTAAATTTATCTATATCAGCATACACAAAATAGGTACAGAAATATCGAAGTAATTAAAATGATATGGACCACTTGGTCCACTTCGATGAATTTTTCCCAGCCCAAAAAACGTGTACTTGATTCAAAGTTTTTTTTTTTTTGATAAATTAATAATTAAATAAGTAAATTCAAAAATCACATAATTATGAATTCTAATTCAAAAAGTTTAATTTTAAACATTAATCACTTTATTGTTAGGTCAACTCACACACACCTTACTGATTCAAATTAGTTTATGAGAGTAACCACAACCGTGAGGCCCTCAAAGGGCTCTTACATGGTCCCCACCATTTATGAACTCATTCTTCATAATGGGAATCTGTATACTCGAGCTCTTATATTTTCTTTTTTATTGTATCTTTATTTTTAATGTGTTTTTCAATTAAATTTAACAACATAAAATTTATTTAAATTAAAATTTTACACTACATTAGTTAAAAATTAAAATTATATTAAAATAACATTATTGTGAAAATTAAAGCGAAAAATTGTAACATTTATAGAAGAAAAATGTAATAAAAATATTAAAAAAGAAAAGGGAGAGTGCCGTCATGGGCGGATTTACTTGGGGGTTGCAGTGGGCTCCAGCCCAGTGCAACCCCAATCTTTCTTTCTATATATATGTAATATATTTAGTTTAATATGTACATAGTTTAATTCATAGCCCAGTCTAGTCTAAAAAAAAGATAATTTTTTTTAACATAATAATAAAAATTAATTTATTTTATTAAAACTAGAATAATTTTTAAAAAATGTATAGATGTAGCTCTTTATGTGCTTCAAACCTATTATTGAATCAATAAAAAGAGTACAACTATATATTATATTAAGTGATTGATTTTTAATTCTAAGACCATTAAAATTCTATTTAGACACAAAAAAAATTGTACAGACTGTCCAAAAAAATTTAGCTACACCTTCAAGAAGTTCAGCCCCCCCTATCGACAAATTCTAGATCCGCCCCTAAGTGCCGTTGAACAGAACAACTAGAAAGAAATTCAGCGAGAGCTGTTGCTCCCAATTTTTAATTTTTATTTTCGAAAATTCCCTATTATACAGTGCCTCCAACGCGCCATTCTCTCTCCTCACCAGAGTCGAGTGCACATTTCTGTGGCGGGGGATGCTTGGACGCGCATCCGCTCGCCGAGCCCCCTTAAAGTTGCTGTGGAGGTTGTTGATTATGAAAACAAAATTAAGATTTGTTTTTAATAATGATTAAGCGAGGAGGCAAAATCAAAATTTATAACTGGAAAAAATAAAAGTAAAAAAACGAGATTATATGTAGCAGTGTATATTGTTTTGTTGATAGCACGCGCGAAGCAAAAGTTAAAGAGGAACTTTTAAGAATTCCTGCCGGGCATGGTAAAGCCTGCAGCTTTACCGTTAATTTTCATGTTTTAATTCCTAAATTCTTCAATAAACAGACAAAGAGCAGAGCATAAGTGGTAAATACAATAATCTATTTGGATAAAATATAATTAAATATTTTTAAAAATAAATATATTTAAAAAATTTGGTTCAAAATAAAAAAGAATTTAGTTAGTTTTATTGTTTTCTCCACATTATTGTCTTTTTTTTGTAATTTTTTAATAACTTTTATAATTTTTATTATTTTTAAAGTATAAAAACTACAAAAATAAATAAATAACAACATAAAAAATTTTAAAAAAATTACAATGTGGAGAAAACAATAAAAATAACTAAATTCTTTTTAAATTTGATCCAAATTTTTTAAATAAATCGATTTTCTAAAGTATTTAACTTTTTTTGTCTAGACAAATTTTGTTCAAATAGCACTACTCTGACAAATAAGCTATCAATATCTGTAATGAAATTGTTTTCGTGATTTATTAATTTAGATAAAAAAAATTCGAGTACTTATTTTAGATAATACTTAAATTACCTAGTTCCTTTCAAATAAATAACTATAAGATTACTTCAGTTTTCTACAGTCTTTGAAATAATTGTAAGTAGTTCTATTTTTTTAAACAACTAAATCTTATAATTAGCGAAATGTAGAGATCTGCGAGATGCTAAACATCACATTCTAAAAATATACTGTATTTGGTTTGAACTATTCTAAAAAATTAATATTATTGCACTGATCACAGTTTCTTGTTTAAGTACCGTTTGTTACAAACAAAATTCCGTACCACATTTTAATTTCTTTTTAAATCTGTTGGCAACACAACAGAATACGAAACGTTCGCGCGCAAAATATATACTATATGACTTAGGGTGCTATTGAATATGGACCATATTTACAAGTGAAAATAGTTAGTTTGAGAAATTATAAATATATACCCGAACACCGACGGAATATTCCGTCGGTAAGCATCAAAATTCCGTCGGTAAATGGAGATACCGACGGATTACCGACGGATTTCACCCGTCGTTGAAACGCTCGTCGGTAAATGATTTACCGACGGATTTTTTCTGTCCGTCGGTGGGTACCGACGGATTACCGACGGACATCGCCGTCGGTAAGTCTCCGACGCCAGCGTTGGCCGTGGTAGGTGGCGCGTTTACCGACGGATTACCGACGGAATTTTCCGTCGGTAAATTAATTATTATTTTTAATTATTAATTTTCGTTTTTTTTTTTTAATCAACCTATCTTCGTATTCTACAAGTATTTCGTATTTCTAATGTATTTTGAATTTAATTGCATATGATTTGGCCAACTTCTCAGTGGGTCACCCATCTTACTAGTGCTCTGAGTCAAGCACGCTTAACCTTCAAGTTTCTTTCGAGTGGTCGCCAGTAGAGAACACACGTATTATTGATATAACTAGCACCTATTAATTCATTTAAACTCTATTTCAATATACAATATCATTTATTCATAACCTTAGAATATGTCGAGATGATATCTAAGACTTGTGGTGCCGGCGAAAAAATAACGGTAAATATATGATCGAATTTAAGATAATAAAAAAATTAATATTATCGTTTATTAAAAGGAGAAAATATTATTGCTAAAAATTAGTATCAATTTTAAAATATTTGCAATAATTTAAAAATAATAATAATATAGAAAATTAATTAAAAATAATTTAAAATAAAAAAAATAAAAAATAAAAATAAAAAAATAAATAATAAAAAGTAAAAATAATAAAATAATAAAAAAATAATTTACCGACGGACTTTATCCGTCGGTACTAATTTTAAAAATAATTTAAAATAAAAAAAAAATAAAAAAAATAAAAAAAAATAAAATAATAATATTTATTGAAATTACCGACGGAATATTCCGTCGGTAATCCGTCGGTAAAATATAAAAATAATTATTAAATTCAAAATTACCCAATTTTCCGACGGAGTTTACTCCGTCGGTAGATATTCCGTCGGTATTCCGTCGGTAAAAAATAAAAATAATTATTAAAATCGAAAATATCGAATTTACCGACGGATATTGTCCGTCGGTAGCGATTCCGTCGGTAGTCCGTCGGTATTTTCATCGGAAATAGATGCCGGCTCCGGCGATGTTGCCGGATGACGGTCCGTCGGTGATCCGTCGGTATTTACCGACGGAAAATAGTCCGTCGGTGATATCCGTCGGTGTTCGACCAGTTTTCTTGTAGTATAAGTTGACAGCCACTGAAAGCAGTGATTGTATTGATATCTAATTACTCGATTAACAAGTCAGGCTCAGGCATACAATTTAAACGTATATCTATTAATTAATTAATCCCTCATTTACTGAGTTAAAACAGTTTAACACTCCAAGGATTGGTCAAACTGACAAGACTAGCTAGATGATGATTAGTGATATATGTATATGAGTAGAAAATTACAACATAAGTACTATAGTACAGTTTTCCCTTAAAAAAAGTATTACAGTACAGTTTTCATTCTAATTAAAAGACACTACTAGTATTCTAAAAAGCCAATTGTAAATCTATTATAGAAGAGACATGGGAAACCATTTTATAGATTTTATTTGATCATTATATATATATATATATATATATATATATATATATATATATATATAGGGGAGAGCTAGAATAAAGACACTCTTAAGTGTATAAAATATAAATGATTTTCAGCCCTTAGATCATCAAGATCTACGGTTGATTCGTAACCATGTTGGATGAATTCGTGGTCCTGAGTTCGAATCTCAAAGGTAACAAAAATAAATTTTTGTTACGAATTGCGAAAAATAAATTTTTGTTACCTTTGAGATTCGAACTCAAGACCACGAATTCATCCAACATGGTTACGAATCAACCGTAGATCTTGATGATCTAAGGGCTGAAAATCATTTATATTTTATACACTTAAGGGTGTTTTTATTCTAGCCCACCCCTATATATATATATATATATATGTATATATATATATATCTCCTGGCAATCTCTATATACTCCCTCAAGAGTGTACAACATTTTTTACAACATTAATTTTAATAAATATAGGTGATTATATTATGAGTGGAGGAATAAATCCACTTTATTATGGTGTTATATGATAAGATAATATTCAAAAATGAAAAATACACATTCTTATATCACATGTATTAAAATGATAAAAAGTACACATTCTTATGTAACGAATGAAGTATTTTTATTATATTTCTTTCATTCTGATCAGAGTTTGAATTAAATGCACTGTTCACACCCATAAAAAATATGTGGATTCGACTAAGGTAAGATTAATTAGATGTTACTATTTTTTATCAATATGTTTGCCTCAAAAAAGATTATCGATATGCAATTATAGACGTCGACAAATAAAAAGTTGGCCAATTTCATATGTACTGTATATATAATTTTCGTTTAAAGATGATGGCATTGAAATTATTACAGAGCCCAGCCTTAATAAAGTGATGTTATTCTCAAGAAATATACTCAACAATTAATTATGGCCCACACATTTTTTATTTTTCTCGTATATGATTACAGCTAATAATTTATTTAAAGGCCCACTCTCCAAAATAAATATCTATATACAAATATAATTGTATAAAAAACATTTAAATGAGTAAACATATGAAAAAGAACTCAAAATCGGAGAAGGCCCCAGCGATTTTCCCTACCTCCTGCACATACCACATGCAACTTGTTCGAACTCAATTCAAAGACTTTAGTATTCCAAATAATTTGTCGCAGATTGAATTTAATTCGAGGGTGTCTGGTTGAGATTTTTGGAAACACTAGAATTTTGGATTGGAGACTTCATTTTTGGATGAATCGTGTAACATTGAAAAGTTGGTATTCATTAAGATAGAAAAATCTGACCATAAGCGATGTCTCAATAAGTTGTTGAGACCAATATGAATTAATACTTATTTTAAAAAATATGACAGATAATTTTTAGCATTAACATTTTTGGATGAGCCACAAAATAATGTTTATTTTAATTAATAAATAGACTTTGTATAAATTTGTAAAGTATACATCTCCAATTGGAAATAATGTTTATTTTAATTAATAAATAGACTTTGTATAAATCTGCAAATAAAAATATTTTATGGACTTTAAGAGCAGCCTTTTCTTTCTTCTTTTTCAAATGGGTTAGTTTGTTATAAATTTATAAATTATTAGTGATTTACTGGTTGATTCAAATTATATATAACCTATAGTAGTACAAGATTAGTCCCAGATTACATCCAATTTATCAGTAATTTCACGCACATTCATATAATAATGTGTGTAAACATATAAAATGTGCATGTAATTATGTGTAAATAGATATATAAATTGTAGCGTACTAATTCACCACTCATCAGGTATAGTATCTTCAAAACTGCTACAAATAATGCTGATCTATATGCTCCCAACAATATTATGCCCCTCAAAAAACAAAATCATCATTCATAATTTATTCAATGGCTAGACAGCTTGAGTTATACACTTAATTAATTTATGTCGCAGCTATAATTATGCAGAACCAGTAATCGCAACCAACTTAAAAGTTGGGATAATATTATTCTGCCTAAAACTTCACAAAGAAGAAAAACTCCATCTTTTCCTGAGTTGGAAAAGAAGAAAAAATATACAATAAAATAAACAAAACCAAATATAATGGAAACACCCACAGTGGCGTGAAACTGTGCGGACTACTACTAGTTTCCAAGGCTTACAATCTTTGACAGAAGCTGCTTCCTCAAAAAGACAGATTTCTGCATCATATTTGTCATGATAATACAAAACAGGCAAAAAAAAAAAAAAAAGAGATGAACACCATTGAATTTTCTCATGTCTTTTCCTTTGTCCGTTGCTTCAGACATCCTTGTTCATTACATTCCTGAAATTTTGCGAACAATATATGTGCATAAGCATAATTAAAAGTGAACTCCAAAACAAAATTGAAATGAAATATTTACCCTGAGTTCTTTTGCAGTGGAGCACTGCTTCATAGATTGAGCTCTCGGAATCACAAGACCTGCGCCAGTTATCATCAGCAGAGTAGGCCAGGCTGGTCCGGGGCGAAGTGGCGGCCGACAGCTCCCAGTTGCGGTTGCTGCTGATTGCCATGCTACTACTGCTCTCCCGCCTCCTCCTATAAAGAAGAGGCCTCAACAAGAACATGACATACTTGTTGAAGAATCTCTTGGACAATCTGTGGCATCTCCTCAACGAGGAGCAGCGCACGCGCCTCGTTGTATGCACTGTTATCTCAGATGTAGATGCAGTAGTCGTTGCTATGTAGCAGCCCTCCTCATCAAACCTCTCCATCTTCACCTCCTTGACGAAAAGGGGGACGAGGAAGCCGTTGGAGATGAGCTCATCAGCATGAACAAGGCCTAATGGGGAGTCCGACACGGGGAAATCGAAACCAAAATCAGACGAAACTCGGATGAACCTCTTGGAGGCTGGCAATCTTGGATCCATCTCGATGAAGGAGGCTCCTTCATCGTGATCGGATGCGATCAACGAGTCCGATGGCTTCAAGTTAGCCAGCCAACTATAGGAGAAACTCTCAATGGAGGGAGTCTGCAGGCTGGCTTCCATAGAGGAACAGAAAAACAAGCTCAACTGTTTTTCAAGTGTGTTTAAGGCTGTCTGCACAAGAAGCCTTGCTCTTACAAAATACATATGTACATGTATTATTTATCAAGTACATATTGTGTTTCTCTCACTATTCTGACAATAATATTTGTGGTGGTCTGACTTCATGACAAGTGTAATTAATAAATGACAAGGAAAGGAAATGGGAGAAAGGGAATAAAAGTATTAGCCCCACAAAGTACTCATTTTTGGGTCTAGATTTCTTGATTACACATTAAATACTAGATAGTGTTGCAAATACACATTGATAAATACATTTGAACAAGTGCAGTCTGCTGATTATGAGGAAACAATGTACTAATGTATTAATATGCATCAAAGGCTTCTACTTGAATTAGTAATTTACCAGTCCATATTTTCATTTACTTATTCTAATGTTTTTTTATTCTTGTCCGTTTACATTTTGTTGCTTATCATTCTCTATCTCTCTCTCTCTCTACATGACCATAAAAGTCCTAAGCCACTGTGGAGTTTTCATATTCAAATATTCAACATTCAACAAATTTGACTACTCCAGATTCATGAGGTAACAGCATGGACGGCTTGGCCTTATTTGAGGAAATTTCACTAAGTAAATCTACTAATAGAAAGTTTATGTTTGGCTAAAATAATACTATCCTATATAGTTGAGGCGTTGTGCATTGGTTATTTAGTTTGAGAGTTGCTAAATAGCATAGAAAGGTTGAATAAAGCAGAGCAAAGGAGCAATAATTAGAGAATGGATAAGATTCGAGTGAAGCCAAATAGTGAATGAGTCACCTCATGGCACATGTTGCCTAGAGAGAAGTGGCAGATAAATAAAAAACATCAGAGCCTCAACAATGCAGAGAATTCAGTTAAATAGAAACAGGAGTAAATAACCAAAACTGGAAAAACCTGAGTTTGTCCTAAATATCCATCACACATGTAAGGAAATCTAGATATAATGTTTCATAGCGAGAGCGGGCAAAGAGGATAACCATATCGTTCTCAGCTAGCGCGAATCTTGATCGTATTCGTATTAGGGAAAGGAAATATCAGGGCGTTCTGATGGTAAGGAAGTTTGGGGGCATGACATCCACCAAACCTGAGTGGTGCTCATTCCTACTCTTAACTTTCTCATCATAATGCTAAAATACTTGTCTCTTTCCTTCAAAGTCCAGCTATTATTAGAGCGCTCGCAAACAATTTAGACAAACTAAAATACCAGACAAAGGTCCCCCCTTCTTGTCTCAGAAAGAGGTAGCTATTAGGAAGCAAAAACCACAACTCAAAGTGACTCTTGGTCCCCCTTTGACGTTGCTCCCTTTAAAAAAAAGGTAACTTTGAAGGGGGAATTATTCTACCAGACACCATAGCACCAACTAGACTAGGCCTAGTGTTGTCCAAGGATGTGAGAAATTTTATCAGGCACACATGATCAAGCTGCAGAAATCATGTAGATACTCTTCAATAATGAAGTACCAAAAAACATCAAGAATAAACATAGATGCCCCAAAAGCAGATTCTTGATTTCAAATACAGAATAATTCACAAACACATGGGGCATTCATGAATTGAATTTTTTTTCTTTTTCCAAGTAATAGAAATTACTCTCAAGATTTGCTTTCTAGAATACTAGGAAAGAATTATCTGACAAATAACAACCATAGCAACACTCTTTCGTGCAGTAGTTATCCTGCAGTAATATGTGAATGCAGCAGTTATATATCACAGGAACTAGAGCTGAAATAACTGGGGTGCCGACATTTATGAGGGGATTTCAACAAGTAATTTCCTCAAGAAACTGCGAAATAAATGCACGAATGATGAGGAAGAAATACAACAGATACGAAAAGTACAAGAATCGCTCTTCACAACAAATTGGACAGGAATATGTGCAATAATGACATTTGTGCAAGAGAAAAACATGGTAACAACGAACAATTTAAAAAATACTACTAGCATTGTTGGCCACCTCCCTCTAAAAAAACTAGTGTCTTCCCTATATATATTGTAAATTCATTTCATTTTGTAAGTTCCACGCTATCTACAAATAACAATTTTCTGACTTCTTTCTGGAGTTCTTTGACTGTTCATTTTTATTCGAGCGATTATCACACAAGTTTAATTTCATAGAACTTTAATATTATTTAAATAAATATGTTAATACTCGTTTCATCACTAATAACGAATTTGATTTTATTTTGAAACTTGTTATCCTACTTTACCTCTCTGTCTTGAGGGTCCTTCTACTAAAAAGGACAATGTTGGTTACAAAAGCAATAAATCAAGACAAATGAGAGGTAATTTTCTCCTGTCATCAAATTTTTTAAAGTTGTATTCATATATAACTATTTAAAATCTTTAAAATTGTAATTTTGCTAACAATAATTTATAATTGAGAACTATATAATAATTTAAAAAAAAAATCAATTTGTTGTGGTCTTTATTCTAACTTGTTCATTTTTTTTGTCGAAACTTGTTCATTTTAAATCCATCTTTTATATACCATATATCAAATTAAATATCTTATTATGGTCTTTAATGCAAGTTGCATAGTTCGTTTATTTCCATGAACAAAATCACATGATTTTGAAAAGGAATGAATGAATAAGAAATAGAAAAACAGAGAAGAACGAATTGTTGCATGATAAATACAAATGAAAATCAATATTATATATTATTGCAATCAATATAGGAAGTTTTGGCGAAAAAATAATTTTGTTAAACGATCCTTCTTTCATATATACTAGTATTTGCATCCCGTGCAATGCACAGAAAAATATTTTTTATTTTATATATTTATATAAAAATTAATACTAATTCAATTATCATACTCATAAATATAATAAAAATTAATTTTAATTAAATATATTTGAATTGAATATTAATAATAAAAAAATAAAAAATAAAAAATAATGTACAATTATAAAATTTGATATTATGAAAAGCAAAAAAATAAATAAGTTTAAAAATAAAAAATACTAATAAAAAAGAATTTAAAATACATTTTTTTTCAAAAAGATGAGAGAGGAGAGAGAAATTTATAAAATTTTAATATTTAAACAAATTTAATTTGTACATTTTAACTCAAATATTTGTATAAAATATATCAAATTAATTATTGTGATCTTTAATTTGATATGCATGTTAAATATTTTATAATTAATCGAATTTCACAATTTTGGAAATAAATAAAACAACAAATAAGAAGTTAAAGAAATGGAAAATAAAAAGAAAAATATAGTTTAAACATAAACGTTCAATTTTATTATAACTACAAAATTGCCACTCAATTTTGAAATTGATTTCAAATTGGAAACTGCTTTTTTAATACTATAGTATAGATATATATATGTGTGTTTCAAGTAGCATTAATTATCTGCATGTTTCATGTGAGCACATAATATATTAATCTCAGTTTCATATATTCTCAAAAAAATAAATCTCAATTTCATATAATTCGAGTCGTCATATACAGTCAAATAATTGGATGGTTGTCTATTAGTAGAAAGAATCGGGATATTTATGATCAAAGTGTCACATATTTAAATCTAATTTGGACGAGCTCGTTTCCATCTTCATCAAAAGATTTTTTTTTTTTTTTAAGAAAAAAAAAGAAAAGAAAAAGGATCGGAGGTATAATTAGGAGATAGTAAAAGAACCGAACAAATAGTCGAGAGTGTATTGAAAAACTTTATAAAGGGCAATTCTATCACTTCACTAAGAGCACTCCCAGCAGATCACCTAAATGCATCACTAACTTTAAATTTAGGCTAAAACAATTGAAAATGAGATAAAAAAAAATGCATCCAGCAGATCCCCTAAATTGGATGGGGCCCACAAAAAATTTTACACCTACCTAAATTCAATCTTAAATTTACACCCACCCTAAATTTATTTTAAGCTTATAATTAGTAGGGCCCACACATAATTATTGTTTTTATGTAGAAAATAGGAGATTTGGTGTATGCATTTATAAAATCGAGATCCTAAAATTAAATAGGGAAGCTTTATGGAGGAATATAGGAGCATAATTTTGAGATTTCTGCTGGGAGTGCTCTAAGGCATTTTTTTTGTGGGGACTTCACTAAGGTATTTTTGTCTGGAAAAGATTTGTGTATGTTTGGAAGTTTGTGGTTTGTGGGTACATTTAGCTTCACCGCTCTATTGATCTTCGAAAATGGTCCATCCATTTCGGCCTAATAAATACTCACAATGGGCCTTATGATCTTATCCAGACCTTGATTTAGATTATTTATTTAATTCGGATAATTATATACATGGCCATCATTTTTTTTCATTACTTTTTAAAATAATAATAATAATTATTATTATAAATATATTATGTTATACCATAGTCCTAATTTAAAATTAAAATAAGCAATTTTGAAGAAACCGTACAAATTGATGGAAGAGAAAAAATCCATCGACGTGGTTTAACACTTATCTTCTGCCTATTTTTTAGTTGTAGGCGTACTGTAATATCCTAGAATTCCTTGTGGTCGACTTGTAGAAATTTAATGGGAATTAAATCGATTAAAGTTTGAAAAAAAGGAAATATAGTTTTTCAATTACTTATTCCTCGTTTGAAATTTGTTCCAGAATTTTTTATTTCTTGTTAATATTTTCTATACAAAATCTCCTGTGCACCCGGGTGTACGGTACACTCAAGTCGTACTCGATCCGAATCCTGACTCGGATCTGACACAACTGGACTATCCTACTCGAATATCAAGTGTTAGTGTCATTTCGATATAGTGTTACTATCATTTCAATATAGTGTTGATGTCATTTTACACGTAGTGTTAGTGTCATTTCAATATAGTGTTAATGTCATTTGTAAAACAAAATAGTGTTAGTATTATTTTTGAAATAGTGCCATTTGTAAAACAAAATAGAGTTAGTATCATTTCAAGAAAAAATGTGTCAAGATAGTCTAACTGGATCAAGATTCGGGTCGGGTACAACCCGAGTATACGGTACACCCGGACGTACAGGAGACCACTTTTATTTTCTATCTATCGATCGTGCCACAAAAGCTGTCGTTGCCCTTGGTCTGACATTTGAATGGAGATACATTGTTATGCAAATAATTTTTTTGAGAAATTATGCAAATAATTCACTTACGTCTAACTATCCATATAGATCAAAAGTAACATGTCCAATTATTGGGAACTTAATGAAATATCTTATCCCTAGTTTTGATGATACCAAAACTCTTAAAACTACTTGTAATAGACTAGAACTTTTCGAACTCAAGTGTTAGAGTTCATGTTTTCTAGTTAGACTGTGCGTTGTTCTGAAGACGGAGGACTGAAGACTGAAGACCTCAACTGAAGATAGTTGTGAAAAAGACCAAGTCAAATACTGATGTATTGACTAAACGAGGATCTCACTGATAAATCAGTTATGACTGAAGTATTAATGCTGGCCACATGGAATTAGCGAACCGGTACTCAAGTCAAGTATCAGTTGACATTCTTCCTCGGACCGAAATTTCTAAGTTAAAAGGAAGCCACATACATACAAATACAAGCCGCATTAAATCCAGAGATATTGAAGATCGTCCTTTCTCTGCAGAGCATTCCTTTTTGGTGCAAGCTTTTCAGAGGCGCCTTACCTGCTGTAACTGAGACGCCGTTCTTCACCAAACTAGGAACTTCGAAGATTGAAGCCTCAGCCAAGTTCAAATCTCTCTCACAACAGACGAATTCTTGAAGACCATCTCAGCCAACGGATCTATTCAAGACTTCGCCTATAAATAGAGCTCGAGGGACACCACAATCATCACCGATTCAAACGCACAAGCTGAACCTCTGCCGAAATTGCAACTCAGCCTTTCACTGCCTTCAAAAGTTTGAATCGAAGAAGAGAATTATCAAATCCTAAATCAGTTCACTGATTATACACATTCTCTTAGTATCTTAGGCAAATCCTTGTTTTATCCAAAACCTAAGTTTTCGATTACAGAGAGCTTGTTCTCTGTAATCTAGTTGGTATTTCGAACCATTTTCAACTGAGAGAAAAGAGACATGGCCATCATTTTTTTTCATTACTTTTTAAAATAATAATAATTATTATTATTATAAATATATTATGTTATACCATAGTCCTAATTTAAAATTAAAATAAGCAATTTTGAAGAAACCGTACAAATTGATGGAAGAGAAAAAATCCATCGACGTGGTTTAACACTTATCTTCTGCCTATTTTTTAGTTGTAGGCGTACTGTAATATCCTAGAATTCCTTGTGGTCGACTTGTAGAAATTTAATGGGAATTAAATCGATTAAAGTTTGAAAAAAAGGAAATATAGTTTTTCAATTACTTATTCCTCGTTTGAAATTTGTTCCAGAATTTTTTATTTCTTGTTAATATTTTCTATACAAAATCTCCTGTGCACCCGGGTGTACGGTACACTCAAGTCGTACTCGATCCGAATCCTGACTCGGATCTGACACAACTGGACTATCCTACTCGAATATCAAGTGTTAGTGTCATTTCGATATAGTGTTACTGTCATTTCAATATAGTGTTGATGTCATTTTACACGTAGTGTTAGTGTCATTTCAATATAGTGTTAATGTCATTTGTAAAACAAAATAGTGTTAGTATTATTTTTGAAATAGTGCCATTTGTAAAACAAAATAGAGTTAGTATCATTTCAAGAAAAAATGTGTCAAGATAGTCTAACTGGATCAAGATTCGGGTCGGGTACAACCCGAGTATACGGTACACCCGGACGTACAGGAGACCACTTTTATTTTCTATCTATCGATCGTGCCACAAAAGCTGTCGTTGCCCTTGGTCTGACATTTGAATGGAGATACATTGTTATGCAAATAATTTTTTTGAGAAATTATGCAAATAATTCACTTACGTCTAACTATCCATATAGATCAAAAGTAACATGTCCAATTATTGGGAACTTAATGAAATATCTTATCCCTAGTTTTGATGATACCAAAACTCTTAAAACTACTTGTAATAGACTAGAACTTTTCGAACTCAAGTGTTAGAGTTCATGTTTTCTAGTTAGACTGTGCGTTGTTCTGAAGACGGAGGACTGAAGACTGAAGACCTCAACTGAAGATAGTTGTGAAAAAGACCAAGTCAAATACTGATGTATTGACTAAACGAGGATCTCACTGATAAATCAGTTATGACTGAAGTATTAATGCTGGCCACATGGAATTAGCGAACCGGTACTCAAGTCAAGTATCAGTTGACATTCTTCCTCGGACCGAAATTTCTAAGTTAAAAGGAAGCCACATACATACAAATACAAGCCGCATTAAATCCAGAGATATTGAAGATCGTCCTTTCTCTGCAGAGCATTCCTTTTTGGTGCAAGCTTTTCAGAGGCGCCTTACCTGCTGTAACTGAGACGCCGTTCTTCACCAAACTAGGAACTTCGAAGATTGAAGCCTCAGCCAAGTTCAAATCTCTCTCACAACAGACGAATTCTTGAAGACCATCTCAGCCAACGGATCTATTCAAGACTTCGCCTATAAATAGAGCTCGAGGGACACCACAATCATCACCGATTCAAACGCACAAGCTGAACCTCTGCCGAAATTGCAACTCAGCCTTTCACTGCCTTCAAAAGTTTGAATCGAAGAAGAGAATTATCAAATCCTAAATCAGTTCACTGATTATACACATTCTCTTAGTATCTTAGGCAAATCCTTGTTTTATCCAAAACCTAAGTTTTCGATTACAGAGAGCTTGTTCTCTGTAATCTAGTTGGTATTTCGAACCATTTTCAACTGAGAGAAAAGAGACATGGCCATCATTTTTTTTCATTACTTTTTAAAATAATAATAATTATTATTATTATAAATATATTATGTTATACCATAGTCCTAATTTAAAATTAAAATAAGCAATTTTGAAGAAACCGTACAAATTGATGGAAGAGAAAAAATCCATCGACGTGGTTTAACACTTATCTTCTGCCTATTTTTTAGTTGTAGGCGTACTGTAATATCCTAGAATTCCTTGTGGTCGACTTGTAGAAATTTAATGGGAATTAAATCGATTAAAGTTTGAAAAAAAGGAAATATAGTTTTTCAATTACTTATTCCTCGTTTGAAATTTGTTCCAGAATTTTTTATTTCTTGTTAATATTTTCTATACAAAATCTCCTGTGCACCCGGGTGTACGGTACACTCAAGTCGTACTCGATCCGAATCCTGACTCGGATCTGACACAACTGGACTATCCTACTCGAATATCAAGTGTTAGTGTCATTTCGATATAGTGTTACTGTCATTTCAATATAGTGTTGATGTCATTTTACACGTAGTGTTAGTGTCATTTCAATATAGTGTTAATGTCATTTGTAAAACAAAATAGTGTTAGTATTATTTTTGAAATAGTGCCATTTGTAAAACAAAATAGAGTTAGTATCATTTCAAGAAAAAATGTGTCAAGATAGTCTAACTGGATCAAGATTCGGGTCGGGTACAACCCGAGTATACGGTACACCCGGACGTACAGGAGACCACTTTTATTTTCTATCTATCGATCGTGCCACAAAAGCTGTCGTTGCCCTTGGTCTGACATTTGAATGGAGATACATTGTTATGCAAATAATTTTTTTGAGAAATTATGCAAATAATTCACTTACGTCTAACTATCCATATAGATCAAAAGTAACATGTCCAATTATTGGGAACTTAATGAAATATCTTATCCCTAGTTTTGATGATACCAAAACTCTTAAAACTACTTGTAATAGACTAGAACTTTTCGAACTCAAGTGTTAGAGTTCATGTTTTCTAGTTAGACTGTGCGTTGTTCTGAAGACGGAGGACTGAAGACTGAAGACCTCAACTGAAGATAGTTGTGAAAAAGACCAAGTCAAATACTGATGTATTGACTAAACGAGGATCTCACTGATAAATCAGTTATGACTGAAGTATTAATGCTGGCCACATGGAATTAGCGAACCGGTACTCAAGTCAAGTATCAGTTGACATTCTTCCTCGGACCGAAATTTCTAAGTTAAAAGGAAGCCACATACATACAAATACAAGCCGCATTAAATCCAGAGATATTGAAGATCGTCCTTTCTCTGCAGAGCATTCCTTTTTGGTGCAAGCTTTTCAGAGGCGCCTTACCTGCTGTAACTGAGACGCCGTTCTTCACCAAACTAGGAACTTCGAAGATTGAAGCCTCAGCCAAGTTCAAATCTCTCTCACAACAGACGAATTCTTGAAGACCATCTCAGCCAACGGATCTATTCAAGACTTCGCCTATAAATAGAGCTCGAGGGACACCACAATCATCACCGATTCAAACGCACAAGCTGAACCTCTGCCGAAATTGCAACTCAGCCTTTCACTGCCTTCAAAAGTTTGAATCGAAGAAGAGAATTATCAAATCCTAAATCAGTTCACTGATTATACACATTCTCTTAGTATCTTAGGCAAATCCTTGTTTTATCCAAAACCTAAGTTTTCGATTACAGAGAGCTTGTTCTCTGTAATCTAGTTGGTATTTTGAACCATTTTCAACTGAGAGAAAAGAGAGTTTGAGAAGAGAGGAGTTCAGACCAGTGCTCTGACTCCAGAGTTCTTAGCCACTGATGCGTCTTCGACTTTTGGGCCATTTGGCCCTATTTTTCTCTTTCTTTTGTTTTGTTTGAGTCGTCTTGGGGAGAAAACAGGTATTCAGGATGAAGAAGGCTCAGTTCAGGGCATATGCACGAAATATGGTCAGAATGGGCATTACCGGAACAAAACTATCCAAACTTCCAGAAGTGAAACTTACCAGGAAGAGAGCTCGGCGAATTACCCCTCAGAACCATTCGAGGCGCGGGAATCTCCGAAGTGTACCCAGGTGTAAGGCTAACCGAAGGAAGCAGTTGGTAAGGCTATAACAGCAGTCGCAGTCAGCACAGATGAGCTATACATGAACCAGGAAGAGAGCTCGACGAAGTACCCCTCAGAACCATTCGAGGCGCGGGAACGTTCGAAGTGTACCACCTGGTATGAGGCCAACCGAAGAAAGAAGCTAGTATGACCATTCCCGTCAACAGCAGTCAGCAGCTGGAGCTATATATGGAAAGATGTGTGGAGGAGATTGCCCGGAAGATTCTGGCGAATTCTAGCAATGGAAGGATCTGGAATACTGTGGAATCAACCCCAAATCCGCTGGAGATCCATTATCTATCAAATCAAATCTAAATATGAATATGGAAGGAAATAATCTGCCAGATTTGGTCTGCCGGCTAGGGTTTACCGAATCGCTATATATGTGTGGCTGGCAGAGGGCAGTCTTGCGAGTTTGACAGCAGTTTTTAGAGGAGAGTGATCCACGAGTTTTTCATTACTTACATAGTATTTTTAGTGGTCTTCTAGACTTAAATTTTAGTTAGTTCACCAAGAAATAATTTATTTTAGTTCTTTTACATTTTTCGCACCAAACGATTTAGTTGCTTTTCGTATTTCAATTCCGTTGTGACGAACAAAGCCAAGGTTGTTGCCTTAGGTATTTTTATATTAAGTATTTCAAATTTCCTTTCATTCATGTGTTTATTTTATTTCACATTTACGTTTTTCAATATGTGTGAGTAGTCCCCTTGGTGAGGTTTAAGGGGTGGAAATAATTGTTGTCAATATGTAAACATTCGTGAGGCATTTGTTCTTTCGGTTGAGTCTCGTGGTTCCAGACGGATCTGTGCCAAACCATGGACAGTAGGGGCCTAACGGGTGATCTCCGTTCGGTAAAACGCTGTCCGTGTCAAGCAAAGGCCAGGGTATACCAGGGCATGACAATCGGTATACCCAAGACCGAGTAGCTGAGCAGCGTCAACAAAAGGCGTTGTAGATCCGGAAGGTGGGGAAAGGATTGATGGGATACACTGTCCTTCCTCAGTCTTGGGCTTCTCTAGAGACTATCCATCAACTGTGACGAGGCATAAAGCCATGGTTATCAAACGAGGAAAGCAATCTCGGCGCCGTAGCATGTCTATGACTGGTCGGCTGACAAAGCCGGAAATAGTTGAGTCCAGGAGGCATGTGTCACTAAAAGCGTGGAGTTGGGGACCTCGGGAGAGAAGGTTGGTGAGGGTCATACTTGGTGAGTAACGGGTATGACTACTATCTAAGGAGGAGTGAAGCACTGCCTTGTGACCGGGGAATGTGTGACCTTCGGACCAAGTGATCGCAATGGACTCAACCATCCTAAATGTGAAGTATAGCCTCTTGAAACGCCCCAATGTCTTTGGGCCACGCCTTGAGTCTATACGGATCATGGACGGATCATCAGTATGCCTATGACCAAAATAAATATTGACAATAGTTATGACCTAACCGAAAACCTTAACCCTTGTTATATTTGATCTTTGTTTAAGTTTGCTTGTGCAGATAAACAGGTTGAGACCGTGACAACTCAATTTGTGCACCCAAAGAGTAAAGTAGTTCCTCACTCTCTGTGGGATCGACCCTATACTTGCTGCTAAGACTATTCTTTGGTTGCGAGCAATAGGAGGGTGTATTGTCCGTCTAGGGCATACACAAGTATTTTGATCGCACCGCACGACGGGTGCGTGTCAAAATTGGCGCCGTTGCCGGGGAGTGACGCGCAATAATTTTACTCTTCATTTTTCATCTTCCGCCTACTGTGAGACGTGGTACGGCGAGACGCGGGATGGCAACTGCCGCCCCGCAGGCCATACGTCAGTTGGCATACCCGGCTGACCTGAACTTGAAGCCCAACCTGATTCAACTCATGTAGGGATGGGCAACGTCGAGCTCAAGACAATAAACAAGAGCGCTGACTGGGAGGCAACCCAGAATAAGGTCGTTGGTATGACCATTACTGCTTTAGTTTCATGTTTCTTTTGTTTTCTTTGTGTTCTGTGTTTCTTGGAGGACTAACCATGTAGAAGAGTTGAGCTGGACCCTATGCATTGAAGATCAAAACCCACTTTGCGAAGCAAAGTGTGTAGGTGGGGCCGGTGGAGTTACAGTAGGGTGGTCAAGGGATTACCGCATCAGCAGTATGATTGGTCAGGGTCTGCCCGACTGGCAAGACCTTTGCATTTTGAAGGATCGGGAAATTCATTCGCCCACTCTCCACCACTCCATAGCTGCTACACATGATCTTTACTCCATACTGATGTCAATGCAATTTTGTTGGACATTTGGGATGCATTCCATCGAGTCCTCACACTCCATGAATAAGTTTTCTCTCCCTAATAGTCTTTGTTTTTCTTTTGAGTCTTGAGTTAGAATCTGTCTGCACATGTTGTTGGTATTGGTGATTCATGCATGCTATTTGGTTTGACTGGTTTGTTGGTATGATGAGCATGATCACATGATAGCAGTAGTGAGCATACTGAATACTCCCACCTGTGAGATCTGAGCCAAAACTGCATTTATTTTCTGTGTGACTATGCTGCTTGGTAACCCCAGAACTTGTTTATGGATTTTAGCTAGTTGGTATAATTTACATGATTAGGGCAATTTTCTTCAAATTAGAGCCCTAGAATTATTTCCTTGAGCTTTAAATGATAAACCTTTGCTAAACCACTTTGAGCCGAATGAATTTTTTTTGTAAGCCCTTGAATTGAAATGGATGAAAAGGTGTGCCTTCCACACCATACAAAAGATAAAGGGAAGCTTATTGCTCTAAGTGAAAAAGCATAACTTGAGAAAGGAAGGTCTGGGCACAAAAATGAAACAGTAAATTTGCTTGAATTGAAGAAGTTAAATCAATCCCTGCTGAAAATAAAGGGAGAAAATGAAGTGGGTGTGCTAGTACTGAAGAAGATAGGTCGGTATGATTGGAACCAAGTTTTAAGCTACTTATCCAGAAATCCTTACCTCCACTCCGTATGCCCCACTACAACCTTTAAAAGACCCTTTGATGAATTATACCAATTTGAACACTTGCTATGAATCCGTGATCAAGCTTATAGGTGAGCTAATGCAGCATAGTATGAGAGTATATACTTAGCCATACACTTGAGTGTGTGAGAGAAACTGCTATCTCTACATGTGATTTTTCTGCTCAATGGTTTGCGGTATGACATTACGGATGATGCATGCATGTTTGATCTGAACTGATAACTGTGCAGTTTCGTGTCTTGAATCTTTATTTCTTTTCTTTCTTCTCTTTTCGTCGGTGTCTTTTGTGAATCCATCTGCATACTTGAGGGCAATTTTGACACGCACCCGTCGTGCGGTGCGATCAAAATACTTGTGTATGCCCTAGACGGACAGTACACCCTCCTATTGCTCGCAACCAAAGAATAGTCTTAGCAGCAAGTATAGGGTCGATCCCACGGAGAGTGAGGAACTACTTTACTCTTCGGGTGCACAAATTGAGTTGTCACGGTCTCAACCTGTTTATCTGCACAAGTAAACTTAAACAAAGATCAAATATAACAAGGGTTAAGGTTTTCGGTTAGGTCATAACTATTGTCAATATTTATTTCGGTCATAGGCATACTGATGATCCGTCCATGATCCGTATAGACTCAAGGCGTGGCCCAAAGACATTGGGGCGTTTCAAGAGGCTATACTTCACATTTAGGATGGTTGAGTCCATTACGATCACTTGGTCCGAAGGTCACACATTCCCCGGTCACAAGGCAGTGCTTCACTCCTCCTTAGATAGTAGTCATACCCGTTACTCACCAAGTATGACCCTCACCAACCTTCTCTCCCGAGGTCCCCAACTCCACGCTTTTAGTGACACATGCCTCCTGGACTCAACTATTTCCGGCTTTGTCAGCCGACCAGTCATAGACATGCTACGGCGCCGAGATTGCTTTCCTCGTTTGATAACCATGGCTTTATGCCTCGTCACAGTTGATGGATAGTCTCTAGAGAAGCCCAAGACTGAGGAAGGACAGTGTATCCCATCAATCCTTTCCCCACCTTCCGGATCTACAACGCCTTTTGTTGACGCTGCTCAGCTACTCGGTCTTGGGTATACCGATTGTCATGCCCTGGTATACCCTGTCCTTTGCTTGACACGGACAGCGTTTTACCGAACGGAGATCACCCGTTAGGCCCCTACTGTCCATGGTTTGGCACAGATCCGTCTGGAACCACGAGACTCAACCGAAAGAACAAATGCCTCACGAATGTTTACATATTGACAACAATTATTTCCACCCCTTAAACCTCACCAAGGGGACTACTCACACATATTGAAAAACGTAAATGTGAAATAAAATAAACACATGAATGAAAGGAAATTTGAAATACTTAATATAAAAATACCTAAGGCAACAACCTTGGCTTTGTTCGTCACAACGGAATTGAAATACGAAAAGCAACTAAATCGTTTGGTGCGAAAAATGTAAAAGAACTAAAATAAATTATTTCTTGGTGAACTAACTAAAATTTAAGTCTAGAAGACCACTAAAAATACTATGTAAGTAATGAAAAACTCGTGGATCACTCTCCTCTAAAAACTGCTGTCAAACTCGCAAGACTGCCCTCTGCCAGCCACACATATATAGCGATTCGGTAAACCCTAGCCGGCAGACCAAATCTGGCAGATTATTTCCTTCCATATTCATATTTAGATTTGATTTGATAGATAATGGATCTCCAGCGGATTTGGGGTTGATTCCACAGTATTCCAGATCCTTCCATTGCTAGAATTCGCCAGAATCTTCCGGGCAATCTCCTCCACACATCTTTCCATATATAGCTCCAGCTGCTGACTGCTGTTGACGGGAATGGTCATACTAGCTTCTTTCTTCGGTTGGCCTCATACCAGGTGGTACACTTCGAACGTTCCCGCGCCTCGAATGGTTCTGAGGGGTACTTCGTCGAGCTCTCTTCCTGGTTCATGTATAGCTCATCTGTGCTGACTGCGACTGCTGTTATAGCCTTACCAACTGCTTCCTTCGGTTAGCCTTACACCAGGTGGTACACTTCGGAGATTCCCGCGCCTCGAATGGTTCTGAGGGGTAATTCGCCGAGCTCTCTTCCTGGTAAGTTTCACTTCTGGAAGTTTGGATAGTTTTGTTCCGGTAATGCCCATTCTGACCATATTTCGTGCATATGCCCTGAACTGAGCCTTCTTCATCCTGAATACCTGTTTTCTCCCCAAGACGACTCAAACAAAACAAAAGAAAGAGAAAAATAGGGCCAAATGGCCCAAAAGTCGAAGACGCATCAGCCACCCGCTGCAAAAGACATTTTATCTTAGCGTGCTAAAAAAGAGCGAGAAATCCAACCCAGTGTGTTGGTACTGGAAATTCTATTTTCTGTCTAAGGTTTGCTGTGCACCCATAAGCACAAGCCCAGAGTGTTTGTTAGTGTGTTTAACTGACCGTGGACGTAGGAACTTGTTCCGAACTACGTAAAAATCATTGTGTTCTTTATTTGCTTTCAGTTATTCTTTACTTGCGCTAAAATTGTTTGACAACTGAAACTTACTAACTTAAAATAGAAACTAAGGATTTTATTAAGTGACAAGCTTTCTAAAGGCTATTTGAGCTAAGTTTATTTTTCCGCTGCTAGTGTTATTAGTCTAACTGATAAATCTTCGGATAATCAGTAAGATTCATAACACTCTTCGGTTTACAAATTCTAGACTGAAGCCTTATGTGAATATCAGTTAAAGCTCTGAGCCTAACTGAAATCAAAAATACTGAAGTTCAATCTACAACCACTTTACAACTGAAGTTTCTTTAAGTGCTCACATCAGTCAACCTTTTCAGTATCAGTCGATGCTCTTCAGTTATTTGTAAAAGTTTGTTTTTAAAAAATGGCCTACAAATGTATCCCCCCCCATACACCTGTTCAATGACCATCCGGACCCAACACTGATATAACTAAAATCCTCAACAATTTTAAATTAGATGTTTATGCCAATTCTCAGTTATGAGGCGAACCTCTTAAAAATTTCTGCAAATATGAATAGTAGCTCGACCTCTGTGAATGTTTTTTATTGGCTCTATAACACATGTAGGATTCTTAAAGCAAAGCAAAGTTAAAATGACAAGTTATTTATTCAATATATTTAATTTGACAACTATAAATGTAAAATGATAATTTTATAATTTTTTTAAAATGAGAGCTATACTAATAAATTGGAGACTATGTCTAAAATCACTCATTTAATTGAAAATATGTTTCTTTTATAGGTTAATTACTATCTAACACTTCACATTTAGCTATTACGGACTTGACCACAAATTGGCAATTTCAGTATTGGTAGTTGATGTTTATTTTGACCTAATTTCGAATCAACCATTATAAGATCATGATAATGTAACAGCCCGGCTCCAGAGTTGACGGCTGTCCCCACAGACCAACACGAGTCTTTTCTAGCGTGTTTTGCCCTCACTCGCACGCTTTCTGAGAAACTTCCCAGGGGGTCACCCATCCTGAAATTGCTCCAAGCCAAGCATGCTTAACCTTAAGTTTCTTTCATGTGGACACTAGAAAAGAATATGCATCTTGTTGATATGAGTAGCACCTATCAAATCATTTAAGCTCTCCTCGAATATGCAGTCCAATACCTGCATATTCTCGGAATCCCTCTCGTTCGGGTGTGTTCTAGTTTATCCCTGCGCCTCTCCGCTTGGAAGTCTTAATCGGAGCCACTCTTTGTCCGTGCCTCTTTGCATCGGTGATCACTCCGTACTTCGTCCCCGGGCGTCACAGATAACCTTGATCCTAAAATCGATTGATATTGATCAAATCATGATAACCTAGTTGGTGAAGTATGATTGAATGGATATGGATTTAATCGATGAATTATTGTAGAACTTCGAATTATACCTAGTGTTGCTTTGGAAACGAGAGAGAGAAGTAAGGTTGAAAGCACAAAAATCCGATTGCTGCTGTATTGCAAATGAAGATAGCGTAAGTTTACAAGGTACATGCTAATGGCTATTTATAGATTACACGTTAAAGGTAAAAGGGTAATTTCATCGCTGGAGCACGCGTCTTGCATGGTCGGGGGCATAATAGTAATTATGTCCTCAAGCGGGAGATTTTCCCGCTCTTTTAGTGATTCCTCTGGTGAAGACCATTTCTATGGCGAGGATGGCTCCTCTGGTGCAGACCGTTCCTCTGTCAAGGCCCATCCATCTGACTTCTCTGCGGAAGCCCGTTTCTCTGATGAAGCCCGCTTCTCTGACTTATACCACTTCTCTGCTCTGCACATATTACTCCTCATCACTAGTAATGTATTTTGAGATTAAAAAAAAATTGAAGATTATAATAATATTAATTGTTAAGTATTAATTAACTTCAACAAATTAGCGTAGAAGTAACAAAAATTATCTATACGGATTCTATCTTGGTGGCGCGTGCTATGGCAAATGAAGGTCGTTGCCTACCGAATGACTTGAGAGATATTCTCCAGGGTTGCTAGAGATAATTTTTTACTCGGCATTAGACATGTGTATAGAGAGGTTAATCAAGCTGCCCATTGGTTAGCTCAACATTCGCGAGTTTGTGATGAGTCTGTGTGTTGGACTAGTGCTTTCCCTAGTTGGTTTAGGGAGATGGTTAATGATGATTCTTCTTAATTTATGAAATCATGTTTCCTTTCAAAAAAAAATTAGAGAAGCAACACTTCCAGGTGTTACCGTAATTTATGGCATTTATCTTGGTATCCCAAAAAATAAAAGTATTACTCCATCCACTTCAGTTTTTAGTATCTATTTGAGAGTCACAAGTTTTAATAAAGTGGTTAGGTGTGTTATGACTTGCGATTGTGAGTGGAATAAAAGTCTCACCTTTTATGTGAGTGTTAAAATAATAAAAGTGGAGTAATGGTCTCATGTACTTTTACTAAAAATAGAAATGGATACTAAAATATGAAACATCCAAAAAAGAAAAGTTGAATACTAAAAGTTGGGACGGATGGAATATTATTAGCTATTCATTTTATGTAAGAATTTCTAACCTACTATAGATAAGATTGTTATGTTCTTAAAATATGTTTTAATGTCCTTATTAGACATTTTCTCTTTAAACCTGTTACATTTCTTTCTAGGGTTAAGTACCAGATTCACCCCTATCGATGGCGTCCCTATCGCGTTTAGCCCCCTACCGTCAGGGAGGAGAGCTGCCCACTACCTCAACGTGGCAAAATATCGCACCAAATTCCCCCCGCCACTTAACGGACACTAACACCGTTAGAAAAAATCTTTTTTTAAAAAAAATCAGGTGGGCCCCACTCATCGCCTCACACCCATCGACACCTCCGGCGAAGCCAATCGGCAGAATCCGCCGCTGCTGCTCCCACCGGTGAAGCCAATCGGCATCGGCTGCCCGTCGGAGAAGGTAAGAAACAGAAAATGGAGCCGCACTTCTGCCCTCTACTGCTCCTCCTTCTCCCGCCGCTCCTCAATTTTCTCTCTCTAAATTCAGTCTGCGGAAGCGGCGGCGGCACCATTGGTTTCATCAAAGTGAATTATAACTTTGCCGGCTCCGACGCCAATCTCAACACTCTCAGCACTCACGATGATGTCCGCCACCTCTCCATTCTCGTCGGCGTCAACCTACCCCTCAGAGGCACCAGTCGTAAGTGGGGAAAATGGGCTGCCAAGATACAGAATGGGCTCTCTCTCTGCAGATCTAGGATTCTGTGGATTCTGCCGTCTTCATCGGCGAAGCTCCTGCCGCTTGAATTTGGGGCAAAGGCGAGGGAGAGAGGGATGGTGGTGGGAACTGTTGGGTGTTGAACTTTTGGTTCCTGAACTTGTGGAGACGGAGGAAGACGTGGTGGTGGTGGTGACGATGGTAGTGGAAGAGGCGACAGAGATGGAGGCCGGCCAATGGCCCTTCGCCGGAGGAGGAGCCGCAGCGGCAGAGCTTGAGAGAGGGAGAGACGGATCATAAAAATATTTTTTCTAACGGTGTTAACGTCCGTTAAAATGTGGGGGGAAATTGGTGCGATAAAGTCACGTTGAGGTAGTGGGCAGCTCTCCCCCCCTGACGGTAGGGGGCTAAACACGATAGGGACACCATCTATAGGGGGAATCTGGTACTTAACCTTTCTTTCTATAGATATTTTTTTTGTAAAAACGGCCATAGCAGACAATTCTCTCTTAGTTCTCACACATTTCAAGGAGCAGCTTAAATATACTAAGTATAACTCATAAATTCAGGAGTCTATCTATTTACATGCAAAATTTGCATGATACATGCCCACGAAATCAATTACATTTATTATTTTATTTTTTACGTGCTTTTGCCCGTAGTATTCTACTAACAAATGCACCAGCGAGGATGGTTTTGAGAATTCTTCGAAAGAATATTTTCTAAGCAACCTTTTCATTACAAATTTGAATCCCAAGATACAGGGAAATTCGAGAAATGTCAAGTATATATATATATATCCATCTTTAAAAAGTTCTAGCTCTCTAAAAAAATTTCTCTATAAATTCAAATTTAAGGAAGCTAATAAAATAATTACTAAAAGTATTAATTTTAAATTTGAATGAAAAGTCATACGCATTAGAAATCAATTAATTGACATTTATTCTCTCTTTTAAAAGAAAAGGACAAGTCCATACCGCAAGATCTCTTGTATGCATCCGTAGGAATACTTATGATTAATGACTTTTCTTTTCTTCGTCGTTCCCATTATTGTTACTTTGTTAGTCGGTTAGTCTCGAAAGTCTTTTAATTAAGAATAATAAATTAACCCTCTAAACAATGATAGATTAACAATAGGAAGCAAAATTTTCTATCCAGAGAAAGTGCACGAGGATAATTTACATGTTTTTCAGTTATAACATAATTGAAGATTCATTAGTAATTTAATTAGTGGAGTGTTATAGAGTGAAACTTTAAAATATGAGGGTATAACCAGTGTTTTTAATTGAAAATTAAAATAAATTACATGTGATAATTAAAAAATAGTGTCGAAAACATTGATCCTATAACATATAGCATGGTTATTTCGAGGACGAGACTATCAATTCTATAATTTACCCCTTCCGTCCCACGAATCTTGACACGTTTGGTTTCAGCACGAGAATTAAGGAGTTATAGATTAGTGTTTTAAGTGTGTAGTTAATAAAGTATAAAAGTGATAAAGTAGGAGAGAGAATGTAATAAAAGTGATAAAGTAGGAGAGAGTACTATCTTATTTGAAAATGTGTCAAGATTCGTGAGACGGCCCAAAAAAAAAATACGTGTCAAGATTCGTGGGACGGAAGGAGTACTAGCTAGAAGATAAAAGAGCAATCAATACATATACCCGGCTATAGGGATGACAATGGGCCGAATCTAGACCGCATCTCATCAATACCAGATCCAGATCCGTTTTAATATATGGGATCCAGATCCGCCCCAGATCCAATGGATCTGAAAATTTGGGATCCAGATTCAGATCCGCGGGTCCACAGGTCTAGATCCATGGATCTACTGTTTTTAAATTAAATTAAAAAAAAAGTCACAAAATCAACAATATCTAGTTTCCATCATAAAAAGTATTGCACAAAACATATTCATGCAATACAAAGTCTCAACATAGAAAAATAAGTCACTAAAAATTCAAAATAAACAAATCTCAATGCTCAAGTCAATGATATCAACTCTTTCAAATTAAATTTCGTAAGAAAAAAGTTTTCATAGTGTGTGTGTTTTTTTTTTTAATTTTTAATATATTTAATATTATTAATAAAATAAATATAAAATATAAAATATATATATTAAATAAAACGGATCTACGGGTCGGATCCGAATCTAAAATTTTAAAATCCAAATTCGTTTTTAAAATTGAAATCCAGATCCATCGAATTGAAAAAATTGAGATCCAGACCCTTAAAAATGGATATGAATCCACAAATTTGAGTTGGGTCCAAGATCCACTGCCCTACCCGGCTACCATATATAATAGCTAAAGCTAAATGTCAAACTAATTAAAGCAACAATCCATCAAAGTTTCAAAGCATGAATAATTTAGAAAAAGACAAGTTCGAGAACCCCGTTGAATTTCAAGATTAAAAAAATTAATTAACTAAAATAAATGTCTAGCTCTTGTAATTAAGTTCAAATAGATAAGATCATGCAGTCCAAATAGTGAGGTCAGGTGACACTACTTGCACATAATCAATCATTGATAATATGATGAGGAATTTGGTCCCACTCCAACTATTGGGTCTGAAATAGATTTAGCAAGTTACGTTTTCTTAAAAAAAATACTCCTAAAATACAAAAATTAGGATTTATTATTATTATTATTATTATTATTATTATTATTATTATTATTATTATTATTATTATTATTATTATTATTATTTGTGATATCTTGAAGTTTAGATTGTTTTGGAGAGTGGAAGTTAATTATTACGCTCGCACGATAGAGTATATTGGATTATTACTAAAATAAATAGTAATTCAATAATTATTAAAAAAGCAATAAAGCAATAGAAAGTAAATTATGAACATAATAGAATAATTTTATAATAGTAATTAATTTGTGGTCCGAATCCACTATAATGTATGAATTACAAATTACTAGACTAAGAATCCCTCTTAATATATATATATAGGGATGTCAATCTACCCGCAGGTAACGGATATTCGCGAAAATCCGAATCTATTAGGATAGGTTTGAGAGGCATTTGATATCTACAGATAGTTTCGTGGTTGTAATTCACTATCCATTTAGTTCGTGATATATGTTTGGATACTTAATATTCATACCCGCGAAACCCGATTACCCGCGAAAAATACCCGTCAATTACCCGTCATATATATATCCGTGAAATATCCACAAAATATATTTAAAATATGTACTTTAGATTTACATATTAGATATGGGCCACCACATTTTAGATTTAAAATATATTTGAACTATGTTATTTGTGTTGATTTTTTTTTTTTGTATTAAATTTGTTATAAATTTATATTTAAATTCTGTTTCGTGGGTATCCGACGGATAGCGGGTGACGGATACCCGCCGGATAGCGGAAACCCGACGGGTAGACATGGCCAAAAAAACCGGAACCGGGAACCGAACCGTGAAACCGGACCGTCCGGGACGGTTCTGGAACTGGAACCGTGTCATACGGTTCCGAACCGAAACCGAAACCGTGCTCGGCCGGTTCGGTTCCGGTTCCAACTTCTTCAAACCGCCGGTTCCCGGTTCCGAACCGGAACCGAACCGTGGAACCGGGAATCGTGTTGGAACCGTGCTGGAACCGGGCTAGAACCGTGAACCTACGGTTCCACGGTTAGAACCGGGAACCGTGGAACCGTCTGAGAACCGCTTATAAGTAAGGTATTTACTTTATTATCAAATACATTTAAAATATTAATTTCTTAAATTTTATATTAAAAAGAAGTTGATCAACTTAAGACGGAACGAAGGGAGTTTATATCAGTAGCTCCATAGTGTTTATTATTTTGGGAACCGAGTTGTTTTGGTTACAAATGGAGGATCATGCGTGAGTTGTAAAAATACTTATGTCGTTAGTTGTTGATTAGTGATAGGTTAATAGTTATCAGTCAATTGGTTTTTTTTAAAAATAGTTATCCGTTAATTAATCCATAGTGGACTTTGATTCTTTCGGGATACGTAGACAACTCAATTAAACTTAAATATTATAATTAAGCTCAAGTCCTATTTTCTTTATTTTTTTTCCCCCCAATTACAAGTTGTAAACTAAGTTGCCTTAATTTTATTTTAGCATCCAAAAGTTGTAATTTGTAAATTGTATTTATAAGAGTTGTAAGGTGTAACTTTGAATTATAAGTTCAATTTAGAAAATAAAGTATATGAAAATTATATTTTTTTGTGTCTTTTATTTTATTAAAGCAAAATTCATTAAATTTTACACAACAATACATATAAAACAATACAAATTACATAAAAAAAGTAAAAAAATAAAATAAAAAAAATTGACGGTTCTAACGGTTCGAACCGGAACTGGCGGTTCGAAACCGGAACCGGAACCGCCGGTTCACGGTTCGGAACCGAAACCGTGAGGGTTATTTTCCGGTTCGGTTTCGGTTCCAGTTTTTGGAACCGGGAACCGGCGGTTCCGGTTCCGATTCGAACCGGGAACCGAACCGTGGCCACCTCTACCGACGGGTAGCGGGTGACGAATACCCGCCGGATAGCGGGATAGCGGAAACCCGACGGGTAGCGAGAATCTGCTTTCAATGTACTTGTCGTTAAATGAATAGAACTGCGAACAACTATTTATTATATTAAGTGATTGATTCTAATTCTAAGTTCGGATTTGGTTCGGACCGAACCGACCCAATATGCATATGCGGTCTGGTCCGGGTCTATTTTTTAAGATCGAAAAATATTTGGGTCGGTCCGGATCTGAACCCGCTCGAACACCCGCCAAACTCGGACCGACCCATACCTTTTATAAAATAATTATATAATTTATATATTTATAATAATATTAAAAATAAATTAAATTTGACCTAATATCCCTAAAAGAGTGTAGTTGATTTTAATTGATTTTCAACCACACTCTATTAAATTTATAAAATATTTTTTAAAATAAATTATTTAAATAAATTTGACCTAATATCCCTAATTTTCAAATAAATTATTTAAATTAAATTTATAAAATAATTGATTTTAATTTATGTTTTTTTGTTGTGATTATGGATTGAGAATATTTGAGACTATGATAAGTGTTCGTATGAAATTTCTTAAGTTTTAAATATGAAAATTGAGTGTAAAATAGGAAAACTAAAAATTTCACATTTCGGCGGGTTGGACCCGGACCGAACCAGACCCGATGTTCGGTTCAGTCTGTCCTGGGTCGATCCAACTTTACAAAATTTTTGGTCCGTCAAATCCGACGGGTCAGTTCGGGTCCGACTCGCTACTCACCCCTAGGTTTTTGGTTCAAGTGACAGTGACAACATCAGTTTGAATATTTAAATAAAATTGGAAAGCGCAGTCCTATCCAAAAAAGTAATTAAAGAAAATTAGAGATTTTCAACAACAATATTGCAACAACAACAACAATATTAATAAATTAATAATTATTGTTATTATAATTTCAATGAATTCATAAGTATCATATATATACTTCCTCCGTCCCACCTCACTTGGTCTAGTTCTTTTTGGCACGATTATTAAAAAGAGTAAAATTATAATGTGAAGTATGTGGATCCACATATTTTGTAGTGAAAATTTATTATACTAAAAACTAAAGCAGGTCAAGTCGTGGGACTATCTGAAAAGGGAACTAGGTCAAGTGAAGTAAGACTGAGGGGAGGGAGTATAAAATTACGTCAATTAAAACCTTTTTTTTTTTTAATTTAATGCGAATATGGTAAGCTACATTTTTTTTTGATCAGTAAAGTAAAACTTTTATTGAAAGAAAATGGATCAAGGCATCAGGAATGCCAATCAAAACAATAAAACAAGTTTAAAGTCTTTGGAACACCAAGAAGTAAAAGGAATTCCTAACTCCACGATTTTGTAGGCCTCGTTCCAACTCCAAAGTCTCCCCTTAATCTGTAATACAAGTCTATCAATATCCCAAGCCTTGTCCTGAAAACGACTACCATTCCTGCTTTCCCATAGCAACCACACTGTTCCCACCCACAAAGCTTTAAGCAGTCTTCTTTCTCTCTTCTTTTTTCCAGCCGCGATGAAAGAAATGAAGTGTTGAAAGATACCTCTCGGATTTGCCGTTTTGATGTCGAGCCATTGAAAGATCTGATCCCATACCGCCGCTGCTTTCGAGCAATGGAGGAACATGTGTTCCGTCGTTTCCTCACTAGAAACACATGCATTGCACCATCTCTCCTCCACATAGAAATGAATATAATCAAGTACCGTAGAAATTGGGAAGGATGTAGTCACTCTTTATAATAATTAAACACAAATGCTCCATAACTGAAATCCTATATACACTGAGAATTGATATCTTTCTGCTTTTATTGAAAGTAAAAAAATAAATAGCAATAATTAGCGTATATATGGAAAATGAGTGCCTAAGTACAAAAATTTAAGTTCCTTCGAGGTATTCAAACAGATTCATATATAGTGCCTACACTTATTATGTGAACAGATATACTTGAAGAAATAGAAATTTTAAAGAGGAAACGACTATGGTTGTGAAATGTTAATATGTGACTTTTGATTATATAATGAGAAATTGAATTGAGAGAAAACGCATATGAGCGACAAAGAACGCTTAACACTGTAAACACAGTGTGAAAACCTGAAAAAGAAAGGAGTATAACATTACTACACTGCTTTATTAAGAGTTTGAAAAACATGCAACAAAAACAACCTAATTAACTCAGAGAGAGAGAATTACACACGTGGCGTATTATCCAGCCGACCATACTTCAATTTTCAACATTGTAGCTCAACCACCATTGGCCACGTGTCACTCCCCACCACTTACACAACTCATCTTCCAAAGTTTCTTCCTTCCCTCCATTCCTTGTCATAAATAACGCAGCCAAACCTTCCTTGGAAATGAAATGAATCATATTTTTGAGTCATTTCAATCCCCATAAATTATGGTTCCTTTCTATTATTTTGCTGTATGTTGGACATTCCTCCTATTCGGATCCGTGGTGACGGGTCGGATCGAGCCGGGTACGAGATTGGTTGCCCGTGAGAGTCAAGCATGGGTTTCGGATAACGGGAGTTTTGCCTTGGGCTTTGCGGCGGCCAACTCCAGAAATGATCAGTTTCAGTTGGGAATATGGTTTTATCAACTTCCTAATGATCGGACCTTCGTTTGGACTCCAGATATGTAAGTATCATATTCATGCTACTTCATTTGCTCAAATCTCTACAATTCTTTTTAACATTTTAGTATCATACTTTTGGTGGGCACATACTTTAATAAAATAGGTGTTGATTTTTATACAGTGAAAGAATAGTCTCATTAAATGTAAGTGAAATTGTGTGAAATCTTACTATTATAAATGGAAGTGACAATTTTATGAACAAGTCGAAAATAAATTTTTAACAAATTTTTCATAGGCGAAAAAGATATTAATTAGTATATTTCATATGTATTATTTGTAGAAAATGTGATATTACTAATAACAATTTATCCAAAAAAAAAGTACTAGTAACAACGTCGCTAGTATTGAAACTATGAGGAACCTTTTGTTACTCATGTGACATTAAAATATACGAAAGTCGTGTAAAATATACGTTGTAAAATAATAAATAATATATATCTATTTTTTTTATATATAATTTACATAAGTAAATAAATAAATTCAAAGATTGCGATGAAGAACTTGAACCCAAGATCTCAGGTATTGGACATTAACCTCCTACCGCTAAGCCAACACACACATATATATCTCTTTTTAAACAAATAGCTCTCATTGTGATGATAGAGTCTCTTAATTCATATATATTACCTACTCATGTGTATGTTTCAATTCGTTAAGTCAAGTATCCAAATTAATTATGGTTCGATGTGATTTTTGGATTTGTACAACAAGTAGATAATTAATTTTCACACCACTAGTCTTTTACTAAAGCTTTTGCAGGTGACTAGTTAATTTTCTTGGCCAATCTATTCATTTTATCTAAATAATCTAAATATAGAAATTCTCCAGTCAGCAAAGACGCAATCCTGGAGTTCAAAACCAACGGCAACCTCGTCCTCACCGACGGCCGCACCACCGTCTGGACCTCAAACTCCTCAACTCCCGGAGCCCCAACCGCCGTCATGTCCGATAACGGAAACTTCATCATCTACGGCTCGAACCAAAGCATCACGTGGCAGAGCTTCTCTCACCCCTCCGACACGCTCCTCCCGGGCCAACCCTTCACCGCCGATCTCGAGCTCACCTCATCCAACTCCCAATCACGCGGCGGATATTACACGCTCAAAATGCAGCAGAAGCCAACTTCACTCAGCCTCGGCCTCACCTACAATCTGCCGGAATCATACGACGCCTCGCCGGAATCGCTATCCAACTTCTCCTACTGGTCGGGGCCCGACATATCGAACGTGACCGGAGAAGTTGTGGCGGTTATGGACGACGGCGGCAGCTTTGGAATCGTGTACGGCTCGTCGTCGGACGGAGCTGTCTACGTGTACAAGAATGACAACGACAGCGGAGGCTTATCCTCGGCGATGAACAGAACGGGTAGTCCCTTAGTTATCCGTAGATTAGTTTTGGAGGCTAACGGGAACCTGCGGCTGTACCGCTGGGACAACGACGTCAACGGATCGCGACAGTGGGTGGCGGAGTGGGCCGCGGTGTCGAATCCGTGCGACATCGCCGGAATCTGCGGCAACGGGATATGTAACCTGGACAAGAGCAAGACTAACGCGTCTTGCACCTGTTTGCCGGGGACGGCTTCCGACGAGGCAAGCCGTTGCTCCGGGAATTCGTCGGCGACCACGGGGAAGTGCGGCCCGCATCACGAGAACCTTAAAACCAAGTTGAAGATCTCCGCGCTGCAGCAGACGAATTACTACTTCTCCGATTCATCGGTGATTGCGAATTACAGTGATGAGGGGACGACGTCGAAATGTGGAGATGCTTGCTTGTCGGATTGTGATTGTGTTGCTTCGGTTTATGGTCTGAACGAGGAGAAGCCGTATTGTTGGGTTTTGAGGAGCTTGGACTTCGGAGGGTACGAGGATCCGGGCTCGACGGTGTTCGTGAAGGTGGATTCCGATGGAGATGGATTAACGAGTGAAGAAAAGGGGAAGGTCTTAGTGCTGCCTATTGTATTAAGCATCACTGTGCTAATAGCCCTGCTTGTTTGCTTGTTGTATATCAATGTTCGTCGGAAGAGGAAGTTGAGGAGAGCTCTCGAGAGTTCCCTCATCGTGTCAGGGCAGCCCATCAGTTTCAGCTATCGCGATTTGCAGTTCAAGACCAGTAACTTCTCGCAATTACTAGGAACAGGTAAAATCAAAGTTATAGTGTGTATAGGTAGATATAAAAGATGTGTTTCTGATAAGATGATTTAATTGATAGGTGGATTTGGGAGCGTGTACAAGGGAAGCCTAAGTGACGGAACTTTGATTGCGGTGAAGAAGCTGGACAGAATCTTGCCTCATGGGGAGAAGGAGTTCATTACAGAGGTGAACACTATCAGCTCGATGCATCACATGAACCTGGTTCGACTGTGGGGATATTGCTCGGAGGGGATACAGAGGCTTCTGGTTTACGAGTTCATGAAGAATGGATCGTTGGATAAGTGGATATTTACTTCATACAACAGTGGGGAGAGTTGCAGCAGGATTCTAGATTGGGAAACTCGGTTTCAAGTGGCTCTCGGTACTGCACAAGGCATTGCGTATTTCCACGAGCAGTGTCGCGACAGGATAATCCACTGCGACATCAAGCCGGAGAACATTCTTCTGGATGAGAATTTCAGTCCCAAGGTGTCGGATTTCGGTCTGGCCAAGATGATGGGGAGGGAGGCGTCGCGTGTGGTGACCATGATACGGGGAACGAGAGGGTACCTGGCTCCGGAGTGGGTGAGCAACCGCCCCATCACTGTGAAAGCGGATGTTTACAGTTACGGGATGCTACTCCTGGAGATCATTGGTGGGAGGAGAAATCTGGATATGAGCTATGATGCAGAGGACTTCTTTTACCCAGGGTGGGCCTTCAAGGAAATGAAAAACGGAAGGGCGGCAAAGGCTGCAGACAGGCGGCTGGAAGGGGCGGTGGAAGAGGAGGAGGTGGGTCGGGCGCTGAAAGTGGCGTTTTGGTGCATCCAAGATGAGATAGCGGTGAGGCCTATGATGGGGGATGTGGTGAAGATGCTGGAAGGATCGGTGGAGATAAACATGCCGCCGATGCCGCAGGCTGTGTTGGAGCTGATTGAAGAAGGATTGGATAATGTTTATAGGGCTATGAAGAGAGAATTCAATCACTACAGTTCCTTCACCATCACTACGCATCCTTCCTCTCATGCAACATGTAGCTATTCCACCATGTCGCCAAGATGAACATATATCTGCCATTTTCTTGCATACAAATTGGCTGCTGCTACTCATGCATTGGCCTATTTGTTTTCAAGATATCAAGCAGACAAAAGGGGTAGTTAGTATTTAATGAGATTGGAACAAGAGTTGAGATATACTATACAACTTTAATAGGACAAACTGGACCTCATCTCTTGCATTTCTTTTGGGGGTGAATTCACACTTCATCTCTTCAGAGTTTGCCCAAGAATGTGAAATCTTTGGTTTAGATCAGTGAATGAAGCACAACGACAGTAGTTCAAAAGGCCGAATGATTCGAATGGAAATCGATTTGGTTCCAAAATATAGATACAACTAATTTACTAGCTTCCCCTTCACACACACACACACAAATTTAATAAACCAATATTGGTTAATGCACACAATAGAATATGACCCTCATTTTTTATTTCTTATTTTTCATTCTTGAATGAAACGGGACCTTCAAATTGAGAATGCAACTAGTTTCTTAGTTTAAGACCCATTTTAAATTTACTGTAATTGACATTCGTGAACAAGAAAACACTTTTTATTCACAATGTTTTTCCCCCAACAAAAGAACTATAGAACGAGTAGTACTCTCTCCGTCCATCAAAAATAGTCCTAAAGGTGGATAACACGGGTTTTAATAAAATAATTATTGTATTGTGAGTGGAGAAAATAGTCCACTTAAAATTAATGTTTATAATCATAATTCATTGTATTGTGAGTAGAGAATGTGGCCCAACATGTGACAAATAGTTTCAAAAAATAGAAAGGGACAAATTTTGTGAACAACCCAAAATGACAAAAATAAACTATTTTTTATTGACGGATGAAGTATTACATAATCCAACAAAACCATGACTATACACGTCAGATAAGATTTTCAATACCTGTTTTTGTTTTGTTTTTTTTTTTTTTTTAAAAGGTAGTAAAATCTATTTTAGTTCTTGATTTCCAAATATTTTAGCATCAAAGTACCCTAGGCTATGACGCCAGTAGATTTTTATTTTTCCGAAATTCGGGAGAAAAAAGGGTCTGAAAAATTGGTGCCACCAACGTATATATATCTAAACCAAAGATTCTTTGCAGTGCAGAAAACCCAATCCAATTTTGCCATTCTGCAACCTAGAGTAAATGGAGAAAATGAAATTCGCGGAGGAATTAGTGAGAGAATTCCTCGTGTTTAGAGGATTCACCAACACTCTGCAGGCCTTCGAGAAAGAGCTAGCAACTGATATTGGCAAAGGATTTGAGGTCGACAAGATTATAGACCTAATTTTCTCCGTCTACATCCCTAAGTTTGAAGCTGGGAAGTTGATCGATCTGCTGAGCTTTTTCAGAAACTGCTTTTCATATTCTGATTCGAATCTGATTGATGTTATTTCGAAATTGCACCAGTCAATTCTGCGTTATTACGTTGTTTATGCCTTGAAATGTGGAAGGAAAGACACGGTGTTGGAATTTTTCAGAGACTTTGGGAATGATTTGATGCGGAGAGATGAAAGTTGGAGTTCCTGGTTCGGTGAGTACAACTTTCGATGAATTTTCTGTGCTGTTATGGGTCTGATTTTTTTAAAATTTTGGTCGTTGCAGCGGTTCCGTATTTGCAGAATCCGCATTTGGATCCGCAGTTCCGCGTGTACTTTTCGGAGGAGTGGTTCCGTGCTTTGCACCTTTCTCTTAGGAATTTCTTAAGCGAGATGCTCAATGGTACTCATATCCTTAATGAAGATTGAATGCAGCTTGTAGTTCATAACTTTAAGTAATATTTGAGCTATGCTATATCCTTAAAAGAGATTCTTGTGGCGCCACTTAAAACTTGAGTAGTGGAAAGAGGATTATTCTAAAAGTTACAAAGAATTGTCACTTGAAAATTAAAATCCTTAATTGTTGGTCCGTTGGATTGGAAGAACAAGACAAGTAGTCATGCTTTCAATGTGACAATGCTTTGTTGAACAGACTTTTCTAACTTGAGAAATTAAGATGATTTTCAGTTTGTTAGAGTTACAATTCTGATTAAGTGTGTGAAGCACAAGATCATGTATGACGTCTAAGTTTGTTTAGTGTAATTAGTTGTTTCTATGTTGTAATCGCAAACAACAAATTTGCCAGCTTTCCTTCTGGTTCATTGCAACAGGAGGCTTCCAAGTGAAAGATGTCTATATACATTTAAGTTACTTTTGTTATGTTTTTTTTCCTTTCTTTCTTTTGTCTCTTTTCATTTATTTGTGGAGCAAATTATTTGAATAATTAGTGTCTACAACTAATTACTTCACAACTAGTGGAAAAATCAACTTCTCTGGTTTTGCCAAAAGATCATATGTATGAGTTTTCTCTTAGCTTATCCACGTACCCCTGCCTTATTGAAGATCGGTTCTGAAAGGGATACCGTGAACCGTCTGAAACAAGAGATAAAGCAACTTTCTCTCAAGTTATCTCAAGTTCAGACTTCGTTGGAGGAAAATGAGGCACAGTTATGTCTATTAAGGAGGTTAGCTTAATTACAATTGCCCCAAAATTCTGTATATGTTGGGTAAAATGAACATATGTTATATGTGCTACAAAGTGAAAAGCTTTCTACTTTGTTTTGTTTTGTACTATTTATTTCAGCTCTGAAGCAGCTAGTGTTCCACCTAGTATGACTTATAGAACTCATGTGAGTCCTTTATCACAAACCAAAGAAAGATGGCCATTATCTTATTGGATACAATACTCAAATTGTGGAATGATGTGTTTCTCAGGCTAGTTTTAACGACCATGATGATGACAATCGAAGTAATGATATTGGCCAAGGTTTTAAAGAAGATTTTGTTGCAGGTAAGTTGCTGCCTGAGTTGTCTGGGTCTTTTACACAGACAAAGCAAACTAAAGGGTGTTACTACTTCTTTGTTCATGTAGGAGGGGATATAGCAAATAGTACATGATACTATATGCATGTTATGAACAAACCATGAGTTTATCTAACAACCATTTGGAATGAACTATAGAATTTACATGTTGTGCCTGCCATTATAGATTGCAACCTTAATGCTGATGTTAAATGTGCGTTTCCATCACAGGCAGTAGTTCCGATTTGCATAATGAAGAAGATTTTCCTGAAGTGAAAACAGTGTTTCAGGTTAATTCTTTTGACAGAAATTACTAGTTGTCTTTGTGATAGTTGGACCTTTTCTTTATCTTCAAAATGATGGTTCTCATATACTTGTTCTGTAGGATACATTCCTTGGCCACACAAGTCCAATCAGTTGTAGCCGCTTTTCTGCTTCTGGAGACAATATAGCGAGTGCTTCTGTGGATGGCACAGTCAGGTATATTTTGTCAACTTACTACACTCATTGAGGAAGGTGCATAGATCTCTTATAAAACCAATTAAATGATGAATTCAAAAGTAGAATAAAAGTGCAGAGAACTGCCACAGGCAGAGGGCTGTCTTTCTTATTCGCTTTGTTCTCAGACAAGAGGAAGGGAATGGGGAGCAAAATACATTTTAATTAACCAATTTATTAAAATTTCCTTGAGATTATTGGCTATGGTCGTCGTAATCTTTTGTCCTATTCAGATAATATTTTAAGCTTTTTATTTGTGCCTCGAGTCTCTTGACATGCTTGTTGGCCTATCTGTTTTCATGTTGCTGTGGTAAAGGATATGGACCTATGATTCATCAGCACCAACATCAAGAAATGCAACCATCTATTGTGGAGCTGAGATCATGTCTCTTGAGTGGGATTGCAAATCCGATCGTTTGGTATGTTGCTGAGTGTTATATTTAAATTGAAGTTTCTTTTGGTGTAATCTTGTAAAATATTTACCATGTAATGAAGACTGGGCATTTGATTTGATTTTATTGTCTATTTGACTAAAGCTACTCATAGGCACTTCTGATGGAGGCATAAAAGCATGGAATGTAGATGCTAAGCGGGTTGTTTGTGATCTAAACTCTTCAGAAGCATTTCCGAGGTGCACTTCTCTGTCCTTTGTATATTCATCTATAACCCCTGTGTCAATTATCTTTGTTTATTTTGCTTTTCGCCTGTCCTGACCATTATCATACTTCAGCATTTTGGACCTGAAATGCAGTCCTGTGGAGCCTATTTTTGTTTCTGCAGCAGCATCCAGGAGGTACTCTTGAACTTGCCATATCATTCTCTTTAGCCAGCACAAGCATGCAATTCTCTTTCTGAGAGATGCTAGTTTTTGGCTCTACCATTATAACAAAAAAAGAACCAAAATAATTTGTAAATCGTAGCATCCAATACCATTTGCAGGCAAGGTTCTAGTTCTGATAGCTTGGGGTTTGCCTCATTGACTGTATGGAACATGAGGACATGGAAAGCTATGGTATGTGATTGTTTCTCATGAAGTTATATGTAAATCAAGAGACATCAATGCTCGTACATGTCCCTTCTGAATAAAGAATCATGAATCCTCACTTCTTTCAACTTTTCTTGAAGACAGTCCTTCCTCTAGGAAAAGATCCACCGGCAATAACCTCTTTGAGCTTCAATCACAATGGAAAGCTTTTAGCAGCTGCTGCAACGGATGGATTGATTCATATGTTTGGTATCCTTACTGTTGATCTTCTAAAGAATATCTCTTTCCTAGTCTTACTGTAGTATAGAAAATTTATAGCATGTAACAAGATACACACCTTAACTGAGAGAAGATATGTCTGCTGGCCAACAAGTGACGGGATGGCCTGCACATGATTGTGCAATCAGCTCAATTCTTTTTGGGCCCGATGAGACCAGTATCTTTAGCTTGGGAACTGATGGAAATGCAAGTACCCATGATTAATGTTTGGTTTGACTTTGCAACTATTTACAACTGTACTATATTGTATGCGGTTCCCTTCAAATGAATAGACATTGTATTGTAATAAAATATTCAATATCAGGAATCTAACCTGAAAATTTTTGCGCTCAGATATTTGAGTGGAGCTTGCACAATCAAGGCAAAGTACTTTGGTCAAGAAACTGCAGCAGGTATAAAGTTGTTACTTACGTGCATCAGAGAACTAGAAAGTGCATTCTCCGTTCTTGTTTCATCTTCACTCTAGAAAAGTGTGATTTTAATTTCAAATTGTTACTATGATATAGGTTTTGCAACCTTGAAAATTCTTCTCAGTGGAGACATCAAATGGCTTTAGATGCGGAGGGGAGGAGACTTCTGGTAACATCTAGTTCAGAAAGAGCACCAATATATCAGGTAAGCAGTGTAGTGGTCTCCACTCTCCTAACTTTGATTCGTGACGACGAATTAGCAATAGTTTAGAACCAGAATTTGTGCATTAGATACTGGTCTTGGTGATGCATTAATGTTCCTTTGTTGTGGGCAGGTTCGTGGTCAAATGAGTGGCATGAGAAGTCTTGCTCATAGGGGATCGATCACAACAGTAGATTGGCATCCAAATTTGCCCATCTTCTTGACAGGTTCATCTGATCACTCTGTTAGGGTCACGGGGCCGGCTTATCCATGACGCTATTGAGGAGCTCGCCTCTAATTCCTTGGAAAATTGAGTCGCCAAATATCTGATATTTGTAAAATTATCCTAGGAAACCAGTTTAATATTAATGATACTCTTTCTAATTTTTTGCCTACATTACTTTCTTTTATTTCTTTGAAACTTCAATTTTTATTTTCGCTTTGTTATTATTCTTTTTTTTTTCTTCTTTTTTCATATGTTCGTTTGCGATTCTCCTTTCACTACGATGTTGCAAGTGACCAATGTAGTTGTAATGAAGCAATGTTGTATTCCACAAAAATTGATGAATTAGCTCCCAAGTATTAATATTAAGTTACTTTGATCTATTTAGACTATGAAACTTGAAGGTAGTTTAATTAAATCAATTTAAAGCAAATAAAATTCAACTTATTCAATAATTAAATTAAAGCACTAAATGAGGAAAATTTCAGACGGGAAAACTATCCTAGGGATTAGAAGTTGGTGGATAAGGTATTGGATTGCACTTCACTTAACCAAAAGTTATCGAGACTTAAATTATCTTAAACATTACTAATTTATTTTAAGCCTCCTTTTGAGTGTACTTAAATTATATTTCAGATTATAATCTTCACTCAATAAATCCAACCTTATAGTGCCAATGGCTCTTTGTCCTTCGTGGTTGAATCCCTGGATCATCAACCGACTACTTGAAAGCTCACCCACTTGAATTCTCAACTCATTAAGTGTTCTTAAGGACAAAATATTGACCGCAGACCCTTCATCGATGAGTATCCTGTTCACCTTTTGCTCATAGGTATAACAACTCACAAACAATGGCCTATTGTGAGTTTCAGACCCAAGTTCTAAATCTTCATCAGAGAATGTTATCGCGAAGACATTCTCCTTATCAACAACATTTGATTCAACTCTATCTTCTTCTTGGCAAACAGAGTCATGCAAGATTTCAACATCCTCCACCATATTATTGGACTCAACAGTGACAAGATTGGCAGTGGACTTATCCTCTTCAAGTGATATCTTCCCCTGTTGCTCTAATTGCATAACTTTATCCTTGAAGATGAAGCAATCATGTATGGGATGTCCAACCAGTCGATGATATTTGCAGTACTTTGGATCATCAGTTTGTCCAGCTTCATTTGGCATTTTCATCTCTGGCAATTCGATAAGTCCTTCTCTAAGTAGATCATCAAATATCCCAGAGACGTCAGAATCTAAGAAAGGATATTGCTTTTGCTGCATTTCTTTCAAAGTAAGCTTTCGGTGCCCCACGTCTTGAGGAGTTTTCTGTTCGTCGCCCTTGTTGTCATCCTCTCTCAAGAATTTGACAGAGGTTGCTTTGACTGCCATTGACTCTTTCTTTGGCGTCTTGTCAAAAGACTTAGCTCCTTTCTTGAATTCCTATTTGTCCTTGAATTTGCGGGACTCTTGAAGCGGTGGTCCTTCAATTCCACTTGCAGCCATATTCAACTCCATGTCATGAGCTCTAGTGGCTAGTTCTTCAAATGTCCTTGGTTGAATTCCTCGCAAGATGTATTGTAAACCCCAATGCATCCCTTGAATGCACATCTCAATAGCGGATGATTCAGATAATCGATCTTTGCAGTTGAGGCAGAGGTTTCTCCATCTATTGATATAATCAATCACCGGCTCTTCCTTGAATTGACGAGAACTTGTGAGTTCCACCATGCTGACAGTTCTTCTAGTGCTATAAAAGCGGTTAAGGAACTCATGCTCCAACTGTTCCCAACTATCAATCGCGTTCGACTATAAATCCGTTACCAGTCAAAAGCATTTGCCTTGAGTGAGCGAACAAACTGCTTGACCAAATGATCTCCATAGGTGCCAGCGTTATTGCATGTTTCAACAAAATGAGCCACATGTTGTCTCGGATTGCCATTTCCATCGAATTGTTGAAACTTGGGAGGTTGATAACCAAGAGGCATCTTTAATTGATTAATTCTTTTAGTATAAGGTTTGGAGTAGATCATGGATGACTTAGAGCTACCACTAGCCTTCATAGTTCCTTCGATGAATTCTTTGAGTTGGTCGATTTGAATGAAACCATCGGAAGAGACTTGGATGTTCTTTAAAGGCGTCTTTTCTTCATGGTGTTTCTCGAATGACTCTGAATCATCGCTTTCTTCATCTTTTTCGTCATTCACTCGACTTCCTTCTCCTTTCTCTAAGATGAGCTTTGAGATCTTGGCGTCTTCCTCCAATATATGCTTGTTCATGTTTTTGACAAGCTTAGCTAGGCTAGCAATTTGTTCCTCCAGAGTAGAAGCGTTTGTCACCATGACGGGAGCTTCAAGAGAGTAGCTCGCGGTTGAATACTCCTCCCTTGCTGAAGCAGACTTGGAAATTTCCTCCAATAGCCTAGCTTTGCCTCGAGTGATAACACCAATGTTCTCCAAAGTGATGTTTAGGGCAGCACTTGAAGCTTTGTTCTCCATTTGAATTTGCTTGGGTTGTTGTTGGTGAAGAGGGGAGATGAGAGGTAGAGAGGTCCCACTGGGCGTGCCAAAATTTGTAAACACAAATTTTATTGTATTCAATAAATGAAATACAAAAATGTGTACAGACCCAAAATATATGGATTGAGATGAATTTGTTGTGGGTTGCGATTCTCTACTTTAATCCTCTGATTCTCCTCTTCAAACTTCTTCAAATCCTTGGAGGGAAATATAATTTCTTGATCTCCTTGAACTTGAACGTTGATTGGAATTTGATTTGATAACGTCAATCCAGAGGGCTTCCACCTTATTTCTAAATTAAACGTTGACTTTGATGAATTTGATGAAGAACTCTTTGATCTTCTTTGCAGAATGCCTTGATTGTTGGAGATGACTTCATCGTAGAGAATTACTCCTTCAATGCTTGAGCTCTCAAATGATTTCTGTTCTCTTTGACTCTACAAATGACCCATATTTATAGGTGAAGAATAGAGTGGGCTGTGGGCTTTGGCCTGTCATATTGGGCTTTTAGGGCTGAGGTGGCACGATTTGATTGGCTCCTCAATATTTGTATTTATCTACGTAAAATATTTAATATTTTATGTAAATTTTCCACATGTCAATTTCTGATTGGTCAATAAATCCACATAATCAAATATTAATCATATATTTGTTTAATCTTGGAAGTATGTTTAATTTAATTTCAAAATATAAAATAAAATATACAATTTCATATTTAATTTATAATTTCCACATGACAGGATTTTATAGGCTATAAATTTAATTGCCTACAATAGGCTTTGAGCACCTGGTTCTTAAAACCCTAGGTCCCCACCTTTCTGTTAGGGTGGTGCAATAGTGGGAGGAAGATTGATAAACACTCATTTTGCATGGTTTTTATGGTTTATATTCCGTGGATTAAGTCGATTTTACGCCCGTTTTATTATCTTTTGGAGTTCATTGACTATTATTTCATGATTTCACGGTCGGGTGTAATTTTGATTGTTTGGATGCAGAAATGAGTGGTATTGAAGCTTGGAGTGTAAGGAACATGTTAAAGAGAAGAGTTTTGAGAGAATCGAGCCCAAAAATCGAGAAAATACGAAGATTCTGAAGTCGGGACGAAAAGAGGCATTTCGGCGGTCAAAGGAGTTGACCGCCGAATTTGGGCGTTTTGAAGAGCAAAAACGGCGACCAACTCAGCGATCGCCGAGTTGGCCGCCGAATTCCCTGGACCGATTTTATGTTGTATTGGAGAAAAACGACGATCGCCGTTTTTGGAGGATTTTAGGCGCAAATTCGGCGACCGCCGAACGAGCCGCCGTTTTAGTCGCGCGTTTTCAGCCTTCCGCATTTTTTACGTTTTTCTTAGTATTTTCGAGTTTTAAACTTTTGTTTTACCCTAAGACTATAAATAGGTCATCTTTTGACCTATCTAGGGTTCCCAACTTTTATTTTTCAGTTTCATAGCTTTAGAATATTTTTGCTTTCCAGTTTTCAAGGCTTGGATCAAGATTGAAGATTCAAGCCGCTACAATCATTATTATTCGGTTTTTATACAAGTTGGTTTTTACAATTCATGTTATTTTTTATTATGTTTATGTTTTATTTTAGTATGTCTGGCTAATTTGTTAATCTGAACCTAGGGTTTGTACATAGCTGATTAATTATGTGTTTTTGATTTATTGATATCAATTTGCCTTCCAACTTGTGATTCATGATTCCTGGTGCTTAATTTCTTGTGAATTATTTGGCCAATAATTTACATGTCTAGCTGTTCAGTTTGAGTCTTGAATGCGATAATTGTTCAGCCGATTCAGGAATGCATGTTATAGTAGTAGCCTTGACACTTGAATGAGATATGTGAAACTGTAGGCAGCTATTCTTTGTGTACGCTTGGGAGTTAATTTATTCCTTGGAGTCTTGAATGTGAAGGGGGTTAAATTAATCTACTTTCATAGGTGTTCGTTAGAGAAGCTTGTGAATAGTTCTGTGATCTCTCATCAGAGTTGGATTAAATTGGTAATTGAATCAAGATATTAAATGCATGTAGTTGATTAGTAAAAGTACATCCCTAGGGTCAGAGTTTTCCTTATATTTGAGTTAGTTATCAGTATTTATATGCTCTTTAGTTTTTATTTGGTTAAATTTAGTTCGTAATTCACCTTCATTTCTGTTTTGCCTGTTTACTGTGAGTGTCTGTTTAGGAAATAGATAGAGTAATTTTGTTTTACAGTCTCTGTGGATACGATACTCGATTGCTACATTTGTGCTACAATTACACCGTTTTAGTTGCGGTTTAGTTGCTAAGTAATGCTATTGGCATGTAGTGAATAAATAACAGATATTGCAACGAGAATGAATTAATGAATGGAGATATTTATTCGCTTTTCCTATCCTTCTTCTTTTAGTTGGAGTTTGGCCCACTCTTAGTTTTCTTTTCTCTAATAACTTGACACGAACATACACAAAATTAATGAGTTAGTGTCTAACCTTATCATATTTATGCCTTTATCGTATCGATACCATAATTTTATGTAATGTTTGTGTTTGGGTTAGACTGGGTTGTGTTTGTATAATATGCATAAATATGATAATATATAGATAGAAAGAGAATGGATCAAATGAGAAATGAGATTAAATATAAAAGGTTAAATATTCAAACTTTTCTATTGAGATTAATTATGTGAATTGAGATTAATGAACAAGTTAATAAAACACATGAATAATATTTGATCATGAGTTCAAATCCTGGAGGGGTGAAATTTTATCACATTAATTTAATACGGCTGTTCATGCGTTATAATTAATTTGTTCGTAAATTTTTATTGATTTATTTGTAGATTTTATTAACTATGTTTGTTATATTTTTTTCGTAAATTTAAATAACTTTTATAAATCATCTCATTTCTTAGTATAAGATGTATTCTCACTCCATCGAACCCATATATCCTTCGTTGTGTGTGTGTGTGTGTTTTTTTTTTTTTTTTTTAAATTGATCTTATTCATTTATTAGTTAAAGGTTGTACTATTATGTTGTGTTCTTGTTTGTACAAGTTGTTTCATGGTTGGGTAAAGGTGAATTCTTGACGGATTTTATATTTGATTTTATCATATCAACGCGATAATGATCACGATACATATAAATTTTCTATCCTAAGTTTGATATTGTTGTTCGATGACTATGAATCATAGTACTTGTGCGGCATCATCCTCGCTTTTCTACGATCACTGATTTGGGAAGTTTTGCTCAAGAAATGGTTAAAAGTGGCAATCATTTAAGTTTTCAATTAGTTTATCGTATGATTGAGTTGACATTGGTTTTACCTGTAGCTACTGCTTCTGTTGAGAGAGCATTTTCTGCAATGAAGCTCGTCAAAAGTGATTTGCGAAATCGTATGCAGGACGAGTGGATGAATGACAGTTTGATCGTGTACATTGAAAATGATATTTTCTCAACAATTGATAATGAGAAGATATTACAATGTTTTCAGTCGATGAGTACACGTCGCAATCAATTGTCATCACTTTCTCAAACAGAAACAACTAGTTCACCAAGTATTTATTCTTAGGTTATTTGTAATGTATTGAACTTTTATAGCTATGTTATTTCAAATGTATTAGAACTATATTATCTATGAAAATGTTGTTTATTATTATTATTATTATATAAATATCTAAAATGTACTGAATGTCCCCAAAAAAAATTTCGACGGCTACCGCCCCCGAACCCCCGTAGAAGTTCAGCCCCCCTCAAAAAAATCCTGGCTCCGTCCCTGACTATGATTATGAATAGTTAAACTTTATTGTCTTAATTAAAGATTAAAATATGTGGATATGGTTGAATGAATTTTTATTTTTAATCATTTCCGTTAAAGTTTACTTTCGTGTTCTTATTATGTTTGCTTGTTTTATCTCATAAGTGTGGAACTTTCCTTTGATCCATTATTTTTCGCAACATCTATCACCTCTTATTTTCCGTTCTTTGTCTTGTAGTTTTTAAACTCCATCTTGAAGGTCTTCTTCAAGTTCATTAGAGCATCTCCAACGGGCGTGTCGAGCGCCGCATCGATCCGGGTCGCTGGAGGGAAGGCCGCGCTGGAGATGCAGAGTGGTTCGAAGCAGTGGCGATGGCAAGACCTGGGGCGTTGGCGGATTTTGGCGAAATCGTGCACTACACGCGCACGGTTTAATTAAAAAATATATATATACAAAACCTGGGAATTTTGGCGAAGGCAAGACCTGGAGTGGATTTTTGCTGAATGTTTTGCTGGGAAAGAGAAGGAGATACGGGGGGAAGGGGAGTCAGTGGGGGAAGAAAGAAGAAAAGGAGAGTCGGTGGGGGTGGGGAATTTTGTTTTTGTTTTTTTTCTTTTAAAATCTTAATTATTTAAATTATGTAATTTTTTATGGGACATTTGCAAAAATGCCCACATCCTTATAAAAACTTGTAAAATTGCCCACTTTCATAAACAAAAGTGGGCAATTTTACAAATTTTTATAAGAAGGGGGCATTTTTCACTATTAACACATTTTTTATTATGTAAATTATGTAATTTTTATTTTTATTGCAATATTTAATTTTAATTTTAATAAAATTTGGAATTTTAAAATAAAAGTGTAGAAATGTGAATTTTGTGGAAATAAGGATTTAAGACCTATTCTAAGACCCAATGCATTGGAGAGGAGTGTGTCTTAGGTGGGGACCACCATCTAAGACCCCCTCTAAGACACAATGCATTGGAGATGCTCTTAGCTTTGTATACATCATAGAGTTCATGCACATTATTCCTATATGAATTTAAATTAATATCCTTCATTTTACATAAAATAATAAGCACATTAATTACCCACGAGCTCGCTCAATTAGTTCATTAAATATAGTTTTTAAAACAATCACGATCCAAAACTTAAACTCGATGAAAATTCTACATTTAAGATTAAGTAGTACTAATTACCGACCTACTAAAATGTACATGCACATCCATAAAAATTAAGGAAGAAATAAAAGATGGTGTGGCGACATAGCTTTAACATTTTGGGACGTTTACTTTGCATGATTGATAAAATGGATGATTGTGTATTTTTATTCTCAAGAGTAGGATTACTCCAATCTCACCCTTTTCATGAGATAAAAATCAAGTAAAATTAATTTGAATGATAGAAATAATCAAGGACTTTGGAATATCTTAAAGCCCCAATCCATCAAAGTACATAAACGATTATTTTTACTACTTTTATGATAAGATAAAGCTAAGTAGACTACTTAGAGTGAGCCAAACTCCAACTGAAGTAAATACTTTAAGAGATATAATTGAAAAGTTAGAAGTTGAAAATAACAAACTATAGCAGTAACAAAACATTTTTAATTTATTTTTTTTGCTCTTTTCTTTTCTTTTTTGCCATTTACACGGGAACTCTGATCATGCGAATCCACAAGATGAAACGTAGCAGAAAGCATAGACTCGGATGGAACGGCAAACAAGTGGCAAAGCATAACCATTTGAAAGGAGTTAGAGTTGAATATAGAAAGGCTCTACATTTCAAATTAGCTGCTATATTATTCCTCATCATCCTCATCGATTACCATCCTCCGCTGCCTTCTCAATGCACCACTTTCCTGTGTGATGTTTACAGGCTGCGAGTCTTCATCAAAATCTGCCAGCTCATCATCCAGAGCTTCCTTGTAACTTCCCTCTCCAATTGTTTCAGTCGCTAAGTCAAAAAAATCAATTTCTTCGGAACCCATCTGTTTCGATTGCACTGAATCGTCCCTGCAACTGAAGAGCAGCGTGGACAAAATGGTAACTTTCAGGCACTAGGAAAAACAAATGCAGACACACATACTGTATGCAAATGCAGCCCAAGACTTGAATACCTTTCTGGGGTTTGGGTATCCCTGCCACTGAAGTCGGTCTTGGATAAATTCTCCCCAAATGCATCAGCCAGAACCACATCATCGTCATCATCACTGCTACGAGGTTTTTTCTTTGTTTTCCTGATTGAAGAACAGACTACTTAGAAACATATAACAGAGAATCAGAACGGAACAAGAAGTCCTTGCATGGTAAAACCAGCTTCTTTATGGTAATTGTATGTGGTTGTCATTTGCATTACAACGATGCTTTCCCTATAGCCTTTTCTCAAATACCAACTCATCCTAGAGTAGAGCAGTTTTCTTTATTGTGATCAATGAGTAGTTATTGACCAATCAAAATGAAGAACAAAACAGAAAGAAAACTACATAGCACCTTGGCGAAACAAGTTATTTTCAATAGAATATAACATTTTCAAGCTTACACAAAAAAAAGGGAAAAAGACAACTAGATGAATTTATCAATACGAAATAAATCTTAGCTCTAAATGTCCATATCCACAAGTGAACAACATGGTAGGCGGAAAAAATAATTTCTTGATGATATTTGATTCACATTAGCAGTACATGATGTAACGATAGTTATTGGCTTCTTGTAAGTCCCCTTACAGGATCAAGTACTAAATACAGATACCATACAAGGAGATCTTGAAATATTCCTAAAATGATTTCTGAGGCCAACCATGTTATCATGCTAAATATGGTAAAACAAAATATGCATATTAACACATTTATGTATGTTTATTTCATATTGCTACAAATACCACTAGTTAACACTCTGTAATCCATGATGTATGTGTGCGTATGGAGAGAGAGAGAGAGAGACGTACGCCAACACAGAGCTAAGTAATTCATCATCGGAGATGTCTCCAGGCGATTCTCGGGCTACCTTCTTATTGTTACTCTTATCAGAATGACTTCCGTTCCGCTTATGTTTGCCCCTAAAAAGAAAATAATAGAAGGTGCTAAATATTCTTACATTATAATTTTATTACAGGTAATTATGTCATTTTTTATGTGAAAGGAAACTAACCAAGTAACTATGTGATCACTAATTAGGGTGCATGAGATGCTGCAGATGCTGTGCCAGATCTGGCAGACTTAAATGAACTCATTGCTGCCAATATTACTTATTATGGAAATTTCACTAAAATGCAACTGAGAGTTTGCAGCCTCACAAGGGGTTTTAAAATGAGACTATTTTCATAAATAAAAGTACCTTGTTTTCCTATAAGCAGATTGTAGGTATTTTTATTCAACAATTAGTTAGGGATTGAGATATGTATTGATACTCAAGAACAATTTTTCCAATGTAGATGCAATCACATGCAAGAAGTGCAGTGGTTTTAGGTTACCTAATCCTCAGAGACGACAATGTTTCACCATCAGAGTCACTTGCACCTTCTGAAGGAAATTCGCTTACAGTCTCATCCCTCAAATGCATGCTAGCCTGGGGCTTCTTCTTTTTTGGCCTGATAAGGTCAAGTTGCTTAAGTTTTCTGGAAACCTGAGCGGTGGAAATACTACCAGAACTATCAAGCGCATTAGCAATCATGTAGCTGCACCTCCTGTGATCTTTGAACCTTCAACAAGTCAAACATGTCACCAGAAAATCCTATTTATTTGAGTAAAAAGTCATTTAAGTAAACTATGATTGACATGGTTAAAGAACTCTTACTGTTCGAACAATTCTTTAATCTGCTGCTCCTGACTAACACTAAATGCATCTACTCTTTTTCTAGAGTGCCTAACAAGAAAGTGGAAGGCCATCAATCAACTTGAACAGAAAGACAGAGAGATAATCTTGTTATTCAAAATTTTCCCATTGCAATTATATTCCGACCTATGTGATAAATCAGGATTGAATAAGCCTGAACCAGGCCAGACAAGCTAGTGATAAAAACACAGACCAGGCATAATCCTCAAAGCATACACTTACAGTGGTCTCCCTAAAGATGAGCTTTTCTCTGTTGGTATTAAATTGGGATGAGTAGTATCTTTTGAAGGAGCCCTCTTCTTTTTCTGAAGTTGATTGGAGGTATCAGAGCTCTGTTTCTTTGCTTTAGCTGACACTTCAAGTCTAAGCTGTCTAAGCAACTTAGAAATTTGTGGTTTTGAAATATCTCCATCTGGATCAAGCTCTCCAGCAATGAGCTTACTACACTCTGGGTTGTCCTTATACCTAACATACCAAGATCTTTAAATTATTCCAAATCGGAATGTCAAAACATCATGAAAGTCTTGAAGTAGCAGGCAAACTAAACCACCACAGTGTTCTAAAAGAATACATTCAGTTGATCATTAAAAGCTGAGTTCATGCTAGAGCACTAGTGTCTTGTAATGTTCCAAAACAATATAGGAAGAACTAACTTCTCATAGAGATCCTTAAGCTTTCCAGTAATTTCATCACTAAGCATAAGGCCATTTCCTCTCCTTGATAATCCGCCAGGTTCCTCTTCAGAACCCTCCCTGAATTAGGGAAGCAACAGAAAATGAGGGAAAAAAAAAAAAAACTAGAAACCAGAAAAGAGCTAAAATTGTAAAGAAACGATACCTGTCAGATATTTCACTCTCTTCAATCATTTCTTCTGCTGGATTTTGCCTGAACTTCTGAAAGTTATCTTTGAAAGGATCATCTTCCCTGTACATCATTCATCAGAACCTCAGACCAAAGGAAATTTCAACATTCTGATCTGGAAATCATGCCAGTCATTATGCATTGGGTAACATCAATAATCCAAAATAATTTATTTGTAGAATTAGCTCTTATTCTGATCAAAATGGCAAACTACTCTAATCAGTTCTTAGCTCCCTCTGGAAAGCTGCGACAAAAAATATGAACTAATGTTGAAGATATCTTACTCTTGGTTGTCCTGGCCAGGTGTTACATAATCATCATCACCTAGGGCATCGGCTATACTCCTGCGGACCCATTTTTGATCTTCAAAAAAGCCATTTCCTCCATTTTTGGTTCCATTTCTGTCTTCCCCAGCTTTGTTTTTGATATTGTTTAGCTCATTAATCATAGATCCACAACTTATATAATGACTTTCTTTTCGTGTCTTTACAAATAGAACTTCTACCAAAAGAAGGGGATAGCTCTTCATTTTCCGTAGCATTCTCCGTATCAAACTTGTCAAAAAGTTGACAATGTTTTCATATTCTTTGCGTGGCCTTAATTTCTGCTCCTCCAGGATATCATAGAATATTGTGAGGTGTGATAGCTGTAGAATTGATTGAGATATTATTATGAGACACTTCCATCTAAAATTATCTATTCCAAATGATTCAAATACAGATTATAAAAGAATCGCTCATATATATACCTGGTACAACATCGGAGATAGTTCAAGATCATCACAAATTCGTCGGAGCACAGTTATTATATAATGATTCGTGGTGATGGAATTTGTCTTATAGAACTTCAGCAGCCAGCATAACTTCTGAATAATAGTGTTGCTAGCAAGAGCAGACACCAAAGTGGATACCTTAAAATCAACTTCATCTGCCAATATTGGCTGCTCATCAGAAGAATCGTCAGTGTGCGGATCATAATTATCAGTAATATTTCTGTCATCCCCCTCTGCGTTGTTGCACCTCAGATTGGTAGGATTCATTACAGGTTCATCAACATTTATGGCATCCCTGATGCTTTCATCAGCCTCAGTATTAAACTCGTCATTTGTTGATGTCTCCTTTTCCAACATGTTGCCATCAATTGGTTTTTCACAAGTAGAGCTGCCTAACTCATTCTGGATATTAACATTATCCACACTTGGTTCACAAACATTTTCATTCTTGGTCTCTGCCTTCTTTTTTCTCTTTCTCAACTTTTTTGAGACCTTCATTTAAGAAAAGTTAAATCTTAAACATACAGAATTTACACAAGATATCTGTTTAACCAATTTTGAGTATATACTGAATCTGGCGACATATACTAAAAGATGAACATTTGACCTTTATTGGAAGAACAAGCCTGTTGCTTTCTTCAAACATATTATAGAAAATAGTACCATAAAGAATTTAAACACTACTGCTTTCCAAGTCTTGACAAACTTATATCTCAAAAAAAGGGATAAGATTGTCCCTCCAGAAATGTATGCTAAAGAGAGACATGCCATAACTTGGAATGTAACATTAAATTGAATTAAAACATGTCGGGCATCATTTTCTTTCCTCCAGACAATTTTCTATTGCTCAACACATAATATAACTAGTCCTTGCTTTTAGTCAAGAAAGCAAAATTCCAGAAACCCACTATGATTAGAATCAAGTTGGACAATATGTAGACAGCACTTTAAAGCATCTAATCAAATTTAGGACAAAGCTTATCAATAAAATCAAATGACCTAAAAGAAAGTCTATTCAAATTATGCAGTACAGCAGTACAAGAAACTCCAGGAAATAGGTTAGATAACTAATAGCTCTAAATAGAATCTGAATACATATTCAAAAGTTAATAATTCTTAGGCACTTCTATGTGCAGCTTGATGAACTGAAAACCAGAGATTCCAACCAAGACTAAAAAGCAAGTAGCTGCTATAGATAAAAAAGTTAATTGTAAATCAAATGTACCCTCAGAGTGCCCCGTGCTTGGAGGTTTTCCAGTAGTCGCAGAACCACATGCATAGTTTCCACCAAGTTGGCAAGATCACTAGAAAAATCGTAGAAGCAGAATTAAGAAAACAATAAAATGAAAAATAAACTAATGTTTATTTTGGGATAAAAAAACATTACTGATGCCAATACATCCCAAGTTTAATTCTAGCATGTGCATGTGTGGATTGAACTTGTGCATTTAGTTTTAAGTCATTCAAGATCTCTGCCTGAAATTGATATTATGCTGTGATCCTGCTAAATACACAGTTTGGTGGTCAGTGCTAGTGTGCAAGTCCTTAGCTCGGTTCACAGAACTTTTATCTGTTCCCATGATTGGCAAACTGGAAGCCATATTAAGGTGCATAAATTCATTAAACCTTTGTCAGGTGCATGGAATGCCCAAAATGGAGCACATCTATACTGAAACGAATTATATGAGCCAGCAGACAGAGAAGCATCCAAATGAGCATGCTCTAATCTAGACAGAAGCATCGTAATGACCCAGCATTTGACTTGGGTGGTCCTCAGATTCAATTTAACATCCTTCGACATACAATTGTTCTTCCAAATATATAAATATTAGATATAGCATAACACGACGCTGCTACAGGAGTACCAGTATTTAAGAATGTGAGGCTTAAAAATTAGTAACTTAAAAATTAAAATAATTGTTAATGTTAATTGACTCCTCCCTGTAACATACAATCTAAACTGGCACAGAGCAACAGGTGAAATCAACTGGCACAGAGCAATAGGTGAAAACTAACAAGATATAATATGGTCATTTGTAAGATAATTAGAGGCTGGAGATAATTTAGTTTGCCTTCAAAATAAAAAGATAATCTTACAGCAAATTAGATTATTTGAAAGAATCATTATTTGATTCAATACCGTCAAGAGTAAACAATTATCAGCCAAGATGAACGTCGTCATCATAGTGCTAAAACTAAGACCATGGGGCTACAAATCAAATAGAATGACTGATTCATTTGTTGATGCAAGACAGATTTTCAAAAACAAAGTCATACTACCTCCGTCCACGATAAGTGTGGCACATTGGGTTCAGCACGAGTTTTAATAAAAGTTGGTAGATGTTTCTTTAGTGGAGAAAGGATCCCACCATTGGTTGAGGTTGAATTACAAGTATTGAGTGTGGACTAGAGGGTGGTTTTTTGGTAAATAAGGAGTAGTTGTGAGGCTGAATTATAAGGGCTGAGTGTGAGATCATGTCCTAAAAAGAAAAGTGTTATACTCTTCGTCCAGTGTGAGGTCATGTCCTAAAAAGGAAAGTGCTACACTCTTCGTGGATACCGCATAAGGCAATTGTGCCACACTTATTGTGGACGGAGGGTGTATATGATATACATCTTTTTTTTTTTATATGTGCATGAGTTTTCAAGTGAAAATGAGTTGAATGTTGTAGAAGAGCACAGTTTTTGTCTAGGTAAAGAACTAAAGATCATGACTTCCTACATTGCAAGGGATTCCACCAAAGAGCCAGATGTTCTAGCTAAGAAAAATATTGATTTGTGAGACAACTGGATGCTAGTTATGAATCACCATGTACAATGTCATGGACCAGTGTAGTTAAATAAGTAAAACTGATTAAGCAATATCAGAGGCTCTGCAATTTATGGTTAACAAAAATTGTTATTTTGTACATAAAGAAAAGGTTCGAATAGAGCAATTCCCTCATGAGAAGCAAGGAGTGGTTGACAGCAGACATGAACCATTTTCTGCGCTTGTAATCATGATTATGTATTTCTAAAAATGAACGGAAAAATATAAATGGCATATAAAAAGTTGGGAGCACAAATACGCCTGCCTCTAGTATCAACTAGCAGTAAAAAATATTAAGCACAGTGTAAGAGTAAAACCTTTTAGATTGTTTATGAGTGTCAAAGGATTTAATCAGATTCAAGAGAAACTGAGTCATCCCTTCCTCAGTTTGATCATAGAATAACTTGTATAGAAGAATACGAGCTGTCTGAGGTTCCTTTGAATCTTCTAGGGATTGCTTTAGCACCAAATCCAGCATTCTTATCTTCAAAGGACATAATTGTATATATCAGAAGATGCAACAGATAGCATGCTTGTAGAAACTCATGGAAAAATCTATTAGAGGAGAGATGCACATATTTGTCAAGGAAAGATTTCAAAAAGGGCATGCAAATTAGGTACAAATGCGGCAAGAGAAGGGCGTTATCAACTTATGAAGATGAATATGGTAGAACTTAAGCTTGAAGATTAATTACCATAACTTTTGCAAGGGACCCTGCTGCTGAAAGAAACTTATAGTCATTTGTTTGTTTCAAAGCTTCAAATGCATAACGCCATTTTGAAATGACCAGTAGAAACATAGACTCGGTCAATGTTTCAGCAATTGGGCCGCATATGCTGCCTTTAAATAAGATGTCATCATCAAGAGAAGTCACTGGCTCCTCATTCTCAGCATCAATAATGGGCTGTCAATGCATAGAACAGCTAATGTAAGATTTGACACATGAAGCAGGAACCAAAAGATTTACATGAAAAGTATGATGCATGAGAGCAAGAACCAGAAGATTTACAGTAAGGTTAACCCTATTAAAGCCTAAAAGTTGATATATTTTGTTCTGAATAAGTCAATAACTTTACCGAATAAATCAAGAGACCGCATGAATAGACATTCAGTAAATAACAAGCCACATTTATTCTGTTTAGTAAAATTGTTGGCGTATTCAGTAAAATTATTGACTTATTCAGACCGGCTTTCGCCTTCTCTCCTTCTCTCAAATATTTAGCTTCTCTATTGATCCCTTCTCTCTCTCTATATATATATATATCTATATATATATATATATACACACACATATAACTTCTTTTCTGGTTTTGCTTTCTGTTGGTACCAACTTGAGGCCAAAACTCTAATTGCTCATTTAGCGCCCCCGAGACAAAATTCTTAGATACAATTATATATATATATTTTTTTTGATCGGGCAAAGTCATGTTAGATGTTAGATACAATTATATTTAAACCATAGAGTAAATGTAAACCATGTCAAGATCAAATGTTATAAGTTCCACCTGTTGTTTCATACCTTAGAAGCTACACATTTGTGATATTGAAAAGATGTGACAAACTCAGCAACCTTAAAAAACATGATAACATCAGTGCTCTGTATTTCGAGATGTTCTTTATCAATATCTTCACGGATTGACTGCATCAGAACTGAAGGAAACATAATCTAAATGAGATCAAATATCAAATCAAAATTACAGAGAGAAAAACTTGGGAAAATATCAGTGGATGAAAAAACTAGTACCATTGTATCCTCCCATCAGAAATTGGCTCATAAAACCATCGAGTAATTGCAGAATTTTATTTTTTGTTGACGGTAGTTCTCTGTGGTCCCATATCTCTCTTTTGGGTGGACCTCGGATAACTTTAGGACCTTTTAACAAAGCATCACCAGAAGGAGAAGGGTTTCCCTTCAGAAGTGCTTTAGAACCATCCTGTTGTAGATTTAAAGTTAACCCCCCCCACAGTATAAATGTTTAATATTGTGTCAGAAGTATAATACTGGAACATCAAAAATGATTATGTGCCATACCAAGGTGACTCGGGTATATGTTCCAGTAAACTTTGAATAGCAACTTAGATTGTGAAATCTGGTAAGCTTTCTTTTCTCTTGTTCCTCTTTCATGATGGACTGGAGACTGCTAACTAAATTTTCAGCATTGTCTTCAACCTAATTAACATATCATAAGAAGTACTTAAGCTGAAGCATGAACAATGAAATATAAAGAAGCACTGAAACTTTGGAAAGGCTCAATGCACACAAAAACATACAAATGAAGATTTGATTAATAAACGTATATTCCCATTGAAGAGAAAGCTCAATATGAAAATGTAATATGTTGTTATCCTCAAAGTTATCCAGATATATTTTACTGCTAACAATTTTGGAGTTTGGACAGGGTGGAAAAGCATATCTTAGAAAAATAACAATCCACAAACCTCATAGCTTTTCAAGTATGCCTTAGCAATCAACTCAGGATCTTGACCCTTGAATATGTGATAATAAGTTTCCAGTAAGAGCAAGTTATCTTGACGAAGGTAGCCCTGAGAACCACCAGTGTGTTGCGATAATACCAAAATCAGGTCCATAACATTCTCCTGGAACAATAATTCTAAAAAGCTGTCTCGAATAAACAGAAACTGAGTGGCTGATCCTGCAGCTTTCTGTTGAGTTGATATATCTTGAATAGCAAGGACGTTCCGAAATAAAGTAAGGACCAGCTGAACCAATTTCCAATCATCCTCTGTAAAAGATCCACTGCAAAACATGAAGCAAACTGTCAGGTTGGATTCAATGATGAAATTTAAGAACAGTACTACTGAGCATCTTAACCATACAAGTTATAGTCTTTCATATTATAACAAGCAATCACCATCATTCACCCCCGTCACTTCTTGTCAATCAGAAACAAATTAATTATAAGAAAGCATGCTACTACTAATTTTAACTTTAATTTTTATCTCCCTTTATCTTTGCCAAAAACAAAAATGACTCTATTTCTTTACTTTCCAGAAATGAAACTCTCATCCTCCCAAAGCATTAATTGTTTAGTGTAATATTTCAAATATTTGCAATTCTATAGTACCGTACCCTATGAGAAACCAAAATTGACTAGGCATTTAACAAATGATCTGACGAGTATCTAAAGTTCAGAAAGTATCACAAAAAAATGCACCACATTGATTCATCCAACAAAATTCTGAAACATGCTTCCGCACTCTAATACATTTTCCGGCCAACTACCGGAAAACATAATCGGGTTTCCCAACCGGTAGGATAGAAAACCCAAAATTGTGACAGTCTCCAGGCCCAAAGACACTAAGACTCCCATTCTCATAAAATGTTAAAACAAAATCACAATTTAACTTCCAGCAATTTAATCTCCAATAGTCACCGAAAAAGTAAACCAATTGTTTTGGCAAGTAAAAACATTCCCATCAACAAGTACCGCTGCGCTGACCTTTCAAGATTTTCTAATGGGCTTTCGAGAAGGGACACTATTACTGGAATAATATCACTGAATGTAATAGCGGACTTCAGTCCCCAAAGATACTCAATTTGCTGAAATATGTCAACGGATGTAGGCTCAACGGGCATAGTAAGAAATACCAGCACTTTCACTACAAAAAAGAGCTTGATTCGTCAAAATTGTATCTAGAATGTAGCATATTACACTTCCGAAATCTCATTCAGTGTTACCTGCATTCAGCACCAAATTACGGTCTTCCTGGAAATACTCAATAATCGGGATCAAATCCTTCCCCACAGTATTCCATTTACAAACTTGCTTGAATACATCCCTTTTCTCCGGATCATCGCGCCGTAGAAACCTTAATAGATCCTTCAAGTTATCTGTCAAATATTTCGAGCAAAATCGAATTAACAACATCTAAATAACGATCACAGTTATCTCAATTTCTATTAAATGAATAATACAAAGAACAAGAACAGCAAGAATAAGTGGCACCTAAACAATACTCTCCCTTAGCATATCCAATGCGCTTCCCATTGTCATCTTCTTCAACTATTCCTAGCCCAGCACAAATGGTTGATAATCCATCCATGTTCCTCGAATTAAACGCTGAATTTTGGGGAAACTGATATATGAGAAATACCTAATGCTGGTGGAAGGATGTAGGAGATTTGGATCTGAGAATTTCTGGTATTAGGGATGTGAGTCTTCAGATGATGATAGCCATAGTAAAGTTTCCCGCCCTTTTTATTAAGAGTGGCGGGACTAAGAGTGAGAGTATAATTATGGAGTAATTCCCCCGTTTAAATAGATTAAAATTAAATGTTTTTACAAATTTTATTATTGTTTGGGAAAATAAGTGTTGCTTTAATAAGTTTATCCATTATTTTAATTTGTTCCCGCTTAAAATGATAAATTTATACCTTATTATATTATCTTTCTATTTAAAAGGATAAAAAACAAATACACTTTTATTGCGTATCCTTCACTCATAATTTACTTAGCGACTCCTATTGTTGGATCTTTTCTCACTAACTAATTAAAGGTATAAAATATTTTGGTTGATTTTTTTTTCTAAGTTGCGGGAGAAGAATGAAGACTAAATATACAAATAATGACTTGATAAAGCGCTTACTTTGACTATATTAGTATTGAATTAAGTCATGAACTTATTGCCTATATTTATATGTATGTGGATTTGTCGATATATGACCGTGAGTAATTGATTCATTTTTTTTTTGTTGCAAAGTAGCAAATGCAAAAAATATTGTATTAATATTTTCTTATGAATGAAAATTACGAGAAAAATCTCAATATTGTTATATGATCTTGAATATAGATTTTTTTTTTTTAGGAAAGTAACTCTACATTATTTTATTTTTTTGAAACCAAGTAACTTTACATTATTAGTACATGTATAATGCATGCAATGACGAGACAGTGACAATTAGGCGCCACATCTATTTTTCGGCTATGAAAATAAGAGAGAGTAGCGTTGCTGTGTTGGGCCCCAATTCCAAATGGAGGGACTGCGTTGGGCGTGGGCCCGAATCGACATGGCTTAAGCGTCGACCATTTTGGGAAAACCTATTTTACCCCTTAAACCCCAATGCTAATTGCCAACCGTTGTTGAGCTAACTGTTGGGGTAGTGACCAGCCTCCAGTTTTCATTCGATACAAACAAGAAGCCGATCCTCCAAAATCATCGACGATTTCTCCAATCTGCCTCTTAATTTATACTCGCGCCTCCTCGTTCTCTGTCCCTCACTTCCTCTCTCTACCTATCTCCACCTTTTTTACACGAGGTTGGTTGTTGCTGCAATGGCACAGACGGCTGCGACGGGGTTGATTCACGGCGCAGTTGCGGCGAATCCGGCCTCTGGATCTCATCGGATCCGTGTGGACAAGCTGAGACCAATTCATGGCTTTGAAGGGAAGGTTTTGGGACGAACCGAGAAGAAGAGCCACAGCGGAGTCAGCGCCGTGCGCTCTGAACTGCAAGTGATTCCGGTCTGTATGTGTGTGTTATTTGAGGATGTAGTATTGTATTCTTTTGGAGCAACTACTCGTTTCCAGCTTTATGAATGTTGTTACTGTTGGGAAGAGTGTGGTTGAACGTTTTATTTCTTTGCCCCCCATAATTTTTCCCAATATGAATTATGCTTTGGGACAGTGGTGGTGATTTGCTTCGTAAAATTGAATTGACCTCTAATGCTGGTTTCTTAATAAATGCTACTGTTATTTTTTATTTATTTTTTGGTTATTGCAAGAAGCCTAATCTCTTAGGACATAGTTTCCAACGTGACCCGATCAAGTTAAGTGTGATATCCTGATACAATATGATAATCCAATAATAACTCATGGTTAGATATTCTTATGTGGCATGGTTAGATATTCTTATGTGGCATCTGAATGTGTCCACTGAAAAACAAATTCTTGAGCAGACAAGTCTGTGGATGTACTTCTACTAATAGTAGTTTTCTTCAAATTCTCTTGACCAGGCAGAAGAGAAAAATCAATATTTACAAGGGATTCCACAACCTGGCGGAACATCAGCATCTATATGGTCTAAGCCTACTGTCAGCCGGAAGACAAAGATTGTTTGCACAATTGGTCCCTCCACTAACACCAGGGAAATGATATGGAAGCTTGCAGAGGCTGGAATGAACGTTGCCCGTCTCAATATGTCCCATGGAGACCATGCATCTCACCAGAAAGTCATTGATTTGGTCAAGGAATATAATGCTCAATCCAAAGACAATGTCATTGCCATCATGCTTGATACCAAGGCAAGTCCCTTTTTTTAGTAGGGAAGAGAGGGGTTGTGTTTAGTTGGTCAAGTTAGTCACGAAATTGTATGTTATTTTTGTAACATATCACAACAATTATAATTATATTTTCAGCATGTCTGATGAATTTGCTTCTAATGCTTTGTGACGTCCAATGACAGGGTCCTGAGGTAAGGAGTGGAGATTTACCCCAACCTATTCCACTTACAACTGGTCAGGAATTTACTTTTACAATTCGAAGAGGAGTTGGCACAACAGATTGTGTCAGTGTAAACTATGATGATTTTGTTAATGATGTTGAAGCAGGGGACATGCTTCTTGTTGATGGTATAATACTATTAACTGCATTAACTGTGAACAATTTTAGCCAAAAATTAGATTCTACAATACTGTTGTTATAGGAATACCTCTTATTTACTCCTTTGTATTAGGCGAGGGAAAGGAGTTATTAAGTTACTGGTTAGAAAGGCGATAAGTGAAGCTAACTGATTGATCAATGCTATGCAATTCCCCATTATCGAATATGTATTGCATCATTCGTTTTATATATTATCTGATGAAGTATATTTATTTAGATAGTGAATAAGGGCGCAGGGCTACCAATGTAAAATGCATAAAAAAAGAAGTTTCCCCTCTCACATAATTATTACTTTAGCCATCATTTTAGATGGAAGTTGAGTATATATACTTATTAGAAGATAAAATTATCTCATTTGGTTCGTTGTCTCCTGCCAAATAGGTAACAATCTCCATGTGTGTGGTTACAACCTTCTACCTTTGTAATTTATCTATGTAGGTTAGTGGATAGGGTTGGGGGGGCGCAATATTAAAGTTGACATCAATTGAATTTCAGAATGTGGGGAACATTTGTAGAAGCTTTGGTGAAGATGCCTCTTTTTTGTCTGTTTAATGACTACAGCCTGATGATGCAGGTGGTATGATGTCATTCTTGGTGAAATCAAAGACTAAAGATTCAGTGAAATGTGAAGTTATTGATGGTGGAGAGCTTATGTCTCGAAGGCATCTCAATGTTCGAGGAAAAAGCGCAACGCTTCCATCAATTACTGGTTAGATCAGCAATTATACTTTCTGACATCTGTGATACTTCTAATGCTCTCTATCCATGTTGTATGCATAATGAGTAACTTCTTGTATCAAATGAGTTTACTTTGCCAATTTTCTATAATAGAAAAGGACTGGGATGATATCAAATTTGGAGTGGACAACAAAATCGACTTCTATGCTGTTTCCTTCGTCAAGGATGCAGCTGTGGTCCATGAACTGAAGAATTATCTTAAAGGTACAAACAGCATCCATACTCCAGCTTATTAGTATATATTGTATGTTTGGCATAAGTAATGCTGAATCTTTAACTGAATGTTCATCCCTGTAGATGCTGGCGCAGATATCCATGTCATTGTAAAAATTGAAAGTGCAGATTCCATACCAAATTTACATTCAATTATTACAGCATCTGATGGGGTTAGTAGATCGATATTTATTTCACTTTTTTTTTTGGAGAATGAAATGCTGTTATTTTGCACTAGCCACTAAGGACTGAATTTTCACTGTGTAAATAGTTAGGGTGCTCTCATTAATCTTGGGATAACTCGTTCCTTTATAATTATATCATTTCTTCTAAAATACATATCTGTTTAAGATTTTGTGTTTATAGAAGTTCAAGTTGATTTGGGTCATCAGTTGTCAATTACTGAGTGTTTTTGCAGTACTTATTTTCCAAAATAATTGGATCGCTCCTTGAAAAAGAATATCTGAGATAGCATAGCTTCTGTTACGTGATGAACTGGTGTCAGTCTCTTTCTTGATTTGCTACTGCCTTATTTCTTTTCATAATATCATTAGATATATATTGATGCTAGACTGCAGATTTAGCTGAAACTTGATTTTTGTTCAGGCTATGGTTGCCAGGGGGGATCTTGGTGCCGAGTTGCCGATTGAAGAGGTCCCTTTATTGCAGGTAACATTATTAATGTGGTGTTAAAAGAAGACATATCTTTGCTACTGGCCTTTGGTTCTTGTCTAGACTGCTGTAAACATGGCTAACTGGATTTATCTACGCTAGTGACGTCACTTGAGTCCATACATCATGCTATAAACTGACATATGTCAATATGTCGCATTTGCAGGAAGAAATTATTGGAATATGTCGTAGTATGGGCAAGGCAGTCATAGTGGCAACAAATATGCTGGAAAGCATGATTGTCCATCCCACTCCAACCCGAGCAGAGGTATCAGATATTGCTATAGCAGTTAAAGAAGGGGCCGATGCGATTATGCTCTCTGGAGAAACTGCTCACGGGAAGTAAGTTAACTTTCCATTGATACTAGTTTTCATATATTTTTGCATCGTAATTGATTCGGTTAATATACCACATTAGATTCCCACTGAAGGCAGTTAAGGTCATGCACACTGTGTCCTTGCGGATGGAAGCGACGATAACTGGGCCACAAACTCCAGCAAATCTGGGCCAAGCCTTCAAGGTATGGCTAATGTTTTCTCAACGGATGGATAATTCTGTGTTATCTGATATGTGCTACGTGATGTGCAAATTATTCACTTCTTATTTTTGTCTTTTACAGAATCATATGAGCGAAATGTTTGCATTCCATGCAACAAAGATGTCTAATAACCTTGGAACTTCAATTGTTGTCTTCACTAGAAGTGGCTTCATGGCCATTCTACTGAGTCATTATCGACCGCGTGGCACAATCTTCGCTTTCACAAATGAGTGAGTTGTCTAATTTACATTATACTATTAAACTTAGTGACTTCTGTCCAAGATAAATGTCACCATATGAAATGAGGCTTATTGAATTCCCTTTTGTTTCGATCTCTTAGTTATTTAATAATCAATCTTTATGAACAATTTGATATGTGAAACTTGAGGAGCTGATTCACTGGCATTCAGAATTCTGTGTCATTTAACAAGTATGGTTTCTCCATTTAATAGATTCTATGATTTAATTGTCTAACAGGAAGAAGATACAGCAGAGATTAGCTCTATACCAAGGCGTTTGCCCCATACACATGGAGTTCTCTACTGATGCTGAGGAGACATTTACCAATGCTTTGGCTTTATTACAGGTGAACACCTTTTAGGCTTATCTATCACAATTAAGTGTTTTAAAACAGTTCAATAAAAAGCACTTATAGGGTTGAGGATATGTGAATTGCTGCTTCACATTCAAACTAAAATAAAGAATACAATTATAATCCTAATGCTCTGTTATATTTTGTTCTTGACGCTGAAGCGCACTCCACAGCAAATTTGCTTGTCCAATCCATCATCATGATCATTATTTATTTTTTTCTTTTTTCTTTTTTTCCAACTCCAAGTTTAAACAGTTGGAGTGTTTATTTTACTTATTCTATATCAGGGGAAATGATTGTAATACAATATTTGTTTCCAATCTTACAGAAGCAAGGACTAGTGAAGGAAGGCGAGAATATCGCAGTTGTTCAAAGCGGTAAACAGCCCATCTGGCGCTCCGAATCCACACATAATATTCAACTGAGGAAAGTATAGCTGGCAAAGGGGATCGGGAAATCATTGCCACTGTTCATGGCTGCACAATGAGAAACAATGTTGATTGTTTGTTGGATGCTTCAATCTTTTCAATTGAACGATGCAGCTTGCGTGTTGTAACCTTAATATTTTATTTACCTTTGAGCGAATCCATTGGTTCGATAATATTTTGCTCCCTTTTGATCTTTAATGTTACTTGGCTTTCTCTCTTGAGCTGGAATGGTATTCTAGTTGAATGAAAGTAGGTTGAGAATTATACAAAGGTTTTTTAACTATGTGTTCTTTCCCTCTCTACTCCCTTCATTCACATCTATTCATATGATTGAATCTAGTTCTTGACTGTAATATTTGTAGGGGGTTCGCGGTTTGATTTGCTGTTATTTGGCACCAAAATCAAACCAAAGTGCAAATTAGGTATATGATGATTTCAGTACATTAAATTGAACTTTATTAGTATCAGATTCAAACCAAACTGCAAGTTAGGTTTCATGATTTTAGTCAATTAATTAAATTGAACTTTATTTGGCACCAAAATCAAACCAAAGTGCAAATTAGGTATATGATGATTTTAGTAAATTAAATTGAAATTTATTAGTATCAAAATCAAATCAAATTGTATTAACACGATTTGGTGTGATTTAATTTGCAGTTTATACGTATTTTTATCTTCATAATAATAATATCACTTGGTTGATTTATATTTTTTACAAATAAAAAATAATAAACCATAATTTTCTAAAATATATTTTTTTAAAATTTGTTATTACAAAAAAAAAAAAGGAAAAACACATTCACATTCTCTAGGTGACGACCTATTAGTTGGAGGAGAAGCGTCTTACCAACAGACTGCGCTTCATCATCATAATAATTTTCTAAAATATAAATCATCGCACAAATACAATTTGATCCGAGTATAATTTAGTAATACTATTTAAACTAATACTCCCTCCGTCCCCAAAATAAGTTCCTCTTTGGGGACGGCACGGGTTTTAAGGAATATGGTAAAGTGTATTGATAGTGGAGAAAAATATGTTATAATTAGTATTGGGAGTGGTGAAAAGGTGAAAAAGTATTATAATTAATATTGGGAGTGGTGAAAAAGTAAAAAGTAAGAATAAATAAAGTATTATTAGTGGTGGGGTAGTTGTCCAAAAATAGAAAGAAAGAAAGAGGAACTTATTTGGGAGACGTCCCAAAATGGAAAAAGATGAACTTATTTCAGGGACGGAGGGAGTAAATTGTAAAATTCCCTATTATTTCAATTCTGACATAGGATGATTGAATACACTTTATATTTCAGCTACATGAAATAAAGATGAAAATGATGAACGACAACAATTTAAACATCAACAAAACATTTGCGCAACTGAAGGAGATCAATAGGCAGCGTATCAGTAGGGTAGGCGCAGTCCACTTGTTTCTCCGGCAACAGATCACAAGCCTTAGGCGTCACTCTGCTCGTCACGCCTCCAACATCGGTGCAGTTCCACGGCAGCTTCTTCGCCTTCTCCTCCCCCATCTTCTTCGCCGCCAACTCCACCGTCACATTGGAGATACAGATATTAGTGAAAGGATCACCCTTGATCCCAGCGAGAGCTCCAACGATGGACACATTCTTGGCAACCATGTCTCTGTAATTGATGTTGGTGATCTCCGGCAGCGCCTTGGGGTCGTAGCCGGGGTCGGGGTGGGACCCGTAGTCGCCGTTCATCCAGAAGACGTACTTCATGGTGTTCATGTTCATGTTCCTGACGTAGATGTCCTTGACGTAGCCTCCCCTCCCGATCCCCGTCTTGATCCTCACCCCGGACTGCGAGTTGAGGGCGTAGATCTCGTCGGCTCGGACGTCGCGGATGCCGCCGGACATCTCGCTGCCGAGGGCGATGACGGCGCTGTCGGGGGAGATGCACGTGAATCGCTTGATGCTGAGGCGCTGCGTCGGCATGCCGTATTTGATGCCGTATTGATCCCACCCGCTTTTCACGGCGATGCAGTCGTCGCCGGAGACCACGTAGGAGTCGAGTATGCGCGTGTCGGTGCATGAATCGGGGTTGATGCCGTCGGTGTTTGGGACATCAATGGGGGCGAGGATTGTTAGTCTCTCGATGGTGACGTTGGTGCAGTAAGTGGGGTGGACATGCCACGAAGGGGAGTTGGTCAAGGTGAGATCGGAAATCTGGACTTGCTCCGAATGCAAGATTTCAATCAAGTAAGGCCTTGTGTTTTTCAGCTTTTTAGCTTTGAATTTTTGCCACCAGATTGCGCCCTGTCCGTCGATTGTTCCATTCCCTCCTAAAACAACATATCAAATTTTTGAATAATTAATTAATAGTGAAAAATACTTGCTTTCATTTAGTAAAGATAAATTGTACCTACAAACGTTCAAGAACACACTACAACAATTCACAGCTTATAGATGACATAGCATAGTCGTTGTCTATCAGCGAGAACGAACATATCGTTGTCTAATATGAGTATAGACAACACTATAGCATAGTCGTCGTCTATTTAAGGCGGTCATAGAGAAAAGTTCGTTGTCTTCCAGCGTGCTACAATAGACAATGTTGGCGAAACTAATAATTTATTAGGTGAATGTCCAAATTATTTTGCCCTTTATGAAAAACTACATATTGTTTGTGCATTGTAACAATGAATAAGTAATGATGAGTATAATTTGGTTTTGCTATAACAAAATGGATGGATGGCTCTAGCAGCAACTGAATACCTGTTATTACAACATCGGTAAGATTGGTGCCAACAATGAGACTGGAAAACCTTTTGCCCTGAGCCTCTCTTCCTTGTCCATACGACGGCAACGGATCGATCAGAGGAAAATCCGACTCTTCCTGTAATAATTATTCAATTAACAACAAGATTATAGTGCATAACAAACAATGCAAGAGCCAGAGGTACAACCTGCGATGCAAGGATAACAGCCTTTTGGTGTATATATAAAGTGAAATGGCTAGCTAGATTGAAGGAGCCGGTCAGCCATTTCCCGGGGGGAACGACGAGCAACGCCCCACCGTCGGATGCAAGCTTGCTCAGGTTAGCAATGGCTGCCTTAAATGCTGCTGTGTTTAAAGTTTTTCCATCTCCTTTGCCTCCGAAATCTGTCAAATATGCACTGTGTTTGCGACAGTTTATTGCCGAATATGGGATTTGCTCTTTCACAGAATTGTCATTTCCGGATTCTGCTGTATTCAGAAACAGCATTCCTAGTAGAATGCAGCCCAACACTTTCTCCATAACCTGTTCAGTATTAGAAAAAAATTAAGTTAAATATAGTTTTGAAATGAAACAAGGAATTAATCATCAACTGTGTGTGATGGTACTAACATGGGATTTTGTGTAACTGCACATTTTGATGGTCTTGGACATGATATTGAGATGATTGTCACAGCCTTTATATATGAGTTTGTTGTGTTTGTTTCTACTCAAAAAAAAGTACTAGTAATATTGCATTAATGTTTTTATACGATTATATAAATAGTATATATCTATGAAATCTTGTGCAATTAAGGTGTTTTATTGCATTTTTTTTAGGCAATAGTGTACAGAAATTGACTAAATCTGGACATAGATTGATTCCATCATATCTTGAAGGGCAATTACAAAAGAAATAGAAAGTGTGAGGGTCAAAGGATGTCAAAGAAATGAAAAGAAGTCTTTTGTAATTAATGTATATTTTGTCAATAATGAACGATGATTCTTTCTAATGAGATAATCAATGCGTCGTATAATTCAATGCTTGAAAATGTAGATTATGTTATTTTATCTTGTTCGTTGAAAATTTGTAGAACTGAATCTGAATAAAATATAGAAACGCCATTACAACACATTGGACGATTACCGATGAAATTTTCTGTCAGTAATGCTCGTCTTTCTATCTTATCTCCTCCTTCTGATGTCTTATCTCCTCCTGTTAAGCCTCAAATAGCTGCTATTATGGATGAATTAAAATAATAAAAGACCACATTTTGGTGAATGGAGGAATTATCTTTGTTTCTCTTCGTTATAAGTGGAAAGTAAAATTAATCAGATTTTGCACGTCCATTTCTTTAAGCATATTAAGTAATTAAGTTAAGAGGTCAAAAGGAGTTCCTATTCAAGGAAATTAAGTTAAGCGGTCAAAAGGAGTTCCTATTCAAGGAAATTGTGTGCTTGTAATTTCGTTTCATTCATTATTGGTTTAAATTCGACGAAAAAAATTACATTATTATTTATAATTTCTTTATACTACTCCAACCGTCCACCAAAAATGGGATATAATTACTATATTTGGCGTTTATGAAAAATAGAGCATTTTCCTTTTTAATACATGAGCCCACCTATTTTCCTTATATTTTATCTTTACAAATATCCCTTATTTAAAAAAAAATCACATTTAATTCAATTTCAACTACTCATTTCATACAATGGTGAAACCTTTTTTTCCACTAATCACTCATTTTATTCAAACTCGTGCCTAAAGAATGTGCCCCATTTTTGGTGGACGGAAGGAGTATTACTTTTAGGGTCATAACATATGAAATTGTCTTTATATAAACTATTTTTTAATTCATTTAATTTGACCTAATTAAATTGGTGGTACAATATTTGAAATGTATTAATCTTAAGGCTCAACCACTTTCGTCAATTAAATATTAATGTTTGATTGGGATAATAATAATAATACTCCTATAAACTTTCATTTCATGATGTTTTATAAAAAGTTGATGTGAGATTGAAAATTTTAGAAGAAAAAAAAAATGATGTTTAGGATATGATAGGATTGATGTGCCGTTATGAAAGTTAGGCGTATTTTGAAAGCAGTTATGAGCATTGCAAATGCATTTAAAGCCCAAAAACATAAACTAGGGCTTTACGACCGCGTTTCATTTCTAATTAATGTGTGGAACAGACCATCTTCATTTGGTGATTCTAATTTCTAAACAGAGTCCCCACATTACTCACTATAGCTCCTTATTTAAAAATAAAATAAAAATATTAATAAAATTACAATATTGTTCCTATTTTCATCTCTGTAGCCCCATTTAGTGCAAGTACGCAGAAACATGATAGCCTTTACAAAAGACAAAAAACCATCCAATTTTCTCTCTCCCTTCGTCAACCCATTTCTTACCAATCAAATGTAAATTTACAAGATGTATCACGTTTCAGAATTGGAGAAAATGAACATTGAAGGAATTTGCTCTATGGTTGATTGTTATGTTCACTTTTTCCTCTCTTTCTTATTACCTTATTTCCAGCCTCTTAATTTTCATATTTACTTTCGTTGCTTTTTTCACAGCAATAGTTTCACAAATAATATCACCTCGTGCGAATAAGGCTTCCATGAAAACTTTAAGAAATAACCCTCTGCATTGCAATGACGTGAATTGGGACCCTTTCTCAAATTCTCCTTAATAGTCATTACCCCTCATAATTGCTTCAACAATTTCATAAAAATTATGGTGATATTCATAATTAATCCTGTTTAATTATCTCATAATTTTATTTTTTGATAATTTGAAGATGACTTCACAGGCAGAATTGTCAGTGTAGACATATTGAATGTAAACTGAGACATGAAAATGGTGAGAAAAAACTCAACTCCATTCCACTATTCGAGCTCTATTTATAGAGCATTTACAAGATCTGTTTACAAAAGTTGTTTTAACAACTTAACTTATCTAACTAACTAATGCCACATCAGCACAACTAACTCACTAACTATTTCGCTAATCTTTCCATAATATCTAATACAACCCTCACACCAACTGGACTACCCTTTGTCAAAGGGAAGTTTATTACAAACTCTTTGGAAATTTAGCGAAGATACTGGTTTAGTGAGAATATCCGCGAGCTGGTCATCAGCAGGAAGATGAGGGACGTCTAACTCCTTCTTTAGTACTTTGTCGCGGACAAAGATAACATCAATCTCGATGTGTTTAGTGCGGGCATGTAGAACAGGGTTGGAGGCCATGGCAGTTGCACTACGACTGTCACACCAAATTACTGGAAGTTGATGAAAATGATAACCAATTTCTTCGAGAAGAGATGTGATCCAGACCAACTCCATGAAAGTGTCAGCAAGAGATCTGTACTCGGCCTCAGTTGAGCTGCGGGAGACAATGCTTTGCTTCTTAGAACTCCAGGAAAGTAGGTTAGAGCCAAGAAATACAAAATATCCACCTGTAGATTTTCTGTCATCGATAGAGCCTGCCTGGTCAGCATCTGAATAAGCAGTGAGATGAAGATATGGAGACGAAGTGAACTTCAGCGAATAATGAAGAGTTCCCTTGAGATACCGAAGTAGACGTTTGCATGCCTTCCATTGAAGTTCAGTATGCGACTGAAGAAACTGACTAAGCTTGTTGACCATAAATGAGATATATGGCCTTGTTATAGTTAAGTACTGAAGAACACCTATGATGCTGCGATATAGAGTAGGCTGTGAGAATAGAGGACTATTACTTGTTGAAAATAACCATCTGCATAAGTCAAAGATTATTATTCAAAGATCATGAATAATAATTCAACGATAAAATCTTTAGCTTTTGATTTTAAGAGATTGTATTTGATTTTAAGAGATTGTAGTTGGACATTTGATTCACCCTTACACTATAAAAGGGTGCATTGTAATCTAAAGAAATATATCAGAGACATTACCAATTCTCTCTACATTCTCTATCATGTTGTTCTTTCTCAACCTAGCTTCTCTCGATTACCATATTTAAGATGGTATCAGAGCAGGTTAACCACCAAAAAGAACCCTACAAATTTACTACACACCAAACCAAAGCAGAAAAAAATTTTCTTCAATCTAGAGAGAGAGAGGAGCAGGTGAAGGGTTGGGAGAGAAGGTGAATAGTAAAGTTATTGTTCAAGTACTGTTCAAGTTACTGTTCAAGGTGACGTGGCAGTACTGTTCAAGGTGACGTGGCAGATACTGTTCAAGTTACTGTGACGTGGCAGTACTGTTCAAGTTACTGTTCAGCACTGTATATTTTTTCCTCCCCTACAAATTTGCTCAACATCAAACCAAACCATGTCAGAACAAGAAACTTCAGACACAGAAAAAACTAGCCACACCCCACCAAATTTCCCGATGGAATTTGCTGCACAATTTGCAGAATTCCTCAAACAAATCCTCAAATCCTCTGAATCGCCGATCGTAGGAATCGGGTCCGGACTCGCCGCGGTCAACCACAGCCGACCACCACCGCTCTCCAATCGACCACAGCAAGGAAATCAAACCTGGAACAACAGGAAAGGGGAAATCGACAAGAGCAAACTCGTTTGCACACACTGTGGAGGTAAAAAACATACCAAGGAGGGATGTTTCTTACTCATCGGATTTCCCGAATGGTGGGACGAAATGAAGAAATCAAGAGCTGCGTCCAAAAATCGGAATCAACCGTGGAGCCCGAATGGACAAGCGACGGTGGCGGTCAGCGGCACAAGACCGACGTCAATCGTGTCTGCTGCAACGACTGGCGGGGCGTGGTCAGGCGGTGATACACGAGCCGCCAACGCCGGAACTCCGGCAGGCAACGTCAGACCACCACCGCCACAGACGCGCATTAACGAGGAGAGAGGTGCCCTGGCGGCTAGGGTTCACGAAGGGGAAGGTAATGAGGGGTTATACCTTTTAAACCCCTCACTCATTCACAGCTCTTATTTTGTTCAGACCTTAGCAGTATCCTCCTCTAATTCTGGAACACCAGATAAAGACTACCATTGGATTTTTGATTGTGGAGCCACAGATACTATGTCCTTTGATGCCTCGGATTTTATGGAAATTTTTCCTACCCAGAAAAAATATGTTAAAATTGCTAGTGGAAATTTAGCATATGTAGAAGGAGCTGGAACTATTAAATTATCCTCTGAATTATGTCTTCCAAACTGCTTATATATCCCGTCTTTATCCCACAAATTTTCACTGAAAAAGGCCTTGTCCACCAAACAACATGTCCTTACACACCTGAACAGAATGGGGTAGCTGAACGGAAAAATAGGATCATTTTAGAGATGACTAGAGCCCTTATCATCGACTCCCAAGTCCCTAAATCTTACTGGCCCGAAGCCGTAGCTACCTCTGTTTACCTCTTGAATCGACTGCCAACTCATATCCTAAACTTTAAACCACCCCTTGAGTTCCTAGCTACTCACTCTGAAATACCCTCATCCCTCACACTGGAACCCAGAATTTTTGGATGCACCGTTTATGTTCATATCCCTAAACAAAATCGTACAAAGTTCTCACCAAATGCTGTTAAGTGTGTTTTCCTGGGGTATGGCAAAAATCAGAAGGGGTATAGATGTTATGATCCTGTAGCTAATCACCTATACACTACCATAAACTGTGACTTCGTTGAAACAGAATATTTTTTCCACCAACATGGGAGTCAGGGGGAGAAAAAGGAGATTGTCGACTCCCTAAGTTGGCTCCATACGCCATCCACTGTCCAAACAACCCTTCCTTCCCCACCTTCTCATCCGTCTCAAACTAGCTCAGTGTCATTGCCAGGTTCTGTGCCAGACGTTGGTCCAACAGAGAAGGTTAGCACACCCGCCGAGACATCTACAACACAGGTTCAGTTCGAGATGTCCAGCGAGTCGATCCCACTATCAACCCCATCTTCAAATCCTGAGGTAAGTAATCTCAATAGTTCTCAAGTTAATACTAACATTGAGGAACAGAGGGATGAAGACACTGACACAGAAACTGGAAGGGATACGGATGAAGATGATGAACGTACTGAGTTAGCAGGTGCCACAGATCAGTACACATTGCCTCCCCGAAGTACAATGGGAAAACCACCAAAGCGATACTCTCCAGACTGGCAGGGACGGAAGACTAGGTACTCGATTGCCAACCTTGCCCAAGGACAACTCACAGAGATGGCACGGGCCTTTGAAGCAGCTCTTTATGAAGAGGAGGATGTACCCCAGACAGTAGAAGAGGCAAGGAGACATAAACATTGGAGGGATGCCATGAAGAAGGAAATGGATGCACTAATTAAGAATGGGACATGGGAAAGATGTGTGCTGCCAGAAGGAAAGAGGCCAGTGGGATGCAGATGGGTTTTTTCAATCAAAAGGCGAGCAGATGGTTCAATCGAGAGGTACAAAGCTAGGTTGGTTGCAAAAGGATACACTCAGACCTACGGGATAGACTATGAAGAAACATTCTCACCAGTGGCCAAGATGAACACAGTAAGAACACTTCTCTCAGTAGCAGCATGCAAGGATTGGCCTTTGCATCAGTTGGATGTAACTAATGCCTTCCTACATGGAGAATTGGATGACAATGCAGAGATATATATGGAAGTTCCCCCAGGTTATTCCGAAGAGTTCGAGGCAGGTCAAGTGTGCAGGCTAAAGAAGACACTCTAGGGATTGAAGCAATCGCCCAGAGTATGGTTCGGGAGATTCTGTTTAGCTATGGCAAAAAATGGTTATAAACAGAGTAACTCTGATCATACATTATTCGTGAAACGAAGAGAAGGAAAGGTAACATGTTTAATCATTTATGTTGATGACATGATTATCACAGGAGACGATGTTGAAGAGATAGTAAACCTGAAGAAAAACTTGTTCCTGGAATTTGAAATGAAAGACCTTGGATCTCTGAAGTACTTCCTTGGAATTGAGATTTTAAGGTCGAAAAAGAGAATCTTCCTGAGACAAAGAAAGTATGTCCTTGACTTACTTGCAGAAACTGAGCTACTCGAGTGTAAACCTGCAGAAACACCGATTGTGATAAATCATGGATTAACAATTGTTGAGGGAGCTGACTTAACAGATCAAGGAAAATACCAGCGCCTTGTTGGGAAACTCATCTATCTCTCCCATACACGGCCCGACATCACATATGCAGTTGGAATAGTAAGTCAGTTTATGCACAAACCCCAGAAGGAGCATATGGAGGCAGCTTTGAGAATTGTCCGGTATCTGAAAGGAACCACTGATTATGGGATTTTGCTTGAAAAAAAGGAAGATTTGGAAGTTGATGGGTTTACAGACGCAGATTGGGCCAGTAACCCAAATGATAGGAAATCTACCGCCGGATATTTTACCTTCGTTGGAGGAAACTTGGTCACATGGAGAAGCAAAAAACAGAAAGTAGTGGCCCTATCAAGTGCAGAGGCAGAATTCAGAGGAGTAAAAAGTGGGATAACTGAAATCCTGTGGCTTCGGAGATTGCTCACAGAGATTGGCTTTCCTCCAAGAAGGGGAAGTCGGCTCTTCTGTGACAATAAAGCTGCGATTAGTATATCTGAAAATCCCGTACAACACGACAGAACCAAACACGTGGAGATCGATCGGCATTTCATCAAAGAGAAGCTCGATAGTGGGATCATTGAACTTCCTTTCATACGATCGGATGAACAGTTGGCTGACATATTGACTAAGGCTGTAAACACAAAAGTCTTCAGAGAAGTTCTAGACAAGTTAAGTATCGGAAATGCCATTACTCAACTTGAGGGGGAGTGTTGAAAATAACCATCTGCATAAGTCAAAGATTATTATTCAAAGATCATGAATAATAATTCAACGATAAAATCTTTAGCTTTTGATTTTAAGAGATTGTATTTGATTTTAAGAGATTGTAGTTGGACATTTGATTCACCCTTACACTATAAAAGGGTGCATTGTAATCTAAAGAAATATATCAGAGACATTACCAATTCTCTCTACATTTTCTATCATGTTGTTCTTTCTCAACCTAGCTTCTCTCGATTACCATATTTAAGATTACTCTTATGAAGTTTGGTAACTGTATCATATGGGGAAGGCTGTGGCTTGTTGTTCATTAGATTTGATTTGGCCAAAAAGTCTCTAATATACTTGTTTTGTGAGAGGAAATAATCATGAGCTTTCTTTCGAACCTCAATGCCTAAAAATAAAGATACACTTCCTAGAGTTTTTAGTGCAAACTCTTGGGCCAAAGTCTGAATAAAAGTATCAACCATAGCAGAATCTTCCCCCAGTAATTAATATGTCATCAACATAGACAAGCACAAGTACAATTTTCCTATTTTCCTCATATGAATGAATGATCAGAAGTAGAAAACTGGAATCCATACCTCAAAAGATGTTCCTTGAGTCTTTCATACCAAGCCCGACGTGCTTGTTTTAGACCATATAGGGATTTCTTGAGTTTGCAAATCCACTGTGGATGATTTGGATCTTCAAACCCTGGAGGTTGCTTCATATAAACTGGCCTATCAAGAGTTCCATTTGAAAATGTATTGTTTATATCAATATGCTGAATATCCCACTGAAATGTTGCTGCCAAAGAAAATTATAGCCTTACTGATACAGGCTTGACAACAGGGCTGAAGGTCTCCAAAAAATCCAAACTTGCCAACTGTTGGAAGTTGGAACCCCTTTGCTACAAGTCGAGCTTTTAGCTTATCAAGAGTATCATCTGCAAACAATTTTACCCTATAAACCCACTTACAGTCAATAGGATTCACATTTAAATTTGGAGGAACAATATCCCAAGTATCTTTGAGTTTGCTTCTATTTCAGTAGCCATGGCCTTGTAAAGCTATAGCAAAACGTGAAAAGCTAACAATTAAGGAATCAAAAAGTGCCTCCTAAAACAAAGTCAACTAGTATATATATCTAGTCTAAAAAGGCGGCTAAATGGGGAGATAAAATTTAGGGAATTAAGAATCCCTTAGTAAGGCCGCCTAATCACCGCCCAATTTGGTGGACTACGTTTTCCACCAAATAATTCCTGCAGAATTATCAAGAACTAATTAGTATAATGACAAGCAGGGTCGATCCCACAGAGAGCAGGTAAAATTATTCAATTCTCTAAAATCTATAATTTTTGGTGATGTCACCACGCCTAAATTTTGAGAAAATTAATTATAACTAAGAAAGCAATAAATCAAATAAGAATCTAGAAATTAATCAATAAAGAAGTAACTCGGCTTGAATAAATCCACACTAATTCAAAGCTCTGATCATCGACGCAAAGTTTAATTAATCCCTATCAACCAACCAATTATAGGATACCGTGAAACGCAACAGACGTATCCCAATTCCTACTTATTGTTTTGATAAACAGCTGGAGACGTCAGACCTGCTTATTTTCCTTATTAAAATATAACCTAGCTGGAGACGCCAGATCTAGATTTAATATTCTAATAGCATTAAGATAAAGGAACCCAATTTAGATCAATTATCCTAGATACGCTAGTAATAATTAATCCACCAATTTATTCCTACTACGATCACGGTAGCTTTATCACTAATCAGCCATATTCCAATAATTACGGATTGGAGGTGCTAATTGACTATAATCCAATTTAATCTAATTAGTTGATCAGACTTAAATAAAATCAGAATTATCTTTAAACCCTAGGAATAAATCGAAATCAATAGGAACCAATTTTAAAACCAATTAGGTCTCACAGATTGATAAATTAGTGTTTCATTATTCTCGCCGAATTAAAGGTTTAGCTACTCATAATTGAAATAAAAACAATCAAATAAATAAAAGTAAACATGAAAATAATCAAACACAGTAAACAAATAATTGCAATTAAATGACTACGAAAAATTAAACTAAATAAAATAGAATTAAATTAAACTCGATCACCACAATGGAATCACAAAAAACTCGTCTGTCTTGCTTAATTCCAGCCACACAATTCAAGTAAACTAAGAGTAATCAACCTATGTAAAGCTATAGCAAAACGTGAAAAGCTAACAATTAAGGAATCAAAAAGTGCCTCCTAAAACAAAGTCAACTAGTATATATATCTAGTCTAAAAAGGCGGCTAAGTGGGGAGATAAAATTTAGGGAATTAAGAATCCCTTAGTAAGGCCACCTAATCACCCCCACAATTGGGCTTCGACCCCTAACACATAATTAAAACATGAATTTTGAGCTTAATAAAAAAAAAGAATAATTGTTTCCAAGCTCAATCTCTAAGCTCCTTCATAAATCAACGCTTTCTTCATCAAAAACTCGACTTCCACTATTTCTTGATATCTACTAGCATCCATCTCCATTCCATCTAATTCATGCGCCAAAATGTCACAAACAATGTAAAATCATATAAAATCATGGCGAAACACACACCAAACTAAGTAGCTAAAATACACACATCACTTTGTACCAGAGAGGATTTGCAAGGGCTTCTGAATCAGAGAGAGGCTCTGTGAACTTAGCAGATGAAAGATCAGATGTGATATGAACACCAACTGAACCAGAACCAGAATTTAGTGTGGAAATAAATATCTTTGTGGGAGGAAGGCTGGAAGTGGCTATATAAACTTTTGGTTTAAAGATACCTGCTTTGGATCTTGTGGCCATGTGATGCGTATTTTGGGGAGGAGGAGGAGGTGGTGGTGGAGATGGTGAAGGTGAAGGTGTTGGACTGGCAGAAGATGTGGAAGATGGATGTGGAGATATATGTGGTGACTGATGTGGGGATATATGAGGAGACTAGTGTGGTGATCTATGAGGAGCAGTAGATTGAGAAGTAGAGATAACTGGAGACTACTCGAGGTATTAGAAAGTGATGTGTCAGGAGAGAGTAGAGGAGTTGGTAGTGGAATTTGGTAAGAGAATGTGAGTGAAATAGTGTTTGATGGAGAAGCCTCAGTAGAACAGGGTTCAAATTGAAAGAAAGATATGTCAAAGAAAGATAATGCCTACAAGTGGAATTGGTAAGGGTTCAAATTGAAATAGTGTTTGTTGGAGCGCATTAATGATACGATCCTTGCCGGATCGTTCAAACGAACACGCTAGCGGAAGACTGAAGAACGAACTAACGAACGATAGATGATGGAAGATCCCAAAACCTCTTAATCTAACCCACAAAATGATATAGGCGATGGAATCCCTATACCCCAACGTGACGTTGACGCAGCAACTAGGGGACGATGAATGACACCCGACGAGGGTTGGTTGACTCGTCGTTACGCCGATAGATGAATTCTCTTGGAATATTCAAGAGGAATTCGAAACTCTCAAGAGAGAAATAAAAACTCACAGTTTTGATAAATAATAATGTTCAAATTCGGCCAACACATAAAAGCCCTATATATAGGCAAAAATTAAACCTAGTCTAATAAGGAAACAACTTTAAATAAAACCCTAATGAGCCAAACAAGGCCCTTACTCTTAAAATTCGAAAATACCCAATAAGCTAGACTATTGGGCTCTAAAATAACAAAGCTGAAAATAAAATAAATAAGGTCTTCCAACTTCGGCCCAAAAGCAAATAAATCAAAAATAAACATAAACATGGGCTATCCAACGTGCCAACTCCACCATCTCCAAAAAGCTTCTTGCCAACTCTTGCTTCTTCAACGACGAACCTTGGGCTGCATCAAGAAGCCTCAGTAGTAGGAGGACTAAAAAGCTTATTATATGAAACAAGGTTTCAAACGTGCTCCAGATCTGAGCAGCGGTTGAGCAGCGTCCAATATACCCCAACATTTGTGGAGATATGGAAGATAAAAGCCAGCTAAACATGAACTGGTCTCTGCGCAGCCAGGTAATGTAGTATGGATTTGAGACACTTTCTGTAGACTGAGATTCCAGAAATTGTGCAGGTGCTTTGTGTTGAAGAAAAATATCTTCAAATCCGTAGGCACGAGCGGTTGAAATGACTTGAATTTTCCAAAAATTGTAGTTGTTTCTATCTAATGTGAGGCTGATTAGATGCATTTGAGGAAGTGGAGATGAATTTTGTGTATTTGACGTCATGATGTGGAATGGAGATTTGAAGAGAATGCGGAATCATCATAGAGAAAAAAATTTGGATCGAAAAATTATGAGCTCGATACCATATTGAATGTAAACTGAGACATGAAAATGATGAGAAAAAACTCAACTCCATTCCACTATTCGAGCTCTATTTATAGAGCAGTTACAAAATCTGTTTACAAAAGCTGTTTTAACAACTTAACTTATCTAACTAACTAATGCCACATCAGCACAACTAACTCACTAACTATTTCGCTAATATATCTTTCCATAATATCTAATAAGACACAATGTCATGCACATTTTTTTTTAAAACCAACGAAGTCATTTTACGTTTTCCAAATCATGCAATTATTTTTTAAGCCAATTTAAATTTTGTGGGAAAGTGAATTCAGGATAAAATTACAAATAATGTAAAATTTGTGTAGCATGAAAATATTATTTAAAAGTCAAGTGCAAAATCAAAATGAAAGCGAAATTCATGCAATTATTTTTTAAGTCAATTTAAATTTTGCCGAAAAGTGAAATCAGGATAAAATTACAAATAATGTAAAATTTGTGTATCACGAAAATATTATTTAAAAGTCACGTGCAAAATCAAAATGAAAGCGAAATTCATGTATTTTAAATTAATAATCCTAATACGAATGATGATATGTCAGCCACATATACATTAATAGATTTGATCTGAATTACAAATTGGACAGATTAATTTTTGAATTGTCACTAAAGTCATCACTAATTTGATGGTATTGAAATTTAACCCAATCCAAAATTCTGACACTAGAGAGAGTAATGAAATTTAATTATAATCTTATAGTATCCAAGTCTATCGCTCTATGGTCCATCGTCCATTTAAACATGAGGCAACATTCTATTCAATATGAGCATATTTTGCAATCTAGTTATGTAAGGATTTGATTAAATGACACAAAACAATCTGAGTGCTTTTCGGTTTAGTTGAAAGATATTGTAAGAGTTGATCTCTTGACTTAATAAAAAGATGTATCCCCCCTCAATTAATAATAATATAAGAGTGCTTATACTCTATGCAGAAAAATATATTAGGGTTTAATGGTTTATTAAAATACTTGACGATGAAGCATAATCTGTTGGTAAGACGTTTTTTCTTCAATCAATAAGTCGGGGGTTCGAGTCACCTAGGGCCTAGAGTCTTTTTCCTTTTTTTGGTGTAACAAACTTAAAAATAAAAAATAAAAAAATAGTTTATTAAAATACCACTACATAAGGTTTTTTTTTTTAGTAAAAAAACACTAAAAAAGGATTATTTAAATAAAAATAAAAGATGCGATATCACTGTCTTCAAACCCATTATAATGATTTCCTTTGATTGGCCAATTTGAAGCATTCTCGTTTGTGAATGATGCACGAAAATCTTCTCCGCCGCCCGCAATTTAAGATGATCTCATTCACATTTCACACCGCACTATCAATACCTTGACATTATATATGGAGTCAATTCTTGCTAACAAGAACGCACATGTTGTGGCAATTAGGAAGAGGACCAAAACATGGCTGTCAAGAATATCATTGGAAAATTAATAGAAATATCCTCAAGTGTTAGAGTTCATGTTTTTAGTTAAACTGAAGATCGAAGACTGAAAATTGAATAACTGAAGTATGAAGACTGGAGAGTCGAAGAACTGAAGTCTGAAGATTGAAGAGCCAAAGAACTGAAGACTAAAGACCGAAGTTCCGAAGATTGAAGATCGAAGACTGGAGACTGAAGTTCTAGTCAAAACTGAAGACCAAGACTCAAGACTGCTGACTCATACTGAAGGACACGCATACTGGAATATCAGTGTTAGGAAAACACTGATACTTGCCATGTCAGATAAAGCGGACACTGATACTGAAATAAAGTATCAGTCAAAACCTCGGACTTATTCTCTGTCCCAAACTGTTTCTTAGTTTAAGGATGTCTTATTTGCTTTGAAGGAAGCCACATAGAAAGTAAGCAGGTACAACTGCATTTAATGCGAAGATCTGCAGAATCGTCCTTCAGAATACGGAGTTTCCCCTTTCGTGTTGCTTTACTCTGCAGCACCCTCACCTACTGAAGAAATGATGGTACCTTCTTTCAGATTATAGAGGACGAAGACTGAGGACCTTAGCCCTAATTTAAATCTGAGTCACAACGGCAGAAAATTGAAGACAAACCTTCTCCAACGGACTTTCCCAAGACGCTACCTATAAATAGAGCTCAAGGATCAATCTCATTCTTTATCGATTCAACGCATAAGCTGAAGCTCTGTCGAACTCAAGACTCAGCATTTACACTTCATTCAGTTTGAATCAAATAAGAGAATACCCACTGTTGTAACTATCAGTCTACCTGATAACATACATTCTCTTAGTTTTCTTAGGCATATACACTTAAATCTTTAGCTTAGAAATTGATTACTGAGATAGTGTTCTCAGTAATCCTAGTTGGAATTCGAACTCCTTTTCAAGAGTGAGAAAAAAGTGTTTGAGAGAGTGTTCGCGACAGTTGTCTGAACACTAGGTTGTTTAGCACCCGCAAGCTAGACGTGTGATTTACTTAGCACCAGTGTGGTTTACTGCAATAAGCTAAGGAAGAGAAAGTCCAACCCAATGTGTTGGCACTGAAAAGAATTTTTCAGTTGTAAGGTTTGATGTGCACTCGCAAGCACGAGCCTAATCGATTGTCGGTGTGATCTACTGACTGTGGACGTAGGAATCAGTATTCCGAACCACGTAAAAATACTTGTGTTATTTATTACTTTCAGTTTTCAATTCTTATCTGTGTACTCATTATGACATATACTGAATATTGATAATATAAAGGATAAACCCTAAAACTGATACTCTATTCACTAAAGGCTATTTCAAATCGCTTCCGCTAAAATGTTATCAGTCTAACTGACAAGTCTGAAGACAGTCAGTAAGATTTCTAACACTACTATGATTTCAAAACTGAAAGGTTGTATCTTAAACTGAACTTCAGTTTGTCGACCAGTTCTTCACACTGAAGTTAACTGATTGACTCATTATCAGTCTCAGCCTTGAACCTTTTCTTAAACTGATATTCCATTCACTATTCACATCAGTTTCAGTTTTGATTTTCGAAGAAAAATAGCCCACTGGTGTATTCCTCCCCCCCCTCCCCCCCTTCATACACCAGTTTAGTATCCCACCAGGATCCAACAAATGTAGAGGAGGTAAGATGGACAATTGGTCAGATTTAGTATGGATCATATATGGACGATATTTGGAGTTGGCGGCTCTCCCGAGGACCAAGATATCACCCTCACGTGCGAAATTATAGAAGATCTTCTTTAAGATCAAATAATTTCATCAAATTTAGTATGATTGTATGTGTGATAGCATCTACTATATACCAGGAATATCAATGAACTCGATTATTGCAATTACTCAGGATACCCTTTTTTGCTTCCAGGGTCTATTTTTTTACTTCAAGACCGCTCTTACTAACTAGAATAAAATTAAAAATAATTAGTCAATTTGTTCGGACCAAAACAAAAATGAGCTACAGTTATGAACTTATAATCTGATGATCAAGTTGATTTCATGATTATAAGTTCTCTATTATATTATAAGTGATACAAAAATTTTGGATACGAAAATTAAACAATAAATTGATTAAAAATGATAGAACTTATACTTTTCTATGATTAATTTTTATCACTTATATGAAAAACCATTTATAATTAGAATCCAAAATAAAACACAGACCATTTACTCCACGCCAATGGAGGCCAGCATGCTGCTCATGCCACACACGCGCTAGGTTTGGCTTAAAACTAACTGTAGTTACCGAACCTTCCAATAATTATCATCCTTTCAATAATTTAAACTTTACTTCTCAACTTCTAGACGCTAAAAAAAATCATTATTGAAATTACTTTTACTTTTTAGGATTAATCTTGATAAATAATAAGGGAAAATGTGCAGATAGGCCCTTTAAGTGGTAGCCCTTATAGCGTATAACCCCCCTTACTCACTGTGTGTGCAACTAAACCCCCAAACTCAAAATCGTGCAATTAGGCCCCTCTGACCAAACGGCGTTATCCACCGTTAGTCATCCATAATTTTTTTTATTTTTTAATTAAAATATGGGGCCCACTGGTAATCCTTCCTCAATCCCTGTCAGCATCATCGGATTCGATCCCCGTGCCATTTCTACAACCACTACCATGATACTCAACACCAAATCAGCCGACAACGCCCGCGTCTCCGAGCTCTGCCTCGGCCTCTCCGGCAAGATCAGCCGAGGCCTCGAGAAGCTCCAGTCCCTCAAGCTGCTCTCTCTCTCCAACAACAACCTCACCAGCATCATCACCCCGACCTCGCCCTTATTCCCAATCTCGAGCACCTCAACCTCAACCCCGATCGCCCCCTCTTATTTTGGGGGTTTGGTGCTTAGAGGTCAAAGTGGAAGGGAGAGGATGACGGGATATTTTTTTTTTCTCTCATTGATTTGAAAATACACCATCTTCAACTTCAATCTTTTTCTTATGAAATAAAAAAAAAAACCCCATATCACTAAAAATCTAATTAGATAAAATAAATAAATTTGAAGAAAAAGAGCTATGATGAATTGAAGTCAAAAGTGGGAGAGGTGGGGAAACGAAGCTTTCGAAAATCTTTGTGTTGACGTCGCTCTTCTTATTCAAAGCCGCAGCGCATCTGGAGGAGGTCGCCGGTGGAGACGCCGGCGATGATGGGGTTCCAGGGTTCCTCCTTGTTGCGGAGGTACACCAAGAAGAGGCCACCCCTGACGACAAATTTGCAACCAATGCGGGGAATGCTCATGGGGTGGCGACATAGTAATTGAACGGAGGGGGTGGAGGAAAAGCTTGAAGAGGAGAGGAGAGGCGAAGAGAGAGAGTGAGATTTACAGGGGAGAGAGAGAGAGAGACGAATTTACAGAGGAGAGAGAAAGAGAGATTGCTCAGTTATGGAAAGAACAGGTGAGAGAGTATTATAAAATTAAAAAAAAAAAAAAAGTTTGACTAACGGTGGATAACGCGGTTTGGTCAGATGGGCTTAATTGCACGGTTTTTTTGAGTTCGGGAGTTTAGTTGCACACACAGTGAGTAAGGAGAGTTATACGCTATAAGGGCTACCACTTAAAGGGCCTATCTACACCTTTTCCCAAATAAAAATAATAAAATTAATTTTTTTGTTATTTAGATGGATTAGAACTTTAGAATGTCCCGACACTCTTATTATTTTTATCATTTGAGTTCATTTTGTTTGATTTATATCCTATTGAAAAAATCACAACTTAAAGATAAAAATGCTCAATTATACATCTTATCAATGATGCAAAGGTTCTCAAAAAAAATGATGCAAAGCAAACATAGTTTAAAAATCAGTCTTAAAATTTTTATAATTAGTTCGGGTAATCAAATTCAATAACACAAAAACTTGGATATAACAAGGTGTACCATACAATTGGGTTACACCTGCACTCAGACCCTAATCGGTACCCTGTCCCAAAACCGCATCCTGACCCAAATCGTGTAAATGACACTATTTTGAATGCGGATGCAACCCAATTATACGGTACGTCCAATTGTACCTAAGACCACCTCTTTGAATAATACCATTCTCACACTGAGTTGAAGGTAAAACTAGTCCATATACACACCGGCGAGGTGATCACATTCAACACAACAAAATGAAAAATTTAGACCAAATTCAAATACTAATTATTTGTGAAGTGCAAATGGCGCAACCAAACAAGTTCACACACTTTTAACAATGGCGGAGCTGTAACCACTCTGATCATCCCAATACTTGGACCACAGCATCACTCCGCCATACTTCTTCGACCTCCGTATCACCGGAAGAATCTCCGAAGTAAGCACATCCGCCGGAATGAATCCGCTACCGGCGGCCTGCGGTGCCGCCGGCAGCCCTAGAAATATCTTCCCCGCTTTAACCGATCGCGTCCACCGCATCCACGAATTCTCCAAATTCTTCGGGTTTCCCGACGTGTACTGGCATGGAGGATTATTGTAGAACTGCACCCAAACGTAATCGAAGAGGCTCGTGTTCAGTGCCGCCCCCATCAACCGATCGGGGAAGGGGCACTGCGGAGCGCCGGTGACGTACACTTTTCTCCCATGTTTCCCCAATCGTTTCAGATATTTTACCAGATCGTCGTAGTGCAGCGGCGATCCGAGCTCGATATCCAAGTCCACGCCGTCCAAAACGGCGTCGCCAAGGGGGCGGGAGGCTGATCCGCCGCCGCCGAGGAAATTGTTCCACAGATAAACGGAGAAAGCTCGGGCGTCGTCTCTGGACGAGAGAGAGTAGTTTCCGATGCCGCCGCCGATGGAGAGCATGACCTTGATGCCACGGCTCTGACAGGCACGGATGCCGTCGCTGACGACGCGGCAGGAGTTAGTGGCGGGGTTGCAGTGGCCGGCGAGGTTGAGTTCGGGGGTTTGGCCGCCGCCGAATTTGTTGAGGAAGGCGATGTTGATGTAGGCGAATCTGCCGGTGGCGCAGGTGTCGGCGAGAGTGCCTTCGTTACCGTTTTGGCCCCAGTAGACGGCGATGCCGCCTCTCGCTGAGGTGCGGAGGAGGGCTTGGAAGAGGAGGAGGAGGAGTGGAGATAGGAATTGGCGTCTACTTTCCATTATGTTTGATTTATGCGAGTATACATTTAGTTAAGGTATGTTATTTATAGAAATAAGTTATAAGATGGGTTGAAAACTTTAGTATTTTACTCTTTAGGATATTTTTTTATAATCTACAAGTAATATAAAAGTAAACTCTAATTATGGGATTGGGAATATTTTGACTAGTGAATGTCTGCCAATGCAATTGGAGGGTTGATGAAGTCAACTAATAATATTGTTTTGATGCATTCAAATGTAAACTGTTTATCTGATAATCAATTATTAGTATTTTATTTCATCTTATATACTTTCTCCGTCCGTGATATCGTTTCACATTATGAACCGTGCGAGTTTTAAAAAAAGTGATGAATAATAGTAGATATATATAGTAGTGGATATTGTAGTGAGTGAAGTTTGGGTCCCACTATTGTTGTAAGTGGATGTTTGTGGACCCTACTTCTATAAATGGAAGTGAAAATGATATCGCGGACGGACCGAAATGGCAAATATGGAAACGATATCGCGAATAGATGAAGTATGTTAGAAGCACACCCTCTTGTATTTGAATATGCATGATGCGTTCATTCTAATTAAAATTTTAATTAGAGATTGATAATTTAATTGGGATTTGAATATTCACAAAATTTTACATATATGCTAACAGCATCAGCAGCACGGCTCGTGGAGCGAGCGCAAGCCCGGCTCACTCGAGCCGCATACCGTTGTTGGGGCCTCGGATTGAAGCGCGGCCCTGGCTCGATGCGCGAGGAGAGAGAGAGAGAGCAATGTGTCATTTGCACGGCCCAATAAAAAAATAATTTGAAATGTTGAGGTTATGGACTATTCTGAGCAATTTACAATTATTTTTTTAATGGCACCAACACTTTATTTCTAATTTTCTTTTATAAATACTCATTTTTCATACATCTTTATGCCATATTTTACTCATTTCTCTCTTCATCTATTTCTCTTCTTTTTTTAAAAAATGTCTTCTTCTTCCAACATTTCCTCCGGCGATGAGGTTCCGACCGGTCCGGTTCCAGTTGTTGGGCGAACATTCCAAGAATTTTATTTCATTTGTATATTGGGGTAAATTGGGATGTTACACTAGTGAATACAAGTATATTCGTCATAAAGTCTTCATTGTCTACATGCTCCAATAAAATAGATAACAAATGAATTATTGTTTGATCGGAAGACTTTCAATAATGCATTCTCTTCGGAATAACAAAAACAAAAAGAGTTGGAATAACGCCATTCACTCCTACGTGAAAGCGACAAACATGGTGACACCACGATTTTTCGATTTAAGGTGTGAAAAGTAAGGAGTATGAATACATTATACATCAGTTACAACGTTTAAAGTGCTGAATACATGGTAAAAAAAACTGTGCAAGTAAATAAGATATCTACATGACAGTAATGAAAACAAATGCTTGTTCACCAACTTATTGGCCATTAGTTTTTCTAACATCAGTGTTAGTTTCTGTATAACTCGATTGAAGGGAATCATCATCAGTCTTGAAACAAAGCCTTGGAAACAGTAGAAGACGACGAGCTGCCAAGATCATGAGTTCCAGCTCTAGAGCAAGCGCGTTTATTTCCAGTCATTGGAGTCTCACAAACCACACTGTAGCTGTGATTTTGCTTATCCTTCCGTTTTGATTTGCTGGGACGAGGATCATACTTACATTTCGTTGCCTTGGGTTGTTGCTGAGGTGCCCAGACTCTCTGCAGATCAAGAGCCTTGCTTACAAAGGGTGCAAATCTTCGAGCCCTCTCCCTTCTCTCGCGAGCTTCATTAAGGCTGCGTGTATAATCATCTATTCCACTCTCTTGTAGACTATCATGTGAGGGCTCTCCTTCAGTGGAGACTGAATGGTTGAGGCTGTTGGCCTCGGCCTTGTCTTTTCTGTCGTACTTATCTCTCCATGATTGATTGCTATCCTCACTGTTAAACAGGAGGCTCGGAGCTTCATCTTCCTCACCAAATGGCAGCAAGTCCATTTCACTGTATATGCCTTTCACAACATCTTCTAGTTTGGCTGAATACCTGTACAAAATATGGATGTTAGAACTCAAACCAAACTCCTCCCTTCATGTTTATTCATTGAATACCGCTCAATTGAGACCTTTTAATTTTTTTAAATTAGATTTCCTTTGTGACATGCGACCACATTTTCACAAGGTCGCTGATATTGCTAGTCTTGTATATTGAATACCATTCAGGAATGAAGGCTCGTAGATCAAAAGTTTATCATAAAAATTATAATAATAAGACCGCAGTTTCATATTTCTTGATGCAGGACTTATTCGTAGCACAGAAGAAATTGGTTAACCAGTTACAACCGCAAAAGGGGGATGACGCTCACTCACAAACAAACAATATGAGTAACCAAAAGAGCAGAAAATAGATTAATCCAGAATGCTTTATTGCTTGTATCACAATTCTTGTACTTTCAAGAAAGTTTACTTGAGTTCTGCATCTTTTATTCATGCTTAGCTACATTAAAAGAAAAGGCTAAATACATAAATTGCTACATGGACGTATTGATGATTGGAGAAGAGTGTTTACCTTGCTTTGATAGTACGCTCAACATAATCGTATAAGCTAACATGACCATGAATTCCACCAGCCACGAGGAACTGAATGATCTCTAACTGGGAGCATATCTGCTGCAGTAGCTTCTGTTTTCTTGAGTCACTCATCACCGCTGCAACATCTGGTCGCAGAATCTCCATTCGAAGTAGAATCTGCAGCTCATATCTTGTGCAAATCAAGGGACAACCAAGGACTAAGAATTTTTTTTAGAAAAGGAAAACTAGAGTAAAATACATTTTACTGCCTCAAACCAAAAAAATCACAGAAAGGATACTCTCGAACTATAGCTTCTGATGATGAAGAGGAACTTGGATCCTGGTGTACCTTCTTCATTTCCTTAGGTGATCTAAGTAGGAGTTTAATTAACTTCTCACCTACATCCTCAATATTAGGATCATCTGAAGTTCCTGCCGATTGTTGAGCTTCGGTGTTAATTTCACTCTCACGCTTTTTATGCAGCCAATGAATGGAGGATTTGACAACTCGCTCAGCCAGCTTCTGCAAGTCCATACCCGACTCCAGACCATGATGGATTCGTTTAGAGAGAATGTTCAAAAATGCATCTAGAGTCTCTACTTTCGAAACAGGCACAACTTCCTCTTGCACTGGAGAAGACTTGGGCGATAAAACATTACAACCAGAAGTTTCCTCAATGCACTTGGTTCCAGGCATTGCTTTTAACAAACATTCTTCGACTTTGCTAATTTGTTTCATCCAGCATTTAAGGAACTTCAGCTTCTTGGATTTTTCCAAATATCTGGCAGTATAAAGCTCAAACAAGTCGAAATTTGATCCTTCAAAACCTTCTTTACGAAAAGAACTCCATGTCATCTCCTGATAGAGATGCCTTTGGTTCCTTTTCCTTTTTCCATCTCCATACTGTTTACAGTTACCAGACGTTGAGGCATCTGTTTGGGAGCCTGAACATGCGTTTGAGTCATTCATTTCCTCAATGCAGGCATCACGGGTGGTGCCATCAAATCCACTTCTACCTCTCAGAGAATCAGCATCTGAGATGTGGAGTACAGCCAAATGAGCTGTAAAAGGCTTGAGACTACCCATTAATGTATCTCCATTACTACTCGAGAGGGAAATCGAGGCCCAATAACCATTCATATGAAGAAAACTCAAAAACATTTGCCAGGTGGGCAAATGATTTCTGTAAGTCAATCCGCCCATTTCTTCGTGCAGCATCTCAAGAACCCTGTCTGAGAAGAAGTCAGCACCACTCTTCTTCTTGTTTCTTTGCGACTCCTGAAAACACTCACGTACCAAAATGATATCTGATGAGCCTCCAGCCTTCTCATGCGTGTTATAGCTATGAACATTCTTAACATGTAGCTTCATCGTTCCTTCACCAAATTGATTCCAAAATGCATTTCGACTGTAGAAACTCTGTGAATCTCTAGATTCCATGCCATTAAAAATATCATCAGTTTCAACAGTACAAGACAGACTCTTTAGGATCACAAGCTCAAGTTCACAGAACTTACATTCTAAAGGCTTCCCTTTCACATCCAATATCTCAAGATTCAATTCTCCACTATATTTTCTTCTACCAATACCACCAAAATCAACAAAGTTGAACGACACCCCAATTTGGGGATAGATCAGCGCTAGAGGCAACAAAACCGAGCACAAGACAATCAAATCACTAGAACAAAAACCCCATCCAATTTTCCTGATCTCATCCCTCATCGCCACTAATCTTTCCCCGCATCCATTTTTCTTATCAATTTCAGATTCATCAATCTTGACATCAACCCAGCACAAATGGATATCCCGAACAGAAAATGCTTCTCGAACAACGCAAAATGCATCATTAAACTCACGCATCTCCAGATAATCAACTAAAGAATTAACTGATTGGCCAATTGGCGAAAACAGAATAATCAAATTAGAAGGAATTTTCACAAAACCTCCATCTGTAAATCCACCCTCACCTGAAAGTCTATCCAGCTCACTCTCCCACGCATAGTCATGAACTAACTGAAGCAACGAGCTGGCGGCATACGATGCACGGGGGCAGCACGTTGAATTCGGCAGATCAGTGAGGCTAGATATGCAATTTAATGTGGTGGAGAGGGAATCTAGAGTCTCCGGAGGGAGATTGAAGGAGAGGGAACGTGTAGAGAGTAGGCGGGGGAGAGCTGCGGCAGAACGCAGCGGAGAGAGGGAGGAGAAGAAGAGTTTGAAGGCAGAGAGGGTGGCGGAAAGCGGAGGAAAACGGAGGAGGCGGTTTGCGGCGGATATGACGGCGGAGAAGTAGGAGGAAGGGTTTTGGAGTGTGAGAATTGGATCTAGGTCAATGAGGAGGACTAAACGTTGAGTTTCCGAGAAATCCAGTGGCTGCCGATCCGCCAGCAACATTGACGGAGGGTTCATTTGGCGGTGGCAAGACTAACGTGCGCCGGATGTGTAATGTTCCGGCATCAAAGTGAGCGACAGGAGAAAAAATGGGATAAGATCGGAGGGGGAAATCTAATATGCGCTGCGGGCGGGAAAACAATAAGAAGTGGCGGGCGAATGTTTTAAATATTTTGTGCGCTTTTTAGGGGCAGTTTCGACTTATGATAATGTGTGATTAGTTGAAAAAGCAAAACGACGACGCACTAAACCCTATCTTCATCTTCTCCACTTTTCCAATTCTATGCATGGGGTCTTCAACTCTAAAACAGTCTACGTTTCCTCACCATTTTCCACTTTCAATCTCATCTCTGAAAAGCAATTAAAACCAGAAAAGGGAAAGGGACCCAAAAATAGATAAAAATGCCCTCAATTTCTGCCTTCAAATTTTCAATTCTCCCGCATCCACCACTCTCTAGCCCAAGGTTATATTCATCAACAAGCCCTTCAATTTTCAGAAAATTCGGACCCTGTCCACATTTCTCCTCCTCAGCGTCGATTTCTAGAAGGTCCCTTTTTCGGCGCAAATCGTCGGAAGAAGAGGCGGGAGTTGCAGAGGCTGCGGACGAGTGGCTGCAAAAATTGCCGGATAAAAAGAAAGCGTTGTATTCTCACAGTTTGCCGTGCGTGGAGGCGTGGCTGAGGAGTTTAGGTTTTTATCAGAGCAGAGATGATAGAGCTGTTTGGTTTGTGGAGAAGCCTGATTGGCATGCACAGCTCTCGCTTGATGTCACTGATTTGTACATAAGGTTTGTGCTTCTAAAGATTGATTTTTTCCTCAAGTTTGTCTGCTGAGTATTATTCAAGATTTTTTAGGGGCTGTTTGATTGTCATGTGACTGAAATTGGTGGTTTGCATTTTGTTTCTTGTTCTAACTAGTAAAACTTATTTGTTGGAGTATGTTTTTGGGTATCAAGTGATTTTATGTATGCATGATATTTTGTTAGTCTTTCTTTGTTTTAAAGGGTATATATGTTATAATAAACCGAGAGTAAGCGAAATAAGTATTTATGTGGTTCAACTACTAATGAGTGTATGGATCGAGGGAGAATTTTTTTGATGATAACTTGGTAAGCCAGCCTACAGGAAGGTAGACATTCCAGTATATAAAAATGATGGTGATAAGCCTCTAGGGAAGAGAGGGATTTTTAGTAAGTAGGAACTAATAATTGAGAGTTAAAAAGAAAGATCGAAATCGAAACATACCATGCAATAGAAAATGCAGTAGAATAAGATGGTGAAGTTGAAGTCACTTTGAACTTTTCTTTAGAGATGCAACATATTTTAAGCACTCAAAGCTAGTTTGAACTATTTTTCTTTGTAGAAAAATCATTATTTTAAGTTTCAAAGCATGTAACAGATCTTCGGTTTGACTTAAATTTTATTAAATCGAAGACGGTGCTCTTGATCCACCTCCACCACTATGATGCAGCGATCTGCAATACTAATGAAAACAAGTAATATTTGAGTTTAACTTCTCAAGGAGCCCTACTCAACATATCTGTAGGACTGTCGTGAATAGGAATCTTTTCATGAAAAAAAATGCTACATGAGCAAAAGTGTCACGAACAAACTAACATTCAATATCAATGTGCCTATTCATTTCATTAAAGATCTTGTCCTTAGTCAAATGAGTAGCAGTTTGGCTGCTGTAGGAAATGGTGATCATTTAACACCAAGAACTAGATCCAAGCAAAACTCTATCCCAAATACTTATTTTGATTAACTTTGTCTCTACATAAATTTGGAGATATATCACATATTTTAGCAAAGAGTTGTTTTATTCAAGAGCTCCTTTTGATATTTGAATACTTTGCCTTCACTTGAGTCATTATTGACAGAGTGGATTGGTAATATTCTTTTCATCTGATAACATTCAAATGTTATGTTCCTTACAAGTTCTTTACAATAGAGATCTATGTAATTTTAATTTTTTTGAAATAGAACTCGAGTTGATTTTGACTTATGGATGGGAACTAACTTCGTTCTCTATTAAAACAGAAATTAGGTTCTTTATCTTTACCATAGAGATCTATCTGCAGCCCCTGATTTGAGGTCTACATGGACTTATGGAAAAACGTTCTTGTTGAATATCTATCTTCACAATATATTTCTACTTGATCATGTTAAACTAGTGGAGATAATGTTTGTTGGAATAATTTGTCTGGTAATGATATCTTTTAGTTTGTTAAATAAGTAGTCTCTCATTCATAAGAATACATGTTGGCATCTTCAATCAAGTTGTGGCTTTTTAGGGTTGCACAAAATTTATAGTACTTGTCAAGCATTAAAAAAGCTAAGCTGTAGTTTTAGAAAGGGTATTCATCAAACTCAGGAGATAAGTTTACTCCTTTAGTTGCTTAATATCTGACTTACATTCTTGAATCTTGATATTATGTAATTTAGTTGAACATGTTGGTTGTGCAGGTATCTCAAGAGTGGAGCAGGGAATCTTGAGAAAGATGTCGAAAGAAGATTCAGCTATGCCCTCAGTAGAGAAGATATCGAAAATGCCATACTGGGAGGACCATGAAATCACTGTGATTTGAATATTCATCTAAATAAAATTATATGATTTCTGATCATTAATGTTATACAAACCTTCAATTTGGTGTATATTTTTGTCCGTTGCATTTGAGTATAATGAAATTGAAATCTGCATGGTTTACTCAAAGACTTCATTCCGCAAAAGCTCAAGTTCTACATATTCTAATACTTGATTACATGTCAGGATTAAAGTTGGATCATTTTGATTCATAATCATGAACAAATTAATCAGTTGGATTTATTGCGATTGTGCAGCCTGATTATGCGACCAATATTCCTTCACAAGCTGAGCAAACAATGAATCTTCTCTCTTCATCAGCTTCATCGGTTCATCATACTCCACCAACTTACCTGTTTATCAAATCACAGATTCACTTGTTTATTAAATTATGTCACATACTCAATCTCATGTCTCAGTGCTGGAAACACTCACCATCACTGATGGCGAGAACCTTCGTGGAGTCCATCACTGTGGGTATTCTGTGAGCCACCGTGATGACCGTGCAATCTGCAAACTCCGTCCTTATAGTTTTCTGCAAGATCGTGTCAGTTGCATTGTCAATCGAAGCAGTTGCTTCGTCTAGAACCAAAACCTTGCTCCGTCTCAATAAGGCACGCCCCAAACAGAACAACTGACGCTGCCCCATACTCCAGTTGGATCCATCTTCCACAACTGTAATCACATTTAGTTTGTCAACTAGAATCCATTCAAGAGGAACACCCCAGTGCATCAGTTTTATTAAATCATAATTGTGATTAATAAGCCCTAGTGTTGAGTAATAAACTTAATGAGGATTGATGAACCCTATTCAATTATCCAGTTTTTTGAAGCTTACCAGATGCATTTAACCCCTCTTCTTTCTCCTGAACAACCTCTTTGAGCTGACATTTCCCTAGAATCTATACATTTCGACAAAGAAAACAAGAGCCAAAAAGGAAAACGTCAAAATGCAACGATTAGAAAAGACTACACTCAAATTTTCATCGATCATAAGAGACTAATTGTTCGAAAAGTTTACCTCCCATATCTCCATGTCACTGTGCTGGCCCAATGGATCCAAATTGAATCTCACAGTTCCAGTGAAAAGAGTAGGGTCTTGAGGTATGATCCCAAAGTGAGACCTTAGGTCATGAAGCCCAATGGTGGAGATGTCGACTCCATCTACCACGATCTTCCCTCCCACTGGCTCCACCAGACGAAAGAGGGCACTGATTAGAGTAGTTTTCCCACTGCCAGTTCGACCAACAATGCCAATTTTATGTCCTCCCTCGAACGTGCAGCTAATCCCACGTAAAACAAGTGGTGCATCTGCTCTATATCTGATCTGTTTAAATCAAAACGACTCGTTATGCATGCCTTTAAAACAGGCTGATGATACCTGAGAACTAAGGCAAAGAAAGGTTACCTGCAGGTCTTGAATCTCTACTCTACCCTCACTTGGCCACGTGGTTGGTGGTCGACTCTCTTCTATCACTTCCGGGGCCTCACTCGGTATGTGCATATACTGGTCGAGTCTTTCGACAGAAATTATGTAGTTGGACAACATACACTGGTTATTAATGGAGAAAACCAGGGACATGTTTAGTGACAGACCATATGACAAAGCCATTCCAATGAATCCTGCAACAAATATTGAAGGTCATGTAAGAAATGCAGTAAGATGATAACCACGAAACATATGTTTTAAATTAGTACTATCACGCACCAGAGCTGAAAGTTCCAGTCGGAAGTAAAACCATACAAAGTCCTGCAAAGGAAAGAACTGTTGCACTAATGGTTTCCAGCCTTTGAATCAACCACTCATTTGCTGAAAAATAGTTGAAGTAAGGACTGCCATTCGTGTCGATCAGTTGAAGATTCTTTGCAAAAAACCTATCTTCCTCGTTAAAAGCTCGTATCGTAGTGACTCCAGCTACAGATTCAGCAAGATGGTTAGCTACAAGAGATTTTGTGGTTCCATTGATCCTCATCAGCTCTTTCGCAGAGCAGTAGTAGTAGCTCTGTAGATATAAAAATTTGAATCAGAATAATTGTTTAAACATAGACAACGCCTATAAACTCTGTATCCGTAGTGAAAAACGAAACAGCTACCTGTAGTCGAATAGCCAGAATGATCATTGGTATGGAAACAAACAAAACTTGCCATGTTATAATGGCCAAAACAGCAAGGTTAGCATAACAATTCGTAGTCGATCCAACTGTGAATATCAAGTTGAAGGGGAGATCGAGATCAACGATACTCAAATCAGCAGAGACCTGTGCCAAAAAAATCATGCACACATATTTAGTTTTAAGGATATCATAGCATGTGAAAAGATCAGTTCCAGCTTGGATTACCCGGCTCAGTATTCGTCCCAATGGCGTAGAGTCATAAAACGACATTGGTGCACGGAACAATGATATTAGCAGCTGCGAAAACAATGCTCTTGACGACTGCAGGCCCATAGCAACAGTGGTTAGTGTTCTACAGAGAAGAAACAGTGTTGATACGACCCCGATGATCAAATATACGAGGATCAATCTCAAGCTGTCGACATTCGGATCATCAACATTTGCTGCCATCCAAGAATTCTGTAGTATCTGACCAACAACAAACGCTATGTGACAGAGAGTAGCCACGCTGAACGTCAAGAATCCCTTGTTCTGCTTTAGATACAGGATATACGGCTTAAATCCAGTATCTCCGATCTCCCTCTCTTCTTTTTTTATCAACTGATCAACCCCGGCTGCTGGCACGTTCTGCTCAGTGTAACTCTTACGAATCTCTTTTAAGGAAGCTGCACTCGTTCGGGTCTCAGTCATCTCCGAGAGCCCTTCAGAACCAGCAGTCTCTCTGTGAGCATGAATAAGATCCTGAAATTCTTTGCTCGAGTCCAGCAATTGAGAATATGGAGCCGCACACAAAATCTCACCATCCGACATCAACTGTCAAAACCAAAGTGGAAATACTTAATTTCTCATAAAAGGAAAAATGAAACATCTCTGTCCAAATGAATCCAAACTCACCAACACAGAATCAAAAGCTGGAAGAAAATCAACTTGATGAGTCACCAGTAAAACTGTCTTCCCCGAGAGGGCACCCACGATGTATTCCTGTCCGTCCCAACCGAGCATGTTAGTTAACAGTCGGGAAAGTTAGAAGTTCAAAAAATATACAGATACACTTACGTTAAACAGGCTTGTGGCCGTGTGTGCATCAACAGCGCTAAAGGGGTCATCCAAGAGATATACATCGGCATTCTTGTAGAGAGCTCGAGCAAGTTGAATCCGCTGCTTCTGACCACCACTAAGATTAATGCCTCTCTCCCCTATCTCAGTGAGATCACCATAAGGTAGCAGCTCAAGATCCTTCGAGAGCGAACATCTCTCCAGCGTATCTTGATATCTCTTGCTGTCCAAGGCTGACCCGAAAAGAATGTTGTCTCGGATACTCCCTGTCTGTATCCATGCTGATTGTGAGACATAGGCAATGGATCCTTGTACTTGAACCTGCAAATTTATGTTACAGCATTAGTTAAGCTTAAAACAGTCCCATGATGTGCTTCGACACTAACAACCTAAATCATCAACATTATTCACTATAAAATGAATGAAGAGAAGGCAAGAAACTCACCGTTCCTCGGGTTATTGGAACCTCTCTAAGAACTGCAGCAAGAAGGGTGGACTTGCCGGAACCCACTTCTCCACAAATAGCAATCTTGTCACCATGTTTAACTTCCAAATTGATATTACGAAGTGTTGGCTTCAACGGATCCTCATCCCACGACAGATCAGCCGACTTAAAACAAACACTGGATGCTTTACCATCTACTTGCGACTTTGCCCGGACGTTTGCAGTTTCCAGCTCAGGCGCCTCGAGAAACTTCACTATCCTGGTAAATGCAACCTTAGCTTGAATGAACACTGCAAGAACATCAGGAATCGTTCTGATAGGATCCTGAACGAGGCGTAGTGTCGCCACAAAAGTGAAGACATTGCTAGAAGACAACGGAACCCCAATGACATAGCATGCACCGAAGGTAGCTGCAGAGACTAATACAGGAGAAGACCAGAAAAGGTAGGAATTGTATGCTTTACGCAGCTGAACAGCCGACAGGCATTTATCTTCGATCCTTCTCAGATTCTCTACGACGTGCCTGAAATGAGTCTCCCAAGCGTATAATTTCAGCACCTTCATATTCACAAGAGCCTCGCTCATGGCCTTCAACCTTCCGTCCTGCGCCACCATGATCCTCGACTGGAACTTATGCTGCAACTTTGCAAGAGGCATGTTGCAGAGAACAGTTAGAACTATGACCACTATGGATGCAATCGTTGCTAGTCCGACAGCATCGAAGAGGATGATGACCGCGAGGCAGAGTTGGAGAGATGTCGTCCATATCTGATGGAACCAGAAAGGGAATTCTCCGATTCTGTAAGCATCAACAGTTACATAGCTCATTATCTCACCACTCGAATGAACCAGTCGAGCAGCGTTCGATAATTTCAGTTGTTTCTGGTAAACGGCTGCAGTGAGTAGTGATCTCAGCTTAAGACCGATTAGCCTTGATCTAAAGTACCACTGTCGTTGTGCTACGGATTCAGTGATCTTCGTTAGGAAAAGTGTTGCGACCAGCACGTATTTCTCGTATTCGGAGCTAGCATTGCCTTCTGCAACATTGATAAAGGCTTTGAGCAGCACGGGGCCAGCAGAGACGGCGATCACCTTCAAGCCCGCAAATAACCCCGACACGAGGATCTCTTTCCAGTGGCACAGCAGAATGATCTTCCAGATGGAGGGAGGGCTGGAAACACTAGATTCTTTCTGCTTGTTATATATCTCTATAAATAGAAAGTAGCACGACTCTGCCCGGTCATCCTCACGCAGCTTGGGCATATCTTCATCCTCAAGAGTTTTCTCTTTCCCTCTCTTCATCAATGGATTCAACCACCAAAAGGTAAGATTGCTCAAAATTCCTGCTTCTGCAAAGGGCGTCACCTCTCCATCAGACGACGTTTTACTGCTCCCATTGGCAACACCGAGCAACGGATCACAAACACCACTCTCGTCATCATCCTCTTGATATCTGTAACCTTTGTATACGCATAAGATCAACATACTCGACCCAACAAACGATAATATGTCCAAAATTATCTTAACTGACATCTCTTTACGAAGAATGGCAGTGAAAACCGATAATCCACATGTGATTCCAGCAAAAAGGAACACGAGAACGGATAAAAGCCTCAAAGGAGCTCTTGAAAAACGCTGCCCCTTGAGACTGACAGTTAACCCCAGCAGCAGCCATACTAATCCGTGAAACATGTATAGCATCCACCAATGCAGGGGCAAAACAGAATACGATTTTCGCAGCTTCTCTTCCAAAATCCAGACTCCGAAAGATAAATAGGCCAATCCCAGAAAACCATTATAAATTGCTGTTGCTAGCTGCAAACTTGAAATGCTACGAAAAGATGCAGCCACGCTCGAAGACTTGAATGGTTTCTTGAAAAATATGGTGAAGAAGAACATGACCAAGAGCAGGACATCAAAACAAATTATCAAGACATGATTGATGCAAGAAGACGGTTGCGTCACAAAACTCAAATCTGCAGCACAAGATGCTCCGTCTCCGCCTGCACAGTCGGATTCCCCACAAAACACACTCCACAGATTCCCCATCTCTCCCTTCCTATTTCACACATAGTAGCTAATGCACATCAGCAAAGCATACTTGAGAAGTTGGCAATCAACATGTCATATAATAAGTTTAAATCGCTATTTAAGTTGACCATCGAAAGTCCTAAAGAAAAGAACAAGACTTCTATGGTTGACACAAAACATCAACTATCAAAGAAACCAATCACGGAGAGGAGAGTTAGAAGAATGGAAACTTAGTTCTTTCTTACAACCTTAGACAAGACAAGAAAAGATGAACTCGTGCTCTGCAAAAGTTTTCCGATGAAAATCTCCCAAACCCCACTTAAACAGACTTCATTCGACACAGGATTCTCATCAGTCATCAAAAAACCTGCCTTGAGTTTTTACAGCTGTATCTTTACCGAGGAGAAACGAAGCTAAGGAGAGTGATTTAATGCTCACAACAAACAGAAACTAGTAAAAAATAACCAAAATAAATAAAGCATGACCAAGACCCGTAATAAAGTAATCGGGCTATGCTTGTGCGTCAACAGTATCAAATACATACATGCATATATGTATATCAAATTGTTTCCATATTTCAACTGCACAGCTGTGACATGCTTAAAAAAGGAAAGGGCAGCCGCTGACGAAGCAATCTGAAACAAACACGGAACTCAAACAAATGATAAATATGTTCTTAAGATTAAATATTGCTCCTGAGTCAGTGCTCAAGATCATATGCATATTATACTATATCAAAAGAAATAAATAAAATTAAAAAAAAAAAAGAGCAAAAAAGATGAATAGAGAGAGATAATGGGGTGCAGAGACTTACCAGACAACTCCACCGGCTTCGGAACTGTCGACGAAGCAGTTGTTACTCCTCCCGAGTAGGGAGGAACATATATAATTATATATATTAATGATGTTTTCACATAACAAAAGTAATTTAAATTCAAGATTTAACAATTAAGTCTTGTTAATGGTAAAGATTGTGCGGTGAAGCTGCAAGCGGCGACGGGCTTGAATGTACAAGCCGTTGGCTGCATACGAATCAAAATCATCAATCAGGGAAGTATGTAATGAGTAGTGTGTGCGCGTGTGTATATATATATATAATGATATGTGTGTATGTGCGTGTGTGTCAGTGTGTGATGAAGCATAGCGTCATTGCTCACGTATCTCGGCGCTCGACAAGTGTTGCCCTGCTTTTTAATGCTCCCTGCTTCTACTAGACAAGACTAATTTCCTATATTCTAATACTACTAAATAGTCAATTTATTTGGATTATTTCATTTTCAGCTTGTGGCGTTGAGCAGTTTCCATTTCACAATACGAACTGTGTTGATATAGTAGTTCAGTAAAACACATAGGGGTAATTCTTTTTCAACATATATACAATGGATACTAATCAACCTAGCTATCATAACTCTAAGATAAGAATTATCTTGACAAACATCGGAAACTGAGCCTCCTTCCTTGAGATTAATGTCTGTAAATGTGACAAAAAAGAAAGTGGTGTTTAATGAAACCAACACCTAAAACTACACGATGAAACAGTAAACTATACCTATTGGAACTGATCGGAAAGAGCGAAGTAGAATGATCGGGAACTTAATACGAGAGAGAAAAATGACTGTTGTATTAAAAATATGAGATAGCGTAAAAAATAATACACGAGCTCGGGCCCTATTTATAGATTTACAAGCGGAGGGGTAGAATAGTAAAAACATCTTCGGTGCATGCGTCCTGCGTGGTGGAAGGGTACGTTGGTAATTTCGATAATACGCGGGAGACCTTCCCGCGCGTTTATTGGCTCCTCTGATGGAAGTGTCTTCTCTGGCGAAGGCGTCTTCTCTGGTGATATTGACATCTCTGGCATGAGGGATTCCTCTGGTAAACACGTCTTCTCTGTCGTGAAGAACTCCTCTGGTAAACACGTCTTCTCTGGCAAGGGCATCTCCTCTGGCGGTAATGACTTCCCTGATGGAGTTGACTTTTCTGATGACGATGACTTCCCTGACGATGGTGACTTTTCCGGCGCGGATGATTTCTCTGGAGGAGAGGGCTCCTCTGTCAAGAATGACTTCTCTGGTGCGGATGACTCCTCTGGCTAGAGTCATTCCTCTGATGGATGAAATCCTTCTGGTATAAATGGTTCTTCTGACCCATACGGCTCCTCTGATGAGAGTGGTTCCTCTGATTTGTACTCTCTCCCTACTCTGCATATATTGCTCCTCACCAACCACTCCCCCCTCTAGTCTGGTTGAACCGGGTATTCTTCGTGTTCAACCAGTGGTGTGTTATCAGCATCAAAGCTTTGTTATTTTCCTTGGCCCCTGTAAATCATAAAGACATAAGCATTTTGACATTTTGACATTATGAGAGTAAAAAGAGGCCCTGTAAATTGTTCTCTGGCATTTTTGTTACTCCCGCTCCCTGGTCTGGCTAGTTCACTCTGGAGAGGTGCAACTAGTCAGAGGACTCGCCCGCGTGGATGACGTCATCCGCATTAAATGTCTGCCCAGTCTACAGCATTTTCCCCGTACCCGAGGTTACTTTTTAACCTTTGCGTCCTTTCGCCTTTCCGTATAAATTCCCATCCGTTGATTTCTTCCGTATGCCACGTGCCGTTCATCCCGCGTGCTGGTGGTTACCCGCGTACAATCTTACTTAGCCGATTCGAACTCCCCTTTTTTCACTTATTCTTCTTCTCCAAGTTTTCCGAGCGAATTTTCTGCATTTTCCGGCGATTTCCTCACTGTTCCGGCATTCTCCCACGACCCTTCCGCTCCAGGTTTTACCGTCCATCTTTTTCCGGTCTAGGTAACTCGCGTATCCTCTTCACTGCAATTTTGTATTTAATCGTAGTGTAGTGGTATAACTGTTGGTGCTCTGATTGAGCGTGCTAGAAACCCTAGGGTTGGCATCTCCCATCATGGCCTGTACCTCCGCCCCTCAACCCTCTCGCTCGCCCTCTCCTTCTGCCCAAGACCCTTCATCTTCCTCCCCATCGCGGCAAGATCCTGAAAATCTTCCTTCCCCCTCTGTTTCTAATGAATCTCAAACTGCACCCCCTCCCCCTTCCTCTAAGAGAAAGGGGAAGAAGACCCCTCAACCCCCCAAACGTGTTCCTCCATCCCGTCTTGGTGTCGCGGAGGTGGAGAAATTGAGAAGCAAATGTAGGCATCCTGAAGGTTTAAAATTCGAGGCCTTCTCTAAGGATTCAACGCCTCCCGAAAGCCTTCGCCATCCTAAAGTGATAGTTGTTTGGAAAGCCCAAATAGAGGCTGGTTTAAGGCTCCCTCCCCCTACCTTGCTGGTTGACGTTTGTAATTACTTTCACATCCCCTTTTTTCAAGTCGCTCCTTCTGCTATCCGGAGGTTATATGCCTTCCATGTTTTGTGTCGGGCCAACGGTGTTGGGGACACCGCCAAGCTATTTTGTCAAACCCAGACCCTTCGCATGCAAGGCAATCCCTTGTACAGTTTTGCCTCTCACCCTAAATATCCTACTACTTTTCTTTCCTCCCTGAATTCCTTGGATAAGGGTTTCCTGGAATATTATTGTTATGTGCGCACCCCTTTCGGCAACTGGCGCGATTATGGTGCTTCGGAGCTGGAATGGCATACAAGTCGCACTACTTATAAACCAGCCTCTCCCGAAGTCCCTTCTACCCGTGACCGGAGTATTATAACTCACCTTAATGCTATGAATAAGGCCCAAACTCTAGACTGTAAGTACCTGGCCGAGAACAATTCCTCTCTGGCATATAATGGTCTGTTTCCCCTGTATCCAGCGAGATCAATAGGTAAAAAATATACATTAGAAAACACATTAGCTTTTGTTACCCTGCTTTTAATGATGTGAAATTTTGGTTTGCAGATATGTCTTGGAGATCGAAATGTGGGGACAATTTGCCTGACACCCCTTCTCTTGCTAGCAGCGGAGCACATGGCCCAAGCGGCTCTGCTTCCAGGACAAGTCCCTCGGAGCAGCCTGCTGGTTCCCAACTGATCCCCATTCCCCCTGTAGTTGAAATCCCAGAGGGGAATGTGGAAGCCTCGCACTCCTTTGATGCGGAGGAAGTTGATGTGGGGGCTCTTGTTCACAGAAGTAGGCGCTCCAATGCTGGTGATGCCGCTGGCTCCCGTGAAGAAGATATCCAAGTCGTGGATATTACCGATGGGGTTCCTTCGCCTGATTCGGCTCCCGATGCCACCCTTGCCGATCTTACGAAGAAGAGGAAGAGAGGTTCCCTGATCTCTGTGGGTGAGAAGGAGAGGCAGGAGGGCCTAAAAAAGGTTGGCAAGTCCTCAGAGCCAGCGAGGAGGTCTGCTGGTGGTGTGAAGATTCTTCCTCCTACTGGGGACAAGGGCAAAGGGCCAGCGAAGAAGTCAACTGGTAGTTCCAAGGCTCTCCCCTCTGCCGGTGGAAAGGGTAAGGGCAAAGCTGTGGTGCCCTCGACTGACGAACCGGAGGATCTTGTTCCTGGGCCGATTTCGAGTTTATCGGGGCAGGAATTGATTGACGCCTTGATAGCTCGTGTCCACTCGAAGGACCAAGAGAAAATGGTGAAGCTGACCCGACCGGCTTTGGCTACTCAGCTCTGCCGGTTGGCTCTTCAGGTATCCTGCATCTTATGCTCCTTATTAAGAATTTTTTAAATTACTAACCTTTTTACGGTTTTGTCGGAACCCCTTTTATCTTCTTGCAGGTGGAGTCAGGGATGTGGGGGGCTGTTAAGTGCCTCCATGACTACGAGACGGCTGAGAAAGAACGGGAGAAGGAACAGGCGGACATCGCCAAGCGTGATGATGATGTCGCCGGGGTAGTAGAGCGTCTGAGTAAAGCTGAAGCGGAGATCGCTGATTTGAAAGATAAATTAGCTCAGGTGGAGGTGGAGAGAGCGTCCTTGGCCTCCGAGTTGTCGAGAGCCACAAAGGAGAGCCACGAAAGCTTAGCCAGGTTCAAAGCTGGTTATGAAAGAGACTACAGGGAAGCCAGGCGGGGTTGGAAGAGGATACTTGTGGAAGCTCAGAACCGCGCGTTCGTTCTGGGGGCTCGAGATCAACGCCTGGAGTATTTCTTGTCTCCGCGGGGTCAACATTTCCTGGGGTTGATGCTGGAAGGTACTCTGGAGGCTTTCAAAAAGACCCCCGAGTACTTGGCGGATTTTGGACCCCTCTTTGCTTATGTGATAGAGCAAACAGCTTCCAAGGCATTGGAGATGGCGGGGGCCACCCCGGAGCAACTTGCCACTTTGAATTTCAAAGCCTTGATGGATAACCTCCAGGATGAGGAGATAAATAAGCGGATGGGGATCCCTGCGCATTCTCCAGAGAAGCCAGAGTGGTGGTACCCGGTGCTAGAGAAAGCCATTCCCTATTTTTCTCTTGGGATTGGATCTGACTTGCTACCTTCTGCTCCCATATATGCGCCTGCGTTCTCTGCTACCCTGGCGCGCTTTGTGAACCGGCTGCGGGATCCCTCTGGCGAGAGTTCTCGAACATTTTCTCAGTTCGGCCTGGAGCCTCCCCTGCCCTCTGACTTAACGGCTTCTGCCTTCACCGACTCTGCCTCTTCCTCTGCCGCGGTGGAACAGCTGTTCAACCTGTACCAGAATGAGGATCTGTATGTGCAGGAGGCTGCAACGTTGTTGGATTTGGGAGTTCGTCTTCCCCAAGCGAAGGAAACTGGCCTGTTGCCCGTGTTCTCAGAGAAAACCATTTCTGGTCATGCTTCTGCAAGTGGTGTTCCTTCCCGGGCTCCCTCTGCCTCTGCTCCCGTCTCCTCTGCTGTTGCCCAAGCTGCCCCTATTCCTCCCTCTTGATGTTTCCCCTTTCTCTCCTGACTTTACCAAAAGAAAATTTTGTAACTCTTTAATTTGCATCAATTAAACACTTACCGCCAGTTTTTGATGTACAGCTTTGCTTCTTGAACGTGCTTTAATGAAATTTCGTTCCCCTCCTTGCTTCTTTTATCTCTGTTATTTGTGTTGTTTTCGCTGCCTGTTGAGGTGGGGTTTATATTTCCGTCTTTCCCCTGTTGATTTGAATTGGTTTGTTATGATTGTTGTTGATGCTTCTCTAATCCCCTCCCTTGGAATTGCTTTAATTTCTTGTGATGACTCCTCTTCTGCGGATTGAGATGACTCCTCTGGCGAGGATCGTGATGACTCCTCTGGCGAAGATTATGACGACTCCTCTGGCGAGGATTGAGATGACTCCTCTGGCGAGGATTGAGATGACTCCTCTGGCGAGGATTGTGATGACTCCTCTGGCGAGGATTGTGACGACTCCTCTGGCGAGGATTGAGATGACTCCTCTGGCGAGGATTGTGACGACTCCTCTGGCGAGGATTGTGACGACTCCTCTGGCGAGGATTGAGATGACTCCTCTGGCGAGGATTGAGATGACTCCTCTGGCGAGGATTGTGATGACTCCTCTGGCGAGGATTGTGACGACTCCTCTGGCGAGGATTTGGTTAACTCTTCTAGGAAGGATTTCACCGCCTCCTCTGACGAGGATTTGGTTGATTCTTCTGGAAAAGATTTCACCGCTTCCTCTGACGAGGATTTGGTTGATTCCTCTGGAAAGGATTTCACCGCCTCCTCTGACGAGGATTTGGTTGATTTCTTTGCTGGCGATTTCGTGCTTCCCATCCGCGCTGCTTCCCATCCAAGCTGCTTCCCATTCAAGCTTGAGCACTCTGCGCGGAGCATGGAAGACCCGGAGGGTGCAACCAACTTTCGCGGCTTACGATTAAATAGTAACCCTCTGCGTGGAGCATGGAAGGCCCGGGTGGCACGACCAACTTTCACGGCTTACGATTAAATAGTAACCCTCTGCGTGGAGCATGGAAGGCCCGGGTGGCACGACCAACTTTCACGGCTTACGATTAAATAGTAACCCTCTGCGTGGAGCATGGAAGGCCCGGGTGGCACGACCAACTTTCACGGCTTACGATTAAATGAACACCCTGCACGAGGCTTGGCAGACCCGGGGGGTGCATACCACCTCTCGTGACTTACGGTTAAGGACAACCTCTGCGCGGAGCATGGAGGACCCGGGGGGTGTAACCAACTTTCGCGGCTTATGATTATGTGCCACCTCTGCGCGGAGCATGGAAGGCCCGGATGGCGCGACCAACTTTCGCGGCTTACGATTGAATAGTAACCCCCTGCACGGAGCATGGAAGACCCGGGAGGTGCGACCAACTTTCGTGGCTTACGGTTAAAGGTCCACCCTGCACGGAGTTTGGCAGACCCGGGGGATGCACACCACCTTCCATGGCTTACGGTTAAGTGAACACCCTGCACGAGGCTTGGCAGACCCGGGGGGTGCACACCACCTCTCGTGACTTACAGTTAAGGACAACCTCTGCGCGGAGCATGGAGGACCCGAGGGGTGTAACCAACTTTCGCGGCTTACGATTATGTGCCACCTCTGCGCGGAGCATGGAAGGCCCGGTTGGCACGACCAACTTTCGCGGCTTACGATTGAAAGAACACCCTGCACGGAGCATGGAGGACCCGGGGGGTGCCACCAACTTTCGTGGCTTACGGTTAAAGCAACCTCTGCGCGGAGCATGGAAAACCCGGGGGGTGCAACCAACTTTCGCGGCTTACGATTAAGTGCTATCTCTGCGCGGAGCATGGAAGGCCCGACTGGCACAACCAACTTTCGCGGCTTACGATTGTCAGCAACCTCTGCGCGGAGCATGGAGGGCCCGAGTGGCACAACCAAATTTCGCGGCTTACGATTGTCAGCAACCTCTCTGTTCTGGTTGAGCGTGACCCTTCTGCTCTGGTGGAGCGTAATTCCTCTGATTTGCCCTAGTCTTGCTGAGAAGCGCTTTTTGAATTTAAAAATTGGGACCTACGGGTATACACCCTACTCCCCCCTCTGGTGACATGTGCAATACTCTGTTATGAACATGTTGGCCCAATTATTTCTTACACCCTTCTCCGGCCCATAAGCTCATGCGGGCCCATTATCCCTTAGCCCATTTCTTAAGCCCAGAATCGCCTCTATATATATCCTCTTCCGATCCTTCCAACCCTGGATTCTGTTGATGTTTTGCCTCCCTAGATCGGTTGTAAGGCACTTAAGTAAGGGAATTTCCCCTCCAAACACTCACATCCCTGAGGGCTCCGCCTTTTCCCCTGTGCTTCTGGTGTAGATCTCTAACTTTGTGGTTGTAACGAGTGGAGTTCCCTTGCTTGAGTGTTTTATAACCAGGCTTCTCAGATCTAGCCGTTGATTTCCCAGATCTGGGCGTTGGGTTTCCGGATCTGAGCGTTGGTTCCTCAGATCTGGTCTTTGGTTTGTTCCTCCTCTGTATTCTTTCTTTTTGGCATTCTGACTTGTTGTTTTTCTTGGTATTCTGCAGACACAAAGTGAAGTTGAAGTAGATCTGAGAGGTGAGCGTGTCCCAGCCACGAAGAAGAACTCAGAGTGTTGGGTCATGGAAGAAGAGACGTCCATCCCTGATGCTTGCTTTCCCTTTGACCTGCTAAGAAGCAGTTTTTGTATTTGTTTCTCCCTTGTCCTGCTAAGAAGCAGTTTGCATTTTGAATTTAAAAATTGAGGATTATGGGTATACACCCTATTCCCCCCTCTGGTGACATGTGCAGTGCTTCTGCACGAACATGTTAAGTAGCATATGTAATGTAAGAAAACAAAAATTGAAATAAACAAACACAACACCAGGGAATTCCTTAGAACCACATATCTGTTTTATTGATATTATGGCCCCGGACCTCGTTAAAACCCCTGTGGGGAAAAAGAGTATCCGGTCTACAAAGCGGTTATTCCTGCTAAGAAGCAGTTATACATAGAACTTTTTAAGTGTGTTTATATTCCATGGCCTGGGGAGAGCTCTGCCGTCTGAATCCGACAATATGTATGCACCGCCTCCCAAGACCTCTGTGATGATGTATGGCCCTTCCCAATTGGCCTCGAACTTGCCCACCGCCTTCAACGCATCAGCTCGTTTGAGAACCAAATCACCCTTGGCCAATTTCCTCACTCTGACTCTCTTGTCATATCCTGCTTTGATAATGCCTTTGTATTTGGCCGCTCTGACCCGGGCTTCCTCCCTCTGTGCCTCCACCAAGTCCAGCTCTGCTCGGCGGAGCTCCTCATTGTGCTCAGTGTCATACGTGGTGATCCGGTATGATTCTAGTCGTGCCTCTGCTGGTATCACCGCATTGGATCCATACACCAGTGTGAATGGTGCCTCCCCTGTCGTCGTTTTTGGACTAGTTCGGTAAGCCCAGAGAACGGTATCCAGCTCCTCCACCCACTTCCCTCTGCTCTGATTTAGCCTCTTCTTGATGCCCTCACATATGGTCCTATTAGCCAATTCCACTTGTCCATTTGCCTGTGGATGAGCCACCGAGACAAACCGCTGTGTGATATCCATGCGATCGCAGAAGTCCGCAACCCGTTGCCCTGTAAATTGAGTCCCATTATCAGACACGATGATGCGTGGCACTCCGAATCTGCAACAGATATTCCTCCAGATAAAACGTTCCACTGTAACTTCATCGATCTTGCTCACGGCCTCAGCTTCGACCCATTTGGAAAAATAGTCCACTGCCACAATGAGAAAGCATTTCCCTCCAGGTGTTGTAGGCAGCTTCCCAACTATATCAATGCCCCATTTATCAAACGGACAAGCAGCGTACATTACACCCATGGGCTCCCCTGGTATGTTGATTTTCCCGGCATGCCGCTGGCAAGCTTCACACTTGCGGACAAATTCTCTGGCTTCCTGGTTGATGTGAGGCCAATAAAAACCTGCCCGAATGATCTTGCGTACAAGGTCTCGAAATCCGGTGTGCCCGCCGCAGCAACCTGCATGAATCTCTTTCAGAGCAAAGTTAGCTTCCTCTGGCGATAAACATTTTAGCAGAGGTTGAGTAAAGGATCTTTTGAAGAGTTGATCATTGATTAGGCAGTAATTTTCATAGCGGGCCCTTTGGTTGGATTCTCTGCTTAGTCGTTCCCCTGTTTTCAGAAAGTGTATAATCGGAGCCCGCCAATCATCTCTGATCTCTACCGAGAATACCTGCGAAGTTTCCATCTCTCTGGTATCGCAGAGTAGAATAATTTCATCACTCCAAGTTTGCTCCACCGCGCTAGCCATTCGCGCTAGTAGATCCGCTTTTGTATTCTCCTCCCGTGAAATCTGCTCGAGCTTGAATTCCATGAACTTTTCTTTCATTCCGTTGATCTTTGTATGGTACGCCCTCATCCTCTGATCCTTGATATTATAACTTCCCGAGAACTGTTGTGCAACCAGCTGGGAGTCTGTCTTTATAATAACGCACTCAGCTTTAAGCTCTGATAGGATATGAGCCCCTCTGACCACGGCCTCATACTCCGCCTCATTGTTAGATAACCGACAGGTGAATTTGATGGCGAACTGGTATGTCCCATAACCTGGCGAAGTAATATAAACCCCGATTCCGCACCCCTCTTTTGTCACTGACCCATCCACATAAGCCACCCAGAACTCTGGTATGGGACGACGAGTTGTTTCTTGTATGAAGTCTGCCAATGCCTGCGCCTTGATCGCCGTTCGTGGCTCGTACTCTACATCATATTCCCCTAGTTCCACAGCCCATTTGACCATTCTTCCCGACAAATCCGTGCGCCCCAAAACTTGTTTAAAAGGTAAAGACGTGCGTACCACCACTCGATGTGAAAGGAAATAAGGCCTCAGCTTTCTTGCCGTGATCATGACCGCCAGAGCCGCCTTCTCGATCTCTGTGTAGTTGAGCTCAGGGCCCTGAATAATTCTGCTGACAAAATAGATAGGTCTCTGATGACTTCCTTCCTCTCTGATTAGCACAGAGCTGATTGACTCCTCCCCCATAGCTATGTATAAATACAACGTTTCTCCCGGGACCGGCTTGGTCAGGGTTGGGAGTTTCGCTAGGTATACTTTAAGATCCTCAAATGCCGCGCGGCATTCCTCTGTCCACAAAAACTTTGTTCCCTTCCTCAGTACTTTGAAAAACGGCATGCTCCGTTCTGCCGATCTCGATATAAACCTGCTTAGGGCAGTGATACGCCCGTTCAGAGTCTGCACCTCCTTGATTCCTCTAGGCGGTGTCATTTCCAAAATAGCTTTGACCTTGTCGGCGTTGACCTCAATCCCTGCTGGTGTGACTTTATACCCCAAGAATTTCCCTGTTGTGACCCCAAAAGTGCACTTGGCTGGGTTCAACATGAGTCTGTGATCTCTGACTACTGTGAAAATTTCTTCCAGATCCGCCACATGGTCCTCTGCCCTGTTACTCCGTACGAGCATATCGTCTACGTATACTGAGATATTCTTAGCAAGCTGTTCTTTGAAAATTTTCTCCATCATCCGCTGATATGTGGCTCCTGCATTCTTCAGACCGAACGGCATACTCTTCCACCCATATACGCCACAACAGACGGCAAAGGCCGTTTTGGCGATGTCTCCCCTGTTCATCTTTACCTGATGATACCCTTGGTACGCATCCATCATGGATAATAAGGCACATCCTGAAGTGGAGTCCACCAATTGGTCAATCCTCGGCAGAGGATAGTGGTCCTTCGGACAAGCGGCGTTTAAATCTCGGAAGTCCACACACATCCTCCAGGTGTTTGTCTTCTTGGGTACCATCACTGCGTTTGAGATCCACTCTGGGTATTGCACTTCCACAATATGCCCAGCTTTCAATAGTTCATAGACCTGCTCTCTGATGGCAGCGTCCTTTTCAGCCCCAAAATTCCTTGTCCGTTGTTTTACTGGCTTGACCTTAGGGTCCACGTTGAGGCAATGCTCCGCCAACCCTCTATCGATTCCCTTCAAATCTGCGGTGCTGAAAGCGAACACATCCGCATTTCGCCGGAGACAACCAATGAGCTCTTCTCTGACTTGATCACTCATGGCCGATCCAATCTTAGTCTGGAAGCCCTCTTTCCCTGGAAATAACTCTATCATATTGCAAACATCGCTAGTGGACACCAGCGCGGTTTTCTCTGTGGAGTCTCTGTCTTTTAATAAATCCGCCAACTCTTGGCGCTCCTCTGCTGGGGCATGCACCTCGCCCACTTTCCCCCTCTTCCGGGCATTCGCCCCCTCTGTCCATCTTTCCCTTTTCTACCCTGCTGACTGTGTGAGCATTTGCACGTGGCATGCTTTTGATGTCGTCTGATCGCCACAAACTTCTCCCACTCTTCCACCCTCGATTGGAAACTTCATTTTTAGGTGAAACAAAGAGATAACTGCTTTGAACGCCGTCAAGGCGGGCCGGCCGAGTATGACATTGTACGAGGGTTTAGGCATATCCACCACTAAGAAACGTACCATCCTTGTTTTGTTGCCCGCCACTGTACTGCCAAGAATCAATGGCAACTCTACATACCCCAGGGGCATGACCATCTCTCCTCCAAACCCAAACAGAGGAGCATTTGTCGGCTCAACATGAGCGTTAATTCCCATATTTTGGAGACATTCTTTGTACAAGATGTTTACAGCGCTGCCCGAATCCACGAAAATACGGTGAATAATACAGCCGGCAATGTCCGCCGTGATGACCAGCGCATCATCATGCGGATACATTAATGTGCGTATATCCTCTGCTCCAAAAGTGATTGCCGTCTCCTCTGCCGCGGTGGTGACTTCCATGACCCTTTTAGGATAATACCCTGTTTTGACTGCTCTGACGACTTGCTTTTTAGCCCTATTTGACGTGGGCATCCCGTTTTCCCCACAAATCATGTGAACTTCCCTTCTGTACGGGGGGGGAGGAAGATTTTGTCTGTCTGCCCCTTCTCTGCGATTATCCTGGTTATCATCGAGCCTGCGATCTCTGTTGTTGTTCCCTTGCTCTCGTCGCTGATCCCGGTTATTTCTTTGATCCCTCTGATCTCGCTGATCTCTCTGATCCCGCTGATCCCTCTGATCAGTCCTCCTCTGACCTTCATTTCCCCTGTCAATGAAGTGGTCGAGACATCCCTGGCGCACCAATAACTCCAATTGGTGCTTAAGGTGTCCACAATATTTAGTGTAATGCCCGAAGGCATTGTGATATTCACACAACTTATTGTTAGGCCCTTCCTGCGGCGGCCCAGTCCGGTAGGTCCCCGGTGCCCTAAAGAACGGCTGATCCTTTATCAGATGAAAAATTTCTTCTTGTGGTTTAATCAAGGGCGTGTATTCGGCAAACCGCGTAACCTCATTCACAGTGCGCTGTTGCTGGGGCGGCATTCCTCCCTGGGGTGGGAGTACTCTCGGAGGTAACCCTCTGAATGGAGCCCTATCTTGATGTCTTTGTCTTTCGGGTGCTTCCTCAGCTTTCTTGACCTTGTGTTTCTCATTTTCCACCTTCCTCGCCATTTTGGCATCCTCCAATTGTAGATAACCCGGCAGCCTTGCCATGATGTCATCAAAATCCCTTGCTGGTCGAATTTGTAATTCGTCAAAAAAGATCCCTGGCCTGAGTCCTCTGACATAGGCGCAGTTTTTAATTTGCGATTCTACCTCTGGCACCTCCAGAGCGGCAAGGTTAAACCTTGTTGTGTACTCCCGAAGCGTTTCTCCCTGCTCCTGCTTAATATCCATCAGCGAAAGGGCTGACTTCCCTACCCTCCGTGAACTCGCGAACTGACGCAAAAAACGAGTCTGTAATTCTTCGAAAGAGTGAATGGAATTTGGGGGCAGCGTCCCAAACCATAACTGAGCTGGCCCAGTAAGGGTAGTGGAGAAGATCCGGCACTTAATGCCCTCCGTGTACATGTGCAACGTAACCAACCCTTCAAACCGATTGAGGTGTACCTCCGGATCGGTAGTGCCATCGTAATCCAGTGAGATGGGCTTGTAACTTCTAGGTAAGGTATCTGCCAAAATATCGTCCGAGAAAGGACTGCGGTTGTTGATCGGGTGGAACCTCGATGTCTTAGCTCTCTTGTCCCCCTTATGCCTCCCCTGCTCCCTTCTGTCCCTGGGTACTTCATGAGCGTGGCGCTTGTGGACTCTATATTCATGTCTGCCAGAGGAATACTCCGGCTCTCTTTCCTCTGACCTCTCTGTGTAGCGCGATTTTTCCGATCGATGGGACTTCTCCACCCGGTGCGATTTTCCTGACCTTTGTTCCCTGTCCTCCCTTCGGGATTTCTCCCTCAGTGACTCCTCCAGATCCTGGAGTTGATGTTTCAGCTGAGACACTTGGTTTTTTAGCCGAGCTTTCTCCCTCGGTCTCTCTTCTTCGAACACCAAGGAGACGGATTGACTATCAGACTCGTCAACCCTCTCCTTTCTCACAACACTGTTGAGTCTGACCCGACTCCCCTCTGGTCTTCTTTCCACTTCCCTGTCAGCCGGGTCCCCTTGCACTTCCAGAGGCATCGCAGCTTGTTTGTTGATTGCTAAAGTGTTTACCTCCTGAGCAGCGGGAGGTGGGGCCTCAGCGCCCTGCAGAGTAGCCGTTCCCACCAGTGGAGCTACAGTGGGAACAGTGGACAACATGGGAGTTCCTAGCGCCTGACGCACAGCGGAGTAGTGAAGCAGCGCCATCATCTGTTCCATCGATCCAAACGTGATTTGTCCCGCTCCAGACGCGGGAGTTAAGCATGGCATGTCAGATCCTGGAGTCACCAGAGCAGATCTCTGGAGACTTGCATTTAACCCTGTCAACGGCGTGGCGGGGATAGCCTGAAACCCTGGTGGAGCGGTGAAGGTAGCATTGCCCTGTAGGCCCGGGAACAATGAAGGTGGCATCTCAGTGGTGAGAGCAGCGGAGTCGAACTCCCTTTCTAGGTTGCGGTGTGCATCTGATGATCCCATGGTACCTACACATAAACAAAGTGAGAAACCATTCTAACGACGAAAGAATAAACCCCTTATTACCGATTGGAGTCTCAATGTAAGAAATCCAATAAGAAATCCCAGCTTCCGGTGCAGAGACCGTTAAAAAATTCCCTTCCAAGTAATTCTACACTCGGGGAAATAAACCCAGAGTATAGATTGAGAAAACAGAGCCCTCAGTAAAACTTCAACAGACGCAAAATACCCAGAGATAAATACAAGCAGAGCTACCACCAGAAGATATGTTAGCGCGATTGCATTAAACATGATAAGAAAAAGAATTATGTAAGAGACGAAGCTAATAATTCGAAGATTAATCAAGGAAAACATGGAGAATCATGAATAATCGTTTCCCATAAGTGAAGATCATTCACAAAATAGCAATACGAATTTCATCGCAACAAAGACAAAGTGTTTAATTATCATATTACTGAGATAAATCCCTTGCATCGACGACCACAAATACTCTTGAGATCGAAGACTAGCCACAAAACCCATAGATCCTCAGCAAGAAACCTCAATATATCAGGAACAGAACAGAACTTCCAATTCAATCATCGAAATCGAAGATCAACCACGAAAAATATGGAAAACGCCCATAAACCCCTTCCCTTAACGAAAAACGTCTATAAGCCCCCGGCACAAAACTTAACGTAACAAAAACAGATTGTCACCCCCGATTCAGCGATACAAAGCGAGGATTAGTCACCAAAACATAGGAAGTAACGGTAATTATCAATCGCAAACAAAGAATACTCACGGGTTAGCAACGCGAACCCGAGCACAACAGAAACAAAGTACTAATCGGCGTATTATCGATGCAAACCCATGAATTAACAGTAATAACCACACGCTTCACCGCAAACAAGATAAAACATGAAGATCGCCCACAATTATCGCACTAATGCGCAAAACAACCACATACAAGCAACATAAACCCAAAATATCGGGGATCCATAAGGAAACGACGAACACAATCGGAACAGAGCACCCAATCACAATTTCCTCATGCAAAACATTAGATCGGCGAAGAGAACCTCAATTCTACAAGAGAACCCCTTATTCGCAGATAACTACCCCAAACAAACGGTGAATAAACGTAAATTTCCCCTGATTCATGTTTTACGCCCATCGCCACCTTTCCCCATGCACCCAAAACACAAATCAACGCAGAACTCAACAGATTAACCACATATTAAACCAGAAAACGCAATTAAACGATTAAACATAGCTGGATATCCAGATTATTCGGACCAATCGGTGTCAACGCCCGCAAATCCGATTGAATTCACAGATCTGCGTACGCCGGCGACCGTAATCTCACGTCTTAATTCAGTAGCTTTCCCACAGACGGCGCCAGTTGGTGTTTAATGAAACCAACACCTAAACTACACGATGAAACAGTAAACTATACCTATTGGAACTGATCGGAAAGAGCGAAGTAGAATGATCGGGAACTTAATACGAGAGAGAAAAATGACTGTTGTATTAAAAATATGAGATAGCGTAAAAAATAATACACGAGCTCGGGCCCTATTTATAGATTTACAAGCGGAGGGGTAGAATAGTAAAAACATCTTCGGTGCATGCGTCCTGCGTGGTGGAAGGGTACGTTGGTAATTTCGATAATACGCGGGAGACCTTCCCGCGCGTTTATTGGCTCCTCTGATGGAAGTGTCTTCTCTGGCGAAGGCGTCTTCTCTGGTGATATTGACATCTCTGGCATGAGGGATTCCTCTGGTAAACACGTCTTCTCTGTCGTGAAGAACTCCTCTGGTAAACACGTCTTCTCTGGCAAGGGCATCTCCTCTGGCGGTAATGACTTCCCTGATGGAGTTGACTTTTCTGATGACGATGACTTCCCTGACGATGGTGACTTTTCCGGCGCGGATGATTTCTCTGGAGGAGAGGGCTCCTCTGTCAAGAATGACTTCTCTGGTGCGGATGACTCCTCTGGCTAGAGTCATTCCTCTGATGGATGAAATCCTTCTGGTATAAATGGTTCTTCTGACCCATACGGCTCCTCTGATGAGAGTGGTTCCTCTGATTTGTACTCTCTCCCTACTCTGCATATATTGCTCCTCACCAGAAAGAAAATTAAAACGTTAGGAAGGAAATAATCTTTTATAAAATGACACATTCACCTCCTTAGCTTTGGGTGAGATGAGAACTCCAAGTGTTACCTCTTTTTTTATTTGAAAAAATATAAAATAATTCACGCACTGGTGATTCAAATCAACTATACTTCGAAATCGTTTAGCCTACCTTTATAAAAATATCAATAAAATCTAGAGAATCTACCAAAATAGAAAAGTTTTGATCATAAGAGGCAAAAGAATCTACATATTAAGAACGTGGAGATCACAAAGATATTGCCAAAAGACCGAAAGGAAGAAAAAGCAAAATTTGCTCAGCAACTATAGGTGTCGCAAAACTCAAATGGGATCGGATCCTCTGTGCTAATGTAGTGTGTACCACTGTGTCCCATGCTTATAGTATATTTTAAAAATATTTTTAATAAAAATAAAATTTATTATAATACTGTGAATTATATTTAATTTTTATTTAAAAAATTAAAATTTTTAAAAAGTATTTATACTATGACTTTGAATTTATCAACCTATTATTAACTAATAAACGTAAAATCAAATGATAAAAAATACTCATATACCCTAAATTGATGGAATCAACTCTCGTTAATAATCACAAAATTAAATTGTGTCCCAAAATAGAAAGAGAAATTATTTGTGGATGGGTCGAAAAGAAAAATTAAGAAGTTATTTGGGGGATGGAGGGAGTATTATGTATACGGTATACCTAATGCTTATTCTAAATCATATACACCATCCGTCCTAACTTTTAGCATTCATATTTTCATTTTTTGTTATCTCACATTTTTGTATCTATTTCTATTTTTAGTAGAAGTAAATGAGATTCTTACTTCACTTCAATTATTTTAACACTCTTATAAAGTGAAACTCTTATAATCACTTTATTGAAACCTGTGTCATTTTCAATTGGATACTAAAAGCTGGGACGAAGAAAGTAATACATAATTGGATCATATATACACTTTTTTTTTATATAAGATCTTTGTATATATGAATAACAATTGTCATGAAAAAAAGCATAATTATATTACATAAAAATATTACCATATTGAAATATAACTATAATACCTATAAGAAAAGGATTAATATATACCATAACTTATTCCGATCCTGTATACTACAACGGCATGATACTACTTGTTTTATTGATGTTGTCTACTAATTAATCATCACTATTATTTAAATATCTGTCTTTAGTGAAAGATAATGGAATCTGTGAAGAGTTTTAGTGTAAATAATTAATCGTGTGTATTAATGAATGTGAGCCCATTCTTTCCGTATAGCACATGAAAAATATGAGTTTTCAATTTCATGTATAATGAAGTCTTGTCGAGCTGGAAATTTTAGTTTAGTTTTTGCCATAAATGTTAAGTCACTTGGTTGAATTCGAACGGAACAATAGCCGCCGACAGGGGCTATAGGGCGATAGGCATTAAAGAATTTTTTAAAAAGAAAGATGTGTGGTCAATGGTCATGCATTGTTTTTTCAAGGTTCATGCTTGAGAATAGTATTAAGAAAGAGAAATAATGAATAGTTATTAGGGTTAATTATACTTTATAGCTTGAACTTTCAACAAATTTTAGTTTATAGCCTCAATTTTAATTTATTTTTTGTATAGTCTCAACTTTGAGAAATTATTTAATATATATAGCCACAATTGCACAAAATTATATTAGTAGTCTATTCTTTATCATAATTACAGCTATAATGATGATCAATTGCCATAAAAATGTCGTCTAATATATTCTACACGAAAATATGTTTTCAACAGTAGGTGGCACATCGTCATCGGGCCACCAGTGTAGTCGGAATCACACTATAAAGTTAGTAAAATGATGTCAACTTTTAGAGGCGATTCCGACTTTATTAGTGTTCCGATGACGATGGGCTACCTATTGTTGAAAATCTTTTTTCGTATAGAATACATTAGACTCTAATTTCGTGAAAATCGGTCATTGATTCATATGTAATTTCGACAAAGAAGAGCTAATGTAATAGTTTTGATGTGATTGTGGCTATAATTAAACAATTTCTCAAAGTTCGGGCTATACAAAAAATAAAAAGTTGAGACTATAAACTGAAACTTGCTGAAAGGTAAGGCTATAAACTATAATTAACCCTAATTATTACAGGATAGTGTCTAAAAGCTATAAATATATAGCTACTTAGGGTGTGTTTATTTTGATTATAAAACTTTTATTGAGAAATAATGGATAAAAAAATATAAGAAAAGTATTTTTTTTCTTTTTTTTTTATCATGTGTTTATTAGATATGAAAATATTGAAAAATATTGGAATATATTTTCACACTATTACTTAAAGATAATATTATCCAACAATGAAAAGAAAATAAGAGAAAACGAGTTACTCGAAAAAATATTTTGCTTTACTTGAAGAAAATTTTATATTATAGTAAATATATAAAAATAATGAAAAAATAATAAAAATATTTTTTTTTCTTCTTTTCATCGAAGTAGACGTACCCTTGGATGTATAGAATTACATCACATGTTACACCAAATGTTAAAGTAGACTTACCCTTGGATGTATAGAATTACACCACATGTTACACCAAATGTTAAAGTATCCACTGATGCTTAATTAATTATTATTCATTTACAAATTAATTAAAGTAACCCTAGTTTTCATCCAAAGGAAGACAAAACATATATGCTCTCGCGAATTGTTGATACTCCATATATTAACTAATGATATGTGCCATAAAATTCTGTTTTAATGATAGGACGTCAATAATTTGTTTATTAAATTATAAACTAAGTGCACAGTATCTGACTCGATCTATTATTAGTTGACTTCTAATTAACAAGAGATTGATTGGCATCCAAGAATCTTCCTTCGAATCTCTAATCATACAATTTCTTTCTTTTTCTTGCTTTCCTCGTCTCATTTCATTACCCTGCGGAGGAAAGACACTACTCCTCATTCCTCATTAAATTGCGAATGTAATACTCCCTTTATTTTCAAATAAATGTTCTATTTGAAAATGATTTTTTTTTTGTCAACTTTAAAAAAAATCATAATTTTATTGTTGATGAGGCCTTGCTCTAGTGGCAAAGTTGAGGCATCCGAAGACTTTTATTTGTAAGAGGTCTTGTGTTCAATATTCAGATACCTCTTGTAATTTCAAAAAAAAATTCAAAAATTTATTATAAAACAATGCAAAACTTCCCTTTTTTACTGTTATCATCGTTATGAAACATCTTTTCAGCTTCCCACACAATAATTGGAGGTCATATACATTTGTAAAATTCTAGTCTTCTTTATCACGTGTGCTCTAATTTTAGCTGACACTTATTCGAAGAGTAGGGGAATTATGTATTTTTGGGTGGTCAATTTTCCACACAAAAACTAAGGGTAACAAGTGTAAAATTCTTCACTTGTTTAGCATGTGTATATTAACGTGCGATGATACTTATTTGAAAAGTGAGGGAGTATATACTTTTGGCATTTGGAGATTCTCTTACTAGAAAACCGAATTAATAATTGATATTCGGAAATAAGGCAAACTACCATGCATGGGAGATTGCCATTATGAATTGATGATATAATATATATTTGGATTTGATGATATATGCCTTAGTCATTTTATTGTTTAAAAACGGTGAATTGTGGTATACAGCTCTAAAAGTTGCTATCGATAGGTAGATCTTGGAATTAAGATTATTCAATGGAATCTCATATAACAATTTCTTTTAAAACTATATCTACGTTAAGAAAAAAATGTTACACCTCTCTATCATCCCCTAAATGTCCCCCTTTAATCTTTGAATTGGGAATAAAATGCAAAGTAATTAATCCTTATATTTCCCATACTGCAACAAAAGAATAAAGAAAGACAGGAAAAAAAAAATCTTTTGAAAATATATAATTAATACTATGAAATTGAATGTCTCAAATTCAAGCTCATTGTGATACGACGTTTATTTAACTAAAAAATTCAAGCAAGAAAAAGCCTCTTAATTTGTCTAATAGTTGCAAGTGTATTGCACATGCTGATAAATAGCGTGCATGATTTTTTGGTGATTTTGTTCAAAACTCACTTTTGATCCTGAAAATTGTCCAATTAAAGTCTCTCTCTCAAATACTTTTACTAATATTTAGATGTGGTATTAACATTTTTCAAGGAAAATATAAAACAAAAACCGGGCACATTTAAATAAATTATGTTCCTAATAGGATTGTATATATACGTACATGCTCATTTTACTTCATATACTGACCAAAGTCATCATTTAACCACAATTTTAGTCCATTGATAAAAGTACGGCGAACATTTATTAGGATTGATTAGAATTTAAGAAGATTTGACTGTTTCTTTTAAGGTAAGACTTTTTTTCGTCATTAATTGCTAGATATTTTTATATCAAAAAAATAAAATAAAATTACTAGATATTTTGATAAACAACTACTCCTATTAACTAAACATTTAAAGCACGTGATACCATAAAGTGCAGTACAGTTGGTACAAAAAACTTAGTATTCTTTAATAATTAAGTGGGCCTTTAGGAAGAAAAAAAAAATAACAACTTTTTGAAAAGCTCAAAATTTGTCGAGCGGTGTCTTGGCCTAGCGGTAAGGGGTTAAAATCTAAGACCAAAAGTCTTGTATTCGAGTCCCTGTGACGCAGTCTTTAAATTTTTTTATTTAATACTACTCCCTCCGTCCCACGAATCTTGAGTCACTTTTCTTTTTCGGCCGTCCCACGAATCTTGAGTCATTTCTTTTTTTTGGCAAAAAAATTCTCTTTTATTCACACTTTCACTTTTTCATCTACCACACTTAACACACTAAATACTAGTAGTATTTTCTTAATTTTCGTATCGAAAAGAATTGACTCAAAATTCGCGGGACGGAGGGAGTATAATTTATCAAAAAAAAATAAAAAAAATTGGTCATTCCAAATTTTAGTATGGAGAAACTGAAAAAATGCCCTAGACGTACTTCTTTATATGCATGTCAATTATTTTGTGGAAACATTTAAGATAGTAATCGAAACACACTTTCCTAACCTGTTGTTCAAACTCCGGATGTGACCCCCACACATTGAGGAATCTGAAAGGCCTTGGTCCCCAATCTTCTGCTTTTGACACCAAAACAATAGGGCAATGATCCGAAATGGTGCGCTGCAGACCACGTCCCGTGGACGGCGAACGGAATGACGGGATGGAGATGCTTCGTGGTCAGTGAAAAATTGAAGAAACTGAAAACGGAATTGAAAGAATGGAATAAATCCACTTTTGGGAATATTGATGAAAGGATACAGGTTTTGAAGATTGAATTGCAAGCTCTTGACCAGAAAGATGAAGAGCATGGGATTGAGGAGTCTGAAATCATTCGAAGAAATGAAATCCAAGCGAATATTTTTCTACAGCTGAAAGACAAACAAAGGGTCTTGCAACAGCAAGCCAAGGTTCGGTGGCTCAAAAGCGGTGATCTTAACACGGGTTTCTATCACCGAGCGATTCTTGGGAGAAGGAAAAAGAATGAAATCTTGGGATTATACTTTGGAAATCAGTGGGTGTCTAATCCAGGGGAGGTCAAATCCAAAGTCCGGGAACACTTCGAAGTCTTCTTCAAAAAAAGGACACGGAATCTGCCAAACCTCCCCAATGATTTCCTCAAGAAAAAACTCTCCGATGAGGAGAGCAACTGGCTGTGTAGGGAGTTCGATTTGAAGGAGATCAAGGAGGCGGTGTGGAGCTGTGGTGGCGACAAAAGTCCGGGTCCAGATGGGTTCACGTTATCCTTCTGGAAGAATGCATGGTCGACAGTAAAGGATGATCTTCTCCAAGTTCTGAAAGAGTTTTTCGAGAACGGGAGGATCCCCAAAGGAAGCAATACTTCGTTCATTGTACTTATTCCGAAGAAGGAAGGGGCAGAGAAGCTGGATGAGTTCCGACCGATCTCCCTGATCAATAGCTTATACAAAATCATTGCAAAAATCCTTGCAGGGAGGCTGAAAATGGTGATGGGGTCTATTATCTCGGACAAACAGTGCGCTTTTATCAAAGGTCGGTTCATTCTTGATGGAGTGGTTATTCTCAACGAAGCAATTGCGGAAGCCAAGAAAAAGAAGATTGGTCGTATTTTCTTCAAGATCGACTTTGCTAAAGCTTACGACTCCGTTCAATGGGATTTTCTTGATGCTTTATTCGGTCGTATGAACTTCAATCAGAAATGGCGGAATTGGGTGAAGGGATGCCTCGACTCGGCGTCAGGCAGCGTGCTGGTGAACGGATCATCCACAGGTGTCTTCAAAATGGAACGAGGTCTTCGGCAGGGGGATCCGTTGTCCCCTTTTCTCTTTTTAGTCGTCGCCGAAGGGTTAAATGCCCTGATGGAGAGAGCTACTGATCTCCAGCTCGTGGCTCCGGCTGTTCTGGGGATGGATAAAATTTCTGTGTCGCATCTTCAATATGCAGATGACACAATCTTCCTGTTGGCAGCTAACGAGGGGAATGTGACTTTAATTAAAAGGATCCTTCTTCTCTTCCAATTCCTTTCAGGGCTCAAAATCAACTTCGACAAGAGCAACTTGATGGCAGTTGGTGTCGAGAATGCGTGTTTAAGGAGGTGGGCAGGATATCTCAACTGTAAGGAGGGATCTCTTCCTTTCAATTATCTCGGTATCAAGGTTGGGGGACGGATGAATAGCAGTGTGGAATGGAGTTGCGTGGTGGAAAAAGTGTTGAGGAAAATCAGAGGTTGGAAGAAGAAATCTCTTTCTTTGGCAGGGCGTATCGTTCTTGTGAAGTCGGTCCTTCAAGCCATCCCAGTGTTTCAATTGTCTTTTTCCTTCATTCCTAAATCGGTAATTCACGACCTCAACTCCGTTTTTGGAAAATTTTTGTGGGGGGGAAGTGGCGTGTCTAGGTCTATTGCTTGGTTCAAATGGAAAGACATGTGTGTCGACAAGCTTCAAGGGGGATTGGGCTTTCGAAACATTGAATGGTTTAACAAGGTCTTGGTGTTTAAATGGGTGTGGAGGTACTTGGTCGAGAGGGAGGCGCTGTGGGTCAGGGTGATTAAATCCTTGTACGGGGATTTGTCAAGAGGGGTGGGAGGGGAGTGGAGGGTGGAGAAAAGGGGCGGGATGAAGGGATGGTGGTCGAAAATTGTTGGGAGAGCAGGGAGGGAGGAAGAAAAGTGGTTTAGTGGCAATATTCAAAGGATTATGGGGAATGGTAGAGAGGTCAGTTTTTGGGGTGAGACGTGGGTGGGGAACAGCCACCTCAAGATCCTCTTCCCTAGACTTTTTAATCTTAGTCTCTTTAAAGATGGTAATGTGCAGGAGGCTGGGGAATGGACGGAGGAAGGATGGGTGTGGGATCTCAAGTGGCGAAGGGAGCTGAGGGAGAGGGAGAAGGAGATGGAGGAAAATTTGAGGACAGTCATTGGGGCGCTTTCTCCTTGCCTAGAACTTATGGACGGCTGGAGCTGGAAGAACGCAGCGGGGGGGAACTTCTCGACTAAAGCGGCCTATGAGGAGTGCGCAAAGGCGGAAGGTGATCATTTTGGGAGACACATTGAAGCTACTGCCCAAATGTGGACGGCACAGGCTCCTCACAAAGCCAGAGTGACAGCTTGGAGAAGCATTTGTAACAGGCTGCCAACCTGCGAAAACCTTCTCAAAAGGAATGTCCTCATCCCAGCCGAAGAACAGTGGTGCAATGCATGTGTGTGGAGGGAGGAAACAGCTGAACATTCTTTTCTCCATTGTCCGAAAGTCGATCGCGTGTGGGACAAAATCCATCAATGGATTGGAATGGAAACGGCTAAACCACAAAAAGTCGAAGATCATTTCATTTCTTTCATTGGAGGAGGAAGAGGTAAAAGAAACAAGAACTTCCTTAAAGCTCTTTGGATTGGGACTGTTTGGCTGATCTGGAAGTATAGGAATGAGAGTAGGTTTGAGAACAAGAATTGGGAGGTGTCCAATCTTGTTAATGAGGTCAAAGGGAGGCTTTGGAGCTGGAACAAAATCTACCATATTGTCGAGTTCAATGTTTCTTTTACCTTGTGGTGCTCTAACGAGTTCGCACCACTTGTTTGATGTTTTTGGTACTCCTAGTACCACCCCAGTTTTTTAATGAATTTTTTATTGATCAAAAAAAAAAAAGTAATCGAAACCCCTAATTTAAAACAAGAAAAAAATATATTAGTATAGTATCAAATTCGTAGTTAGTGCAATGACTCATATGTAATGTTGATTGATAACAGTGACGGATTAAAATGTACTTCCTTGACGCTATTCGCAAGTGACATTTTTACATATTCTAAGTTTTATTAAAATGTGATTATATATATACATAAACCCAAGAAAGAACCTTTGAAAGCACATACGCAAACTAAAGACCGAGCTTCATTAAAACCTTTCTATAGAAAATTTAAAGAGAAAAATCGTAAAAAGAAAAAAGAGTTCTCGTCTAAAAGACGAAAAGAAAATGTCGGAAGAGCGGGAGGATTGTTTCAGAAACTCCGGCCTATAACCATCGACCCCAAACAACCCAACTCTAACCAACAAAAATAGAAACGAACAAGACAAAAAAAAAACAAAAAAAAGACTACATCCACCCGCACAAGGCCGAGTGTACCAGCCCAAGCAGCTGACGGCGAAAAACACCGCCCCAATGCCGAGAGCTCCAGCCGTGGATTGCTTGCCAAGCCAAACAGCCAAAACCGAAGAACACCCAACTGAAAATGAAGGAGCAAGTGAGAAGCCAAATAGTGAAGACTCATCTCGATACACGACCACTGTAGATGAGTCTCATAAAATCTCAACGCCAGCAGAACAAAGGAGCACGTCTGCCACATGTACCGTCGCCTCACCAAACCACAAATTTTTAGTCCCAACTTTAGGATATTGACGTAAATTAAACATAATAATTTAATAATGCCTAACTTTAAAATAATTTAATAAGAAACAATGGTGTCAAATGGCCACATTGAAGATGCAAACACAATATTTGGCCACTAATTGAAAAAATACAAATTATGGCCATTAATTAGGCAATATGCCTAATATACCCCTAAATAAAAAAAAAGTTATTTTTTTATTTTTTTAATTCTCTGCGCCCTATCTACTCCTTGACCCCCCACCCCCCGCCCCCCGCCCCAAGCCAATTTTTTTTTATTTACTCCCCTGCCCCCAGACCCCCCGACCCCACCCACCCCCAAGCCAAAAAAAAAAATTACTTCTCCTGCCTTGTCTACCCCCAGACCCCCGACCCCACCCACCCACCCCAAGCCAAAAAAAAAATTTACTTCCCCTACCTTGTCTACCCCCCCAGACCCCCGACCCCATCCACCCCCCCACCCACCCACCCCCAAGCCAAAAAAAAAAAATTACTTACCCTGCCTTGTCTACCCGCCCAGACCCCCGACCCCACCCACCACCCACCCCCAAGCCAAAAAAAAAAAAAAATTTACTCCCACTGTCCTGCCTACCCCCCACCCCACCCCCCCACCCACCCCAAACCAAAAAAAAAATTTACTCCCCCTACATAAAAATAAATCAAATTTTACTTTTGTTATTTTATTTTATTGCACTTATGACACTATTAGTGCCATAAGTTCCAAAAGGACCTTTTTAAACACTTCCCCTAGGGTTTAGATATTCCATTTAGGGTTTAGATTATCCATTTAGTGTTTAGATGTTCCATTTAGGGTTTAGATTATCCATTTAGGGTTTAAATGATGTTGTTGTTTCTATATTTGTTCTGCATGTTTGGCACTTATGGCACTAATAGTGCCATAAGTGCTAAAAAGACCATTTTACTTTATTTTATTTTGGATTTTCGTTGGCACTTATGGCACTAATAGTGCCATAAAATAAAATAACAAAAGTAAAATTTGATTTATTTTTATCTAGGAGGAGTAAAAAAAAAATTTGGCTTGGGGGGGTGGGGTGGGGGTGGGTGGGGTCGGGGGTCTGGGGGGTAGACAGGGCAGGTGGAGTAAATTTTTTTTTTTTTTTGGCTTGGGGGTGGGTGGGGTCGGGGGTCTGGGGGGTAGACAGGGCAGGGGGAGTAAAAATAAAATTTTCGTTGGCACTAATAGTGCCATAAGTGCCTAACTCGACCTGCGTGCCTGGTCCTACCCAGCACGCGACCCGCGCTCCTGACCCTACCTAGTCCGCCCAATTAAGGGCAAAAATGTTGGGAACCTTGTGGAATATCCTAACCCTTGTTTTGATGATACCAAAATTCATAGGACTTAACTGTAATAGACTAGAATCGTTTTGAACTCAAGTGTTAGAGTTCGTTTCTAGTTTAGCTTGCGGTGTCGAAGACTGAAGACTGAAGACTGAAGACTGAAGACTATAGATACCAACTGAAGTATCAGTTGAAGAATCAGTTGAAGACTGATTATTTAATGCGCGCAAAGGACTGATACTAAAGTCAAGTATCAGTTGAACATTCCTCCTAGGACTGATCTTCCAACGTTCAGAGGAAGCCACGCACGCACAAGTACATCCGCATTAAATGCAGAGATCTCAGAATATCTTATCTCTGCAGAGGTCATTCCTATCTGGTGGTTACTTTTCAGAGACGTCACATCTCCTGTCCATCAAAGAGAGCCGTTTCCACACAGACAAGGAACCTCGAAGATTGAAGCCTCAGCCCAAATTCGAATTGCTCTCCAACGGAAGAAATTTTGAGGACGATTTACGCCAACGAATCTATTCAAGAGTTCTCCTACAAATAGCGCTCGAGGATCACTTCAACCTTCACCGATTCAACGATATAAGCTGAAGCTCTGCCAAAATTGCTACTCAGCCTAAAGCTTAACCGCCCCAAAGCTTGAATCGAAGAAGAGAATTCCAAAGCCAAAATCAGTCACTGCTGATTACATACATTCTCTTAGACCCTAGGCATATATCTGTTTACCCAGAAGCCAAAGGTCAAACTTGCTTCAAAGAACTTGTTCTTTGTAAGTATAGTTGGCACTTGTTCAAACCTCCCCTCCATAAGAGTGTTTGAGTGGTTCGGAGTTCAGGAAGGTACTCTGAACTCTGAGTGAAAAATCTGAGCACGAGGTGTGCTTAGCAGGGAAATCCTACGCGAGTGAAGTGTGGGTGCTGAAGAAGGGTTTTCTTCAGTTTACGGTTGTGTGCACCAGGCAAGCACACGGGTACGGTTTGCAGTGCACCAGTGAAGCACTTGCGGAGTGGATTGTTGGTCTGATCAACCAACCGTGGATGTAGGAAAGGGTTTTTCCGAACCACGTAAAAGTCTCTGTGTTGTTTACAGCTTTCCGTTTTACATTCTTACTTGTGCTATTTCATTTGATAAAACTGAACACTGACTAACAGCAAAGAGAAACCTTAAACCAACAACTTGCTCCACCGAGGCTATTACGAAACTAAGTTTTATTTCCGCTGCGTATGATATCGATCTGACTGAACTATCCTCTGATAGTCAGGAAGAGTGATATCATCTCTATTTTAGCAAACACGACTGAAGCCCTTGCTTGGATCAGTTAAGTTCCAGCAACTTAATTGATAACTCATTACTGAAGAGCTTTCAGTATCAGTCGTCAACCCTGTTGGTCAAAACTGATTTCAGTAAAACAGGAGTCCTTGTTTGCATGCAAAGTTTCACTTTGATCTCTGACTGAGATCCCTCTGATTGAGGTCAGTAGATTAAGTAAAAATAGCCTATAGGTGTATTCCCCCCCCTCCCCATACACCTATTCAAGACCCTCAGGACCTAACAAAAAACGTTTCAAAGCTATAAAAATGGCCAAAATTTATGTTTTTTCAATGAGTGGCCATAATTTGTGTTTTATGGTTCATTTTGGCTATTTCAAAATTTTACTCATTTAATAATGCCTAACCTTTCAAATGTGTTGTAAATTTGTCCCTTCAAACATCATACTCATCCATACTAAAAAACTCTTACTAATTTTTTCTCGTTCGTTCACAAAAACTTTTTGTATAGTACATTTTAATTTAGAAATAATTTCACTATTATTTTTAAAATTCTCACAAATTTAAACATACTATCACTATAGACTCACATAAATTTATTAACTATAACAATTTTTTTCTCTTTTCTCCACTGGATAAATACACAACTAATCTTAAAACTCATGTCCACTTCATTGAGAAATAATTTTCGTAGACTAGGGGACTACTATTCCCTCTGTCCCAATTCAATAGGAGATACTATAAAATAACTTTTTTAAAGGTATATTGTCAAAAAAAATTGAAGAAATAAAGAAAATATTCTTTTTAAGTGAAAATAAAGATAATTATTTGTGAGCCATAATGACATTTGGTGTAAATAATAAGTTATGTGGGAGTATTTTTGTTATATATTGCTTCTCAATTTTAGCAAGTAACCTATTGAAATGAGACGTACAAATAAGGACATGTGGCCTATTGAATTGAAATGAGTCTTTTTCCTTATTTTTGTCAATGTACATCTTGTGTCTTAGAGGACACAATCTAGATATGAGGGCTTTTTGGGCGTAACAAGTGCAGATAAGGGCATAATGCTGCTGCATTTCGCGAGAGATGTGTGATCATCAAATCAAAGGATTTCTGTGCATAAAGCAGTCGGGCATGAAAGCCAAATCCAGAAGTGAAACTGCTCAAATGTTCCAGTCCGTTGACCAAAGTACATCGCATAATCCAATAACATTGGACGGAAGGTCAGGGGCAGAAGCAAGCACAACAGGCGGACGTGGTAAGACTATACTTATAGACGCTTGATACGGACAAAAGATGATGCAGTAATCCAAGAAGAGGCCAATAAGATTAAACTTATACCTTATCCCACAAGATCCGAATATGTGAAATTAAGCCTAAAGATATGGATTAATCGCGAAGAAAAAAACTCTTTGCTCCAACCTACTCCTTTAGGCTGGGCCTTCAGGAGCCCAAGACCGCACCTATAAATACCGCAGCTGCAAGCCAAATGCGAATATATTGAGAGACTACCTGTTGTTGCTTTTGGCATGGTAATTTAGTTTTCAGTTCATGTTTTACTTGACACTTTTAGCCATAAGAACTGTGACTTCGTAAGCTTTCTATATCTTTTGTTCGATTCATTTCATTTATGTCTAGTTGAGTTTATTAGCATGATTTGGGCAAGATGATTTTATCATAAATACTTAAAACTCGTGAGGTCTAATTGGGCATAATAATTACATGATTATGTTACCGATACATTAGATTTGCTTCCAAAGGTTGGAAAACTTAATACTAATTAAGTGATTACTAATTGGTTAAGCAGTCTTGACCACAAGTAAACTTTGGGCATAAGGCATAATGAATTATAGCCTCCGAAGAGTACAACTAATATTAATCACGGTTGGTGGCTTTGACCATATGTGTAACTGAATTGAGTCTTTCTAAATCTTAATACTTTCTAGGTATGATCCATCGAGCACGAGGCCAATGTGGAGGGCATTTTGGACATAATAGTTAAATCCATTAACTGATAATTTCTGGGTTTATACACTAAGGGCGTGTTTGATATTGGCTAATACACTATATAAGCTAATTTAGTACAGATCAATCTAGTGTTTGGTATTATTTAGTAATAATACGGATGACCCGGTTTAATCCCACGACCCAGTATTATTAATCCAGATTTCTTAGGATTAATAATACCACCTCCCCCTAGGATTAACTTAAACCAGGATATTATGTATTTAGTCATGATACCAAACACCAACTCAGTATTAATAATCTATCATTATCCACGCTAAATATCCTAGTTACAAATTATCCTACATAATCCTTTACTGAAAACCAAACGAGCCCTAAAAGGAAAAAAATTGGATTGAGGGCTCTAACGTGCCTGACGCGTGACAATAGGGTGTTATTGCTTTTGACTTATATATAATCAATTTACATATGCGTGTAGTGAGTGTGATTGCACCTATGACCGAGTAATGTTCATGTTAATGATTTGAATCCAAGTCATGTTCTCTTTGTTTTTTGACCAAATCACTTTTCTGTATCAGTTCAGTTTAGTTATTGTTTTACCCACAAGAGTAGTCATAGTAGAAAGTACAATTAATCCAAACTAATTTTAGTGACATTGTGACTATAAACGTTACAATCAGTTTCATGTGGATTCGGCCCTGGACCCACTAACTAAAATAGGTTGTGAATACATGACTACAAATTTATTTGCATGAAGTTAAATGACGGCTTCGTCAATTGTACATTTCAAAACGATTAATGAGTTATGCAAACATTACATGAATGTTTACTTTGGGTGATAGGATGGATAGATAAAGATATTTCATGCTAATATACCATTTATTTTGATATGGATTGATTAATTTAGAATTTGTTTGACATTTTATCTTTCAAATACTCAATTTTGTATGTTATTAATTTATCGTATCATTCAAAACAAATGCATCTAAATCAATTTTTATATGTTATTTTATACCTATGAAATTTGTCGATGGCATCGGGATACAAAATTTGTTAGAGTTATTTTAACTCTAATAATTTAATTAATTCATTTTATGAATTAATACCTTTATGGTTTTATCTTCTTCATTAATTATTAAATAAAGAGAATTAATATGATATTACATGTATTTTAAGGGAATTTAACTTCATCAAAATCAAACAATTGGAAGTGCCGAAAATTAATCAAGGACATATCAACAAATATGGATTAAGTCAAGGAGTGACGTATCAAATCAAGATTTGGAAGAGAAGTAAAGATCGGGTACCAAGAGTAAAGAGAAGAGAGAAGACTAGGTCTTCCTTAGTTTTAGAGGATGTTGGTTAATATGGTTACCAATCTCCAAACTTGGGGAGCAAGTGCTAAACCTTAGCACGTTTGAAACTCTAATGTATCAACCACATTTTCTTGCCAATCAAGCTTATTTTCTCATCCATAAATAGGGGCAAAGCTCATTGCATTCGGTACCAGTTGAAACTAGAAGATACACAAGTGCAGGAGCTCAGAAGCTAATGTTCAAACATCAAACACGACATCTAGTTCGCAACACAAATTGAGTGAGAGACACGTGTGTCTAACAATTCTTAAGTGGGAGACTCGTTTGTTAGGTCTAGTCAGCAGGTTTGATTGTTTGTGTTTATAGATTAGCTTCATCAAAGTCTAGTTGTTGCTAGCATTAGTTGATAGGATTAGAAGAGATTTCTTTTCTTTTCAACTCCATTCAATTAGAGGGATTATATTGAATGGTTCATGTATTTTCATTGTAAAAGAGATTTTTATAATGAACATACAACTGCAATTAATTAATATTGCAGTATAAAAATAATCTATTGTGCGTACTTTATTTTTCCGCTGCATTATGCTTTTCTATAGATTGTTGAGTAAATTGTTTGATCATTCTACATAACATATTTGGGTTTGCGAAAGCAACAAACTTTCAACATTAACACCAGTTGCAAAGCATTTTCAAATCTACGGTTGATTCATGCATCACCTTATTGGATGAATTCATGATCTCGAGTTCGAATCTCATAGGTAGCAAAAAAAATTATTTTTCGCAATTCATACAGTTACACAACAAATTCATACGTGTTATACATATAATTCATACATTTTAGTTAGTTCGTATTTTATAGGTTAAGAAGTGTTTATACCGCAGCCCTCCAGTAAAACCCCCCTATTTTTCGTGAGACACTGAGTACAATGAATAAAACGTATATACTGATGAACAAAGGCCACAACGCAGTATATACTGATGAATAATAAATTTTAAAAAATTGATAATGAATAAGACATACAAACTGATGAACAAGACAATATATACCGATGAACAAGGCAGTATATACTGATGAATAATGAAATTTAAAATATTTCGCTCCCTCCAGGATTCGAACCCTGAGAAAAAAATTATCCCTCTAGTTACAATATCAGCCATAAGATTGATGAAATAAATGCACGAGATCGTGTCTAGGTCTCACTAAAAATAGGGGGTCTCATTGGAGCGCTCCCATATATATATATATATATATATATATATATATATATATATATATATAGAGTGAATTTTTAAAATGGCCACTTTCATATTGTAAAGATAAAAAATGTCCACTAAAATAAAAAACATAAAAAATGTCCACTGTTACCAAAATACCCTTCACATTAAAAATTAAAAAAATGTCCACTTTACATCACCCCTTTAAAAAATCCCGCAATTCACAACCAGTGTGAATTCACAACCAAAAAATTTTGGTTGTGAATTCACACTAGTTGTGAATTTTCAATTTACAACCAGTCGAATTCACAATCAAAATTTTTTGTTTGTGAATTCACAACTAGTCGAATTCACAGCCAAAATTTAATTCACAACCAGTCGAATTCACAACCAAAATTTAATTCACAACTAGAATTTTTTGGTTGTGAATTCACAACAAACGAATTCACAACCAAAATTTAATTCACAGTCAGATTTATGTTGGTTGTGAATTCACAATCAGTCGAATTCACAACCTGAATTTAATTCACAACTAGAATTTATTTTGGTTGTGAATTCAAGTAGTTGTGAGTTTGAATTTTTAAAGTTTGAATTCACAATTAAAACTGTAATTTATTTTGATTGTGAATTCGAGTTTTAGTTGTGAATTAATAGATCTGGTTGTGAATTCAAGAATATTAAGTTGTGAATTCATAGATGTGGTCGTTAATTCTAAAACATTAAGTTGTGAATTCATAGATCTGGTTGTGAATTCAAGAATATTATGTTGTGAATTCATAGATCTTGTTGTGAATTGAAGAACATTAAAATGTGAATTCATAGAGCTAATTGTGAATTCAACATCATTAATCAATTATGCAAAATCTATTTTTCTCTTTCAATCGATCAATACACTCTCAAAATATCAGTTAAGTTTATTAATTAAATTACCAATACAAGTACAATGATAATCATAATAATTTCTCTATAACTTATGTCTTTTTTTTTCGATTAAAATTAACATTCAAACTTGAGATTAATTTAAAACTAACATTTAGACTTGAGATTAAAAATAATATCTCTATCACTTATATCACTTACCATTCTGACTTCAAATTAAATTAAGCATTCGCCAATTCCATTCTCAAAACAAACCAATCATGTAGTTAAATGTCCATTCAATGAATCTCATAAAAAAATGTATATTACCTAGACCTTTTAAGATGCCAGGAGATCATTAAGACGAAGAGAGAGATGAGAATGACTGATGAAGAAAGAAAAAAAAGATAGAAGATAGTAGAGAAACAGAAAATGAAAGTGCAGGTTGTTCGCCGCTGTGAAAGACATCGGTGGCGCTGAGGTGACTGGCGACAGACGAGCTGGTTGGGCTGTTGACTTGAAGGTGAAGATGGTGGCGTCGATGCGGAGGAGGAGGTGTTGCGAGCTGGAGGAGATCTCGAAGGATGGAGGAGGAGGCGAGATCTGGTGTAGCAGAGCAACGAATGCGGTGGGGACTCCTCGGCCTCCGGCGGCCGAGAATCGAAGTCCGATGAGTAGTCCAGCGAGTAATCTCCGCCGCCGGAGGAGATGATACTACTGGAGGCAGACGCGGTGGTGGCAGCCTTGTAGTTGCTGCTCTCCGAGAATCAGAGGACGGCGACGGGGCGGCAGAGAGCTGCTACTGTTGGCCGCCGTCGAAAAACGTGAGGGAGAGGAAAGAGAAAGAGAGTGGAGAGAGAGAGAAGAGAATGAGAGATGAGAGAGAGAGAGAGAGAATGCAGAGACCTAGAGAGAGAAAGAGAAGAGAGATAGAAAAAGAGAGAGAAAGAGAGAGTACAGCGAGAGAAATTTTAATTTTTGAGGCAGGGGCATTTTTGTCTTTTCGCTCAAAAACTGGCCAGATTTTAATATTTTTATCTTAGTGGACAATTTTTATCTTTACAATATGAAAGTGGATAGTTTTATATATTAACTCTATATATATATATATAGGGAAGAGTTCAATGCAGACCACTGATCACTAATTTATTAGCAATAAAAATACCGCAACTAACACGGTGTAATCGTAGTATAAACAGCAATCGAGTATCGTATCCACAGGGACTGACACAACGAAACAACTCTAGCTATCTCCTAAACAGACTATAACAGTAGACAGGCAACAGAAAGTAGAGATTGATTGATTTAAACTAAAACGCAAATAGCAATAAATAAAAGCACGTAGAAGAATCAAATATTAAAAACAACTGATCCTAGGGTAGTAAATTCATTAACTAAATCTACGCAATTAATCTAGTAATCCTATGTACCAGTTTAATCCAGATATGATGAGAGATCACTTAATTAATCAATCACTCTCGCAAGAGCAGCAACGATCGTAGATTAGTAAATTCTCTATCTCCGCTAGGTCTCAAGAAAATCTACTAACTCCCAAAAGCTCCTAAGAATAGCTCCCTATGATCCACTTATCTCCGCTAGGTCTCAAGGTTAAGATCATATCATACATTCCTGAATCCGCTAAACAGTTATCTCCGCTAGGTCTCAAACCGAATAGCTAAACATGCAAACTATTGATTAGATAATTCACAAGAAAACAAGCACCAGGAATTATGAATCATAAATTGGAAGGCACAAAGGTATTAACAAATAAATCACATAAATTCAATCAACTATTTACAAACCCTAGAATCAGCTAAACGAAACTAGCCAGACATAATAAAAGAAAGCATAAACATAATTAATAAGAACACAATTGAAAAATCTGAATTATATAAAAACTGAATAAGAACGATTGTAGCGGCTTGAATCTTCAATCTTGATCCAAGCCTTGAAAACTAGAAAACAATAAAATTCTAAAGCTAGAACACTAAAAAATTAGGTCTGGGAACCCTCAATAGGTAAAAAGAATACCTATATATAGTACCAGGGTAAACTACAGAGTTTGAACTCGAAAAGAACTTGAAAAACGCACAAAAAAGCAAAAACACGGACGAACGGCGACCCCGCGGCGGGTAGGCGGCGGTCGCCGCCTTCTTCACACTTTTTCCTTTGGCTGCGGCGGGCTCACGGCGGGCGCCGCCCGATCGCCGGCCACGCCGATTTCTCGGCGGGCTGCGCGGCGGTCGCCGGCTAGTCGTCGAATGCTGCCTAAACTTTCTTCTTTGGCCGGCGGTCGCCGGCTGCTCCGTTTCTTCCTTTTTCGAGCTCTTCAAGCTCGTTTCTTCTATTTTCGCATCCGGAACACTTATAACTTAATATTTGGATCTTCAACATCCATATGTAGCTTTCAAAACACTCAAACCTAAAGCAAAATAACCAAAACCATACCCAAAAGCAATATCACAAAAGAATATGAAACTTAAACCAATTGATATCACAATCAAGCATAATTCTAGCACTTTGAGCACTTAAACACTCTTAAAAACAATGCAAAATGAGTGTTTATCAACCACTCCCCTATATAGATAATGAAGACCAAATCAGAGCCATTGATCTCACCAAAATCAATGAATCAGATTCATCTGAATTCTTCAAGTTTAGGAAATCCCGTAAATTCCTCATTTTCCAATTCTGGGAACCAACGAACATTATTATGAACTTACGGACATAAGCATGTTTATTTGTATGTTAATTTGTTTTTATACGAACATATCGACGAACATTAGTATGTTCATTTATTTTTTATACGAACACATCGACGAACATTAGTATGTTCGTAAGTTCATAATAATGTTCGTTGGTTCCCAGAATTGGAAAATGAGGAATTTACGAGATTTCCTAAACTTGAAGAATTCAGATTAATCTGATTCATTGATTTTGGTGAGATCAATGGCTTTGATTTGGTCTCTATTCTCTATATAGTGAAGTGGTCTCCATTGAAGCTGACCTTTTATATATATATATATATATATATATATATATATATATATCACAAAATCTTGGGTACACCTGGGTGTACCGTACAACCGGGGTGATCTGTACCCAAAATAGTATTATTTATATGGATTGGATTAGGATATGGGTTCAAATCAAGGTGCAGGTCAAAATTTAAGTGAAGGTGTAACCCGGTTGTACGGTACATCCATGTGTACCCAAGACCACCTATATATATATATATATATGAGGAAGTTCAATAGGAAAATAAATGTTTGCAAAGAAAGGAGAAACAATATCAGTCATTGATCATGATCCATCAAACGGCCAATTTTTAAGATTAAATTTCAAATTCAGATTCATGATCCAGGTTTCGAACCCCAAAAATACAAAACCTTCAATAAAATTATTGGTATGTTCAACCGCATTACTGACATGTTCAATATTTCTCATTTTCTTGTATAAGTTTATTTTCTTGTAGAACCTAACCCTATATATATATACCAATAAAGCCTAGTTCGAGTGGCGAAGTTCAGACACTCAAAGACTCTTCTTTATGAGAGGTCTTGGACTTAATCCCACATGCGTGCGGTTAATTTTCTCACCTTTGTGTGAAAAGCGATTCCGCGCGCGTGCGATTAATTTTTCCACCTTTGTGTGGGTAGTGGTTACGCCTGGGTGCATGTGACTTATTTGATTATATAATAGATATCTCTTGTAATTTCTCAAAAAAAAAAATTATATACATATAGTTATTTTTAAGGTTTTATAATCTTCTTGTTTTGTAGTATCATATGTTTTACAAATTTTGAGACAATATTAATTAATTAGTAAATGTAAATTTATTCAGTGGTGTAATTATTGTTGTGTTAATTGATTAACATGAAATATTTCTTTTGCCTCATTTTAGCATAGATCGCTGCCTGATCATATTACTACTATTGTCAATGTTAAACACGTACAAAAACATGACATGATCGATCACAAATGTGTATTGCCGTGAGTCACACTATGCTACATTAATTCAGATGCACGATGTGTATCTGTTTTAATTAATTTTTAGTTGTTATTAGTAATTTTTATTTTTGTTGGATATTATTAATTTTAATTAGAAATTAAAAAACTCTAACTAGCAAAAGATGAACTGTAATTGAATGAGTAAAGGTGAGCTATACGCGCCATTACTGTAGCTATATGCATGGGACCGCAAGATCACCTTGCACGTTTCAAAGTATTTTGGGAGCAAAAGTATTCTCATTTTTTGATACCAAATAGTCACCAATTCTGTGTTGGTATATATATGGACCAAAATTCACATTGTCTGTCCACAAAGTTCAAATTTGGGGACCCTAAGTCCACAAATCAAAACTCACAGGGTTTACTTTCGACTGCCATTGCTCATATCCACTTACATTGGTGCCGGTTATGATGAGTGCATGGCAAACAAAAAGATATATATGCCATATATTCTCATCAAAGCTGCTTTGCTTTTGTAAAGTTTGTGTGCATTATTTGCAAAAGCAAAAAACTTCAATCACCTTTTAAATATTTCAGCCACCTGCTTTCTAATCCCCCCCTTATTAAACTATGGTCTTTTGCATATATATATGGGGTATTGGCCAATAAATACATCAACTTTCCCAATTTTCTAGAATATAACATCACTTTTAGTTTTTGCTCCATAATACACCACCTTTATGATTCTTCTAGTTTCTCCCATGACTATTTTCTGAAAATTCTAAAACTACCCCAAAATAATCAAAATTGCAGAATAACCCCAACATATACAAACCAAGACAAAATACCTTTATTATGATTTCTAAAACAGTTTAACAATTAATCAGGCCCAACATGCTTCCGTAACACTTCGAAATAAATCTTAAATTTAACCAACATTATACCTTTGTCGACTGGTCTTCTTCAGGAATCGGTCTTGTTGCGTTTTACGGCTCGTCTGCCCACCCGGCACGCACCAACCACACACTCGCAAGAGATGGTTGCAACCCTTTTCCTTCACTAAGTGCCGACTAAATAATATGTTGGAAAAATAAAGAAAATATTTTTACTCAACCCGGAATAGTTGGACAAAAACTAAGCGTTTATAGAGGAATTATATAAAATTTAATTTATTTCATAAAATACTCCCCAAGGGAGGAGACTAACTTGTTTAGCTACTCATAGTAGCTAATACTTGTGTACATAAAAATAAAAGGAAACTAAACTAAAAACGAAAATACTTTGAAAACAAGAATTAAAAGAAATACAAAGATAATTTTTCTAGAGAGAGAAAATGTTTTGTGAAAATGAGTTGTGATTTTCCCGATGATCTTCTTCTCTCCAGCACTTGAGTTTATATAGAGGTGTGATCCCCTCTATAATTGCTTGGTTGGTGGCCTCGGATTCCATCTTCGTGGCCAGCTTGCTTGAACATGACATCCACCTTCTTTTGTCGGCCTTGATTGCCGACACTTGTTAGTGGCATCACATGGTGCTGGACCCTTGATTTATCGCCTTGTGATAATGCTGGTAGGGGCCGGCTGCTTTTCTTTCCACTCACTTTTGTCTTGGAGCGTTTTGGTGAGTGGTCCTCCTGTTCTTCCACCCACTTTTGTCGTTTCTTTTGTGGGTGCGATCCTGGCTGTGAATCACATGATTCACTAAGTTTTGTCGGCCACCTTACTTTTTTGGTGCCCGAGGTGTCCTTCCCTTTGGAGTCTGATGCTTGTCATGTTCATAAGACCGGAACCTCCTTTTATCCGGCTTTGGAAAGAATCCCTTGCCGAATTCTGGCTCCTTCTGCGATGAGCATTGGTCGCAGATTTTATCGTTCCAATGGCCTAGATGAGCCATATTGCAAAACTTGCGACGAGTCTCCTGGCTCCCCGCAATCCTGTTCTTCCAAATCATTTGCCGTTTCTTCTCGAAGGATTCTTCGGCAAAAGGAGTTGTTGTTCCTGTCATTGTATTAACTAGGAACGTTCCCAGATCCGAGCTTTGATAGAACTTGAATCTGGACTTCATTTTGTCCATCTCTGTGAGACAGACCCATAGACCCCATGCTCGTCTAGTGGAGATTTGATCCTCCGTGAATGTTGAGACGATTGCGGCCTGGAATTCGGGAACTTTGATCCTGTTAAGGGCTCCCGTATCAGGTCTCCGAAGCTTAATGAAGTGGAAGGCTTCACGGATTCCTTTTCCGACTGGCTCTGGTGCTGCACTGAAACAGTACAATTCCAGAACATCTCCCCTTTTGAGGGACTCGTTGTTCTCCCATGTGTCGAACACCGTTTTCTGGATCCATTTTGGTAGACCCTTGATTTCGGTGAAGGCTGGGGCGGTGGTATAAACTGAGGCCAAAGCCACGAACTCATACCATTCCTTGACATCGTTTGGATTGGCTCCTGGAGTCGTCCAAACCCTTGGATATTTTCCGGCAACATCAACCCGGCAATTTCCCGGATTAATGCCTTTCCTTGTGAGAAGTTTCTCCCACCTGTCCTGGTACATCTGCCAAGAATGAGAAATTTCAATAAAGTCAGTATCAATCTTAACTTGGCCTGTCATGGGCCTAAGATTGATCTCTCCCTCTTTTACCCCAGAGGTGGAGGGTTGACATGTTGATTCAGGGTGTGACCCCTTAACAACATCTTTTCCTCGAGAGTCTGGCTGTGAAACCATTATCTCAGGACTTGTGCTAGGGGTACTTGAATCCCCTGCTACAGGTAATCCGCCCTGTACGGAAAGCATTGCTTTAGCCCGATTTTCACGGACAGCGCGCAAGAGCGGCTTGTTGGTTGCTTCCTGAAGATTGAACATCTTCATGAAGCAGACATCGATTTGGCTAGATACTTTGGCTTCGTCAGCCGCTTGTATCTTTCCTGCCTGTTTGGTATGCAGCACACACTTGTGCCACTCTTGTTGTAGCAGCTCTAGACTTTCAAAGAGCTGCCCTTGTATTGCCTCGATGGCCTCCACTTCAGGGAGCTCCATCCCTTGTAAGGAAATCTGCAAGAACATTCTGATCAGATTTCAAAATGACAATATCATAATCATAATATTGGCATTCTGCTTGCCATCTAATCAATCTAGCCTTTTCAGGTTTAGATTCAATCTTTTTAGTTAAGAAAGCTTTAACGTTAGTGTTATCTACTTTCAAAACAAATTTTTTAGCAAGTAAGAATAGCGGCCATTTTTTGAACGCCTTTCTGACTGCAAAAAACTCTTTCTCGTTTATGTGCCATCGCACAGCCTCGTTGTCGGAGAAAAGACCGCTACAGTATCTGCAAGGTTCTTCTCCATAAGGGGTGATCTTTGTGAGCACTGCTGCCCACCAGAAATCACTCGCGTCGGTGTAGAGGACCAAATCATCCTCGTCTTGTGGTATTGAAAGTTTTGGGAGATTTTTGCAGATCTCTTTCAACTTCTTCATACCCTCTCGATGTTCCTCCTTCCAAATGAATGGAACATCTTTCTTCAGTAGTGGACTGAAAACCTTTCTGTGTTCTGCAAGGTTTTTGATAAACATCCCTGCAAAATTGACAACCCCGAGAAAACTTTGGAGCTGCTTCTTCTCTTTGAGATCCTCTGGGAAACCCTGGACTTTTTCCACAATATGATCTTGTAGAATAATCCCGGATTCATCGATCTCGATCCCCAGAAACTCCATCTTCTGGGTGGCTATGACTGCCTTCTTTTCTGACAGCACTAGTCCTTCTTGTTGACAAACATCCGCAAAGATCTCCAGATGCCTAGCATGTTCATGAATGTTTTTTGATGCAATAAGGATGTCATCAATGTAAACAAACATAAACGAAGAATAATCTTTAAAGAGATTATCCATTTTCCTTTGGAATATCTGAGGCGCGTTGGCTAACCCCATTGGCATAACATTCCAGACATAATGTCCTTGTGGAGTTGAGAAGGCTGTGAACTTCTTACTTCCTTCCTCCATGCGAATCTGGTAAAAACCTGATTTGCAATCGAACTTTGAGAATACCCTTGCACTTCTGATGCAGTTGATAAGGTGTTCTCTGCTCGGGATGAAATATCCATCGAACTCAAGAATGTCATTAATCCCTTTATAATTAATGACCAATCTTGGCTTTCCTCGTTTGATCTCCCCATGATTTCTCACCAGAAATCCAGGACTGCTGTAGGGTGATCTTCCTTCTCCGATCAGCTTTAAATCAAGGTGTTCCTTGATTATACTCATCATATCCTGTTGATCTCTAGGGTTCATCAGGATAGGTTTGAACCTTACGAACTCATGCTCCTTTCCAGTTTTGACTTTCAAGGTTGCTCTGAGCTGGTTCTTGTCCCACCATGCTAAAGGATCCTCGTGGTAACACTTCTGGATTCTTCTTTTGACGTCGGCAATGGACACCTGTTCTTCTTCCTTAATATCTTTGTGTGATATCAGGGAAACTTTGAGGATTTGAGTTTCTTCCTCGGAGAGATCTGGGAATCCCTCAGTTCTGCATTTGAGCAAAACTTCTCCGAATCTCCTTTGATCCTTCATTTGTGGTCTCCGGAGTCTGCCATCATCACCACGCTTGCTGCGGAATTTGATTGGCATTGATCGATGAAAAGCTCCATTGAGCCTTTGCACAATGATCTTGTGGTCACAATTGGTTGTGAACACTAGCCTCCTGGCTTCATTGTCTTGTATGTACCGCTTGAAGCTTTGCAGAAAATTATTTCCGAATAATATATCTGCTCCAGTATCATGGAAATAAATTGGTGGAGTCTTGACCTTGTACCAAGGTGTTTGACCTGCTCCGCCGATCAATATTTCCGTTTGTTTTACTCCCTTTGATAGAAGCAAAATCTTTTTGGAGAAATCCCTTCCTGCAATTCGAGGTAATTCTTCTTCAACTTCTGCTGGAAAGACTCCTCGTTTTGCTATACAAATTCCTGCTCCTGAATCCACATAAGCAGCAAAATATTCTGCTTTGTATTTCTCGTATAACATCCCCACAGAGATGTATATTGAGAATGGACTTGTCATTGGATCATCACTCTTTGGCGTCCAATTGTAATCTCCATTCCTCCTGATTTCCATGACCATGGTTTATATTTGTCAAGGAAATCTCGTCCTAAGATCAGGACATCCGCCTCGTGTCCGGCTTGGCCTTCGGTCTGAATTTCAAAACCTCCAACCTCCAGAGTTCCGATGTATCGATTGTCCCCTGGATTTGCCAAATAATACAATGAACTACAAGGAAACTGGTTTTCCCTGCTTGTTGTATCAACTCTTGTGGAAACTTGTCTCCATCCTTCGGGACATTTGAGCTTGATTCTCATGTCCTGAGCTGGTGTTTCTTGAATCGCCCTTCTCTCATATGATTGAGAGAAACTTCTTGTTATAGGCCCTGAAGTTAGCCTATTTCCTTGGAATGATAGCCTCGGTGCTCCTAGTCTGAGACTTTGAGTGTGGTTGAGCACCTGCTTGTCTCCAATATCGATGTCGATTTCTCCGATCTGAGGAATCTCCACTCGGTTTGGATGTACTGCCTTGGCTACCTCCTTGAATATTTCTGGAATTTCAATAAATTCTTTTCCCAGAAATAACTCTGTGTGATGGGAATTTGATAAGGCATACGAGACTTGATAAGTCAGTGAGTATGGCCTATTTCCTCCCGTCATAAGCTCCTTCTTTTTGTAGTCCTGATAGAGGGTCAGGGCTCGACTAAAGGATGAATCCTGTAGATTATAAGAGATCTGTGGATAGAACTCTGTTATAATCCTTTTGGCATAGAGATTGCCCGAGAATGCTCCAAGAATTGACGCTCTAGCATCTCTAATTCTTTTATCGCAAAGTGCGACGTCAATTGGTCGGTCTGTCCCTGGGGAGAGGGATGATTTGATTACCAACTGAATTGCACCAATATGAATCCATTTCATCGTTCTTGCGACTTCTGGCTTCATTTTCTTAAGATCCTGTAGAATATCTTCGGCAGGAATCAGCTGGATCTCCACCTGATTACTTGTAATCTCAATTGGAAGCGCCGTTTCTTGGTTTGTGACACCAAAATACACATGATGCTTCCTCTTGGCTGGAATCAAGCTATTTAAAACTCGATTCAATCTCCCATTAGAAAACCCTTGGTAAGTCTGTACCTCTCCAGTTTCCCGGTTGAGTTTCCTTACGAGCTTCTTCACCACTTCTTCCTGTGGAATCAGAAAATGGCTAGTGAATCCATTCTGATCCTCCTTCTGGATGTGATGAACCTCGTGTTCTTCTTTAGTCTGACTCGTCTCCGGTTGATCCATCGGTCATCTCCGAATCTTCAGAACTAAAGACTTCTTCCTGCTCATATATACTCTCATTAGAGGATATATCTTCGAACTGATACACGGGTATCAATTCTTGATGATAGATGGCGTCTTCGATATCCGGTGTGGATTCGAATCTCCTTATCATCTTTTTCTCGTTGTCTGGGCAATTGGTAGATATATGCCCTTTTGCACCGCACGACCAGCAGTTGCAATCCTTGAAACTTTCGTTTGCTTTGGCCTGAGTACGCCTGAAAGTTTTTCTCGTCGGGATTCTCTTTTGATTTGAGAATCGGGTTCTTGATGGTCCGCTCCGTTGGCCTGATTTGTAGGAGCGTGCCTTCTGTCTAGTCCACATAGTTCTTGGCTTCCAAGAATTTTTTCTGGACTTTCTTTCATAGGGTTGGTACCTATGTTTCTTTCTGCTCCTTCGTTGATATAGCAACTCAGCACCAATCTCTGTTGGAAGATCAATGTTGTCGCACATCAATGGAGATTTCTTGTTGAGTCTTCTCAACCTCTTGAGATTCCTCTGGTCCGCCGCCTTCTGGCACCATTCGGACAGCTTCTTGTGAACATAAGACATCCTCCTCGAAGCACTGTCAAGTGGATATCCTCCTGGTGAAACATACTCATTGATGAGCATTTCCCTCCATGGACTTGGAAGCTTTGGAAAGAAAAGGTCCATGGCCGTCTGATCTTCCACTTCCCCCATATGGACATATAGGGTATACAGACGCAGAAATTCATCGAGAGCTTTTGGCTCTAGCACTATCAACCTTAGATTGTAAAGTGCCTGTTGATATTTCTTGCGCTTCTCCTCTGCGGATCCTTCGAAAAAACCCATTCCCAAGAAATGGATTTTAATCTGTTTAGTAATTTCTTTAATGATGTCATATAAGGACGTGCTACTAAACAATTCCTCCCTGGTCGGAACTTCAAGTTTTTCCCAGTATTGTTTTGCCATCCCTGCCAAGCTAGCTTCGAAGACTCTGGCAAATTCTTTTTTGTCGTAATCAATTGTGGCAATCACGACTTTTAATGATGAAGCCCATTCGTCGATGAGACCCTCCCATTCTTTGAAACTGGCTTCGTCGAGGTTGAGAATCAATCCGTATGGATGGATTGGTTCTAGTGTAACCTTTCCTACAGGAGTATCCTGCATCTGAGGCCTCCGTCGCATGGTTCTTTGGAACTGGCTTGCATCGTCTTGAGCTGACCCCTTCTTTGACGATTCTTCTTCTTGAGGCTCGGTTTTGGGAACCTCATCTCCTTGGTTCATCTTTAGATCAACCATATTGAGGTTAGCAAAAGATTCTGCTAACTCTTGTAGATCTTCTAATCCGATTCTGTCAAGGCTATTCATGATATTTGCCTTTCATGATTCGGATTATGTCCTTCGGCTGCAACTCCTTGGGTGCTGCATCGAATAGAGATAGATTCATCGGATCTTTGGACCAATGATTCCGAATTTTTCCGGAACATGGTTTTCGCCTTTCGATCTCCTCCATTCTTGTCTGGATATCACGCAAGAGGGTTAGTATTTCCTCTTGTTTGAGTGATATTCTGCTTATCTCCATCGGTAGATCATACAGCTTGATGCCATAATATTCCACCGTCTTTTGGATCTCCCGCAAGTTGACGTCGTCGGAAGAGCTTGGCTCTATCTTTTGGTAGTTTGGATAAACTACTCCCGCCTTGTCTTTTGGTTCCATCAATCGTGTGACTGATGGGCCTCATCTCTCCTTCGTTCAATGGCCGTTCTGGCAGCGGCCATTCTCATGAGGTGCTCATGATAGAATTGGATACTCGCGATGATATCGCGAATAAGCTCGATATCTCCTCCTCGTCGTAGGTTGGTAACGAGAACTCGATTGTTCCATTTGAGATCGCTTATGAAGCGACTAGTTTCTATCTCCAGATTTTGGAGAGAGTTCCTGTAGTGTACACATCTCGGACACTCGTCCGGATCCATAATTTTCAGTGGAGTCTCCTCCCACATGGGTTAATCATAAAATAAATTAAAAATTACATAATTCCTCAATAAAAACCCGCTCTGATACCATTTTAAACAAGGATCTTTTAAACTGTTTTTTGCTCGAAAGTACGTGGCGTTGTCTCACAGTCCAGACCCAGATTACCAGGTAATCTATCGGGCACGAGGAAAGTTTCCAGCCGATATACCATTCAAGCCCAATCTTATACATGTTTTAGGTATAAATTGTCTTTTAGTCCAAAACCAAAAGTTTTAGGGGTCAAAGTACAAAGAATTTTATAATGGGGTTATTTTTGAATATTCCAAACTTTGGCCATGGGAGATTCCAGAAAAAATTGAAAGGTGATGAATTATGGGGCAAAATCTAAAGGTGGTGTTATAAACTAGAATTTGGTCATAGTTCATGTATTTAGGGGCAATAACCCCTATATATATCTATATATATATATGGGAGATAGCTAAAATAAAAATACCTCTCAAATATAAAATATGAATTATTTTTAATTCTTAAATTATCAAAATTTACTGTTGATTCATCACTTTATTGGATGAATTTATGGTCTTGAGTTCGAATACATAGGTAGCAAAAATTTTAATTTTCGTAATTTAGACATTTATATACAATTTTTTTAAAATTCAATCTCAACCGTTAAATTATGAGTAAATTAATAGTGTAAATATATTTTTATTTTATACTCTAAAAGTTGTTTTTAACCTAACCATCCCATATATATGTGTGTCTATATATATATATATATATATATATATATATATATATATATATATATGAGAATGGCTAAAATAAGAGCATTTCTTAAGATATAAAATTAGAATCATTTTCAGCGCTTAGATCATCAAGATCTACGGTTGATTCGTAATCCTGTTGGATGGATTTATGGTCCTGAGTTCGAATCTCAAAGGTAGCAAAAATTTATTTTTCACAATTCATATCTTTATACGGCGAATTCATACGTGTTCTACATAAAATTCATACATTAAAAATTGTTCTTATTTCTTATTTTAAGATGTGCTCTCACGGTAGCCCACCCCAATATATATATATATATATATATATATATATATATATATATATATATATATATATATATATATATATATATATATTGGGTTGCGCTAAAATAAGACTCAATCTTATGCTATAAAATAAGACTTAATCTCCACTCTTGATATCAATTGTAATGGACGACCAGATTATTTCGGATAGGTGTTAGCCGATTTATACTATAAGGTTAATAAGGTAAATAAGATTCCCTTAATTAATATGAATCCCACGATTTTTGGGATCACGTCTTCCATATATCTTCATGGTGGATGATTTTTTTTGTGCGTTATTATTTCCATGAATATATTTATATGCATATTTCCCTTAATTAATATGCATATTCTTAATCTACACTTATGAATATATTTAACAAACTTGTATGAATTTTTTTATAAACCACACATCGCTTTTTTACCAACTATTATTTCCATGAATTTTTGATATTTGCCGAATGCATATTTTATTGCTACATGCAACAATATTTTATTATTCCTTTTAGTATGCTTGTGTGAATATTTTGCATAAACATACATGCATATTTACAGTTGGTTTGATGATTTTTTTTTTCATATCATTTTAATCTGCATATCCGAATATTTTGTAATGTTTTACGTTTAGTTATAATGCAATCTAACTATGACTATTTTATATTAGAATTTTAAGTCCTCTAACAATTTTAATATTTTATTTCTATTTAATCATAATTTAATTATGTCGTTTTAATATTTTAGTTATGCATTTAGTTTAGTTTGATTTTTTCACAATTTTTTCCCTTGGATATAAACTTCAATACATTAGCATCAAAAGTAAGTTTATATGCAATTGAAGAATTTTTAAATGTTGCTGAACGAATTTTTTTCGTTTGTATATTTGAATATTTTGTAATATTCTAGGTTTATATCTTATGCATTTTATTTATTCATCATTGTATGATAATTTTTTTATACCTACATGAATATTTTTTATCCTTCATATGGTTTATCCAACAATTTTTGGAAGGTTTGATCCATAAGCCCCTTAAGTTAACAGTTGGTCTTCTTGAATTTTTTAACTTTTCATGCATGCATTTTTTTTCATATTCTTGTATGCACGTATTTCTTGAATTTTAGTAATAGATCACGCTTTAGAATCAGAGTATATTGAGCAAAAGATTTGGAAGGTCAAACCGAGAAGATTTGCGTTGAAATTATATGTCAAAATTACCCTTTAATGTATTTCGATTCTGCATAAAAAGAAATGATAAATGAATTTAATCATTTTTAAAAATTAAAATCCAACCGTCCAACCTATAAATCCTACGGTTGTGATGACGTCTTATCTTATATACTAAGGGGAGTCCATTGAATAGCGCTACCCTATATATATATATATATATATATATATATAGGGGGCCGCTCCAATGAGACCCTCTAATTTTAGTGAGATCTAAGGCACGATCTGGTGCGTTTATTTTATCAATCCTATGGCTGATATTGTATCTGGAGGGTGATTTTTTTTTTGCAGGGTTCGAATCCTGGAGGGAGCTGAATATTTTAAATTTTGTTATTCATCAGTATATACTGCATTGTTCATCAGTATATATGTCTTATTCATTACGAATTTTTTAAATTTTATTTTTCATCAGTATATACATCTTGTTCATTACATATACGTTTTGTTCATTAGTATTATATGTGTTATTCATTGTACTCATGTTACACGAAAAATAGGGGGTCTCACTGGAGCGCGCCCCTATATATATATATGGAGATGTTTAAGAAAGAACCACTAAATAAAATAAGAACGAAGAACCATTTCCAACCATTTGATCGTCAAAATCTACGGTGGATGCATCATCTTATTGGATGAATGCAGATCCCGAGTTCGAATCTTGAAGGGAGCAATTTTTTTTTAGTGCATTAATTTTAACAGCGAATGCATTAATTTTTACAGTGGATGCATTAGATTTGATGGTTCTCACGTTCTCACAAATAATGTAGTTGTCTCTAGAACCACACCACATATATATATATAGGGGCGCGCTCCAGTGAGACCCCCTATTTTTCGTGTAACATGAGTACAATGAATAAGACATATAATACTAATGAACAAAACATATATCTAATGAACAAGATGTATATACTGATGAAAAATAAAATTTTAAAAATTCGTAATGAATAAGACATATATACTGATGAACAGGGCCGTATATACTGATGAACAATGCAGTATATACTGATGAATAACAAAATTAAAAATATTCTGCTCCCTCCAGGATTCGAACCCTGCAAAAAAAAAATCACCCTCCAGATACAATATCAGCCATAGGATTGATAAAATAAACGCACCAGATCGTGCCCTAGATCTCACTAAAATTAGGGGGTCTCATTGGAGCGGCCCCCTATATATATATATATATATATATATATATATAAATATATAGGGGTGAGATCCTATAGTATCCACTCCCCTCATAATATATAGGTCCAAATTTGGACCACACAATGGGGGCACGTGGCGCGCCACATGGCAGCAGCCTCCCAATACATTCTAAAGTTTTTCAAGGCAAAAAACACAGAGGGATAAAATAGTCATTTCAATTTTTTTCAATTAATTAATTTATTTATTTATTTTACCAAAAATTCATTTATTTTTTCCGCGGTTGTCGTCAAAATTATGCATATAACTGAACACCAATATACATAAAAATAAACCCAAATATGCATGAGAAAGTATTAGTATGCAAACCATCTGGTGTGTCTCTCGCTGTCGAATAATGCTATACATATTTGTGTGTAACGTTATGCATATTTCTATTTTTCTTTATGCATATTTGTGTTGAACTATATGCATAATACTATGCGACACTGTCAGGTAGCTCTCGCTGCTGGTCACTTGACGGGTCATATACTAATACTTTTTCATGTATATTTCTATCCAGTGTCGTGCATATTTGTGTTTAACATTATGCATATTGGTATACAGTTATATGCATAATTTTGACGACGGTAGCGGGAAAAAAATTGATTTTCGGTATATATAAAAGAATTATAATTTTTAAAATGACTATTTTACCCCTTCGTGTTTTTGGCCTTCGAAGGCTCTGGAAGACTTTGGGAGGCTGTTGCCACGTGGCGCACTCCTAATGCGCCACGTGGCCCTCATTTGTAGAAGATCGCTAGGACCTATATACTATTATAAGGGGTGCACTCCAATGAGATTGTTATTTTTCGTTAGATTATGAGTACAATGAATAAGGTCGTATATAGTGTTGAATAAGGCAGTATATATTAATGAATAACGATATTAAAAAATTGATAAAATTTTCGCTCCTTCCAGGATTCGAACTCTGGTGCCTTCTAGATAAATCTCAGACATAGGATACATGAAATCAAAACTCACAAATCAATCTAAGATCACACACACACACATATATTTGAAGTCTAATTAAGTACTCAACTAATATTACTTATCTCGAAAAAAGAAAATTAATACTCCCCTTATCACACACACACACATATATATTTGAAATCTAATTAAGTACCCAACTAATATTACTTATCTCGAAAAATTGTCCCACAATTTTATACCCTTTGATAATGTCACAAGTTTTAATAAAATAGTTGAGTGTGTTGTGAGTGGAATAAGGGTCTCATCTTTATGATAATGCTAAAGTGATTAAAGTGAAGTAATGATCTTCTCTTTCATGGGATTGCGTCAAATAATTTTACTAAAGGGGTATAAAATTGAGAAATATACTAAAATGACAAAAGGAGTATGAAATTGAAGTGGAGGGAGTATTTTTATCGTCTCAATTCAATATGCCACAAAGCATGAATATAGATGTCAAAAAACAAAAACAAAATATAATAAAACAATGAGAGAGAGAGAGAAACACATTTTGTGGATATATTTGGCAAAAGAAGAAATAGGAGTGACAATGAAATATATTCTTTAAAGTGAAAAGAGTAATAATTATTTATGGGCAACAATGACTTGTGAGGTAAACGATGTGCAATGTGTTGGTATTTGTTATATACTCATTTCGTCTCTATTCAATAGGTCATATTTTTTTATTTGACCGTCTCATTTCAATAGATCAATTATCAAAATGAAAAAATCAATACATAACAAATCAAACTCTCACATAACTTATTATTTACATCATATATATGTGATTTTGGCCTGCAAATAATTATCTTTCTTTTCTCTTAATAAAATAATATCTTTATTTCCATCTCCTATTTTTTGATAAATATTTTCTTTAAAAAATTACTTTCTCTCTCTCTCTTATTATATTATAAATTATTTATTTTTAATATTCGTATTGAATTGGGACGGTTAGAGATTAATTTTTCATTTTGAAGAAGTTGTTTATTAAAATAAAACGTACAAATAAAAAAAATACTCCATTCGTCTCACAAAAATATGAACAATTTGTCATGGGGCGTCTCACAAAAAACCAATTTGTCAAATCGATCAAATGTGTAAGATTTTCGCAGAAAACCAAGCAAACTCATCAAATCAAAGGGTATTTAAAGAATATGACATAGAATGCTTATGTTTATAAAAGTAGACATTTTTACTATAGAATTTAAGGAATATGACATTTTAAATTTTCACTCAAATATCAATTTCTTAATTTTTGCGTCGAAAAGAATTTGGTCTTGCTTCATGGGACGAGGCGACTAAAATAAACATTGCATTAGTTACTCCCTCCGTCCCGCGAGTCTTGACACGTTTGGGTTCGACACGGGAATTAAGGAGTTGTAGATTAGTGTTTTAAGTGTGTAATTAATAAGGTATAAAATTGATAAAATAGGAGAGAGAATGTAATAAAAGTGATAAAGTAGGAGAGATAATATAATAAAGGTGATAAAGTATGAGAGAGAATGTACTCCCTCCGTCCACCAAATATATGCCACTTTGCTTTCGGCACGGGTTTTAATAAAATGTGAGTGAAGTTGGTAGTGGAGTAAGGGTCCCACTTTAAATGTGAGTGGAATGGTATGAACCCTACTACTAAAAATGGATGTGACATATTTTTTGTGGACGGATGAAAATGGAAATTGTGGCATATTTTTGGTGGACGGAAGGAGTAATAATTATTACCAAAAAAGAAAACGTGTCAAGATTCGTGGGACGGCCCAAAAAGAAAAACGTGTCATGATTCGTGGGACGGAGGGAGTAATTCTTTGCATTGATATTCATAGTCGACTTGTGAAAGCGTACGGAATATAAATGATATGATTGATGGGACAGGTCCCATCCCATCAATAAGATACAGTCACCAACGTACATTTAATGATATAGTTATATACGCTATGGTTCTGTATATGCATCTTACCAGTACATTTGAATATTTGATACCTTCCACCCAAATTGGTGAGGCGTTTATTTTGAGTGCACAATTTAAAGAGTTAGTAGTATTTAATTATTTAAATATGTTTCTAATTTTACGAATGAACGATAAAATTAAAAATAACTCAAACACCCTAAATGCATCCAATCGTATTTCTAGTATCACCAGTCCAGCTTTAATTAGATCAAAATTATATTGAATTTAAAAATATTTAATACAAAAACATTGAATTAATGGTGAGACTAACAAAAACTTGAAATATGAACACCAAACTATTTATTCAACAAAGGATCACAATCTGTTACAGTTCGTTTCTCTCCCTCCCTCCCTCCCTCCCTCTCTAGATTTCATTTACATCTGCAGAAAAAGCTAGTTATCAAATAGGGGCTACGGTTTGAATTTCTACGTTAGTTCTTGCAGAGATCCGGATTGTTCCCGTCTTCCACCCCTAAATTCCCAGCCACCATCACCTCTATCGCTATTGCGGCTCCTGCTCATTCTCAATGTGAGAAGGGGGTAAAATTCATCGAAGAAAATGACCTCAAAATGGAGATTCTCGGCACACATTCCTCACTACCACCGCCATCTCATTCCCAACAGCACGACTTCCATCTCTTCTCTCTCTCCTCTCTTAAACGGCCATCACTTCTCTCTTCTCTCTTCTCTCTCTCTTCTCTCTTAGTAAAAAATTAGTCACTAAAATCCTAGCAATATACTACAACAACTACACAGTGCATATATAAAAAATTTAGTATTGTATCCATAGAGACTGATATGACGAAAACACAATGAGTAATTCAACACAAGCCCTCACTCAATATTCAGGCAAAGAAACAAAGGAATGGTGATGAATTATAGCTAGACTAAAGCAAAGAAAAGAAATAAAATTAGATAACAAAAATTCAATAATAAAAATATTGATCTTAGGGAATGCAATTAGTTAATTAAATCTACACAATTGACATATCTATATATAATATAAAAGAGGAGTTTAACGTAAATTTTTTCCCACCAAAATTTCTCTCTCTTTATTTTTCTTTTTGTAGTTTTTGATTCTCTTTTAAAATCATCAACTTTAATTTATAAAAAAATATTCAACATGGGTGTTAAAAATTAAAGATAATGACGATATCTTTAATTTGATGTAAAAATTATAAAAAATAAATTTAAAACCAATAAATTATTATAGTTTAAAGTCACAATTTTTTTTTCTCTCTCCTCTCACTTCTCTCCTCTATCATATCCTCTCTCATTTTTTAAATGTTATGGTTCTTTCATTCATTTTTCCATATTCTTTCATTTTTTTTTATGTTTTTACTATGTATTAGTAAATTGAAGAGTTTAATTTTGTAGTAGCACATTTATTTAAATTTACTGAAATTGTATACATTTTATTTTTGAAAATGAATGATACATATCTCATGTTAAACCCTTTATTTTTTCACTTTCCAATTGATAAAAAATTGTATATGTTGATAGTAACTTTATTTTAAAATTTGAGCATAAACAAAATGACCACATAAATATGATTTAAATATGTATTCGAAAACTATATTAATCTATAGTTATACTATATGTAAATAAATAGTTTTGTACATCTTAGAATACTATATGATCCATAATGATACTTATTATCATCTATACTTGCTTTTGATATTTCACAATTTATATATTTATACACATTATCAATTAAATCAGTTAATTGCTATTTCAAAAATTGAAAATTCGAATGTTTTTAGATTGATATTTTTATTGAGATTATATTGTGGATAATTTATTTTTTTATTGAGATCATATATGTTTATATTTACTTATATATATATATATTTAATATTTATTTATTTAAACTATTGTTCAATTTCGATGAAGTCGTGCATCGCACGAGCGGGCACATACTAGTTGATCTAAATTACCAGTTTATCCAGTTTTGATCAAAGATCACATAAATAATCACACATTCTCGCTAGATTAATTAGTTTATGATAGTTGATTAGTAAATATTCTTTCTTCGCTAGGTCTTAAGAAAATCTACTAACGCTCAAAAGCACATAAAAATGGCTCCCTATGATCTACCTATCTTCGCTATATCTCAAGGTTGAAATCGTATCACACATTCCTAAATCGATAAACAATTATCTTCGTTATATTTCAAACTGAAAAACTAAACATGCAAATTTTTGGCCAGATAATCCACAAGAAGTAGACACTAGAAATTGTAAATCAAAACTAGAAGACAAAATGATATCAATAAATCAATCACATAAATTCAATTAACTAAGCAAATCCTAGAATCGGAAAACAACTATCTAGGCATAATTAAATAAATAAAAGACAAGGCTAAAGGAAAAGCAATCGAATAAGTAAAATTGATAAAATTCGAAAATAATTCTAAATATAAACATCTTGAATGTTCAATCTGCTTGCTGAAAATAAATCTAAGCCCTAAAAACTGTTAAAGCAATAAATTCTAATGCTAAAAACTAGAATATATATATATATATATATATATATATATATATATATATATATATATATATATATAGGGAGAGGTTCAAATAAGAACCACTAATTAAAATTAGAACGGAGAACCATTTTAAGCCATTCGATCATCAAGATCTACGGTGGATGCATCATCTTGGTGGATGAATGCAGATCCTGGGTTTGAATCCTGAAGGCAGCAAAAAATTTATTTTTTTCGGATGCATTAAATTTAACAATGAATGCATTAATTTATATAGCAGATGCATTAATTTTAATGGTTCTTATGTTCTCACGATAATTATGGTTCTCACTATAACCGCACCCTATATATATATATAGGGAGAGGTTCAAATAAGAACCACTAAATAAAATTAGAACGGAGAACTATTTTAAGTCATTCGATCATCAAGATCTATGGTGGATGCATCATCTTGGTGAATGAATGCAGATCCTGGGTTCGAATTCTGAAGGGAACAAAAATTTTATTATTTTCGGATGCATTAAATTTAATAGCGAATGCATTAATTTATATAGCAGATGCATTTATTTTAATGGTTCTTATGTTCTCACGATAAGTGTGGTTCTCATTATAACTGCACCATATATATATATATATATATATATATATATATATATATATATATATATATATATATATATATAGGGAGAGGTTCAAATAAGAACCACTAATAAAATAAGAACGGAGAACCATTTTAAGCCATTCGATCATCAAGATCTACGGTGGATGCATCATCTTGGTGGATGGATGCAGGTGCTGGGTTCGAATCCTGAAGGGAGCAAAAAAATTATTTTTTTCGGATGCATTAAATTTAATAGCGGATGCATTAATTTGTATAGCAGATGCAGTAATTTTATTGGTTCTTATGTTCTCACGATAATTGTGGTTCTCACTATAACCGCACCATATATATATATATATATATATATATATATATATATATATATATATATATATATAAAGAGGTTTAAGAGAAGTGTCTAATAGACCAACAAAATGACCTATATATAGGCAGAAGGGAAAAACACAATACAAAATTCAAAAATACAGATGAAAACGAGTTTGCTACCCACTTTTAGAGGTTTTTCCCATTTTTACTGCAATCAAGGGCCGCGGCTGCAGGTATGACCGCGTGAACTCTCTATCTTAGCGCAGAATGGTAGTGGTCACGCCCGCGGTCGCGAGTGTGAAGTAGGGCACCTGATGCTTCAAGCAATATTTTTGTTTTGTTTTGATCATATCTTTTTTTTTTTCAGATATAATGAAAATTTATTCAATTAAGGCAATGTTCGGTTCATTGGACAAAATAATTGAGATATAATATGGGATAAGTGAAGATTAAATCTTGGCAAAAAAAAAAAAAGTTTGGTTGGATATGTTTGATTTGGAAGATTAATTATATATGAGGAATCTCATTAACCATTATCTCTCTCTCTCTATATATATATATACATACATACATACATACATGCGTGATGGGTACAAATAAACATTATAAATAGATTACAACATCTATCGCTCTAATTTAAAATTATTTTTTAATTATATTTAGAATGAGTATGAGTACATAGATTTTAGATAGATGTGAATTATTGAAATATACTAATCTCGTCATTTTAATTTATCATCAGATGATTTCAAATAGAAAAATCCTATTTAAATATAAAGTTACTTTTATAAATTTTACTTATAAATTATAATATAAATGATATTTTGGCAAAATTCGACGATTACAAACTAATATTATTACATTCAACTTCTATTCACGGGTTCATAATTGATCGTTTTTTCTACTCCCTCCGTCCCACTCCAATAGACTCATTTTCCTTTTGGAGATGTCCCACTCCAATATGGACCTGGTGGTTGTTACATGATTGTGGGCGACCTGTTGACGTTGATTTCCTCAATAAAAACAAAGGTAATAGTATTGAATATGATTAAATGTAGTAATTAGAAAAATCGTACTCTCTTATTTATGTCCTCAATAAAAGACAAAGGTAATAGATGAAAGACTGAATATGACTACATGTAATTATAAAAATCGTACTATCATTTATATCCAGGAGTTTTGGTTGGTTGACTACGATTTGCCACTCCGCTTACAACAAACCAACGAGTGTGAGAAATATATAGTTGTCCTCTTCTGATAGATGCAAAGTACAAATGAAATTGTGATTTTAGAAGAGGATGCATTTTATTTCGATTTGATGATCATCTATTTGGTTAGATGTGACGTCCTGGAATCTTATGCTCGGCAATGCCGACGTTCTACACGATTGGTGGTGTACATAATTTGACCCCAATTACCCATACCCATATGCAGTGGCGGATCCAGGGGGGGCTAGGGGGGGCTTCAGCCCCCTCCCATTTTTTGAGGGTTTTTTTTTTTTTTTTTTAATAATATAGATATATATTTTATTTTATATCTATATATATGTGTATATAAATAAGAAATACAAGGAAAAATATAGTAATACATTGTTTATAGTATTCAACTATCCATATTGATTGCTTAACACATTGAGTTGTTACATTTATATTATTTTTATCATTTTTTCTTTCTTAGTTAATTTTTAATGTTGAATTTGAGTCAATTCTAGAGGTAAAAGTAAAATTACTAATTATTAACTATGAAAATTAGTTTATTTGTTTAGAAGATGAAACATTTTCTTAAAAAAAAATGCATAAAAGTATGTCTTTATATGCTTTCAATCTACTTGATGTTGAATTAATTGAATTGCGAACAATTATCTATTATATTAAGTGATTGTTAAAAAAATGCATGGCCATAAAGTGTACGGAATGCTCAAAAAAATTTGCTTCGGGGGCTCCCGCCCCCGAACCCCCGTGTAAATATTTTTAGACGCCGTAGTCCAATAGATTCAGCCCCCCCTAAGGTTGAATCCTGGATCCGCCCCTGCCCATATGGATTGGATTGGATTATTACTTTGATAAATCTTCTAAATAAAAATAATTGATTTCGTATTAAATACAAAAATATACCCATTCAACGTATGTTGTAGAAAATCAAAACACATTTCACAAGCATTAAAACCTCATTATCAAATTCAAAAATAAAGATATAAAAATTTGACAATCAAATGATTAGGAAAATTTTGATTAATTAGTTTTCATGTCTGACTTATGAGTTCCAGCTATTTTTGGTTCGAGACAAATGGGCTAGAAATTTTAACCTTACCCCTCCTTTTTCATGACCTATTCTTCGAATTAGTCATTCAAGTTTGGACTAAATTGACATCACAGCTAACAGTTAATCTCAAAGCTAACCTCAAACTTGCAAGTGAGAAAAAAAAAAAATTGTACTAGTCCCACATAACAAAGTAAAAAATAAAAAACCATCGAGCATAATCAGGCTGTTTTTTCCAATTTGATTAGTGTTATTCTAAATATTAATAACCACGGATCATTATTGCTAATGGTTTTAAATTATTTTTCAGTTTTGAAAAATTTAGAATACATATGCAAATATAAATATATAATAATCCAACAGTGGGAAAAACAAAATAAGACGAAATATTATTTTGCAACAGTCAACTATTTTCACCATTAAGGATTATTTTAACTATTTTGGATATTTTTGAACTTAATTATTGATACTCTTAACTCATTTTGATAGATTACACTTCCAAACGATCCAATATGACAGAAGACAATATAAACATAACAAGAAAAAAAATTAGACTTTTATTCCATTCCATACTTCCATTTATTTCTATTATTGGGCTTTGTTGAGCCTGTGCATAGTGCATTTATGTTGGGCTTTAGAATTTATTTATTCCAGCCCAATCATTCAAAAGACTTCATAATTCATACTCCATAGTCCATAGCATCGTCGTGATAGCTGTAAAACTGTATCTCGAAATCAGTAATATTATTACCGTAAGCTTTTCTGAATCTTTTTTTTAAAAAAACTGTAATCTCGAAATCAGTAATATTATTATTATTTTTTTTAGGGAAGAAATCAGTAATATTATTACCGTAAGCTTTTCTATACCCTTTTTTTTTGCAATAAATCTATGCAGCCACATTGTGGCCACCCACACACTAATATAATAAGGATAATCTTGATTTATTTAATTTATTTTTTAAATAAAAATAGGATTTAGTTATTTTATTATATTCTCTACATTGTACTTATTTTTTTAATTTTTTTTTGCATTTTTTATTTTTTATTTATTTTTTAATAAAAATAAAAAGTTACCAAAAAATTGCAAAAAAATAACTATAATGTAGAGAATATGATAAAATAACTAAATCTTATTTTTATTTTAAAAAATAAGTTAAATAAATTAAATTATTTTCTACTTAAGTAAATTGTGGGTAGCCACAATGTGGCTGTTTAGCATTACTCTTTTTTTTGTGTGACTTGGTAAGCTTTTCTAAATCTAATAAAATATCTTACGAATAATCAACACTTACCAAGGAAGTAGCAGAGAAAAATTGGTTGCTTTTCCCTTATTGTTTGGCACTGAAATCCACACTCCAGTTTGTCCCAATTGATCGTTTTCTCTCTATACACTTCATTTTCAAAATATTTTATTTTTATTGAATCGGAACTCCGATTCATAGGCGAAGTGTTGTTGCTGATTACTAATTTCCATTTCAAACTTTTGGCTCTGTAAAAACTCGGATCGGCTGAATTAGATTCAGTAGTTGAATTGAATTGGAGGTGAGTTGAGGAGTAACGCAAATGCATAAAAGGGAGTCGAGTGTGCGATTCACGGGAATGGTGATTCGATCTCGAATTTCGATCCTCATGTTCTCTATGTTTTCAACTTTTGCTTCTCTATACGTCGCCGGACGGTGAGTTTTGGCTGTGTGGTTTTATGTATTACTATTATTTTTGCTTATATGCAGTATGAAAATGTGCATATCACTTTTGGTTGGCGGTTGAGTTTATTATTTTGTTGCTGATGCGGCTTAATCAGTTGACAGTATCGTGTAAGTGGCGATAAGATGCGAATGCTTAGGAAATGTTGGTTTTTGTAGCTGGAGACCAGAAATTGTAATTAATCACCTATACATTTGAGTGTGTAGAAAGTATGCAAACATGTTCCTATGATTATATTTTCTAGTTATTGAACGTATATTTAGCTGTTTGATTTAAGGGGAGAGAAGTTAAAGAATCAAAAAGCTTATATAACCCGTGTTTTTGCAGCTGGAGTTGTATTATTCCAACTGTTACCCTTTGAATTGTTTTCTTATCATCATCAGAGAAGGAAAGAAAGGAAAGTGGAAATGTAGTTTGATGTGTTCAATTTGGTGTGGCAGATTGTGGCAGGACGCAGAGAACAGAGTTTATTTAGCTAAAGAGCTTGATAGAATCACTGGTCAGGTAATGATAATGCTGTGTTTTTTATTGAGAAGTACTGGTTTGAGTGGATAGAGTAATCGAGAAACTGCTGACCTCGTGCTGAATTCAGTGGCATATGTTTCGATCTTTTGTGTGTTATGCATTTTCCTTTGGCTCTTGTTCATTCATGTAATTTTTAAATAGTTTAGGTAGATATGGTTTCTCATTTACTTTTTGGCTATATTTATTTAGGACAAGTTGCAAATTAGCTGGCCTATTTAAGTTGCACCTTTATGGCTGAAGTTGCTCTTTGATGCCGTTGTCTCTAAATAATACTATTTCATTGAAGTGTTTGAAGTATAACCCATTGGAACATCTTTGTTATTGTACTAAAGAAAACAATTGCCTGACATGATGCAAACTGGCTTACGAACTTAATAATGTGGCTGCAGGCTGCAGGCTGCATAAGAGTAAACTAGTAATAATATATTACTACAAATTTGAATAGTCTCACTTAGCACTGGTTTCCATCTGTTTCGTATACATAGTTTAAATTTCTCAGATGTACTCAATACACCATTGTGTTATTGAATTATGCAATGAGTTTCAATATTGTCATACCCAGGGATAACTTCGTATGTCTCTTTTCTACTCAGGGAAAATCTGTGGTGTCAGTTGATGATTCATGGAAAATCATTGAATGCAGGTGATATTAATTAATCTTGCTTTTCTTTCTCGTAAGTGCAGTACTCTAATGTTAGAATGGTAGTCACTGCAACTTTAATCATAACTCACATGCCTATCAGGGAACAGCAGAAGATATTGTCTGGCTTGGAGATGGAACTTGCAGCTGCTAGACAGGAAGGTTTTGTCTCAAAGCTTTTGTCTGAAATTAATAAAGTCCCTAAGAAGAGGCCATTCGTAGTGATCGGAATACTTACGGGATTTGGTCGTAAGAACAACAGAGATGCTATACGGAAAGCATGGATGGGCACTGGTATATAATTAGCTTTACACTCATGGTTGACTGGTTGTACCTTGAATGGAAATTGCTCGTATGAACTTTCAGTTGTCTAATTTCTTTAATTCTTGTGTTCTGGGAATTTGGGATACACTTCTTTATCTATCCATGAAATTCAATTGTTTTTTCATGTTTCCTAGTTATGTCAGAATGATCACGTCTAGCTCATACTTTTCTTCTTCACAGGTACAACTTTGAAAAAGATGGAGGAACAGAAAGGCATTATTATCCGTTTTGTTATTGGCAGAAGGTATGCTTCTAATTCTCTCCTCTGGCCCTCTTCCTCACAATGTAGCATGTTACTGAGGTAGTGTCTATTTAATATTCTGGCAATTTGCAGTTCCAATCGAGGAGACAGCTTGGATAGGAGCATTGATAACGAAAACAAACTAACAAATGATATTTTTGTTCTTGTAAGTTACTCCATAATGTTATTAGGGATTCTGTCCGTTGCATACTTAAGAAAATGCAGTGTCTGTTCATACTAGTCTCTAGTTCCAATTCAGTATAGCTATAATTTGTTATATTCTTGTAATGAATGTATTTCTGCTTGAAAGGTAAACTATTTGTTAACTGTTTGGGTATATGCTGCAAATTTATTGCTCTGGAAGTTGTTCAGCAATTTGAAAAAATTGATTTGTAGTATAGGGCAAATTACTCCATTCTCTTTTTTCACAAAAATGTGCTACTGTCAAGACTTTCACTCTTGCAGTTAATAGTTATTAAATCTTCTTCAAATTTTCCATCAGGATAACCATGTGGAGGCCCCTGAGGAACTACCAAACAAGACGAAATTATTCTTTGCTCAGGCTGCCGAAAACTGGGATGCGGACTATTATGCAAAAGTCAATGATGATGTTTATGTGAATATTGGTAGGTCTAAACTACATTTACTTGCAAATAGTGTACATGATTGGTGATTGTTACTATTACATAACATGCTAACTTGAATTGCGAGAGGTGATTGATGTATATATCTTCTCGGCAGATGCCTTTGCCAATACCCTTGCTGCTCATGTGAACAAGCCTCGTCTATATATTGGGTGTATGAAATCAGGAGAAGTTTTTTCTGAACAGTGAGTCTGACCAAACTTAGATGCAGTGATGAATTTGACATCAGCTGTTGGCACATCTTGATGTCATATATTATGAATTGCTATTTATAAGCTTGTCTGTGTAACTTGGCAGGGGCAAAAAATGGTACGAACCAGATTGGTGGAAATTTGGGGATGGGAAAACGTAAGCATATTACATTATACTCTCAGATAATCTTTCATTGTTTTTCATGTTAATCAACTAACAAGTATCTGTGAGCACAGTACCGTGGTTCTCTCTCTCTCTCTCTCTCTCTCTGCAACAATCATACAACAGCACACAATTCCAAAAGTAATAATTTCTCATTGGTATATCCATGCCTTCTTTAACAAACGCTGCTTGCTTGTGCAAACAGTTATTTCCGCCATGCTTCAGGCGAGATGTTCGCAATATCACAAGCTCTGGCTAAGTTCATATCAATTAACAAGTAAGTTTTTTGATCTCATGAGCATCATTTGGATGCTAGAACAAAACCTGAGCTCTCCCTCTATTTTTTGGTCAGCAGATCTTTCCTTCGCACATATGCCCATGATGACGTCAGCGTAGGATCGTGGTTTATTGGTCTAGATGTGAAGCACGTCGATGAGAAGAAGTTTTGCTGCTCATCTTGGTCCACAGGTTCTATATCTGCAAACCAGTTCAATAGTATTATAACATCTCTGTTATTACAGCAATTAATCAGGCAAAGTGAATCATCGTCGTTTTGATTTCAGGAGCTTTATGTTCAGGTGTATGATCTTGTTTAATATTCTGAGAGTGAGAGAGCTCCTATTCTTTACAGCGGCGCTGACAAATCTATTGCACATAGGATAATTTTAGATCAGGAGGCATTCGTTTTTTTATTTTATTTTTTTTGCCCCTTAGATGTTCAAATATTTCTCATATAGTACTACATTTTTTTGAGATGTAGCCTTTACAAACCACATTGTACTTAGTTTTCAGAAGCAGTGATGAATGTAGCATTTTTACATTGAGCGTTCTAACGTAGATTCAGATGCTCCTTCCATGCCCATGTCCACTCTTTTCTGCATTAATAATTTATTTCCCATAAATTAGTTAGTTTAATAATAACTCCGTCCATAAAAAATAATCTTAAGATGACACGGATTTTAATAAAAAATAGTTATCGTGCTGTAAGTGGAGAAAATGATCTCACTTAAAAGGTAGTACTTATAATTATAATTAATTATATTGTGAGTGGAGAATAGGATCCAACATATGATAGAATATTTTCAAAAATTAAAAGTGATTAATTTTTGTGGATATTTCGAAATGACAAAAGAGATTATTTTTTATAAACGGAGGAAGTATCATTAGTCTGATGCTAGATGACAAGATTCAAGAAACATGATCCTTTATATCTTCAAATCATCCGACTATAATAATTGATCTTATTATTCTAAACTCAACTCTCAAACTGAATCTGTGTTAGTTAAAATGTTTTTTATTAATTTTTTCACAAAATATATTCAATGAAAATTATTTTTTTTATTATATTTATAAATATGATAATTGAGTTGATATTAACTTTATATAAATATAAAAATATTTTGTGTAATGGAATGCTGCTAGTTAACTCTAATAAATTACTGAGTTTATGAACCCAAATCGGCCCTATTAGGCATTTTCTTTTAATCAAATCAGTTAAGAAATTGCCTCCAAACATCCTCTTACTTTTACTTTGTCGTCAATTTTCCGCTCTTTCTCATCTCCTTTACTCAACCAAGAAGAAAGAGTCGCTTTGTTTTTCGATCAGACCAAACAATACCGCTGCATTTCCACCAAGAATGGAGTACGATTTCAGAAAACGAACCGCGCCACCGTACGATTCCAACACGCCGTCGTACGGCCGGGCTCCCTCCACCGCTGCCGCGTCATCGGCCGCCGCTTCTCATCCGGTCTACGGTCAACAATCTTTACTCTACCCAAAGATCGGCAGCTCCGGCCCTCAGTCAGCCACCCCGCATGTCCGCAACGCCCCGTTTCACCACGCGCCACTTCCCCCTTCTAATTGTAAGTCGCCGTTGCCCTGTCCGTTGTTGTAGTTGTGTGTGTGTCTAATTGCTTACGCTTCTTCGGCTGTGATTGATTCTGCTATTGTTATATTCTGATTTGGGGCTGATTGCAGCTGGGATCGGGATTAGGGTTGCTATCAAACCTGAATATAGAATTACTCCACCGGTATATCTCTTTTTATTGGTTTATTTTTGCTTTAAATTTTCCAATTTTCATTTAGAAAGTTGATTAATTTGAGCGTTGTAGCCCCCATTGCTGCCACATCTAGGAGAGATTCCGCGCAGCAATTTCCACTTTGACTTCGAATTCGAGAGGAATGTACTGACGGAAGCAGTTAAGGAAAACCCCAACTGGGGTAGGCTTGGAATCGACAATGCTCCACCAAAGGCAAATGAGCCAACACCATCTTATGTATGTACTCTTTCTGTAAATTTGGTTTCTAGAATTCATTTTTGTGCTAATTGTATTCCATTTTCGACAAACTTCCCTTTCAATGCGTGTGGTTACTTGTGCCTGCTTATTCATTAGCTTATGCTTATGACCAGCAGCTCCGTATCATTGTGGCGCGCGTTGTGTCCATCTGGATGCACCGTGCCTCCAGTTGAACTGGAGTGCGCCTCGTGCTACCTAGTTGATGAACATTCTCTTGTTGAAATTTGGTGTGTTAGCTGGTGATATAGACCTGATTCTGGTTTTGAATTCAGGGTCCGGCTGCGGATCCCGTGGTGAGCAAATACATAGCAGCAGGTCTCAGCAGAGAGGCTGTGCCGCTTGCAGTTGCAAATTATGGAGACAATCCCTCTAAGGTAACATCTCTCTTTCTTCTTTTCATGTTGTCTGCTATCACTCTTTTGTGCTGAATAGGCTATATCTTACCATGATACAATCGACCCAACACCACCTAATAATTTCACTCAACTTGTCACAGGTTAAGGAATTCGCCAACGGATTTACCCTTCTGCGAGAAATGGGATTCTCATCCAACAACGTCGCTGAGGCCTTAATCATGTACGACAATGACACGGACAAGGCATTGGCTCAACTTATCAATGCTCCATCTTGAATAAAACTATATCAGATGTTTGATCAACATGAATTTGTTTGTCGTTGTAAAGAGTTCTCTGCAAAGATATTCTATGATGGTATACACATTTAGTATGAGTGATGACAAGGAGCAACCACCATTATCTTTCCTATTTCATGTGCTTGATTCCAACATCAGTCTAGTGCATTATTTATCCATTCATGATGCATATAATTATACAGCCAACATCTTCTTGTGTACAACTACATAGTAATTCATTGTGGATTACAAGCTAAGATACAATGTCGCCGGCCTGCCAGGTTACAAATTGAATATGTGGTCGCTACCAAATATAGAAGTATTAAAGTGCCTTGTATTGAGATCTCCACCTTCGAGAGCAGAACCAAAGCGGTCGAGCCACTGAACTGGGCTCGGGTTCTCGGTTTCTTCAACCCATTCTGAAGTCATGTCGATGTCGTCCAGTTGAAGGGAGTCTGCTTCTGAAGAAGTCGGTTTCAAGGATTTGTCTAGCTTGAGGTTGTAATATATGTAAAGTAGGTCGTTGAGCGTTTCCTTATCAATCTTGTTGCGCTTCTCTGAATGGATTTGTTGAAATGTGCTCCACTGCCTCTCGGAGGTGGAAGTGCTGCACACTTGGCTCAGTACTCGAATCGCCACCCGTTGCAGCGTCGGAGCTGCATCGCCAAATTGTTCCCACCAAATGCCTGCAATGCATTTACCATATAATTTAACCTTTGTGCTATTAAATGTACCTAATGATGGGATATTGAACAACTGCAGCTTTTTAGAAGTTTCAGCATTCTTACATATACTGAAACATGGAAACACATAAATAAGATCATCCTTCACATTGCTATCTGATTTTAGATCTCAACTTTATTGAATTAAACAACCAAAATAAGTCATTTTCCGAGAGTAGGATTATCATCTAGTGAAATCTAATGATGCACCACCGTCATCCAACATTTTGAATCATGAGACCATAAAAGGGCAGTCCACCCTCTAATATAGCATTTGAGAGAACTCTTGCCTAACTTCTCTTCTCGAAAGTCGGAATAAGAACATTTCATGAAAATAAAAAAAAAAAAGTTGCCACCTTAGCATGAAATCAAATGGAAGTGATATACACAAGATATGACATGAATTTCCTGCCTCAAGCAACATAATAGAGTTGAGAGAAACAGAAAAGCAGAGCACAATTCGTACCAGGTGAAACGCTATCAATGGCCTCCTTAGCAAGGTTGCAGCCAAACATCCCCTTCCCTCTTGAAAATAGCAGAATCTGGTTGGTTAAATCATGCCTATGATCAGGTGTGGGAAGAAGCTTCTCCAGAACTGTGTAGAAGTCTTCCTTGATGGCTGGAAAAAATTTAATCTCTGGATTATACTGGATGCTAGGGTTCAGAAAAGCTGCCGCAGAATGTAGAGGAGAGTGAAGGTTGTTTTGCCAGTGTTTATCTACAATATCCAAAAAAGTCTTGCATTTGATCTCATCCATAATATAGTATGTCCGAATAGACTCTTTTGCTCTAGTCATCAATTCATAAATGAACCCCACTGCAGGTTTCCCTCCCGACACTTCCCTCATAACTTTCAAAAATGGCTCGGATACAGCAACACTTTCTTCTGCTGCTCTCCAAAATTCATTATCATCAAGAATTCCAACACAAGTTACTGCCTGAGGCTTGTTTGATAAAGCTGAACTTGTTGAAAATTCTGGACTATTGAACATATGTTTCAATCTTGACTTCTGTTTCAACATAGATTGTAAGGAAAGAAAATTGGACACAGACTTGGTAATGCCGCTCCTAATGATGTCGTGTCCTCCTGTAAACTTTCTCATCATGACAAGCATCGACGAATTATTGTATATATACTTCGAAACAACTTGAGCCTGTAAAATACACCTATTAACCCAGTCTACATTACAGAATTCCTCCAAAATCCCATTCATGCATTGTGAAGCACAAGGGGTGACAAAAATAGAGCCATAGTTCTGCAGGATATGGTTTGCTAGGCCCGGGCAGTTGAGCTCATTATCTATGATAACTTGAACTACATTCTCGGGACCAAAATCTTGAATGATCGAGTCGAACAAATCAGAGAGGTACTTTATATTTTTATAATACGAAGATGCATCAACTGATTTGTGGAAGAAGGTTCTTGAAGGGGATGAAACTAAGAAATTGATTAGAGCCCTTGATTTGTTGTCTGTCCATGTTTCTGCAATGATAGTGCAGCCAGTCATAGCCCATTCTCTTTCAATATCTTTTGATTGTAAACTCACTTCAGACTTGATATTTTCCAACCATGTCGTCTTCAAAGTATCAGCAGATGGTCCTGCAAATCCAATACCACACTTTCTCACTGCATCAATCATCTGCTGATATGATGAAGAACGAGCTACGCTGAAGTCCAACCTATTTTCAAAGAAGAAGAGAGCTATACTTCTCTCTGCATGTTCATGGTCACTTCTGGAAGTGGAAGCCGGTAGTATGGTGGATGAGAAGACTTTTCCAGTTACAGGTGCTGCTTCCACAGCCATTAGAGCCTTTCCCGTGGAAATGCTTACAGCAAGAGGAGATTTAAATTCAGGCAACTTCTGCTTCTTAACAGTCGAAGTTTCCTTACTATCCTCCTTTGATGCAATGATTTCCCTTACCTTATCGGTCACATCATCTCTTACTTTTGTGCATGGATTTACACCTTTACTCGGAAGTCTGGATAAATGATGTTTCAACCTGCTGATGCCACCATTAAGAATTCTGTCACAGAATTTGCATCTTACCTTATTTCCTTCCAACCTATCAGCATATTCCCAGCAAATATCCTTCTCCCGAACCATCGACAGACAGCTATTAAACCAATTTCATACTCTACAAACCTACATAATCATATGTTTTTTCAAAGACATGTTGCTGACCAGGCGAATTGCTAGCATCGTATTCTTTCAGTATGAGAGAAAATCCTTCACGGCAGGACATAGACTGAGAAGCTACGTAAAAATCAATCAGAATTTCACATAAATTCAAAAAGTGCCAAGTAATGCTGATGTTAAACACATTTAAATTTGTAAACATTCATTGTACTTCTCAATTTCAATCTGAACAATTGATACAATGATTTCATTATATGCTGTCACATTCAAGCACACACACCACGACGGTAACACAAAACAGATGAATGAAACAGTTAAAAACTGTGAAAGACTAGACAATGCTCAAATATAGCATAAATTGTGTATACAAAAACCAAGAATCATTCTGCAAAGTGCAAATCAAATATAGGAAGAAGACCCCCCCCCCCCCCCAAAAAAAAAAAAAAAAGAAAAAAAGAAAAAAAAATAGAAACCTACAGAACCCTCCCGAAAACCCCCTAAGCATAGAAATTTAATTAAGGAACGTGGTGAAACATTCATGACTATAAGCAGTAAAATAAAGTTGAAAACTTTGTTAAGGATAATATGCCTCTTACTTCTTACTAAAATTCGTACTCCACATTTTTATTCCTCTACATTCATCTAGCCTAAAAATTCATCAAGCCCCATCGTAACTAAGGTCTTCTACACTCTACATTCGACGAGATCATATACGTAAACAAAACCCTCATCACTTCTCCTCTTTTCCCAAATCCAACAGCAAATAATTAGTCAAGTTTCAGATATCAATATCAACAAATATTTCATCGATTCTGCATACAAATATACAATCACACTTTAGCTATTAACTGCTTGATTTCATTAACTCAGTCATACGATTTTCATATTCTTTCTATTTTAGTTTCTAAGAAAAACAGTTTATGAGAAAAACAAAAAAAAAAAAAAGAAAAGAAAAAAGAAAAATAAGAGAGAGAGAGAGAGAGAGAGAGAGAAATGACGATAAAGTGAGAAATCGGAGAGATGAAGATGAGGAAGAAGAAAACCTACGAGGAGAGAATGCTCGCAAGTTTTGCAGATCTGCAGAGACAGACTCGCCTCATTTCTCGCGATATTTTGATACTGCTGTTGTTTTAAGCTGCCGAATTTTTGTTTTCTTTGTCAACTACTGGTCTTATCTTCTCGTTTTTGATTGAAACTTTTTGCTGATTTTCCTTTTCCCCTTTTATTTTCTAAATTTTAGTCTGAATTTGATGCCGATATATCGCGGCTTTATTCGTATATACGTGGCCCAATCATGTCCCGATCCTGGTACTTAGATTTAACATGTGGAAATATTTGAGCGAAAATTTGTAATTTCAATGCGAAAATATGTCACTCGTGCACGAGAATTAAAATACTACTTAGTATTAGATTTTAATTTTATGCATTTTTATGCTATACTTCTATTTATTTTATTTTTACAATTATGACTCTTATTTCTAATGTAGCATTTCCCAATCTCAAATAAAGGAGAACGATATAGAGATTCAGTTGCATCATTATTTATGTTTTATTGTTTACAAGAATGGGTATTATTTGATTAAGATTATTTAGTAAATATATGTGTACATTTTGCGGTCATCAAGTATGGATGTGCTGCTCCATGTGTAATATCCACAAATCACTTCTAAATAAAAATTACACTTAAACATTTTATAAAAAAATCCGACGTATAAAATATTAGTGAAACCCAAACTAGCAAATACGAGACAGAAACATGGGCATTCCACTACTAGCTCAGTTTAAGAGTGAAATTTAATAAATGTTATTGTTAGGTGTAAAGTGCTAGTATTTTTTCATTATTCGTTCTTTACCCTTATAATAATAATAATATTTTCCGCCTACATAGTTTTATGGGTATCAATATTAATACATAAATTGCTTGACAGCTTTCTGTGCGTGGCACTTAGCTGGAGCTCTGGAACATATTATTGAAAAATGGATATATAGTTAATAATTAGGCAAATACGTAATAATATTGCATGCAATTATATTTTCTAATTAAGAAAACAATTCCAGTTTACATCGCAGTGATGCAATAGGAGATAAAAAAATGCCCCTGATACATCCTAGTAAAATTGACCGACCTAAACTAAATAATTATGCATTGAGTCGTCATATAATTTTATAGTGTATTTTATTTCATCCGTCCTATTACAAATGTCTCATTTTAGTTTTGGAAATATATTCTTTCTCTATACTTACTATTCCCTCCGTGACTCCATCCTATGAAGCTTGAGCAGCTTTTCTTTTTGGATTGTCCCGTGAAGCTTGAGCAGTTTTCTTATATGGCAAAAAATTTATCATTTATTTACATTTTCCTTTTTTCACCTACTACACTTAGCACACAAAATACCAATTTTTTAAAATCCGTGCCAAAAAGAAGTTGCTCAAGTTTTATGGGACGGAGGGAGTATTAAATAATTTCCACCAATCCATTCTATCTAATAATTACACATTTCTTAATCTTCGTGTTCAAAAATAATGAAACATTTGTAATAGGACGGAGAAGTAATATAATTCTAAATATACTTGTTCCAAGTCCTCTGACAAGTCTTTGTGAAATAACTACAATGTAAAGAAAAGAAAGCATTACAAAGTTAAACAATCACAAATTTATTTATTTGTGTGTAAATATATGAACTTTCAATATTTTTTGATATTTTCAACGAAATTTTTATTTTCTAAATTTAAATACACGAACTTATTGATCGTGTAATTTTTGCCATGAAATTTATTTTTTCTCAAATTGATGTTGGAATTTCCCCACTTACCTACGTGGAATGACCAATTGATGGTCTTAATTATTTTTTTGAGTTATTTGCTTGTAAACACACGAATTTTCAGCATTTTTTTAATTTTTTTTTCCGGGAACTTAATGGTCTTCTGATTTTTACCACGAAATTCATTTTCCCAATATTTCTTAAGGACTTCCTTGCCAGTTAGTTAGGTTAAAATGTTAATTCAATTTTTTTATTGTGTTGAGAAATCAAAAGACTTACTATGATCTTTGGATCCAAAAATTCTATCAATTGAGTGGAGTGTTATTAGGTGATCCTTCATGTCTTTGAATAAATTCGACATAGAGTACCATCGACCACCTACTATCAGTCTACCATTCTCGTCAATGATTACGAATTTACGATTTTTGGATCCAAATATCTTGGTAAAGCTTTCTAATTTTTTGACACAAAAAAATTGTATCAATATTTAACCATAATTAATTGCAACACAATCTCGTTGAGAAATATGATGGAAGTAAATTTAATGGAAAAAAATCAAAAAAATATTAAGTTCGCAAAAATTTTTAGAAAATATTGAAAGTTTGTGCATTTACGTGCTAATAATTCAAAAAATAATTAAGGTAATTGGTCGGATATTCCACATTGATAGCTATGACGGACACTTCAACATTTTTTAAAATTTGTTACAACCAAAGAAATGAAAAAACTCACTCACACTCTAGCTCCTAGGGTGACTCGAACCCCCGACCTATTGGTTGGAGGGGAAGCGTCTTACCAACAGACTGCGCTTCATCGTCGACGGACACTTCAACATTAATTTAGAGAAACTAAATTATATGGGAAAATCATATGAACAATAAGTTCGTGTATCCATATTTAAATACTATATATATATATATATATATATATATATATATATATAAGATATTAAAAATTTATGCATATACATATAAATAATCCAAATTCACATGAATTGATATTTTTAATTGGGGTTATTGCCGGAAAATATCTAAAGTTTGTCAATTTTTTGATTTATATCATAATCTTTTTTTCTTAGTCAGAAAATACATGAATTTAAAATTGATTCTGAATCGTACGTCGAACAACAATTTTGTCCAAATCCAATTGAAATAAATTCACTGATTAGGGGTTTTAAGGAACGATGCAGATTAGTAATTATAGGACGGAACATGACGATTTCGCACAAATTCAATCTGAACAATCTCACGATTTACAATTTTTCACTGCGATATTAGATTGAATTGAGATGAAATTGTTCGCAATGTGACGATTCAGAATCAGTTTTAAATTTATATATTTTTTTACAAAAAAATAATATAAACAAAAAAATTACTAATAAACTTTAAATATATTCCAGCAATGACCCCTTCTGAATCTATTTATTATATGAAAACACAGTTTGTGGCAAAATTGTAATTAAAGAATTTATCAAAGGGTATTTATAAAATTCAACAAATCTCATATCCCATATATTTTCTCTCTCCTCTCTCCTCTCTCCTTTCTCATCTCTTTCATCACACGCATTCTTCAATTTTCTATTCTCTCTCTCTCTCTCTCCCTCTCTCTCTTTCTCTCATATTCTCTTTTTCATATTTTGATGATTTTTTTAAAAAATCAAATTTTATTTATAAAAAATATTCTGTATATATCTTAAATTAAAGATGAATGCAAAAACTTTGATTTGGTATCAAATAATTATTCAAATATTTTATTAGTATTCTAAGAAATTCTAATAATATAATTTAATTTCCTACTTATCAATTGAAGCTTTTCTAAAAGATGACATAGGTAATGAGCTAACTTAGAAAAAATTAATTTTATGCATGATTAGCTTATGTTTTAAAACTATATATTGTGATGTGAAAACTCTTTTTTTATTGTTTCTTCGTTTCTTTTAATTTGAATGATGTGTTTATTCTATAATTTTAAGGAAGAAAATAAAGTTTTCCATTGAATAGATGGAAAATTAAAAATGATACTCTCCAAAATTATAAAATAAAATTAAGGATCTTTACTGAGTAATTGATGTAGATTATTTTATTTTTTTAAAAAAAATATTTTACATTTACTTATATTCTAACTATATTTTTTTATTTATTTGATACATCATTTAATTTATTTATTTTTGATAAATTAACATGATTAAATAAAGAAATTTAAAGGCCGCGTCACAGGGGCTCGAACCCAAAACCTTCGGTTTTAGACATTAACCTCTAATCGCTTAACCGATACACACGCTACATCGTTTAATTTTGATGCAAAACTATGTTCGCCGTGCATCGCACGGGCGAATGCACTAGTTTATTATTATAACGGTAAAACTTGGATGCCTCCAAATAATTACACTCATAACTCAAAACCACCGTCGAAGTTCAAAACCAACAATAAAAAAATTACTACATCTGATTAGTATTATAATAATTCTTACTTCCTTCTAGAAAAAGAATAATATAATTTACTCAGCTCGTCCAAAAATGCATGACCAATTCCGACGGTTTTCCATTTATTACTATCAAATTATGAGGATTAAAAACTGTCCATATTTTCTGTTAGTGTTGGAAAAATCGTGCAAAAGAGGTGCCTTGTACGTGACTTAACTCCCCCATCTTTTAATTACTCAGACCTTCTACATCTCAAAACCATCACTCCAATAATTATTCCCATTAATGTTGCAAAAAAAAAAACTCATTAATTTAGTTTACTCTTTTTGGAAAACAATATGATAGATATTACCATTTAAATAATAAAAAAGTAACTCAAATTATTGGTTATAGACTTATAGCCTTATAGGGTCCGAATGACAACAGTGATCCAATTAAATAGTCAAGTCAAAAATATATTTTAACAATTAAGGCATCTGTCCAAAGAAAATTATAGTAGAAGACAGCATTTTCCTACTTCATCTCCTACCATAATTTATACTTGCAATTAAGTAGATATTACACACCCAATCAGTTATACTGATCCGATTATCAATATCATTATATCAGGTGCCCTTTCTATAGTTGATATAAAAATATATACGTGCATTATTGAAAATTGAATTTATCTAATTAAAAGAAAAAGTGAATACATCACCAAAATGTGATTTCATCTTAATGTAAACATGAATAAAGACATCATACACATTTCTCCAGCGTAGACATTCATCACAAACTTTTTTCACATATTTCAACATAAATCTAACACATGCTTTTTGGCTGCCCCTTGAAATCAATCCATTTTTATTGAATTTTCTTGTTTAATCTGCAACTAGTTACTGCTGCTGCCATCTTTACGCTACAGCACGTGCAGATCCCACTCTTCCCGCGCCATTAAAATTCATCAAAAAAGAAACCAACCATCTGCTGCTTTGCTTTCTGAACCCACTTTTCCAATCATTAATTCTTCTGTTCCCCTTCACATTTCCGCTCTCTCAAGCAAGAAATCTCCTTTTCCATTCATCACACTACCACCAACCGCTGTCTGTGTTTGGATTCTTCCTACTTGTTTTCATTTTAATATTGCATGTTTAGTATGTGCTCTTTTTTTCCATTTGGAGTTTCTGTAACTGAAACTGTGACTGTTGGTTTTGTTCCCTTCAGAATTCTTGGTTGTTGGGTAGCTGAGATTGGAAGTTTCTGATCCCTGTATCAGAGGGTGAGACTACTTTTTTTCAGCTGAATTAATGTGGGGGGTTTTTTTTTTTATTATTATTATTGTTTTGGGTGCGATGTTATTGGTTGATGCATGATATCCTTGAATGATGCTATGAAATTGTGAAGATTAAGGAAAACCCAGAAATAAATTATTGATGTAGTATTGTTTGTAACATGAAATTAAGGGAATGTTTGAAATACAGCGGTGATCAGAGTCAATGAAGGTGGGAGGAAAAAAGTTTATCTATTGGCCGAAAATTTTGTTTCTTTTGTGTTTTACAACTATTCGATTTGGTTGTTTACCTAACATGGTTTACCATATTCAAACAAACGGCCATTCTATTTTATGACTAATCATCGATAAGTAGTATCTATAAAATGATTATTGTTTCTCCTTCAACTCAAGCTTGTTTTGGTTTTTCATGATTTGTAGGAATGGGAGAGAGTATGCATAGTGTTTGAGGGCTTTAAGGTTCTTGACTGAAGAGATACTAAGAGAAGAGATGGGAATCCAGTTGATCCTTTCGGCAGTGCTAGTGTGTGGTACTCTTTGCTTATTAGCTAGTACAGAACCTGTTGAGGATAAATTTGCTTTGCTCGATTTCATTAGATACACTAACCATTCGCGGAGTTTGAATTGGGATGAGAGAACTTCTGCTTGCCATAGCTGGATTGGGATCACTTGCAATCATGATAGTTCAAGAGTCATAGCTGTTAGATTGCCTGCTGTTGGATTCAAAGGCAGAGTTCCTACCAACACTCTTGGCCGATTATCCGCCCTTCAGATCTTGAGTTTGAGATCTAATGGTATAAGTGGTCCTTTCCCTTCTGATTTTTTGAAGCTCAGGAATTTGTCTAGTCTTTATCTTGAGTCCAATGATTTTGAGGGTCCATTGCCATTGAACTTATCTGTTTGGGAAAATCTTTCGTTGTTGAACTTGTCGAATAATAGGTTTAATGGGAGGATCCCATCTTCAATCTCGAGTCTGACTCATTTGGTAGCTTTGGATCTTGCTAATAACTCTCTCTCTGGTGATGTTCCTGATCTCAACATGCCAACTCTGCAAGTGTTAAATTTGTCCAACAACAATCTCACCGGAGATGTGTCTCAATATCTAGAAAAATTTCCTGGCTCAGCCTTTTCAGGCAACAATCTTTCTTTGCAGACACATTCTGCTTCTTCACCCAAACCTATACAAAAAAAGCATTCGTCTAAATTTAGTCAGTCTACCATTCTTGCAATTGTCATTGGCAGTTGCGTGGCAGCCTTCATAGCAATCGCCTTGCTGTTGGTTATCACCAACAGAAGGAAGAAAGGCGGAGAAAGTGGGGCGTCACAGAAGGCAGAGAAATCAACAAGGAGGATGGGGTCGCAGCACGTGCAGGAAGGGGATGGGAGGATAATATTTTTTGAGGGTTGTAATCTTGTTTTTGACCTTGAGGATTTACTGAGGGCCTCTGCTGAGGTGCTTGGGAAGGGGACGTTTGGGACTACGTATAAGGCGGCTCTAGAGGATGCAACTACAGTTGCAGTTAAGAGATTGAAGGAAGTCATTGTTGGGAGGAAGGATTTCGAGCAGCAGATGGAGGTAGTTGGGAACATTAGGCATGCGAATGTCGCTCCTTTGAGGGCTTATTACTATTCCAAAGATGAAAAGCTAATGGTGTATGATTTCTATAGTCAGGGAAGCGTCTCAATGCTGCTCCACGGTACGTTACACCTTAAACATAGTTGTTTTTGTATATGTTGTTTGCATGATTTTGGGATCTGTTTTCAGCCTTTCTAGATTAATTGAGTAGACTTTCATTCTGTATTATGTATACGAAATACTAGTGAATTATGTGTTTTATTAATACAAACTTGCTCTTGATTTTTCCAATAGAACCATGGCTAAGTTCTTGAATTGCTGGTTGATTTTGGTAAAAGCTGCTAAAATTGTCTTAATTTAGAGATTCATTCAATACAACATTAGTTTTCATCCTATTCTGTCACACTATCATTACATATATGTTCACCACATTTTTGCAGCTAAAAGAGGCGAAAACCTGTCTCCTCTAGACTGGGAAACACGTTTGAGGATCGGCATTGGCGCAGCACGAGGCATTGCTCACATCCACTCACAGTGTGGGGGGAAACTCGTTCATGGCAACATAAAATCTTCAAATATTTTCCTCAACTCCCAAAATTATGGGTGCGTGAGTGATCTGGGGTTGGCAACGCTGATGAGCCCGGCCTCGGCCCCCGTGGTCCGTTCGGGGTACCGGGCCCCTGAGGTGATGGACTCGAGGAAGGCATTGCAAGCCTCGGACGTGTACAGCTATGGGGTTTTCCTGCTGGAGCTTCTGACTGGGAAGTCCCCTGTCCACGCCTCGGGTGGGGAGGAGGTCATCCACCTCGTGAGGTGGGTGAACTCCGTGGTCCGGGAGGAGTGGACGGGGGAGGTGTTCGACGTGGATCTCCTGAGGTACCCCAACGTGGAGGAGGAGATGGTGTCGATGTTGCAAATTGGATTGAGCTGCGTGGCGCGAATGCCCGAGCAGAGGCCTAAAATGGAGCATGTGGTGAAGATGGTGGAGGAGATCAGGGTTGTTGCCACAGGGAATGGCTCACATGCTGGAACTAGGTCTTCCAGTCCCAATATCACACCACATGTGAATCAGATTGGATCATCTTCGCCAACCAACTAGATTCTTGCTAATGGTGATTTACTTCCAAGAATTCTCTAGTTTTTTCTTCTTGTTCTTCTTCTTCTTTTTTAATGATTAATCGATTATGGTTTTGTATGCTAAGAATTGTTCTTTTTTTTAGGGGTGTATACTAAGAATTGTTATTTGTCCGAGGAGGTGTTGGATTAGTTTGTGTTGTTAATTTTTGTTTGGCAAGTGGAGTGGGGTGGTTGGAATGTTGTTAAGCTACCTAGGTTCATCCAAAGTCAAAAGTCTAAAGTCTAGTTTGTTTTGTTACATAATGGAACCCAGAATTAATAAGGATTTGATAATAGAAAAGTCTTGCAAGAAGCCAAATGATACCTTAGGCCATTTTGATTCTAGTTGAACCATAGTTCATTTCTGATTAAAATTTTAATCAGTACTATTTGAGATTGTTAGCTTAGCTTCAATAAAGATAAAGTGATGCGATTTCATAATGACTTCTAGGGGTGGGAATCGGGTCGGGTTCGGGTACCCTACCCGAAAAAATCGGGTACCCGAACCCGAAAATCAACCAAAACACCTACCCGATCCCGAACCCGATTTTGAAATCGGGTACCCTAATACCCGACTCGGGTACCCTAAATTACCCGACCAAGACGAATATGAAATACGCAGCAAGAAATTGAAAAATTCTTCTACCTATCACACCAACAGAGGACAAACAATTTTCTCACTTGAAATCGGAAAATGAATCTATGAATTCATATAATACAGAGACTTCATCTACATCATAAATGGAGAAACATTTACCAAAAATTATGTTCCATTCATCCCTTTAAATTCTCTAACAAATCCTCTCTAACCACATTTACATGGAAATCGAAATCTTTATGAAAAGAAGAAGAAGAAGAAGAAGAAGACGAAGAAGAACGGCGACTGCGGTGGGCGGTCGAGGAGAACGGCGACTGTGCGAGGGTCGCGGTGGGCGGTCGAGGAGAACGGCGACTGGAGTGGGGGGCGGCCGGGCGGGAGATTGGAATTTGGGGTTGGAAATGGGAACTTGGGAAATGGAATTTGGGGTTGGAAATGGGAACTTTGGGAAACATGACAGCTGTTTGCTTGTTTCACTCCAGAACTAGGGAAGGGATTTCAATTAAAATACATGACAGCTGTTTGCGTATTAAATACTAAATTATTCGGGTATTTCGGGTATACCCGATACCCGATCGGGTATACCCGATACCCGATTTTCTAACACCCTAAATACCCGATCCCGAACCCGAACCCGAATTTTTCGGGTATAGAGTACCCGATACCCGATTTTTTCGGGTCGGATAATCGGGTACCCGATACCCGATCCCGAAATTCCCAGCCCTAATGACTTCCCTACCCGTGGGCCGGGACTGGGCCCTATTTTAGTAATTATTTTAGAAGAAATCTTTAAATCACTTTTCATTCTATTTTTTAAAGAAAAATCATTTCTCATTCTGAATCTTCATAGTTGGAGTTGATACATATGGTAACTAATGTATATACTATGCCATGAATTTAATCAATCCCCAAAAAACATTCAAGTGGATCATGATTCATGAACATTCAAGTGATGCGATTTCTTAATTCTGAAATCTTTTTTTTTTTAAAGAAAATCAATTCATACTTGAAAGTTCAAAAATATCTTTTGGCGATTGGGGTAGTTTTAGCCTTTAAGACAAGGGATCCAATTTTTACCCCCTACTACAAACCATATAAAATTGAGTGAAAAAATTTAGTAAATCCAATTAGTAAATGAGTTCAACAAATAATCCACACATAAAATAGGGCTAACCAACTAATTAATAGTATAACTATATAAAAAATGGAACAAGGGAAAATTTCTTAAAATAAGATCAAAATTAAAAAAAAATATATAGTATAAAATAATTTGTGATAAATATTAATAATACAGAAAAAGTTAAAAAAAATGTAAAAAGATAACTTTTTTTATGAGGCGTTAGAATAAACTAATGCAGGGAAATGTCTAATTTATTGATTAAGATTCACAAAATACGAAAAAGAATATAGATAAAAGTAAAATTCTATTGATTTTTCTTGAATGTCAGACAAGAGAAGGGAAAAATAAAACCTAGGATTTTATTTATTAAAATTCAATTGCGAAATACATAAAGAAATATCCTATACATACACTAACCCATAAACTAAAATAAAAACATAAATAAATAAAAGACCTAATAATTAAAATACTTATTAAATAAAACAATCCTATATTATTCTCCATCATAAACTTATCGAAAATAATCCATCAACAATCTGAATGTTACCGACAGAAACTTATTTTACTTAAAATTTTGTTTTGTTTTTACTCTCATAAATTTATTCCACAGAATTATGATTTATTGTGAATACATATTATCGTGTTTGTATTACTTTGATTTAAGAGAAATATATTATGATTCCTCCTTTTAGCCGTGGAGACTGGTTAGCGACCCTTGGGTGTTTACAAATATATACTAATTCAACTTCTGCTACTTCTGAGAAACTACTGAATAAACGCGTTGGTTGACTTGAAAGTATTGGCATCAAGAGTAGGTTATACTAACAAGTAATCAGAAGTTCAATTGGAGTTGCATGTAAAAGAGAAACAATTTTGATGTCTAGGAATTACGACAACTGGGAGAGGCTGGTGGCGGCGGTGGTGAAGAGAGAGCAGATTTGGCAACTCTGTCATCAAGATTCTATCTCCACCATCTGCGCCTCTGACTACTCATCAGATCTGGAATTGGGTTTGCCCCTTTCACTTGGGAGCTTCCACATTGCTGCAACTTTCGAGTTGGTTCAACACCTCAACTACGGGAAAACGGATCTGGTTCGGCTGTTGCGGGATGTGCAGGTGTCGGACCAGCAATGTTTTCGCTCGGGAAGTAGAGCTGTCATCAAGTTAATGGATACTGCAAGCATAACAGAATATGAATTCGAGCAGCATATGATTGTGTTGAGAGATTGTAAGCATGAAAATGTGGGCACACCATGGGCGTACCACTTGTCTGAGGAGAGGAAGCTCATGGTCTATGATTACTATAGCCAGGGAAGCGTGTTTGATATGTTTCGAGGTAATCCTATATACATATGTGCAGACAAGACAATGACTCTCCATCTGCTGATCCTTAAATTAATATGTGATGGATGCAGGAAATGGAAGTAGGCCTGATTGGGAAAGCCGCGTGAGAATTGCAGTAGGTGCGGCGCGCGGAATTGAGCATATCCACGCACAGTGTGGAGGGAAGCTGGTCCATGGAAACATCAAATCCTCCAATATATTTGTCAACTCACAAGAGTATGGTTGCGTGTCTGATATTTGTTTGGGGGAAATGGCCCATCACTATGCCTCGAAGCAGGAATTGAGGAAGAGTGATGTGTACAGCTTCGGAATGTTATTGCTGGAACTTGTTATTGGCAGATCACTCGTGCACTCGCCTTACATTGTTCGCCGACTTCGTTTGTCTGATCCAGATACATTGGATTTCAATGGCTCCTGCTATTTTGTGGATGAAGTGGATATGGAAGATGCGAAGCTAGACAAGTTTCCTTTTGTAGATCCAAATCTGGATTCCTCGTCCGTGGAGCAGGAGTTGCGGAAGATGTTGAAGGTAGCAAAGATTTGTTTGGGTGAGTTGCCACAACACAGGTGTTGAAACATTGTATCATCATAATGCATAGAGAAAGAGAAGCTAAAGATTGTAATTGTATTTCTTGTTATTTCCTGCTGATACAATCATCCCTTTTATAGTATTAAGAAGGGAGCTGATATTCAATATTACTTCTACAACATCATGAGGATTCCTACAACATCATGAGGATCCCTATAATTAAGGGATTCTTAATTATCTTTTGACTAACTTTATCTTTTGACTAACTTTATTTGTCTGCTGACTTTTTATTCTCAACACTCCCCCTCAAGTTGAGTGACGGGATTTCCGATACTCAACTTGGAAAGAACTTCTGAAAAACTTTTGAAGTCTACAGCTTTGGTTAGGATATCAGCGAGCTGATCTTCGGACCTCACAAACGGGAGCTCCACAATCTTTTCCTCAATCTTTTCCTTGATGAAGTGCCTATCCACTTCGACATGTTTTGTTCTGTCGTGTTGAACAGGATTTTCTGAGATGCTAATCGCGGCTTTATTGTCGCAGAACATCTGGCATGTTTGTGTTGGTTGAAGGCCCAACTCAGTTAACAGTCTTCTCAACCAAAGGACTTCAGTCAATCCACTCTTGATCCCTCTGAACTCTGCTTCCGCACTAGAGAGAGCTACCACCTTTTGTTTCTTACTCCTCCATGAGACAAGATTCCCTCCGATGAATGCAAAGTATCCAGCTGTTGACTTCCTGTCTACTGGGTTTCCAGCCCAGTCAGCATCTGTGTAAGCTTGTACCTCGAGGTGTTCAGTCTTCTTGAACAGCACTCCATAGTCAAAAGTCTTCTTCAAATATCTCACAATTCTGAGCGCAGCTTCCATGTGGTCAGCCTGTGGTTGGTGCATGAATTGGCTAACAACACCAACAGCATAAGCAATGTCAGGTCGAGTATGGGAAAGATAGATAAGTTTCCCTACCAGACGCTGATATTGTCCTCGATCGGCTAACTGAGCTCCTTCCACAATTTGTAGCCCATGATTTACGATAATAGGAGTTTCTGCTGGCTTGCAATCTAGCATCCCAGTTTCAGCTAGGAGATCTAAAGTATACTTCTTCTGGTTGATGAAGATCCCCTTCTTTGATCTGAGAACTTCAATTCCGAGGAAGTATTTTAGTTTTCCTAAGTCCTTCATTTCGAACTCTTTGAACAAGCTTTCTTTCAACTTTTGAATCTCCTCTGTGTCATCCCCTGTTATAATCATGTCATCAACATAAATAACCAAACAAGAGATTAGATCACCTCGTTTCTTTAAGAATAAGGTGTGATCTGAGTTGCTTTGCTGGTACCCAAACTTTTTCATGGCTGCGGTGAATCTTCCAAACCAAGCTCTGGGAGACTGCTTGAGCCCATATAAGGTTTTCTTCAACTTGCAGACTTCACCCTCTCCAAAATCTCCTGAAAAACCTTGAGGCACCTCCATGTAGACTTCTCTCTCTTCTTCAAGCTCTCCATGAAGGAAAGCATTTGTAACATCGAACTGATGAAGATCCCAGTCCTTATTAGCAGCAATTGAGAGGAGCACTCTGACAGTGTTCATCTTTGCAACAGGTGAGAAGGTCTCCTCGTAGTCGATCCCATACATCTGTGTGTATCCTTTTGCGACCAATCGAGCCTTGTAACGCTCAATAGATCCATCCGGTCTCCTTTTGATTGTGAAGACCCATTTGCATCCTACCGTTTTCTTCCCCTTTGGTAGTCTACACTTCTCCCATGTATGGTTTCGATTCAGTGCACTTATTTCTTTCTTCATGGCATCTCTCCAATGTGGAATCTTTAAGGCCTGTTCCGCATTCTTTGGGATCTCTTCGTCATACAAAGCTACTTCATAGGCAGCGGCAGTTTTGGATAGGTTCCCTTTGGCGATACCCCCAATAGAATACCGAGAGTTCTTCCCAAACTTTTCTGGTGAATAACGTTTAGGAGGAATTCCTCGAGTACTTCTAGGGGGTAACACATATCTCCCCTTGTCTGCACCCATTGTATGCTCCTCCTGTACTTCCTGTTCTTCTTCTTCAACCACTTGAGAAACAGGTTCAGTAGAACCCGAAATCATAGTAATAGGTTCAGAATCTCTTACCTCAGATATCAGTGGCGAAGAAGATATTTGGGGCGGCGGTGGATTGGATTGCTCAGATGTGGATGAAGTAAGCTCGGTGGCTAGGTTAACCTTTTCTGTTGGATCTGCTTCCGGGACTGGCATTGGTAACCAACTTAACAAGTCGATCTCACTCTCACTCTCCCCCTGACTGGTAAGGTGGTTATCGTAAAAATACTCAGTTTCAAGGAAATCACAGTTCATGGTGGTGATGATTTGACGGGTTTTGGAATTGTAACACCTATATCCTTTTTGATTAACTCCATATCCTACAAACACACACTTGACTGCACAAGGAGAGAATTTGGTGCGTTCATGTTTAGGAATGTGAACGAAAACAGAGCACCCAAAGACCCGTGGTTGAAGTGTAAGGGCAAGAGGTATGGAGGCCAGAGTAGACAATTTCTGTAATGGTGTTTGAAGTTTAAGAGTCCTAGTAGGGAGACGGTTAATAAGGTAAGCCGAGGTTGCCACGGCCTCGGGCCAAAAAGAGGAGGGAACATGAGACTCAATCATCATAGAACGAGTCATTTCAAGTAAAATTCGGTTTTTTCTTTCGGCAACTCCGTTTTGTTCAGGAGTGTGGGGGCAAGTAGTTTGATGAATAATCCCTTTTGTTTGACAAAATATTTTCATGGAATTATTAACAAATTCCCCTCCATTATCAGTTCTAAGGGTTTGGATGTTTTTCTGAAACTGAGTTTGAACCATAGTATGGAAATGAGTAAATTTTTCAAAAACTTCAGATTTGTGTTTTAAAAAATATACCCATGTCATCCTAGTGCAATCATCAATAAATAACAGAAAATATTTAAAACCTTGTCCCCCTACCACGGGTGAAGGACCCCAAACATCAGAATGAACAAGAGAAAATATGGAGTTTACTTGTGTGTCATTAGGCTTAAAAGATTTTCGGTGGCTTTTAGCTAAAACACAAGTTTCACAAGATAAATTCTCACCATTTTTTATTAATTTAGGAAATAAAAGCTTAAGATACCCCATGGATGGATGCCCTAACCGACGGTGCCAAAGCCAGGCTTCCCGGTCAGCAGTTCCGTGAGCCAGCATCACCTTGCCTTGTTGAGCTATCTCATCCACATAGTACAATCCATCCCGCTCAGTGCCACGCCCAATAATCTCCCCCGTCCTGATATCCTGAAGTAAACAGAAGTGAGGATGCATTATCATGGTACAATTGAGTTCTTTAGTAACATGACTAATTGACAACAACTTATGAGATAGGGACGGAACATATAGACAATTGGATAATCGCAAGGTTGGGGAGATTTCTATAGTTCCGGCCCCTTCTACTTGAGTTAAGTCACCATTAGCAGTTTGTACATGAGTTCTAAAGGATTTTGATGACTCAAGTATATCTGATTTGTCAAAAGTCATAGTGTCTGTAGCTCCACAATCAAAAATCCAATTTGTTTTTCTACTGACTTGTTTATTTGACACTTGACATGCAGTAGGGGTTATTTTCGAATTTTGACATAGTTTAGGGTCAAAAATTGAGTTGGGCATAACTGTGTGGCTGTTTTTAATAACATGGGGTTCATTCTGGGGTTTCCATAAACTTGAGGGACTAGACTCAAAAAAATGGGGTTTCTTTTGTAATTTACGGAAAATAGGGGACTGCAATTGAGATAAGGGAAAAATGGGAGGGTTTGATGGATATTCATCAAACCCTATACCTAAAGTTTCCTCCCTTTGACTGAATGCATGCGCCTCCTTCTCCCCTTGACTGAAATCATACGTCTCCTTCTCTCCCTTTCCTCTCTCGATTCTGCCTCGGCCATCAACGCCGGCAGCGACGCTAGCAGCCGCCGATCGGCTGCCTCCTCGGCCCTCTCGGCCATCTACGCTGTCGTTCATCTCCTCCAGGCAGTCCTTGATGGCGGACCGCACCCTCGGCTTCAGCCCGCGGAATTTGGTGAGCTTCTTCACGAATGACTTGGTTGATTCGGCCGTGTCCACGCTCACTGTCAGCGCCGTCATCACCAGCTGCTTCGGGCTCTTGTTTATTGTCGCCGCGTATGTTGAGAGGGATTTCTCGCACACGGCGGGGTATGTGGTGGCTCTGCATGAGCTTATGATGAAGCTGCCCGCCGGGCTTGGGCTTGTGGCGCCGCACCCGCTTGCGGAATCCTCTACAGCGGAGCCGGCGAGGTGGATGTCGGAGCGGCCCAGCTCGACCGTGGAGTAGCCGTCGCCTGCCCACGTGAACTTGCCGCCATGGCCGCCTTTCTTAGGGGAGCCGAGCAGGCCCGAGCCTGACTTGCGGTCCTTGCGCAGCTGAGGGGCGTTGGGCTTGCCGCTGCCGCTGGTTTTGGAAGCTTTCTTCATTTTTGGAATGGCGATCGAAACTGTCGCCGGTGAGTTTCTCCACAAACTGATTTGAATTGGCTAGGAATGTTTTGGTTTTGGATTATGAACGATGATGATTCGTTTTTGAGTTCCTATGGTTAAACCTGCTCTGATACCATGTTGAAACATTGTATCATCATAATGCATAGAGAAAGAGAAGCTAAAGATTGTAATTGTATTTCTTGTTATTTCCTGCTGATACAATCATCCCTTTTATAGTATTAAGAAGGGAGCTGATATTCAATATTACTTCTACAACATCATGAGGATTCCTACAACATCATGAGGATCCCTATAATTAAGGGATTCTTAATTATCTTTTGACTAACTTTATCTTTTGACTAACTTTATTTGTCTGCTGACTTTTTATTCTCAACAACAGGCCTACCATGTCTCAAGTGGTATTACAACTTGAGCAGCCCATCATCACCTCTGACTACTCACCACCCGATTACTCACCATCTCACAAATCTGGGGACAACACCAAGACCCGAGTTTGGAATAGAATTTTCCGATATCCAACTTATTTATTTTATCAACTCCCTGCATAAATTTATCTTGGATGCTTCACAACATATTTCTTCAATGCTTGTTTTTAGCATAATTTCATGATGATATTAGTATTGTATAAATTATCTATAGAACGTAATTAAACAATAAAGTAAAAATATTCAAGATTGTCACCACATGAATTACAAAGTAGAAAATATGCAAAATCAGTGAACTTTTTTGTTTTGAAGGAGCAAATTCACCTTTGAAACTCGAACGTTATTTATACTCTAATCGTATGATGACTTCCCTAAACTAAATGAGCCTTAACCTAAAAATGTAAATAATTAATTGGAAGTGAGAAAGAAAAAGTGATCAGGTATTAATTCAACTAGTGAGTAACCCGTCAAAATTCGACGGGAAATTGAATATATTAAATTGTAAGTATCATATACTGATGAAGATAGAATTGTATAATATATTATATCTTTAATTATTGATTTGTCTTGTTGGTCAAGTTAGTTTGTTTCCTTTGAGATGTTTAGGGTTTTATTATAAATAGGAGTTTTATTTATGTTTTAGTAGAGTTGAATTGAGAGTTAAAATGTAGAGGGTAGGATTATTCACTTCTCGCGGTGTTCTTCCGGTATTCATGAGTGAATCAACGGATTAACCCTTATTGTACGTATTCCGGTATACAGTGGTTATCAACGGGGTTCGTATATTTATCAGTATCAAATATATTTCACGCTTATACCTGCATCAGTTGGTATCAGTGAATAATCCCACCCTCTACATTTTAACTCTCAATTCAACTCTACTAAAACATAAATAAAACTCCTATTTATAATAAAACCCTAAACATCTAAAAGGAAACAAACTAACTTGACCAACAAGACAAATCAATAATTAAAGATATAATATATTAAACAATTCTATCTTCATCATATACTCTCTCCATTCGCGATATCATTTTCACTTCTATTTATAATTGTAGGGTCCATGTAACACTTTATTAATTTAACCTTATATTTTCATCAAAAAATGTCTTTATTGTGGGGCCCAAACTCCACTCACTACAATATCCACTCTTATAGCACCTACAGTGGGTGGTCCGATGGGGATGACTTGAGTCACCCAATCAGGTTTTTCACTGCAAACGGTGAAGTCTCAATGGTGCCCCGATTTATCGGGTACAACCTGATCCCTTTAAAGTCGAGCGCGTGTTTAACACGCGTAGAAAATAAAATAACGAAAAAACCGATTAGTACAGGAGACTCGGCGCAAATGAAGGAGATGAAGAAGTGATAATGAAGCGAAGCGGCGCCATTATATGAATAGTTTAGGGTTTTAAATTAGAATTGGGTTTTTAATATTTGGGCTTTTATTTTTAATTAGTTTTAATTTAAAATTATAAAGTGGTAAAGAAAAAATGAAAATATTTGGGCTTGTATTTTTTATTGTAATTTTTTTTCAATTTTAAATTTATATATAAATATTTAATAATTAGTATTAATGCAATTTTTATTTTAAGTAATTGTGTTATTTAAATTTGTGCAATTAAATTTAAATAAAAAAAATACAAAAATAAAAATTAAAAAGATCAAGTCAGCTATGAAGTCGCCCCACTGCGACCTCTTTACTCAATATGGTCCCCCTTCTATAAGGTCAGCTATCAAGTCACCCTACTGTGGATGCTCATATCTACTACTGTCCATCGTTTTTCTTAAAACATACGCCGTCCACAATGTGAAAATGATATCGCGAATGGAGGGAGTATTATATATATATATATATATATATATATATATATATATATATATATATATATATATATATATATATATATATATATATATAGGGAGCGGTTATTCAATAAACCACCCTTATTTTAAGAATTACGAAGCAGCAAAAATGCATGAATTTTATGTATAACACGCACGAATAAACTGTATAAAGGCATGAATTGCGAAAAATAATTTTTTGCTACCTTTGGGATTCGAACTCAGGACCATGAATTTATCCAACAAGGTGATGAATCAACCGTAGATCTTGATGATCTAAGGGCTGAAAATGGTTCCTAATTTATATTTTAAGAAGCGTTCTTATTTTAGCCTTCCCCCATATATATATATATATATATATATATATATATATATATATATATTGTTCGCTATTTTATTTAACACGCCGCAAGTGTACGGGTGCAATTGTGTACAGTAGCAAGCAAGGTCGTATTCCACAGAGACTGATTTAACCAATTCCTATCCTAAATTATTCTACTCTATGTGGACAAACGAAATTAAGAGTTTTGGTTTTAAAACTAAATAAATAAACAACAGGAAAGAAAACAAAACAAGCTGCGAAACAGAGAAACAGATAAGACAAGATTTCCCAAGGCAAAGGTTTCAACAGATTCTCCTAACTAACATGTTCAATTAAATTAATAAGATGATTCCTAAGGCAATCTCTAACCTAGTTCATACCCACTCCCGTGGCATACAAACCGTTGATTACATGCAAGGCTACCGTCCCCGGATCGCACTTCTAACATGCAACTCCTAAAAGCTCATAGGATTAACGCCCTCACAAATATCAATTCCCTTTAGAATTAAATATATGTGTTCTATGTTCTTAGTTCAGGTAATAATTATCATCTCCCGATATCAAATTAGAACCTATGATTATGCTAAATTGGTGGCCAATCAATAAAGCAAACAATTATAACAAGAACATAAAAAGGAACAACAATCTCAATTAATTGAATCAAACAGTCAGAAATTCAAATCATGTCTACTCCCTAAACCCTGGGAAAAAGGGATTCTAGCCACACATAGACATATGACTAAAAATCAATATCTCAAATACACAAATAAACATTCAACAATGAAACCGTAGTAGAATTCGAGAGTCTTCAGTTCTTGCTCTGGCTCCGTTCTCTGTCTCTCTCAGCTCTCAGGAAAAGTAAAATATGATAAAAGATGATAAAAGGTTTCTGGGATAAGCTAAAAGATGGTATTTATGAGCCCTAGGTCGTCTAAGCCCGAAAATACTCCAAAAACGTGCTTTTAGTGAAAAATCGGAAAAACTGGGCGGAACTCGGCGTTTCGCGCGGCCGGGTCGCGCGGCCGCATGGCTGGACCGCGCGAGCTCGCGCGGCCTTCTCGCGCGCCCGCGCGCTGTGCCCGCGTGAGCAGTCCAGCAACTTCTGCCATCGTCGCGCGGTCGGGTCGCGCGGCCGCGCGCCTGGACCGCGCGACCTCGCGCGGCCTTGCGCAGTGATTTTGTTTTGGCTCGTTCTCCCTCGTCCGGACTCCGATTTACGAACCGTTTGCGCTTACGAACTCCTCTCGAGATGAACTACAACTTGTATTTCAGCCAAATCTTCCAAATTCTTCTTCTTTATTTCTGAAAATACGTTCAAACACAAGCGAGTGACAAGTTCTTGACCAAAAACCAATATAAGCTCAAAATAAACCATCAAACACACAAAAACCTCATAACTAACCATCAAATATGACACACTAAGAGGTAAAAAATGCATGTTTATCAACCCCCCAAACTTGAACTATTGTCCGTCCTCGGACAAAACAAAGATGAACCAAGAATGAATCAACAAGAGCGCCGAGAAAAGTGGATAACATTATGGCTTCAGATTTGTCAACAAAATACCAACATGCATTTGTATCTCCTATCATCACAATATCACAATCATGACAAACTCAAATTATGGTCTCAATGAATTGCAATCCTCACCAAAAAGATAAAGAATATAAGAACTCTCAACTCTCAAGTGTATCAATTCAAAAAGGACGTGTATACGCTCAGTTCAAGCTAAACAAGTACTCATCCATAAGCTTGTCAATCGTCTCACCTCTCCACCACTAAATGTGTGCTCCTATAACCAAGATCAAAAAGGTCTTTATTGAAGGTTGTAATGTAGGCTCTTTGGTAAGGTAGGATAAATTTGGCTGAGTGACTAAAAGATACTCCTCAATGTAGCTCGATCACCAACCTTATAACATTCTTAAACCATACCATCTTCCACCTCTCACAAAACCAGATTTTTCAATGCGAGAAATCATCACAACTCAACAATTATTTCTCATAACATTATGTCTCTCTAATGCATCATATGTACCCATTTTTTCAATTCTTTTGCTCTCTCTTTTCTTTTCTTTTTTTCTTTTCTCCACCATTCTTTTTTTTTTCAACAACTTGTAGGGTACTAGGATTTTCAATTTGAAACCACAAAACATAATTCATGATCATTCATCTCCACAAACCAACTATTCCATATTAACAATTTCCAAGCTCTCACCCATAGCTAAATCAAAGAATATGGAAAAATAAGGCTAAAAGGGGTTGAACTAGGATCATATAAAGATATAGGACAAATATGGGATAAATAGGCTAGCAAAGATGGCCTTCTATCATCTCAAAGTTATTAAGCACACTATGTGACCTCGAGGGAGAAACCAAGACAAGTTCTAGTGAGACACATGCATGCTCGAACAATCACTCAAGAATAAGAAATAAGACTGTAAACATGGTGACAGTCAAGGCTCAAATCTCACAGCTTATTTCATTGATTGCAACATCAAAAGAGACCATACTTATCATTCATCAATCATGCTCAATCTCAACAATATCAACACAAACGCATGCAATTTCACAATTTTAAAGCAGAAATCGTCATAAGCCAATTATCCAACAAAACTCTGCACTACTCACATCATCATCAAGGTACATCACAAAGAAATCAACAAAGCAAGACTAAACAACTCAACGACAAAACAAACAAGAACAACCAAAGCAAACAGTGCACCCACAAAGACACATCCCCCCAAACTTATTCACCACCAAGGAGAATAAGTTTGAAAAGGATTTGTGGGGCACGAAAACAAACAAACAAACAAACGAAAAGGAACAAACTAACCAGAAATTGGGTTGCCTCCCAATAAGCGCTATTTTTAACGTCGTTAGCTCGACAGAACAGCAACCTCTTCAAGGTGGCTGGTACAAGCAGTGCTGCGACCAGCTGCTTCCTACTCCATGCTTTTCATCCAGAGCTCTTCCTTTAAACTTTCGATCACGTGGGTCCTGCCAAGAAAAAGGATCCGTATCAAATGTATTAAATATATCAACACTTACCTTGCCCGGATCTTTAGCTTTCTTGGGCACTTCATCTTCTTGGATGTGGCATGGTTCATAGACATGGAACGTTTGGCTTTCCTCATGAACCCTCAACGTGAGCTCTCCTTTCTCCACATCAATCAAAGCTCTTCCCGTTGCAAGGAACGGGCGCCCCAAAATCAGCGGAATTTTGTTGTCGTCCTCAATGTCTAAAACCACAAAATCTGCAGGGAAAATAAAATCCCCCACCTTCACGAGCACGTTCTCCACAACTCCACGAGGATAAGTGACCGACCTATCTGCCATCTGCAACCTCATAGATGTCGGCTTTAACTCCCCAATCGCCAGCTGCTTGAAAACAGATAACGGCATGAGATTGATGCTCGCCCCCAGGTCGCAGAGTGACCTTCCGAAATGCTGGCTTCCAATAATGCAGGAAAGTGTGAAGCTGCCCGGATCTTTGACCTTCGCCGGCAGCTTTCTCTGCAAGATTGCGCTGCATTCTTCATTGAGATTCACCGTCTCAAACTCCACCAACTTCTTCTTCCTCGAGATAATGTCCTTCAGGAATCTAGCATATTGCGGCATCTCCTGCAATGCTTCCACCAACGGAATATTAATTTGCACTTTCCTGAAGATCTCTAAGAACTTGGAGAACTGCTCCTTCACCCTCTCTTTCTTATGGCGCTTAGGGAGAGAAATGGCCACAGTTGCTGGCGAAGTAGCTTTTTGCTTTGCATCCTTCTTTCTGCCAGAAACCTCAACAGTGACCTCCTCAGCTTTTTCCTCAATCAGCCGTGCGCTTTCCTCTGTTGTCGTCATAGCCCCTTCCTGTGTAGTCCCGCTCGGCAGATCAACCATCTTAAAGTGACGCTGGGGAAACGGCAACCACCCAGGAGGACGCAGATGAGGTGGAAGTCGTCGACCTTCCTCCCAGACTCTCCACGATAGCTCTGGTCTCTCCATCTCACGAGATCCATGGCTGCAATCTGAGGTGCCTTCACTATTTAACCCAATGGCCATGCACTGCTCCTTTGCATTTACCTTGGCATTGTTTGTGAGGTTGCCCGACTGTTGGAGTTTGTTGACGGCTGTGGCTATTTGGCCCAATTGGGTCTCGAACATCTTCATTTGAGTCCCCACAGCAACGGCATTGGACTCCAGCTTTTCCATCCTCTCATCTACCCTGGAGATGAACTTCATCATCAGCTCTTCCAAATTAGGCTTCTTTTCATCATTGATGACTCCATTGGTGACAGAGAATCCTGGTGGAGCATGAAGCGCGTTATTCGGATTCCCATAAGCCAAATTGGGATGTGGACGCCCTCCATGATGAAACTGTTGTCCATGCTGATAGTTCCCATAGTTTCTGCCATTGATGTAGTTGACGTCTTCTACGCCTGTTGGGATCTCCACAGCCGGCTCAGGATGGCCAACAGTCATAGCCTTGATCTTCGAGTTCATCTCTGCCAGCTGAGTCAAAATCAACGCCATAGGCTCCGAACTGGAGGTAGCAGCAACTTTCTTCAAGTGAACTCTCTCGGATGGCCATTGATAGCTCGTGGTGGCCATGCTCTCAATGATCTCCATAGCTTCAGAACTTCCTTTCTTGAGCAATGAGCCCCCTGCAGCTGTATCCATGAACATCCTGGTGCGCTCCCCACAAGCGTTATAGAACATAACCACCAGAGTCCCCTCATCGAAACCATGGGACGGGCACTTTCTCAACTTTTCTTGGTATCTCTCCCATGTCTCTGCTAGTGTCTCTCCATCAAACTGTTGGAATTGGAGAATCTCCATCTTTAGCTTCAGTGTGAGCCCGGGGGGATGGAACTTCCGTAGGAAAAGATCAGCCAAATCCCCCCATACCGGATTAGCTCCCAGCTGCAAAGTTTGATACCATGACTTTGCCTTATCCCGGAGTGAGAATGGAAAAAGGCGGAGTCGTATGATATCATCTGGGACTCCGTTCATCTTGACGGTGCTGCACAACTCCAAGAATTGCGCCAGATGCGCATTGGGATCTTCCACAGCTTTGCCTCCATACTGGTTTTGCTGCACCATCGTGATTAAACCAGTCTTGAGCTCAAAATTATTTGCGTTGACTCTTGGAGGCTCATGAAAATAATAATGCGGAGTGAACGCCTCATTGATCGGGGCCTGTTTCTGCTTGCCAGCATCTTTCTGAGCATCTAACAACGCCTGCAGCTGTTCTCTCAACCCCCGGACTTCTTCTGCAGTGGCAGCCATCGTGTCTAGTGTGGCTTCTCTTTTCTTGTTGTTGTTGAGGTGGAACGTGGCTTCAATCTCTGGATCAAAATCTTCAAGAGGAAGATTCTGAGATCGTGTGTCCATTCACTACCTGGAAAGCTCCAAACACAAGAATTAGAACCACAGGAAAAACAAAGAACAGTAAAATAAATAACAGAAATAAAAAATCCAGATTAGTATCAAACAATTAACAGAATAGTACTGATAAAAATCAGTCCCCGGCAACGGCGCCAAAAACTTGTTCGCTATTTTATTTAACACGCCGCAAGTGTACGGGTGCAATTGTGTACAGTAGCAAGCAAGGTCGTATTCCACAGAGACTGATTTAACCAATTCCTATCCTAAATTATTCTACTCTATGTGGACAAACGAAATTAAGAGTTTTGGTTTTAAAACTAAATAAATAAACAACAGGAAAGAAAACAAAACAAGCTGCGAAACAGAGAAACAGATAAGACAAGATTTCCCAAGGCAAAGGTTTCAACAGATTCTCCTAACTAACATGTTCAATTAAATTAATAAGATGATTCCTAAGGCAATCTCTAACCTAGTTCATACCCACTCCCGTGGCATACAAACCGTTGATTACATGCAAGGCTACCGTCCCCGGATCGCACTTCTAACATGCAACTCCTAAAAGCTCATAGGATTAACGCCCTCACAAATATCAATTCCCTTTAGAATTAAATATATGTGTTCTATGTTCTTAGTTCAGGTAATAATTATTATCTCCCGATATCAAATTAGAACCTATGATTATGCTAAATTGGTGGCCAATCAATAAAGCAAACAATTATAACAAGAACATAAAAAGGAACAACAATCTCAATTAATTGAATCAAACAGTCAGAAATTCAAATCATGTCTACTCCCTAAACCCTGGGAAAAAGGGATTCTAGCCACACATAGACATATGACTAAAAATCAATATCTCAAATACACAAATAAACATTCAACAATGAAACCGTAGTAGAATTCGAGAGTCTTCAGTTCTTGCTCTGGCTCCGTTCTCTGTCTCTCTCAGCTCTCAGGAAAAGTAAAATATGATAAAAGATGATAAAAGGTTTCTGGGATAAGCTAAAAGATGGTATTTATGAGCCCTAGGTCGTCTAAGCCCGAAAATACTCCAAAAACGTGCTTTTAGTGAAAAATCGGAAAAACTGGGCGGAACTCGGCGTTTCGCGCGGCCGGGTCGCGCGGCCGCATGGCTGGACCGCGCGAGCTCGCGCGCCCGCGCGCTGTGCCCGCGTGAGCAGTCCAGCAACTTCTGCCATCGTCGCGCGGTCGGGTCGCGCGGCCGCGCGCCTGGACCGCGCGACCTCGCGCGGCCTTGCGCAGTGATTTTGTTTTGGCTCGTTCTCCCTCGTCCGGACTCCGATTTACGAACCGTTTGCGCTTACGAACTCCTCTCGAGATGAACTACAACTTGTATTTCAGCCAAATCTTCCAAATTCTTCTTCTTTATTTCTGAAAATACGTTCAAACACAAGCGAGTGACAAGTTCTTGACCAAAAACCAATATAAGCTCAAAATAAACCATCAAACACACAAAAACCTCATAACTAACCATCAAATATGACACACTAAGAGGTAAAAAATGCATGTTTATCATATATATATATATATATATATATATATATATATATATATATCAAGCTTGTAAGATTATAACTAACTTACGATAATCATCTCGTCGGAGTTAAAAAATCATAATTGAGTTATCGAACATCATATCATTTGGAATTTGAAAGGTCCACCGAGTTTCGGGCATCATCTCATCTAGAGTTTGATAGACCACCTCTAACTTCTGAGCATCATCTCGTCTGAAACTTGAAATACCTGTCACAGCCCGCCCTAACTATGGATAGTTAGGCCGAGTGATCCACGACTAGGGATGGGGTTAAAGAAGAAGGGGAAGAAAAGGGGCGTCATTTATAGCCGTAAAACTTACTCATCTTAATAAAACTCGTCATTTTTATTCATTAATACTCAATTGAAAACAGTCTATGAAAGACAGCATAAAACTTAATTAATATCATTAATCAAGTTATACATCGTATGAAACCATTCTCTTAAGACTCAAAGTATGACATAACATACTATAACATCAACAACATCTTGCAGCGGAAAGTAGCTAGACATATGTATGAAGACATATTCTAGACAGGTTAACTATTTATTAACAACCCTGGAGACTCCGCTCACTGCAGCACCATCATCACATCAGCTCAACCTGCACATTTAGAAAACATATGCAGGGCTGAGTACAAAAGCACTCAGTGGGCACGTATGCCTAGGTATAAAAATACATGCTTCAAAACTATAAATTGTCATGCCATCATAAACAGTACAGCAAGGGAGTTTTTCGCTAAAAAGGCCCAAGCTTACTAAGTTCATTTGTGATTCTTAAAGTTCGTCTGATCAGACTAAGTTCTTTTGTAATCTATCATATCTGAAACTGTGTGCCGGAGAGGTGGCCACCTCTCACGGTCACTTGACCGGCCAACCCGCTAGATGACTCACGGTCACTGGTGTACACTAGCCCTGGCAGGATAGCTATCAACTGCTCAGGACTCGAATTCGATTGCATCATTGGCAAAGCCAAAGCAGATAGATATCATACTAAAATTTAAACATTTTATGGCAAGACAATACTTGAAATAACTTTAACTCAAAGATTTTGTCATGAAATAACTTGCTCAAAGGTAGCATTAAACTCGTTTGATAGATATATAAAACTGAAATTAACAGTTAAATCATCTCATGCATTCATTCGTATAAGAGGCCTACGACAAGCAGGGGATCTCTATATACGTATAGTAAAAGTAATGCCCACCTCGTTGTGTCTCTGTATCAATGAGTAACGTCACTCTCTCCCTCAAGTCGTTACTTCCCAAAAGGACCTTCATCGTTATGAAGAATTGGTGAGAAGTTATAAAAGAAACCTCGATTGATAATCTAATCTCTTTTATGAAACATTAGTATCTCTAATGTTCATCTCTCTTGATTGTTAATCAATATAACAATTATTATCTCTCGTCATTACTCATTAATTATAACATCCTTATGTTATAATTAGCAGCGCTTCAATTAAAAGAAATATTTAACACATCGAAAAGTCCACTTTCTTAGCAGATCTATTCGCTCTCTTCTCGTCTAATTAACCGATTAGAAAGTTAAACTTTCCATTAGGCATGTATTTGAGTCACGGGTCAACAAGAATTGACTATGCTCAAATTCTAATTTCACTAAAAATTTCGGCATGACCTATTCATATATAATGTCAGCCACGAGATTTCAACGCGTGAATCTCACTACGTGAACTCGTCTCTCGACTCAAAACTTAACATCTTGACATCTTTTCAACGCAAACCAAACAATTCAAAATCATCAAAACTCTTTATCAGTAAACTATCATTTATACTCGACACCAATTGTTCGAGTGTCAGATACCAACATTTATGTGCGTTAATAATAACTCTCACAACTCACACCATTTAGTCATATCGTATCATCCATCAAAACAAATATAATCAAGTTGTTTTCTAGAAAGTTTTGCTGTTTTTGTGTCATCTTTAAAAATTCATAACAACCAACTCAATCATCATAAACTCTCATACCAATTGATCTCAAAAACTTCATGAAGTGTAGTTCACTCTAAAAATGGTAGTTAACCAAAAAGGTTAAAGGTTTTTGGAGATATTGCTCTTTTAGTGCAGGCTGTCAAAGATTGACAGTTTCTGCCAATTTTGTTTAGGCCATTAGAAACCAAGGCAAACCTTAATAAAATTCCATCAAATTTAATCATCCAAAACTAAGGTATCCTTGAAGATTTGGTTAAAATTTCACAAGAGAAAACGTTCATATGATCTGCCAAATAAACAATGAAACTCATACACTTTTACTGTTGGACAAATATGACAGCAGAACAGGGCATTTTTGAAATAATAAACTGCTCTGTTTCAGAGGTCATAAAAATCGAAATCTTATGTTTTTAGAAAAGTATTGAAGTCTAGTTTCGTTTAAAAAAAACGGTGATGCAAAATCCTTCATGGATTAATAGATATAAACGTTTTTGTGAAGTCTACCAATAGTTGACAGATTCTGTTAAGGATTTTTCAAAATATCTTTAAAATAGCAAACATCATCCAAAAGACATGAAATTTTGCAGCAACGAAATACACATATCATAGATAAACATACTAAAATTTCAGAGCCATCAAGCAATGAAAACTCATCGAAACATAAGCTTGAAACTGCTGTAAAATTTTGACAGAATTCCAGTTTTAATTTCGTTCAACAATTATCATCCATAAATTGTAAATCAATTAGCATGCTCATGTGATATCGTAGAACACATATACGCAATAATATTCATTATGCAACGTCTCAAACTTCACGAATTTAAATAATCATACTCTAAAAATTTATACAATTTTCGTGCTTGGAAAAATACGAATTTAATATATATATCGATTCTAGCATACCCCTAAGCACAAATATCAAGTCAAAACGATCAAACAAAAATCGAAAGACAAGCTAATATGTGAAAAACGGGGCTGCCCTCATGGGTTTCATAGCTACGGTTCGTTCCGTTCTTACTCCCTTCATTAAACATGCTCAACATCTACCCAAGAACAACATACTAAAATTTCACGACGATCCGACGTCGTTTCAAAATAAAGTCGAGAATCGACATTTTTCGACGTCGACGAAAATCGAAAAGAAAACCATCAAAACGTAGGTAGAGATCTTACCTACTTAGATACGTGATCGAAAAGATGATCGGTGCTCGTCTCGGTGCTCAAATCGGAGCTTGAAACCTCCGTCCAAGCTAAAAATGGTGTTTGGCGTGATAAGTAGGTGTTTTGGGTGTTGTGTGTGTGAGAGAGCAAAGATGATTGGAGTGTGTTGGCTGAATTCAGCCGTGAGTGAGGTAGATAAAGGGGTGTTGGGTGGTTTGGGGGGTGGTTTTGGTGGGGTAGCCTTAGATATTTAAGATAGGGTTAAGTATTAGATCAGCCCCTAACGTGGAGGCCCTTATAGCATTGGGCCCCTTATGGCAAGGGGTGTGTCAAATAAGCCCCTATGGTAATTAATTTTGAACAAATACACCCTTACAACTAACGTCCACTTAACACCGTTTTCTTATTATTATTTTTTTATTTTTCTTTTTTTGGTGGGTCCCACTTGTCCCAACCCTGGCCGGCAGCAGCTGCTGCCTTCGTCATCTCCGTCAGTTGCCGCCGTCCGTTCTCCAGATCCGGCGACGCCGCCGCCTCCCTCCATCTCGCTCCCCCTGCTCTCCCAGCCCTGGCCGGATCTGGAGGCGAGATCTCCAAGCAAGTAACAATGTCTTCATCGGATTCCACACAAACCCAATCCATTTCCGACCCCTACGCCAATCTTGGCCTCACCAAAAACTCCGACGGTTCCTTCACACGCACCGCCGAATTCAATCCCACCACCGCCGCCTGCTCCGATCCACCCAGCTCAACTCCACACAACAACACCTGGGCCCGAATCTACCTCCCCCGCCGCAAATCCTCCTCCGCCAAACTGCCCCTCGTACTCTTCTTCCACGGCGGATTCGTCGTCGCCACCGCCGCCTACGACATCTCTGCACAAGAGCAGCGGCGTCGTCCGTTCTCCAGATCCGGCGCCGCCGCCGCCTCCCTCCATCTCGCTCCCCCTGCTCTCCCAGCCCTGGCCGGCAGCAGCGGCTGCCTTCGTCATCTCTGCACAAGAGCAGCTGTCGCCGTTAGTTCTCCAGATCCAGCGACGCCACCGCCTCCCTCCATCTTGTCCGGCGAGCAGAGCGTGAGAGAGAGATCGTGAGCCGAGAGGGAGGAGTGAGAGGTGAGAGAGAGCAGGGAGGAGTGAGAGGAGTGAGAGGTGAGAGAGAGCAGAGAGTGAGAGAGAGAGCGCGTGAGAGAGAAATAAAAAAAAATTAAAAAACTTAAATAGTTAACGGCTGTTAACTCACCGTTAGGGCTAAGGGTGATTTTGTTCGATTTTAATTACCATAGGGGCTTATTTGACACACCCCTTGCCATAAGGGGCCCAATGCTATAAGGGCCTCCACGTTAGGGGCTGATCTGATACTTAACCCTTTAAGATATTAACCCGTTAGTCGTTAAATATCCCGTTTCGTCTCGTTTTAACGACTAATTACCCACATTCTTCGTTACTCACCCTCTTAACTCCTACTCACTTTCATTACACTCGTAATTCTATATAAATATAGAAAACGCAAGCTCGTTCTCGAAATTCTGATAAACGAGCTCGGTTCGTTTATCGAGAAATTCCGATTTACTATTCACTCGTCGTCCAAAAATAAAAACTTTCATTATTGGACTCGTATCGAAAAATTAAGAATATTTCTCGACGACGTGCACGTAAGATTTTGAAAGTCGACAAAAAGACGAAATAGCAGTATTTTACTATTCATCGTCAAAAAGTCAAAATTTTCAAAAACGTCTTAACGGACTCAGATCTCACTTCCGAGTTCACCGTTCTCATTCAAATAATTATCTCGAATTATTCGAATACTCAAACTCAATTTCGGATATAAAATCTCACATCATCCAAACATCATCAAAAGAACATCTCAACATATTTTTAAAAAAAAAAGAAAAGAAAACTTCATAACTCATCATCTATGTACAAAGTAATCAAACAAGGGATCTATACCCTAATTACTCAAACTTAAGCAATTAAACACGTCATCAAAAGCCCGGGTATTACATACCTTCCCCCTTAAAATAAATTTCGTCCCGAAATTTGTACCTCTTGTAAATGTTTCGGGTACTTCTCTCACATCTTATCCTCAAGCTCTCTTTCCACTTCTTTCTAACTATCATATCTCCATTGGACCTTATCCAATGCAATCGACTTATTACTCAATTGCCGAATTTTATGATCTAACATCATCTGAGGTCTCTCTTCATAACTCAAGTCTGGTTCTAAGATCATTTCTTCTTAGTAAACCTCATGGTTTGAGTCAAAAATATATATCCTCTCAATTGTGACACGTGAAACACGTTATGCACATTTCCAAAGCTAGGTGGCAAAGCCAACCTATACGCTATTGGACCTATCTTTTGCAATATCTCGTAAGGACTTATAACTCTGGGTCTAAGCTGTCCTTTAACTCCAAATCTATTCATCCCCTTTGAGGGTGAAACCTTCAAGAAAACTTTGTCTCCTATCTCGAAACTTTGTCTCACATCTTATAGGCAAACTCAATTAGTGGCAACACATTCTCCCGATTTACTCCTCTATCAAGGATAGTAGTTCTTATCATATCTTCTATCGCCTGCTATGCTAAAATTCATCCTTGTACCCAACTCTTTCTGTAACTCATCCAAAAATGTGATGAAATTTATTTATTTTCTCTTTCTGAGGTGATCTACACCGGTACTCAATGCAATCTTATAATCTCACGAACGTACAATTGTGCTAACTTATCTGGTCCATACGCGATTAGGATCGGTAAGAAATGTGCAGATTTTGTTAGTCGATCTACAATCACCCAAATTGCTGTATTTCCTCTTTGACTTTTGGGTAAAGCTGTCACAAAATCCATCGCTATGTGATCCCATTTCCACTCGGGAATCTCCAACGGTTTTAACTTCCCATATGGTCGTTGGTGTAATGCTTTCACTTGCTGACAAGCTAAGCATCGCTCTACAAACGAAGCTATGTCTCATTTCATTCCGTCCCACAAAAATCTATTTTTCACAACCTGATACATCTTTGTGCCTCCTGGGTGGGCGGTGTAAGGCGTGTCATGAGTCCCACTCATGATCGTTTTCTTAAGTTCATCATCGCGGGGAATGCATCTTCTCCCCTTAAATAAGATAACATTGTCTGATTTTTTTTTTTTTTGTAACTCTTGAGATCTCCTGCTCTTATCCTTTCTCGTAACTTGTTCATTGTCTCATCTTTCCTTGTGCTTCAATCACCATTTTCCTCAAACTAGGCATCGTCGCAACAATACTTGCTATCGTCCCTGGTGGTTTTATCATCTCTATCCTCATCTTGTCAAAGTCCTTTATAAGCTCATCCTCTCTCGTGAGAAGACATCCTAACTTTGACGAGACCTTTCGGCTCAATGCATCGGCTACTACATTGGCCTTGCCAGGGTGATAGTTAATGTCGCAGTTAACATCCTTTACTAATTCGAGCCATCTCATTTGCCTCATGTTAATATCCTTATGCTTGAAAAAGTATTTCAAAGTTTTGTGGTCCGTGAAAATCTCACATCTAACTCCGTAGAGATTATGTCTCCAAATTTTCAGGGCATGCACAACGGCTGCAAGCTCTAAATCATGCATTGGATAATTTATCTCGTGGGATCTAAGTTGTCGTGATGCATAGACTATAACTCTTCCTCCTTGCATCAAAACACATCCTAGCCTATTCTTTGACGCATCTGTGTAGATGGTATACTCTTTATCTATTTCCGGGACTAGCAGCACTGGTGCTGTAGTCAATTTCCTTTAAGCTCTTAAAAACTCTCTTTACACTCCTCTTTCCAATTGTACTTAACTTCTTTTCTCGGTCTTGCTATCATGGAAAATCCTTTAATAAACCTCTGATAGTATCCTGCTAAACCTAAAAAGTTGCGAATCTCGTTAGGCGTAGTTGGTGATCTTTACTCATGTACAACTTGTACCTTGACGGGGTCAACTTTAATTCCTTCGGATGATACAATATGTCCTAGAAAAGTTACTTCGTTCAACCAAAACTCGCACTTGGTGAATTTGGCAAAAAGCTTCTCAACTCTTAGCGTTTCCAACATCGTTCTCAAATGTTTTGGCGCTCCTTCTCATTCTTCGAATAGATGAGAATATCATCTATGAAAATTAGGATAAATTTATCCAGTTATTGATGGAACACTCGATTCATGTGATCCATGAAAACTACTGGTGCCTTCGTCAAACCGAATGGCATAACTATGAACTCATAGTGCTCATACCTCATTTGAAAAGCTGTCTTAGGTGTATCCTCCTGTCAAAATTTGAACTGGTGGTATTATGATCTCAAGTCAACTTTCAAGAAAAACTCGCTCTTCGCAATTGATCAAACAAGTCATCTATCCTCGGCAAAGGATATTTGTTCTTGAGTGTCAATTTATTCAGCTCTCGATAATCTATGCACATTCTCAACGTGTCATCCTTCTTTTTGACAAAAAGGACTGGTGCTCCCCACGGGGATACACTACGTCTAATAAAACCTAACTCGAGCAATTCTTGTAGCTGAATCTTCAGCTCTTGTAGCTCCTTAGGCGCCATTCTATAGGGTGCCTTCGACACTAGTGCTGATCCAGGTTCTAGGTCGATAGTGAACTCCAACTGTCTTGTTGGTGGCAATCCTGGTAAGACCTCGGGAAATACATCTCTATATTCCCTTACCACTACTACATCCTCAAAGTTTTTACTTGATTCTCCTTCATCATTCAAGTAAACTAGGTAAGCTTGTGCTCCTTTCTTCTTTACCAATTTCGACGCCTGAAGTGCCGAAACGATTGGAACTCTCTTCTTTCTATCAATGCCGTGAAAACATGTTTGTTCCTTCCCAGGTGGTTGGAAAGTTATCTGTCTCTTCTTACAATCAATCGGGGCAAAGTTCTCTGCTAACCAGTCCATCCTTAGAATAATGTCTACGTTCCACATAGGCATTAAGTGCAAGGTTCTTATTTTCATCTTTAGTGATCCTAACTCAAGCTCTAAGTTAGAAATCATGTGAGAAACTGTAGTAGCTCTTCCTACAGGAGTGATTACTCTCAACTCGGGACTAGCTTGTTTTTGGTTCGAGTTTGAAGGTAACATGCTTCAACCAATTAAAGAATGCGAGGCTCCTGTATTAAACAGGATTCTAACTGGTGCATCCAATAACTTGCCCATACTACCTTAAAGTCCTGCCTTAAACCGGCACTTAAAACTCAGACATCTCTTCATCAGTATCCATCTTCTGATGAGCGAACGTGTTAGCTCACAGAATTCTCGATTATACTCTACAACCGATTTCTTTCCTTGCATCAAACTTCGATAATCAGCCTCTCGCTGCTTACTGTACTCCTCTGTACATACTTCTCAAGAGTAGTCTTCAATTGTTCTCAAGTGTAGTTTGCCAGTTGCTCAGGTGTTAAAGTCCTCTGACGTGCCTCTCACTAGTCTTATACATCAAAAGAATCTACTAGGATAACTCAAAAGTTGTAAGGGTTCAACCCTAGAATGACATCAAAACAAATTGTTCAAGAGACTCAAATGAATGACCAGAGGGTAGAATGAAGTAACTACCAGGTCGAACAAAAATGACCTAGAGTAAGAACCCATCTGGCTTTTCAACCGAAAGTTGAAACACATGGGTTTATAAACCCAAAACACGTCTACTGAGATTTGGATCATGCGGACTGGCCAGGTCCAACATAATCACTCCCCAGTCACACGGGATATACTATCCCGAACTTGGAAATTCTGTGTCTTCTAAACCCTCAACATACTATACATAACAAAACTTAAGTTCACACCAGCAAGCTAAAAGCTTAAACTCAGGGTCCTATGTTCTAGACTCTTGTTTCGAAAGTTCAATATTTTTCGACTCTCCTCTCATGTTGCGGTGGTGGTGGCGGAGTATTATCCCGCCTATCCTTCACATCACACTCTTGATGACATCTTTGAGGCATTTTTGAAATCACAAAAGGAAAACTCAACTCGACCAACGCTCTAAGCATCCTCGAAACTCAAGTTCAATTTACTAACTCAACTTTAAGGAAACCCTCACGGTCACTTTAACATTCATCTGTAAGGCAATAAGCACTCACGAAATGCTAACAAAAAGACCACTCTGGTCAACCTAATATATCCATCAGTAGAATGCCTCTTTTTAGAGGACTTACATAAAGGGGTTATATAAACCCTACAAAAACCATAGTATCTATCGTAATGTCCCTTCTAAACCGACACCCATTAATAGTACTATGTCTCGGTCTGGACCTCTTACAGTAATTGCTACCAGTTAACTCATCTAGTTGCTACTTTGGCACACTAGGAACATCCATCTATTTAACATCAGTAGGGTACTATATTCGCATGCTTATCTATCAGCATGTCAAAAGCTCAAGTATCAGTATCTCCTAAGTAAGTTATATACATCGCAATGTAATTGAAACTAATCAAAAACAAAGGTGTACTGCTCATACTCTCAAGATCATCCTTAGCTCTAGCCTACATCGGATTCTCTTCTCATCCTCATCAACTCTAGCCCTCCTCGGCTACTTCTCATCCTTTCAACCCTAGCCTTCCTTGGCTCTTTCTCATCCTTTCATAGTTTATGAACATGTGTTTGAAAATCTGCTAGGGTATCTCTGTACCACATACTGTACGCCTCGTCCTCGTATCTGATCTTCCCTGAGTTCGATCTTAGGGATGGCAATCGGGTACGATGGGTATGGATAGTGACTATCCATACCCATACCCACGAACTAAATGGATAGTGGTTGCTACCCACGAAACTATCCATGGATATCAAATGGTATCCAAACCCACTACCCGCGGATACCCACTACCCGTCGGGTATCCGCGAAACCCGCTATCCGACGGGTATCCGTCACCCACTATCCGACGGATACCCGTTATCCGCCGGATACCCACTATCCGCCGGATACCTACTATCCGCTGGATACCCACGAAGGGAAGAAATGGGGAGCTGCTGAAGGTTGAGCGGCTGTGTCAGTTAGAAGAAATGTTTTGCCAAACGAGAATTAGGGCATAGGAAACAGAATAATAGTATTAGAGCTTGGGCCTTCCTTCAATTTTTATTTGGGCCTATTTTCAAATATAATATGCTAGCCCATAACCTTAAAATATATATTCAAGGCCCATATTTTATGATTTTTTTTGTGGATATTTGACGGGTAATTGACGGATAATTAGCGGGTATTTTTGGCGGGTAAACGGGTTTCGCGGGTATGGATAGTAAGTATCCAAACCCATACCCACGAACTAAATGGATAGTGAATTGCACCCACGAAACTATCCGTGGATATCAAATGGTATCCAAACCCTACCCTAATGGGTGCGGGTTTTCGCGGATACCCGCTACCCGCGGGTAGATTGCCATCCCTATTCGATCTCACAACAGTCCTGGCCAACCTATAAGGAGAACTTAAAGATGACTCTAGGAACTAACTCTACTTGGCTCCAGCAACAGAAATAAACAAAACATAACTTAGCAAAACTCCTACTAAGTAGTACTGTTATCTTAAAACTCAAGCTCAAAATATCTAAATTCTCATCTCGTCCCATCTTTACTCAGTAGGGAATCTCTCTAAACAATGATATTAGATCCCTTAATCTAAATCATCGTGACTCAGTAAGACAACTCAACAATTCTCTCTCAAAGCCATCTCCAAAGACTATGGCTCATGATACCTCCTGAAGTACCATTAAGGTTGCGTGAGCAAAACTCGCGTCACAAAACAACTCAACATATCGTACAATATCTCATTGCAGCATGCTAATAACTCATCATTAATCATGCTATTATACTCAAGCTCATAACTCAAACTCATAACTCAAACCAACAAGTACTTAAAGCAATTGCTAATTCTCTCAAGCTTTAGCTCTAAGTTCTCATTTCATCCTTCTACTTAGTAAAAAAAATCTCTCTTAACAATGACATTAGATTCCTTCATCTAAATCATCGTGACTTATCACAACTGCTCAAACAATTCTCATCACAAAACATCTCAAATACATCACATCATAACTCATAATTATGCATCCTCAATCATATAACATCATATGATATAAACGCTCTCATGATTCATCATGTAACATCAACATATGCTCTTACAACATAATAACTCATTATTAATCATGTTGTCATCCTCAAACTCAAACTATGCACCTTTAAAGTGTAACATCATAACTCATCATATAACCTCAACATCATGCTCTTCAAAATTTAACGTCAAATAAACTTTGAAATTTTACATACCTCGTTGAGCCTGGTGTGATGGTGCGCTGAGCTCACGGTTGTTAATAACTATTAGTCTAGTGACTCATTCTAGACTAAACTCAAGACTTCTAATTCAGAGCTTTCCTTCGCTCTGATACCACTCTGTCACAGCCCGCCCTAACTATGGATAGTTAGGCCGAGTGATCCACGACTAGGGATGGGGTTAAAGAAGAAGGGGAAGAAAAGGGGCGTCATTTATAGCCGTAAAACTTACTCATCTTAATAAAACTCGTCATTTTTATTCATTAATACTCAATTGAAAACAGTCTATGAAAGACAGCATAAAACTTAATTAATATCATTAATCAAGTTATACATCGTATGAAACCATTCTCTTAAGACTCAAAGTATGACATAACATACTATAACATCAACAACATCTTGCAGCGGAAAGTAGCTAGACATATGTATGAAGACATATTCTAGACAGGTTAACTATTTATTAACAACCCTGGAGACTCCGCTCACTGCAGCACCATCATCACATCAGCTCAACCTGCACATTTAGAAAACATATGCAGGGCTGAGTACAAAAGCACTCAGTGGGCACGTATGCCTAGGTATAAAAATACATGCTTCAAAACTATAAATTGTCATGCCATCATAAACAGTACAGCAAGGGAGTTTTTCGCTAAAAAGGCCCAAGCTTACTAAGTTCATTTGTGATTCTTAAAGTTCGTCTGATCAGACTAAGTTCTTTTGTAATCTATCATATCTGAAACTGTGTGCCGGAGAGGTGGCCACCTCTCACGGTCACTTGACCGGCCAACCCGCTAGATGACTCACGGTCACTGGTGTACACTAGCCCTGGCAGGATAGCTATCAACTGCTCAGGACCCGAATTCGATTGCATCATTGGCAAAGCCAAAGCAGATAGATATCATACTAAAATTTAAACATTTTATGGCAAGACAATACTTGAAATAACTTTAACTCAAAGATTTTGTCATGAAATAACTTGCTCAAAGGTAGCATTAAACTCGTTTGATAGATATATAAAACTGAAATTAACAGTTAAATCATCTCATGCATTCATTCGTATAAGAGGCCTACGACAAGCAGGGGATCTCTATATACGTATAGTAAAAGTAATGCCCACCTCGTTGTGTCTCTGTATCAATGAGTAACGTCACTCTCTCCCTCAAGTCGTTACTTCCCAAAAGGACCTTCATCGTTATGAAGAATTGGTGAGAAGTTATAAAAGAAACCTCGATTGATAATCTAATCTCTTTTATGAAACATTAGTATCTCTAATGTTCATCTCTCTTGATTGTTAATCAATATAACAATTATTATCTCTCGTCATTACTCATTAATTATAACATCCTTATGTTATAATTAGCAGCGCTTCAATTAAAAGAAATATTTAACACATCGAAAAGTCCACTTTCTTAGCAGATCTATTCGCTCTCTTCTCGTCTAATTAACCGATTAGAAAGTTAAACTTTCCATTAGGCATGTATTTGAGTCACGGGTCAACAAGAATTGACTATGCTCAAATTCTAATTTCACTAAAAATTTCGGCATGACCTATTCATATATAATGTCAGCCACGAGATTTCAACGCGTGAATCTCACTACGTGAACTCGTCTCTCGACTCAAAACTTAACATCTTGACATCTTTTCAACGCAAACCAAACAATTCAAAATCATCAAAACTCTTTATCAGTAAACTATCATTTATACTCGACACCAATTGTTCGAGTGTCAGATACCAACATTTATGTGCGTTAATAATAACTCTCACAACTCACACCATTTAGTCATATCGTATCATCCATCAAAACAAATATAATCAAGTTGTTTTCTAGAAAGTTTTGCTGTTTTTGTGTCATCTTTAAAAATTCATAACAACCAACTCAATCATCATAAACTCTCATACCAATTGATCTCAAAAACTTCATGAAGTGTAGTTCACTCTAAAAATGGTAGTTAACCAAAAAGGTTAAAGGTTTTTGGAGATATTGCTCTTTTAGTGCAGGCTGTCAAAGATTGACAGTTTCTGCCAATTTTGTTTAGGCCATTAGAAACCAAGGCAAACCTTAATAAAATTCCATCAAATTTAATCATCCAAAACTAAGGTATCCTTGAAGATTTGGTTAAAATTTCACAAGAGAAAACGTTCATATGATCTGCCAAATAAACAATGAAACTCATACACTTTTACTGTTGGACAAATATGACAGCAGAACAGGGCATTTTTGAAATAATAAACTGCTCTGTTTCAGAGGTCATAAAAATCGAAATCTTATGTTTTTAGAAAAGTATTGAAGTCTAGTTTCGTTTAAAAAAAACGGTGATGCAAAATCCTTCATGGATTAATAGATATAAACGTTTTTGTGAAGTCTACCAATAGTTGACAGATTCTGTTAAGGATTTTTCAAAATATCTTTAAAATAGCAAACATCATCCAAAAGACATGAAATTTTGCAGCAACGAAATACACATATCATAGATAAACATACTAAAATTTCAGAGCCATCAAGCAATGAAAACTCATCGAAACATAAGCTTGAAACTGCTGTAAAATTTTGACAGAATTCCAGTTTTAATTTCGTTCAACAATTATCATCCATAAATTGTAAATCAATTAGCATGCTCATGTGATATCGTAGAACACATATACGCAATAATATTCATTATGCAACGTCTCAAACTTCACGAATTTAAATAATCATACTCTAAAAATTTATACAATTTTCGTGCTTGGAAAAATACGAATTTAATATATATATCGATTCTAGCATACCCCTAAGCACAAATATCAAGTCAAAACGATCAAACAAAAATCGAAAGACAAGCTAATATGTGAAAAACGGGGCTGCCCTCATGGGTTTCATAGCTACGGTTCGTTCCGTTCTTACTCCCTTCATTAAACATGCTCAACATCTACCCAAGAACAACATACTAAAATTTCACGACGATCCGACGTCGTTTCAAAATAAAGTCGAGAATCGACATTTTTCGACGTCGACGAAAATCGAAAAGAAAACCATCAAAACGTAGGTAGAGATCTTACCTACTTAGATACGTGATCGAAAAGATGATCGGTGCTCGTCTCGGTGCTCAAATCGGAGCTTGAAACCTCCGTCCAAGCTAAAAATGGTGTTTGGCGTGATAAGTAGGTGTTTTGGGTGTTGTGTGTGTGAGAGAGCAAAGATGATTGGAGTGTGTTGGCTGAATTCAGCCGTGAGTGAGGTAGATAAAGGGGTGTTGGGTGGTTTGGGGGGTGGTTTTGGTGGGGTAGCCTTAGATATTTAAGATAGGGTTAAGTATTAGATCAGCCCCTAACGTGGAGGCCCTTATAGCATTGGGCCCCTTATGGCAAGGGGTGTGTCAAATAAGCCCCTATGGTAATTAATTTTGAACAAATACACCCTTACAACTAACGTCCACTTAACACCGTTTTCTTATTATTATTTTTTTATTTTTCTTTTTTTGGTGGGTCCCACTTGTCCCAACCCTGGCCGGCAGCAGCTGCTGCCTTCGTCATCTCCGTCAGTTGCCGCCGTCCGTTCTCCAGATCCGGCGACGCCGCCGCCTCCCTCCATCTCGCTCCCCCTGCTCTCCCAGCCCTGGCCGGATCTGGAGGCGAGATCTCCAAGCAAGTAACAATGTCTTCATCGGATTCCACACAAACCCAATCCATTTCCGACCCCTACGCCAATCTTGGCCTCACCAAAAACTCCGACGGTTCCTTCACACGCACCGCCGAATTCAATCCCACCACCGCCGCCTGCTCCGATCCACCCAGCTCAACTCCACACAACAACACCTGGGCCCGAATCTACCTCCCCCGCCGCAAATCCTCCTCCGCCAAACTGCCCCTCGTACTCTTCTTCCACGGCGGATTCGTCGTCGCCACCGCCGCCTACGACATCTCTGCACAAGAGCAGCGGCGTCGTCCGTTCTCCAGATCCGGCGCCGCCGCCGCCTCCCTCCATCTCGCTCCCCCTGCTCTCCCAGCCCTGGCCGGCAGCAGCGGCTGCCTTCGTCATCTCTGCACAAGAGCAGCTGTCGCCGTTAGTTCTCCAGATCCAGCGACGCCACCGCCTCCCTCCATCTTGTCCGGCGAGCAGAGCGTGAGAGAGAGATCGTGAGCCGAGAGGGAGGAGTGAGAGGTGAGAGAGAGCAGGGAGGAGTGAGAGGAGTGAGAGGTGAGAGAGAGCAGAGAGTGAGAGAGAGAGCGCGTGAGAGAGAAATAAAAAAAATTAAAAAACTTAAATAGTTAACGGCTGTTAACTCACCGTTAGGGCTAAGGGTGATTTTGTTCGATTTTAATTACCATAGGGGCTTATTTGACACACCCCTTGCCATAAGGGGCCCAATGCTATAAGGGCCTCCACGTTAGGGGCTGATCTGATACTTAACCCTTTAAGATATTAACCCGTTAGTCGTTAAATATCCCGTTTCGTCTCGTTTTAACGACTAATTACCCACATTCTTCGTTACTCACCCTCTTAACTCCTACTCACTTTCATTACACTCGTAATTCTATATAAATATAGAAAACGCAAGCTCGTTCTCGAAATTCTGATAAACGAGCTCGGTTCGTTTATCGAGAAATTCCGATTTACTATTCACTCGTCGTCCAAAAATAAAAACTTTCATTATTGGACTCGTATCGAAAAATTAAGAATATTTCTCGACGACGTGCACGTAAGATTTTGAAAGTCGACAAAAAGACGAAATAGCAGTATTTTACTATTCATCGTCAAAAAGTCAAAATTTTCAAAAACGTCTTAACGGACTCAGATCTCACTTCCGAGTTCACCGTTCTCATTCAAATAATTATCTCGAATTATTCGAATACTCAAACTCAATTTCGGATATAAAATCTCACATCATCCAAACATCATCAAAAGAACATCTCAACATATTTTTAAAAAAAAAAGAAAAGAAAACTTCATAACTCATCATCTATGTACAAAGTAATCAAACAAGGGATCTATACCCTAATTACTCAAACTTAAGCAATTAAACACGTCATCAAAAGCTCGGGTATTACATACCTTCCCCCTTAAAATAAATTTCGTCCCGAAATTTGTACCTCTTGTAAATGTTTCGGGTACTTCTCTCACATCTTATCCTCAAGCTCTCTTTCCACTTCTTTCTAACTATCATATCTCCATTGGACCTTATCCAATGCAATCGACTTATTACTCAATTGCCGAATTTTATGATCTAACATCATCTGAGGTCTCTCTTCATAACTCAAGTCTGGTTCTAAGATCATTTCTTCTTAGTAAACCTCATGGTTTGAGTCGAAAATATATATCCTCTCAATTGTGACACGTGAAACACGTTATGCACATTTCCAAAGCTAGGTGGCAAAGCCAACCTATACGCTATTGGACCTATCTTTTGCAATATCTCGTAAGGACTTATAACTCTGGGTCTAAGCTGTCCTTTAACTCCAAATCTATTCATCCCCTTTGAGGGTGAAACCTTCAAGAAAACTTTGTCTCCTATCTCGAAACTTTGTCTCACATCTTATAGGCAAACTCAATTAGTGGCAACACATTCTCCCGATTTACTCCTCTATCAAGGATAGTAGTTCTTATCATATCTTCTATCGCCTGCTATGCTAAAATTCATCCTTGTACCCAACTCTTTCTGTAACTCATCCAAAAATGTGATGAAATTTATTTATTTTCTCTTTCTGAGGTGATCTACACCGGTACTCAATGCAATCTTATAATCTCACGAACGTACAATTGTGCTAACTTATCTGGTCCATACGCGATTAGGATCGGTAAGAAATGTGCAGATTTTGTTAGTCGATCTACAATCACCCAAATTGCTGTATTTCCTCTTTGACTTTTGGGTAAAGCTGTCACAAAATCCATCGCTATGTGATCCCATTTCCACTCGGGAATCTCCAACGGTTTTAACTTCCCATATGGTCGTTGGTGTAATGCTTTCACTTGCTGACAAGCTAAGCATCGCTCTACAAACGAAGCTATGTCTCATTTCATTCCGTCCCACAAAAATCTATTTTTCACAACCTGATACATCTTTGTGCCTCCTGGGTGGGCGGTGTAAGGCGTGTCATGAGTCCCACTCATGATCGTTTTCTTAAGTTCATCATCGCGGGGAATGCATCTTCTCCCCTTAAATAAGATAACATTGTCTGATTTTTTTTTTTTTTGTAACTCTTGAGATCTCCTGCTCTTATCCTTTCTCGTAACTTGTTCATTGTCTCATCTTTCCTTGTGCTTCAATCACCATTTTCCTCAAACTAGGCATCGTCGCAACAATACTTGCTATCGTCCCTGGTGGTTTTATCATCTCTATCCTCATCTTGTCAAAGTCCTTTATAAGCTCATCCTCTCTCGTGAGAAGACATCCTAACTTTGACGAGACCTTTCGGCTCAATGCATCGGCTACTACATTGGCCTTGCCAGGGTGATAGTTAATGTCGCAGTTAACATCCTTTACTAATTCGAGCCATCTCATTTGCCTCATGTTAATATCCTTATGCTTGAAAAAGTATTTCAAAGTTTTGTGGTCCGTGAAAATCTCACATCTAACTCCGTAGAGATTATGTCTCCAAATTTTCAGGGCATGCACAACGGCTGCAAGCTCTAAATCATGCATTGGATAATTTATCTCGTGGGATCTAAGTTGTCGTGATGCATAGACTATAACTCTTCCTCCTTGCATCAAAACACATCCTAGCCTATTCTTTGACGCATCTGTGTAGATGGTATACTCTTTATCTATTTCCGGGACTAGCAGCACTGGTGCTGTAGTCAATTTCCTTTAAGCTCTTAAAAACTCTCTTTACACTCCTCTTTCCAATTGTACTTAACTTCTTTTCTCGGTCTTGCTATCATGGAAAATCCTTTAATAAACCTCTGATAGTATCCTGCTAAACCTAAAAAGTTGCGAATCTCGTTAGGCGTAGTTGGTGATCTTTACTCATGTACAACTTGTACCTTGACGGGGTCAACTTTAATTCCTTCGGATGATACAATATGTCCTAGAAAAGTTACTTCGTTCAACCAAAACTCGCACTTGGTGAATTTGGCAAAAAGCTTCTCAACTCTTAGCGTTTCCAACATCGTTCTCAAATGTTTTGGCGCTCCTTCTCATTCTTCGAATAGATGAGAATATCATCTATGAAAACTAGGATAAATTTATCCAGTTATTGATGGAACACTCGATTCATGTGATCCATGAAAACTACTGGTGCCTTCGTCAAACCGAATGGCATAACTATGAACTCATAGTGCTCATACCTCATTTGAAAAGCTGTCTTAGGTGTATCCTCCTGTCAAAATTTGAACTGGTGGTATTATGATCTCAAGTCAACTTTCAAGAAAAACTCGCTCTTCGCAATTGATCAAACAAGTCATCTATCCTCGGCAAAGGATATTTGTTCTTGAGTGTCAATTTATTCAGCTCTCGATAATCTATGCACATTCTCAACGTGTCATCCTTCTTTTTGACAAAAAGGACTGGTGCTCCCCACGGGGATACACTACGTCTAATAAAACCTAACTCGAGCAATTCTTGTAGCTGAATCTTCAGCTCTTGTAGCTCCTTAGGCGCCATTCTATAGGGTGCCTTCGACACTAGTGCTGATCCAGGTTCTAGGTCGATAGTGAACTCCAACTGTCTTGTTGGTGGCAATCCTGGTAAGACCTCGGGAAATACATCTCTATATTCCCTTACCACTACTACATCCTCAAAGTTTTTACTTGATTCTCCTTCATCATTCAAGTAAACTAGGTAAGCTTGTGCTCCTTTCTTCTTTACCAATTTCGACGCCTGAAGTGCCGAAACGATTGGAACTCTCTTCTTTCTATCAATGCCGTGAAAACATGTTTGTTCCTTCCCAGGTGGTTGGAAAGTTATCTGTCTCTTCTTACAATCAATCGGGGCAAAGTTCTCTGCTAACCAGTCCATCCTTAGAATAATGTCTACGTTCCACATAGGCATTAAGTGCAAGGTTCTTATTTTCATCTTTAGTGATCCTAACTCAAGCTCTAAGTTAGAAATCATGTGAGAAACTGTAGTAGCTCTTCCTACAGGAGTGATTACTCTCAACTCGGGACTAGCTTGTTTTTGGTTCGAGTTTGAAGGTAACATGCTTCAACCAATTAAAGAATGCGAGGCTCCTGTATTAAACAGGATTCTAACTGGTGCATCCAATAACTTGCCCATACTACCTTAAAGTCCTGCCTTAAACCGGCACTTAAAACTCAGACATCTCTTCATCAGTATCCATCTTCTGATGAGCGAACGTGTTAGCTCACAGAATTCTCGATTATACTCTACAACCGATTTCTTTCCTTGCATCAAACTTCGATAATCAGCCTCTCGCTGCTTACTGTACTCCTCTGTACATACTTCTCAAGAGTAGTCTTCAATTGTTCTCAAGTGTAGTTTGCCAGTTGCTCAGGTGTTAAAGTCCTCTGACGTGCCTCTCACTAGTCTTATACATCAAAAGAATCTACTAGGATAACTCAAAAGTTGTAAGGGTTCAACCCTAGAATGACATCAAAACAAATTGTTCAAGAGACTCAAATGAATGACCAGAGGGTAGAATGAAGTAACTACCAGGTCGAACAAAAATGACCTAGAGTAAGAACCCATCTGGCTTTTCAACCGAAAGTTGAAACACATGGGTTTATAAACCCAAAACACGTCTACTGAGATTTGGATCATGCGGACTGGCCAGGTCCAACATAATCACTCCCCAGTCACACGGGATATACTATCCCGAACTTGGAAATTCTGTGTCTTCTAAACCCTCAACATACTATACATAACAAAACTTAAGTTCACACCAGCAAGCTAAAAGCTTAAACTCAGGGTCCTATGTTCTAGACTCTTGTTTCGAAAGTTCAATATTTTTCGACTCTCCTCTCATGTTGCGGTGGTGGTGGCGGAGTATTATCCCGCCTATCCTTCACATCACACTCTTGATGACATCTTTGAGGCATTTTTGAAATCACAAAAGGAAAACTCAACTCGACCAACGCTCTAAGCATCCTCGAAACTCAAGTTCAATTTACTAACTCAACTTTAAGGAAACCCTCACGGTCACTTTAACATTCATCTGTAAGGCAATAAGCACTCACGAAATGCTAACAAAAAGACCACTCTGGTCAACCTAATATATCCATCAGTAGAATGCCTCTTTTTAGAGGACTTACATAAAGGGGTTATATAAACCCTACAAAAACCATAGTATCTATCGTAATGTCCCTTCTAAACCGACACCCATTAATAGTACTATGTCTCGGTCTGGACCTCTTACAGTAATTGCTACCAGTTAACTCATCTAGTTGCTACTTTGGCACACTAGGAACATCCATCTATTTAACATCAGTAGGGTACTATATTCGCATGCTTATCTATCAGCATGTCAAAAGCTCAAGTATCAGTATCTCCTAAGTAAGTTATATACATCGCAATGTAATTGAAACTAATCAAAAACAAAGGTGTACTGCTCATACTCTCAAGATCATCCTTAGCTCTAGCCTACATCGGATTCCCTTCTCATCCTCATCAACTCTAGCCCTCCTCGGCTACTTCTCATCCTTTCAACCCTAGCCTTCCTTGGCTCTTTCTCATCCTTTCATAGTTTATGAACATGTGTTTGAAAATCTGCTAGGGTATCTCTGTACCACATACTGTACGCCTCGTCCTCGTATCTGATCTTCCCTGAGTTCGATCTTAGGGATGGCAATCGGGTACGATGGGTGTGGATAGTGACTATCCATACCCATACCCACGAACTAAATGGATAGTGGTTGCTACCCCACGAAACTATCCATGGATATCAAATGGTATCCAAACCCACTACCCGCGGATACCCACTACCCGTCGGGTATCCGCGAAACCCGCTATCCGACGGGTATCCGTCACCCACTATCCGACGGATACCCGTTATCCGCCGGATACCCACTATCCGCCGGATACCTACTATCCGCTGGATACCCACGAAGGGAAGAAATGGGGAGCTGCTGAAGGTTGAGCGGCTGTGTCAGTTAGAAGAAATGTTTTGCCAAACGAGAATTAGGGCATAGGAAACAGAATAATAGTATTAGAGCTTGGGCCTTCCTTCAATTTTTATTTGGGCCTATTTTCAAATATAATATGCTAGCCCATAACCTTAAAATATATATTCAAGGCCCATATTTTATGATTTTTTTTGTGGATATTTGACGGGTAATTGACGGATAATTAGCGGGTATTTTTGGCGGGTAAACGGGTTTCGCGGGTATGGATAGTAAGTATCCAAACCCATACCCACGAACTAAATGGATAGTGAATTGCAGCCACGAAACTATCCGTGGATATCAAATGGTATCCAAACCCTACCCTAATGGGTGCGGGTTTTCGCGGATACCCGCTACCCGCGGGTAGATTGCCATCCCTATTCGATCTCACAACAGTCCTGGCCAACCTATAAGGAGAACTTAAAGATGACTCTAGGAACTAACTCTACTTGGCTCCAGCAACAGAAATAAACAAAACATAACTTAGCAAAACTCCTACTAAGTAGTACTGTTATCTTAAAACTCAAGCTCAAAATATCTAAATTCTCATCTCGTCCCATCTTTACTCAGTAGGGAATCTCTCTAAACAATGATATTAGATCCCTTAATCTAAATCATCGTGACTCAGTAAGACAACTCAACAATTCTCTCTCAAAGCCATCTCCAAAGACTATGGCTCATGATACCTCCTGAAGTACCATTAAGGTTGCGTGAGCAAAACTCGCGTCACAAAACAACTCAACATATCGTACAATATCTCATTGCAGCATGCTAATAACTCATCATTAATCATGCTATTATACTCAAGCTCATAACTCAAACTCATAACTCAAACCAACAAGTACTTAAAGCAATTGCTAATTCTCTCAAGCTTTAGCTCTAAGTTCTCATTTCATCCTTCTACTTAGTAAAAAAAATCTCTCTTAACAATGACATTAGATTCCTTCATCTAAATCATCGTGACTTATCACAACTGCTCAAACAATTCTCATCACAAAACATCTCAAATACATCACATCATAACTCATAATTATGCATCCTCAATCATATAACATCATATGATATAAACGCTCTCATGATTCATCATGTAACATCAACATATGCTCTTACAACATAATAACTCATTATTAATCATGTTGTCATCCTCAAACTCAAACTATGCACCTTTAAAGTGTAACATCATAACTCATCATATAACCTCAACATCATGCTCTTCAAAATTTAACGTCAAATAAACTTTGAAATTTTACATACCTCGTTGAGCCTGGTGTGATGGTGCGCTGAGCTCACGGTTGTTAATAACTATTAGTCTAGTGACTCATTCTAGACTAAACTCAAGACTTCTAATTCAGAGCTTTCCTTCGCTCTGATACCACTCTGTCACAGCCCGCCCTAACTATGGATAGTTAGGCCGAGTGATCCACGACTAGGGATGGGGTTAAAGAAGAAGGGGAAGAAAAGGGGCGTCATTTATAGCCGTAAAACTTACTCATCTTAATAAAACTCGTCATTTTTATTCATTAATACTCAATTGAAAACAGTCTATGAAAGACAGCATAAAACTTAATTAATATCATTAATCAAGTTATACATCGTATGAAACCATTCTCTTAAGACTCAAAGTATGACATAACATACTATAACATCAACAACATCTTGCAGCGGAAAGTAGCTAGACATATGTATGAAGACATATTCTAGACAGGTTAACTATTTATTAACAACCCTGGAGACTCCGCTCACTGCAGCACCATCATCACATCAGCTCAACCTGCACATTTAGAAAACATATGCAGGGCTGAGTACAAAAGCACTCAGTGGGCACGTATGCCTAGGTATAAAAATACATGCTTCAAAACTATAAATTGTCATGCCATCATAAACAGTACAGCAAGGGAGTTTTTCGCTAAAAAGGCCCAAGCTTACTAAGTTCATTTGTGATTCTTAAAGTTCGTCTGATCAGACTAAGTTCTTTTGTAATCTATCATATCTGAAACTGTGTGCCGGAGAGGTGGCCACCTCTCACGGTCACTTGACCGGCCAACCCGCTAGATGACTCACGGTCACTGGTGTACACTAGCCCTGGCAGGATAGCTATCAACTGCTCAGGACTCGAATTCGATTGCATCATTGGCAAAGCCAAAGCAGATAGATATCATACTAAAATTTAAACATTTTATGGCAAGACAATACTTGAAATAACTTTAACTCAAAGATTTTGTCATGAAATAACTTGCTCAAAGGTAGCATTAAACTCGTTTGATAGATATATAAAACTGAAATTAACAGTTAAATCATCTCATGCATTCATTCGTATAAGAGGCCTACGACAAGCAGGGGATCTCTATATACGTATAGTAAAAGTAATGCCCACCTCGTTGTGTCTCTGTATCAATGAGTAACGTCACTCTCTCCCTCAAGTCGTTACTTCCCAAAAGGACCTTCATCGTTATGAAGAATTGGTGAGAAGTTATAAAAGAAACCTCGATTGATAATCTAATCTCTTTTATGAAACATTAGTATCTCTAATGTTCATCTCTCTTGATTGTTAATCAATATAACAATTATTATCTCTCGTCATTACTCATTAATTATAACATCCTTATGTTATAATTAGCAGCGCTTCAATTAAAAGAAATATTTAACACATCGAAAAGTCCACTTTCTTAGCAGATCTATTCGCTCTCTTCTCGTCTAATTAACCGATTAGAAAGTTAAACTTTCCATTAGGCATGTATTTGAGTCACGGGTCAACAAGAATTGACTATGCTCAAATTCTAATTTCACTAAAAATTTCGGCATGACCTATTCATATATAATGTCAGCCACGAGATTTCAACGCGTGAATCTCACTACGTGAACTCGTCTCTCGACTCAAAACTTAACATCTTGACATCTTTTCAACGCAAACCAAACAATTCAAAATCATCAAAACTCTTTATCAGTAAACTATCATTTATACTCGACACCAATTGTTCGAGTGTCAGATACCAACATTTATGTGCGTTAATAATAACTCTCACAACTCACACCATTTAGTCATATCGTATCATCCATCAAAACAAATATAATCAAGTTGTTTTCTAGAAAGTTTTGCTGTTTTTGTGTCATCTTTAAAAATTCATAACAACCAACTCAATCATCATAAACTCTCATACCAATTGATCTCAAAAACTTCATGAAGTGTAGTTCACTCTAAAAATGGTAGTTAACCAAAAAGGTTAAAGGTTTTTGGAGATATTGCTCTTTTAGTGCAGGCTGTCAAAGATTGACAGTTTCTGCCAATTTTGTTTAGGCCATTAGAAACCAAGGCAAACCTTAATAAAATTCCATCAAATTTAATCATCCAAAACTAAAGGTATCCTTGAAGATTTGGTTAAAATTTCACAAGAGAAAACGTTCATATGATCTGCCAAATAAACAATGAAACTCATACACTTTTACTGTTGGACAAATATGACAGCAGAACAGGGCATTTTTGAAATAATAAACTGCTCTGTTTCAGAGGTCATAAAAATCGAAATCTTATGTTTTTAGAAAAGTATTGAAGTCTAGTTTCGTTTAAAAAAAACGGTGATGCAAAATCCTTCATGGATTAATAGATATAAACGTTTTTGTGAAGTCTACCAATAGTTGACAGATTCTGTTAAGGATTTTTCAAAATATCTTTAAAATAGCAAACATCATCCAAAAGACATGAAATTTTGCAGCAACGAAATACACATATCATATATAAACATACTAAAATTTCAGAGCCATCAAGCAATGAAAACTCATCGAAACATAAGCTTGAAACTGCTGTAAAATTTTGACAGAATTCCAGTTTTAATTTCGTTCAACAATTATCATCCATAAATTGTAAATCAATTAGCATGCTCATGTGATATCGTAGAACACATATACGCAATAATATTCATTATGCAACGTCTCAAACTTCACGAATTTAAATAATCATACTCTAAAAATTTATACAATTTTCGTGCTTGGAAAAATACGAATTTAATATATATCGATTCTAGCATACCCCTAAGCACAAATATCAAGTCAAAACGATCAAACAAAAATCGAAAGACAAGCTAATATGTGAAAAACGGGGCTGCCCTCATGGGTTTCATAGCTACGGTTCGTTCCGTTCTTACTCCCTTCATTAAACATGCTCAACATCTACCCAAGAACAACATACTAAAATTTCACGACGATCCGACGTCGTTTCAAAATAAAGTCGAGAATCGACATTTTTCGACGTCGACGAAAATCGAAAAGAAAACCATCAAAACGTAGGTAGAGATCTTACCTACTTAGATACGTGATCGAAAAGATGATCGGTGCTCGTCTCGGTGCTCAAATCGGAGCTTGAAACCTCCGTCCAAGCTAAAAATGGTGTTTGGCGTGATAAGTAGGTGTTTTGGGTGTTGTGTGTGTGAGAGAGCAAAGATGATTGGAGTGTGTTGGCTGAATTCAGCCGTGAGTGAGGTAGATAAAGGGGTGTTGGGTGGTTTGGGGGGTGGTTTTGGTGGGGTAGCCTTAGATATTTAAGATATTAACCCGTTAGTCGTTAAATATCCCGTTTCGTCTCGTTTTAACGACTAATTACCCACATTCTTCGTTACTCACCCTCTTAACTCCTACTCACTTTCATTACACTCGTAATTCTATATAAATATAGAAAACGCAAGCTCGTTCTCGAAATTCTGATAAACGAGCTCGGTTCGTTTATCGAGAAATCCCGATTTACTATTCACTCGTCGTCCAAAAATAAAAACTTTCATTATTGGACTCGTATCGAAAAATTAAGAATATTTCTCGACGACGTGCACGTAAGATTTTGAAAGTCGACAAAAAGACGAAATAGCAGTATTTTACTATTCATCGTCAAAAAGTCAAAATTTTCAAAAACGTCTTAACGGACTCAGATCTCACTTCCGAGTTCACCGTTCTCATTCAAATAATTATCTCGAATTATTCGAATACTCAAACTCAATTTCGGATATAAAATCTCACATCATCCAAACATCATCAAAAGAACATCTCAACATCTTTTTTTAAAAAAAAGAAAAGAAAACTTCATAACTCATCATCTATGTACAAAGTAATCAAACAAGGGATCTATACCCTAATTACTCAAACTTAAGCAATTAAACACGTCATCAAAAGCCCGGGTATTACAATACCATAATTGTGTTTTGAGCAATATCTCGTCTTGAGTTTGATCAAATGTGAAATTATTATTTCAATCATAACTCTAATTGTCAGCTCTCTAGAAAACATAACTTTAAACAATTTAGATATTTCATTTATATATGTAATTTTTTTCGTCCAAGCCTCATATAGTAATTTTGCTACCCATTATCGACTCACATAGTAATACATGTTAATTCATTAAACCAATTTAAAAGTTATTACAATCTACACAATTGCAAATATAACTTGTAACAATTATGATATAGTAAATAATATAAAAAATTAAATTCAAAATATATATTTGGATATTATACAAATATAAAACTCATTAGACTTTTAGATAATTTTTTTCCACTGTTCTAAATTATTATCCAAATTAAAAATATCATAGTACATCATCATCATCATCATCATCATTATGGTTGTTATTGTTGTGATTGGTGTTGTTGTTATTGTTAGTAAATTCCATCACTGAGATAATAATCTATATACTAACATTTAGTTTTTAGTTTTGGGTCATTATTTTTACAAAGACGATCCAATTTTTGAATTGTTTATAAATAGAAAATTCAACCTCATGATCCATAGCAAATTAGAGAAATCTAGTGATATTAATTAAAAATCACATAAATTTTCATAAGATTTAAATGAATAATATTAGTAAATAGCAATTAGAAGTCTCAAATTTTAATTATTTAATTAATTTTAATGATTTTGGCTTGGACATAAAAAGGGAAATTGGATATGGGAGAAAGAAATATTTCTTTTGTGTTTTAAAATTAAAATAAAATGAATCAGGCAGGATGTATAATTGTATATTGTTAAAACAAAGAACTGTAGAATTGTTAATAAATAAAAATAAAATTTTGTAATAAAGCTACATAGGAGAGTGAAATAAGAATAAATCGGGAATCTCAATTCATGGTAATGCATCACATAATGTGTTAATAGTGGAATTACTTGTTATGATAAAAAAATATTGGAATTGAATATTCTCCTATTAGTTGAAGAACTAGTATTACTCCCGTGCGATGCACAGTGATACTTATTTAATTAAAATAGTAAAAAAAAATTAGTATATTTTAGAATATTATAGTATGTGAATATAGTAGCATGAAAATGAAGATGAAACCATCTTATAGTTGGTGATAACAAAAAAATTATATTTTAAAATATTATATTTAGAATGAAGATAGTAGTCTTAAAATAAAAATGAAATCATGTTATAATTGGAGGCATATCAAATGAATGACAAAGAACTTGACAAAACCTTTTTATCTAATGATGATTATTATCTATTTAAAATTTCCACCAAAATATCTAGATATTTTTCTTTCAAATTTTTTATTGGTCTTGAAAGGGTTTTTGGAACTTTTAATTACTTTTTACTGAGTTTCATTTTACAACATATTTTTTTGAGGCGTTAATTGGTTGTAAATCCAAAAATTATTAGTGAATTTTGATATATTTTTTTAGCTATATAAAGTTGTAGTATAAATACATAAACATTAGCTCATTTCAGAATTTGCCCTGAATTTTAATTTCGTCCAAATCAAAACATGCATGAAAAAATTTAAGATGATATAATATATACACATTATATTAAAGGGTTAATATGCAAAAACACCCCTAACGTTACCACCCCAATTACACTTAAGCCCTTAACATAACATTGATAGCAACTAACACCCCAAAGTTCATTAAGTACTACAATTAAACCCATAAACAAAATTTCTTTCACAAAATTAAGAATTCATTTTTTTAAAATTTATATAATATATAAAAGGGGAGTTTTTTCCCTCCATTTTTTCTCTTTCTTCTCCCATCAATTTTTTTCATATAAATAAATATTTTCATACACAGACAAAAATAAAAGAATTGTAAAATTTTAACAAAGAGAAAGAAAATAGAATATTTTAAAATTTTAGGAACTTATTTGTTTTAAATTTATTTTTAATAATTTTTATACCATATTAAATATTTTGTTACAAACTTAAACATAAGATGCTTATTAAATATTTCTTCATAAATTAAATTTGATATTATTTAAAAAAGTATTAAAATTGTAGAAGAAAAAAGAGATGAAAAATAATGAAAAAATTGATGGGAGAAGAGAGAGAAAAAATGGTAGAAAAAAATAGAGGGAGAAAACTCCTCTTTTATATATTATATAGATTTGATGTTGAATAGCTAACACACTTTATTTAACCATATATCAAACGAATATCAATTTCCTTAATGGTAAATAGCAAATTACATAAACGTTGATACATAATTCTAAAAAAAATTCAAACATGATATAAGCTGAATATGATTAGAGTAGTATACCATTGAATCAGTATCATCAAATTGTGTAAGAAAGTTGCTGTAGAAAATTGTAACAATCGTTAAATCATCTTGTCCGACGCTTATTACGATACCGTACTTCGCCATCGGCTCAATCACTTAGTTCTCCAATATCAAGATCTGCGCATATTATTTTGATCGTTAGATTGGCTTTTGTATCTTTACTCCACAATCACTTCTCCAATCTTGACCGTAACACCTTTTATATCAAAATTATGCTTCCTTTAATCGGGAATATCGAAATGAATGAGCAAAAAAAAGAGGAAGTGCATTAATGATTTTAATTGCAGATTTGTGAAATATATATAGGCAGAAAACAATTATAAAATTAGGAAATAAATTAAATGTCATTAATGATTATTTTGTAACGTCATTTTTTAATGTGTTGATTGAAATATCTTAATGAATAATTAATAGTTAATTATATTTTGGGTTAATAGCCAAAAAATACATGAACTATCACCAAATTTGCAAATTGCACATGACCTTCAAAAATGGCCTCAGAATACACCACCTTTTAATTTTGTTGTGATTTGCACATGCGTTGACCATCTCCTAAATCTTAGATGACGTGTCTCCCGGAATTCGCAGACGTGGACATACCGGCGATCATACAAAACGACGTTGTTTTGTAAAGCTTTTAACAATTAAAAAAAATAAAAATTAAAAAAAAAAGAAAAAAAAACGAGATTGCCTCTCTCCGCCGCCGTTCACCCCTTCTTCTCCAAATCTCGGTTGCCGCCTTCCTCCTGGGCCGGCGAACCTCCCAGATCCAGATGAGGCGTCGCTTCTCCAAATCTCGGCCGCCGGCTTCCTCCTGAAAATGAGGCTCAGATCTGGAAAAATCGAAAAATAGGCAAGAGGAGAAGTAATTGGTAGTGAGGCTCAGATCTGGAAAAATCGAAAAACGGGCAAGAGGAGTCGCCGCCATGGCTGCAAAACCCGGTTGCATTAGATCTAGAGAGATAGAAATGCCCTCCGGGTTTGCCTCCCCAAGATACGGGTCAGATCCGCCTCCATGCCAGACCCAACTCAGAGAAACTCATCATCACAGCCTCAAATAAATCGGAATCGTAGCGTTACAGACAGACAGAGATCAACAAGGCAATAACAGTATACGCATTAAGCATTAGTTTTGCTTGAAATTGGGGAAAATCATCGGCAAACGGAGAGGGGTAACTACCAGATACCGAGCCTCTCCGCTTCCCTCATTTTCGACTTGGGAATTTAGTGAGAGGTTTTGAAATTGTTGCGTATCCACAAACTCTAGAATTGAAGGTGCAGACGAGAGAGAATGAGAATTAGGGCTCTCTGGAATTGAAGGTGCAGACGAGAGAGAAGGAGAATTAGGGCTCTCTGGAATTGAACGCGCAGACGAGATAGAAGGATAATGGTGGACGTCGTATACCACCAAATAATTCCTGCGGAATTACCAAAATAAATTAGTATAATGGTAAGCAGGGTCGATCCCACAGAGAGCAGTTAAAAATCATTCAAATCCCTAAATCTATAAAATCGGTGATGCCACCACGCCTTAACTTTGGAGAAAATTAATTAACTAAGAAAGCAAATTAAATCAAATAAAATTAGTTTAGAAAAATATCAATAGAAAGGTAATTCGGCTCAAATAAATCCACACTAATTTAATCTTTGATCCTTGACGCAATAATTAATCAATCCCTATCAACCAACCAGTTATAGGATACCGTGAAACGCAACGGACGTACCCCAATTCCTACTTACTGTGTCGATAAACAGCTGGAGACGCCAGACCTGCTTATTTCCCTTATTAAAATATAACCTAGCTGGAGACGCCAGACCTAGATTTAATATTCTAATAGCATTACTATGAAGGAACCCAATTTATATCAATTCTAGCTGGAGACGCCAGACCTAGATTTAATATTCTAATAGCATTACTATGAAGGAACCCAATTTATATCAATTATTCTAGAGACGCTAGTAATAATTAATATACCAATTAATTCCTACTACGAACATGGTAGTTGTATCACTAATAAGTCATATTCCAACAATTACGGATTGGCAGGAACTAATTGACTGTAATCCAATTAAACTTAAGTTGATCAGGCTTAAATAAAATCAGAATTATCTTGGAACCTAGGAATTAATCGGAATCAATAGGAATCAATTTTAAACCAATTAGGTCTCACAGATCATTAAATTAGAGTTTCATTATTCTCGTCGAATTAAAGATTTAGCTACTCATGCTTAAAACAAAAACAATCAAATAAATAAAAATAAACATAATTAAAATAAACGAACAAGACTAATAAATAAATTGCAGGAAATCAAATTAAACTTGAATGAACAAGAAAAACTCGTCTGCGACACTCGAAATCACTCCAGCCGCAATCTCCCAAGTTCCAAAGCTAGAAAAAGTAAATAATCACTAACCAAAATTGCATGCACAATATAAACGTACTGATCAAGCTAAAGGAAAACAAAGTGTATGATGATAATTCTAATCAAAGTCAAAACTACTCTAACAAATCAAAGGTTGCGGCTCCTCTACTAAAAACCTAAACTAAAGTGCCTAGTGCTTAATTAATACTAATAAAAATCAAACAACTAATAATCATCCTCAATCTAATAGTGGCGGCTAGGTCTTAAAATAGGGAATTAATCCCACAAATCCACCTAGTCTCAAAAACATGGGCCACTCGGCCAACACCAAAATTAAAGCCCAAAAGATAATTAAAAATAAGAGTTTTGAGCTTAATTAAATTTAGAATAATTAATTTCCAAGCCCAATCTCTAAACTCTTCCACAATCAACTCTAATCTTCATCAAATCTTTAACTTTCTCCGACTTCCTCCATCCATGAGTCTTCTTCCACACTTCATCTAATTCCTGCGCCAAATGCCAACAACTTGAGTAATATCATAGCAAGATCAACGGAAAATGACACGAAAATAGATAACTAAATCACACCCATCAAATCCCCTCACACTTGAATCATACTTGCCCTCAAGTATGAAGTGAAGAAAAGACTCAAAAGTGTAAATAGCTATCTAGACAAGACCTCCCCCCTCGACACGACACTAAAGCTTAAAACGAAATAAAGAAAAACAGACGCAACAACCAACTGGAAAGAAGACAGAAAAGAACAAAGACACTAACAACTCAACAGAAAACGACAGCTAAGTAATCATCAAAACACTAGTAACATGACCTACTGCCAAATCGAACCATGCAACTCACAATCGATTCTCAACTCTCAAATCAAGAAGAGGAAATATCAAACAAGTGTTTTCATTGTCTATCCAGTCCAAATTAAGCAACAACAAATTCCTCACAAGATTCACTCTTCTCTCAAAGATGTATTTTGGAAATTCACACTCAAGAAGGAAGATCCAATCAATCGTGATATGTCGTGGTCACATAGTATCTCAAAAAGGACTTTTCTCATTGGTTGTAATGGGGCTAAGGACTATCAATGATGTAGGCAAGATCCTAGGGGGTCCTAAGCTCAAACATTGAAGATCAAGTATTGTGCATATTAAAACTGAATCACATCTAAAGATACTAAGCATATGAGGAACAAACACTAACTCATCCTTGGGCAACAAGATCATCGCAATCAACTGCATGCTCAACTAATTAAACTTGGTGCATTTTTTTCTTCTTTTTTCTTCTTTTTTCTCTTTTTTTTTTCAGCACCTTACATTCACATATTTCAAACAACATACAGATATTTATTTCACAATTCAGCTCAATACAGCAAGAATTAGCCCATCCATCAACAACAGTCACTGTCTTGGCCAAACAGATCGTTCCTCCACGGTTCAGAACAGTTTTCAGCATGGATTCTGTTTGGGCAGACAGATACAACGTCCTCTAGAATTCAAAAAGGATGTAATTCGATTCAAACATGCACAATAGGGTCAAAGAGAGAGTCCAAAACAGGCATTGGCTAATTATTTTAGTGACTAATTGAAAGAATATGGTCAAGGCTTCAAAGGGCTCACTAAGGGTGAATGCATAGGTAGGAAATGAAAAGCAAGCCAAAAGGGCTACCCTAGTGCCTTCTATCATGCATTACCAATGACGCACAACATATCATAACTTCATGAACGACAAACCACTCAAGAATAAAATAGTAGAGGGTGCTCTGCTCTAATAAGCTCAATTCTCACTTGTGTGTGGCTTTTTATTAATTGTTGCTCTTATTTGTCATCCCAAATGTCATCCAATAAAAACACAAAATTTTCAATCTCAAAATCCCAAATCTCAAGTATCCAATCTCAAGTTCATCACACAATTCAATCCGGCAGCATGTTTATCACTAATACTTCAATAATCACAAGGCTCAAAACACACAAAATGGCATAAAAACGGACTCAACAGAACACAAACTCAAAGACGCCCCCCTCACAGTTAGATTTTGCTTGCCCTCAAGCAAACAAAATAAAGCATAAGCGAAGGAGCAACAAGACACTCAACTAAACGAAAAACACAAAGACAACACAAGAAACAAGCGAAACAAAACAAGAAAATGAAGGAAATCACCGTGTAGAATGGTGGCGCTCAAGTTCGCAATGCTCTCCTGTAGAGCTGCCACATTTTTTTTTTGAAACTGAAACATAACAAAAATTAAAATTAAGAAATTGAAACTAAGAAACTGAAAGGAAAACTGAACGAAACAAAAATAAAGGAAGAGAAAGGCAAAACAGGAAAATAAAAGGGAAAGAAAATCGGGTTGCCTCCCGATAAGCGCCATTATTTAAAGTCTTTGGCTATACTATTGATGCAATCAGAATCTCGTCTGAGGTGACAATGGAATTTCTTCCACTGTTGTCATATGAGATGCATCGCAATATGGCTCCAACTTGTGATAGTTGACTACAAACGTCTTTGCCGTAGCCAAACTCTTAATCTCCACTGGTCCGCCTGGCCAAACAGACTATATCTCAAAAGGACCTATCCATTGCTTTCCAAGCATGAATCGAACCTTTTCACCGACTTCAAATGTTCTCCAGAATCGATGTTTGTGATAAGCTATCGCTATTAGATCTGCATACCCCATGTTGGTATTATAGGCTTCCAAACGGAGCTCCTCCTCACACTTATCTTTTAAGTCGGGTGGTTCCACATTAAAATGCAGAGTTCTATAACGTGGCTTCCGTCTGGGCAAACGAACCGTATGTCCAGAACCTGTGAATTTCGGGTCATCATGAAGAATTTTGTCCTGTTTGGGCAAACAGAACGTATTTCCAGAATCTGCCAATTTCGGGTGGGCATGAAGAGACTTGGTAGATTCTTTGACTTCTTCATTGTTCATCCCACGAGCATCAAGACCAGTTGCTCTTTTGATCAGGGTCGGTTCCAACTTGTCCTGCACAGATCTAGTCTCAAGATGTTCTTGGACAGAAGGGTCGGTAATGTTAGTGGCACAAACAGTTTTAACAACAAGGGGACTTTTCATGGTATCATCAATGTTGAAAGTAAACTTTTCTCCATGATAATCCAAACAAATGGTACCACTATAAACATCAATGACTGCCCTAGTGGTCCTTAAGAAAGGACGACCTGACAGAACACCGGCTGACTCTTTCGACTGCATACCACTCATTTTCACCACATAAAAGTCAACAGGATAAACAAAATCATGCACCTTTACAAGAACATTCTCTAGAAGACCCTCAGGATGAACACGTGACCCATCAGCCAACTGAATCACCACCTTAGTAGCCACCAACTTCACACCAATTAGGTTATTATAAACAGCTAAGGGCATGACATTAATAGAAGCTCCTAGATCACACATAGCATGCTCAATCTTAGTATCACCGATGAAACATGGCAGGGAAAACATACCTGGATCCTTGCATTTGGGCGGCAACTCTTTTCGTATCACTGCTGACACGTTCTCGCCCATCACAATCTTTCCAGATTTCTTAGACTTTCCATCGATGAAGTCCTTCAAAAACTTGCTCAGATGAGGGAGTTTGAGTGCTTGGAGGAAAGGAAGATTAATCTCCAACTTTCCAAATATCTTCATGAAGTCATTGATTTCTTCCTCAGGCTTCTTTCTTGCTAACCTTCTTGGGAAAGGTACTGGTGGCACAAACTTAGGATCGCGGAGGCTCAGTATTGGTTCCTCCTTGGTCGAGTCATCTTCAACACTTTCTCGTTCTGCCTCCCTTCCTTTCTGCACAGCTTCGGACTCACCGTCCTGTTTGGGCAAACGAGACGTATTTCCAGATTGACCTCCAGTGAGCACTAGTTCTTCAGAACCGTTCTGTTTGGGCAAACAGTTGCTCTCGCCAGATTCGCCTTCTCGAGCTTTTTCCACTTTCTTGATTGGTGGTTCATCCAATTCTTTGCCACTTCTCAAGGTGATCAAGTTCACACTTTCCTGAGGATTCACTTGGACTTGCGATGGCAATTTGCCTTGATGGCCCTTGAGTTGATTCACGGAAGTTGCGAGTTGAGACACTTGACGAGCCAACCCCTCAATCTGCACCTTCTGCTCGGCTTGGGATTGTTGGAGTTGTTGCACATTACTTTGCAGAAATTGCTGGTTACCAATCAAGTCCGCCATCATCTTCTCAAGTGACTTGCCTTGCTTCTCGGGCGGATGTTGCTGAGTTTGTGGAGCTTGGTACTCCGTCCTTTGATGTGGAGGACGGTAGTTTTGCTGCTGTGGTTGCTGCATCGCTGGTGGCTGCTTCGGCTCGGGATCTCTCCATCGAAAATTGGGATGGTTTCGCCATAGAGCATTGTGATTGTTCGCGTACTGGTCCCGTTTGGGCAAATGAGGCAGTGGCGCGTCACAGCTGTAAAAATTATGGGAAGAATTCCCTTGAGCTTGATATTCTTCCTCATCCCCTGTGCATTGCAAGCTCGTGTGGCCTGGATTACCACATGCTCCACATGGCTTTTCTGTTGGTGGTCCAGCAGTTGCGACTTTCTCCACCACCGTACTTAGCATTCTCTCAATTTTTCCCAACCTTGCTTCGAACTTGTCCTCAAAGTCCGATGAACTAGCTTGAGCAGCTTTCTTGAGCAGTTGGATGCGCGGCTCCTCATACTCTCTTGTCGCTTCCACCAAGTGTTGTATCAATCTTTTGGCTTCACTCACCGTGTTTTGGGAAAATCCCCCTCCACTTGCTGAGTTCACCAAATTCTTAGTGTCAACGGTCATCCCTTGGTAGAAATATTGCAACAAGTCGCCCTCAGAAAACTTGTGGTTTGGGCAACTATCCACCAACCTCCTAAATCTGGTCCAGTAGGTGCTTAATGACTCATCGTACTCCTGCTTTGCACCACTGATATCCTTCTTTAGCGCATTCGTCTTGGTGGGAGGGAAAAAGTGCTCCAGGAATAGCTTTTTCATCTCCGCCCATGTAGCGATAGAATAAGGCGGAAGACTCGCGAACCAAGAGTTCGCCTCTGCTGTCATAGTGAAGGGAAAAACAGCTAATCTGAAGTGTTCCTCCGTTACCCCAGTAGGGCGCTTCTGCACCTTGCAGATCTTGATGAATTCACTTAGGAAATTATATGGATCTTCTCCTTTCTTCCCGTAGTATTTAGGAAGAACATTAAGCAATCCAAGCTTAATCTCTATAGCAGTAGCAGCTACCGGCATTCGGATCGAAGTTGGGGGGTCATCAGCTTCGTGACTGTAGAGATCACACAGTCTAGGATCGTCAGCCATGTCGTCTCCGGTGCTCTCGTCGGAATTTGACTTGACTTTCACCTCACAATCAGTTTCTGCCTTTGAATCGGGGTCTGTTTGGGCAAACAGATCCTCTGCAGCAATCGGAACTTTAGGTTCAGACTTGAAAAACGTTTCTGTCCGATCAGACGGAGCAATTTCCGAGCCTTCCAGACCTTGCAGCTTCCTCGCCGTGGCCTCCTTCCTCAATCTCTTCGCGGTTTTCTCGATCTCAAAATCGTAGAGGAGATTCGGCTTAGAAGATCTGCTCATAAACAAAAGAAAATAAAAAAGAAAAATAGATCAAAGGGAAAAGAATTAGATTAACACCGCTCCCCGGCAACGGCGCCAATTTGGTGGACGTCGTATACCACCAAATAATTCCTGCGGAATTACCAAAATAAATTAGTATAATGGTAAGCAGGGTCGATCCCACAGAGAGCAGTTAAAAATCATTCAAATCCCTAAATCTATAAAATCAGTGATGCCACCACGCCTTAACTTTGGAGAAAATTAATTAACTAAGAAAGCAAATTAAATCAAATAAAATTAGTTTAGAAAAATATCAATAGAAAGGTAATTCGGCTCAAATAAATCCACACTAATTTAATCTTTGATCCTTGACGCAATAATTAATCTATCCCTATCAACCAACCAGTTATAGGATACCGTGAAACGCAACGGACGTACCCCAATTCCTACTTACTGTGTCGATAAACAGCTGGAGACGCCAGACCTGCTTATTTCTCTTATTAAAATATAACCTAGCTGGAGACGTTAGACCTAGATTTAATATTCTAATAGCATTACTATGAAGGAACCCAATTTATATCAATTATTCTAGAGACGCTAGTAATAATTAATATACCAATTAATTCCTACTACGAACATGGTAGTTGTATCACTAATAAGTCCTATTCCAACAATTACGGATTGGCAGGAACTAATTGACTGTAATCCAATTAAACTTAAGTTGATCAGGCTTAAATAAAATCAGAATTATCTTGGAACCTAGGAATTAATCGGAATCAATAGGAATCAATTTTAAACCAATTAGGTCTCACAGATCATTAAATTAGAGTTTCATTATTCTCGCCGAATTAAAGATTTAGCTACTCATGCTTAAAACAAAAACAATCAAATAAATAAAAATAAACATAATTAAAATAAACGAACAAGACTAATAAATAAATTGCAGGAAATTAAATTAAACTTGAATCAACAAGAAAAACTCGTCTGCCACACGCGAAATCACTCCAGCCACAATCTCCCAAGTTCCAAAGCTAGAAAAAGTAAATAATCACTAACCAAAATTGCATGCACAATATAAACGTACTGATCAAGCTAAAGGAAAACAAAGCGTGTGATGATAATTCTAATCAAAGTCAAAACTACTCTAACAAATCAAAGGTTGCGGCTCCTCTACTAAAAAACTAAACTAAAGTGCCTAGTGCTTAATTAATAATAAAAATCAAACAACTAATAATCATCCTCAATCTAATAGTGGCGGCTAGGTCTTAAAATAGGGAATTAATCCCACAAATCCACCTAGTCTCAAAAACATGGGCCACTCGGCCAACACCAAAATTAAAGCCCAAAAGATAATTAAAAATAAGAGTTTTGAGCTTAATTAAATTTAGAATAATTAATTTCCAAGCCCAATCTCTAAACTCCTCCACAATCAACTCTAATCTTCATCAAATCTTTAACTTTCTCCGACTTCCTCCATCCATGAGTCTTCTTCCACACTTCATCTAATTCCTGCGCCAAATGCCAACAACTTGGGTAATATCATAGCAAGATCAACGGAAAATGACACGAAAATAGATAACTAAATCACACCCATCAGAGAATTAGGGCTCTCTGGAATTGAAGGTCCAGACGAGAGAGAAGGAGAATTAGGGCTCTCTGGAATTGAAGGTGCAGACGAGAGAGACCGATGAGAGGGGCAACTACCAGATAAATTGTTTCTATGTTCGCCGGAGCAGGTGACGGCGTGACGGGGGGAGGAAGAGAGCAAGACCGATGAGAGGGAGAGAGAGAGAGAGATACTTGAGAGGTACTTGAGAGAGAAAGACGTCCAAAACGACGTCGTTTTGGACGCGTGTATTGACAGCGTGTAAAAAATGCCACGCAATATGCCATGTATTGTCCACGTAATCACCGATCAAACTTATACCTCGCCGGAAATATCGCCGTGTGCAAATCACAACAAAATTAAAAGGTGGTGTATTCTGAGGCCATTTTTAATGGTCATGTGCAATTTGCAAATTTGGTGATAGTTCGTGTATTTTTTGGCCATTAACCCTTATATTTTAAATGCAAGGTGCTTGTATTAGGGTGGAAGTTATGGTAAGATAATTATCATTAAAAATATGAAATAAAATAAAAAAATCAATAAAATGTAGAATTTAGAAAAATGAGAATGAGAGAATATGAGGATGCCACCTAGGAGTGAGAATTATTGTGGTAGCTTCAACATGTATCCTATTTAATAATAGATAGATAGATAGATAGATAGATGGTATTAGATCTAGGTGACAAAAGTTGATCGTAAATGGAGATTTAATTAGTAGTCCTATGCTGTGATGTCCAAGTCGAGAAAGCTTTTCTATGGATCATTCTGATTGTGTATTATATATTATAAATTTATAGTCAAGTTAGAAATAAAAGTTGTAGTTTATTACCATAATAATTTTTTTTCACTAGGAACATCTTAAGACTTACTGTATTTCTCAAGACTTGTGAGCCAAAGTCGCAAAGAAAACTAGATTGGTGTATGGTCTCTAGTAAATGGAAAAGACCCCATGAAAAATAGTAAAGCTGAGGAAGCTTCCAGTTGGTTTCTTTGATACAGGTAATGTGAAGAAATCGAAATCGTTAACACATTGATGAACAGGGGCGGAGCCAGACTTTCGTCCCAGGGGGTCCAATTTTTTTTAAATAAAATAATAATTAAATTTAAAAAATAATAAATTAATTAAAATAAATTAAAAATAAATAATAATCATTAACACAATTATAAATATCTTTTAAATTACAAAAATACATTTCGTTCATACAAAACAACTTCAAAAAATCAAGATGGATAAAACTTGGGATTTTGGCAAATAAAATCATGAACTATTTCGAATTAACAATTTTAATGTGACTTTAAAATGTGACGAATTAAATCATCATCTTTTCAATTTTTGCAATTTCGTCCCTCGCAATTTTTTTTGATCGTCGGATTGTTGACTTGGATTTTTTGTGGATTAATTCTCCACGTAATATTCATGTTACGAAAATAATTTGCAATAAAATTACTAAATATTGAAAATTATGGTGCAAATATAGGATACATCCCTTGCTTATTTAAAGAATTTTTTAATTAAATTGTATGAAACAACGTCGTTTAGCCTCACAAAAACTGTAAGAAGATAAAATTAGGGGTGAGCATCGGTTCGGTTCGGTGCAAAACCGAACCAAAAACTCAAAACCGAAAACCGAACCGATGGTAAAAATTGAAACCGAACCGCACCAATTGGGGGTGCCAAACCGAACCAAAACCGAACCAGAAAAACCGTCGGTTTCGGTTCGGTTTACCGAACCGACGATGCATTTTTTTTCTTAAGGGTATACGAAATCTGTTTACCAACTAATAATCTCTTTAATTATTAAGAAGTCAATTTTCCAAATGCACAATCACATCATACGCAAATTCAATTAGCCATTGATACACAATCAAATTAAGCTCCATATAAGATAGTCGTAGAAGACTAACAATCTATGATTCTCAATCTTCATATCCAAATCTAACCTTTCTCATATCAACACAAATAGAAGCTGGAAACTGGAAGCCGGAAGGGGGTCGCTGGAAACTGGAAATCGGAAGGGGGCCGCTGGAAACTGGAAACTGGAAGCCGAGCAGGGGGCTGCTGCCGAAGGCCGAGTCTGGGCTGTTGGCGACGCGGACTGGAGTGGCGAAGGGCAGGCGAGTCACGGAAGGGGTGAGTCGGGTGACGAGCCTGTCCACCTGGGCTGTCGCGGCGACGCAGGCTTTTGGTCTTGGAGTTGCAGGCGAGTCGGCGACGAGCCGTCTACCGGCGAAGGGCAGAAGAGTGTAAGGCGAGTCAAGTCAGAGGCTGGAGCCTGAAAGGGAGAGGAGCATCAGGTAGGAAGGGAGGAGTTGGAAAGTTGGAGTTCAGACTTGTGAATTAGGGTTTTTAGATAAAAAAATTAGAAAAATAATGATATATTATAAAATATAAATATATAATAAAATATTAATATGTATCGGTTCGGTTCGGTTTAAAACCGAACCAAAAATTGAAAACCGACACCGAACCGAAAATTTTCGGTTTTTAATTTTAAAAACCGAACCGAAAACCGAACCAATAGAATCGGGACCGAACCGCACCAATACGGTTCGGTTCGGTTCGGTTTTGAGTGTCGGTTCGGTTTCTGCTCACCCCTAGATAAAATCATATTTTATTTTTTTTAATACTAAAATTACGAAAATACACCTACTATTTTCAAAAATTCCAGGGGGGCCAGTGACCCCCTGCCCCACCCCTAGCTCCGCCCCTGTAATGATAAAGTCACACGATTAATTCTTTATTTAGAGCAACTTCAGAGTTGAAAAGCATTGCAAGCAAACTCATTCGATTCTCATTCTCTTACAGAGTAAGTAAAATATAATCTGAAGGGTTTGTTAAAGAAAATCTTGATGTCAAGGAACTACGACAATTGGGAGAGGCTGGTGGCGGCGGTGGTGAAGAGAGAAGAGATTTGGCAACTCTGCCATCAAGACTCCTTCTCCACTATCTATAGCTTTGACTACTCATCGCATCTCGAATTAAGCTGCCCAATTTATGCCGATAATTTCGAGTTCGTTCGACAGCTCCGGCACCGCAACTTTCGGACTACAGATCTCGTTCGACACTGTTGTAATATCCAATTTCCCCGATCTAAATTTAGAATTTATTTTAAACTTAGATTTAAGATGATTCACGCCGGATTGAGAAAAAGAGTTTATTTTAATTCCAACAAAAGTGTTTAAAAAAAAAACATTTATAAATTTAGTTATTAAATTTATGTGCGTCGCATATTTATTTAATTTAGCATTCAAAGCATTTTTACGAGCTTTTATTTAAGCAAACACTGAACGATTATTACAGTTTTCATAGTACAACCTGGAAGACTTTTTATTTTATTTTATCTTATTTTATTTTATTTTATTTTTTATTCCTACACCTACTCCCACCACTAACTCCTCTACTGCAGCACACCACCAACTCCACTACTGCAATACATCCACTACACCTACTCCCATTTTTTTTTTAAGCTTTCATCTTCCATCCTTCCATCTTCACACGAAACACTTACAATTCACAAATTTTAAGTTCAGCAAGAATAGCAGAACAACCAAGTAACAGCCATTTCAGATTTTGAGCAGCTCACTCAAACTCAAGGTTTCACTTTCAAATTCTACTCTATAAATTGTAATGTTTCCTTTCGTTTATTCACAGTGAAACACCCACTTCGATTCATCTCTAAGACAATCCCAACTCAATCAAGCAAAGAAACACACAGCATACGTTCATTGCATTATTTCAACATATATATTTGTATATGCACTTGAATAAAATTTACATACATTCGAGTGATTTTCATGAACTGTTTTTGTTGAGGTTAATAAAGAAGAGAGAGTGGTTGTTGTGTGTGTGAAATTTTGAGTCGGGAAGGGTGAGGGTGTGTCGTCGGCGGAGGCTGTCGTGGCTGCTCCCCGGCGAGCTTCCGCGGCGGCGGGACTTTTGAGCGGTCGAGAGTTGAGAGAACAGGGGCTGAAGGGCGACGGTCGGCGGCCTTGCTGCCGTCGACCTGAGAAGAGAGCCGAGGGAGAAACTTGTGTTGAGTGTCTTGCTGAGAGGGTGTCGGCAACGGTGGCTTGGCTGCTGTTGCCGGAAGGTCGAGAGAGTCGACGGCCGAGGCGGTTTACAGCCGTTTCCCCGGTGAGCTTCCGCGGTGGTGGTTCTTTCGGCGGTTCCACCGCTAGTTGTCCAAAGCAGGGGAATGAGAGGGAGGCGACAAGGCAGGACCTTGTTGCTGCTGTCGACGGAGAGAGATAGGTTGAGGGAGATGAGGCCGGAGTCGGCGGACGGCGATGGCGGCGGTCCGGCTGACTGCTGCTGTCGGCTGGAGCAGAGGTGGGCGACGGCGGTCGGGCGGTGGCGCTGCTACCGCTACCGGAAAAGAAGAGAGGGGGGAGAAGAGGGTGTTGGAGCGCCGCTGCTATGTGCGTGTGTGCGTGTGTCGTTTTGTGTGTGTGCGTCTGATGGGGGGGTTGAAGAGGGTAATAGGTTTAAGTGTTGGGGGCTTGGGCTTGGGAGTGTTGGGGGCTTGGGCCGATTTATTGGGCCGAAATTATTTTATTTAGTGGGCCGAGTTTTGTTTATTAAATCAGTTGGGCCCTTGGTTTTAATAATTGTGCTGGGCCTTAATTCAATTATTTAATAGATGGCCCTATTATTGTTTTATCAAATTGAGCTTTCTTATTTTTAATTAATTGAACTATTATTAGTTTGATTAATTTATTTAAAGGATAATTTTCATAATAATATTAAATTATTATTATGTGCATATTTTAAGTAAATTACTTATTATATGTTAAGCATGACATGAAATTGCATTTATTTTGAAATAAAAGTATTTAATTGGTTTTAATTATAATTCCAATTATTAAAGAAAGTCGAGTAAGAATATTGTTGGTGTTCTTAACTCAAGAAAAATATTTTTAAATATTTATTCATTAAAGTTTAAAAACCCGGCTAAGTGAATCATAGAATATTAAGCACTACACCATGACTTAAGATTAGCTTCACGAGACCTATTAAGAATAGAATTTCTTGTAGGCTTTGTGACCAGGGGGATTAGCGCTGCTTTCCCAAGACAGGTTTTTATGTGTATGATCTTCAGGCTTTGCCTATCCAGGTGGGCTTACTTTCCAAATGTACAAAGTATGATTGAGTTATTAAGCTCTAAATGTTTCAATGAAATGCAAATTGTTTATTTATGTAATGAAAACTGTTTATCCAATAAAATGTTTATGTGCACTCTGCTCTGTTTAAGGCTCGCGCAGTTAATCAATTGAGGTTCTCTTATGACCTAATACGTTGTTTGAGAATTGTGTACACTTGTTAGTTGACTCGGTGGGTTGATCTCCATCGGGCTCTAACCAGAGGCGTTATAAGGGTGCTCGGCTGGATGTGTTCCGGAGCATGAGAAATATCAGGCCTGCCTGGGTAGCGTCCCGAGGTCAAAGTAAACTTGTCTGACTTACGCCCTCAGTTCAAGTAAGCGGGAGACAGAGATCCGTCGGTGGCTAAGGTCCGGGATCACAGCGAGTAACAGAAAGGGAGTGTGACATGTGCGCACAAATGAAAGAAAATGTTTTAACATGCTTAGAAGTTATTTCAATTTAAAACCTTCTAAGTCATGTCAAGTATGATTGGATAAACTGTCTTTATTAAAATATGAGATGTTTCAGAAAATGCATGCCCACTAAGTACATTAGTACTTAGCCCAAAAATACTTTCAAATGTTTTCAGGTTGGCTGGCCGGTGCTGACGGGACGGAGCTGAGGCTAGCGATAAATTCCTATGTTAGACTTCCGCTGTAGCAATTACTCATATCAGTCTTTTATTTTCCCAACTTAAGATCTTCATGTTAAATTTCAAATGATATACCTGACCGAGCATAGACTCTTCACTACTTAATTTATGCCAATGAATGTCGGTTGTCAGAAGCATGAAACAAAACTTGTGATCCAAAGGGGCATAGCCCGACTTTCTATTCTATTTCGGGTTTTTACAAGGTTGTTCCTTGTTTATTTCTATGAATTAGTTGCACCTCGATTATATTTATTCATTCAAGAATTGGGGTGTGACAACTGTGCTACGGGAACTAAAGCCGTCATCAAGCTACTGAATACTGTGAAGATAACAGAAGATGAATTCGAGCAGCATATGATTGTCTTGGGAAATTGTGTGCATGAAAATGTGGCAACGCCGAGGGCGCACCGCTTCTCGGAGATGACGAAGCTCATCGTCTATGATTACTATAGCCAAGGAAGTGTGTTTGATATGTTGCACGGTAATCTTCTGACACATGCTTAGCTAATTATTAATTCCTTTATTCAGAGACATGGAGTGAGTTTGTGCGTATGCAGGAGGCAACACAAACGGAAATAGGCCTAATTGGGAAAGGCGAGTGAGAATTGCAGCAGGAGCAGCGCAGGGAATTGCACATATCCACACACAGTGTGGAGGGAAACTAGCCCATGGAAACATAAAATCCTCGAATATCTTCGTCAACTCCCAAGGCTATGGTTGTGTGTGTGATTTTGGTTTGGCAGGCCTCCCTGGAATGGCAGCCAAGTGGTGGGATGCTCTAGAGTACTATACGTCGGAGCATAGCTTTAAGAGCCCCTCTCAAGAGAGTGACGTCTATAGCTTTGGGATGTTTTTAGTTGAACTTGTTACTGGAAAACTACCTGTGCTACTGCCCTATCTTGTTAACCTGCTTTGTACATCTGAACCAGATACATTGGATTTCAATGTCTTTAAGCCTAGCCTTTTTGCGGATGAATTGGGTAGCGTAGAAATGGAGGTAGGGAAGTTTCCAGCAGATTCAGATCTGAATAGTTGGTGTGTGGAGGAGTTGCGGAGGACGTTGGTGCTTGCAAAGTGGTGCTTGGCTTTGTTGCCACAAGACAGGCCTACCATGTCTCAAGTGGTGATACAGCTTCAAAGCATGATCAGATTTGGATCTGGTGATGAGAGAGGCCACCATCACCCCCGACAAGAAGCCAGTTTGGAATAGATTTCTCCGAATTCCAAGATTCTTACCATCTACATAAGCCACATTTCACTTGTTTATTTAATCTTATTTCCCTGCATATATATATCTGGCAACATACAAGAGAGCTGAGCCAATTCGCCACCCACTCTGTCAACAACTTATCAAAAGCCTTGAGCTGGTGCGTCCACATGGGTATTTGTCAAGCTTACTCACTCCCTAACTCATGATTCCACTCCATAGAAGCTGGTAATGCATTTATGTGTATTTTTATGTACCAACTAGAAATAACGTGCATTGTGTTGCACTTTATTTCATATAAATCATTGTGCATATAATGAATGTAAGGCGACCACTATACACACATGGTAAGGTTGGAAACAAGGTAAGCACATGAAACAAGAGGAAATGCAAAATTCAACTTTCAAGTCTAGGAAATAAAGAATGATAACTCAATTCTCAAAAACTCTATATTATCAAATGATCAAAATATTCAAATTAATATGAATTTCACTATATAAGATAAGACTATTTATAAGCTACAAAGATTCTTAAACTCAACGTACAATATTAAAAGTGACTATTTAATTTTTGCACTTACTTTAAACACGCATAAACCTCTGGATACTTGAACTATGAGCTTCGACAAGATACATATCGAAAGGTAGTTGATTGGTTTTCCAACGCATCTGGCCGTTTGTCATTCAGAGTTGTATTAAAGAAGTTATAATCAAAAGGTGGTTAAGGGTGACGAATTCAGCAAAAATTTGCACTACATATAAATTTTCGATCTTTAATGCCAATAACGAATCGCATCAATTGTACCGGCCCTTGTCTTGACAGATCTTAGTACGAAATGTGACTAATGAAAGTATTGATCCCTTCCATTCCTCGGGATGATATGGCAAATCTTAGAAAAAAAAATTTCAATAGAAAAATCGGTACCACAGAAAAAAAGATCTGCCATTAATTTTATTAAAATAATAATCTATACTAATAGAAAAAGAGCCTTGGGCACAACATGTGGCTTGCCTATCTTACCCTTATTACGTACTCCCTCCGTCCCATGAAGCATGATGCGCTTCTTTTCGACACGTGAATTAAGAAATTGGTATTTTGTGTGTTAAGTGCGGTAGGAGTTTGAGCCGAGAGGAGTTCAGACCAGTGCTCTAACTCCGTGAGATCTTAGTCTTTGCGGAAAGACATAGTTTTGTCTCAGTGAAGCTAAGAGTGAGAAATCCAACACAGTGTGTTGGTACTGAAGATTGGATCTTCGGTTGTTTAGGTTTGTTGTGCACCCGTAAGCACAAGCCCAGTGAAGTTGTCAGTGTGATCAACTGACCGTGGATGTAGGAAGTGTTTTCCGAACCACGTAAAAATTCTTTTGTTATTTATCGCTTTCAGTATTTACTTTCCTTATCTGTGCTCAAACCTTTTGATAACTGAAACTGATTAATAGCAAAGTGAAACATAAATCTTGACAACTTGTTTAAATCACAAAGGCTATTTTGAAAGAAAAGTTTTTCCGCTGTCAGTGTTATTAGTCTAACTGATAAATCTTCGGATAGTCAGTAAGATTCATAACACTTATTTGTTTTACAAACTCGACTAAAGCCTAACGTGTATCAGTTAAAGTCTTTGACTTAACTGATAACTCTTTACTGAAGAGTATTCAGTATCAGTCGTCAACCTAAGTTTTGCTAAACCCTTTTTACTGAAAAAGGTTGTGTCAGTTTGTTTTCGATTTAAAATAGCCTATAGGTGTATTCCCCCCCCCAATACACCTATTCGAGACCCTCAAGGACCTAACATCTTGGTTTATGAAAACATACTTTTTTTTACTATGATTCGAACTTTCTATTATTTATCCACTTTTATTTAGTTAAAATCATCCTATTTGCTATTATGAATGCTATTTCACATCAATACTTACAACCCTTCAGTCTGGGGCAGATCCAGAATTTGTCGATAGGGGGGCTAACCTTGAAGGTATTAAATGGGGGTTTGGGGCGGTAGCCCCCGAGCCAAAATTTTCGGGCAGTCCGTACAGTTCATTTTTATGTTCAAGTAGAATTTTAATAGACTTAGGATTAAAATTCGATCACCTACTAAAATAAATAATTATTCTCTTTCCATTGATTCAATAACATATACATTGAAAGCATATAAAAAACTACCGCTATATGTTTTTAAAAAAATTAATCTAGCTTCTACAATAATAAACTTATTTTTATTAGTATATTGAAAGGTATTTTTATCTTTTTTTTGAACTGAACTATATAGATATTAGGCTAAATATATTTAATATATATAAGATAAAATTTTGGGTTTGCACTGAGCTGGCAAATGTGGAAACGATATCGCAGACGAAGGGAGTATATTAAAAAAATTTAATATTGCGCAATTATAACAATTATATATTTTTTCACAACGGGAAACAAACTCCACATACTATAGAAGATTAAGCACACAAATGTACACAAAAATGCGTTTTTATGATGATGCTCAAATCTATAAAATTTCAATATTGTAGCAAATGCAATCCAAAAAACGCAACCAATGGAAAGCATCAATGTTGGAGCAATTGAAGAAGAGTCAGCTCAAGAGAAACAAAAGAAACATTCACCTAAGTAAAAAAAATTACAACGTCTAGAAAGAAAAAAATTACGATGGAGTTGAGGCCTACAGAACCGCAAAAGAAAAAAAAGAAGACTAGCCAAGAAAAAGTTTGATGGCTACATTGAAATTACAAGTGACGATGATCTTCCGGTGAACAACATTCTGTCGCAAACTAAAAATAAGAAGAAAAGATTCTCAATCGTCAAAATCAAACAAGAAAATATTTAAATTTCGTCTTGTTCCGTACTTAGATAATTTATGACATTTTTCATAGATCTTTTTACATTTTTATTTAGACATATAGTATTATGAATATTACTTTCTTACATTTAAATTTATTCATTAATAGTTTCATTGATTTCTTTTTTAAATTTAAATTATAGCAAAATGAATAACTCAATTTCATAAATATAATTTAATATTTAAAATTATGTAGTAATATTTATATATTTTATTTTCATAGTATAAAATCATATGTGTGTCGCACGTTCATATTGCTAGTAATAAAAAAAAAGTAAAATGGAGAGGTGAGTCAGGTGACCAATAGGATTATAGAATATTGAAATCGAATACTATCCATTTCGATTTTTTGAATACCTAAATGAATAGGAGGTCTGCAATGATAATTGATTTAGTGGGAACCTACAAAAAAAATACCATCTTTTAAAAGTATAGTGTTTTTCAGCCCATCTTTAAAACTAACTCTTTTGTATATTAAAATTTGTGAAAGAATTAAAATACCTCTTACGATCTCCACCATTTTAATTTTCGTGCAACATGACACGTGTCCACACGACCACGCCATTGATGATGGGCGCGATGGCGTGGTCGTGCTCATGATCGTGGACACGATGGTGGACACGATTGTACCCATCTTGTCTACGATCGCGGGCATGCGTCATGTTGCGCGGAAGTTAAAGTGGTGAAGACCGTAAAACGGTATTTTAATCTTTTAATTAATTTTGGTATACAAGTAGTTAGTTTTAAAGAGGGGCTATTAAACACTCTACTTTTAAAAGATGGTATTTAAAAACTTGGATCCTTTAATTTATGGTGGATTTTGAAAATAGCCACTTTTATATAGTAAAAATAAATTTTACCCTCTAATATAAAAACTTAAAAAAATACCCACATTTACCATTTTACCCTTGCATATAAATTTTTTACAAATACCCACGAATTCACAACCAAAATAAATTTTGGTTGTGAATTCAAACTTTAAAACTCAAATTCACAACTGAATAACAAGTATTGGTTGTGAATTCAAGTTTTAAAGTTTGAATTCACAACTATAAATAGTGTTAGTTGTGAATTCGCGTGAATTCACAACCCACACTATTTCAAGTTGTGAATTCACAAACGATAAAACTTGAATTCACAACCAACATTTTTTCAAGTTGTGAATTCACAACCAATAAAACTTGAATTCACAATCAACACTATTTCAATTGTGAATTCACAACCAACGCCGATAATTCAGTTGTGAATTCATAAACTTGGTTGTGAATTCAAGAACATTTGTACAAAATTGAACGATTTTCATCAATTTCTTCAATCTGTGATCCAATATACTTAGTATTCAATCAAAGCAAAGCTTATGCAGAAAATTTATTACATTTTCTTTCTTGAAACAAAATACATCGCTTGTAAACATCAAAAATCTCCAAAATAAGAAAAATTTTAAAAAGCCCCAAGTTCATCTCAAATTAGGGCACGATTTCCCCAAATCAGGAAACTAAATCAAAAATTAAATCACCAGAGACTTCGGCCTCTGCAGATCCGGGGCGGCGCGGCGTTGAGGCGGCGGTGTGGTGAAGGACGGGGCGGCGCGGCCGAGGCCAGGCTCCGCTGGACGCCATCGGAAGCAGAAATCGAGAGAGAGAGAGAAGAAATCGGCGCCGGCTGAGATCCAACGGCGGATGCACCGCTGTCGGGGTATGTAGCTCTGCTTCTGGCCTCGTCGTGGGCGACGGAGTTGGCGGTGGCCATGGGAGCGTGCGGCGGCGCCGTTTGGAAAAGAGAAATCCAGATGGGAAGTCCTACGAAGCTGCTGACAGGACGCGTGAGACGGCGGAGGAGACGGGCACCAGAGCTAGGGAGGCGGGGGAGTACACAGCGGAGAGGACGAAGGGGGCGGCCGACGCCGCTGCACAGAAGGCTGTAGAGACTAAGGATGCGACGGCGGAGAAGAGAGAGAGAGAGGAGAGAGCGTGCAAAGAGAGAGAAGAGAGAGAAAAAAAATGAGAGAATGAGAGGAGACTAGGGTTTGCCCATTTATATAGAAGGGTAATTTAGTCCTTTAACACAAAAAATGAGTATTTTTTTATATTTTTATTTGAATGGGTAAATTTTTTTTTTACTATATAAAAGTGGGTACTTTTATATATTAACACTTAATTTATACTACTAATATTTTTTTTCCCCGATTTTCTTGATAAATTCGAAAAACAACATAACACACAAATCACAATACAGTACACTGTACAGTAACAAAAAAAAAATCAAAATCGTGAAAATTAAAGAAACACTCAAACACAACCACACACACAACCGTGACACAACCCTAGCTCGCCCAACCACCGCTTCTCCTCCGCCGTCCCGCCGCGCCCAGCCAGTAGAGCCCGCAGGCCGCAGCTGCCCGCACCCAGCACCCCGAGCACGCAGCCACCCAGCCCAGCACCACACCTCTGCTTGTCTATCTTATCTATAAAACCTAACTCGATCCATTTCTTCTGGTAGTTTGCAAAATAATCCTCTCTACAGACGCTGCTACGATCTTAAATACTGTCTCCGCCGCCTTTCTCTTCTGGCTACCGATATTTCGGGATCTGATTTTTTCTAAATCCGGAGACCGCCGGCGATCTAGGATCCAACTTCAGAATTGTAAACTGTAAGAAAATTATCCATACATCTGAATTTGATTCCTGTTTTTGTACAATTTCTTGTTGGATTATGCGATATGCTTATCTTAGCTGTTCTTGATTTTTGTTTTCATGTTGTCGTTTTGATGCGAATTTGGTGTTAACTAAGCCCCAATTTGAACTGAATTGGATATGATGAATTGGTATTTTTTCCCCGAGATTTTTCCACTGGTTGATTGGTGGTTTTATTTTGGATTTTAGCTGTTTAAGAACTTGTGTTAGTTTGTTATATTTGATGAGGCATAAACAATTGAAATTAGTCACGTTGTTTGTGTGGTTAGTATTTGGTTCTCATGCTTCTTTTTTGGTATTATTAGTTCTTTACTAATTGAACTTCATTACTTCATTCGTTGGTTTTTAATTGTGGTTGATTAGCCATTACCGAAATGGGCAAGAAGAAATCAGATGAGGTTGCTGCTGGTTCAAAGTCCAAGCAGGGTGGTAAGGAGAAGTTCTCAGTGACTGAATTACTCGCGAGCATGGACGCAAAACCTGATAAACCGAAGAAAGCCAGCACTTCCAATAAACCTAAGCCAAAAGCTGCTCCTAAAGCTTCATCTTATATTGATGGTATAGATCTTCCTTCATCTGATGAAGAGGATGATGCTTTGGGCTCTGAGGAAGAGGCCCAACTGAATGAGGTAAACAGCCGCAGAAATATTGTAAGGCCTATTGATACTGGTTTAACTGACAAAGCGTTAAAGAAGCGTGGAAAGAAGGATGTGCTTGTAGCTCAGGCTGCAGAGGTAGCCAAACAGGAGGCACTCAAGGATGACCGTGATGCTTTTACTGTGGTAATTGGTAGCCGGGCTTCTGTACTTGATGGTGAAAATGATGCTGATGCCAATGTCAAAGATATAACAGTTGAAAACTTCTCTGTTGCTGCTCGAGGGAAAGAACTATTGAAGAATACTTCAGTAAAAATTTCTCATGGGAAGAGATATGGATTGGTAGGGCCCAATGGAATGGGTAAATCTACCCTGTTAAAACTTCTTGCTTGGAGAAAGATACCTGTGCCCAAGAATATTGATGTACTTTTGGTTGAACAAGAGGTTGTTGGTGATGATAGAACAGCTCTTGAAGCAGTTGTTTCGGCCAATGAAGAACTCATCAAACTTCGACAAGAAGTTGCTTCGTTGCAGGATGCATCTAATATGTCCACTGGTGATGGCGAGGAAGATGATGATGAAGGGAATGATCTTGGAGAGAAGCTGTCTGAATTGTATGAGAAGTTGCAGTTGATGGGATCAGATGCTGCTGAGGCTCAAGCTTCTAAAATTCTTGCTGGGTTGGGTTTTACTAAAGATATGCAGGGTCGTGCAACACGGTCCTTCAGTGGTGGTTGGAGGATGAGAATTTCATTAGCCAGAGCACTTTTTGTTCAGCCTACTTTGTTGCTGTTGGATGAACCTACAAATCATCTGGACCTCAGGGCTGTTCTTTGGTTGGAAGAATACTTGTGCAGGTGGAAGAAAACACTTATTGTTGTCTCACATGACCGGGATTTTCTAAATACTGTTTGCAATGAGATTATCCATCTCCATGATTTGAAACTCCACCTTTATCGTGGAAATTTTGATGATTTTGAAGGTGGATATGAGCAGCGTCGCAAAGAGGCGAATAAGAAGAGCGAGGCTTATGAAAAGCAGCTGAGAAATGCCAAGAGATCTGGCAGTCGAACTCAGCAGGAGAAGGTCAAGGATCGAGCCAAATTTAATGCTGCCAAGGAAGCCTCGAAGAGCAAGGGCAAAGGTAAGGTTGATGAGGATGAGGCTGTACCGGAGGCACCACGGAAATGGAAAGATTACACAGTTGAGTTCCATTTCCCTGAGCCTACTGAGTTAACACCACCACTTTTGCAACTACTCGAAGTTAGCTTTAGCTACCCAAATCGTGAGGATTTCAGACTCTCAAATGTGGATGTGGGCATTGATATGGGGACTCGTGTAGCAATTGTTGGGCCCAATGGAGCTGGAAAATCAACCTTGCTCAACCTTCTTGCTGGAGATTTGGTTCCAACTGAGGGTGAGGTGAGGAGAAGCCAGAAATTGAGGATAGGTAGATACTCACAGCACTTTGTTGATCTCCTGACAATGGATGAAACACCGGTTCAGTATCTGCTTCGTTTACATCCAGAACAAGAAGGACTCAGCAAACAGGAGGCTGTTCGGGCAAAGTTGGGCAAGTTTGGACTTCCCAGCCACAACCACCTAACTCCTATTGCAAAACTATCCGGTGGGCAGAAGTCGCGTGTGGTTTTCACTTCCATATCCATGTCTAAGCCGCACATTCTACTGTTGGATGAACCGACTAATCATTTGGATATGCAAAGTATCGATGCATTGGCAGATGCGCTTGATGAGTTCACTGGAGGTGTTGTCCTCGTCAGCCACGACTCGAGGCTTATATCACGCGTCTGTCAAGATGAAGAAAGGAGCCAGATATGGGTAGTGGAAAACGGAACTGTTGAGGCTTTCCCTGATACATTTGAAGATTACAAGGATGAGCTTGTCAAGGAAATCAGGGCCGAGGTTGACGATTGATTTGTTTCGCATGAGGTTCTGAGTTATTAAGAAATAAAAAGACCATAATTTTACTATCAAGATTTGCCTTTATTACCTTTAAAAAAGTAAAGAAAAAATATTTGCGTTTATTTGGTGTAGTAATAGTGAGTGTATTTTTCCGATAGTGCAGTAGGGGTCTGATCATTTTGCGGGTACAGATGTTCCCTGATTACTTTTACTTGTAATTTTACTCTATTTTGAAAATTTTGGCCTTGGAACTCGCTTTATATCCTTAATTTTTTTGTTTTCATGGGAATTTGCAGCTGTTACTTTCTTGTTTAATAGGTGGAAGCTTTTGTGGATTAGAATATGCAGCATGTGTAGAAGTACAAGTAGTCCTAGATCCTAGATACAAGGAAATAGAGGATATTATGCTAATTAAGGGGGGTGTATTAGTTCAAGACTTTAATAGATTTCTGCAAATTTTTAAAGTCTGGGTGTATTAGTTCAAGACTTTTAAAAGTCTTTTAAAGTCTGGGTGTATTAATTCAAGACTTTTAAAAGTCTATAAAAATCTAGGTGTATTCGTTCAAGACTTTTAAAAGTCTATGAAAATCTGGGTGTATTCGTTAATCTATGGACTTTAAAGTTGGAATGACTTTCATTGATTTCATTAAAAAAATAGGCATGAACAAATCCGAAGACCAACCACAAGAATTCACAAATCTTACAAAATCCCCGTGCTCGTTGGGTGTCAGCGCTCGCGGCCAAGAAGCCAGCGACCGCTGGACCCAGCGCTCGTGGCAAACGGTTACAGTGCTCGCTGGGCTTAATCAATCAATGCAAGGGAAAAAAGAAGCGCAGACTTGACTTTCAACAGGTGCTTGAGAAATATTGATTGTGAGGAAACAGTAGCATTGCATTGGTGTCCTTGTTTTTCTTTCAAATCATTTGGAAAATGCAGTTGAAAATTCAAAGATGCTCTACTTTTGATTTGGTTATTATTATCTTTATATATATTAATGGTTGGTGTCGTTGACTTTGGTGAGGAGAATGAGATGCCGGGGAAGAGGGACGCAGTCATGAAATCGTCAGCTGTGACTGTGAATCAGACTACCATTAATTCCTTGTTAATTTGGGTGGGAAACCATTCATCTCGACGCGATCGCTGGGCTTCAGCGAGCGCTGGGCCTCAAGCGCTCGCGAGGTCCCCACGCCCGCTGGCTTTGTGGGTTTCAATTCCGAGAAAATCACGACAAATTCTTGCTAATTCATTAAAAATCCGACCAAGAATTCATTCAAAATCATGAAGAATCCGTGAGAATTCTGTAGACTTTTAAAATCTACATAAGTCTACACCCCCTAAATCTTTGAAGCCTATGAATAAGAAAAAAGAAATTTAATTTTGCGCTGTGTCGGTAATGCTCTCGCCAGCTTGCAACTGCATCGAAATTTCGAAGGAAACAAAAGTCAAGGTGATCCCACCACCTATTTACATCTATATATGATGATGATGGTAGTGAGGAAGAAGTGATTAGTATAGAGAATGTAAAAAGGATGCCTAAAGTGTATGATGATTGGGAGAGGCTGGTGAGAGCTGCGGTGCGAAAACAAGAACTCTGGCAATTGTTTCACGACCACTCGAGGACTCCGAGCGGCGGCTCCACCGCCTCGGGGACCAGCGGCAGCCCTGCTTCAGCTTCTCCTAAGACTGTGAGAAGCCGCGTTTCGCCTTTGATCAGTAGCCACACTGTTGCTGCTGAGGTGCTTCCGAGTAGCTCCACCACACGTGCTTCGCCTGTGACTCCGAATGACGAGCAGAAGCAGCAGATGAAGAGAAGGAAATCGAGGTTGCGTCTGGATCGATGGATTTTCACTCGATGGCTTTCTAAGACCTTTCACTCCACTTCGCCATAGCAGCTCAATGCTCTACATATATGCTCAACTTCGTTTCTCATCTCAAGTCCTTGTAATAAAGAAAGCCTCTCTCCAACATGTATCCAAGATAGAATGAGTTGGATGGTGATCAATGCATATATAAAGATAGGAACCAAGTGTTTAACATTATAATCTAATTTTTATTCGACATTTATGCTCAATTTATTACTAGCATAATTTGCCGGATTTGGTTGATGCACCATATTTTCCAGTTTCGTATGTTTTTGTTGAATAATGTTCCAATTCTGTGTTGAATCCTCAACTTCTCAAAAAGTAAAGATTTATTATGAAACGAAGGGAGTAATTACTTGTAAGACGGTGTTTGGAAACATCAAGAATAAAAGAGTTGACTCTTATATTATGCTCTCTTTTTTGAGGAGAGGGATATAATCTCTGCCTATTGCAACTTTGCAAGTGCTCGCCTAATGTGATTTAGAAGCAAAATGTTGTGATGATGCCCCCGACACGATTCTTGTAAATTCTTCGTCTAGGGTTTAAAATAATGATTTCTATTGTCATTACATGTTTCAATATATCAGATGAGTCTTTTTAGTCACCATTGATTTTCCTCTAATCCTCTCAAATTATCAAATACCCTTTCATTCCTCCCTTGGTATATATTTATGCTTAATATACTATTGAGAGTCTTTGTCAATTAATATATACACGAGCCTATGAATTTTGCAGGTTCATTGGGAGACACGAGTTTTCAACCCAATTGGAATAGCAATGGAAGCATAAACCTCCACATATTGGGCAACCATTGGAACCATGGCCTAACTGTTTCTCAAATCTCAAGTATTTGCAAATTCTCTGAAAAATTATGTGTGTATTTTAATTGAAAAATTATCTCAGGTTTTGGATTGCATATGGTGGTCGTTGAAAGAGCCTAACCTCGTCCAGATTATCTCTTTTACTTTTCTTTTTCGATTGAATTCCAAAAAAAAATAAAAAAAATGTTCTCTTCAAAAATTTATTAGCACATCCCGCTTTTTATTTTTTGCTATTATAAAGTTATATTCAAGTTCAAGAATACTATTAGGATGTGTTTGCTTTTTATTCCTCTAAATGGAGGGATATTTTTTGATATTATAAAGTTATATTCAAGTTCAAGAATACTATTAAGATGTGTTTGCTTTTTATTTCTCTAAATAGAGGGATAATATAATGAAGTACTATAATTTATCACTTAAAATGGGGACCACACTTGTTATATCTTATTTGATTTGAATGATAATATATTTATTCACTCCTTATAAGTGGTATAAAATTATACCACCCTTTTCTAAGTATAAAATTGTCATTTTTCTAAGGGATAAGAGGTTGTCCGAAAAATTATACAACTTGATCAATTTTTTTTATACATCAAAACAAACGAAATATAAGATGATAAATATAACTTATCCCTCCCTTAGAGCATCAACAACCGTGCACCCAGTCCAACAATGGTATTGCACCCGCCCGGACTCAATAGATTTTAATTTCATTTTCTCTTTACTTTTATTCTTTTTTCAATTTAAATTAAACAACTTCAATTTTAACAACATAAAATTCATTCAATTAAAAATCCAAACATTACAAATAAAAAAAACGAATATTTAAAACATCCAATTTTTGAAAAATTTAAAGCCGTCGAACTACGGGTCAACTGGACCAAAGCGTGCCCATAGATGCTCAACCAAATCATCGCGGAGGCGAGCATGCAATTGTGCATCCTTCAAGCTTGCATTCCGTGCCAAATAGGCGGCGAACTCCGGTGGTGCTCCGGAATTGAATTGTGTTTGAGGAGGAGAACTTGGTCCTTCGCCGCCGTCACCGTCAAAATTACTTGCATTTCCACATTCATCCTCAATGATCATGTTGTGCAATATGATGCATGCAAACATGATCGAACTCATTTGCTCCGCCTTCCACAAACGCGACGGTCCTCTGATTATACCCCACCGAGCCTGAAGAACATTCCCGGGAACCCATGGCGGGCTTCGTGCATTGTAGTGATGCGTTGCACATCGGCAGCTGTTGGCCGCCTCAAATACGTGCCGCCAAAGATACGAACGACGGCCTTGCATAATTTCTTCAAGCATTCCAACGCCGTCGTCTCTCCTATACAGAGATATTCGTCACAACAAGCAGCAGCAGTTCCGTATGCCAATTGTCGAACAACGGCAGTGCACTTCTGAATCGGGGAGAAGCTTAAGCGGCCAATAGCATCCGGACGTTGTTGGAAGTAAGGATCGACTTCTAGCGCATTGACAATGCGTAGAAACAACTCCCGGCTCATGCGAAATCGACGGCGAAAGAAATGTGGCCCATAAACAGGATCGACAGAAAAATAATCGTGATGGAGGCGCTCGGCTCCACCTTCACGGTCACGACGAACCACTATCCGCATCTTCCTCGGGCGTGGTGGAGGTGGATCGAAACGATATGAACTTGTCACTGTCATAAAATTCACAGCACATCTCATAAAAAATAAATCGGGGGCTTGAATAGGATCAGGAAGAGGAGGAAGTTGTGCGGGATCAACATGAACTTCTTCGTCGGATGAAGAATTTGAGGAAGAATTGGTGGATGAAGACATTTTCTTTAAGAATTGAAGAGAAAATGAGTAGTTTGATAGAGTGTTTGTGATTGAGGAAGGAGATATGTAATTATATATAGGTGAAAAAGAAAAAAAAATATTAAAATTGGCCAAATTCGACTGTTGAGAAGGCAACGGTCATTTGACCGTTTTTTTTTTAATTACGGAAATGGGGCGCGTGTAGCACATCCATCTCCTTCGCTCCACCTTCGCAGTAGGAACGTTCCATCGCTCCACCTCCATTGCACCCGGGTGCGGCATCGGTTGCGGGTGCGATAGATCGGGATCGATCCCGGCTTCGCACCCGCCGATGTTGATGCTCTTATACCTCAAAATAAACACAGCCTTGCTATATACAGTAAGCACGTGAAACCCAACAACCTAATTAAATACTCATATATTATTATAGCATAGATAATGTCATAAATATAATGACTGCATAGAATTCCTCCACATAAACAATTGACACTGAAAATTAAAAATCATTATCTAACTCCAGCAAGATTCCAGCAAGAAACCAGTACGTACCCCACTTGAGCCCATTGTAATAGAATCTAATAAAATAAAATAATTGTTGAAAAATAATAGAGTGATAGGCTCTTCTTTAGAGGTTAAGATTAATAGACTTATAAACCTGCATTTTACTCAAAATCTAAGGCCTAAAGCCAAAGCTCTCGATTAGCCGTCCAAGTTGCTCTATCTAAATCCAAAATCAACTTGGTTTCCCACCTTCTCTCCACATTAATTTATTTTTAACCTTTAGTATATTATTTATTAAAAGATCTGGCTTATTTTCACCGTTAAGTTTGGTTTTGGATAATTAACTCTTTCCACAAGTGGGATTTAAAAATAATAATTTTCTCTTATACTTTTTTTTTTCTCAGATGATTTAGTAAGATCTTTCCACAAGTTGGAATACATTATTATTAGTTAAGAAAGACATGGAAATAGTTTGATAATTGAGCAATCCCGAAATTTCTCCTCTTTTATTCTCCTCGTTTATTCTTAAATTCAAATTTATCTTAGAATTATGCTATGCACAAATGCATAAATTGTTAGTCATCATAATAAACTAACACTGATCGTTAGTTTCACTTGAAAGAAAAACATAAAACAAAGAAAATCTAATTAACAATGACAAAATAATGAGAGTTGTATAGAATCTATATATACTTAATTTATCAAATCTTTTTTTTTAAGGGAATTTATCAAATCTCTTAATACCTAAAAAATGAAAAGAAATAAAATAGAAACGCCAATCTGTTGCAACATTATGAAATTTAGTGAAGTGAAAGACTAAAAACACAATAACAAATTATTGAAAAACAAAAAAATAAGAACCAATTGATAAGAGATAATCCTTGAGTAATTACTGAAAAAGTATACATTATTTGTCGAAAAAGAATAAAGGGAAAATTATAGACGTGTAATTATTCATGGATGAGTTTCCCTATAAAACTCGTTTCCTCACTCAACAAACATTTCCTCTGCAATTTCATTTTCGTCGTCCACTTTTCTGTGAAAAAGTAATAAAACTTTCCCCTCGAATTACGCAGGCAGGAGGATCCAATCTTTCTCTCAGGTATGAGTTCAACCGATTTCTGTCCAATTCTTGCTATCCTCATTTATTCTTTTCGAGGAATTTCGAAGAAAATTTAGATCTGGTTGTTTTTGGCGGATCACAGGAATCGCTTATGGCTTCAAAGCGGATCTTGAAGGAGCTCAAGGATCTCCAAAAGGATCCTCCTACCTCTTGCAGTGCTGGTACATGTTACTAAATTTCATCAAAATTTAAATTGGAAATCCGTCATTTGATCTTTAATTTCTGTTTTGTGAATGTGTGTGTATGTGTGCGTGTGTTTCTTTTTTCCTGCTTTTGCTATCGACCCATTTTTGGGTTCTAGTAATTTGTTTGTGGTTTTTTCTGTGGACCTATATAATTCATCTGAGGTATTTTCTTTATTGTTCTTATTGGGGATTTTGGTTGTTCTTTTGAAGGCAATTTTTGGCGTTTGACTTGCTGTTACTAATGTAGATAATTTGTAGTTTTGAGATGGGTTAAAATCCATGGTGTTGAAGTAGAAGTTTGAATTGTAATCTTTCTTGCTGGATATGATTTTTTGTTCGGTTTTGTTTGTTAAAAAATTGTCCAAGTTTAGGAGTTTTTGCCCTTGAGGGATGTGTGAGGAGTCTCTATATAGAGGTCTCTTGTGGTGAAGCTTTAAGAACCTGCATGGAGATGAAAATGTATGTGGAGGGCCCATTATCTCTTCTGTCAGCACTGGAATGTTTGAATTTGCAGAGTGACATGTCTAATTCACAGAAAACTTATATGTAAAAACAATATATGGATAACTGATTTGGGTGGGTTGAGGAGCTTGGCGTGGCCACATGTTCTTAGGCATACCAGATATCAAGTTCTTACCAGAGTTTAGTTTGATGAACTACTTTACTGAACATCGCGCAGTAGCTGGCACCATTTGCTGATGGTATCCTTTAGTTTGGCATCTGATTTGGATTAGTATAACATGGCGAAAGTTTTTAAAAATCAGTGCAGGAGACATCGGATTCTCTTGCAAAATCTGTTCTTTGTATAGCCGTTTACTAATTTTTCGTTGCTATTCATGCAAGTAATGAATTTCTTGTCTTGGGTTAGTTGTATCGGAAAGGGTGGAATGGTATCAGAGAAGGTGGACCGGCATTTGGTAAATGTCCTTTTGTTCCTCAGCCGCTAAACAAACTATCTTCTCTAGCATTCCCTCCAACAATCCTCTTTATTTTTATGTCTCGCTTGTAGCCTTTACACTTAAAACTTCATATTCAACCTCAAGATTTCTAAATGTGTGGTTTGCTTGTTCGTTCTTTGTAATTGCCAGGTCCTGTCGCTGAGGACATGTTCCATTGGCAAGCTACAATCATGGGTCCTCCAGATAGTCCATATGCAGGAGGCGTTTTCTTAGTTACCATTCATTTCCCGCCAGACTACCCTTTCAAGCCTCCTAAGGTATTGATTTATGTTCATGTTTCTTAGGTTGGCTGCTTATTTCTGAAGTGGCATATCTCATTCACCGTTTCTTGATACTTCATCTCCCCTGTGATGGCTCTTTATCAGTTATGATTTGCACGTCTGACATAATCCGCTCGATGAGTTCTGCAGGTTGCTTTCAGGACAAAAGTTTTCCACCCAAACATAAACAGCAACGGAAGCATATGTCTTGACATATTGAAGGAGCAGTGGAGCCCAGCCCTAACTATCTCTAAGGTTTATATACTTTATATCTAATCCAACACAATCTCTTGCTCATATCAAATCCAGTCAACTGTCTTCCTATTCTAGTAAACATAAACAGCAACGGAAGCATATGTCTTGACATATTGAAGGAGCAGTGGATCCAAATTGCTGAAAGAGTTTGTTTTTTGCTTCAGGTGTTGCTTTCCATATGCTCTTTGCTGACAGACCCAAACCCGGACGACCCATTGGTGCCCGAGATTGCCCATATGTATAAAACTGACAGGACCAAGTATGAGACCACTGCAAGGAGCTGGACTCAGAAATATGCCATGGGCTAACCATGATTTTGTGTGGACGAGTGGTTGGCCCGCCCTTACCTTGGAACATTTTGCTTTTTACATTTTATGTATCAAATAGTCTAATCTATCTTTGAAGTCCTAAATCTGGACTACATAGAGGTCCAAGAAGTGCCCCAGAGAAAAAAAAAAATGGCCAGACACATTGCTTTTAAACTGTTTGTATGTGTAGTTGATCTATCAATGCTTTTCTATAATTTAAATCATATGCTTGTTCTCATTATTGTCGTACCAATTGTTTTATTTCATGTCTGAAATTGAATGAATGATTCCAGATTTTGCATCTTATCGTGCATGGCAGAATGGTCTCTCTCTTTAGATTTCATACAACATTCCGACCTGCAGCGTTGCTTCGGATGGGGTCTGAAATGTGGAAACTGCAGGCCTGCTGTTCTTCTGCAGAAACCTGTAGAGATAATCTATGGTGAAGCGTGCAAGCATCCCGCTCTTGTTGTTTGCCTTGAGAATGGTCCTTCCGGTAACGAACGCGATGCCTTTCTGCATTGCGCTCTGAATCTTGTGCTCCTCGCTCGTATCATCGATAAGCTCAACGAGCTTCGCCACTATTGAATCAGCGTATTCGGCCCCATCCATGTCCTCCGCGTCCTTATACCCGAATTGGATCAAACACCGGTACACCCCCTCGTGCCCCAGCTTCCCCACATGGAGACGCTTCTCGGGCGCCACAGTTTTGATGGGCAGAGTTCTGATGGTGACGACGACCATGATCTCACGCACGGAGTTGGTGTGGTGGATGTAGCGGCGGATGATGGGCGGGATTCCGTAGACAAGATCCGTGAAGAAGAAGCAGATGCCCGGAGTCCGACAGATGCTGCTGCCGGAGAGGGCATCGTCCAGCTCTGCAACGCTCATCTTGTTCTCGGCCTCGTACGTGGTCTTCTTGCTCCTTCCGTAGGTCCATGACAACATCACAGTCATGAAGAGTACCGAAACGGCGAAGGGCACCCACCCCCCTTGTGGGATCTTCCTCAGCAACGAACTCATGAACGCGCCCTCGATCAAAATGTACGGCACTAAGAACCCCAGCACCACGACAACACTAGCCTTCCAAATGACCAGCATCACCAGACTCGTAAGAAACGTGGTTATAATCATGACCCATATGACCACGACGCCGTATGCATTGGCAAGCTCGACGCCGCCTTTGAATCCGACGACGAGGGCCACAGTGAGGATGAGGAGAATGTAGTTTATCTCAGGGGAGTAGACTTGGCCTGGGTGCTTGGAGGATGTGTGGATTATGAGGACCCTAGGGAAGCAGCCGAGCGCGAGCGACTGCTTGACGATGGAGAAGCATGCGGAGATCATGGATTGGCTCGCAACAACCGCAGCTAGCGTCGAGATAACGAACATTGGCCAATAAATCGGATTCGGAATGGAACTGTAGTAGGCGTCCATGATGTTTTCAGGGTGCTTCACTAGATAAGCCGTTTCGCCGGCGTACGTCACAATGAGTGACGGATAAACTACGAAAGAGAAGCCCAACTACAAGGACAAACCATAGTTTAGATTATGAGAAATTCAAATCTAAACATGGAGAGGAGGTTTGGTTATAACCTGGATAGCTCTTTTGTTGAAGTGCCCCAAATCAGCAAACATGGCCTCAGCTCCTATTATGACAACACTTTATTATTACATCTCATGAGTCTTTCTACTATGAAAGTGTTTTTCGAACACACACACACACACCTGTGATGCTCAAGAAAACGGCTCCGAGGAGATCCCAAGCGGTCCTGCCGTTGGCCATGAAGAATTTGACGATGTAGTGTGGCGATACGGCTTTCAGAATGGAAGGGTGATACTTCAAAATGTTGTAAACGCCGATTGAAACATTGGTGGCAAACCATACACACATTATTGGAGAGAATAAGAAGCTGACTTTGCTAGTCCCACAACGTTGGAACAGAAACAGGGCAACTAAAACAACTACAGATATCCATACCACGTGGCCTGAAATCAAACTAATAAATCTTCAACAAAGAAATTGTTAATAGTTATCAACATAAAAAGTTTAGTTGAAATATTTCTCCTCAAACCTTGTGTGATCTTAGAAGAGCGCGACTGGATTCCTTGAAGAGCTGAGAGAACTGCATCAAAGCAATGATATTGATAATTTGTTGAATTGTTAAGAATAATTGTAAGTTTGCATTTACCACAAGTTGCAGGGGTAAGAGCTCCATCTCCAATAACCATGCAAGTTCCCAAGAGCACGATGAGAGTGAGAAAATTCTGAGCAGAAGAGCTTCTCTCCAGAAATTCTCTAGCCCTAGTGGACAAAGGGCTCCCTCCACTGTAATACGCCATGCTCGAATGGGATTCCAATCTCGTGTTCTGAATGGTGAATTTGCTCTTGAAACTCATGTGTCTGCAAATATAGGAATAGAGAGCGAAGGTTCCACCTTCGCCATGATCGTTTGCATGCAGCACGATCAACACATATTTGATCAACACAAGAGATGTTAAGGTCCATATAATAAGGCTTAGAATTCCCAATAGATCTTCTTCAGTGAGATTGGTGAAGCTGGTTGCAGAGAACACGTTCACGGGAGAAGTTCCCAAGTCTCCATACACTACTCCAAGTGATTGGTAGGCCAATACAATATTTTCCCAACTTGAATATATCTAACCACAACACTCACCAATTACTCTTAGGCTCCAAAACAATTACCAAATATCACAAACTGCTTATACCCATTTTAGATCAAAAATACTTCTTTAATCTACGTACGATAAAACATGTGCTTCATTGCTTTGTGAAATTGAAAAGTTAATGATCATCCCCATTTAGTCGACCAACTTTTTATCATATTTCGTCCCCATAAAATTTTGCTCATATAAATCAAATCCAAATTTCACTATTTACAACCACTTATAAACTTTATACTTCCAACTAATTTGTAATTATATATTAGTATGGATGTAATGTAACTCTGAATCTGTGTAAATTAATAAATTTAAATCTAACTTCAAATGAATTTGATGAAGGTCTATTTACGAGCTTTTGAGTAAACATTGACGATTAATTGGCATACTAAGTAACCAACCAAACATAATATACATACATATACATACATACATACATATGGGAGGGATCTATAAATATATCTTACGTTACAACGAATAAGTTACATTTTAATACATAAAAAAAATATTAGATATGTATTTCGTGGTTAATGTTTTAGATCAAACATCAAGTTAAAATCAACCGTGATGCAATGTTTAAATTATTTATTCTTTTATAAAAAATTACTCCGTAAATTAGACATTGAGAATTTACTAAATGAATTGAATTATTGTTAAATACTCCTACTTATTGAGTTTCTTTGGGTTCGTGGGCCAAAAATTGGACTGCACAATATTCTTGGGCTCAATTAACCGAAACTCAAGTTAGTAACGAGTTATCGTGAATTGTAGAGATTTTATGTCTCATTATAATTTACTAGTATGTGCCCGCTCTTGCAATGCACGACTATAATCGAAATTGAACAATAGTTTAAATAAATAAATATTAAATAATATATATATATATATATAAGTAAATATAAACATATATGATCTCAATAAAAAAACATATTATCCACAATATAATCTCAATAAAAATATCAATCTGAAAACATTCGAATTTTCAATTTTTGAAATAGCAATTAACCGATTTAATTGATAATGTGTATAAATATATAAATTATGAAATATCAAAAGCAAGTATAGATGATAATGAGTATCATTATGGATCATATAATATTCTAAGATGTACAAAACTATTTATTTACATATAGTATAACTATAGATTAATATAGTTTTTGAATACATATTTAAATCATATTTATGCATGTGGTCATTTTGTTTATGCTCAAATTTTAAAATAAAGTTACTATCAACATATACATTTTTTTATCAATTGGAAAGTGGAAAAATAAAGGGTTTAACTTAACATGAGATATGTATCATTCATTTTCAAAAATAAAATGTATACAATTTCAGTAAATTTAAATAAATGTGCTACTACAAAATTAAACTCTTCAATTTACTAATATATAGTAAAAACATAAAAAAAAAAAAAAATGAAAGAATATGGAAAAAGGAATGAAAGAACCATAACATTTTAAAAATGAGAAATGAGAGAGGATATGATAGAGGAGAGAAGAGAGATGAGAGAGAGAAAAAAAAAAATTAATTTTGTGACTTTAAACTATAATAACTTATTGGTTTTAAATTTATTTTTTATAATTTTTACATCAAATTAAAGATATCGTCAATATCTTTAATTTAACATCCATATTGAATATTTTTTTATAAATTAAAGTTGATGATTTTAAAAGAGAATCAAAACTACAAAAAGAAAAATAAAGATAGAGAAATTTTGGTGGAAAAAAGTTTACGTTAGACTCCTCTTCTTTTATATTATATATAGATATATAGATTGTATTTTATCATACATACTACTATTTTTTTTCAATAATCATCATATCACGTTATTGATTTGATTATTTATAACTATTTATTATACAATAAAAATATTATTATATGATGAATCATAATTATTTGTAACTAAAAGTTGATATTTATAATTATGACCCTAATTTTGAATTAATTAATTATCAGTTCAAAAATTAGAAAAAAAATTAATTAATTATGAATACTAGTTGAATTAGTGAACCCTGATATTATCTTTAAATTATACTAATACTCTCTTAGACACTTTTACACAACAATCTTATTCTCATAAATACCAGTACCCAAAAGAAATAGGTCAACAATAATGAGATGGATGGGGTATATGATAAGCTAAAGTTAAACAATAAAATAATTAAAAATTATAAAAAATAAAAATAAGACATAGGATGAGACACCAAAAGCGGGACTTTGTTTGAATATTCAAAATAAATCCCAAATACATAGGGAGGAATCAATCGATATGTCCCAAGTTTTAAAACTCGCACGATTGGTACATGTGAAATTTTGCATTCAATTGTTGTATTTTACTCTTAGACCTAAGATAGCACATTTAATTGGTACCTAATTCAAAATATAAACAAATTAATTTTTCTTTTTATGAGTGCAACAAATTCTTCTATACACACTTAGCTCCGGCACGATATCTCGATTTGCCCGAATCAAAACAGAACTATATATATAGGGGAGGGCTAAAATAAAACACTTCTTAAAATATAAGTGCTCATTTGATTCAAGTAGAGGAATGAAATTGAATAAAAGAGTGGAATGATAACAATAACCATTACTTTTATTGAGTGTTTGGTTTAACAATAGAAATGAATCATTAGTACGGGGATTCTCTTTATTTTGTTTCCCCTCTATTTTGGTGGGTAATAAATTGGGTGATTAGATTACCCTCAAGTAAGGGTAATGGTTATCTCATTATTCAAATCAAACAATAAGTAAGAGTAATGGTTATCTCATTACTTGAATCTATTTCCAACCTCTTAAAACACTCAATCAAACGTGGGCTAAAATACAAACAATTTTCAGTCCTTAGATCATTAAGATTTACGGTTGATTTGCAACCCTGTTGGATGAATTTGTTGTCCTGAGTTCGAATCTCAAAGGTAGCAAAAAAATATTTTTCACAATTCGTAACCCAGTTGGATGAATTCATACGTGTTCTACATAAAATTCGCACATTGAAAAATGTTTTTATTTTTATTTTAAGAAGTGTTTTCACGTAGCTCTTCCCTATATATATAATATATATATATATATATATATATATATATATATATATATATATATATATAAAATCTTGAATACAATGGTTAGAAAACAAACGGGATTATTTTCCTTAAAATTTGAGGAATTTAATTATAAGTTTAAGTACGTAATATAACGATTTATTAGAAATACCTTTTCTCTTTGAGGAGGCTGATCATAAAATTTAGTGAAACTCGTGTTACTGTCCATATCAGCTTCTCGTCCTTCGACCTGCCCGCCGGAGAGGTCTCCACCACCACCACCACCGCCACCGTTTTCGGGGTCAGAGTTCATGCTGATGAAGTTGTTTGCTGCATTATCATCCATATCATATCGATATATATGTATATTCTTAAATTTTATCGACTTTAACGACCTTGCAAACCTCTTTCTGGTTTAATATATATAGATTCCATTTTCAGTTTTGTTTATTTACTTCTGGGTGAATATAATATTAACTGAATTTTACATTGCTGAATTTGCTTTCATGTAAAGTAGACTTGGAGTGAATTCTCGGCCGCACACGTTAAATTCAGAGCAGGTAAACTCGAGGTGGAGGCATGGATGGAATCTCCGTTTCTATCTCATGTGATCCTATTCCAACTACTAATTTCACCATCCTAACGCGACGTTTACTTTTTAGGATTAGTTTTGATAGATAAAAATAATAAGGCTTATTCCTTATTTACTTTAATGTATGAAAATTTTGAGATATTTCAATGCTTTTGATTATTTTTATCATTAAAACTAATTTTGTTTTATTCTTATCCCATAAAAGGATGGAATTGGAGAAATCCTAATTTTGAGGCTAAAAATACTAAATCATATATATAATTAATCAAATAAAGTAAACGTCCCTAAAAATATTTACTAAAATATTACTCCTTGTGTCCTTAACAGTTAACATTATCTCCTCGCATACGTAGTAGCACTACTAAGGGGGGTGTGTTCGTTCAGGATTTTAATAGATTTCTGCAGACTTTTAAAATCTGGGTGTATTCGTTCAAAACTTTTAAAAGTCTATGAAAATCTAGAGGTATTCGTTCAAGACTTTTAAAATTCTATAAAAATCCAGAGGTATTCGTTTCAGACTTTTAAAAATCTATGAAAATCTAGAGGTATTTAAAAATCTATGGATTTTAAAATTGGACTGATTTTCATTGATTCCATTCAAAAAATACACATGAACAAATCCGACCTCCGACCACAAGAATTCGGAAGATTTCATATTTCAGCGTCGGCTGAGTTCCAGCGGCCGTGGCTCGAAGAAGCCAGCGGCTGCTGGCACCCAGCGATCGCTGAGGCACTAAATTAAATTCTTTGCTACACTAACATCGAATTTCAATGGGCAATGGTTGAGAATTCTTCATGCATTTATTGTTATTAAGAATTAAGAAATCTTTGACTATCTTCTCGTGCCCTAGCGATCATAGTTTCTGAATTAAGAATTAAAGTGCCCCATTTAATTAAGAATTTAAAGTGCTCACATTTAATTTCTGCAGCCACCCTGATTACTAAGAATTTAAAGTGCCCTAACGATCGCTAGTTTTTTAATTTAAGAATCAGGGTGACTATCTTCTGTGTGTTTGTGGGCGTTCATAGTTTTTGAAACCCAGCGATCGTTGGGAGCTGTCCCAACGCTCAATTAACTCCAACGAGCGCTGGGATGATAGATTTCAAATCTGTAAAAATCACGTCAAATTCTTGTTAAAATCCGTTCAAAATCTGTACAGTTTCTATTTAGAATTCCAAAATACATGAAGAATCTTTTTGAAATCTGTAGATTTTTAAAATCCAGAGATTTTAAAAATCTACAGAATTCCTGAACGAATACACCCCATCTATATTATATATAAAGAAGGAGTTTTAACGGTAAAAATTTAGCGATTTTTTTAAATTTTAATTCTTTTAACAATAACTACCGTTTTTTTTAGCCGCTATTTCTATCAAATCATTTCATTTCCCTTTCCACATCCTACATGTCAGCCTAATATTATCCCCTTTTAATTTCATTTTGTGTTTTTTTTTTCTTTCTTTCTAATAATCATATAGTTTGATCAATGATAAAACTCAATATATATATATATATATATATATTATATATATATATATATATATATCAAATTAAATATAAGAGATAGGTGATAAAATTATTCATAAATATTTTTATTCTCAAATTTTGCATTTGCTAATGTACTAAATAAAGACAAGGCAACTACCCATAAGCGAAACAAGAAAAATAAGTTACAATCTCAAAAAATAATTATTATAGCATATGCTATAAAATAATATATATATATATACACACACACATACATTTGTTATCATCGTTTATCAATTAAATTTAATTTTATACATTGATATTCATATATACCAAAAATATAATTTACATTTATTTTTTAATTTTTTTTAGTGATATGTTGAATTTTGATATAGAATTTTGAAGTAACGATACAATAGAGTAATTACTTTATTGTTAATTACATGTAAAATAGACTAAATATTGTAAAGTGTGTGTGTGTGTGTATATATATATATACACGTTAGTTAATTTATATAAAATAATCTTAAATTGTGTTAATTTTTTAAAAATTTGTTGCATCCAAAGAAAGAAAAAACACACTCACATTCTATTCTTTTAGGTGACTCTCTATGACCTATTAGTTAGAGGAAAAACGTCTTACCAACATATTATGCTTCATATCGTCATCTCAAATTGATTGTTATCATAATTATGTTGTTTTCTTAGTAATTTAATATTGATATAAGATACTCATTAAATCTAATATACTATCCACTAAGGTGATATTATTATTATTATTATTATTATTATTATTATTATTATTATTATTATTATTATTATTATTATTATTATTATTATTATTATTATTATTATTATTATTATTATTATTATTATTATTATTATTATTATTATTATTATTATTATCACACACTACTTCTAATAAAATAATATATAAATTAATAGAAAGTATTCTTTTGTTATCAATTCATCTAAATCATAAATAATGATATTTTGATGTATATATATAAACTATAAAAATATATCATGATCCGTGTAGTACGAGAGAACGTAAAAATGATATCGTTTAATTTTAATTTTCTCTGTGCATCACACAGGCGGGCACACTAGTCACAATTAAAGGAAAACGATCACTACAAAAAAACGCCGAAATACCGGCGGAATTACCGGCGGCGGACTTCCCGCCGACAATTACCGGCGGCCCAACGACGGCAACACAAGGCAGGTCGTTTGTATATATTTACCGGCGGCATTCTCGCCGCCGGTATTCATAAAATAATTTAATTTAAGTTTAAATTTAAATAAATATGCACATTACCGGCGGCATTGCCGTCGGTAATTAGCGGCGGCATTTTGCCACCGGTAATTGTGAAATTAAATCATCGTCCAGATCCCCTTTTCACGCATTCACGCACAACCTTCCCCTCAACCCCCCCCCCCCCCCTCGCCCTGCCGCGCCTCCCACCCCCAGTCGCCTCCTCGCCCCACCCCCAGCCGCCGCCGCCGGCCAGCCACCCCTGCAGGTCTTATTTCTCTCTCTTTCTCTTTATCTCTCACTTTCACATCTCATTAATTTTCTTTCTTTAACATTTCAGTTGAACGACGCCGCTGCCGACACCGCCATCGCCACCACTCCGCCGCCGACCACTACCGTACTCTTTCGTTCTCGTTATTTGATTTATTTATTAATTATTTTGTTAGATTAAAATTAATATTAATTAGATTAATTTTAATTAATTTATAATATTTGAAGTATGATTAATTAATTTTAAATTTATTTTTACTATTATTTTGTTAGAGTCTAATAATGTTAATTTGATTAATTTTAATTAATTTATAATATGTGAAGTATGATTAATTTTAATTAGTTAAATTAATTTTTAATTTGTTTTCATAATCTAATTAATAATTGTTGGAGTTTGATTAATTTTAAATTAAAGTTTGATTAATTATAAAGCATGATTAATTTGAAGTATGAATTTGTTAGAGATTTATTTATGTTAAATAATTTTGTTAAACGAAGTATGATTAATTGAATTTTAAGTACGCTAGTATGTGTTTATCATGAAATGATATGATATTATATATTGTGGGATATATTTAATCAATTTCTTAAGGATCGTCTCCCTTTGGGATAGAAATTGATTATTTCTTAAGGATCTTCTCCCAACAAATGATTGTTTTAAATTTAATTACTTTGTTTTTCATTGCTTTATATGTATTGTATTATTGCTTCGACATTGGGGGGCCGGGTAGGCCTAGTATAGGCTTAGTAAATTAGGACCACTATGGTCACTATAGCTGCTGGTAGAGTCGAGCACTTGGTAGTTAGGATAGTGGGATTATGCTGTCGAAATTTCGTTTGATTCAAGTAATTTATGATCTTTTATTTATTTTTTTCAATTGGAATTTGCAAGAATGAGTGATAATCGCATGTGGATGTACGCGAGATACAATGATCGTTCTGCATTTGAAACGGGGCTGGAGAGTTTCCTTGATTATGCGATAAATCAAACGGCGTATACAGTTGGAGTAGGTAACATTAGGTGCTCGTGTAAGAAATGTAACAATGAAGCCTTTTTATCTGTACCTACAGTCAGAAAACACGTTACTAGGCGTGGATTTGTCCACAATTACACAACTTGGGTTTGTCACGGGGAAGCACCGATGTGTATGGCGACAGAACATGCTAGACCTAGTAATTACCAAGTAATGGATGAGGATGATGGGTCATACAATAATTACGAAAGGATGGTGCATGATCATGCTGGATCTAGTAATTACCAAGATGTTTCAAATCTGGAGGAGCCACCCAAACCTGACGCTCAACAGATTTATGACATGTTGAACGCGACCGATAATCCATTGTACCCATCCTGTGACACTTACTCACAGCTATCCTGGATGACTCAATTCATGAGCATAAAGGCTGAAAGTCACATGTCAGAGATAACTTACAATCAGTTGTCTTCGATGTTTCGAAATGCTTTACCGAAGGATAACAACTGTCTAGAAGACTTCTATAGTACGAAGAGAAATCTGCGCGGTTTGGGTTTGCCCATGGAGAAGATCGATTGTTGTGTTAATAATTGCATGCTGTATTGGGGGGATGATAGTGATTTGCATAGATGTAACTTCTGTAGTGAGTCACGATATAAGGAGACACGACGTGCATCTGGACGTTTGCGAAAGAAACCTGCACCCGCTAAACAGATGCACTACTTTCCTTTGACGCCCCAACTGCAGAGATTGTTTGCATCTGCAGCAACAGCCGAGAATATGCATTGGCATGCGACTTCAACAGATGATGGGGTTATGCGCCACCCGGCAGACTCTCCGGCATTTGAATTCAGTTTATCCTGAATTTGCTCAGGAGACCAGAAATCTGAGATTAGGCCTCTCTACAGATGGTTTTGCCCCCTTTGCACAATCAGGACGTCAATATTCATCTTGGCCGGTCATTGTCACACCATATAACTTGCCTCCATGGTTGTGCATGAAAGAACAATTCATGTTCCTCACAGTTCTCGTGCCTGGGCCATCTAATCCAAAGATGAAGTTGGACGTATTCTTGCAGCCACTGATACAAGAGTTGAAATATTTGTGGGACGTAGGTGCGAACACTTACGACGTATCTGTGAAGCAAAATTTCCACATGCGGACAACTCTTATTTGGACTATCAGTGATTTTTCAGCGTACGCTATGTTGTCTGGGTGGGGTACAGCTGAGAGATTGACATGTCCACATTGTATGGAGAATACAGAAGCATTCACTCTAACGAAGAGTGGAAAACAATCGTGGTTTGACAAATCATCGGAAGTTCTTACCTCGTAACCATGTGTTTAGAAGAAATAGAACATCATTCTTGAAGAATAAGACTTGCAATGTGGATCCACCAGAACAGAGATCGGGAACAGAAATCTTGAATCAAATAGAGCAGTTGGGCTTCGTGAAGGTTACAGAAGACTTTGATGGGAGAAACGCTCAACTCGCAAAACATCAAAATATAGGGTGGAAGAAGAAAATCATATTTTGGGATCTTCCTTATTGGAAGGATCTTTTGATTCGACATAATTTGGATGTCATGCACATTGAAAAAAAATGTGTTTGATAATGTGTTCAATATTGTCCTCAATGTGAAGGGGAAGACGAAAGATACAGAAAAGTCGAGAGAAGAATTGAACATCTTCTGTCGACGACTTGAATTGAAGAAACTGGATGGAGCCCGACAGTATCCAAAAGCATGTTACACACTTGAAAGGGATGAGAATATTGATGGTTAGGGAACATATTGATGATAGACATAATTGTATTTGTTTGTTTGGAATATTTGACAATGTATTTGTTTGTTTGGAATATTTGACAATGTATTTGTTTGTTTGATTGATGGATAATGGGGGTTATGCTGTCGAAATTTCGTTTGATTGAAGTAATTCATGATATTTTATGTGTGTCAATGCTTATCTAAATCAATTTGAAATAGGTAACATGTCTCATCGTAGAAGTTTATTTTCGTTTGGTCGATCTGGTCGGTCTGATCGGGATGAGCAGCCGACTGATGACACATCTGATGGGTCCGGTACAGGGATTTCTGCGACTCCTGAGACTCCCTAGGCCTCTAGTAGTTCACGGGCTAGAAGGCCCAGAGGCCCTACACCTGCCGACATCAGGGCCAACTCGACTAGGGAAGCTGGGAGGTTTGTCTTTCAGAGGATGCCTAATGGGTAAGTATTTTAATTTAAATCATTATTTTTCGTATAGCAAACAAATCCTTAAATTAGTTTTACACAGTACTTTGATGGAGTCAGTAGGCCTGGCCAAAGCCTGCACTAAAGCATTTAAGAGGGTGGATAACCCAGGCGGGTACACTTGGAGGTTGATTCCCCCGGCTGTGAAGGATTCGTACTTTGACGAATTACGGGTATGATTGAATTTATAGTGCATATAAATTTATCGTTATCTATTGTAAAATGTTATATATTAAATTAACTATTTCTTTCAATAGAAAGAGTTTGCTTGGTCGCCTGAGGACGAGCTTGAGGTAAGGGCGATGTGGGAACAGAAAGCCAGCAAGAGGTACAATGACATGATGAGCTACTACAAGAGGAAGCTCAGGGCTAGTACCGATGAAGGTTTGGTGATGGATAGACCCCTCTGGATGTCTGCCGAATTCTGGACAGGACTCCAGGCATATTGGAGTCAGGAGGCTGTTCAGGCCGTTTCCCAGCGAGCACGTGCGAACCGGATGTCTGAGCCCGATGGACCCGGTACAGGGATCAGCAGGCACGTGGGAGGGTCTCAGTCCACTCGTATCCTGCAGCAGAGTTTGGTTAGTAATTATCAAATAAATTCATAAGTAATACTCCCTCCGTCCCGCCCAAGATGCTACATATTCCTTTCCGGGCCGTCCCAACGAAGATGCTACATTTCTATATTTGGCAAAAATAAGGAATTTTAAACGCTTAATTAACACTAATTAAGTATTTCTTTATTACATTTTCTCTCCTACTTTATCACTTTATTACCTTCTCTTTCTTACTTTATCACTTTATTACTTTCTTTCTCCTACTTTATCACTTTATTATTAGACACTTAAAACATTAATCTACAACTCCTTAAATCCCGTGCCGAAAAGCAAATGTAGCGTCTTGGCCGAGACGAAGGGAGTATATATAAATAAATAAATATATATATACATATATATATATATAATATCGCAAATAATAACTTATTTATCTTATATGCATGCATGGACAGAGTTTGGAGACTGGACTCCCCCCGGCTGCACAGAACTATAGCACCTTCCTCCGCCTCCACATGCGCGAGGATGGAACTTTTCTGTCACCGAGGGATGAGAGACTAGATGTAAGCGTTTAAGTTTAATCAAATATTAGTAATTCATAGTGAAATGTATTTATTTTAATACAATTTTCAATTGTTGTCTGAATTAGGCGGAGATTCGTCGCATTGCTGTTGAGACTGGGCGAGGGAACCGGCTGCCTGAGATCTACTTGGAGGTCGTACAGCCCGACAGGTCCCGGCTCTACGGCACTGGAAGTGCCGCTCGGAACCAGGTTAGTAGGGGGCCTACTCAAAGCACAGGCACTTCCGTGATGTCTCAGCAGCTGTATGAGACACGGATCTCCACGCTGGAAGAGCGCCTTCAGGCCGAACAAGCAGCACGTGAGGCCGAACGAGCAGCACGTGAGGCCGAACGAGCAGCACGTGAGGCCCTCAAGCAGCGTATGCTCAATTCGAGAAGTTCATGAGGCGGTCGGGTCAGCTACCTTGAGCAGCACTTCATATTTTGGAACTATTAATTTCATGTTTTGGACTATTTAATTCATGTTTTAGAACTATTTGTTTGAACTATATTTTGGAACAAAATTACACTTGCACTTTCTTTTTACATTTATGTTATGTTGAGCAACTATTAATTTCATGTTTTCAAACAACATTACACTTACTTCGTAACAAAGTAATAAATTCAAAATAACGACGAATGGAAATATATTCAAATTACTTATCTTATAACAAATTATCTCCCTTGTTTTTTATAAAAATAAGGACGCATGGAAATAAATTCAAAATACATTTCAATTATCAAATTAAAATACTTATAGTGTATAAACTAGATTGATTAAAAAAAATATTTTATAATAATAATAATAAATTAATAAATAAATACTTTTGCGACATAAAAATAAAGACAAAAACGAGTTTGATCCGTAATTAACAGCATCTCATGGATACCATCTCGATATATTATAAGGTTATGAATATATGATTTTATATATTGAATTAGACTTTAAATGAATTAATAGGTACTATATATATCAATAATGCGAGTATTCTGTACTGGTGACCATTTGAAAGGAACTTCAAAGTTAAGCGTGCTTGACTTAGAGCACAACTAAGATGGGTGACCGACTGAGAAGTTCGTCTAACTTATGAAAGAAATAAATAAAAATAAAAAATAAATAAATAAATAAATAAAAATAATTAATTAAATTTCAAAAACAATTACCGGCGGTAGAATGTCGCCGGTAATTTCCGGCGGCGTTTTGCCGCCGGTAATGGAATCAGTCTTCGGCAGGAAAACACTGCCACCCTCCGGTGAAGGTTGCCGGCGGCAAAAACGCCGTCGGTAAATACCGACGGCAGCTTGTCGCCGGTAATATGCCGGCAATTCACCGACGCATTATAACGGCGGTAACACCCGCCGGTAATTACCGGCAGTGTGTTTTGCCGCCGGTAATTGTGTTACCGACAAGAAATTTACCGGCGGCGATATAATGCCGCCGGTAGTTGTTTTGTCGGCGGCCGCCCCACAATTACCGACGGCAAACGCCGCCGGTAATCATATGTTTTTTTTGTAGTGGATCATCTTATTTTGTAAAGCTAAAATTGAATAAATAATGACCACATGATCAGTACAACACAATTAACTTTTGGTGAATTTAATCTCTAAATAAACCTTCATCAAGTATAAGTATATATTGTTTGCTTTTTATCTCTTTAAATTGAGGAACAATATAATAACGTATAAATGTATCACTTAAAATTGAGATCACATTTTTTTTATACATTGTTTGATTTGAATGATAATATGTTTATCCACTTCTTATAAAGTGTTATAAAATTATACTCCTTGAATTATATTTTCTTAGGTATAAAATTATATATTTTTCAAAAGAGAAAATACTATTTAAAAATTTATATTATCTATCCGAATTTTTATTACGTCAAAGTAAACGAGATATAATATGATAAATGAAACTTAATTATCCCTTTCTTATATGTCAAAACAAATCCGGCCTTAATTTCCACTTGCAAGAGTAGGGGCCTGGCTTTCTTTTATTTAATTCTGAAGTGTAGGCATATATCCTATGATTATGATGTATAATTATCTAACGAGGGAGGTTGCAACAGGAAATTGAAAATGACTCTGGAACATGTGATCTCCAATCAAAATTTTCAATTTTGATGAATAATAGTGCTAGTTTAGAATATGTTGCACATATCGGCAAAAGAAATTATATTTCTCATATTTTATGCATGAACTAATTGTTAAAACATGATCGTAACTTTCAGTGTTTTCAGAAAAAAGGATTATACATTACGAAATTTGAAAATGAGGGCCATATGTTACGGAATTTAAAAATGAGGACTATAGCTTCCATTTTTACATTTACACTTCTATTCAGGCCGTGATGGAAGTTATAGTCCTTATTTGATGTGTTAAATAGGAGTGTAAATGTGAAAATGGAAGTTATAGTTCTCATTTGCAAATTTCGTAACATACAGTCCTAGCTTATTTTCAAATTTTGTAACATATAATCATTTTTTAAAAAAAATATTAAAAATTACGGTTTTATTTTAACAATTAGCTTTTTTATGCATTATCACATATTATGTATATTATATTAATGTAATGTAAGGGGATTGTTGTGAAGCACTCAAGCAGTGTACATTAGAGTAATGAAATTTATTAAAATAGAAGTTATTCCAAGAATTATAAGTTCAACATATTCAATCAAGATATATAAACCCAAACACAAGTGCATGTTATATATAAATAGCAATAATATATGACACATATATAGGAGTCCAATATCGACGACCTAGACTATTGCATTTATATTCTCAATTAAGTATTTATGTGTCATATATTATTGCTATTTCACTGTTACATCACTATCAAATACTCCCTCCGTCCACCAAAGATATGCCACAATTTTCTTTTTCGCCCGTCCACAAAAAATATGTCACATCCATTTTTAGTAGTAGGATCCACACCATTCCACTCATATTTAAAGTGGAACCCCTTACTCCACTACCAACTTCACTCACATTTTATTAAAACTCGTGCCGAAAGTAAAGTGACATATATTTGGTGGACCGAGGGAGTACAACCTAAATCAATATTGACTGACAACAAATATTAATGAAAATTTTGGCCTGCGCCCGTACGTTTCCTTGTTCCGAAACATGCATTTCCTCTCCAATAGAAACGATAAAGTATGTAACTATTGCCTTCTAGCTTGCTGGAGATGTAGTACTTCTTAGTCAACATGCAACAACAAATGCTCTAAACTAAATACAAACTACTCTTCACTCTGTATTACTAAATAACTTCTTATTTCATTTTTTATATATACATCTATTTGCGTGATTATTGTAGACTCAAATTAATGTGATATGATCCTCTATCCCAACTCTGTGTTTCACTATCAATTAATTACTATTTAAGAAATATTTATTATATAAAAAAATTATTATTGTATCATGAATAATAATCAAGATTTACTACAATTTTTTTTAAAGAATTGGAATATTAAACCCAAATAATCAATTTTACTAAAAAAAATTAATAATTAAATAAAATTGATAGCAAGACACCAAAGTAGGGATAAAGGATGCTAGTTGCATGATATGGACTTTTTTAATATGTGGTCCTTGTTTTCTTTTCCAAAGTGGAATGCACATGTAATGCATATGTTTGCAGCTAGTTCTTTTACACACACATATTCAGCTGCTCCAATAGTTGGTCGGCTCTTGGACGAATTTTAAGTCTATTAATTAGTTGAAGGAGCGTCGTTTGTATTTAACGCCTGCATGCCTTACTGAGGGTTTTGTTTTTTTTTTTAAACCAATTAATTATTACTCCCTCCGTTATAAGTGTCTCATTTAGCTCATTTTTTTGGTTTCTCAATAAGTGTCCCATTTCAAAATTTGAGAGAATATTTATGACATTTTTTCTATTTTATCCTTATTTAATACTTGTATGAATATAATAATTAATTGTATATATGCATTTATTATGATAATTACTAAGGTTACAAATGTAAAATATCTTATTTTATTGGTATGTGTATTTTGACGGCTGTGGACACTTAATAAAAAACGGAGGGAGTTGTTATTTTGATTATCACTTAATATTCATCAATTGTTATGCATAATGACAAATGAGGGGGAAAGAAAACAATCATGCACAACGAAAAGGAATGTCCTCTTATCCAATCCTCACCTAGCTATTAAGAATGTAATTAACAAGACTTTAAAAAGCGATTAAAAAATCAATGAAAAAAGATGAAGCAATACAACATGGTTTATACAATACCGAATATAACCAAAAAGCATATTTAGAAAAAGTATGTTGGAGTTTATATTTGTTACCACATCGTTTCCAAATCCATCAAAGTGCCTATTTCCTTAATAATAATGCACTATAATATTCATTAATTGAATCAACTGTAACTCCAAGATCGTGCCACCACACTTGGTTTGACAAATCATCGCACCTTAATATATTTTTCGTTATTGCCTCAAAATATATATATATATATATATATATATATATATATATATATATATATATATTTCATTATTTTTTCACTAATAGTGATGATTTGTGACAATCATTATCTTGAACTGTTTTATTATAAGGAATAGAAGGGCCTTCTCAATCACCTGTCATATATAGAGTAGTTAGGTCAGTCATAGTGCTTGTTTGGTTCAAGTAGAGAAAAAAAAAATGGAATCAAATAAAGAAGTGGAGTGGTAACAATAATTATTATTTTTATTGAGTGTTTGGTTTAACAATGAGAATGAATCACTAGTAAGAGGTTCCTTTTTTTTTTTGTTTCCTCTATTTTGAAAGGTACCAAATTGGGTGATTGAATTACCCTTAAGTAAGGGTAATGGTTAACTCATTACTCAAACCAAACAACAGATAATGGATTCAATTAATTGAATCCTTTCCAACCTCTAAAACACCCAACCAAACATGAGCTTAGAATATAAAATAGGAACAACTTTATATCATTGATCTACCCATAATCTAATGGTTGAGAGTTTATCTTTGGGGAATCGAGTATAAATGTCTGAATTTAATGTATTATGGTTGAGAGTTGATCTTTGAGAAATCATGCTTAAATGTCTGAATTTTTTGTGGAATACGTCTGAATCCGATATGTAAATATCTGAATTTCAAAAATTAATTTTCGCTCCTTATGAAATTCGAACTCAATACCTTAAATTCATCCAATAAAGTGATGAATCAATCGTAGATCTAAGAAAAATTGAAATAATCTAGTGTTACCTAATTAGTTTAATTCTACTCTCATCCTTTAAGCCGATTTCAGTGGTCCGAAGACTCCGAACCAATATTCAAGTTATAAATGATAAGGAAGTTGGTGTGTTCGATATTGCTGGTATTGTTTTTCCGCTTTCTGAAAAATTAAATTGTTGAGTTGGATGAAGAAATAAATTATTTGATTAGGTATTTCAGATTACATTTAATATATAGTACTATTCGTGGATGCATTGAAGAATTTAATTATTGAATAAAGTTTTTGAAATTGAACTGTATGAATTTAGGGTTGAACAATTGAACTGTACTTTTAACATATTTTGGTGGAATGGTTGGATTTAATCTTTTAATTTGGTCGGCTTGGGAAGAGATATAAAGTTGGATGGTGATATCGATCAGATATAGATATTGTAATTAAGTTATCAAACTGATATCAGATTTATAATATTTATAGATGAGTTTTTTCCTTTATTTTTTTGGAGGGGTGTGCCCCCCAAAGACAGGCCTTCTTAATCGGTCATTAATAAGTAGTATTATATAAAATCAAATCTTAGATGGGTGAGCTCACCAACCTAGACCATGGGCCTTCTTAATCGGTCATTAATAAGTATTATATAAATCATGAATAATTAATTGCATTTCAAGTTTTATTTGATATTATAAATATAATTTCTATCTTATTTTTTTAAATGAATTATTATTTTATAAAACGTACGTGACTTTATTTTGTATATTTCAGTATTTTTCGTGAATCATCAAATTGTTCTTTTGTTTTCGTGTGTAAACGTTGCAGATGAAAGATGAATAAAATTAAAATAAAAAAATAATTATAAAAGACAAGTGAATATCACATGATAGTTCTTAAAAAATCAGTAGGCAATGAACACAGAGTGATGAAGTTGACCCCTGCCCTTGTAGTTTATTATTGCCATTACAGTCAAATGGAGTATATAGTAAATAGAAGAAAATTTTCTCCATACCACTTTAATAATCCCTTATTTCATTGAGACGTCTTTAGATATAGTCCAATTTTTTAAATTTAAATTGCATTAACATGTGTGAAGATAATATGTATATGAGTTACATTTTTCTAGCTAACACCATTAATTATATTTTCTTAATATGTAAAAAGACAATACAGATTATGAAAGTGAGACGAAGGGAATGAATATGATTTTGTCCTATACTAATACCTCATACAAATAGTTGTAGCTTTTGTTGGAAATTGGTTGTGAGTAACCAATGTTTAATAATTTTTCGAGTACCGAAAACATTTAATTTAGCAGAATTAAATGGGACAGGATCGATCTACGTTCCGAGTAGATGATCGTAGTATATTTATTTACTCAAAACCGATTTCCGGTGAGTGAGAAATAATTGTTTAAAGTTGGGTACTTGAAACATTGAGCTGTGGGAAAAGATAAGTATTAAATAAGATTTAATGCTTATCTCACATCGGAATGTGGATAACATTTATTACAGTATAAAAGCTATTACATCACAGGATGTAATAAAATTGTGTGCACACGTGACGGGTTGCACAGCCCACACGCGCGCGCCGCCGCCGCCGCCCGCCCGGCCCCGGCCCCGGTCCCGTCGCCCGACGCCCGGCGCCCGGTCCCGGTCCCGGCCCGTCCCCGTCACCCGACGCGCGGCCGTGGACTTGGACTTGGATCTTGGCAATTGGTCTTTGGGTGGTCTTTGGGCTGGCCTTTGGGCCTACCCGAAGGAGACGAGGCCCAACTCAGTTGGGCCTACGCGCACGCACACGAAGCCCGCTAGGGCTTGGCCCGGGAGGACCCTTGGTCTCCCAGGAAGCTTCCCACGTAACTGCAGAGCCGTTACTTCTGTAACCGCTGTCGGAGAATTCATGGCAAATTCAAACAGCAGGGCTGTTACGTCCGTTTCTGTCTGTAACTCCCGACACACTTGAATACCATCAATGGTATTAACTCCCCCTATTGATGTGGACTGTGCCCTATAAATAGGACAGCCTCCATGCATCATACTACACCTGAAAACAAGCATTACACTCTTACTCTGCTGCATTCTGCATCGTATAGTTCTGTTCTCGCCTCGTTCCAGTTCGCCGGAGCTCGTTGGTGTGCGGTGCTGCTACCTACGAGACGAAGCCGTTTTATCTTTGGGGACGACACGCCAAACCGAGAGCACTACCGGGGCGTATCTCGTCTTGCGGACAGAGGATCCTCCTCGACTCGGCTATTTTTCTGGTTCTGTTCTATTGTAATTTCAATTCAGTTTTCACCTTGTAATCTCATCTCCTACATTTCTGTGTTCCATTGTACTACGCCCGCGAGCTTATATTCCAACAATCGCAAGACGAGATAAGCTTGCAACGTGGGAGTTTTGAACTTCTAATTGAACATAATATTTTCGAAACCTAATACCTTTGCTGGAGATGTCGACCGGTCCTGCGAACTCCACCGAGGCTGCCAACGCCGTCGCCGCTTGCGCTGCCTCTGCCGCCGCTGCTGCCGCCGCCGCGGCCGCATCAACCGTGGCACCCGCCACCTCTGCCGTTGTTGCCTCCACTTTTAGTGGTGGCCCTTTTGGTGGTCCAACACCGATACCTTTCTTGTTTGGTGCTAACCAAACGACTCTTGGAGGAGATAGTTCCGTGCAAGGAACGGTTGGCCAAACCTCGTTTGGGTCAACGATTGGTTCCACTTCGAGTGGTTCCATGGGGTCCACTTTTGGACGAACGATTGGGGCCTTCGGGACCAACGTGGTGAGCCATGGCAACATGGCGGGATCGGTGCCAATGCAGCCCCCGAGGGCAAATGCAATAGCCGAAAAGCCACCTAAGTTTGGTGGGTCACACTTCAAAATGTGGCAGCACAAGATGATGTTCTACATCACGACTTTGGGCTTGGTCGATTTCCTGTGGGAAGACGAGCCACCTGCGCCGGCGGACAACGAGACCAATTTTTGGGTGCATGCCGCATATGACGATTGGCGCTATGGCGACTATCTTTGTAAACATTTTATTTTAGAAGGTTTAGAAGATAGTTTATACAATGTATACGCCAATGTAAAGACCTCCAAACCACTTTGGGAGGCACTAGAGAACAAGTATCGTAGTGATGATGTAATAGCTAAGTTCTTAGACTTTAAGATGATCGATGGTAGATCGATCATGGATCAAGTGCAAGAATTCCAACTTATCTTGCATGAGTTGGAATCCGAAGGGATGAAAATGCCCGAAGCTTTCATCACTGCGGCGGTCATCGAGATGCTACCGCCAAGCTGGATTGACTTCAAGAGCTACATTATGCAAAACAAAGAGGAGATGACTCTTGAAGGTCTCATGGTTAAGCTGCGCCAAGAATTTGACGTGAGGGAATGTATGACCAAGGTCGAAAACTCACCTCAAATCAAAGCTAACTTGTTGGAGCGTGGTGGCCCATCCAACTCCAACAAACGTGGGCGTCCTAATCCCAAGGACAAAGGCAAAGGCAAAGCCAAAGCTCCTGCTCGCAAGTTCGAAGGGGATCGCTACAACTGTGGCAAACCGGGCCACTTGGCGAAAGACTGTCGCAAGCCCAAGAAGAAGAAGGCGAAGCAAGATGCCAACGTTGTCGAGAAGGACTTCGACGATTGGAACGAGGATGACTTAGCGGCGGTTATCACCGAGGAGGTCAACCTTGTTGAGAACCAAGGTGCTTGGTTTATTGACACGGGCGCAACCGTGCACGTGTGCTCCGACAAGAGGCGCTTCTCTACCTACAAGGCTGTTGAAGGGAGGAAGCTAAGCATGGGTAACCAAGTGTCGTCGGAAGTTGCCGGAATGGGTGATGTGGTGTTCAAGCTTTCATCCGGCACGGAGATAACCTTGAAGGATGTGCTGCATGTCCCGGACATCCGCAAGAATCTCATCTCGGGGTCCATACTAGTTAATAAGGGCTTTAAACTAGTTTTTGAGTCCGAGAAAGTTGTTGTAACCAAGTTTGGAAAGTACCTTGGTAGGGGTTTTCTCACCAATGGGCTTTTCAAGCTTAATGTTCAGCCGGTCAAGCGTGTAACTGGCAAGCCTATCAATGAAAATGCTACTACTTCCTCTTACTTGGTTGAGTGTTGTGATTTATGGCATTGTAGATTAGGACATGTTAATCTAAATGCGATAAAAAGATTAGTAAATATGGATTTACTAAAAATAAACGAGTTTAACACTCAAAACAAATGTCAAATTTGTGTTGAAGCAAAAATGACGAATTCTCCGTTTCATTCTGTGGAAAGGAGCACTAAACCTTTAGAACTAATCCACACCGACGTGTGTGATCTAAAGTTTGTGCAAACTCGAGGTGGTAAGAAGTACTTTATCACGTTTATTGATGACTGCACAAGGTATTGCTATCTTTATCTTCTAAGAAGTAAAGATGAGGCTATTGAAGCTTTCAAGAACTTCAAAACAGAAGCCGAGAATCAACTTGGTAGTCGAATTAAGATGGTTCGAAGTGATAGAGGGGGAGAATATGTTGCTCCGTTTGAGGAATTATGCAACGCTAGTGGTATAATACATCAAACAACTGCTCCATATTCACCTCAATCTAATGGTGTTGCTGAACGCAAGAATCGAACTCTTAAGGGGATGATGAATGACATGTTGATTAGTTCTGGGTTACCCCAGAACATGTGGGGGGAGGCTGTTCTATCAGCCAACTATATCCTCAATAAAATACCACTCAATGGAAGGGACGTCACTCCCTATGAGTTGTGGAAAGGCAGAAAGCCCTCATACAAATACCTTAAAGTGTGGGGGTGTTTAGCCAAGGTACAAGTGCCTCCACCCAAACAAGTCACAATCGGTCCTAAAACAATTGATTGTATCTTTATTGGGTATGCACTAAACAGCAATGCACATCGTTTTTTGGTTCACAAGTCAGACATTCCAACAATGACTGTAGGAATGACGATGGAATCAAATAACGCTGTCTACTTTGAGAATATCGTTCCTTGTAAAGACAAGGGAAAAGAAGAAGCTAGTACAAGCAACGATACTAGAGAAGAAGATACTAGTTCTGAACCTGTTGAGACAGTGCCCGAATCGCGAAAGCGACCAGGCCCTGACCTTGAAGTGTCAGAACCAAGACGTAGTAAACGAGGCAGGATTGCCAAGGACTTTGGTCCAGAATATATCGCCTTCATGCTAGATGAAGAACCTTCATCTATCAAAGTGGCGTTCTCTAGACCAGACGGACTACTCTGGAGGGAAGCAGTCCAGAGTGAAATTGATTCAATCATGCAAAACCACACTTGGGTGTTGGTTGACTTACCTGAAGGTTGTAAATGGATCCTAAAAAGGAAATATAAAGCTGATGGATCAATAGACAAGTATAAGGCGCGCTTAGTCGTTAAAGGATTTAAGCAGCGTGAGGGGTACGATTTTTTCGATACCTATTCACCAGTGACGAGGATTACATCTATTCGAGTGCTTCTCGCGATTGCAGCTCTGCACAATCTTGAGATTCATCAAATGGATGTCAAAACTGCGTTCTTAAACGGTGATCTGGAAGAAGAAGTCTATATGGAGCAACCTGAAGGGTTTGTAGTACCTGGACAAGAGAAAAAGGTATGCAAACTAGTAAAGTCTCTTTATGGACTAAAACAAGCGCCGCTGCAATGGCACTTGAAATTTGACAATGTTATGTTGTCAAATGGCTTCAAAATCAACGAATGTGACAAATGTGTCTACATCAAGAGCACTAGTAATGGGTACGTTATGGTGTGTCTCTATGTAGACGACATGTTGATTATGGGAAGCAACAATCGTATCATTGTTGATACGAAGAACATGTTAAAAAGGAATTTTGACATGAAAGACATGGGGTTAGCTGACGTGATCCTTGGAATGAAAATTCTCAGGACCACTGATGGAATAACTTTGACACAATCTCATTACATTGAGAAAGTGCTCAAAAGGTTTAATGCGTTTGACAAATCGCCTGTAAAAACCCCATTAGAACTCAACGTTCACATGGAGAAGAACATGGGTGAACCTGTCGCACAGGAAGAATATGCAAGGATCATTGGGTGCCTTATGTATATTACAAATTGCACTCGACCTGATCTTGCATGCCCAGTGAACAAATTAAGTCGCTATACAAGCAATCCAAGTAAAGAACATTGGAAAGCACTTGAGAGAGTTTTGAGATACTTAAAGTATACTCTAAACTTTGGAATACACTACACGAGATACCCCCCGGTACTTGAAGGGTACTGTGATGCTAACTGGATATCCGACGCGAAAGACTCGTTATCAACGAGTGGTTACGTGTTCACTATAGGGGGAGGAGCAATCTCGTGGAGGTCTACAAAACAGACATGTATTGCTAGATCCACCATGGAGTCAGAATTCATCGCTTTAGACAAAGCAGGTGAAGAAGCCGAATGGCTACGAAACTTTTTGGAAGATATTCCATGTTGGTCAAAACCCGTGCCGCCCGTCATGATAAACTGCGACAACCAAGCAGCTATTGGGAGGGCGAAAAGTGGGTTGTACAACGGTAAGTCTCGACACATACGTCGACGACCTAAACTTTCGGATTAGACCAACTTTAGGTGAACTTTCGACTGTCAGTTAACTCTAATTTCATCGAAAGTCAAACTCGAGTGATAATTGCAATAAAAATATAAATTTATATATTTTTTATCTTAATTGAAAGTTCAGGTGAAAATTACGAACTTTTTCCAAATTTTTTGTATTTTTTGGCCATAACCCAAAGTTTAATTTATCAATAATGATTTTTTATAAAATTGTCTAGGAAACAATCAAACAAAAAGTTCCATGCTGTTGGAATGGTTATCCAAATTCATTAAAAATGGCTCATCTTTCTATTGTAAACAGCCCACTATTTATTTGAGGTATCAGCCCACTATTTTCTTGAGGTATCAGCCCATTAAAAATATAAGCTAACAAAATTAATTATGGCAAATTGGTAATTCGTTGAATCCATATATTGTGGAGCTAGTCCTTTTGGTATGTACTACTATCATTTATATATCAAAAGAAGTTCAATTTAATGTTTAGTAGGAAAAGCGGTATTTTGTAAATCTAAATGATGGGACATTAATTTGCCGAAAGCTCACAATTTAGAATCCAAAATTGCCAATTCAAAAAATTAAACATGATGTGGTTATTTCATGATGATTTGTAAGTGATTCTTGTGGGCCTGCCTAAACTTCTTTTGAACATTGATGTTGACTCTCTTTAACTTTTTTCTTAAAAAAAAAAAAAGAAGAAGTGATTTTTTATTGTAATTCCGAGTAATTATTAGTGCATCTCTAAATTCTGATATTCTTCACATTTTTTTTAATGGTATGTTATTTTTATAAAGTTGCCGACTAGTATAGAAATGAAATGCCAATTGACGAGATGCTCAATCGAATTCTTTTTAATTTATTGTTTTTCGAGATATTATTTCCCCAACATATAATTTCACAAGATTAATTAGTGTAATCATAGATAATTAGAAAGCCATACATGTGGATATATAAGCTATACAAGTCGTTGGATTTATATTTGCAAATGATTTTTTTAACAGGTTGCTATTGAACTCATTCAAAGTTCGAAATACGATAAAAATCAAAATTTCGTCGTGTTTTAACTTCCTTTCTTTCTTTGGTTTTTTTTTTTTGGTTGTAAAGTCCATTCTTAAGATCTCTTCCCCTAAGGGAAAAAAAATTGTTGACTTTTAACATGATCATTAATTACTTGGAAAAAATTATTAGCCTTTTAATTAAACTCATTCTTGGTAATTCAAAATGTAAAAAGTACGTAGCAGACAAGCTTAAAAGATTTTCGTATTTTAAGCCACAATTGACGTACGACAAACTAAAGTTTCTACTTTAATTTGTCGAATCATTTATAATTTGACTTGATTATTTAAATGTTTTATTAATTACGAGTTTGTAGCGGTAAGAAGTTGCCAAAAACTTGAACGATTTCGGCAAAAAGAATGTTAGAAAAGCTAAAGTCGTATGTTTCCACAACTTTTGACTTCGCAGACACACACATGTTGAGACACACACTGTTGGAATTGTTAGCTGTGTACACATTGGATGTAAACTAAAGTGGAGTAATTAATAAATACCAAAGTTCGGCTCTTGTAAAGGCATATATGGTCCTAAAATATTTGTACATATTGAATATAGGTCAATTTGGACTATCTGAATATGAGAGCATTGACAGTGGGGATGATCTGATAGAGGGGAATCATATTGGATCAAGGAGGCTCAGTGGGATGACATGATAGCTGACCTGATATTTTTAGTTTTAATTTTTATATTTTTCATTTAAATTTAATTACACAAATTTAAATAACACAATTTACTTCAAATTTAAATTGCATTAATTTTAAAATCCTAAAAATTACATAAAAAATTACTTAAATCTTAAAAATTTAAAGACATATCATAAAATAACTATTCCGGCTCTAGAGGTCCGAAATCAAATCACGTTGGAGTTGAGCATGTATCTGTCTATCTCGAAGAATTGCATCTCTTCGCACGTATTCCTCGAAGCAAACCGGTGTTGCTCAAGCACTCTCGGACGAGTCACTGCTAGACGCCCCGTGTCCTGCGTCGTCATCTCTCTAATGGGCAACTTTTTCACCTTCGTTGTCAACAATCATGTTGTGGAGAATGATTCAACACAGCATGATTTTCTTGAGGTTGTCGACGTACCAATCTCGCGCTGGACTTCGAATGATTCCCCATCGAGCTTGAAGCACTCCAAAGGCACGTTCGACATCCTTTCGTGTCGATTCTTGCATCTTCTTGAACCTCACCTTCGTTGGATTGGTCGCCATCGGCAGACTCTTGACGAAGCAGCACCACTCCGAATATATGCCGTCGCACAAATAGTAGTTCATCTGGTAGTTGCATCGGTTGGCCTCAAAGATCACCGGCGCCGCCATTCCATCCAACACGTCGGAGAACAAAGGCGACTGGTTCAGAATGTTGATGTCGTTGTTCGAACTGGCGACACCGAAGAAGGCATGCCAAATCCACAGATCGTGGGATGCAACGACCTCCAAGATTAAGGTGGACTCCCCCTGATCACCGCGTGTATATGCGCCGTGCCACGCCTTTGGGAAATTCTTCCACGCCCAATGCATACAATCGAGACTCTCGAGCATCCCGTAAAATCTGTGTCACGCCTCGTGCATCTAAAGAAGGCGTTGGATGTCCGCCTGCGTCTGACGTCGAACATACTCACCTAAGTAAGCCCGGATGACAGCCTTGCAGAATCTCTTGAGGCATATACGCCCTGTCGTGTCGGCGACCTTGAGATACTCGTCAAAAGTATCTGCACTAACCCGGTGGCTAATTGGCGGATAGCCGCCGTGCATTTCTGCAAAGGCGTGAGAGAGTCCCGACCTCGTGCATCATGGCTCATCTAAAAATAAGTATCTTGACCTTGAACAGCCTCGACGATGCGTAAGAACAACTCCTTCTGCATTCGAAAACGATGTTGAAAAAATGTAGGCCCGTATGTCGGATTGTCGTTGAAGTAGTCTTGCATAAGATGTAAATGAGCAGCCTCACAATCACGGTGGGCATATTATCGGTGACGAACAACACGTTCCAGCGCCGGTTGGGAGTACATTTAAGCAAGCAATTGTTCTGCTCCTGGATCTCATGGATGATTGTCTGCGCTACCTTGTCGGAGGAAGACGACGAATTATCATCGAACCATTCCATCTTTTTAAGAAAAAGAGAAGAAGATTGAAGGAGAAATGAAAGAAGATTGAAAGAGAAATAAATTTGTGTGTGTGAATGAAGAAATGAGTGGATGTATTTATAGAAGAGAAAAAAAAATTAAAAATGATGTTAACGACTATTTTAAATTTTGAATTTTTTTTAATTTTTTTTTAAATAGAGCACGTGCATAGCACGCATTTAAATAACGCGTATTATATATGCACGCGCGTTCGATTTTGGCTATCGGGCCTCCCTCGATTCCCTTGTTCCTGCAGTGGGCGACCCGATTTCGGGGTGAGTCGAGTCCCCCTAACGGATCCCGCTGTGGATGCTCTTACAACACAATGATATTAATTCTTTTTTTATATTCTAACAGTAAACTTTTCATATTGTAAAAATAGAAAAAATATATTTCGTCACTAGGTTTGACATTTTTCTCCCAATAATATCACGCGTTTAATTGTTAAAACTTGTCACAATCTTTCATCTTTTTTTGGCCGATGTCACGAGGCACAAATGCGACATAAAATCTAATCTGTCACGCGGGTTTTCTTATGTTGAAATATATATGTCTTGGTGTATTATTAAAAAAATATTGAAACACTGCATATCAATTTATCAATAATCGAAGAACGTGACTTTACTAAAAGCAGCTCAATATTTCGTAAGGATAATAATTATAATAATGAACGCCATTTCAATTATAATAACACACGTCTACTTTTAGTTAATGGTACGCAAAAAGCAAAACCAATCAAGATATGTAAAGCACCCTAATAACACTACTTTTACAAAAATAACAAACACAACCAAAACGTTCCTATATTGGCGGCTGTCTTTTTGTCTTCCAAGTTAACCTCTGGCCTTTTTGCAATTAGTTTTTTCATTTTGCTCATTTTTCTCTCGACTGTTCTCCTGTGAGACCGATTCTTGTCCAGAGAAGGTGCGGTCGTGCCTGACAATACGAATAGGGAGTGAGGGCAGCTTTGGTGAAGCCGCGATAGCAACCAAGGGCGCGGCTACGGAGTGCACATCTGTACTGAAAAACTAATACTATTATAAAAATATTACTTTTTTCTTATAAATGATTACTTTTTATTACTACAATAATTACTTGATAAAACAAAAAATATAAATTCTCGTGAGTAAAAATAATAATTGTTGTGAAAAAGATAACCTTTGACAAATATTATCTTTCTTCATGTTGATTATTATTTTTCATCATAACAATAATTACTTTGAATTATTCGGCCTATGACTCACGCCCCAGTCCCGATCCGATCCATCCCACTCGTACACTTAATCTCACCCATTTTTTTTGTCTTTTTCTTTATGCTTGTATTGAACCTTGACACCACAAAATCTCGTCTCTTAATCATTCATTTTCAATTGATAAGCTGATAGTTTGAGTTAACGTTAGTATGTGATTGTATTTTTTAGTTTTTTATTAATAAATAAATAAAATTGTTTGAACGTTAATATAATAAATAAATAAATATAATAGCATTACTCAACCACAAATATACTAATGTTCAATATACTCAGCTGGCAATGATCGAATATGTCGAGCATTAGTGCATTTATCGTTAATACTCAACATGCTCAACTTGCATTGGTCGAGCATGTGGAGCGAAATTCGTGATTTCAGTAAACTTTGTGATGTAAGTAAGAATAATTTTATTCTTTCAAACTCAAAATAAGTACTCCATTAACCCTATAAAACAAGTTCATTTTTATAATTTTTTCATAGTAAATATTTTATATTTTATTTTTTATCTTGGTAAAAACAACCATTGAAACCCTATAGAATATTATCCAGTTTTTCCTTCCCGAAGAATGCAGTGATCGGCTTCTAAGCCTACTTTTCATGCTCAACAACTATATCTAATACTCCCTCCGTCCACTAATTCATGACCTAGGGGAGGAAACACGGGTTTTAAGAAAAAATATATTGTTTATTAGTTGAGTGGATAAAAAGTGTATTGTTTATTGGGATCCATTAATTAAAAAATGTATAAATAGCTACTAAAAATGGGTAGGACATGAATTAGTCACTACAAGAAACTGGACAATCAGCGACGGAATTTTCCGTCGCTAAATCCAAATTTTCCGTCGCTAAAAGTGATCAACGACGGCGACCGCGGGTCGCCGTATTTGTGGTCGCTAAGTTTTTTACCGACGGAAATTGTGTCCGTCGCTAATTTACCGACGGAAACAACGACGGCGCGGCCGTCGGCGGTAAAAAGACGACGAAGGCGTCGGCAGAAATCAGCGACGGAAATAGCGACGGAAATTTCCGTCGCTATTTAGCGACAGACGGAATTTCCGTCGCTATTCAGCTACCCAACGTTAACGACGGATTAAAATTCCGTCGCTATTCGGCCGCACTGTTTTTAGCTACGAACCACGATTCCGTCGCTAAAAATTAAAAAAATAATAAAAAAAATTATAATTTACCATTCCTAGTTATCGACGTCCTGTTATTATCAATATATCAATCTCCAAAACACCAAATATGTAAAATATTAAAATTTAAACTGACATTCAAATCTTCATAACATAACATAAAATATCCAACTGTTCAAAAACATAATAGAAACATTCAAGTATTCAAATACAAAAACACAAACATAATAGTGAAAATGATGGTCCAGAGGGTGGAGTCGGTCCAGGTGGAAGCCTAGCCAATATCTGCTCGAACATACGCTGTTGAGCCTCAAATCGAGCCTCGGTCTGCTCATCTTTCTGCCTCATCTCCTCTTTCTGACGTTCTATCGCCGCTAAGGCATCCTGCAACTGCAACTCCACATCCACAAGTCGTTGTGGATTGACAGTAGGGCCCTGAAACTGAGATGTACCACTCGACTGCTCACTACTCCTATAGCTGGCTGCAAGTCCACCAAATCCAAACATTCTCTTCTTTTTGTCGAGTCCACTAACAGCCTCCACGTACACCTTGTTCATATCGATCTCTGGCGGATCAGAATCATCATCCACATGCTGACTCTGAGAAGCAACTAATTCATCCATTCTTTCCTACAATATAATATATATAAAAAAAAGAGTTATACTTAAGAATTAGAGCAATAAAAATAATACTTAAACAAGTACTTAATATTTTACTACTTACTGCAATCTTGCTCCATTCTTGCTCTAGCCAAGGTCAATCCTCCAATCTGCATGAGCTTCATACCAACAAAGACATCCTGACAAGCCAAAATATTAGTATTAGTCCTATAGCAACGTGTCATTGTAACATTCAATTTTGTCACACATATTACTCCAACATCATCTATACAAGTGAAGTATAAGTTCCAACACATAACCAACTGTACTGCGCTAACATCAAGTACACTAAGCAAAAAGAAGTCTTAATATAATGAGAACTCAGTAATAGTAGAAAATATAGCCTAAAAAAGAGTACAAAAATTGCATAAAAAGAACGAGCATTTGCACCACAAGCTATATATTAGCTGGAGGAATACTCATAATTAATTAGAAATTAAACCAACAATCAAAATATTTTATAGTCAAATGCATTGTGAAAGAAGCTTGGACCTAATAAAGCACCATCGAAGCTTGTAACATGACCATGCTCATCTAAAGTTTAATTATTTTCACTATGGCTACCATTTGAGCCATAGTAGCAAAAAAAAAAGATAATTAATGACATGAAAACTTACTTGTTTTTTACTCGTTCTTTTCTCTTGTTGTCCTCGACTAGTTTCTTTATTCCTCAAGAATCAAGGATGGAGTGGTATACTACAAATAAGAATTAATCCAAATCAACAAAAGAATTATCTTAAAGCAAAAAAATATAACCAACATTTAAACCAAAATGTAATTATTTTGTAGTCATGATTGAACAAAAATCTAATTATTATGTAACTCAAAGTGGAAAACTAGTTCAACTTTCTATTGCTTCTTCTTGATCGACGCTTATCATTTGAGACATTGAATGAGCTACAAATACACACACTATGATAAAAAATGAAACAAAAGCACGAGTAGGGAATTGACCAAATTAATCAAGAAGTAAAAGATAGATTTTTTTATCCACTATAGAAGTCATCCTCAAATCTCAAACCAACCCACCCCACCCCACCCCACCCCACCGGGGCCATCCCATAGAAGTAAAGGTGGAATTAAAAAACATTTAGTTTAAGATATACTGGAGCATATATACCATACGCAATGGATGAGAATTCTTAATGCATTTGAAAATCGTGAATAAAAAATACAGTAATTAAAGTAGCTAGAAAATGAACTTCAGCGGCGGAGATGAGTATTTTGAAGAACAATTTTGACCTGGAGATGAGTATTCGGCAGCAGCGGCGGAGCTCTTCAGACGAGAACAGAGGAGGACGGCCTCCGGCGGCAGTCTCCGGCGCACGACACTCTCCGACAGCAACAATCAGCAACTTGGGATTTAAAAAGTTTACAAATCGATTCTTCAACCGAATTCCCCTTAAAAAAAATACAAATCGGTTCTTCAACCAAACATTCAAAAATTCAACCAAACATTCAAAAATTAAACTGAAAGCTTACATTGATGGACGATGTCGACGGTGTGGTGGCGGAGTCGGCGTCGTGGCGGAGAAGAGAGCCTGCCGGCAGAGGAGCGCTACAGACGAAACAGAGGACGGCGGCTGCGAACCTTCACCGGGAACAACTCAGCGGGAAATCGGCCAGATCGACGGCGTTCTCCAGCGGCGCGCAGGTTCGGCGAGCTCCAACGGCGGCGTTTGTCCGATTTGAGGAAGAGGCGTCGATTTTGGAGAATGAAGGGGCGGCGAGCTCTTTTACAAATATGAATGAATTTTGAAGAAGGGGGAAACCCGTGGCCTAGTTTTATTAGGGCCCACCGACGGAAACACCATTCCGTCGTTATTTTTAGTGTATAACGTCTGTCCGTCGTTACCGCCGTCGTTAAATCAACGACGGACACTATTCCGTCGTTATTTCCTTTAAAATTCAGAAAATAAAATTTAAAAATTGAAACAACGACGTAATGATTTCCGTCGTTAATATGTGCCGTCGTTAATCCGTCGTTGTTTCCGTCGTTGATTGACCGCAAAATTAACGCGCTATTTTCCGTCGTAATTCCGTCGGTAATTCCGATGGTATATCAAAGAACTCATTTCTGTCGGTATTCCGTCGGTAATTCCGTCGTAGAATAGAGACGGAATAATTTCCGTCGGTAAATCCGTCGGAGTCCGATAGATTTTCTTGTAGTGAGTGGACAGACCAAAAAAAAAAGTAGAACATGAATTGGTGGACGGGAGGAGTATAATCTTTGACTAAAATTTCATTGAAAAGATCAAAGTTGCGATTTGCAAGGAAATGTAGGAGATAAATATAATACATAAAAATCAAAGGCAATAGCTGTGCCTAAGAACATAGAGAGCTTTTCCCTTAAGAGAAAACATTACGGAGCTAGTCTAAAATAAAAATAGTGGAGTATTTAATTAATATCGAAATCAAGTAATGGCATATACGATGATCGTTAGCATAGTGAAAAATTTAATTTTAGTTTTAATTTTCAGAAATAGGCATGAAAATAAAACCAAATAACTTGAAAACATGCATGAAAATCAAACCCAACAAGGCAACAACTTGATACTCTGATTCATGTTCATTTAATTATTTGAAGCTTGTGACTTGATAAGCATCTAGTAGGAGCTTAAACATAATAATTTTTGTTCAATAATAATCATATAAGTTATAACTCATCTCTAGTTGGAGCTCAGTAAGTAAAAATGAAACAAATTAACAAGTACATAAATATTAAACTATATAACTAGACTCGATAAACAATCAAATAACCACGGAGTGCATAATTTCAAAACTCAATATCTTTTGGAACAAGCTTGAATAACTATATATATTCAATTCTACTAGACTCATTTAGAGCCCTATCTTCGAATTAAGCAGATATCAAGTCCATCACAATCATTCAGAAAGAAGAACAATGATTAAAGTAAGAGTAAATGAATTTGAAATTCATTATGGAACGAACTCACACGAAGAGTGTAATATTTTTTTTTCTTTTTATCTTTTGAGAGCAAATGTGTGCATTCAAGCTAATCAATCTGCAAACAGTAATTATTTCATGAGATAAAATAAAATATAGAGGCAACGTTTTGCGTGACAAACGCAAATGGGCAGGCACGGTCGAGCCCACTCAGAACTCAACTAGTAATAAATAGTGATTTGAAACCATGTGACAAACTATGATTTGTACTGATTTTAGGATTATGATTAGCAATAAATATGAAACAGCAAGTCTCACACGCTTTCACGTTCCGGCTTCAGTCAATCGATTATTCACTTTTAAAAAGCGCACTTCAATTTCAACATGTGCTCTCTGCTCTTGCATTTATGTTCTTGTTTCGTAAAAAGCGTGTTCTTGGGAGAATATTATGTTAGAGCATCAACAACCGTGAGCTTTGTTGGGTGCAATAGAAGTGCAATGGTATTGCACCCACTTGGATGCAATGGATTTAATTTTTTTTTTTTTTGCTTGAAAAGTGGCGCGTGTTGCCACCGCCCCTCCTTCGCACCCGGTGCGCCCGCTTGCTCCCTCTCCATCGCTCCCGGGTTCGGCAACGCTGGCGGGTGCGATAGGCCGGGCTCGATCCCGCCATTGCACCCGCCGTTGTTGATGCTCTTATACATTTGTGTCAATTTCCGTTCATGTGTTCTATTTGGTACTTTGCACGATGTTTAATTATATACTCCCTCCGTCTCTGAAATAAGTTTCTCTTTGAGGACGGCACGGGTTTTAAGGAAAAGTGGAGAAAATGTGTTATAATTAGTATTGGGAGTGGTGAAAATGTGAAAAAGTGTTATAATTAGTATTGAGAGTGGTGAAAAAGTGAAAAGTAAGAATAAAATAAAGTATTATTAGTGATGGGTAGTTGTCCAAAAATGGAACGAAAGAAAGAGAAACTTATTTGGGGGACGCCCCAAAAAGGAAAAAAGAGAAACTTATTTCAAAGACGGAGGGAGTATAGATTACTACATTTTTGCAATGGGGATCGTTTAACAACAGTAGACTTTTAGGGTGCGTTCACTTTTATGGATGAGAAAATGATGGATAACAAAAATTTATGTTTTTAAATGCCTCCTTTCTTATTCCACATTTTACACAAAAGAGAAGTTCACCATTTTTTCTTCCCTATTTTCACTTCAAGGATGGATAATATTATCTCTCTATTTTGGTGTGATAATATTATCCCTCCTTGAAGTGAAAATAAGGAAGGAAAAATGGCGAACTTCTCTTTTGTGTAAAATGTGGGATAAGAAATGAGACATTTAAATGCATAAATTTTTGTTATCCTCATTTAGAGGAATAAAAAGCAAACACACCATTAGAAGATTAATCTGAAACTTGCTCCGTTTTCAATGTGAAATTTTTTCTGAAGATGTGAAACACTACTTAGTTGCAAGCATGTCATACTCTTGTTTGCTGAGGTGAAGGCTCGACTATTTCTAGTAAATGCTTTATTTCCAATCATTTTAGTTGAGGCTGAGTCGTACCATTGGAAATAATTAAAGATAAATCTTGAAAATACGCTCAATCTATTCAATCAAACTTAACATGAGATTGACTATCTGAAGGAGAAACTTCAACCAATAGAATCTAGTAATGTTGATGAGATAAAAAAGATCATGAAAGATAACTCCGAAGGATCCATTGAATGATGATACGATCAGCTGATGCAAAGCGAAGTTCTGGGAAGACAGAAACCACAACGCTCAACCAATTTTCCTTAAAGACTCGTTTGTTCACCCAACAAATCAACTCAAGTCAAGGAGAGCACAAGAAAATCAAGTTGGAGCAACAGAAAATCAGAAAGATGATGCTAATATCAAAATAGATAAATAGATAATCACAACTGGCATTCAGAGAATCCTTCTCACCAACGTCAACACCAACTGTTGGCATTTCCAAGATAATGAAACCAACCATTGGAATATATTGCAAAAATTCAACAAGTGATATCATCATTTAAGGGGGAACTTCAAACGAAAGAAGTCAAGTATACAGCTCACTGAAAATATCTCAAGTTGGTCCAATCAACATTGCTTCTTCAGGAAAGAAGGAGCATCGGGGATCATCATGCTGAATATATCCAACAACTGGTACCTTCAATGATCCAACTGGACAGTATGAAGCTGTGAAGACTCCATGTTGAAGAATGATGCTCTAAGAAAATCAACATGGAGCTCATAAAGGGATAAAAGCTAAATCAAAGAAATAAACTTCACAAGATCGTGCTAACAAGATGAACTCTTCCCAACAACCTCAGAAGTACACATCTTACATCAAGAGGGAATATTATTAAGCTCGATGTCAACTCAACCGCTACAACTCAAGTTGCTTATGCTGAGGAATTCAGAAAGACCTATTCAATGTTCAATAACAAGCAACCTAATTTCAAGGAACATCGGCTCATCAACAATCATAATTGTAGAGAAAATTTTCTTCACTAACAACTGAAATCAATTAGCATACCAACACTTGGTATCATGCAAACGAAATCTCAAAGCGTGAAGATGAAGATAAACTTCAAGATGTTGAATCAAGAATTAGCAGAAGTATACCAGCTCAAACTACCACATCGACAGTTGGTATCAATGAAGTTGAAGATGAAGTTGAAGTGATGAGCATCCCTCTGATCTTACCTGCAGACATTGCCTTAAAACCAGAGGGAACAACATCAACAATGTAACCAGCTCAAGCCTCAAGCTAACAATGCAAAAGCTCCATCAATGCAATATTAGTTTGACAAACTTATCGATCAAGCTGATCTGCCTGGCAATCATCACATTTTCAGAAACTGATGTTCAGGCCCTAGCTGCGACTGATCAGTCAACTAAGAAAAGACCAATCAAATAGACAAAAATCAGAGAACCTAAAGTGACTCCTCATCAGCCAGACTAGTCGACAAACTGATCAGCATGCTGATCAGTTAAGATGATCAAACTAAAGACAATGTTATGAATAATGTTGAAGCAAGTGGCAACACATGCTGATAAGTCACCTCTATAATGCAAAATGTACAGTTTGATAAGCTCAACAATTGACGACTAAAGTGGTATCTATTGATTACTACATTAGCAAACTAGTTTAAATTCAGACTTATTTATGAGTACTCTTAAATGCAAATATACATTTGAATATTTGAATTTATTGTTACTAAGTGTCATGAATTCCATTATCTCTAGGTTGTTTCACATAAATTGATTTGACATGTTGCATATGTATTTAATCTGAAGGTTTTCTTTTCGAAAATATCACTACTAATTTCATGACATAAAGCAAATATTGTCTTGAAAATCACATAAGAGTCTAATTTAGCCATTGACTAAGTCAAATCTTATTGAGACTGCATACATAATTCTTCAAAATGCATGGCTAAAAAGCTGGCGTATCACATCTGAGAAAACATAAAGAAAAGATAACAGACGTGTGAAGAAAGGCTTTGGCGTAGCCACCGCCACTTGCAGAGTGTTTTCTACACGCATTACAAAGCCTCATGCTGTAAATACAAGAGCTTAATTTTTCAAAGACATATCACTTTTGAAAAGCTCCATGCATTCTCCAAACATAATTTCTTCCAAACTATCATTCTCCTAAACTCATCAAAAGTATCATTTCCTTACTAAAGCCAAATCCTTTAACGCAAACATTCATCCACTATGGGGTTTGCAGATCACCCAATGGAGAAATTGTAGATGCAAATGCTCATAGAGAGGTTGCACCCTCTTACTGTCATGCAAATGTGGAAAAGGACGATCTCGACTTGTGTTATCATCTCTAGTACTTACGTCTTCTATTTCATGAACTCCAATCCATTTAGATGAACAAGTAATTAGGAAGTGATTTGTATAATGGAATGAAATGGTGATTCCTACCTTGCTTCCATTCATTTGCTTTGTATATTTTCTTTGTAGGAATCACCATTCCATTTGGAATTACCGTTCCTACATTCATGGGAATCACCATTCCTTCCACTTACTTTGGTATTAGTCATTTCATTCCATTCTTAATCATTCTAAATTTAAGTTTTGACATGTATATTTGTATGAAACATACATTATTATTATTATTATTATTATTATTATTATTATTATTATTATTATTATTATTATTATTATTATTATTATTATTATTATTATTATTATTATTATTATTATTATTTAACTCAAAATATAAAAAGTATTTTTCTGAATTAAAAAATATTTTTTTTAAGAAAATAAAATATTATCAACTTTATATAAGCAACAATCTAATATATAGATTGAAATTGATGCAACACATTACATAATCATATACAATATGATTCTATGTATTTGTGAAATTTATAGATATATATTTTTTTACTTAAATAATTTTATTTTTAAATGAAAATTGATATGCTTACGGTTTAAATATGTGTATAAAAATAATACTTTGTGAAATTTATGCTAAATTTTATGGACTCCTTAATACTATTTAGTCTTAACACAAGTAAGTATTAATTAATTCAAACGTAAGTTCTATAAAGTTAAAGAAGAAAATTAGAATTACAAGTACTTAAATCTATCTATCGACAATCGATTTTTTTTTTTTTACTTTTAGCAAAAAAATGTATATCCTATAGAACTATATTTCACATCTACAAAATTACCATTTTAATTTATATTTTTGCAAATGTTATTCGTGAAATAGATCAATAAAATATTTATCTACTCAATTATATTTATAATTTTGTTAAAAGGTAAATTAGTAAAATAAAATAATTTCATTCAATTCATAAACTTTATTTCTAACTATCAATCATAAGAATGGAATCAAACAAAGAATTACAATTTCATTCCTTTTTTTTTTTTTTTTGAGAATCCACAATTCCATTCATTTGGTATTCCTTGTACATACCAAGCATAGGAATCACCAAAGTTTGTCATTCATTTTCCATCTTCATTCCATTCCACACTCATTACATTCCATTATACCAATCACCTACAAAGTTAACTACTGAAATCTTAGAATAATTGAATTTGGTGGATATGCAAACTTTTGTCCCACAATAAAAACATGAAGTTACTATAAATACTTAATTAATTTTGGAGAACAATTGTTAATAACCATGCGTCCTATAGACATTTTCCTTTTTGAATCGTCATGCCTACCTTGAAACATTTTATTTAACAAAATTTTTACCCTTTATTCACTTTTCCAACTACCACATTTTTTTTAATATATTAATAGTATTAAATAAAGAAATTTACACTTAACATACTAAATACTATAGTCCAAAAGTTATTTAAATTTCTTAGTTCAAAATTTTTGTCTCAAGATAAATGAGACAGATGAAGTAATTATTTTCTATTAGACTGTATTTTAAATACATACGTTGTATAAATTGAAAGTAACATAACTACATAAGGAGCACAAGAATATATAAAAATGAATATCTAAAATGGAATTTGTACTCAAAATTTGAGGTGCAAGGAGTCGATAGTGATAGAACATTGATAAATAGAGGACGATAGATAAGTAAATAAAGGGGTAATAAATGAGCATCCGGCTCGAGGCGTAACGCATTTTTTTACTAATTTCAACGACTAATGCAACCTGCTCACCAAATCTATCAGAAATTGACGTAAGATGTGGCAAAGATACATAACGTGGTGGTGTGTGTGTTTGGGGGGTGGGGACCAACTGTGCGTCTGTGTGCATTAATAAGAATAATTAATAATATAATTGGAGATAAAAATATTTTTATATTTTGAAAATATATACTATGTTAAAAAGAGCGAGAGAGATAAATGAATATACTCATTCGTCTCATTCTTCTTATTTTATTTCTTTTCGATACGAGAATTTAAATATATATATATATATATATATATATATATATAAATCAGTTAAAATAAATAGAACTCATTTTGAAGGGTTATTATTACTCTCTTTGTCCCAGCTAAGTTGATCAATTTCTTTACGACACGGAATTTAAAAAATTAGTATTTTAAGTGTGTTTGATAATAAAATGAATAAATGATTAGATGTTTCATGGCTTATATTTATTCCATATCAAAAAAATTGATCAGCTTAGTTGAGATGACCCAAAATAGAATATTGATCAATTTAATTAGAACAAAAGGAGTACTTTTTATGAAAATAAGACAAGAAGAATGAAACGACAAAAAAAAAAGAAAATGAGACAAGAAAGAAAAGGAGGGAAGTGTATTATTTCTTAAGTGATAGGAGAGACAGTTATGCATGAGTCACAATGACATTTGATATAAATAATGAGTTATGTATTGATTTTCATTTTAGAAAGTGGTCTATTAAAATGGGATGTCCAAATAAGAAAACATGTCCCATTCAATTGGGACAGAGAGAGTATATATTTTGTATCAAGATTTTTATATATGTCATGCAATTTACAATTTGAGACTCTTTGCTTTCCCCAAATATCTGAAACTTGTATTCCTATTTTACCCTACGTGTATTTTGCTTTGCAAGCCCTCTATCATGTGTCGCGTTCTTAGGGCACCACATGCAAACAATGTGTGGTCTAAATTTGGTACTACATACTACTTAATGATACGGTACTAGCGGAACCAACTATATATATATATATATATATATATATACACACAAACACACACACACACACATATATATAGCAGTGGACTAAAATAAAAATACTTCTTAAAATATAAAATATGAACAATTTTCAGCCATTAGATCATCAAGATCTACGGTTGATTTATCACCTTGTTGGATGAATACATGGTCCTGAGTTTTAATCCCATAAGTATCAAAGTTCATTTTTGAAATTCAGACATATACACAACAAATTCTACATAATTCATAATTTTTCATACTATTTCTCTAAGATTAAATCTCAACCATTAAATTATGATTAGATCAATGGTGTAGATTGTTCGCTATTTTATTTTAACACGCTGCAAGTGTACGGGTGCAATTATGTACAGTAGCAAGCAATGTCGTATTCCACAGAGACTGAATTTATCAATTCCTATCCTAAATTATTCTACTCTATCTGGACAAACGAAATTAAGAGTTTTGTTTTCAAAAATAAATAAATAAATAACAGGAAACAAAGTAAATCAAGCTGTGAAACAAAGAAACAGAAAAGAGAAGATTTCCCAAGGCAAAGGTTTCAACAGATTCTCCTAACTAACATGTTCAATTCAATTAATAAGATGATTCCTAAGACAATCTCTAAGCTAGTCCATACCCACTCCCGTGGCATACAAACCGTTGATTACATGCAAGGCTACCATCCATGGATCGCACTTCTAACATGTAACTACTCCTAAAAGTTCCTAGGATTAACGCCCTCACAGTTATCAATTCCCTTCAGAATTAAAATAAATGTGTTCTATGTTCTTAGTTCAGGTAATAATTATCATCTCCCGATCTCAAATTAAAACCTATGATTATGCTAAATTGGTGGCCAATCAATAAAGCAAACAATTGTAACAAGAACATAAAAAGGAAAAACAATCTCAATTAATTGAATCAAACAGTCAGAAATTCAAATCATGTCTACTCCCTAAACCCTGGGAAAAGGGGATTCTAGCCACACATAGACATATGAACTAGAATACAATTCTCAATAAAACAAATAAACATCCACAAGAAAAACCGTAGTAGAATTGAGAATCTTCAGTTCTTGCTCTCGCTCCGTTTTCCGTCTCTCTCAGCTCTCAGGAAAAGTAAAATATGATACAAAGTGATAAAAGATTGCAGAGAATAAGTTCTTGGGGAGTATTTATATGCCCTAGGTCAAGTAGCTCTCAAAAATACCCAAAATCGCTAAAAAAATGAATTTTGTGCGGAAAAACGGCGACTCGCGCGGCCGCGCCTCCAGCCCGCGCGAGGAAACAGAACTTCTGACAACTTTGCGCAGCGATTTTGTTTTGGCTCGTTCTCCCTCATCCGAGCTTCGATTTATGATCCGTTTGCGCTCACGAACTCCTATCGAGACGAACTACAACTTGTATTTCAGCTAATTCTTCAAAATTCTGCTTCATTATTTCTGAAAATTCGTTCAAACACAAGCAAGTAACAAGTTCTTGACCATAAACGAATATAAGCTCAAATAGACCATCAAACACACAAAATCCTCACAACTAAGAATCAAAAATGACACACCAAGAGGTAAAAATGCATGTTTATCACCAACCTTATAGCATTCTTATTCAAATCTATCCTCCACCTTCCACAAAACCAAATTTTTTAATATGTAATCCACCACAACACAACAATTATTTCTCATGATATTATGACTTTCTAATGCATCCTACGTACCCATTTTTCCAATTTTCTCACTTTTTTTCTTTCTTTTCTTTCCTCTTTTCTCTTTTTTTTTTTATTTTTTTTTTAATTTTGAATGACTTGTAGGGTACTAGGATTTTCAATTTAAAACCACAAAACATAACTCATGATCATTCATCTCCACAACCCAATTATCTCCTATCAAATAATCTCCAAGCTCCCACCCATAGTTAAATCAAAGAATAAGGAAAAATAAGGCTCAAAGGGGGTGAACTAGGATCATATAAAGATATAGGACAAATAAGGGATAAATAGGCTAGCAAAGATGACCTTCTATCATCTCAAAGTTATTAAGCACACTATGTGACATCGAGGGAGAAACCAAGACAAGTTCTAGTGAGACACAAGCATGCTCGAACAATCACTCAAGAATAAGAAATAAGACTGTAAAAATAATGGCAGTCAAGGCTCAAATCTCACAACTTATTTCATTGATTGCAAGCACACAGAGACCATGCTTATCATTCATCATTCATGCTCAATCTCAACAATATCGACACAAACGCATTCAATTTCACAAGTTTTAAACAGAAATCATCATGAACCAGTTATCCAAACAATCTCTACACTACTCACATCATCATCAAGGTAACATCACAGAGAAACTACCAAGGCAAGACTAAAACAAACTCAACGACAAAACAAAAACAATCAAAACAAAAAGTGCACCACAAAGACACATCCCCCCAAACTTATTCACCACTAAGGAGAATAAGTTTGAAAATGATTTGTGGGGCACGAAAACAAAAAAACAAACAAAAAGGAACAAACTAACCAAAAATTGGGTTGCCTCCCAATAAGCGCTATTTTTAACGTCGTTAGCTCGACAGAACAGTAAACTCTTCAAGGTGGCTGGTACAAGCAGTGCTGCGAACAGCTGTTCCATGCTCCACTCTTGCCAGCCAAAATGCCTCCTTTCAACTTCCGATCACCTGGGTCCTGCCAAGAAAAAGGATCCGTATCAAATGTATTAAAAACATCAACACTTACCGTTCCCGGATCCTTTGCTTTCTTGGGCACTTCGTCCTTGTGGATGCGGTATGGTTCATAGACATAGAAAGTTTGGCTCTCATCATGCACTCGCAGTGTGAGCTCTCCTTTCTCCACATCAATTAAAGCTCTTCCCGTTGCAAGGAACGGACGCCCCAAAATCAGCGGGATTTTGTTGTCATCTTCAATGTCTAAAACCACAAAATCGGCAGGGAGAATGAAATCCCCCACCTTCACGAGCAAGTTCTCCACAATTCCACGAGGATAAGTGACCGACCTGTCCGCCATCTGTATCCTTATTGATGTCGGCTTCAACTCTCCAATAGCCAGCTGATTGAAAACAGATAACGGCATGAGATTTATGCTCGCCCCCAGGTCGCAGAGTGACCTTCCGAAATGCTGGCCTCCAATAATGCAGGAAAGTGTGAAGCTGCCCGGATCTTTAATCTTCGTCGGCAGCTTCCTCTGCAAGATTGCGCTGCATTCTTCATTGAGATTTACCGTCTCAAACTCTCCCAACTTCTTCTTTCGCGAGACTATGTCCTTGAGGAATTTGGCATACTGCGGCATCTCTAGTAACATCTCCACCAACGGGATGTTGATGTTCACCTTCTTAAAGATCTCTAAAAACTTAGAGAGCCGCTCTTTCATCCTTTCTTTCTTATGGCGTTGAGGGAAAGGTATAGTCACAGTTGCTGGCGAAGTAGATGTCTGCTTTTCATCCTTCTTTCTGCCAGAAACCTCAACAGTGACCTCCTCAGCTTTTTTCTCAATCAGCCGTGCACTCTCATCTTTTGCCGTCATGACCCCTTCCTGTGTAGTCCCGCTCGGCAGATCAACCATCTTAAAATGACGTTGGGGAAACGGCATCCACCCTGGAGGACGCAGATGAGGTGGGAGTCGTCGACCTTCCTCATGGACTCTCCACGATAGCTCTCCTCTCTCCATCTCACGAGATCCATGGCTACCTTCAGAGGTGACTTCACTCTTTACTCCAATGGCCATGCACTGCTCCTTTGGATTCACCTTGGCATTGTTCATGAGATTGCCCGACTGTTGGAGTTTGTTGACGGCAGTGGCTATTTGACCCAATAGGGTCTCGAACATCTTCATTTGAGTCCCCACAGCAACAGCATTGGACTCTAGCTTTTCCATCCTCTCGTCTGATTTGGATATGAACTTCATCAGCAGCTCTTCCAAATTAGGCTTCTTCTCCTCATTGATGACTCCATTGGTGACAGAGAAGCCTGGTGGAGCCTGAAGCGCATTATTCGGATTCCCATAAGCCAAATTGGGATGTGGACGCCCTCCATGATGAAACTGCTGTCCACTATTGTATCCACCCTGTTGCCCATGCTGAAAGTTCCCATAGTTTCTGTCATTGATGTAGTTGACGTCTTCTACGCCTGTCGGGATCTCTACAGCTGGCTCAGAATTGCCAATAGTCATCGCATTGATCTTCGAGTTCATCTCTGCCAGCTGAGTCAAAATCAATGCCATAGGGTCCGAACTGGAGGTAGCAGCAACTTTCTTCAAGTGAACTCTCTCGGATGGCCATTGATAGCTCGTGGTGGCCATGCTCTCAATGATCTCCATAGCTTCAGAACTCCCCTTCTTGAGCAATGAGCCCCCTGCAGCTGTATCCATGAACATCCTGGTGCGCTCTCCACAAGCGTTATAAAACATGACCACCAGAGTCCCCTCATCAAAGCCATGGGACGGGCACTTCCTCAACTTTTCCTGGTATCTCTCCCATGTCTCTGCTAGTGTCTCTCCATCGAACTGTTGGAATTGGAGGATCTCCATCTTTAACTTCAATGTGAGCCCGGGAGGATGGAACTTCCGCAGGAAAAGATCCGCCACATCCCCCCATACCGGATTAGCTCCCAGCTGCAAAGTTTGATACCATGACTTTGCCTTATCCCGGAGTGAGAATGGAAAAAGGCGGAGTCGTATGATGTCATCTGGGACTCTGTTCATCTTGACGGTGCTGCACAACTCCAAGAATTGCGCCAGATGCGCATTTGGGTCCTCCACGGCTTTACCTCCATACTGGTTTTGCTGCACCATCGTGATCAAACCAGTCTTGAGCTCAAAATTATTTGCGTTGACTCTTGGAGGCTCGTAATACTGATACTGCGGAGTGAATGTCTCATTGATGGGAAGCTGGTTCCGAGCCTCGTGGTTTTCCTGCGCCTCAATCAAACGCTGCAGTTGCTCCTTGAGAGCACGAACTTCTTCTACGGTAGCCATAGAACTACCTAGCAAACTTCAGAACCAAAAATAAGGACCACAGGACAAATAAAGAACAGAATTTAAATAAACAGAAATAAAAATCCAGATTAGTATCAAATAATTAACAGAAAGTACTGATAAAATCAGTCTCCGGCAACGGCGCCAAAAACTTGTTCGCTATTTTATTTTAACACGCCGCAAGTGTACGGGTGCAATTGTGTACAGTAGCAAGCAAGGTCGTATTCCACAGAGACTGAATTTACCAATTCCTATCCTAAATTATTCTACTCTATCTGGACAAACGAAATTAAGAGTTTTGTTTTCAAAAATAAATAAATAAATAACAGGAAACAAAGTAAATCAAGCTGTGAAACAAAAAAACAGAAAAGAGAAGATTTCCCAAGGCAAAGGTTTCAACAGATTCTCCTAACTAACATGTTCAATTCAATTAATAAGATGATTCCTAAGACAATCTCTAAGCTAGTCCATACCCACTCCCGTGGCATACAAACCGTTGATTACATGCAAGGCTACCATCCCTGGATCGCACTTCTAACATGTAACTACTCCTAAAAGTTCCTAGGATTAACGCCCTCACAGTTATCAATTCCCTTCAGAATTAAAATAAATGTGTTCTATGTTCTTAGTTCAGGTAATAATTATCATCTCCCGATCTCAAATTAAAACCTATGATTATGCTAAATTGGTGGCCAATCAATAAAGCAAACAATTGTAAGAAGAACATAAAAAGGAAAAACAATCTCAATTAATTGAATCAAACAGTCAGAAATTCAAATCATGTCTACTCCCTAAACCCTGGGAAAAGGGGATTCTAGCCACACATAGACATATGAACTAGAATACAATTCTCAATAAAACAAATAAACATCCACAAGAAAAACCGTAGTAGAATTGAGAATCTTCAGTTCTTGCTCTCGCTCCGTTTTCCGTCTCTCTCAGCTCTCAGGAAAAGTAAAATATGATACAAAGTGATAAAAGATTGCAAAGAATAAGTTCTTGGGGAGTATTTATATGCCCTAGGTCAAGTAGCTCTCAAAAATACCCAAAATCGCTAAAAAAATGAATTTTGTTTTGGCTCGTTCTCTCTCATCCGAACTCCGATTTATGATCCGTTTGCGCTCACGAACTCCTATCGAGGCGAACTACAACTTGTATTTCAGCTAATTCTTCAAAATTCTGCTTCATTATTTCTGAAAATTCGTTCAAACACAAGCAAGTAACAAGTTCTTGACCATAAACGAATATAAGCTCAAATAGACCATCAAACACACAAAATCCTCACAACTAAGCATCAAAAATGACACACCAAGAGGTAAAAATGCATGTTTATCATAGATTTATTCCTATTTTATACTCTAAGACTTTTTTTCACCCTAACCATCCCCTATTAATGTAGTTAGGTTCTAGTGAGATTGTTATTTTTCGTGAAATGTGAAACTAATGAATCGATCAGTGTATAGTGATGAATAATGTAGTATATAGTGTTGAATAACGATAATAAAAGAATTAGTAAATTTTTTGCTCCCTCCAGGATTTGAACCCAAGTTTTCCCCTCCAAATAAATAATATATTAAATCAACACCTACAAATTAATCTAAGATATCACCATATATAAGAGATCTCATTTGAACCATTCCATATATATATACATATATGTAGGCAAAGGTTCAATTGAGAAGCTCAAATGTGTTGAGAAGTTGAGAAGCAATCTAATAGGTGTGAACAATTTAGTACATTTTGATGAACATGAGAATTAATTTTTATGAACACGCGTTTGATTTAGGGTTCAATCCCTGGCGGTGGCGTATTTTTTAACAAATTGAATAGATTCGTATGTTCGTCAGTTATAGTGGTGTGTTCAAAGAATTTATTGATATGTTCATTAATCTTATTTACAGCTTCTCAATAGTATCCACTTCTCTCATAGTATGTAGATGCAAATCTGGACAACACAATGTGGCTATGTGACTCACTAGGAGCGTGACACGTGGCAGATGTCTTCCAATGTAAAATACACGCAGGGGTAAAATTGGAATAAAAATTTTGAAAATTTAAAAAAAAATTATACCGAAAATTCATTTTTCTTCCCACGGCCTTCGTGAAAATTATGCATATTGTAAACTAATCAAATTATTCGTATTCGATTCGATATTCGAATTTTGATATTTGTATTCGATAAATATTAGATTCGAAATATAAATATTTGATTCGATTCAATTCGGTTAGTATTTAAATACAAATACAAAATCATGATATTTGATTCGATTCGTTTACAATCCTGCATCCGATCGAAGTCCTAGCTAATTAAAATCTTAATTGCAATTAATAAATCATAATTAGAAACTAAATTAATCTCTAATTTAAAAATGTCTAATTCTAAGTATAATGGATGCACCGTATCGTACATTCACACGTACAGAAGTTTTTACTTTAATTATGAAGTTGAAAATTAAAAGAAACTCAAACACATTACACATTCATAATATTATTAATAACTGGCCCATTAATTGTAAGCGCATGCAAAGCGGAATTTTCTTCCAAAGTCGACATCAATATCAATATATTAGTTACAAGTTAGGTTCATGAAATTAACACTAACCAACATATTGTGAATCACTAATTGCTTTGGGTGCTAAATTGAATTATCTGCAAGAAATTGTTTAGCCTGATATGGAAGAAAGGCAATTTGGTCATTTCGGAGCTCCACGAAGTCTGTGCCCTCAAAGTTCAGATATAGAAGTAGATCCTACTACTCCCGTAAAACCGTAAATTTCCATATTCATGCATAATGTTAGCATATATAGTCCAAATTTATTAAAAAATTAAAATAAAGTTAATTTGTCAATGAAATGTACGGTACGAGCCGAAAAAAATTATGATATTCTAAATTTAAATAAAAGTTGGTATTTGAATATATCTCCTCCTCTCTCTATATATATTACGGCTCATATAATATATATGGACCAACCTAATTACGTGTAGTTGATATAATGTTTTTAATTACTTAAATTAGGCAGATATTTTTCCGTTGAGCATTAATAATGCATGCGAATATGCATATGGCCAAAAACTTGTATAGGCAGTAGCTACCAAGTATGTTGCATGTCCACCCAACTCTTTCTCTCTTTATATATAAGTATAAGGGTGCGTTCTCTTTTGTTGTAAATTTATCATGGAAAAAGGAAGGATAAACAAAATTTCACTCTTTAAATCATTCCTTTCTTTTCCCACATTTCCTGCTTGACCCTTATTCATTCCTCATTTACACTACAAAGGAGGGATAATATTATCACAACATTTTTAGAGGGATAATATTATCCCTCCTTTGTAGTGTAAATGAGGAATGAGTAAGGGTCAAGTAGGAAATGTGGGAAAAGAAAGGAAGGATTTAAATGGTGAAATTTTGTTTATCTTTCATCTTCCCATGATAAATTTACAACTAAAGAGAATGCACCCTAAATGTCAAAAATTAAGCATTAGAAAATTGTCTCCTTCCGAATAGTATTTCTTCTTGATCTTGAAAATTTGAAATATATTATACATTTGCTAATTAGATATCATAGTTGTTTCACATGAACTAATAAACGATATTTCACTCAAAACGAATAAACTGAACTTCATTTCAGCTTGATTGATTAGATAAGCATATATATATAACTGTCAACTACTAATTATGATTGATAAAGATATAAAATTCCTTTAAAACTCATGAACTATATGCGGGCCTATACGCAAAGATCTAAATTCGGATCTGTCAAAGCAAGCTTTGAGCATAAATCAAGTGTGTAATATTACTGCAGTCTCTTTGGAAATGAGCTTATAGCTAGATATGCGATAGTTCTCACAGATATTTAGATGGATTGAGTTTATAAAAATTATATTTATGGTGAGAAGGCGAATATATATAACATTACTAATAAGTACATATAGGTATATATGTCATGCATAGTAGTTTATAAATACTTAACTTTCAGTACTGTAAAATTGTGTACTATTTGGTCATACATATATTGTCGTGTAGACATGTTGTAATGCTTAGATGTGCAATAAATATATAATACACGTTTGTAAACTAAAACATGAAACTAAATGTTATAGTATATATTTAAAAAAAAATGAAAAGTCACACAATATTATCTTGAATCGACCAAAAACTCATTGTACCATTGAATCCAACAATATCTATTTTTCTCTAAAAGGAGGTAACATCTCACGTGATGAAGACCATCATGACCGAACCACATGTAATTAAAATTGACATTAGTCGAATTATTTACTCTTGGGAGTATAAGTACACACAATATAATAAAACTTATAATAAAATGATTGCATGATGATTTTACACTATCTTATTGATTACATCTCCACTCTGCTTCAAAACTACATCAACGCATCATATTTTGACAGATGGAATAATCTCCTAAACTCTCTGCACATTGTTTATTGCCGGAAAAAGACCATTCTTTTTTCAGTATATATTTCTCTCACTTGCAAAAGTTTGAATTTTACCATTAACAGCTTCTGGAGCTTATCATTGTGTCTGAAATTTACTGAATACTCCACGGTTACTTTTCCTATAATAACTCCTTATGGAAACTAATACATTCAGTACCCCTAGCGATCGAATTGGATCCTTTATTACCTATTGGTGTTTTTTCTTTTATCGATGGATGATATGTGATGCATTTTAAAATTAAACTTTAATAATATTAATATTGTTAATTAATGTATAAGAAAAGTTCATTTATGTGTTGGCAACTATTTGTTTTATCTATATCAATAATAAAGGGGGAAATTGTTAGAGTAATATTAGTATTCTAGTTATGTAGACTAGAGTTAGTATCCGTAGATCTACTTCACAGAGTTAGTACAATATCTCTCTGAGTGTTAAGTGACAATTGAGACATTTAAGAGCCTTCAACCTGCAAATTTTAGCAGCCAACTTTGGAGTTAACTTATGTGATTGTTGTGGATATATTATATGAAGCATTATAGGTCAACAATTACAGATGGACTCCATCCTTATCCTATTAATCCTATTAGAGCTTGGAACATGCTAAGGTTTATCTATATCGAAGAAGATGACAAGTTGAGGCTGCCGCTTTAATTGAGATTTTACTTAGTTTTACGAAATATTTTCGTGCTTATCATTAGTTCATACAGTGCATGTGTGTGTGAACGTGGTTGTCGCTTATTTCATTTTGTAAGCGTGGTTGGTACGTTTTTCTTCATTGCTTACTTTCACCAGCACGTTGGAAGAAGATTTATTAATTGAGTTTATGTGGCGAATGTGCGGCGTTCACTCTTAGAGAGTAGGTCATTGTCTTGCTCTTAATTATTCCACGGTGAATGTTCGGCGTGGTGAATGTGGAAACTTGAGAAGATATAGAAGTGTAGTAAGATCGAATTTTATCGTGTAAGTTCTTTGTATATTATCTTAACTTCATTAGTGGATAATTTATTTCCCCCCTCCCCCCTCCCGCCTCAGACGTAGGTGTATTTCGGTTAACCAATCTTGTTGCATTGTTTGTTACTGTTTTAAGTACTATAAGTATTGTTGTATCTGCACACATACTTACATGAAACAATAGGGCCAAATGGCCCTATTCAACATACAACATCCAATTTTGTCCACCATTTGAAAAAACATAAATTTTGGCCATTTTTTGTATGTCATGACTATTCTACCCTTCTCTCTCTCTCCTCTCTCTTTCTCATCTCCCTCTCTCTCTCTCTCCAGCGGCTGCGCGGAGCAGAAGTCACCGGAGCTCTCGCGGCTTGGGCAGAATTCGTCGGAGTAGAGGATGAGGCGGCGGCGGTGCAGGAGATCCGGTCCTCTGAAACCGGCGACATGGAGGAGGGACTGGTCAGGTGGCGGAGGATGAGGCGGTGGCGGCGGCAGATCTGATCTTATGAGGCGGCGGTGGATCTGATCTGATCGTTGCGCCGCCTCCTCCATCGGCAGATCTGATCTCCGCCTCCTTCGATTTCAGCCATCGACAGATCTGATCTGATCTGTATTTGTGCTGCACGTATGGCACTTAAGTGCCATAAGTGCACACTTCCCCCTAGGGTTTAGATATTTCATTTAGGGTTTAGATTATCCATTTGGGGTTTAGATGTTCCATTTAGGGTTTAGATTATCAATTTAGAGTTTAGATGTTCCATTTAGGGTTTAAATGATGTTGTTGTTTCTGTATTTGTGCTGCACGTATGGCACTTATGGCACTATTAGTGCCGTAACTGCCCAAATGACCATTTTACTTGGTTTTATTTTGAATTTCCGTTGGCACTTATGGCACTAATATAGTGTCATAAGTGCCAAAATGACTATTTTACTTGATTTTATTTTGGATTTCTGTTGGCAAATAGTGCCAAAAGTGTCAACGGAAATCCAAAATAAAACCAAAGTAAAATCTTGGCACTTATGACACTAATAGTGCCATAAGTGCCTAACCCGACCCGGCACGCGACCCGCGTGCCTAATCCTACCCGGTCCGCCTTATTAAGGGTAAAAACGTCCAAATCAATAAAAATGACCAAATTTTGTGTTTTTTCAATGTGTGGCCATAAATTGTGTTTTATGCTTCATTTTGGCTACTTCAAAATTTCACTCTACTTACATTATGCGTGTGCAAGATTTTATGTGTTGGATAGATGACAATTTCACTTACTTCTCACAAAAAATAACAATCTTACCAGAACCTAACCATATATATATATATATATAGGGTTCTAGTGAGATTACTATTTTTTGTGATAAATAAGAATAATGAATCAGTCAATATGCAGTGTTGAATAAAGCAGTATATAGTGTTGAATAGCGATATTCAAAAAATTAGCAAAATTTTTCCTCTCTCCAGGATTTGAATCCAAGTAAAAGAATTTATCATCCATATAAATATCAATAATATAATACATTAAATCAACACCTACAAATCAATTTAAAATATCATCATATATAAAGGATCTCATTAGAATCATTCCATGTATATATATATAGCCTATCCATGTATTCCCCAACTTTAAGGAAAATTAAAAAAAAATGTTTATCCTTTATACATTTTTGTTTTGTTTTTTTATTGTTTACCTATCCTCTTAATTTTAAAGTAGGAATCTTTGTGATGGTATCGCTAGGCGAGCATAGAGCCACGGCAGGGCGCTGGTACAAATTAATGAAATGATGCGGTAGGACTATATGTATACTGCAACAACCTTAACTTGTACAGCATATAATGATTTATGCATTTGTCTTTTCTTCTACTATCTCTACTTGCAAAAACAAAAACAAAAACAACCCCTCCCCCCCCCCCCCAAAAAAAAAAAAAAAAAAGCTTTTTTGTTTTTGTTTTTTTTTTTTCTGGATAAGAATTTTCGGGTGCTAAAGCTTTCACCAATTTTTAAATATTTATTCATTTATGTTGTCTCCATTGTATTTCGAAATATGAACCGAAAATATTTGTGGACTGTGGTCCTAGAACTCTGGAACAACTGATATGTATCTTAATTTCTTTTTGCCTTCCTTTATTTTTTGGGGAAATGTACATTGTTGACAAACATGGTTTTCGTACCTCAATTCCACATGTTTTGTTGTCATTTCCCTTCATGTTTTGCTTGTGAATGCTTGTTTGTGCCCGAATATTTAGTTTTATGAAGATTTGATATCTTGGTGTAGTTTTGGAGTAATTTCAGGAACCATCAATGATTAATTGGAGGATTTTGAAGATATGAGATTGTAGTACGTCTCGAGAGGAATCCGTGAGCGCAAACGGCGACCAAATCCGAGTCCGGACGAGGGAGAACGGAGCAAAACGAGCGGCCTGCGCAATACGCCCAGTAGCCCGCGGTCACCACCCGCGGCCGCGGGGTGGGACCGCGGGTCAGCTGCCCCCGACTCAGGAGACACCCGCGGTCACCACCCGCGGCCGCGGGGTGGGACCGCGGGTCCCCTGACTCTCCCCCACGTTTGCCGGCCGCGGGCGCGGGCCAGGACCGCGGGAAAAGGGCGGAGCCTCCCCAAGTGGGCCCCAGTCGGGTTTTTAACCCCTTTCTCCCCCTTTTCCTCACATTATTCATCATCCCCAACATTCACCACACACACCCACTTCATCTTCCCCAACTCTCCAATCCCAAACCCTAGCCTCCATTCTCTACCATTTTTTCTCTCTTCCACACACAAAAACAACACCAAAATCAAATAAAGAAGGGGAAGACTTGGAAAGGAGCTCATCAAGACTACATGATTGAAGATCAAGATTATAGGATTTGTCTATGAATCTCTATCTCTCTATATCTTTATTTATGTTTTCTTATGACTTGAGATTTGCTTTTATTATGAATATGCTTGGCTAAAATCTCTTATCTTAGGGATTAGATTAGATGGATTTGTAATGGATTGATTTCTTTGTTCAATATATATCTTGATTGTGCTTATTGTTATCTTTTCAAGTCCTAGATTTATCTCTTGTATGATTGGTTGGCCACCTTTTGTGCATTTCTAATTTGTGATTTGAATCGGGAGAGGATAATTACAATAGATTAGGAGTTTGATACATATCATCTCAATAAACCGGGAGGTTGAGAGGTGGGTGAGGGCGTGTTGATATTTTGTGCTCTTGGGAGTTATAGGTTAGAAATTGACCGGGGACGGCAATTATGACCCGTAATCTACTGTTTTAGTCGTCCGGGAGGGGGCTAAAACTAGTGGGGAGATCGCCCTAGATAAGTAGGCCATATCAAGATTTATATTGATTTAGATTGAAGTTCATTACGATCCATCGAAATCTAGTCCCTAGGATAACTTTCCTTCGAGTCATTCCCCAATTTATTAATTAAGTTTATATTTTTGTTATTTAGTTTGCTTGCTTTAATTTAACTTTGATTTAACCTTCAATATCTCTTCATCTTTGGTTGTCTAAATAGATTGAAAACAACTTATTAATGGTATTTAGAAGTTTGAATTCACCAATCCTTGTGGGATACGACCTTGCTTCCCTTATATTGCAACTACACCGTATACTTGCGGCGTGGTGAAAATAATTGCGAACAAGTTTTTGGCGCCGTTGCCGGGGATTGGTTGAGTTTTTACTTTTGATATTGTGAAAAGTTGTTTTTATCTAATTTAGATATTGTTTTTATGTTTGTTTATTTATATGTTTATTTGTTTTTGTTAGAGAAAATTGCTCCACAACCGTAAAAGCGGCACCAAAAATGGATGATGGAAGGAATGAGTTGGTTGAGCAACTCCAACTACAATTGGCGTTGATGCAACTTAAGTTGCGTGTTTTGGAAGCCAAAAGAAATTGTAGGCAACCAATGATCCAAAAAGCCTTCCAACCAACACCTTCCTATGGTGACTTTTATGACATGGGGTGCAATGCCATGGAGTGGCAATCACCATTGGAGTATGAGGACCATTTCAATAGTTGGAATTATGAAATTTCTTATTCCACTCAAGAAGGCTTCCAAGGGGGAAATCGATACTATCAAGAGGAGAAATCAAATTCAAAAGACGATCTCCTTCAATGCTTCATAGCTACACAAGCTTGGATAGAAAAAAGTCTAGCAAAATCGGAGGTTATGCTAGAAGAGCAAAGAAGGTCTTTGGCTACCACTATGGAAAATCAAAAGCGAATTGATGATTTGTGCATGGCCATTAGCCTTCAAAATGGAACCTTGTATGAGGAACCAATGCCAATGCTAAGTGAAGAGCCTCAAGAAGTTGAAGAAGAGTATGAAGAAGATGAGGATCAATTCTCCAAACCCCTTGAAGTCGAGAGCCCAACTTTTCCGACACAATCTCTACAATTTCAAAAAGATGAAGATTTCACAAGCTTTAAAGAAAGCAAAGTCAAAAATTTTGTCGATCCTTACCTCGCCACAGGCGATTCTATGAAGGCTTGCTTCTTTCACTTTTATTTATCTTCATCTTTTGATTTTCACTTTGATTTGTCTAATAAGGAATTGTTTGAGTGTGGTGGTACTCTAGATGGTGAACGAGATTACCATGACGCCCGGGATGTCTCAAGAATTGCAAAGCCACCATATTTTTGGGTCGCGGTGGATGGAGCATGCAAATTTGATGAGAAATGGCCACCACCTAAGCCTCCACCTCGTTTGTGAGTACGAGACAAGTAACCATTTTCTCCTTCATCCAAACTTATTTCTCCTTTGTGTGAAATAAGTTTGGGGGGAGGGTGAAGATGGGTTACTTATCTCGTTTATCCGTTGTTTATTTATTTAGTTAGTTTAGTTTTCGAATAATGAGATTTTGTCTCTGTTTTTGAGCTTTTCCTTGTCTTTTGTTTTTGAGCTTGATTGTTGAAAAACATGAGTTGGATGAAATGTGTGTTGGGCTTATGATATGAATGTTGCTTTTGAAAAGAAATTGTGTGTATCACTTGTGGATTATGCATGAAAAGTTTGAACTTGTGACAAGTGATTTAAATGTTTTGCCTCCAAGAACTTGATAATGAGCTTGTAAGATTTGAGCCATTGATTGTCATATTATCACAATCTCATTTTGTTCTTGAGTGTAAATCGATTGAGCATGTATGTTGGTCTCTAGAACTTGCCATGAGTCCTCTCTTGAAAATAAAAGTAGATGTGTTGTTAATATTGAAGTGATTTAAGGCCATCTTTGTTAGCCACTTGACCCCAATTGTGCCAAATTCTCATATGATCCTAGTTTACCCCTTTTGTGCCTTATAGCCTTTCTTTGAATGAACCAATGATAAAGGGGTAGAACTTAGAGTGTTAGTGGTTGCTTTGATGAAGAAAAAAGTTTGGGAAATGATTGAAATTGCTTATCAAGCTTTGATTGTGTGAAAATCACTAATCCCCTATGAGCTCAAAAAGAAAAAGAAATAAAAATGAATGTGAATAAAAGAGCATAAAGGGGAGTGATTTGCCTTTTGAATCATAGCCATGATAGATATCACTAAGGATGAAAAGATGAAATGTAGGGATTTTGGTTTTTGATTGATAAGAGAAATGGTGAAGTTGATTTGTTCATTGTGATTGATGGATTGTGGGATGAGTCACTTTGCCTAAAAAACTACTCACCTTACCAAAGAGCCCTCATTACAACCCAATGAAAGCCCTTTTTGATCTCTATTTATAACACATTGAAGTATAGAGAGTTAGGATAAATGGCAAGCTTATGGTAGATTGCATATTTGTTTCAATTTGAGTGCAAACACGTCCATTCTAAACACTTGAGAGTTGAGTGCGTCATTGAAACATCCACTTTGTTAGGATTCAAGCTTGGAGGTTATAATATTGAACTCATTATCACTTGTGACTTCTTGGAATGCATTTCTACTTGTGATGCACTTTTGAAAGATTTTTTGTAAAATTTGAAGCCCTTGAAATGACACCAATTCATGCTCACATGTTTGTTTACTTTTATTTCTCTTCTCTTCGTCGTTTGGGGACAAACAACACTTTAAGTTTGGGGGGGTTGACAAACATGGTTTTCGTACCTCAATTCCACATGTTTTGTTGTCATTTCCTTTCATGTTTTGCTTGTGAATGCTTGTTTGTGCCCGAATATTTAGTTTTATGAAGATTTGATATCTTGGTGTAGTTTTGGAGTAATTTCAGGAACCATCAATGATTAATTGGAGGATTTTGAAGATATGAGATTGTAGTACGTCTCGAGAGGAATCCGTGAGCGCAAACGGCGACCAAATCCGAGTCCGGACGAGGGAGAACGGAGCAAAACGAGCGGCCTGCGCAATACGCCCAGTAGCCCGCGGTCACCACCCGCGGCCGCGGGGTGGGACCGCGGGTCAGCTGCCCCCGACTCAGGAGACACCCGCGGTCACCACCCGCGGCCGCGGGGTGGGACCGCGGGTCCCCTGACTCTCCCCCACGTTTGCCGGCCGCGGGCGCGGGCCAGGACCGCGGGAAAAGGGCGGAGCCTCCCCAAGTGGGCCCCAGTCGGGTTTTTAACCCCTTTCTCCCCCTTTTCCTCACATTATTCATCATCCCCAACATTCACCACACACACCCACTTCATCTTCCCCAACTCTCCAATCCCAAACCCTAGCCTCCATTCTCTACCATTTTTTCTCTCTTCCACACACAAAAACAACACCAAAATCAAATAAAGAAGGGGAAGACTTGGAAAGGAGCTCATCAAGACTACATGATTGAAGATCAAGATTATAGGATTTGTCTATGAATCTCTATCTCTCTATATCTTTATTTATGTTTTCTTATGACTTGAGATTTGCTTTTATTATGAATATGCTTGGCTAAAATCTCTTATCTTAGGGATTAGATTAGATGGATTTGTAATGGATTGATTTCTTTGTTCAATATATATCTTGATTGTGCTTATTGTTATCTTTTCAAGTCCTAGATTTATCTCTTGTATGATTGGTTGGCCACCTTTTGTGCATTTCTAATTTGTGATTTGAATCGGGAGAGGATAATTACAATAGATTAGGAGTTTGATACATATCATCTCAATAAACCGGGAGGTTGAGAGGTGGGTGAGGGCGTGTTGATATTTTGTGCTCTTGGGAGTTATAGGTTAGAAATTGACCGGGGACGGCAATTATGACCCGTAATCTACTGTTTTAGTCGTCCGGGAGGGGGCTAAAACTAGTGGGGAGATCGCCCTAGATAAGTAGGCCATATCAAGATTTATATTGATTTAGATTGAAGTTCATTACGATCCATCGAAATCTAGTCCCTAGGATAACTTTCCTTCGAGTCATTCCCCAATTTATTAATTAAGTTTATATTTTTGTTATTTAGTTTGCTTGCTTTAATTTAACTTTGATTTAACCTTCAATATCTCTTCATCTTTGGTTGTCTAAATAGATTGAAAACAACTTATTAATGGTATTTAGAAGTTTGAATTCACCAATCCTTGTGGGATACGACCTTGCTTCCCTTATATTGCAACTACACCGTATACTTGCGGCGTGGTGAAAATAATTGCGAACAATTGTATATTTAACTAAGGGGGGTGTATTCGTTGTGGATTTCCACAGACTTTAAAAAGTCCATGCAATTTAAATTTCATGGAATTCACATAGATTCCAGACGACTTTCAAAAAAATTCGTGGTTGGATTTCACCCCGATTTTCACTGATTTTCGAAGACTTTACGGGATAATTCTGGAATTGAATTCCATGAAAACCAAGCCCGCTGAGTCCCAACACCGCTGGAAACCCAGCGACCGCTGGGAATCCAGCGAGCGCTGGAAACATGATGATTTACGCATCCCTCCGTTTAATATTGAATTTCAAAGGCAGAATATAAGATGAAATTTCTAACCAACACTTAAGAACTGACAGTCGTGAAAACCCATCTCTGATGTAATAATAGCTCGGAACTTGATTATATTTGTAATAAATCTCTTAGAGAGAGAGAGAGAGAGAGATGGGTGGGGTTGGTGTGTTGGGGGTAGCGGGGTTGGGGTTGGGGTTGATTATCTGTTGAGACCATAAAAGAAGCAACAGTAAAAAAGGGTCTCTGTAGGGATTGTGCCAAAAGAAGCGTATGTACAAGTGTTGGAGCAAAAAGGTGGAAGGAAAAGCTTCACAGTGAAGCAGAAATATAGATACAATTAAGGAGCAAACCAATTGACAGAAGCAAAGTACCAGCGAGCGCTGGACTTTGAGAAAATTGCTTTGTGCAGATTACTAACTTAATTTCTATGTGTTTCCAGCGACCGCTCAAACCCAGCGAGCGCTGGACTTTCTCAACGGATGCTGAGTTCCAGCGCTCGCTGGCTTCTTGGCCGCGGGCGCTGGAACTCAGTGCTCGCTCAAAACTCCATGGATTTCAATTCTCGTGGTTCTTGGTCGGATTTCGTCATGTGTATTTTTTGGATGAAATCCATGAAAGTCATTCCGGATTTGAAGTCAATGGAATAACGAATACACCTAGATTTGTATGGATTTTAAAAAGTCTGAAACGAATACACCCAGATTTATATGGACTTTTAAAAGTCTTGAACGAATACACCCAGATTTCTGCAGACTTTTAAAAGTCTGGAACGAATACACCCAGACTTTTAAAATCCATAGAAATCTATTAAACTCCACAACGAATACACCCCCCTAAATATAGTGTATGTTGTTATCTCTAGTTATAGTAACTGGCAAGTTTCTGTGTTTTTAAGCATAGTTAATAATTACTCCCTCCGTCCCATTAATAATGACACGTTTTTCTTTTTGGGTTGTCCCGCTATTGATGGCACGTTTCCTATTTTGGAAAAAATAAGGGAGTGATTTGTGTTAATTAAAATCCTAATTAAAAGCCTAATTAAAACAACTTTAAAAAAAACATTCGCTGCCATTCTTCTCACTCTCACTCTCACTCTTAACTCTCTCTCTCTCTCTCCTGATTACCCTCACTCTCTCTCAACTGCTACACCCTCGACGCCTCTTCTCCTCCACGGCGGCAGCGCGGCGCCTCGGCGTCCACCCAGCCTCCTCTGCCGCCTTCTCTTGCCCTCTCTACCCTCTTCTTCATCCCTCCACCATCATCTCCTAAACCCTAGCATCGCCTCCACTGCTTAGCGCCACCTCCTGTACTGCGCCGCCTCCACCTTCACGTCGCCTTTCCCCCAAGCTTCCCTCCCCAGAAAAACCTACCGGCAGCCCCCATCCACCCCCCTCTGCCTCCGCCTCTTTCATCATCAGATCTGCGCCTCCATGAAGACGACCGCTCGTCGATGCAGCCCGCGCCACCCTCCACCGCCTTCATTTCTCGCCACTCTCTGTGCCGCGAGATTCGAGATCAGTTCGTGGTGAAGAAATTTGCAGAATTTCTTTAATTGTTGCTTTTCTATTGTTGACGACGATTAGGAGGCAATTTCTTTAATTTCTTGCAAATGTTTTCACCCATTTCTTGTTGTTGGAGGCAATTTCTTTAGGAGGCAATTGCTTTGAGTTTCATTTTGCAGATTTTCAAGCGTGTTTGTTGATTTTCAAATTTTATTTTTCAGATTTGAGTTTCAATTTCATTTTGCGGATTGGAGTTTCATTTTTCAGAATTTCAAATTTTAGAAATTTCAGTTTCATTTCAGAATTTTAGTTTTCCTTTTCAGAATTTCAATTTTTCATCAGAAAGAAGAAAGACAACATTTATATAAACTGGAATTTGACTAAGTTAATTCTATAACAAACGAACATCTCTGTTCTTTATTCTCAGAATTTCAGTTTCATTTCTCAAATTTGAGTTTTTTTGTATATTTACGATTTTTAGGAAATTATAAATTTAAATACAGATTATTAAAATTAAATTAATGAATAAAGAAATAAAATCTTTTTTTATATTGATAAAATAGGAATAATTAACAATCCCTTAATCACAAACTTAAACATGTGGATCACAATCCTTATTCACCTAATTTGCTTCTCCTTAATCTCCGTGCCGAAAAGAAACGTGCCATTATTAACGGGACAGAGGGAGTATATGATTAGAGATTAAATTACAAAAATATAACTTATAATATTGCGTTTCTTCCGACTTTTCCTTCATAATTTGGCTTTAAAAAAAGAAGAAAAGAAAAAACAACTACCGAAGGGGTGAGAGGTTAGGTAGACCCCCAACCTATAAATAAAACATCAATCATTGTCACATACAAGACGCTGCCCAAAAGTGACAACGCCCAGCATAAATAACAAAGAGAAACAGAAAACAGACCAGACAAAAACATAAAGAGACGTAACCCAAAAGTGACTATATCCGAAAGACAAAAAAAATAAAAATAAACAGAAAACAGACCAAAGCAAACTAATTATCAATATGAAAACTGAATCTAATGCAAATTTAGATAAACATTAATTTTTCACCTTTTTTCTTTTATCAGGGAAATAGGAGTGTATGCTAATCATGGTGAGCGTGACTCGCTGCCAATCCCCTAGACACAGATTTCTTCCTTAACTTCCCAAAATCCTTTTCAATTCAAACATCACAAAATAGTGTACGTCATTTTCAATAATCAATTATCCGACTATATCCTGTATTTGCCACTATACTATATTCTTAAATCTGACTACTACCTAGCAAACTTTATTTTCTATTACAAAGCTCAATACTATAATCTGTTGGTCTATTATCCACTACAAAAAAAAAAAAACTTTTAGCGGCGACAGTGCAAGAATATCGTATTTATATCACCACAAATAATTTTTCAATGATAAAATAATTTTTTGTCATAAAATATTAATGTTTTAGTGACAAATTTTATTATTATTGATAATTATTGTCACTATATATCAGAGACGATCTTAGATTTGTCAATTATAAATATGCATGTAGTGACGATACGATTACCATTGCAAAATAATGTAGCAGTGGCATATTTAATTGTTGTCAATATTTATTTATTTATTTTTATTTTTTTGATAAATTAACAGTATTGTATAATAAAAATTAAAGGCCGCGCTACAGAGGATTCGAACCCAAGACCTTTGGTTTTGGGCATTAACCCCTTACCGCTTGACCAACAGACGCACACAAAATATATATAGTGACAATATCGTGTATCGTCACAATACAATGATTCACTTTTCATCTGATTCACTTATTTATTGTTTTATTTATGTTTATTTATTTATTTTTGTTACTACATGTCAGTGATTAATGATTATCTTATTTTTATCACTACAAAATATATACATCTAAAAGTAATTGATACAAAAGTATTAAAAAAAACAAGTGAATATATGTTGTATCAAAATAGAGGGGATGCGTGTGATTCACTTTTCATCTGCTTCGTGAAATTTGGAAGTTTTGTGTCCATATGCTGTACTTTCGGGGGCACTGGAATTATGCCAATCTAGCTAGTTTACCCCCTGCTAATTGGAATATATTAAATTGGGGAAATTATATGGAGCCATAATTATGGCTACCATAATACCCTTGAAATTACATAGAAAATTTTATGACTAAAATATCCTTAAACTATTTTGGATGTATTATTATTTCCTTAATCATCAATTAATACTCTTCTTTCCATAATTGTATGTATATTTTATACACGTACACATTACACATTCCATGATACGTAAATGATCGATTATTTTTTATTCTCTATATATATATATATATATGGATTTGGAGTTTGAATTGTGTCGATATGAATAAATAATTGGTAGAATAAAACAAACATGTATATGTATTACATACACATGACATAATTAAGAAAATAGAAAAAAAGCATATTCAATGAAAATTAAATAAAATAAATTGAAGATACAAAACAAAAAAATAGAAATGAAAAATAAGAAAAAATTTAAAAATAATTATGAGAAATTAGTATATTTGAATTGAACGGATAAAATTTAATTTGAGCCGATATATAAAAATTAGTATTTAATAAAATAATATGATTTCAAATTAAAATAAGAGATTAAAAAACACTTATATCTATCACATACATACATCATAAGAAAACAAAAACAAAAATAATTATATTCGACAAATATTTAATAAAATAAATTGAAGATACAAAATAAGAAAATAGAAATAAAAATAAGAAAAAATATTAAAAATGAATTGATTTTAAGACCTATCAAATAATAACCTAACTCTTTACCATCTTACCTACTTGTTACATTTAATCATAAATAAAAAAGAAATACTACATCTGTCCACAATTTAAAGCCCTACTTGTTCTTAAATTTTTGTCCACAAATTAAGGTCATATTCTGTTTTTGTACTTTTTTACTATTCTTCTTTTTCTATATTTACTACCATTTTTCACTAATAGACCCACCTTAAAACACCTTTATCAATTTTATATTCTATATTTACTACATTTTATCACTAGTGGACTCACTCACAACATCTTTATCACTTTAGTTAACTATCTTTATCACTTTAGTCAACTATCCTTAGATTTCATCCACATCATATTTTTCAGCTTTCTTAGCCTTTGTGCCCCACACCAAAGTGGGGCTTTAAATTATGGACGGAGGGAGTACTAGTTTTTTTCTTTTTTCATTTTATTAATAAAGCCGCAATTTAATAAATAAATAAATAAATAATTTTATACATGTGAAATTACATACATTTATCCATTACACTCTTTTTTAATAAATTTTCTCTATCACACTCTTATTATACTTTTATCTTTGTCGATTAAAACTATATATCTTCTAAACACTCTTGTTACATATTCAAAGTTTGTATTTTTATCTTTCCCAAATAAAAATATATCTTCTAAACACTGTTATCACATATTCCAAGTTTTTGAAAAAAAAGTTGGAAATTTTGAACTAAAACCCCATGATTCTTGAATTTTATTTTATAAATTTTATATAAAAAATATATAGATCAAAATATGTAAGTGACTCAAATATTGTTACTAACTTATTAATTTTATAAATTAAATAAAAAAAGCAAATTCAAATATATCTTGATTTTTTAATTGTATATTGAAAAAACATAAAAGATTAAGGGTGATGGGATGGCTATGGTGATGTTATTTTAATTCGAATTACACATAACATTTAAATTGATATTCAAATTGAATCCATTACAAAACTCACAATGATATGTGAAATGAATTCGAAAATAAATCAATCTATATATAGTAGGTAATAATTAATTAGTCAAACATAGTATAATTAGTTCAATATATATAAGGAAGTAATCTTTGATTATTAAGGAAATAGAATATATGTAGGGGTAATATTGTAAGATAATAAATCATTGATTAAAAATAATTAAATATATAATTATATAAATAGAAAATTACTAATTTAACCTATTATGGCAGCCATAATTATGGCCATTTAGCACTACCCATTAAATTGCATCATAGTCACATTATTACAATTTAACCGTTCAATATTTGGATTTAAAGTAACTTTCTAATAATATACTATAATGTCACATCTACCACAGTACAAATTGAATCTCAATCCCCTCATCCAACTCAAATGAAAAAAGAAGAAAAAATCACATCTTATATTATGTATTCTCTAGAGCTGCGTATTGTAGCATCGTAAACAATGAACAAAAATTCAAACGAAATATATTGACTATATAGAGAGAAATTGGCTCCATGATTAATGAATAGCTTTTCCCAGTCTCTTCGCACCACCGGAGAAATACACAAAATGTGAATTTTATTTTTGTGTGAAGAATGTGGAGGCCTCCACCTCTTTACAACTCATGACTCATGTCATATTCCACTCACAACATCGTAAAATTGACCATCATGCTCATTTTCTTCCTCTATTTCTCGGACAAGATCCAATACATGGACCCCAACGGAAAATATGTAAAATTAAAAAGAAAGAGGAAAAAATAAATATCACTCATCCCTAGCTAATTAGTTTTAGAATTTATTGTTCCCAATTCTTAGTTTGCTTATCCACACATTCTTTTCATAGTTTTTTGATTCTTCAAATTAACATTGATTAGATTATTTATTAATTTTCTTTCATTGGTGATCAAAAGTTTTTTTTTTTTTTGTCCCAATGGAATAACCAAAAAGTATAGACTTTAGTGTATAAATAGTGAGGTTTATGATTTAAACATCGCTTCCCTTAATTCCCCAAGTAAAATAAAGATTTTTTTGCTATTTAATAAAATCCTATCATAAAGCAGAATATACACTGAAACTTAAGCGATACAAAATTATTTCTATTGCAGTGCATCTCATAAAAGACTTACCTAAAACCTGGCATTATGCAACTATATACATTTACATAGTCCATTATAACATCTAATATATAAATATAGTTCGAGATAACCATCAGAATTAAAGTTATTTATAAATAAAAATTCGTGTTGATGAAGTGTATAGCTCAATTAGTAATATGCTTACCCTTCAAATCGATAAATCAAAGGTTTGAATCATCCATTATGCCTGAGTGTGGTGTGGACTTTAGTGAGTTGTAACTAAAAAAATAAGTAAATTCTTGATTTAAATTTTTGAGTGCCAAAATTCTATGGTTGGACTCGAGTATACGTTACAATCTAAACAAGATTTTGGTACAGCCTAGATTTAAAAAAATTGATACTCCCTTCCCTCTCAAAGAAAGAAAAGAAGGATACTTCCTCCATTCTGCCAAAAACAAAATCCTAATTACTCTTTTCTTAATTGTATTTACCTTTCTTTTCCCTGATTACACACCAACTTAATTAATCCTTATCTGAAAAAATTCTATGATTGGATCGAGTCGTGTTGCAATTTTGTTTGTATAATAATTAAATACATAATGCATGCAGAAACGGTCGGTTAAGTTTAATGTATAAAATCGTCAACGCCTTTTCAAATCAATAAATCTATGCAGTTATGTAACGAACAGTGAGAAAAAGGGGTTCAGACATCATCATTTGACTGAGGGGTTTGTAGCTATCTCAATGCGACGTCTGCTTACTGCGCGTGATACTTGTGTCCTCTCAATCTATTACCAATGCACAATTATAATTTAATTTAATTTAATCTTAGGACATAATAAGGGTGCACTAACCATGATTGCAACCTCTAACTTTCGCCCTACATAAATTCTCTTATTTGAGTGAAATCCAAGTTATTGTTATATATGGTCCATGTTCATTATTTTTCGTACAGAACTTTTGAGCCCACGATATCATCAACCCCTACAAATAATTTAGTTTCACTTTTTTGCTTATTTTTTCCTTATCAATATGATTTATTTCCTCCATCAAACACACACCCACACACACATATATACATAATTTTTCTCTTTTTCCTCAGTTTATTTATGCTGTTAAACCTTTATATTTTTTGGAAAAGTGCAAACAACCCGACCTGTTTCAAGAATATCTATGGAGCGTACGCGTTTGGTTGTCGATATTGAATTAATCTGAGATTATCCGAGATTGAGTTGATTCGAGATTATTTTGTTAAGGGTAAGTCAAGACTCATAAGTTAAGATTATTCCTGTGTAACATTGTCTCAAGATTGAATATTGGACCACATCCATTCAATCGAACAAAATATCATCATATTAATTAATCTAATATAATCATATTTAATCCTTCAAATCGAACGGCGCAGGCGTATCCATTTATGTTGGCCTCAATATTAAGATAAAACAAGTACGAACTAAATGCAGAGACATCATTTTTTTTTTGTACTGCACAGCGGCGAGGTTAAATATTACTGCAGCTAATATCTCAAATTGAACGCGTAATAATATAATGAATTTCAGTACAGAATTATATACGGTGAAGGTGATTAATAGAATTTACTATGCTTTTTCCGTACAAAATTAAGTATAGAAGTTTAATGTTGGTTCAAATATCACTGCAAAAAATCTTGCACAAAAGAAAGAAAAGATATGGTAGTTCGGCTTTTACACTTGCAACTTGCAAGGCCTGCTGACTGGTCAAATAGACAACTGCTAATCATCTTTCATTTTTCCATTTAAATAATATATAAAACATTAATTGAATAGCAAAATTTGTAAAAATGAATGAGCAGAAAGAATACTGCCCATTCCGTTCACAAAAGGAAAATCTCGTTTGAAGATGGATAAGAGTTTTAATAAAGTTATAAATAAAATAAAAATATAATTTATAGGGATCGTGTTAATACAAAAAGAAAGTACATTATTATTAAAAAAATAGAATAAAAATATAATTTATAGTTTTTTTTAACAAACAATTTAGGGTTAATAGCCGGAAAATACACGAACTATTTTGAGATTTGCATATTGCACATGACCTTCAAAATTAGCCCAGAATACATGACTTTTCAATTTAATCGCAATTTGCACCCGCGTTGACTAACACTTTGATCGGTGGTGACGTGGCCGCCGGATTTTGTTGACGTGGACGATTTTCCGATAAAGTAAAACGACGTCGTTTTGTCAAGCTCTTTTAAATTAAAAAATAAATAATAAAAAAGGAAAAATCCTTTTGTTCCGTCGACCACCGCATCTCCGCCCACCTCTCTCATCACTCCAAGTCTCCAACGCCACCTTCTTCCCCAGCCAACCGCGAAAGGCGCGGCCTTAATTTCAGACGCCGAGCAACTCCACCGCCACTACTGCTCCGGCTGCCCGTCGACCACCGCGTCTCCGCCTACCTCTCTCATCACTCCAAGTGTCCAACGCCACCTTCTTCCCCAGTCAACCGCGAAAGGCGCGACCTTAATTTCAGACGCCGAGCAACTCCACCGCCACTACTGCTCCGGCTGCTGTACTACGACCACCGCGCTCCTCCAATCGCGCCGCCGAGATTAACCACCCTCTCTTACTTCACAATTTTAAGATTTTCGGGCTAGGGCACATCAGATCTGTGCTTGACACTATCACCATCGGACCCCCAAATCAGGGGGGAGGGAGACTGAGGTGGGCGCCGGTTTGCTGCTGCGTCGACGTCGGAGTTGTAGGCGGGGGGAAAAGGGGTTAGGGTTTCTTCCGATGGAGAGGAAGATGCTCGAAGGGGCGTTGGAGATTTCTTTTATTTCTTTGATTTTGATGTTTGATTTCTTCGATTTAAATGGATGGTGGTGGTGGTTATTTGGAAATCTGGAGATCTGGAGATCTGTGGCGGTGGTTATGGTGGAGGTGAGGCGGCGCAACAACTTCTCCGGCGCCATCCCCATCTTCCTCTCGCCCCGCCTCGCCGGAAACAGGAAGAAGGTCGCCGGAAAGCAAGGATTTTTTTTAATTCTTTAAAATATCAAAACGACGTCGTTCTTCCCACGTGGCTTGCCAGTGTGTAAAAAAAGCCACGTGGCTGTCCATGTCATCGTCGGTCAAACTTAAGAGTTGCCGGAATTTTCGCCGTGTGCAAATTGCGATTAAATTGAAAAGTCATGTATTCTGGGGCTAATTTTGAAGGTGATGTACAATATGCAAATCTCAAAATAGTTCGTGTATTTTCCGGCTATTAACCCAACAATTTATAGTTAAAATATATGAGATAAGATATGATGTAATGATTCAAAAAATAAATTTTTTTTTTCATAAACAAAAAAAAATGATAAGGAGAACTCTTTTCATAAACGAATGAAGTATCATTAGTTTACATATATGAGATTATTAATATCACAAGGAACAACTAAACAGCTCTCTTCATAAATAAATAAATAAAAACAGCTCTAGTAATTAACACAAAATGGATGAAAAAAGCGCACGTGCATCTTGCGACAAATACTCCATTTTATTGCTCAACATTTATATATCGGGAAATCAACAGAACTCACTACTCAAATCTCCATTTTTATATTTAGATGGAGATAGTAAACCAAATAATATAGCTACTAACTATATATATTTGACTAAAATATATAAATAAAAAAAATACAATCCGATAGCCGGGAAAAACAAAATTTGCCATTTAATCGGCAATATTCCGACTATATTTTAAGCATTGATTATATTGCAAAGAGTGCATCAGCGCCACCAAAAGCGTTGATATCTAGAAAATAATCGTCGACATCGAGCGAACCCAGTTCTTGATAATCTCCCAAGTTCACCTTCTGACAGGCCACCTCCAGCGACGGAAAATCCTCGATTTTCATGGTGAAATCGTCGAATAAACTCGGCCCCGCGCTGAACAACTGCTCATCTTGTGGTTGAAAGTTGAAGAAATTGTCTAGAAACGGAATGTCCATGGGCAAATAATCGTTGGAGTAATCGGGCACCATACTCGTTTCCCCTTGGCATTCCTCCGCACCCACACACACCGGACCGGACCATAGTTGGTCGACCCACTCGCACGGTGTCTCTTTCTTCACCACGGACTGGCCCTGCTCCGGTTCGGTGTACTCACTTGACTGACTACTTAGACCGGCCGGTTCAGTGTCGTCGCTCAAGTGACTACTCCTGAACCGGAGAACAGAGATTGGAGAAGAGAGGTTGTGCGATTCATCTGCGGACTCATAGCCTGAAACCGACGCCGCCTCCTTGACCGCCGGCGTGGTGAAGTTGGTCAGAGCATCGGGGCCGCGGAGCTTTAAGGCGGCGTTGTCGTATACCATGGCGGCCTCCTCGGCGGTGTCGTAAGTGCCTAACCAGAGCCTCACCCTTTTACAAGGGTCTCTTATCTCGGCAGCCCACTTTCCCCAGGGCCGCTGCCGTACGCCTCTGAACTTCCTGGCGCCGCCACGCGCGGCCGCCGGTGGTGCCTCCTTGGGCGTTTTCATTGGCTTGGGAGTACTGTCGGCGGTTCTGAACCTGCTGCCGGCGCTGACAGCTGTCTCCATTATGATTTCGGAGATGTACTTCTTGACTCGTTGGCGGCGGAAGACATTGTCGTCTTCTTCGTCGTTGGAGGAATCTGTGGCGTCAGGATCAGTCACAGAGATTCGGACAGTTCTTGCGGCGTTGAAATTTGGGTGGTCTTGGGATTTTCTTGCATCGGAGTTGGGTTTTCTCGGGTTTTGCTTAGGTGGTTTGATGAATTTTGTGGTGGTTTTTCTGTGCTCGGTGTATTTTAGTGGGTATAAAACGCTCTGATCCATGGCGAAATGATGTTGAAGAAAGACTTGTTGATTAACATACAAATGGAAAAAATAAGAAACGAGAGGGGTTGTAAAGAGAGATTGCTTTGAGACGGTAGATAAAGAGCACCGTCACAGACAAGTTTCAACCAAAAAATCGCAGAGAGAATCAAAGCCACGCTCGAAAAATCTGACAAATAAAAAGAATGATTCAAAGTGATGAAGCCGAAACAGCTACAAATGGAAAGATGTGAAAAGAGATTTTTGTGTGAAAGGCTGAAGATTGTAGAGAGAGAGAGAGAGTTGTGGAGAGACCAAAGTTGGAGGTTTTTATTCGGAGACTAGCAAGTTACACTGAAATCCTCTTATAGGATCTCTGAATTGAGTAACGCCAAAACCTGCGCAGACCAATTTGTTAAATTTATGAATATTTGAAAATATTGTATTCATTTCTGTAAAAAGCAAGTATTATTATGATGGGCAATTAATAAATCTTAACGAGATTCTAAAAATATCCCAGTAAAAAACGGATAGGTGATACGTAGTAGACGACTGAGACGTCGGCCGGGGATAAAGATTCCGGCATAAAAACCGGCTCGCCGCATCAGCCGAGGACGCCGAGCCGACACGTGGCCCCATGGGACCCGCAGTGGGTTGGTCCAATGAGCAGCGCGGAATGGTTGCTGACTCACTTCGTTTGGGTGTTTTTTAACCTCGAAGTACGTGTGGCCTGTCACGTGAGCCCCCCCCCCCGCCCCACTTAAATAAAAATCGTCGCTCAATGTTTATTTTTAGAGGCAAAAAAGTTATTTCCAAATAAATTCATTAACAACCGCTGCAATTAAAAAAAAGAAAAAGAATATTAGTAACCAGTATTATTGTTATTAATATTATTATTTTACTTTTTTGTGAACAGAAATGGTATTTCAAGAACCTGGTGATTTAGCTGTTTACCAGCAGGATGGCCCGGTTAATTTTGAGTAGTTATATTCTTCTTCTCTCGTTTTTATATCTGGTTGTTTTTTCAGCCAGTTTCTTTGGGGGGTGGGTGTGTGGTTAACTTAAATGCTGTTAAAATAAACATTTTACAGCTAGGAATAACGTGGCGGGCAACCTAGGATTCGCCGCCATTTATAATTCGGTTTTGTACGGGTCTTTTGGGTTTTACCATGTTTCCTAGTAATTTCATCTCTCGAGAAAGTTACCTCCACCGGCTTAACCACGCGTGTTCATCACGCTACTTGCCATCGCTATTAATCAAACTCAAAATTCATTGTGACGAGACATCTATGCCGGGTCAGTTGGTCCAGCTACGAAATCGGGTCTCGAGAAATTTTCCTAACCATTAAAAACTTGAGCCACTCGGGTTGTAAACAAACCAAGCCGCTCGCGAACTATTCGAAACTCGGCTCGAAAAAAGCTCGTTTAAGTTTGTTTAGAGAAGCTCGTAAAATAAACAAACCAAACTTGAGCTTAGTAGTATTCGGCTCGTTAGCTCGTGAACATGTTCGTCAAGTGATTCAGCTTGAAAAATATAAATTATTAGTAGACATAACTTATATTTATCCACTAAAATTAATAATAATTGTATTAAATCTCTAATTAATTTTATTTGTTATAAGAAAATAATTAATATATTTATTATTTTAAATAAAATAGTTTATTTTTAAAATAAAATAATCAATATTTTAAATATAAATATAAATTTAGAAAGTTCGTATAGGCTCGATTAGGCTCGTGAGCCTCAAAGTATTCGATAAGTAAAGTTCGAGATTCGATTCGATACTTAACAAGCAAAACTTGAGCACATTACTATTCGGTTCGGCTCGGTTCGATTACACCCCTACTCCAATCCATATTCAAGTGAGCTGTTTGTCTGGATTAAACCATTTTTGACACATCTATCAGTAATAATACTCTCTCCCTTCCACAATAATATGAATATTTCCAATTTTACACATTATTTTCTTTTTTTTTTTATCTCTCCTTCTATACTTATTCGAAAAAAAACTCATCATGGCCACCACTATTTTTCTTCAATAAACTCATTACTTTCGTAATATTTTTATAAGTGTGACTCACAATAACACTCTTAATTAACATTTTCTTAAGACTCGCATCACTTCCAATTATTCATATTTTTGTGAGACGGAGGGAGTAACTTATTTACCTGTAACCCTATTTATCCCATTTCAAAAAAAAAAAAAATAGTGAGTTCGCTCAAAAAAAAATATACTGAGGATACTATTAATTTATAGTTAGTTCGTGTATCTATTAATTTATACCTAGTTCTCAAACCAAAATTCTATTAAGAGTATTTCAATTATATGATTATGTTATTGATGTCAAAAGTAAAAAGATTGTATGCTCGTGTTAATTATTATATGTGGTATATAATAGTTTTTATAGTCATTTACCGTTATCTCCATTGTATTCCTCTTTTTTCATTAAAAATGAGCAATAATGGTTTCATATTTTCTCATTGATGACTTGAATCTCCGACCTATTGATTGGTGGGGAAGAGTCTTACGAACTAAGCTGCATTTTGTTATCTATGTCCTTCGTATTCTAGTCATAGGATATATTATATATTTGAAGTCTTAAATTTTATACAATAAGGATAACATAATAAAAATTTAGTTTTCCAAACTACTCCTCTAATCTACATATAAACCAAAGCGGTTCATATATTTGGGGGTATGAAGTATTCCTTAGGTGAGTGAGAAATGAAGAGGTGGCGATTTTTACCTGTTTTCGTATAACAATTTAAAAGTGACAAATAATGTTATTAAAGAAAATAATTAGTACATTAAAGTATTTTTTTTTTTTGGGTTGCCACTAATTTCAGTGCGTTCTGGGCAAATTAACTTTGGCTTTTACGAAATTAATCTACAAATTACACAGACGAAGTTAATTATGTTTGAAATACCAGATATGAGAAGCTCAATCTATATAAATGTTGATAAGATTGAAATTTGATCCGTTTGATATAAAGAATATCACTCCATCAATAAGTCATTTCCAAGATGTGAGAAGTAATTACACACTCAAGAAGTTAACGTACGATTAATTATAACCGACCGACATTAGCCCAAATAAAAAGTAGTCGATATAATTTGGCAAGTAATAATTATGATTCGATCCGATCCGATCCATATACAGATCAGCCCGAAATAAGCAATACATCACGAACAAAAAATTTGTTAAGCACTAAATTTGAATACATATATAGAAGTTAATTTGGAGAGAGACTGGTGTGAAAATCTTATCTGTAACACCTAACTATGGAAATAACCCACACTGACAAGACACACCCCGTTTGATATACCATTATTCCGGTCGTTTAACAACGCGGATCACTCATATATTACTCATATATTTTAATAGAAAAATTATATAAATATTCACAGTTATTTGTAGACATCGTTCATAATAAAATAGGCACGATGATCGATTAAGGTCGTATTTGTCAAGTGTTGTGTAGATATGGAGTTCAATCCATGTCAAAATTTGTATTATTAGTCAAATTTATTAGCAATGTCATTTTATTTCTCATTTTAGCACATTTTTAGAGAAATATTTAGACTTTTTGTAAATAAGTATTGACATATGTATTTGAATATATTTGAATTATTTTATATTTATGTTTTCTAATATATTATTAATTAATTGATTCTATTTCATTAACTAATCATTGAATGAGAAATTAAGTAACTGAAATTTAGAGAATTGATGAAAGCATGAATCATGAAAATTAGAAATCTAAGAATAAACATATGAGAAAATGTCACATAGGTTCTAGGATTAAGGTGATGTGTTTATTGTGTATTGCTATTATAGTGCTCCCTTTGTCTCCTCTATATAGGTAAAATTTTAAATATGTTCATATTTATTATTTAATGATGAATAGAAGTTGGAGACAATTAAATAATTAAATAAAGATATAATAGTAAATGAGTAAAAGTATACAAAGAATTAAATAGCACATCTGAAAAAGAAAACCAAGGGCCTGTTTGATATGGGTTTAAAAGCAGGATAAGTTAAATTAATATGAATTTATGTAGTGTTTGATATTATGTGTTACTAATATGGTCAACTCCAGGTTTATCCCAAGACTCTGGCTTATTTTGTGAGATTAACCCATACTAATTATCCCACCTCCCCCATGGGATTAACCCACACTAATTATTCCACCCCCTCCATAGGCTACTAATTTAGGTATTTGATATGTTAATCCAACCTATTTCAATGGATATCAAACACTTTTTGGAATTAATTACCAATGATATCAAACACCCATCTGAGATTAGAAATCATGACTAATTCACACTAAATTATCAGGATAATTTCTGATTAATCCAATACTGAAAATCAAACGGGCCCCAAGTGTATATATATGGGTTAGAGGCAGTAATAGATACATAAATTAACCAAAGAGGCTGAAACAGGAACTTATTCGACCAAAATTTAAGGATTTATTCGCTGTCAATTCCAGTTTGCTCACCCTCATTTATAGCCTATATGAGTTATATAAATTCGAAGGAAAAATCAGGTTTTTTTAATAAGAATCACAATCAAAATTTACAATTTACAATCTTAATATGTCGATAATTTTTTTCAAGACCTAACTGAAGATGGCCCAAACAAACAATCCGCACAATACTAATATTATTTCCTGGTGGAAAAATTATCAACATACTTTTAGAGGACCTGATCCTTTTATTTTGGTAAATTGTCTTAAATCCAACGCGCCCAAAAACATGTACTCCTATTCCTTTTGTAGGTTTATCATCACAATAAAACAATGATATGCTGGCCAATGAGGCCTAATTTAAGTAACAAAATAATGAGATTCAGTGTACCATATTTTATGTTCCACTTCGTGTCCCACTTTCAATTCTGTTTAATTTCTTATATATATTTTCTTCAATTTCAATTTTATATGCTTTAGTTTAATTTTGTGATTATTAACTAGGGTTTATTCCATCAATCTAGGGTACATAATTATTTTTTATCATTTAATTTCTCTTTTATTAGCTAATAATAGGTTGATAAATTCAAAGTGATGGTATATACTTTTTAAAAAATTTAATTTTTTGAAATAAAAATTAAATATAATTCATAGTATTATAGTAAATTTTATTTTTATAAAAAATATTTTTAAAATAATATATATAAGCATGGGACACAGTGACACACATAAAATTGTGGGACACTGAATCTCATCCCCAAAGTTCAGACACTCAAAGATTTTTTTTTTTTTTTTGTGAGAGATCTTGAGTTAAATTTCGTCTGCATGTGAAGTAATTTTTTTATTTTTGTGTGGTGTAATGGTCCTACTTGCATGCAGTTATTTCTCGATTTACATGTGGTGTAGAGATAGAGGTCTTGGGTTCAATCACACTTGTGTGTTGTGTAGTATTATCTTCTTTAAGTGGTGTAGTGGTCCCGTCTATGTTTGATTATTTTTCCACCTTCGTGTGGTATAGAGGTCTCACCTACGTGCAGCTGACTTATTTTATTATATAATATGTAGTTTTTTCCACCTCTTGTAATTTATATACTGCTAAATTTGTTGGATACGTTGGATTTGCTTCATCTGAATATTATCAATATTTTAATTGCTTAATAAACATACATAAATATTACATAATATCTCCTATACACCCGGGTGTACGGTACACCCGGGTCGGTACCCAATGAACTTTCCTACTCGAATATCACGTGTTCGTGTCATTTTGATATAGTGTTAGTGTTATTTTACACGTAGTGTTAGTGTAATTTTCGAAATAGTGTCATTTATAAAACAAAATAGTGTTAGTGTTATTTTTGAAATAGTGTCATTTATAAAACAAAATAGTGTTAGTGTCATTCCAAGACTGTGTTAGTGTTAGTGTTATCCCGTGCTAGTGTTAGTGTCATTTCAATAAAAAATAAAAGAGTTGAATAATTATTTGATACCAAATCAAAGATCTTGCATTTATCTTTAATTTAAGATATAAATATATATATATATATATATATATATAATATTTTTTATAAATAAAATTTGATTTTTTAAAAAAATAATCAAAATATGAAAAATAGAATATGAGAGAGAGAGAGATAGTATAGAAAATTGAAGAATGCGTATGATGAAAAAGAGGAGAGAGGAGAGAGGTGAGAGAAAATATATGAGATTTATTGAGTTTTATAAATACCCTTTGATTGATTCTTTAATTACAATTTTGCCACAAACTGTGTTTTCATATAATAAATAGATGAGTCAGGATAGTCCAATTGGATCAGGATCCAGATCGGGTACAACCCGAGTGTACGGTACACCCGGGTGTACAGGGGACCACCTCTAAATATTATTGTATAGTTACTACAAGTTAAGCATCATAATTGGGATGTTCAAATAAAAATAATCCAATTCAAGTGGCAAAGGACGAGGCATCCAACAAAGACTCTCAGGTCTTGGGTTTAATCTCGTCTGTTTACGGGTAGTTTTTTTACTTTTGTGTGGATAGTAATCTCAATTGCGTGCGATTATTTTCCACCTTTATGTGGTGTAGAGGTCCTTCCTACATACGAGTTATTTATTTGATTATATATTAGATTCCTCTTATAATCTAAAAAAAATCCATTTTATAGTACGGTAGAATCATGCATTTTCTACCATAATTTTATATATTCAATAATACATTTGGTTTAACACATTTTATATATTACAATTGATCATCAATAAAAAGACTATTAATTGAAATTTACATACTACAAATAAAAAGTTTCCCTTTCATATCCTCTACCCATGCAGCCATGCTAATATAATCACAATTCGTAATTTTTAAAGCAAACTGACATTTTTCTTCATTCTATTTTGGAGTAAAAGAAATTGGCATTGGTGATTAACTTTTGGCACGTTGAATAGTGTGCGTGTGGGAAAGTTAAAGAGCAGCAAAAATCTAGTGCGCACATGGTAACTGTACAGAAACCTCATTTTACTATAACTATGCTGTGGTGGAAACTTTTGTCACCAATTAGTGCGCACGTGACTACACTTCCCAAATTTTTGAATTTTCTTTTGAAGCGGTTATAATATCTAATTAAATGCATTATAATCAGCTAATTGCCGGCATTTATGACGTCAAACCAGGGGGGCTCATCTCGACTTCTTAATCAGTTTTATGCTGCAAAACCTAATTCACAAGATTTTTGTGCGAAAATATGAAGACATTAAGAGCATCTTTGAACGAGGCTCGTTGGACTGACTCGAGCTGCACACCAACAAGCCCCTCAGCGTTGTCAAGCCCGAGGGATCGAATGAGGGTGAGTGAGAGTCGGGCTAGAGGGGGAAAAGGTTGGACGAGTATTTCACACATGTTAATTAAAAAAAAAAAATTAAATTTGATTATTTGACCTTTTCTTTATTTTAATATAGCCGTTCAACGTCAGTTTATATTTTTGTTTATTATCAAATTTCTCTTACAAATACCTCACACTTCCATTTTTTTATGCCACATCTAATCATTATTTTTATTTTCATTCTTCTTCTTCTTCTTCCAATTTAAGTTTAGTTTATGTTAACATGGAACGTGAACAATTGATTAGTTAGCTAACAAAATTTGCCACCGATATCAAATGATTCTCCTCTCGGTTTTTCGTCATGTTCTCAATCATCCAACACTCAGGTATTGAGGCTATCAACTTAAACGAAACTCAATTCTTTCAAGATGATGAAGTCACCAGACAATGAAGACGTGCACCGGCAACACATCTTAAAATAAGAAATAAGAGCAATTTTCAATGTATGAATTTCATGTAGATTACGTATGAATTAGCTGTATAAATTTATGAATTGTGAAAAATAAATTTTTGTTACCTTTGAGATTCGAACTCAGGATCATAAATCCATTCAATAGGGTTACGAATCAACTGTAGATGTTGATGATCTAAGGACTGAAAATGATTCTTATTTTATATCTTAAGAAATTTACTTATTTTAGCCCTCCCCTATATATATATATATATAAGAATTAGACGTAATGTTAAAATAATCACTTATGATTGAAAGATTGGTCAAAATTAATATTATCTGAATTGCATTGTCAATTTAATTTGACCTATTAAATAATTTATTTTGTTTTATTTTAAATTTCAAAATTATTACGATTGAACTTAATAGTTTATTGAACTTAATTTATTTTTTAGCAAAATTACTTGTTTCTTCAATTTAATTTAACCAAACTAATTAATGTTAACTGCACTCTGTACATATCAGATTGAGTTTTGAAATGAATGTATTACATGTTAAAAAAAATAAACTACCCTAAAAAAAATAAGTGATGTAGAATGGTTCGTATTTTCCACCGAAAGGATGATTCTAATTATATCATCCGTATGTATAGACAGGAACTTAATTATATATTTCGGTCATGCATGCAAAGTGCTTATCTTTTTAAATTATAATTATCTCTTAATATAACTCGATATATAGATCGTCAAAACTACCCTTTATAGCAATAGTGCACCTTAATTAGCAATAATATTGAACTTCCAACTTTATGTATATAGTTTAATTGAATCACGTAACGATGAAATGTAAAGGGGAACCAAGAAATTAAATTAATTACTTTCAGAAAATCCCAATCCATACGAGGGATCCCATGGCTTAGAAAATGAGAACTTATTTGGATTTGTGAATAGAAAGGTTATCGAAATAAATTTCCAAAGAAGTACTAAAACTACTCTTGGAGTTTGGCTTGCCTCTTCACATTGAGCCATGTGAGATCATAAAGCAAAGGACATAACAAAATCATCACTTGTGTATACGTTCAAGGTGATTAATTAATTTGTTTTATTAGTATTTATAAATTAGTTTACAACTATTTATCTTTAGTTTTTTGAAGCTAACTGATTATCTTTATTTATATCGAATGTTTTATAGAACCAATGTACATATGAAATTGTTTGTTTGCATTATATATTGTTTTCGTGATTTATTAATTATATGCATGTGGAGGTATCCATGCATGAACTATATGAGCTAGAGAAATAGTTAAGTCAATGAGCATCAACTTCGAGACATTTATCTGATTAATTAGTATCAAATTAGTATTTAGCCATGTCCCTTGATGATCAATTAAGTACTAAACTGTCATCAAACCCTAGATGCCCTTGGTTTAAGTGAAAAATCAGCTTGTTATACTCGTCATGTATTTGCATTTTGAAGCTTAATATGTTATCGGTATCGTATGTGTATGAACGTACACACACACATATAAGCTAGCTATGGGAGTAGGGTGCCACTTGTGGTGGGGTTTTTTTCCTCTGCTTTTGTACTTCACATGTTCTTACTGTTGGAAATGCATGGAGTCAATGAACATTTCAAATATCATTTTATTGTTTATTGTATACAAAAAATATCTTCCAAAAAATTTTAGGTTTAAAATTAGAATCAACGGATTGGGATCGGAACTAGAACCGTGGTCGCTGGTCAATAGTTTCCAACTCGAAATAGTACTGGTCGACGGTTATAATTTTGAACCTTATTGTGTCTTCTGATAGGCCGATTCAGATTCTTAATGTATGAATGTAAAAAACTGATTTTAAATTGATGGTAAAAGCATATTTTTTATTGTTGTATGTAGAAATATATAAATCTATGTTTTTTCTATCAAAATACGTAATCTGAGATACAATTAAAATGCATATAAGTACACACTGAAAAAACATAGTACTAGCATGTAGCCTCTTTGGAACCGGCAGTTTGAGCCAAATTAACCGTCAGTTTTCAATGTTTTTGTATTTTTAATTTGAAATTAAGGGTAGATTTCAAATCCGTTTCCCTTTTTAAGTAATAGATATGTTTTAATCTTAACCCTTATTAATAATGGGCAAAAAAATTAGATAGGAGGGAAGGAGTAGTATTTTAAATATATAGACACAACAGAACAGAAAAGGCAAGAAATGGACAGAAAATCTTTATAAGTGAAAAACATATAGAGGAGATGAGGTAGAATAAGGCCAAGGTCAGTAGGTCGATAGTGACCGGTCATTCATAAATAGAGGAGGATAGGTAAGTAAACAAATTAAATGAGCATCCAAGTTGAGGTATAATTCAATTTGTACCAATTTCAACTTCTTATGCTGCCTGCACAAAAAATCTATCAGAAATCGACGTAAGATGTGGCAAATTAATTTCAAGGTGCCCAAGTGTGGAGAGAGAGATCTAGAGAGCATAGAACCAATCTGGCAGCAATTTGAATTTGTTGATATTGTTAATTTCATTAATCATTCACTTTTTTCTCTGATGAATTTTAGGGACTGATCTCCTTTTCCATTCTGCCCTAAATTTTCTTCCTCTTAAAGCTTCTGATACCCAATACTCTCGATTGCCTCTCTTCTCGCCGGAAATTATATTATTAGTATATATTTCTTAACTATTATAATTGCTGGCTTGTAAATGGATCATGCACAATTCGTATATATAGGATGTTCTGATTCACACAATATAATGGATTTCACTACAACTCACTAAAATCCCAATTATTTCACTGTTCTAAGTTATATGTTTTTTTTTTTTTGATCAGTAAAGTAAAAATTTTATTAAAAGAAAAGGGATCAAGGCATCAGGAATGCCAATCAAAACAACAAAACAAGTTTGAAGTCTTTGGAACACCAAGAAGTAAAAGTAATTCCTAACTCCACGATTTTGTAGGCCTCGTTCCAACTCCAAAGTCTCCCCTTAATCTGTAAAACAAGTCTATCAATATCCCAAGCCTTGTCCCGGAAACGACTATCATTCCTGCTTTCCCAGAGCAACCACACTGTTCCCACCCACAAAGCTTTAAGCAGTCTTCTTTCTCTCTTCTTTTTTCCAGCCGCAATGAAAGAAATGAAGTGTTGAAAAATACCTCTCGGATTTGCCGTTTTGATGTCAAGCCATTGAAAGATCTGGTCCCACACCGCCGCTGCTTTAGGACAATAGAGGAACAGGTGTTCCGTCGTTTCCTCACTAGAAACACAGGCATTGCACCATCTCTCCTCCACGCTGATCTGGACATTTCTTCTACTCAGATTATCACATGTTGCCAATCTGTTTCTAAGACATCTCCATGCCGTCACCTTGGCTTTATTTGGTGTTGGGGCCTTCCAAACCTTTGCCATCTCCAAAGGTAAAACTTGTTGCTCCTCTCTTGTTTTTGCCACAATTTCATATGCCGACTTGATTGTGAAGCATCCATCTGGTGTCGCCTTCCAGTTCCATCCGTCTATTACATCTACACAAGGAACAAAATCAGCTATAACCAACTGGAGATCCTCCGCAAACCCTTTCTCCCTCTCCCTTAACTCCCTCCTCCACTCCACCCTCCACACCCACGACCCTCCTTCCCAAAATCCACTTTCACCAACCAGCCTTTTCTTGTTCAGGCTCAAATTATACAGTCTCGGAAACACAAACTTAAGGGGTTTGTCAACCGCCCACACATCCTCCCAAAAGCTGGTATCAAGCCCATCCCCAATTCTTCGCCTCAAATTATTGATGAACCACCGATCTCTCCTTCCTCCTACCTTATCCACAATTTTCTGCCACCACCCTTTCTGTCCACCTCTTCCCGCCACCGAACATTCACCCCCTTCCCCCCACACTAGCCCCCCATAAATCGATTTGATCACCCTTACCCACAGAGCTTTCCCCTCCCCTAAAAATCTCCAGAGCCACTTACTTAACAGGACCTGATTAAACCAATCGATATTCCGAAACCCCAGACCTCCTGAATCCTTGTTTAGGCACAAGGCATTCCACTTGAACCAAGTGATACCCCCCATCTGTGTGCCTCCTCCCCACAAAAATTTGGTGAACAGTGAATTAAGTTCCTTAATCACCGCTTTAGGTATGAAAGCGAGGGATAATTGATATACCGGGATGGATTGCAACACCGACTTGACTAGAGTAATTCGCCCTGCCAATGAAAGGTGTCTCTTCTTCCAGCTTGCCACTTTGTTTGAAACTTTTTCAATCAAAAACTTCCAATCTCCAACACCATTGCTGCGCCCCCCCCACTTTAGTACCCAAGTAGTTGCACGGAAAGGAACCGATCTTGCACATGAGGAGCGATGCCCATCTCCTCTCAACTGCCTCATCCACTCCCACTGTCAGAAGACAACTTTTGTCGAAATTTACAGCTAAACCCGAGGCGAACTGAAAGAGAATCAGGAGTTTTTTTACGCTCTCCATATTCTTGTCATCTGCCTCCAACAAGAAGATAGTATCGTCCGCGTACTGTAGATGTGAAATGGGCACTTTATCCTTGCCAATCTTCGCCGGGACCAGGAACTGCCTCTCCGTTGCTCTTTCAATGAACTCGTTAAGGCCTTCCGCCACGATAAGGAACAGGAAAGGTGACAATGGGTCACCCTGTCTCAAACCTCTCTCCATTTTGAATTCTCCCGTCGATGACCCGTTCACCAATACACTTGCCATTCCAGATTCCAGACACCCTTTAATCCACTTCCTCCAAACTCCGTCAAAGTTAAGTCGATCTAGAAGCATATCCAAGAAATCCCATTGCACAGAGTCGTATGCTTTTGCGAAGTCAATCTTGAAGAAAATACGGCCCACTCTCTTCTTTTTTGCCTCAAAAATAGCTTCATTCAGGATAACCACCCCATCTAGGATGAAGCTACCCTTGACAAAAGCACTTTGATTATCGGAAATGATCGACCCCATAACCCTCTTCAATCTCTCAGCCAGGATTTTAGCCACAATTTTGAACAAGCTAGTGATAAGAGAAATTGGGCGAAAATCATCGAGCGACCCAGCCCCTTCTTTCTTCGGAATCAAAACAATAAAAGAGGCGTTACCACCTTTCGGTATTTTGCCGCTTTCATGAAATTCCTTCAAAACCTGGAGTAAGTCCTCTTTAACCACGTGCCACGCCGCTCTCCAGAATGTGAAGTTAAATCCATCGGGTCCCGGACTCTTGTCTCCACTACAGCTCCAAACTGCTTCTTTAATCTCGTCCAGATCAAAATCCCTGATCAGCCACTGCCTCTCGTCATTTGAAATTTTCCTCCTCATGAAGTCCAGGGGGAAATCGGGCATCAGTCGTTCATTCCTTTTGAAAAAAGCTTCAAAATGATTTCTCACTCTTGCTTTAACCTCTTCCGGTTTAGATATCCACGAGTTATCAAAGAGCATTCCGCCAATCTCGTTTTTAACACGTCTCCCACGAATTGCCCTATGGAAAAAACCCGAATTAATGTCTCCCTCTTTGAGCCATTTGATTTTGGCTTTCTGTTGCAGCATCATCTGTTTATTCTTCAGTTGAAGGGAGAGCAGGGCTTGAATCTCATTTCTCTTAATCACCTCTGATTCTTGAAGACCTCTCTGTTCGTCCACCTTATCTTTCTCTTGAAGTTCCTTCTGAAGTTCTTTAATTTTGTGATCAATCTCACCGAAAGATGTCCGATTCCACACCTTCAAGGCCTCTTTTAGTTTCTTTAGTTTCTCCTTAACCTCAAAAAATCTCCATCCCCCCACCTTAGTCCCTGTCCAAACCTGCTTGACCATCTCCTCGAACTCCGAATGATTCACCCATGCATTGAGGAACCGAAAAGGTCTTGGTCCCCAATCCTCCGATCTTGTAGTGAGAATAATCGGACAGTGATCCGAAATTGAACGTTGAAGTCCTCGTGCCGACGTCCGTTCCCAAGCAGCCAGCCAATTCTCATTAACGAGGAAGCGATCAATCTTACTCTTGCACTTTCCATTTGGTTTGTGCCAAGTAAACTTCCGGCCTTGAGTTTTAATTTCCTCCAAATCGTTCCCCTGAATAAATTCTTCAAAACTTCTTGCATCAGCCGCGCAAAACGTCTCCCCACTGCCCACACGTTCATCCCTCCTCCTAACTGAGTTAAAGTCGCCCAAGATACATACACTCCTATCCGTATTTTGTTCCACAATTGAGCTTAAGACATCCCACAAGATCCGCTTATCCCCTGTGCCGACTGGTGCGTACACGTTGATGATGCAACATAAAATATCACCCTCCTTGTACCTACCATTCACCACCACCGCCCCCGGTAAATCCCACGTACTAGAAGCTTCGAAAACCTCCCTATTCCACAAGCATACAATTCCTCCTGCCCTTCCCTCCGAATTCCTAATCGCTCTGTCTGTATAATTAGACCCCCACCAAGATTTACAAAACAAATCCCTGAACACCTCCATCTTTGTCTCCTGCAAGCAACAAAAATCGATCTTCTGCCCTTTCACCAAATCAGTAACATCTCTCTGCTTCGCAACACTCCCCAAGCCCCGAATGTTATAAGATAACAAATTCATTAAACATTCCTCAAAATACTCCTAGCATTTACGCAAGAAAGAAAATTACCTTGCGCCTCAATCTGTCGAGCAACATCTTCGTCTGGAATTTGACTTGAAAGCCCGATCTTCTTTCCAAAATCCCAGATCTGCTGACCTGAAATTTGCTCCCCAACTGTCGTCTCATGCCCTTCTTCGTTCTCCCCCTGTCTTTCCTGCTCTGCCACTTCCTCCCCCCTTCCATCAATTGGCTCTAAATCTGAAATGAAGTGTTCCCATTTCTCTTTCTCCCTGGCTCTATTCTTTTTCTTTTCTCTCCCTTTTTTTCCTTTTGAATTTTGTTCACCAAACCTTTTGCTTTGCTTTGAATACCTTTTGCTTTGCTTTGAACGACTTTGTTCCTCAGAGCTTAATATCTGAAGCTCGTTGACTTCGATCCTTTGCCCTTCCTCATTCCACGCCTTGTCCTCCACCACATTTTTGGCACCTTGACAATCACTGTACACAACTGAATCGGCTTCTTCCCTTTCCGGAATAGGGCATCTATTCTCTCCTTGCGCTTGGGTCGACATTAAAGTAGGACCTCCCTCATAAACGCTTCTTCGTGGCCCATCAAGAGAAACACCAGTAAAGCCACCAGTTGGACTTTTTTCCTGTACATTCTGAAAGTCGGTCCAATTCTGTTCCTCCAAAATCTGATTTGGACTTTGAAAAGCGTGGCAGTCCATCTGCCCATCCTTAACGAATGGCTGAGTCTCACCTTCGACCTCAACCAAATTTAAAAGCATTTTCGATCCTCCCTTCACCGCCCCCTCAAAATTAGTTTCCTCAACAAACGTGTCTTCAACGGTTTGGAACAAAGGAGACGGAACGATGATTTCTTGGAGAACCGAAACATCACCATCCCTTTCACCGCTCTCGTTCCGATCTCCGAAGGTTGCAGATGCCGGATCCATGGAATCATCCCCGCTCGTCCATCCCGAATCCGACCCCGAATCCTCGAGCTCCGACTCTCCGATCATGGAAGTGAAAGGATTCTCGTGAATTTCCTCAATGCGAAACGTGAACCTTGCTCCATTAATACAACACTCCGTCACTTGATCAATGGATCTAAGGCCCGTGGATATTTGAATCAAAGCAACATCCAATTTTTCTTTTTCTTTCGTCTTCTCATGCATCTTCAACACCCGACCGAACTTTGCAGTTGCCAACTCAAAGAAACGAGGATTCCATGCATGTAGTGGAATCCCGGCCCACCTCGTCCACACAACTCGTTGTTGAAACACATCCACAACGTTCCATTTCCTCTTCCATTGAAACCAGAACTCACTCCATTCATCCATCTCCGTTAAAACTTTTTCTGTTGGCGCGTCGCAGACACTACGAATCAACACCAAATTTCCTCCCATCGTCGTCACTTTCAGTTTGCCAGCACTTTCACTATTGATTTCCTCATTAATCTCTTCCCACAAGAACTCATTTTTGATGAAACCCGTGAAAGCTCCATCTAGCCATCGTGTTTCCTCATCCGAAGTTTTAAACTGAAGCAAATCTGAAAGTCCTGACTCTCCTTCTTTGGATCCAGTGAGTACCTCCTTAAAAGAAACCCCCATCATCCTTTTTGCGGCATGCACGAGCTTATGCTTTTCCGGCTTTCTACCTGCGTCAGATTTTATTCCCTTCCCTTTACTTCCTTGGACCTTCACTTCTCTCTCGAATCTCGGTTTGAACACCCTAATTTTATAGCTCCCAATCCACAACTTATTCAACTGCACTAGCAAACCGTCCCTATCTTCCACATCTTCGAAGCGAACAAAACCGAAAGGTTTCCCTTTTTTGTCTCTCTTTCTTGGACAAAAGATGTCTGTCGGTTCTCTCACGGAACCGAACTTTCTCCTCAAAAAATCGAAGCTACATTCTTCTGGAATGTTGTTGAAAAAGAATGTAACTCTTTTTGCTTCATTCTCGTCTCTTTCTTTCCAATGTTTCGAAAACCTTTGAGTCTTTTGGTTTAACTGCTTCTTCACCATCCCATCTTGTCCGGTCCTCACCACCCCTCGTCTCCTCACCTCTCTCCATACCTCATCTCCCATCTCTTAAATTGGAACTATTCTGCCATTATCATTTACCAACAATCTGTCATCACCATTCACTCAACTCCAACAACAACCAATCAGTTGAACACAATCGAGGTAATTTGTTATCTCAAGCACTCAATTCAGTTCACATCCATATTTAGCATAATCACAGTTCATCAACCTCAAATAGCCATGGGATGCTTTACAACAGATCACTCACTCGATTGGGAGGCGGCAGATCTGTTATGGGAAGCGGCAGATCTGGGACGGCGGCTGGCGGTGCGCACGAAGGTCGGCGGCTGAGCTCTGGCGATGCGTGCGGAGGTTGACTGCTGGGCTTTGTCTGTGGTCAACGGCTGGGCTGTGGCTGTCTGGATCGACGAAAGCTTGAGAGTTGAGAGGAGACAACACTCACAGATCTGTTATGAGAAGCGGCAGATCTGGGACGGCGGCTGAGCTCTGAACGGCGTCTGAACGGCGGCTGGCGGTGCGCACGAAGGTCGGCGGCAGATCTGTTATAGTATCATCAGTTTCTCTCTCCCCAATTTCAAATTGTCGTTCCCTCACAGCGAAGCACACGATGTTCTCTCAGCGACAGCGACGTTTTCAGTGCAGCAGTAGCGCAACGTTCTTCCTCCAGCAGCATCGACGCGATCTTTCTCCAGCAGCAGCGACGCGGCGGCGAATCCTTCGGCGTTCTCTCCCGCACGATCCTCAGTCAGTGACCTTCTCGAAGCGGCAACGGCGTTCCCGATGCGGCAGCGGCGCGACCAGATCTCCGATTCTTCTCTCTCTGATTGTGCTTGAAATTATGCTCTCATACAGGTCATAATCACAGCTCATCGGAGGAGAGCTCCCCGTATACAAGCAAGAAAAATAGTAGGTAGAACTCTGTAAAATTGTATCTCCAACAAATTAATTAATGTCGTATTATACCGACGTTTAATTTCTATCTAGTAATGTACATTATACTATACGGGACAGTTGAATTGAAGTTTATGCTTGTATAAGCTGAAGGACTTCAATGCAATATTCACGCATTCAAGGACTTATATGCAAAGACAGTTAAAGGAAGTTAGTTAAGCTAACAGACTCTGTTTGAGCGGCGTGGAGTTTTGCAGCAGTCTATGTATCACTATATAAGCTCACTTGTATTCCATTCTTGAGATTGATGTGTAATCTTCTCATCTTCATATATCAAGTTTTAGCTATTGAGTTGAGCCGGCTAAGATTTGGGCAGGGTTAAGCGTAGCCACTTTGAGTTGGAGCTCGAAGCTCGTCTCTGTAAATTCTCTCTAGCTTCCTTCGTGGATGTAGGTCATTCGCGGCTGAACCACGTAATCATTTGTGTGTTGTGTTTCTTGCTTTTGATTCTCAAAGTTTAACATAAATGATATTGAAAAATATTGAAAAATGAAACATGACACACATTATTTGTTGAAGTGTACTTGTCACAATGTCAATAAACATGTCTACAAGGATCTTCAAGCCAAGTTTTTTCGTTAAATAATTTTTTATACGAGGAGTTATTTATATAAGGAAATAAACCATAACTAGTCGCATTCTATCAATTGAATTTAAATTTCACCAAACTTAAATTATTGGAATCTTTAGTAATCGGATTGTTGTCGCTATGATCATAAGCATGGGCGGTGAGTACGATATTTTTGTAATTTTGTAAATATATTATGAAAAATAAAAATAATTGGTATGGTAATTCATTGTTGAGTTATTTTATATAGTGATTAACAAGTTAGCTTTAGAATTTGTTGGGTATCTTCGCCTTGCCGGGATTACTCCTCTTGTTTCCCGAACCTCCGGTCCGTCTCACTTCGTGCTCAAGCACTTCTTCTTCTCCTCCTGTTCTTCTCTTCTCAGTTCCTCCTTCCCTCTGTCAGATCTGCACAAAAATAGACAAGCAAGGAGTAACAAGATACTAGAAAGAAAAGAACAGAAATACAGGAGTAAAAGTTCAGAGAAGGGGAAAAGGTGTCCTTCGGGACACAGGGGGCTCAGATTTTCCCCTTTAACTCAGCAACCCTTCCGGCAGCTGAATGATCAACGGCGAGGTAAGGACGATGGAGCAGCTTCACAGATCTCAACAGAGCCACCAACAGCAGGAGCCAAGGTCAGAAACTCCGGCGGCTCAGATCTTCTCAGGTAACCACCAAACAGGGCTCCGATGGTCAGGAAAACCCGGTGATACCTCCACCCACGTCAGGGAATCCCGTATTATCAAGGAGTTACTCACAAAGGAATAGCAGAGCCTTTCAGTCCTTGATAATCCGTATTCCCGGCATGAGAAAGCATCAGAGATTTAAAGGGAAGAGGGAAGAGCTGGACAGCAGTAATGGAGATGGAGGAACCGAGGGGATGGGCGGTGGAGCGGCGGAGAAGATGGAGAGTCAGGGAGAGAGAGGGATTAGGGTTTGGGAGAGAGAGCGGCGCTGAGTGAAAGTGAGAGAGAGAGAGAAGCGGGAGTAATATATCCGGGGTGTGAGTGGGCTAGGGTTAAGGGGATGGGCTGGGATGGGAGATTGGGCTCGGTTCTGGGCCCTGAAGTTGGCCCAGACCCAAAAAAGAAAAAGAAAGGGAGAAGGGAATGAGAAAATGGGCCAACCTCACATATCCACCTTTGGCACATTGATCATTCTGTCACCAGGGAAGGGTCATCAATAGAGTTGGAGTTATCATCACAGCCCTAATTTTTACTCTTATCTGCCACAAAGTCAAGACAAGAGAGGGTGAGAGAAATATTAAGCATATTTAACTCAATCTCAAACCACAGAGACCAACCCAGGGTAATCACCAATTTCTCAAACCCAAAGGGTTATCATTGAAGACACAGCATGCACACACAAAAGATCCACTCAAGGAACACAAAAGAAAAGAACAAGACATAGAGACAAGAGAACAAAACAGGACTCTCAACAAACCAGACACACAGAGTAAGAGAGAACAAGCAGAGCAGGCAAACACAGGACAAAGCAGAGGAACAGACTCAACACATGCAGCAAATAACAACAGACAAGAGCAGAAAACAAGCAGCCACAAAGGCTGAACTTGTCACAAAAGCACAGAGATTTCATCCAGGCCCAATGTTCAAAGTCCTTTTGCAAGATTCCAGCTTTGCAACTGGTAGGCACTTAGTGCCCATATCTGCAGGATTGAACTGAGAAGGGATCTTGTTTAGAATGACATCACCTCTTTCAACAACATCTCTGATGAAATGATACTTGACATCAATATGTTTAGTTCTATCATGAAAAACAGGGTTTTTGCACAGTTGTATAGCAGACTGACTATCAGAGAAGAGCACAGGTTTGTCATCAATAAAGTTAATATCAGAAAGCACACCATTCAACCATATTGCTTCTTTCACAGCTTCAGTAGCAGCTATATATTCAGATTCAGTAGTAGAGATGGCCACAATGCCTTGTAACTGGGATTTCCAACTAATACAAGCATCACACAAAGTGAACACATATGAGGTGGAAGACTTCCTACTATCTCTATCATTAGCAAAATTAGAATCCACATAACCCACACATTTCACATCATTTTTAGACTTAGAGAAAAGCAGTCCATGTTTCATAGTAGACTTAAGGTATCTGAAAAGCCATTTCACAGCTTCCCAGTGAGGGAGACCAGGATTTGACATGTATCTACTCAAGCATGAGACAGCATAAGCAATATCAGGTCTAGTGCTTATCATCAAGTACATAACAGAGCCTATAGCATTTGCATAAGGTATGTTTCTCATTTCTTCAAGATCAGAATCAGAGGTAGGACATTGCTTCTTACTCAGTTCAAAATGGGATCCAAGAGGCACATTGACAGGATTACAATCAAACATGTTGAACTTATGCAAGACTTGATTCACATATTCAGATTGATGCAGCAAAAGGGTGCAGTTTTCCCTATCTCTTTCTATGCTCATGCCTAGAATCTTCTTGGCATCACCTAGATCTTTCATGTCAAACATTTCACAAAGGCACTTTTGAACATGCTGAATAGTTTTCAAGCAAGGACCCAGAATAAGCATGTCATCAACATACAAAAGCAAGAACACAGGAGACTTACCACTCAAGTGATACAAACAATGATCAAAACTGCTCCTAACAAAATTCATGCTTTTCATGCATTGATCAAATTTCAAGTTCCATTGTCTAGGTGACTGTTTTAGACCATATAAAGACTTTTTGAGTAGGCAAACATGATCAGGAAAGTTTTTATCAACAAAACCTTCAGGCTGCTTCATATAAATGTCATTTTCCAGCTCACCATGCAAGAAAGCAGTTGTAACATCCATTTGTTTCAGTTCCCAATTAAAATGAGCACAGAGAGCAAGCATGATGCGCACAGTAGTAAATTTCACAACAGGAGCAAATATTTCATTGTAATCAATGCCCTCTTTCTGTGTAAAACCTTTGGCAACAAGCCTAGCCTTATACCTGATACTTTCCACCTCATTTTTAATCTTAAACAACCATTTGCATTCAACAATAGAGCAGTCAGCCGGTTTAGGAACCAAAATCCAAGTGTTGTTATTATGCAGAGAGTTTATTTCAGATTCCATAGCAGTAATCCACTTAGCAGATTCATCAGAGTTAACAGCCTCAGAATAAGAACAAGGTTCAGCTTGATCCACATTGTTAAACACATTGAAAGCATACATGGACATATTGTATTCATCATACCTAGCAGGCTGTCTAACATGCCTTCTCTCTCTATCTCTAGTAAGTTGATAATCATTCAAGTTATCATTCACTGGCACATCATTTAGAGCAGGCTCTTGCACATCATGGTTATTCACAATAGTTTCAGGAATTACTGGGTCAAGGGGAGGAGTAGGTTCAGGATTGGGCTCAGGTTCCACCTCAAAAGGAATTACAGGAGTAAACATGAACTCATACCTAGCAGCATCATAAGCATTTATGTTCTCCACCTCACTTGGAGCAGCAGATTGTGAGGAATTCAATAAACAAGGAAAACTCAGCTCATTAAAGGAGACATCTCTGCTAATACAAGTTTTGAAACCTGGTACAGACCTATCCCACAACCTGTACCCCTTAACACCTTCAGGATAACCTAAGAAGATACACTTCTTTGCCCTAGGTTCCAGTTTATCAACACTTTGATGCATATAAGCAGCACAACCAAAGACTCTCAAGTTATTCATGCATACAGGTTTATCCCAAAACACAGACTCTGGAAGCTTACCAAGCAAAGGCACAGAAGGAGATCTATTTATCAGATAGACTGCAGTCATAAGGGCTTCACCCCAGAAATGTTTTGAAAGACCAGAAGCAACAAGGAGACTCCTAACTCTCTCAAGAAGAGTTCTATTCATTCTCTCAACAACTCCATTTTGCTGTGGAGTATAAGGGACTGACTTGTGCCTAATGATGCCTAACTCAGAACACCATCTATCCATGGAATGATTACAAAACTCAAGACCATTGTCAGTTCTTATGCATTTAATCTTCTTCCTAGTTTGGTTTTGAATCTGCACAGCCCATTTAGACAACTTATCAAACACCTCAGATTTATGCTTCATGAGAAACACCCAAGTTTTCCTAGAAAAGTCATCTATCACAGACAAGAAATACACATTGCCACCATGAGTGGGCACCTTTGCAGGGCCCCAGACATCAGCATGCAAATATTCAAGGATTTCAGTGCTAACATGCTTTCTTGGATAGGGAACAGATGTGGGAAATGCAGACTTGTGGTGTTTTCCTAGAATGCAGGGTTCACAAAATGGGATGTCTGAAATCTTGTCATTTCCAAAAACTCCAGTCTTTTTCAGGATATTCATGCCCTTATTGCTAATATGACCTAGTCTAGCATGCCAAAGTGCAGACTTATCATCATGAACCACATTAGCAACTTGTAAAGGCACAGATTCAGCATGCACAGCATACAAATTTCCCTTCCTAAGTGCAGAAAAGACATGCTCAGAATCTTGCTTGAATTGAAAACTCAGATGATCAACAGATCCAGTTACCCTATTATCAGCAATTTGAGATACAGATAACAAACTGAACTTCAAGTTGGGAACATATCTGACATCAGTCAAAGTGAGATATTTTCCATTTTCAAATCTTAAACAAACATCACCCTTTCCAATAATTTCACAATTTTGACCATCAGCTAGAGCTACATGACCAGACTTGACAGGTTGTAGGTTAAGAAACATGTGCTCATGAGGAGTAACATGAAAAGTACAGCCAGAATCAATGAGCCATTCACTGGAACTCATAGTTTTTGAAATAGCATTTGAGTAACTGATAAACTGAAAATCAAGGTCATGCATCATGTAAACACAATCATCCTCAAACACATTATTGGCATTCTGACTAGGCTCTTCAGGGGTGGGTTGCTTTTTCTGCTTAGGAAGTTTACATCTGTTTATGAAATGACCTGGTTTTCCACAGTTCCAGCAGACCTTCCTAGGCTTTTGATCAGAGTTTTGGTTCTGGTTTTGACCTCTATACTCAGAATTCTGATTATAAGGTCTCATATCCTTAGGCCTATCCTGGTTCTGACCTCTATTGAAGTTCTGGGGTTGGTTTTTATTCACATAAAGGATTTCACCATGCATAGGTTTTGACTTAACCAAATTTAGTTCACTTTCTTTAGACTTAAGACCATTAGTGATCATTTCACAAGTAACTTTTGACCCTCCATACTTCAATGCAGATTTTACCTCAGCAAAAGGCTCAGGTATAGAGTTTAAAAGAATTTGGGGGGCATACTTCTCAATAGAATCATCTCCAGCAAGCTTTAAATCATGCAGGAGTTTATTGAAATTTTCCATGTTAGTGTCTACATCCTTAGAAGGATCCATTTGAAAAGACATGAATTGGTTTTGCAAAGACCATGTTGACACTTCAGAGGGAGCAGCATATAAAGCATTTAAATCATCCCACAGGTCTTTTGCACAAGCATGATGAGCCACTTTTCTGACCACAGAACTGCACAAGTTTAACAAAATAGTGGCCCTAGCACTATCATTCATTTCTTGTAATTTAACATCAGTAACAGCCTCATCAATTTTTGTGGTTATTGCCTTCTTTACCTTTTCTTTAACCAAAATGCACTCAATTTTAATTTTCCAATCCTGAAAATCGTCCCTGCCATTAAATGGCACTACATGCATGTTGTTCATGTTGATGCAGATGAAAGTAAAGGAGATCACACAAGCACAGAGCAAGAGACACCACAGCAAAGGTCACCAGGACCTTAAAGAGGAAACAAATGGAGTTCAGGAGCAGGGAAGAGCCCAGATCTCAGCACAGATTTATCTGTGGAGCAAGGATACACACTGGTCCCTCCAAAAGTTCCAACAGGACTTAGCAGAGTCCAGAAACTCTCAATCTGAGGGAGTTTTCAAGGTATTCAACCTTTCAGAGAACAAAACAAAAAACACAGAGCACAAAACACAACAAAGGTTACAGGTGTACTACTGTAAGCCTCGTATCAGTCAAGCTATCCAGGCTACCACGCACGAGAAGACACTTTAAAGTGAATTCAGACGGACTGGACCGTAAGCTTAGACCAACGGTGAGCTTTTGAATGCTCTTGAGGTTACAGGAGATAACACAAGAACACAGACAGAGAAGAACAGCAAGCGGAAGCAAACAAGAGAGCAGGATCGCAAGATACCAAAAAATAAGAAAATAAAAGCAGCACCTTGACCAAGCCTAAAAGCTAGGAGCTAGGGTTGCAGCCGATTTACCAGAGCCGACTTCCCAGGTAGGGGAAGAGTCGGTCTTACCAAAAACCTTGCTCGTCGGGAGCGAGTTGGCGCAGCCAAAGGGCGGCGGGGTGAGAGGGATGTGTTCGGGGGGAGCCCCGGCAAGGTCCCCGTGGCTCTGATACCACTGTTGGGTATCTTCGCCTTGCCGGGATTACTCCTCTTGTTTCCCGAACCTCCGGTCCGTCTCACTTCGTGCTCAAGCACTTCTTCTTCTCCTCCTGTTCTTCTCTTCTCAGTTCCTCCTTCCCTCTGTCAGATCTGCACAAAAATAGACAAGCAAGGAGTAACAAGATACTAGAAAGAAAAGAACAGAAATACAGGAGTAAAAGTTCAGAGAAGGGGAAAAGGTGTCCTTCGGGACACAGGGGGCTCAGATTTTCCCCTTTAACTCAGCAACCCTTCCGGCAGCTGAATGATCAACGGCGAGGTAAGGACGATGGAGCAGCTTCACAGATCTCAACAGAGCCACCAACAGCAGGAGCCAAGGTCAGAAACTCCGGCGGCTCAGATCTTCTCAGGTAACCACCAAACAGGGCTCCGATGGTCAGGAAAACCCGGTGATACCTCCACCCACGTCAGGGAATCCCGTATTATCAAGGAGTTACTCACAAAGGAATAGCAGAGCCTTTCAGTCCTTGATAATCCGTATTCCCGGCATGAGAAAGCATCAGAGATTTAAAGGGAAGAGGGAAGAGCTGGACAGCAGTAATGGAGATGGAGGAACCGAGGGGATGGGCGGTGGAGCGGCGGAGAAGATGGAGAGTCAGGGAGAGAGAGGGATTAGGGTTTGGGAGAGAGAGCGGCGCTGAGTGAAAGTGAGAGAGAGAGAGAAGCGGGAGTAATATATCCGGGGTGTGAGTGGGCTAGGGTTAAGGGGATGGGCTGGGATGGGAGATTGGGCTCGGTTCTGGGCCCTGAAGTTGGCCCAGACCCAAAAAAGAAAAAGAAAGGGAGAAGGGAATGAGAAAATGGGCCAACCTCACAGAATTGAATCCATATTTTGATGAAGTGAACACATATATAATTGATTTATGCATGTCGTGCTTGAATACTTGAGATTCATTTTTTTAATTTGTGAAATTACTTTGTATGTACTTGAAAATCAATTTAAAAAATACTTTTTAATTTTAATTAAAATGGCATTATAATCATGCTAATGCTTATTATTTATTTGTAATTAATAATTAATTTTATTAATAAAAAAAATTGGACCCCCAATTGAGTCCAAAATCTAACTCCGCCGCCGTATCATAAGAGTAAGGATTCACTATCTAATAGAGTGAACTTAGAGAATATAGAGTAATCTCATTTTCATCTCTAACAATTAATTCTATATTTCACGTTACAATGAAATACTTATATTTTTATATTTTGTAACATTGAACTAATTTTTAGTCCTATATATCATATATATATTTTATATATAATTACAGTTATGCCCATTCCTATTTAATTACAATTAAATGTACTCTTTTTTAAATATTTTAATAATGTGTTATATTTAAATATTGCAGAAAAACTAATTTATTTCAACACCAAACATATTTATATCTAATTTTCCAAATTTGAAAAATCCTCCCATATATGATTGACCAATGTTATCACGAAGCGCATAATATGCCGCTTTGTCTTTGGGTTATTTATTTATTTATTTATTTATTGTAATGTATGTTACTGTATTTTTAAATTTTGTATAATCTTTTTCGGATTTTGTATATATTTATGCTATTTTGGAAATACAAATAATTAATAATATAACAACTACTAAAAAATTGTACAAATTAAACTAGATAAATAATAAACATATTTGCACAATAAAAGAATATAAAGAAAACAAAAAAACTAGAAAAAACCAAAAAAAGTAAAATAGTGGAACGATGAACAGATCCCGCTACAGAGTACTAGCGGTAGCATATATAGCGCCTGTTGGAGGCTACTTCCACTTGATTCAAGCGGGTAGCGGTTAATTAGTTTACAGATCTTTCTGGAGATGCTGTAAGTACAGTATTTCTTAGGCTCCATAACTAAACCATCAAAATGAAGCCAAGATGTAAGAGAAGACCTAATCTAAACGATAAAGTTGAGATATCAAAAATTCTTTTTTTTTTTAAAGATCTGTTGTGACAGAATAAGATTAAATAGCACAATCAAACAGAAAACGTAAAGAAGACACAGATTTACGTGGTTCATCAAAATTGGCTGCATCCACAGACAGAAAGGAGAACAGACGATTTTATTATACGGCTAGGGTTGCAAATTACATATCTCAAGTATATATATATAGTACTGAGATAAAACACTCAAATTGAGCGAGGCCCCCGTACTGCGAAACGATAATTCAAGACATAACAACAAGGTCATTGATTCAAGTTCTACCGACATATGTTGTCGCAACCTATTGAACTCATTCTGATGATTAGGCCTATACAAGTTATTTAGCCCATGTTATTAATATTTTTAATTTATTATGTGCTGGTTATAAATTGTTGGTATGAGTTTTTACGACTTACGAGCACACCCAAAAAATAAAATAAAAATAAAAATGAGAAGGGCAGTTTGGGTATTTGTGGGCACTAGGAAGTAGAAAGTGTGTGCCCTCACTTCTGCAGTCTCAGCTTTTGAGTGCAGAGACAATAGAGTATACGTATATATATGGTCCAGTCCAGGAATGTGTAGATCGAGTTCTAAACTGTAAAAACATGGAGTAAATTAAGCATTGAGAGATTACATGTGTGTTTCAATTTAAAGAACTGGTTCGTCATTTTTATTTTAAATTTCTAAAATATGAGGCATATATTAAATGCGTTATGCATTCATATATGATATATTGATTCACATAACTGTCAAAATCCGAATTATATACTCCATTCAGAACGACGAGCTTAAACGAGTTTTATATCTAAAAATGCCCAATTTGATATATTTCTTACACGATTACTATCCTACAAATTAAAACTAACATAATTACTTAAATGAGTTTTATCTCTAAAAATTTATTAAAAAAAAGAGAGTTTTATCTCTTAAAAGAAGTTATAGGATGCCTTAATCCAATATAGAGAATGCATGCATGGTAGTAGGGTCTGCCTTAAACGAGTTCAAAGGAAAAATAGTTTTTCGATAAATTCAATGGAAAAATAGTTAATTGTGTCTGCTCCACAATAGTTATTCGTTTTTATTTCTTTTCGAATGAAACTATTAAGAAATTTTAAAGTAGGAGGCGTAGTTATGGATTGCTAGGTGAGCGATGCGCCACGGCAGCGAGGACTTTAACAAAGGAATCAAATTGCGTCGATCTTAATTGGGTCGCCCATTCGGTTTCAGACCAATTTATTTGATTTCAAGTTATTTTTAGTTTCTAGTTAATTAGTAATTTTTTTAATTTTCTGGCTAAAATATTTCGTTTCTAACTTAACCCACTTAATTTCGGGCTAGTTCGTTGGGCCTATAACTTACGATTTCTTTATTACATGAATGAGTTTTTGTTGATGATCATATGAATTAGTGTGTGTGTTGGCCAAGCGGTAAAGGGTTAATGCCTAATACCAAAGGTCTTGGGTTCGAGTTCCTTGTGGCGCGGCCTTTAAATTTCTTTATTTAATATTGTTAATTTATAAAAAAAAGTTGTTTTCTTTAAATCAAAATACTGTCGGTAAACCGGCGTCGATTAGCGATGAAAAAATTTCCGTCGATAAATCCGTCAGTGTCCGATAGAATTTCTTGTAGTGTTAATTTATCAAAAAAAAAAAGTTGTTTTCTTTAAATCAAAACATCGTTTTAAATACAAAAATTACTGTCATTTTAACATAAATTAATTTACATAATAACTAATAAATAACTTAATTACTAATAAAAAAATTGGATATTAATTACAGAGATAACTATAATTCTTTAATTAATTTCTATGTCATAAATTTTTTTATTAACTGTCGAAGAAAATCAAAACACATTCCACGAGCTTCAACATCTTATTAACAAATTTCCTCAACTACTTTCAATCAAGTTCATTTATACAATCGCCGGCCTGATAGCCAATGAATAAATGCAATTATGCAGAACATTCTAAAAGCTTCAACCAGAAAATTAATGGAGCTGCTTTTCATTAGATTAAATATGTACTAATGATGTTAATTAAAAATTAAATCACACAGTAGTATATGTTACTCATTTTTACCTACTTCATGAAAATGTTGAAGTTTTGTGTTCATAAGTTGCACCTTTGAAGGGCCGGTACAGAACTTATATGCTATTTAATTTGAAGATATTAAATTGCATCGCAGTCATATTATTACAATTTAATTATTGACAACTATTCGTCTAGATTTATTGGAACAATAGGAATAACTCACCTCCCGTTTTATTTAATTAAGGTTATTGACTTCTAAACACACAAATGTTAGAATTTTCATTAAAAAGTGTAATTTTCACCATAATCACACTATGTATATAAAATGAGAAAACATATATTTTTTTTATATAAAATTAATGTATTCATTGTTAAATTTAATATATTAAAAAAAAAAACAATTACACATGACTTCATGATTCTAACCTACATGTTGCATTCATCTACTATTATCACGATCAATCCAACGACTCCATTGCTCGCATAAACCAATACACCAGAGGATCGCAATGAAATAATGCCAATTCACACGGTCATAAGCTTTGCTAAGATCTATTTCAAGGGCACGTCCCCAAACTTACCGGCTTCGTCTTTCGCTTCATTGAATCGATTGCTTCAAAGGCTATCAGCACATATTGTCGAGAAGATCGGGGAGGGTCTACTTCAGTCGTCTATTGCATAATATTGCAAAGGGCAATTGGTCGAAGACAAATGCATTTACAAATATTTATATATATGCTAGTAAACGCATTTGAGAAAAATGTGTTGGAACATAATCATTTGATTGGAGGGGTTTGTAGACGTTCGTCTACTGCGCGTGATACTTATTTTCAGATTGCCCTCTCAAACTATTATCAATGCACAATTTATATTTAATTTAATTTAATCTTGGGGCATAACTAGGGTGCATTAACCATGATTACGACCTCCTGCTCTACCTACATATATTCTCTTATTTGAGTGAAATGCAAGTTAATTGGTCTTTCTTCATTATAATTCTTTTGAATAGTTTTAATGTCATCAACCCCAACAAATAATTTAATTCTTTTGTATAGTTATTTTTTTTTTCCGATAAATTAAATGAATAAGTAAATAAATTTTAAAGACCGTGCGACGGAGGATTTGAACCCAAAACCGAATTCAGGACCTCAGGTCTTGAACATTAATTTCCTACTGTTAGGCCAACACGCGCACACTTTAGTTCCTTTTTTGTTTCCTAATAAATTTGATTCTTCTTCTTCTCTCGATATCAGTAAACCTCATCATTTATCAGTATCATATTATGTTTGTATGTGGAAAATGCATACTCCAATTATTTAATGTGAAATAAATGTAAATATTAACAATTCAAAAACCACACCAACCTTTTTTTTCGATAAAAAACCACACCAACCTTAAATGCATAATTTATTGAATTTTTAAAACATCAATAAATCTATGCAGCCACATTATGGCCACCCACAAACTAATAGTATAATAAAGAAATATTAATTTATTTAATTTATTTTTTTAAAATAAAAATAGGATTGTTATTTTATTATATTCTCTACATTGTACTTATTTTTTTTAATTTTTTTGCATTTATTTTTAATTTATTTTTTAATAAAAATAAAAAAGTTACAAAAAAATTGCAAAAAAAATAACTAAAATATAGAGAATATGATAAAATAACTAAATCTTATTTTTATTTTAAAAAATAAATTAAATAAATTAAATTATTTTTTATTTAGATAAATTATGGGTGGCCACAATGTGACTGTTTAGCATTACTCTTAAAACATAGCTACAAAATCTTGCACAAAAGATAGAAAAAAGATACGGTTTCTTCCGCTCAATTTACACTTCCAAGTTGCAAGGCCAACTGGTCAATAGACAACAACACCTAGCTAGCTATCGTTGCAAAATCTTTTATTACCATTTAAAATTATGAAATACCAAATCAAAACGTAGAAGGTAGTGAACAAAAAGGGAATGTCATTTTTACATCCTATTATTAAGAATAAGATAGTAGTAATTTATTACTATCACATGGAATGAAGACATAAAATGGAATTAAAAACGCACATGAATGTTGAGAAATCAAATGCAATTTATTGTTCAAGATTTATATCACGGAAAATAAACTAAACTCACTCAACTCAATTCAACTCAACTCAACCCCCATTCTCATTTTTGGATGGAGATACTAGATAGCATTACATTACATCTAAAATTAGCTACTAAGTATACTTGATTGAAATAAAATACAAGCCGACAGTCGAATTAAAAAAAACAAAATTTGCCATTTAATCGGCAATCCGACTGATGATGTTCAAACATATGTTTTTTGAACATTGATCATATTGCTAAGGCGACACCAAAACCGCTCATGTCTTGAAAATAATCTTCAACATCGAGTGAGCCTATTTCCTTAACATCTCCGAACTTCACTCTCTGAAAGGCGACGTCGAGCGACGGGAAATCCTCGATTTTCATCGAGAAATCATCGTAACAACTCGCTTCGTTCCCGAACAAGTGCTCCTCTTGAGGTTCAAAGTTGAAGAAATTGTCTAAAAGCGTAATGTCCATGGGCAAATAATCGTTCCAGTAATCGGGCATCGTACTCGTTTCTCCTTGACACTCCTCCATCTCCGAACCGAGGTCGTTATGAACCGGACCGGGCTCGTATCTTGACTGGTTCAGACCATCCACCGAGTTGTATCTAATCTCTTCTTTCACACGGCCGAGAACCGGGACGGGCGGACCGGGATCGGTATACTCACTGCACTGGCTACTTAGACCGGCCGGTTCAGTATCCTCGCTCGAGCGACTACCCTTGAACCGGAGAACCGATACCGGGGAGGAAATGATATGCGACTCATCACCGGAATCGTAGCCCGAAACAGACGCCGCATTACTCTCCGGCGGCGTGGTGAAGTTTGTGAGAGCGTCCGGGCCGCGGAGCTTTATGGCAGCGTTGTCGTAGACCATGGCAGCCTCTTCCGCCGTGTTGTAAGTACCCAGCCAGAGCCTGACCCTTCTACAAGGGTCTCTTATCTCGGCGGCCCACTTTCCCCAGGGCCGCTGCCGGACGCCTCTGAACTTCCTCGGCGCCGCCTCGTTGGGCGTCTTCATGGGCTTGGGCTTGGGCCGGAGAGTCTCAACAGCCCTGCTCCGGCCGCAATTGGTGCTGACGCCACTGGCAGCTGTCTCCATTTTGATTTCAGTGATGTATCTTTTGACACGTTGCTTCTGGAAAAGATCGTCATCGTCTTCGTCGCTGGAGGAATCCGTGGCGTCAGGATCAGTTACAGATATTCGGACACTTATTGGAGCATGGGGAAGGGTTTTTCTGGGATTTTGCTTCATGATTTTTGTGGTGGTTTGTGTGTGCTCGGTGTATTTCACTGGCCGGTATAGTATGCTGTGATCCATGGCTAAGAAAAGTTGATCAAAGACTCTTGGGTTTGAACATACAAGAAAATTTAAAGAGATGGAAGAAACGAGAGCGTGCGAGTAAAGAGAGATTGCTTTGAGATGGTAAATAGAGAGAGAGAGAGAAGATGCCGTCAAAGAGAAGTTTAACACCGAGAGAGAATCAAACCCACGCTCACAAAAATCTGACAAACAAAAAAGACAATACCCTTAAAAGAAGGATTCAAAGCGCAAACCACCAAAGTGAAAAAACCACGAGTCCTCCTCCTTCTATTACTGCTACAAAATTAAAGAAGATATGAAAAGAGTTTTTGAAGATTGTAAAGAGAGTTTGGGGAGACAGGTTTGAGTTTTTTGGTTCAGAGAGTATAACTCCATACACTGAAATCGGTGTCTTATAGGATCGGTGAATATGGTAACGCCGAAAAATGCGCAGACCAATTTATATTTAATTACCGTTTTGGAAATATTATATTGATTTCTCTGGTGAACTCTGTACCAGAATATGGCGGAAGTGCACGACGGCAACTGCGTGGAGGAATATGAATTTGGCTTTTTATTTTGATTTTGGGCTGCCGGAAAAAAGAAGAAAGGAAAAAGGAAAACAAGAAATGGGCCTTTTTGTTTCAGAGACGATCAAAGGGGATTGAGTCGTATCTTTTATGTAAATGCGTATCGGTGTGTATACATATATTAGAAGCGATATTAATATAGTAGTATTATATTTATATTGTTAGTATTAAGATATGAATTTGATCGTGTAGTTGTCGGAGTCGGTTATATTTTTTTAATCCAGAAAGAAATCTTAAAAGAGTGGTAAAAAGTTCGAGCATTAGGCAACAATCAAGAGGTGGTGAACTTTTACAATGAAAAATCGATATAGTATGTAGAGTTATATATATTTCGCATGTGATGAATAGAAGATCAAGAATGATTTCAGCCTAATTAATGACAATTTAATTCATAATCTAGCTACTATGGTTTCCTATTGACAGTGATTGACATAGAGTATGCACTCAAAGTAAGTAGTATTAATAATTACCCAATTTTCATTAATTACAAGATTAGCTTCGTTGATTTATTTGATTAATTCTTTCTACTCATCATTTTACTTGGACAAAACAAAAATAACATTTAATTTCTAGTTCAAAGCTTGTCCGACGATTAATTGTTGAAGCAAATTCTTAATCTTCAAACCAAATACTATAAAAATTTAGACATGATTTTTTACACGTCCTGTGGCATTTTATCCTATAGCAAATTTGATATTTCAAAATTTTGTGACCATCAGAAAAATTACCGTTGTACAAAACATTATTGCATAATTGTGCCACAAAAATTAAGAACACATATAGGGAAAAGTTCTATTGAGAAATACAAATATTTAAAGAAGGGAGAAACAATCTCATCCTTGATCATGATCAATCAAACGGTCCATAATTAAGAATAAATCTCGTATTCAGATTTTGATTAACATATCAGTAATTTTTTATGAACAAACGTATTTGTTGAAACGATTTATTTGTTTAAAATTTAGCACTCCATGATTTGATCCCCAAACGTTCAATAAAATTATTGCTATGTTCATAAAAAAACTATTAACATGTTCAACGTTCTTAACTTTCAGAAAAAAATTAATTTCTCCATAGAATCTAACCCCATATATATATATATATATATATATATATATATATATATACAGAGAGAGAGAGAGAAGGGTTCAACAAAGAAGCTAAATATTGTGGAGAATAGAGAATTCGTAAAATAAAAACGAACAGATCTATAATTTTAATGAACAGGTCAATGTACCACATGAACAGCAATTTGCCAAGGGTTCGAATCCTGCTGGTGGCGAGTTTTTCTTTATTTTTATTAAATACGATTGTTCATTACTTATGTTGATCTGTTCGTAAAATGAATAGATTTGTTCATAATGAATAAAAAGATAATTCTCTATTGAACTCAACCCTATATATATATATATATATATATTAATTGAATAGTAATTCATCATTAAATTTACTTTAGAAATTACCGTTAAGTTTATTTTAAAAAATAAATTTATTTTAGTTAAAATATAGAATTTTTCATTCTATTTTTAGAAATATGTTGAATTATTTAAATGAAAATAATATATATATATATATATGTATATATAATTCAAAATTTGAACTTAATTTAATATATATAAAAAAAATGATAAAATTTTACTAAGGATATATATTTAAGATAAAATATATTTTTATTTTCAATATTGTAATTGTTTTGTCTTTATTGATCCGAATCAATTTAATCCAAATAGATTTATCAGTAATTGTAAGAAGTAAGAAGAGAGAGGCGGGCACAAAGATAAACATTATCTAATATCAATTTATTATATCCTTCTTAATTTCCAAACATGATGCGATCAATTTATATTTACACAAAATTTTATGTACATTTGGGTGTACCGTACAACTGGATTTATCCGTATTCAAAATAGTGTTATTTATATAGTTTTGGGTCAGAATATGGGTTCAAATTAAGATATGGGTCAAAGTTTAAATGAAGATGCAATCCAATTGTACGGTATATCCGAGTGTACCCAAGACCACCCACCTCTTATATTTAAGTTATAATCAATCGCGCTTTAATTTGAAGTAGCTAGGTGAAATGGTAGTATATATGTCCAATAAATCTATAAAGTCGTATTTTGTTGTCCACACAATCCTTAAATATAAAATAATTTTAAAATGAAAAAGAAATTAATTATTTTATTATATTGTCTATAGTGTAACTAATCTTTTGGAAAATTTTTATTTTATTTAAAAAATAAAAAACTATAAAAAAAAAGAAGAGCTGCTATAATATGAAAATACAATCAAATAATTACTTTTTAATTAAATGAATAAAAAAATCCTATTTAATTAGTGTGTGGACAACCAAGCTAAGAACAAAATAAGTAAAAAGTGTTGTGTATGTGTGTTAATGCCTGGCTATAAGTGGTTAATGTCTTAAGTTTGATGTTTTGAGTTTGAATTCACCGTCATGCAGTCTTTAAAATTTATTTATGTAAATTAAAAAAACGTTGGTGAAAAAGAAGTGTCAATTCTCCCAAGATAGAGGTTTAATTAATGAGTAATGCTAAACAGCCACATTGTGGCTACCCACAATTTACTCAAGTAAAAAATAATTTAATTTATTTAACTTATTTTTTAAAATAAAAATAAGATTTAGTTATTTTATCATATTCTCTACATTATAGTTATTTTTTTGCAATTTTTTGGTAACTTTTTTATTTTTATTAAAAAATAAATAAAAAATAAAAAATGCAAAAAATAAAATAAAAAAATAAGTACAATGTAGAGAATAGAATAAAATAACTAAATCCTATTTTTATTTTAAAAAATAAATTAAATAAATCAAGATTATCCTTATTATATTAGTGTGTGGGTAGCCACAATGTGGCTGCATAGATTTATTGTTAATTATATGATGATGTTGGGAATTCATATAATGATTTGAGGTAGTGATCGATGATAACAGAAAACGAAACGCGCGAAGTCCCTATGCTTCTTCTCTAATCAATCTCATTTTACAAAGAAAATAGAAGTTAAAAAACAAGGAGATCCGTTGTGAAAAGAAGGGCCACCACGTTATCGTTTCGAAGCTTTATTATTGGGACGTATTGGTATTAGTGTAATTAAATGTTTAAGTACGCATTTTTATGCCAAAACCAACTGAAACACGCTCAGCTCGTTCAAACACAACATTAAATGTTAATTATCTACCACGATTACCGTGTCATAAGGTGTCTTCTTGAAGTAAGAGATGTTGGTCTCTCTCTCTCTCAATTTCTGTACTTATTCTCAATGTTTCAGTTGAAACTGGGAAATAAATGTAATTCACAAAACATCTACTCCAATTAATAATTACAACACTTATTTCCCACAACAATCTAGAATCATAACTGCAAATGCAATAGTATCACCCACTCAAATGAGAAATTAATCTCATAAATAGTATATCTAATAATGTGAGGAGGGATGTTAATCAAATCGGCCCAGCGATTCTTTATTATTTTTTATTTGGGTTAATCGATTTTTGTCAATTTTCGGGACACAATATTTCTATAATGTTAGTACATTTGTTCGATGATATATAAAAGGACTATTTGCCCCTTGGAGCGAGTGGTATTTCCGAGCCAATGGAAAAGGCAGCTACCCCATTCGTGGCTTTCAGTTGAGTTGGAAGCCGTCACTTTTTATTAGTCAAATGATCTACAAATTGAGTTAGAGTTAGCATTCGAAAAAATATATAAAAAAGAGTTAGAAACGGCTAAATTGTACGGGAACTTTTGTCAAATATTTTTAGAAATTATAATTTTATATCTCACATTTTCGAGAAGAAAGGTCTATCAATTAATTTTTCCGATATCTCCAAATTTAGACGTAACTCGTTTTTATCTAAATAGTAGATTTCTATATATGTACTCATTTATTTTTATAATGATTGAATACTTGTGATTTTTTATATTTTTTATTTCACTTCTAATTAGTTGAGTTTTAACTTGAAGTATATTAGAAATTTAACTTCATATAGTTCGTTTAACAAATCTACTAATATGATAGTTTCAATTACGGATGTCAATCAGACCAACTCATCGAGTTTCAGGCTAACTCTGTCGAATTACGGGTTAATCGGGTGCTGGTTAATCAGGTTGAAATTGTTTTCGAATTAGAAATTTCCCCTAACCCTAAATGTTCGGGTTTCAAGCTAGCCATCGGGCTAAAAATTTTATTTTAAAAAAATTAACTAATACTCCCTCTGTCCCGCGAGTCTTGACACAATTTTTTTTTTGGGCCGTCCCACGAATCTTGACACGTTTCCTTTTTGGGCAATAATTATTACCTTCTCTCTCTTACTTTATCACCTTTATTATATTCTCTCTCCTATTTTATCACTTTTATTACCTTCTCTCTCCTACTTTATCAATTTTATACTTTATTAATTACACACTTAAAACACTAATCTACAACTCCTTAATTCCCGTGCCGAACCCAAACGTGTCAAGACTCGCGGGACGGAGGGAGTACATATTTTTCTTTATAATACTATATTTGTAATAAATAAATGCACTCATAAATAAGTAACATTTTAACATCGACTTACATAATAACTAATATGCAAGTTTTAGAGATATAAAGATGCAATATTTTATTAAATAAGTATACTTTTTTAATTTTTATATCTAAATATTTTATGTTCAGCAGTACTCTCTCCGTCCAGCTGAAGATGATACTCCCTCCGTTCCACTATAAGTGAGGCTCTTTCTATTTTGGGTGTCCCACCATAAGTGAGACTCTTTCATTTTTGGGTAAATTTTTTTACCATTTAAACACATTTTCACTTTTTCACATACACACAAAATAGTACATCTTTCTTAATTTTCGTATAAAAAAAAGGTCTCATTTATAGTGGGACAGGTGGAGTACATTTCATTTCGGCACGGGATTTAAGGAGTTAGTGTTTAGTACTTTAAGTATGGTTGGTGGGTGATTAAGTCATTACCTATATAATATTATAATTAATATTTTTGAATTATTTTAATTAAATAATGGGTTAATTGCATATAATATCACGAACTTTGCCAGAAATCCATTTTCCCCACAATCTTTAAAAATTTCATTTTTATCAAATACTTTGACGTTTGTCCAATTTTTCTACGATTTTTTTTACCCTCAAATCGGAATCGACGTGGCGCTGATGTGGCTTGCCGGCACACGCCATTCCGATAAATTAAACGATGCGTTTCAGTTTAAACATTAAAACCCTTGTTTCACCAATCAGTGCCACCAATAGGCGAAGCACCGGCAATAGCAATCGGCGCACTGGTTTGGATGACTGAAAACACAAAGCAATCGGCGCCACTGGTTTGGAAGACCTCGACATGAAGACTTCCACACTAGTCTAGAGAGGAACCCTTTCAATAGAGGTGATTGAAAGGAAAGCAATCATTTTTTTTCTAGTGCCAAAAGCAGTCTTTGATTTCCTTTTGCCCAATAAAAATGAGAAATTAAAAGAAATTGAGAATTTTTATTATGATTTAATATTATATGTGCAATTTAAAATTCATATATATTCTACGTCAGTGTTACGATTAAAATTAAATTCACGTCACTGCTATGTCCTTTTTCCGGTTAACGAAAAAAAAATCGTGGAGAAATTGAACAAATATCAAAGTATTTGATAAAAAAATGAAATTTTTAAAGATCATGGGGAAAATGAATTTCGGATAAAGTTCGTGATATTATATGCAATTAATCCTTAAATAATTTAAAAATAATAACCTGAATATTTTTAATCTTTTTATTTAATGTATTTTAAAATAATCAGATTTTTTTTCTTTTCCTGTTCGCATTTTATTGTAAGCAAAAACCAAATACACAAAATTGAACAAGAAATTGGCGACTAAAATGGACTGAAATTAATTTCAAAGTTGCGGCAAACACAAGTAGTCAAATTATATTTCGAAATTCCCACCTAAATACACTTCAGATATTCCTATAAAATCCCAACAGTAATTTGAAGACAAAAGAACACAAATCTGAGATGGAAAAAAAAATATCTAAAGGCCTGAAATTCTACTCCAAGCCATCATGGAGAAGAAAGAATTATCCACAGAGCAACAAAATCAAATTGTGCAATTCATCCTTCAAGGGTCCGTCAACGGCAAACCACCTCAAGGCAAGCTGTTGGAGGCTCAAATGAAGTGGCCCGTTTCGTGCCATACCATTTATTGGTTATGAGGAGCTGCAACAAAAAAACAACAAGAAAAAGGGGAAGTCATTCATCATGTTAGCGGAAAGAAAAATAGAAAAAACGAAGAAAATTTTACACTTAGACATCACACTACTCTCTAATCTAGAATACACAAAAAGAGGTACAATTAGGAAACTCGTTGTTGCTTAGGACATAGCAAGGGCACAATTGGAAGCCAATGCACCGATATCATAATACCAACGAAAGGAAGCCAAAACACCAATATCAAGAGCACAATAGGAAATATCTCACCACATCTCTTCACAGCATTTCTGCAATTGGGTCTCAGAATTATCTTCATCATTGACCATGAATTCCTTCTCCCACTCTGTAATCGAAGCCACCCACGCATCACATTGCTTATCCAGAGCCCTCCTCCCATTCTCCAGCTCTACAACCGCCGCCAACCAACCTTTGCTTCGAAATTTCAGATCTTCTTCGTCATAGTTGGATTCATCGCCGGAGGGGAAACCATCGTCGGAGTGTTCTAGAAATGATTTGAAATTTTAACACTCCCAGAGACCAAGCCCAATTATTTTGTAATATTAAGGATAATAAGGGATGAATTAATGAGTGCTAATTACATACTTATTATCCCATACTTTTTCCCAATATAGAAACGTAGCAATTTTGTTGGGACGTCCCGAAAAGGAATATGTAGCATCTTCGGTGGGACGGAGGGAGTATTAGATTAAAAATACAAAGAAGTAAAATGATTAGTATAACTTTCTAATACTGAATCAAAATACATTTCAAAAACTTTTGGAAAAAATATCTTATTATACTAATTTTCATAAGCAAAGTAATGAAATTGAAAATCAAAGAACGAGAAAATTTTCATATAATCAAGCGAACACATTATTTTTAGCCTAAGTTATCAGCCCTATAGCATTTCAGGTTAATTTCGGGCCGACCCTATCAGGTGCTGAGCTATTCGGTTACGGGCTAATCAGGTTGAAAATTTTCAACTCTAATCCTCTCGGATTGGCGGATTAATCGGCCAGCCCACAGGTTTCGGGCTGGATTGACATCCCTAGTTTCAACAGAAAAGAAAATACTAGATGTGTTGCCTAGTGTTATTGCTAACTTTAGGCATTAGTGACATTTGATGGTGTAGCTAATTATTAGTAATTACGCTTTCAAATTTCATTAATTTTTATGACACGAATATTAGTCACAAAACTTCATGTCACTAGTGGAAACTTTTGTTGTAGTGAGGGTATTCCCTTTATTTCATTGATACTAATTACTTATCTATAATCTATAATCTATAATATATTAAAAAAAACAACATTCAATTTCTAATCAATATAAATTAAGTGGCAATTTTGTAGTTATAATAAAATTGAAGGTTTATTTTTAAATTATATTTTTTTCCCTTTTCTTTATTTTTTTTAAAATTTCTTTCTAAAATTATGAAATTTGACTAATTATAAAATATTTAATATATATGCATGTCAAATTACAGATCATGGTAAGAACTTTAACTTGATACATTTTATATAAATATTTGATATAAAATGTAAAAGTTATATTTATTTAAATATTAAAATTTTAAAAAATTCTTTCTCCTCTCTCATCTTTTTTTTTTTGAATAAATCTATTTTTCAATTATTTTTTATTCTTATTTTTATTGTCATTTTTTAACTTATATTTTTTTTTGCGTTTTTATAGTATCATTTTTTATTATTGTGAATTCTTCTTTATTTTTTTATTTCTTTAATATTCAATAAAAATATTCTTTTCTTATAATTATAAATATGATAATTGAATGCGAACCTTGGCTTATGTTCTTCCCTGCACTGCTTTCTTTTTTGTTTTTATTTTTATTTGGTTCTGTTTCGCGGGAAAGTTTCAAGAGCGATGGTCTGGCCGGAGCTCTGGAAGCTGCATCACGCTTTGAGTTTACTCTGCTCGTGCAATGGTCCGGCCGGAGTACGGCGGAGTTCTCTCTTTCTAGTTGGCGTCGTTTGTTGCTCTTAGTTAGATAGGTCTTTTTTCCCTTTGAGATTTTTCTCTCGCAGGTTTTCCTCAAAGGGGTTTTAACTAGGTCCGACCTTAGTTTGCTCGTCTGTGCTTTCAAGAGTTTCTTACGTTTTTTTTAATAAAATCGTATTTTAATAATATAAATATGATAATTGAATTGATATCAATTTTACGTAAATATAAAATTAAAAAAAAAATTATTCAAAGTATAAAATAAATGAAGATCACTTATAAGAATGAGATGAGATGAAGCGACAAATAATTCATGTTAAATTTTGGCTTATCATGACAATTTTTGATCTAAAAAATTGATAAAACAAACATTGATTATAAAAGTACAACTCTTTAAATAGAACATTTTTGAAATTTTCTATACTATTTTAGATATTTTAAATGTTGAATTGTTGATCTTAAGCAAGCCTAAAACCATTTGCGGAAGAAATTCCCTACAATGGAAAAGGGGAAAAGGAAAAAATAGAAAGAAGTGCTAGTATATATTTTCTCATTGACATGGGAAAAAAGAAGAAGAAAAAGCATCTTTTGGGAAGCAAAGAGAAAAAGAAAAAGAAAAAAAGAAAAGTTGGGTTAGCCTTGAGACTCGGCGAAAGTGGGCCCCGTAGTTTCTTATGATGGCCCCCACCTGACACCTCTCTCTTTTCCGAGCCACCGCTCCACCGGCGCCCTCCACGCCCTTCCGGCTTACCATCTCATGCCACCTGTTCCCTTTCACGTGGCGGTGACGTGGCTCTTCACTATTCTGCTATCTTCTCTTTCCTTTTTAAAGTATAACAATAGCTTCGAACCGTTTTTTACTTTAAATAGTAGCAACACTTAAATTTATGTCTACTTTTTTTTTTTTAGATCAGAAAAAAGCAAATTGAATTAGAAGAAACTGGTAACAGAGGTACCATAATCAGAGGTTACAGAGAGCGGCCAAAGGACCGGAGATGTACCAAGAATAGAAATTTGTTTCCCACTCGCAGTAGTTAAAAAGCTTATTCCAACTCCACATTCTAGCAATGATCTCCAAGATTAAACTGAATGAGTCCCCCCCTTACCTTCGAATCTGCTTGCGTTTCTTAATTTGTATACTAATCAACTTTGAAAGATAAATCATAATTTGAATAAGGTTTTTTAACAAAATTTAACTCATTACTCATACATAGTTAAATATGATGGATTAACTAGTATATTTATTTACTAATATCAAAATATAATAATCTAAGATTGAGAAAGCGCAGTGTTATCTTTTCTTTTTAGGGGGATAGGACCAACTTTTTACATATGTTCATTGAATCATTGTACTCTTCCCAAATGAAAGACTCGGTTTCATTTTTTTTACTCTTTAAAAATGTTCATGAAATAGATCGATGCAATAAATATGATGCGGTATTGATTTATAGATATTGATTTGGGATTCCATTTTTTTCGTTCTATATATATTAGGGTTCTTTCAATAATTCCCCCATTTTCCAAACGTGTAAAAGGGTGCTGTGTTCTTTTTTCTTATAATACGGGCAACATGGCAACGTTTGCTTAGTAGATAGTATTAAATAAGAACAAATAATACTCATTCTATTCACGAAACAAAAGCTTTCTTGCCCTTAAATATTTATTCACCAAATAAAATTTTATTATACATTTTGTACATTTTTATTTTTATTCTTTTCTCATATTTACTATTCTCTCCGTCCCATTTGTAGTGTCTCATTACTTTTGGGCATGAAGATTAAAGAGTGTGTAAAAAGTAGATTGGTGAAAATTGTTTAAATATTAGGTATAGAGAGAGAATATATTGTCAAAGAGAGAATAGGACATTACTATTGGGACGGCCCAAAAAGAAAGTGAGACACTACTATTGAGACGGATGGAGTACCGTTTATCACTAATAGACCCATTCCATAATACGTTTATCACTTTTATCCACTATTTTTTTTATCCCACTCACAACACCCTTTTCAGCTTTATTAATCTTCGTGCCCAGTATCAAATGAGGCTTTCGTTTCATGACGGGGAGAGTAATAAAAAAAAAGTCATTTTTTTTGTGACGAAAGAAGTAACTTGAGTCATACTTAATACTCCCTCCGTCCCACTCCAATAGACTCACTTCTTTTGGGCACGAAGATTAAGAAAAATTACTTATTAGTAGGAAAGTGGTAGTAAAGTGGTGTGGTCCACATCAATTAAGTACAACTTTTTTACCCAAAAAGGAAAATGAGCCTATTGGAGTGGGACGGAGGAAATATAAATTTAATAATTTTAAATCTTTATTTGATATTGTTTTTCGTAATATATTATCGTTTATTAATTTTGTGTATTATTTTGTTAGTCTCGTGTAAATTAGGAACAAACTTAATTATATTCATGTAATGATTATATATTTATATATAAGTCAATGGTGCGTTCTCCTTGATTGTAAATTTATTTATCATGGAAAAATGAAGGATAAATAAAATTTCACCCTTTAAATTATTATTATTATTATTATTATTATTATTATTATTATTATTATTATTATTATTATTATTATTATTATTATTATTATTTTTCCTCATTTCCTACTTGACCATTACTCATTCCTCATTTTCACTACAAATAAGGGATAATATTATCCCTCCAATAGGAAAATGAGGGGAAAAAAAGAAAGAATTTAGAGGGTGAAATTTTAATTATCCTTCATTTTCAGTGATAAATTTACAAATCAAAGAGAACGCACTCTAACAATAGAGGAAACGGGCGGGAAATGGAGAATCAAATCTATATCTATATATAGTATAAAAGATCAGTACAACGGCAAATTTTTACAGCCAAATTTCTCTCTCCCATCTATCTATATATATATAAAAGTATTATAAGCTCTATCCTACGTGGCGCAATAGAATCACTCTATTCTAATTTTCCTCCATTCTCATTGATTCTTATTTTTTCTAAATTTTTAATCAATAAATTTCTATATATCTAATCTCAAACCTATCATCAACAAATTTCTATATCTAATTTCTTATACATTAATTATATCCCAATCATACATATCTAAAATAATGAATCTCGAGCTGCTGCACAAGATCATATATATCTAAAATAATGAACCTCGAGCTGCTGCACAAGCCGCTGTATTCCAGTCCAATGAACCAGAAAAGCACGCAGCACACCAAGTGCTCGACGGAAAGACTGAACCAAAACTATAATCTTTATCTCTTTCTCTTAATTTTATTTTCAATCTTTATCTCTTTCTCTAAATTTTACTTATTAATATGTATTTGATCAACATCACAATTATTAACAAATTATAGATAGACTCAAATTCTTAGATAAATCCTATCAAAGGTAGAATTCTTTGTCAAATTGACAATCTTATATTTCATCTATAAAAAGGATCGGTTCTCCTTTCTTTCTCCTATTCTGCTTTCTTTCTCCACTGATCGGTTCTGCTTTGTTTCTCCTGTTCTTCTTTTGGTAAGTTGAAGTTTATGCTCTCTTATTTATTTAGCCCGTCGAAATTCGTTGATGTATTTATAAAGTGCGTATATTTTGTGGATCAGTGTGTGTTTTTGTTGCCATTTTTTATGTATCATAATTTGTTGTTTCTCGTGTTCTGATGAGTAGAGATGTTGGATTTGGCAATTGCTTAAGAGGGGATGGGGATTTTCTTTTCCCATATAAGGATATGTTGAGAGGACAGCTCCGGCTATCTACTTTACTGATCAGACCATTATGAATTGATAATCTGCAGAAACTATTATTAGAATATGTGGTTTGATGATTTAGAGGAGTCGAGCTTGAACTGTGAAAACTTTTAGTTGGTGGATTTTATATACTCATATTTGTTGGATTAAATTAAAAAAGTTCACACAACGCCAAAAACTATTTATGCTAGCTTCTTTCTGCTCACCTTTTATATGCTTGCCTTATTTGTGGGTGTGAAATCATCTGCTGTCTTCAGTAAAAACATGCAAATATTACATTGTATAATTACAGCATTAAGTGACATTTATGTCTGTCTTTTTCCTTTGCAAAATAATTTTCTGCATAATATTTGATAATTTATTTACTTACTCTAAATATAGGAAATGTCGACGAATAATGAAGTTATTCCTTTGAATGCCATCAAGGAAAAAATACGAAATAAATACGTGGTTGTCAGACTTTTACGCTTATGGGTTCAAAAAGATAAATTGGGCAAGGAAGGACTTGAAATGATCGTGATTGATGAATGGGTAAGTCTTATCACAATTTTATTTAATAAATAGTTTTGTAAAATTATTCATTTTCAATTTATGCTATCTAATAACATATTTTTATTATGTAGGGCAACAAAATTCAAGCATCCGTCTCAACAGGGAACAAGAATAAGTTTCATGAGTTACTTAAAGAGGGACAAATAACAGTTATTAAAAACTTCCAAGTAGTGAAAAACAATCCTAACTTTCAGCATGCAAAAATCAATCATGAGTGAAAAATTAGTTTTACCTTTAGAACCATTGTTTCTGAATCAACTGAACGCCCGAATATTACTGAAAATGGATTTGATTTCATCCATTTTCAAAATATTCATTCACATGATCAAGAATTGGTATTGGGTAAGTATAACATATTATAGAAAAAAAATATTTTATTATATAATTTCCTAATATTAGTTTTGATTGTGTATTTAAATTACATTTTTTTGTAGATATTCTTGGGGAGGTAAAAACTGAAAATAGCTTCTTTCTGCTCACCTTTTATATGCTTGCCTTATTTGTGGGTGTGAAATCATCTGCTGTCTTCAGTAAAAACATGCAAATATTACATTGTATAATTACAGCATTAAGTGACATTTATGTCTGTCTTTTTCCTTTGCAAAATAATTTTCTGCATAATATTTGATAATTTATTTACTTACTCTAAATATAGGAAATGTCGACGAATAATGAAGCTATTCCTTTGAATGCCATCAAGGAAAAAATACGAAATAAATACGTGGTTGTCAGACTTTTACGCTTATGGGTTCAAAAAGATAAATTGGGCAAGGAAGGACTTGAAATGATCGTGATTGATGAATGGGTAAGTCTTATCACAATTTTATTTAATAAATAGTTTTGTAAAATTATTCATTTTCAATTTATGCTATCTAATAACATATTTTTATTATGTAGGGCAACAAAATTCAAGCATCCGTCTCAACAGGGAACAAGAATAAGTTTCATGAGTTACTTAAAGAGGGACAAATAACAATTATTAAAAACTTCCAAGTAGTGAAAAACAATCCTAACTTTCAGCATGCAAAAATCAATCATGAGTGGAAAATTAGTTTTACCTTTAGAACCATTGTTTCTGAATCAAATTGTAATAGTTGGACCCATATATTTATTTGAAATCAAAGTGGCGTCAATGTATCTATGATCTATGGTTTATAGTTTTGATTTATATATTATATTCTTCTAATGACTTTTATTAAATAGATTTGCAGTTGACAGATGACCAATTAAAAAATCTAGCATTGGTTGAAATTGAGAAGTTGCTTATAGCTAATTCCACCAGTTTAGTCAATTTTCCTGGCATGCCGTTACCAAACGAAACTGTCATATCTAATTCAGAAAATCTACTGATATTGGAAGAGATGTCTTACAACATAGAAGAAATGAAAGAAGAGCACGCTAAGCTATATCCCTCTTTAACAGATGAGCAAAGAATGGTTTATAAAACAATAATGACGGCGGTTGATAAAGGCGAGGGAGGATTTTTCTTTCTATATGGATATGGTGGTACAGGAAAGACGTATATTTGGAACACCTTATGCTCGGCCATACGTGGGAGGGGCGATATAGTACTACCAGTAGCTTCGAGTGGTATAGCATCGTTACTGTTGCCTAGGGGCAGGACTGCACACTCAAGATTCGGTATACCATTGGACTGCCACGAAAACTCCACATGCAACAAGATAAACCCAGATAACGATTTAGCTGGACTACTTGAGAAAACAAAGCTTATTATTTGGGATGAGGCACCAATGACACATAGATACTGTTTTGAAGCGCTTGATAGAAGCTTAAGGGATATTATGAGATCTCCCGATAGGTCTGGAAAACCTTTTGGAGGTTTGGTGGTTGTTTTAGGAGGCGACTTTCGACAGATACTTCCAGTTATCCCTAAGGGAAGTCGGCATGACATCGTGCATGCCTCTATAAGTTCATCTCAACTTTGGAATTCGTGTCAAGTTCTCAAGTTAACTAAGAACATGAGATTACAGGTATTTTAATCTTATTCTAAATATATATTTTTAAAAAATTATATTACCATGATAATTTATTAATATTATTTTAATTCAAATAAAAAATATTAAAATATAAAAATTACTAATTATTTGTATATATGTATTTATCTTAATAATTTTATCTTGCATTGTTCGAATTAGTAAGGCTGATAAAAACAATAGATATATTTTTGTTTAATTTAGTGATAATTACTAAGTGTAATGAATAATACATATAAATATACATTTCACGAATATTATAATTCAATGATCCTTATTTCTTTTGCAAAGGTTAAAGGTGAGAGTTAAGCCCATCCTCATCTCTCAACTAAATAAATCATCATATGAATCAACATCTTAGCAATAGCGGAATTAAAGATCAATAAGTGTTGTAATATTATAATAATTGGCATCTGTAGATCGAGATTAGTCGTTTTTTTAATTAGTGTGAATGACTCAGAAAGTGGAGTCTTCTGTTTGTACCAATGTGTCTCAATACATATGCCACCATAAAAGAATATTCCACTTTTTCAGGCAAATGCTTCTGGTTCGGATGCAGAAGAAACCAAAGAATTTGCAGAGTGGATACTTAAAATAGGTGATGGTACAGCCGGACATAGTCTTGGTGATGGAGAATCTGTTGTGGCATTATCTGAAGATATCCTTATACGCGATGCAACAAATCCTATTGCAGCTATAGTGGAAAACACATATAATGACGTCATGAATAATGCATTTGATCCAGAAATGTTTAAGAATAGAGCTATCTTGGCCCCCACCAATGAGATGGTTGATACGATCAATGATTACGTCATGTCTCTGATGTCTACCAAGGAAAGGGTTTACCTAAGTTCAGACAGTATTTGCAAAGAAGATGGACAAGTGGACCTTGATGAACAGGTATTCTCGGTTGAATATCTCAATACAATCAAATGTTCAGGATTACCGAGTCATGAAATTAAATTGAAAGAAGGATGCATAATAATGCTTCTCAGAAATATTGATCCATCTAATGAGCTTTGCAATGGCACCAGACTGATAGTAACTCAACTTGGGGAACGCGTAATTGAAGGCAAACTCATTTCAGGAAAAAATTCGGGCAAGAAGTTTCCAATAGCTAGAATGATTATGAGTCCATCAGATTTCGCTAAATTTCCAATTCGGTTTCAGAGAAGGCAATTTCCTGTGAGTGTTTGTTTTGCTATGACAATAAATAAAAGCCAGGGACAATCTCTTTCAAATGTAGGATTATACCTACCGAAACCAGTTTTTAGTCATGGACAACTCTACGTGGCAATCTCAAGAGTCACTAGAAAAAGAGGTTTAAAGATTTTAGTATGTAATGAGAGTGGTCATACGCAAGACACAACAACTAATGTTGTGTATGATGAAATTTTCGATAGATTATGAGGTAATTGCAAATTTAATATTTTATTCAAACTTTACAAATTTTAAGTCATTAACGATATTATTTAAAATATTTTTTTTCTTATATTTTGCTAGGTTGATTTGATATGTGCGTGCTGCTTGTGATTGGAGGGAAGAAAGGTACAATAAATCACATCATATTTTTTCATGTTCATAGATAAAATATGTTATATAAGGATGGTTGAGCCGGGTCGGTTTGGGGACGATGGTTTGGCCGGAGTTCTTGAAACTGACCTTCCCGCTCTTCTTTCCTTTCCTTTTTGTTTTCGTTTTAGACGATGACTCTTTTTTCCTTCTACGGTTTTTCCTACCGGGTTTTCCGTAAAAGGGTTTTAATGAGGCTCGGCCCTTAGTCTGTTTCTTTTGTACTTTCAAGGGTTTCTTAGGTTTTTCTTTTCTTTTATACATAATAGCATGAGGATGGATATATTTCGTCTTTTACTGTATCATGTTTCGGCTTCAGACTTTGGTATTTGCTTCTTTTTTTTTTTTTGGAGGAGGAGACAGAAGTTTATTTTTAAGAATCGAAAAATTCTAAAATCATCATAATCAAATTGGATTGGTGGAAGTGTCTAAAATTAGTTTCTGAGTTCAGAGAATTGTTTCACTAAAAATATATTTAGTTAACATCTTTTACTTTAAAACAAACTTATTTAATGCTTTATTTTAGTTAAAATCATCAAATAAAAAATGTATTAAATAATTACAAATATTTATATATTTTCATTTATTCCCGTCGATTTTCGACGGGTTACCGACTAGTTATTCTCTAAATTTAACAAATTTCTCTCACTTCTAACCAACTCTCTCTCTCTCTCTCTTTCTTTGCAAGTTTTCAATTTTTATTTTCTTTTCTTTATTTATTTTTTTTACATTTAGAATTTTTGTTTTTCCTAAAATTTATACAGTTAAATTAATTAAAAATTTAAAACGTATATCAAATTAAATATCATGACATGAGCTTTAATTTAATTTATAAAAGTATATAAAAAACTTTAAAATAAAAAGAAGATATTCAAATTAATCTCTTTCTCTCTCTTATTTTATAAAGGAAGTTAGTTTTTCATCTTTTTGTTATTTGCATAAAATATTTTATGAATTCATGAAAATTATGTACATTTTATTATGCAAGACTGCAATTATTTTTATTACTCTTTTATTTCGAGTTTTTATTTTATTTTTTCACTAGATTCATGTTTCAAACTTGCATGAGTTTTTCATAATTTCGTTTTGTGTTATACTTATGATTTTTTATTGTTATTAGTGTAGAGAGATACAGACCATAGTGCATTTAATTATTTTCATATGTTTTGTCGTATGTTTGGATTGCTTCAATAGATTATTTCGTATTGGTTGTATATAAAAATATGAAATTTAATGATATACAATTGAGTTTTACATGAGTTTTAATTTTAATATTTTTTTTAAATCCAACTTGGTGTAGGAATTTATATTGGTTTATTTTAGAATTCTTTAATCTAATAGAAAAAAAGAAGAAGATAAATTCATAGATCTGTAATTTATTTTTCATGTAAAAAAAGTAGAATTGAACATATGATTTATATTTATTTAATCTAACAATAATTTTTTTTTGTAATATATATATTTTTAAATGCAATAACTTTATAAATTCAATACAATATTCTCACATTCTTACGAAAAATATAATTTTCACGATAACCAATCCATATATAAACTAGGCATGTAAATAAATTTCATATAATATTTGAATGAGTTAATTACGCGAAAAATTATGAACTTTGGTCGGATTTCCAACCTTTCCATGAACTTTTTTTTTAATCAAAAATTTCTTGAATTTAAGGGGTTGAACAATTTTTTCATGCTTTTTTTGCTCCGGTGAAGCTCCGAGCTGACATGGCGCCTATTATGACTGAAAATTGACATATGGAAAATAAAAATAAAAAATAAAAAAAAATCGTGGATCTGCACCACCGCCCTGTCGTCTTCTCCACCACCACACCTCTTTCTCCGCCGCCCTCTGTCGCCTCCTCCCCTGCCTTTCCCCACCGCCCACCGCCCTGTCGCCCTTCTCCACCACCATACCTCTCTCTTCATCGCCCTTTCCCACCACCATCACCAGATCCGCCGCGCCTTCCCCCACCACCACACCGGATCCGCCGCCTTCCTCTTTCCCCAATCACCTTGCAGATCCGCCGCCCTCTGCCGCCCCCTCCGCTGCTTTCCCCCACCACCACACCTCTCTCTCCACCGCCCTCCCTCACCACCATCACCAGATCCGCCGCGCCTTCCCCCACCACCACACCAGATCCTCCGCCTTCCTCTTCCCCCAACCATCTCGCAGATCTGTCGCCCCCTCCGCTGCCTTCCCCCACACCACACCTCTCTTTCCACCGCCCTCCCCCACCCACCTCGCAGATCTGCCGCCCCCCTCCGCTGCCTTCCCCCACACCACACTTCTCTCTCCACCGTCCTCCCCCACCACCTCGTAGATCCGCCGCCCCCCTCCGCTGGCTTCCCCCACCACCACACGCCTCTCTCTCCACCGTCCTCCCCGACCATCACCAAATCCGCATAAAATGTTTAGGGTTTTTTAACTCTTCATCACCATCTGAAATCGCAAAACTCTACGTTAGAGACGAAAGAGCTCTACCCACGGATTTTGATCTGATTTTGTGAATGGCGTTGTTTGCAGTTCCACCAATTTCAAGTGGTTGGAAGAGCTCTGCTCACGGAGACGGAAAACCTTATTTCCAGTGAGCTCGACCACTAACACACAGAGAGAAGAGAGAGAGAGAGAGAGAGAGAGAGAGAGAGAGAGAGAAGAGAGAGAGAGAGGAGAGATTTAGGCTCAAAATGACGTCGTTTTACCCCCACCTAAACGACGTCGTTTTAATTCACCGCCGGTGACTCCATGTCACTTAAAAATGCCATGTCAGCACTCAATTTGGGAATTTTTGAAAACGATGGAAAAATTGTTCAGACGATTAGATTCAGGGAATTTTTGATAAAAAAAAAAAAAGTTCATGAAAAGTTTGGAAATCCGACCAAAGTTCATGATTTTTCGCGTAATTAACACTATTTGAATCCCCTACATTATGAAGAATGTGTATTAAAAGATTTTTCATAAAATTATGTGTATTAAAATATTTTTCATAAAATTTAAGGATATTTTTATTTAAAATTTACCAAGCTCCTTAAATTTATAGTCTGAATATCTCTTAATTTCGATGTCCGTCGTGCATCGCACGAATGGGCGTATACTAGTTTAATATATAAATTTTGGGTGTATTCAGTACTACATTTTTATTTGTCTTTTATAGGAACTAGTGTACCTCCCGCGCTATGCGCGACGATTGTTGTTTATACAGTAAAAATAATATTTTATTAATAAATGCAAAAATTAATTTGTTACCTTTATTAAAGCAATAAGTGAAATATAAAAATTATAGAAATATACATGCATTGCATATATTTTTTTTCAAATTTTATATTTAATTTTGGTAAACTTTCTCGTCGTTGAGAATTATGTGGTTGAGTGAAACTCACACCCGCATTGGGCTCGCCCAGCCCGGCCCTCCCTCACAATAAACCCTTTTATCCCTTTCCACCTCGGTCAATTAAACAAATAATTATTTTTTTTAATATTAAAAATGTCATTTGCATGTATTAAAATTATGATTTTTAATATATCATTAATTTTTATTAGTTTTATTTATTTTTATAAAAAAAGTTACATATCAGTAAATATTTTACTATATCATCCATATTTTAAAAAAAGTTATATACTTTTCTATTTTTATGTAGAGTAAGATTTAATAATCAATTACTTAGATGAGAGTACTGAAACTATAGGTATATAACTATATATGCACAAGAACTATCGTGGTATACCACAAAATATATACATGTTACTAATCTAATTTAATAATATTAAAATTTAAATTAAATTATGATAAAAATTTTCTATTTTTCTTTCAAGCTCACAGCATACGTATATTATGTTTGAATTTGTTAAAGCTTAAATTGATTATAATTTATTTATTTCAAATTAGTTTTCTACATATTATATAGTATCAAATTAGTGGAATTTATATATTTATAAATAATAGATATTTGTATACATTGTTTCATTTATTTTCTTTTTCCTTTTTCTCATTTTTTACATAAGACATATTTTTCTCTATTTTTAATTAAGTATTTAATATGGATTTTAAATAAAAAATATTTTGTTTAAACAATGAAAAATCATGAAAAGGGCTTTAATGTGAGCGTATTGATTGATTAACATTTTTTTTTTCTATTACATGTTATTTCTTTTTCGTTGAAACTGCCAAAAAAATTTAGAAGTGTTTTTTTTTTTTTTTTGAGAATTATTTTCTTTCTTTTTATTTCCTTTGTTTCTTTTTTTTTCCTCATTTTTTATACTAACAACGCATTTTCTATTTTCATGTGATATCATTCTTAATAAAATATTAAGTATACATCTTAAATGAAAGATTGTAATTAGAGCTTTAATTTGATATATAATAATTTAAAATATTAATTTAAAATAAATAAATATTTTTACTTAAAAATTATGTAATTAAAGAAGTAATGTGCTTTGTTTTCAATTAACTACCACTCGGATTGTGCTATTTAATTTGTTGAATAAGGAATTATTTTAAATTCTTATGTATAATATGTAGATATACTTCAAATTTGTAGTTAATATTATAGTGTTCGTTCATATATATAATAAAGTATTTAATCTTCAAATAATTCAATAAAAATACTATTTGATATTCAATTAGTTCAATTTACTTACAGGATTTCCTCAAAAAAGAAAAAGAAAAATTACTTACAGGATAGACTCCACTTTTTGTAGGGTATTGATTGCACTTTAAAAGTCCAATTATTTTTAGATTCTTTTAATTGTAATTATTTAATACATTTATTATTCCAAGAGTTAAAATGTTTTTTCTAGAACACCAATTAAAAACATTGTTGATTTGTTTGAATGAATACCAATTTAGTGCGGTTTTGTAGAATGGGAAACCGAACGTCTTTGCCGCGGCGGTTATCTAATTGTTAATTTTCAATTATATTTTTTTCACTTCAATTCCAATTATATCCTTGCAATTGAATAAAATTACATTTACTTTGCTTTTTATATATATAAAGATATTATGTACAAAGAGAGCGAAATTTGGTAGTTTTGGTATGGTATAGTGGGACTTCTGTCTGTGACTCCTGTAAGTGCTTGAAAATGAGGGAGGTATGGAAATTATAATTTAAGAAAATAATAATTATTTTAAATTATTGAGTGCCTTAAATTGGGGAGGAAAGGAACTTTCTCACTTAACTTTTTGATTTTGTTGGTCTGCCATCTGTAGTTATTCTTTTGGCATCTCATATTTGTTTCATTGGTGGTCTTGGTACTGTTAATGACAATGTACCTTAATTTTTGGATACGAGATATTACAACTATTTGCTGCTTTGGTTTTGAATAAGTATTTATCAATTATATAAAAAAAAGTATTTATCAATTATCAACCCATGAAAATATTTTTTTCTTTCACTTTTATGTAATTAAGTCGGGCCCTTCAACAATTAATTATTCTTTTATTGTTTTGCATACTTTAAAATTTATTATCTATATCACAAATTATATAAAAATCAAAATTTAATTTTTTATTCATTTATTTAAAGTCAAAAGGACTTTGACTTTTATGTAATTTTTACAACTAATGATGTCAATAATAATTTTGAAAGTATAAAACAAATTAGTGTCCGTTATCTGCTCAATAAAGGCTAATTGAGTTAGGATGCGAGTTCGGATCAAAATGCGAGTCAAAATTTGGATACGAATCAACTCAATTGTATAATACACTCGATTACACTCAAGGCCACCTCTAATTTTAATGGATAGCTCATGTGTCCATGAAATTGCAAGTCCAACAGTGAGAAACATAAAATTAAAAGAAAAGAAAAAGTATCACCGCACGAAAATATTAAATTAATTAATAAATAGTATCATTATCTTTAACACGATACAAAAATTTAGGAAAAAAAAATAGATCGATAAAAGTTTTAATTAGTTTATATATGCTGTACCTCTTGCAGCGAAACCCCCAACAATGTGCCTCCCAACATTAAATGTTTTGACTATTATACTAAGAAATAAAGAGCACTAACATAATTGCGTAATAATTGAAAGAAAAAGGAGGCCACCGGCAACTGACCGCGCCGCTTTGCTCCGGCAGCTCAACCTCCACTCACACAGACACAGTGGGTGTCAACTTGTCATTCCAAATCTTGTCTTCAATTAAGACAAATCCAGCAAGTACATAACAAATATTATTAAAACTGCAGAACTCATAAATTAAATAAAGCAAAAGATTAGGGTTAGGTTTAAAATTAAATGAATTGAAGCAGATTTTCAGGGTCCATGCTTCTCCCCCTCCACTCGTGGGCACGACCCTTTTGCTGGATTTAAAATATCTGAGTTATATATGTAAACTGTAGTTCGTCTCAGATTCTTCCATAGATATGAAGCTGCCACGTGTAGATTTTGTAATACTTTCTTTAAATAGAATATATTGTTAAGAGATACACGACATGGGTCGCCATGTACTATACTGCCTATTTAACGGCATTAGGGGCCAAAGGGGCATACAATAACATTTTATTTATAGGGAACACGAACTATTAATCAATTGTTTTAGGATTCCTAGGCACTATTCTCTCACTTCTTACTTTCTGGTCTTCATTCATTTAACTAATTACTCTCTTCTTCCCGTTTTACTTGATTTATTTTTTTCGTCACAATTATTTAATAATTACTAAAATTGTAGTATAAAAATATTAAGTCTTATATTTAATATAATGCTACTACAAAGTTAATAATTGCTTATAAGAAACAGATTAATTTAATTAGAACAATTAAATAAAACTAAAGATCAAGTCAATAGTACAAAAAAAAACCTTTTTTTAGAATCAATTAACTAATTAGTTATTCGAGGATGATTTCTTTAGGGTGCGTTCTGTTCTCTTTGATGGAAAATAGTGGAATATATACATATTTTTTTCAGCTCCCTTATTTGAAAATTTTTCCTTCGATAGGAAGGTAAATTTTCTCGGGAAGTCTCTTTTTCCACCTTTTCACTATAGTCATATTAATATTATCACAAGTCATAGATGCGATAATATTTTCCTATATTGTATATTTTTATTATATTTCAATTTTACCCTCAAAAATCAAAATATACAATTTAATTCATCTCTCTCTCTCTCTCTCTTCATAATATTTTTCCACCAAAGAGAACATGAAATAAAAAGAGTGGGCATCACTAAAATGTGGAAATTTTCATATACCTTTTCCTTCTTTCTAACGATAAACTTACAATCAAAGAGAAATAGAGATTTTAGTGCAATGAAAATGACATCTTCCATGCAATGACTCTGTACAAGGATTATCTTAGTACTATAAATAGTAGTATTTTTTATATTTTTATTTTTCTAATATGATCGTATTATATACTCCCTCCGTCCCACCCAAGATGCAACATTTTCCTTTTTGGGTCGTCCCAATCAAGATGTTACATTCTTTATTTGGCAAAAACTAACACTAATTAAATATTTTCTTATTACATTCTCTCTCCTACTTTATCACTTTTTTATTTTCTCTTTCTTACTTTATCACTAATTAAATATTTTCTTATTACATTCTCTCTCCTACTTTATCACTTTATTACTTCTTCTCTCCTACTTTATCACTCACTCCTTAAATCTTGTGCCCAAAAGCAATGTTGCGTCTTGAGTGGGACGGAGGGAGTATATATCTTATTGTACACTCTTTTCTGTCGAGGTTTTCGGATTTTGTTTAGGTGATTGAAGGTGTTAATTTATTATGTTCTTGTTTTAAATATAACTTTTACATCCATAAAATTGATAGTCGTTATTCCAATGTACAAATATCAACATATATGCTTAATTATATGCATATATTCTGAAACATAAAGATATTTAGCAAGTCTGATAACGGCAATATTAAGAAGTGATCATTCATAAGCATTTACTGTACTTTGTTATGGCGTGTAATTTAAATGTATAAAAGTATTGCTACTAAAGAATTCAAATTAAATAGGCTAGCTAGTACAGTATTGTGGAAACAAAATAACCTGTATGGGAATAATTAAGAAAATTAAAGTTGGTCTGGCTTGGGCTTGGGTTGGTGAAAAATACAGCAAGACAAGGAATTTCAGTCTTTAGTTATATACATAACATTTCGCAGTCTTATAATTATATTGGATTCGGTGGGACTAGTTAATTAATTACATCATAACTAAACTAATTAATTAGCATGATTTACTCTTGTTCGGAGAGAACTTAATTAGTACTCGTTTTGCAGCAGAGGTAGATATATATATAGAACTAACTATTTGCTAGTTTCATACTATTACGTACGAGTAAATATAACGAATAGATTAAATAAAGTTTCGTTATATCTTTCTTTTGTCTACTTTCTTAGTAAACTTATTGTATGTTAGGGTTTAGAGCTTGGGATATAGAGAGTAGTATAAGAGTACTGAATATATATACATCTATATAAGTGTACTACATATAATAACATTGTTACGTACATTCCATGTTTGGAAATTTTGGAATAAATTAATGACAATACATTTATGAGATGAGGTTATTCCAAAATTTCGGAGTACATATAACACATTTTGAGATACTAATTATGAACTAAAGGATCTCAACTTAGAATAACATTTTTGTTTTATTTTAATATTTGAACTAGCTAGTCTGAATAGCCATCTTATTTATAACTTAGACCAAAGTGAAAGAACTTATATATGAATCAATATTACTGGCCTTTGCATAACTTTGGTCTTTGGTTGTAGGATCATTACTTCGCATATATATATCATACCAAACTACTTAACTTAGAGCTTTTAATATCGACATTAATATAAGATCTGGTCGAACATGCACTATTTATTTCATTATTATCTACTGCATGCGCAGTGCACTAATTGGCTAATTAATTGCCACAGCGTATACTCTTGCCACCACCCTAAGTTTGGACATGTATAAGCAAATTCATTAGAAATACCCATGTTAATTTCTTTTTCTTGGATAAGTTTGAAGCTCAATTTTCTGAACTATATATACATTGTATATTTACATGTTTTACTAGCATTTTGCACATTAAGTCCAAGGATAAATCTTAATCAAATTAGCTCATTAGCAAGTTAGTTAAGTAATTTAGTTTGAATAACTAGACATAATTTTATATTCTATACCATAATTAGTAATAATTGTATATTTCTTATGACAAAATAATGATCTTTTTATTATATTGTTGTGAAGAATTAAAATAATTGATATTTTAAATGTAAATATGATTTTTTTTTTAAATATAGACTTGAATAAGCTCGAATTTTATGACCTAGCGGACCCGAAAAAATTCAACTCGACTAACTTGAACTGAATAAGACTTATTCGAAAGCAAATCACGATTGAGGTGAATCTTCCCATCGCGTCACAATACTAGTTATATATTTTATGAATTACAATCATGATCGAGATAGTGAAAATTCATGGACCTTTCTCATACATTATTGTAATCCCTCTAGATTCTCTTGATAATTAAAAAAATTAGGAAAAAGTAACCGCTAATTTCTATTTCGAGGCCATAATGTACCATGGATAATTACCAATAGTTAGAAACATGATAGTTGGCTTTAGTGACGGATTATTTGTACATAAATAATGTGCTTTGTGTGAAAATCTCAGTAGATCACTGTCACGTGCTTAGAGGAGATCTCAAGAGAGTTTAGAGGCAATTAGCAGTTATAATCATAACACTAATAGTTAATCACAAGTATTAATTTTCTTACACAAGATGACAAGATTATCAATTTGGAGTTAAGACCGTGACCCTTGATTTTGTTCAATGGGTGGTCTTGACTGATGCAATTAATGCGGTTGAAATAATTGACTGTCCCCAAATTTTTAGGCTGTTGTGTTTATTTATTTATTTTCAATCTCAATATTTATTAGGCACAATATCAAAATCGTAGTTGCTGGCCTACTCATTTTTACAGAAAGATCGCTCTTTTTTGTTGCTTTTTAGTCAGCCCCATAAATATTGTTACTGTAGTATAAACTAGCTACTTACATACTCCCTCCGTCCCAATAAAAGTGGCCACTTTTTTTTGGGCACGGAGATTAAGAAATGGATTGTTATGTTTTAATTGAGTGTGACCCACCAAAATTAGTGAGTAATTTTTAGAAGGTGGCCTACAATTGTTGACCAAATTAGTGAGTAATTTTGGCATTTTTAGAAAGTGACCTACAATTGTTGACCAAATTAGTGAGTAATTGTTGACTTAATTAAAGTAAACTTTTGCCATTTTTAGAAAGTAGCCACTTTTAATGGGACACCCAAAAAGGAAATATGGCCACTTTTATTGGGACGGAGGGAGTACATTTTTCTTCATTGCAAACAACCGATTCGATGTGTATATGATAATATTACAAAATGCTTCTTTTCCGCAAATCAATGCACACACGCTGTCAAAACAGAGTCTTGAAAGCTCAATAGGAAATACTAAAATGCTTTTTACCCTAGTTCTATGGTATATATTAATATATATATATATATATATATATATATATATTTTAATTAATGCTATTTGGCCATAATATGGGTGGGTATAATCGCTTTAAACTCAATTTATTTAATTTTTTTTGTTTAAATTAAGAATATAATTGAGTTAATTTTACTATTTTGTGCACATTTTAGTTTATATTTTGCAATTTTTTTATTATTTTTATTATTTTTAAATAAAAAATATAAAAAGTAAAAAATAGCTACAATGTATAAAAAAAATAAATCCTATTTTTATTTTAAATAAACGAAAATTCGGTCGTTAAGACCGAAAATTCGGTCGTTAACCATAACGACCGTTTGATTTCGGTCGTTACATGCCGCGCGACACCAGAAGCTGCGACGCCCTTGGACGGTCGTAAATTCGATCGTTGGCTTGATTAACGACCGAATTTCAGGTCTTAACGACCGAATTTTCGGTCGTTAAAGCCGCCTTTTTTTGTAGTGATGACTGCATAGGTTTGTTATTTTCTTTTTTTAGTTGCACGAGCAATAACGTATAGCTAGCTAGTTAGTGGTTGGAATAAGTCTGTAAGACAATTGGTGAACACATGCATGCATGCAAGTTGCTCTTAAGCAATTCACTTACCAAATAATGAAAATGCACTTAATTATTTTTTATGGAAAGACTGAAACGTTCATTAATGTTGTGGCTCAGTTTGTAATCATTTTCCGAACTTAAATTACAATACGAGTTTAAGTATAATCTTTCAAGGACTTTAATTCCAATATAGCTTGAACGAGTATAACCCTTTAAACTCGATCGTATTGTAATTAAAGTTCGGACAATGAATATAATTATTTGAAGGGTTATACTCAAACTCGTTTAAATAATGAAAACAATTGTTTTCTTATAAAAATATTAATTTTGAAGTATTTTTTTTAAGGGAATTTTGAAGTACTTTAAAAAAACTAAATTGATGTCGCTTGCTGTAAACGGTATAAGGCTTAAATTATCATCATTCAACAGAAAACATTTTATAATTGACAAAACTTACTCAAAAAATAGTGTGTGGGGCAAATAATTTCTTCTTTGAATTATAATTAATTTTGAGAGTAAGGAAAAATGGAGTTTGTAGATGTAGTTATATAATCTATAACTAGTTGAGATAAATGGGCCAGTCAAAGTAATTATATAAGGCCATAATAAATGGGTATTTAAGTGTTTTTTCTTGGGCCAGTCAAATACTTATGGCTGAAATAAATGGGCTGGAGCAGAAACAAAAACAATTTGCCTTTGACAGCACAAATTTTCACATTTGAATTTCCAAATATACTACTCCCTCCGTCCCACCTCCATAGTCCCTTATTCCTTTTTTAGACGTCCCACAATATAATTCACTTTCTAAATTAAATTAGCATTAAATTTCTTTTTTTACCAATGTAACTTTATTTAAATATAGTCAAACATAGAATAAATAAGGGTAAAATTGAATAATTACATATATTTTGTGTTTTCCAAGTACTGTTTGAATTTTCCAAGCACTATTTATTGTATTTTCTTAATATGTGTAAAAAAGTGAAGTGGACTATGAAGGTGGGATGGAGGGGGAGGGAGTAATTAAATATCTGGTACGTGTCAATATGTTCAGTTCTATAAATTCTTGATCCTTCTATGGCGATGTGACACAACACACATGTATGAACTTGTTACAATCCTTAACAATCATGTATCACAACTCTAATACTGTATAAATACTATGAAATTCGGAATTTTAAATTTTAAGGATTAAAGAAAACAAATATAGTATTGTGCATGATTCAACAGAGATAAGAGATAATGTTATCCAAACTATAACACTAGCTACAATCTCAAAATCCAAAGTTGGATACAATTTCTATATATCTAATTGATAGTCAAGAATAAACAAACTTGACTATCCGACGAATCGATTTTGCTATTCTACAATACAAATAATTGATACTACTAAGATGAACTACATTACAACGTGAAAGTACTCACGATCTAACGTACGAACTCTTAACAACTAGAAGAGTATACGAGAAAAAATGAAAAACTAAAACGTGGATAAATCATCCCATAATAAAGAGAATAAAACATATACTTATTTCCAAGTGTTATTCTTCCTCTTCATTAGGAATAAACACAACAAATGGACCACTAGCTAGAAGTACTGCGTCCTCTACTTTGATTTCTTCATCTTCTTGATCATCAATTTGATAATATATATATATATATATATATATATATATATATATATATATATATATATGTGTGTGTGTGTGTGTGTGTACTTTGTGGTAAATAAATTCACTAGATTTGGAAATCTAATGAATTATATAAGTGAGCACCAAAGCGAGGAGCATTAGAACGTATGCGACACCTTGATCTATCGTTGTTCCTAAAAAACATAAAATGAAATTAATAATAGTAACTAGAACAAGAATGAAAAATACTAGTGAAATAGAGCAAACAATTAAAATGATCAATAATCAGTTCACAATATAAATAATTATACAAATCATTATTGCATATATATTATTATTATACAAATAAGTTTAATCACTAAAAATATAAACCAAAATACGAATGAGATTAGATGAGTTTGTTAAAAAATGTATGAGTTTGATTGATACCATCGTTGGTGGGTAAAGGCGCCGGTGGTTGAGCAGTGGCGGTGGCAACGGTGAGCATCACCATTATAACTACCAAAGCTTTGCTGATGATCTCCATTTTTCCTCGATCTCTCTTTTATTTTTTTGAAGCTTCTCAGCTCCGATTCCTCTGCGGTAGGCGAAGGAAGACGGCCGAATGGAGCCGCCCAGAGAGAATGATAAAATCACGATCTCTTCTCTCTTCGTTTCTGCAGAGGCCGGCCTTGATGTTCATTTCTAATTCACACATTTATTTATACATCATCAAGGGCAGTTATTTCGGTTAAAAGCAGTTGTTGTTTTGCATGGATCTCATCAAATCTGTGTTCTAGATTTAAGCTGGCTCTGTGCTTTTATGTGGTTCTTCTCATCTCATTTCAGATCACCAAATTACGTCAAACTTATCTTTCTTTCTTTTTTTTTAACTTAATTATCCATATATTCATATTAAAATCAAAATCTCCTATAGTCTTTTATTGTCAGTTTGTCACAATCTAATCAAATTATTATACATCTTACAGGATTGGGAGAAATGCATATACCAAAGTTTGTTCTAATTAAAATCACCTTACCAGTGTCGTATTCTGATTCATTCGTTAACTAATAATTAGAGTTTTTATGTTGGATTGTGCTTACCACTTTATTTAAGCGATATATACTTCGATTTCTTTATATTATTGAATTATTATTTATTACCATAATATGCATGATGATCAAGTCCTCTTTGTGTGAGAGTAGAGTACATAAGTTCGTAGCCTTGGACAAATAGAGAAGCTTTCCGATTATAATTCTTTTAGAAAAAACCACAACACAGTTACACAGCTTAGTAATCTTCAATTTACAATTTTGATTTTGTTGGTGATGTTTTATATGATACTGAATTTGTCCTCCGTGCTTGACACAAAAATAGTAATAGTAAAAGTCTAACAAAATTATATTATAAATCTTAAAATATTTAAATTTACACAATATTCATAGTTGTACTACAAAAAAAAAATAGCTAGTACATTAACAAAATAAAAGCTTTAATATGTAATAAAATTGATTTTCAAAAAGATTTGCAAATTAAATGGGCTGAATAATCACACATTACAGTTACTAAGAGCAACCACAACGGGCTACTCGATGCCCTTACTCGAGTGGCTATCGAGTAGCCCCTTACTCGAGTAGCCCCATTGCAGAGCTTGCCTACTCGAGGTATACTCGATTGTTCGAGTATACCCGAGAATCACCTTTATTTTCTTTTTTCTTTTCTTTGAAATTAGATATTTTAATGTTAGTTTTAAATATATTTTTTAGGATTTAAGTAATTTTTAATGTATGTCTTTAGGTGTTTTTTGATGTAATATTTAGGATCTTTATTTAATGCAATTTTAATTATTATACAATTATTTTATTTAAATTTGAGCAATTAAATTTAAATGAAAAACATAAAATCAAAACTAATGTTATCAAGTAGGCTATCAAGGAACCCCAATACAACACTACCTACTCAATAACACAATCACTATCAAGTAGGCTATCAAGTGGGCTATCAAGGAACCTCATTGCGGATGCTCTAATTCCAAAAAGTCGCCGTAATTGTGTTTATATATTATACAAAGATATAGATAATATTTTAATTAGTATCATATGAATATTCATAAACTTTTTATGTTAAGATTAAAGATGGTATTCACCAAAATTATAGATTCACTGCTAGTTTAATAGAATCAACCAATTATAAGGCTATATTTAGATACAATATAATATTGAATTAACTTCAATTATGAATACCTACATTTATATTTTTTTTTGTAGCAAACATATATATTTTTTTAATTTAAAATTTCAGGTGTAATTTCTTTAAATAAATTTATCCATGTTTAACTTGTAATAATATAAAAAGTATGTAAATTTATGATTAGTGGTCGTCTTCTCTAAAAAATGATTAGTGGCCTTCCCCTCATTTTAAAAGATTACTAATAACAATTAATCAGGTTATTAGTGAACGATTAATTTGGTATCACAAATTTTAAAATTTAAATCGATTTTGAATATTGCATTGATTATGACCTTGAGTTATTTCTATTTACGAAATTGTTACCTACTCAATTTCAAATTGAACATTAATTTTTTAATGACCGAAAGAAACTACTCCATTTATGAACCTAAAGGGGAGAGATTAGAAGTAAGAGTTCCACAAAAAGACCCAAATATGTACAGCACCATTCATCCACACACACAAAACCTCACTGATCAGATCAGATCCCACCATGCATCAACACAAACGCTAGGAAACAGAATTCTCACTCACTCCAGCAACATAGATGATATTAATAAGCATGAAACTTTGAATATGTGCCACCTTCACTGAGGCCAAAGGAAAGCACCTATTGCGAACTTCCTTCTCTCATCAGCTGTCCCGATGACCGGAAGCCCGTACTCCGAGAGGAGCCGGTTGATCTTCCATTCTGGCATCGACTTGTAGTCCTCCGCCGTGTATTTCGGGTAGTGCAGAGGCATCTGAAAGCAGCCACCGCCGTAACTCACTCTTTCCGGCATCGCTAATGAGCACTCCATTTCTCTCTCTCGCTGTCTCTCGACTGCTCATGCAAACATCTGCTGCTGCCTTTTTATATACAAGCTTTTGCGTGCAGAAAATGAATTCTTGAATAGTTTTCCCAATATAAATGTAAGTGTGTTTATGTAGTCACCATCAGATTGGATTTAATTATTCTAATAAAAATGGTGGGGATTAGAAAATATTCTTGGGGTAAGGGAATTAGTCCGTAATCTTATGAGGTGGCAGCATAATTGGGAGTTAGGTGGGATTGCACTACTAAATCTTGACAACTATACATGGATTATGTCAAATAAACAATTCAAAACCATTGATCTCAGCATAGCACGACTCTTGGATGCTCCCATTAGGTCATTTCTCTTGCAACATGAAGCATGTTATATTGGTCAAAATAACTAGTTCAGAACCTACATTTGCATAAATAAAAGAGGCCTAGCACATTAGCTTCCTACTATAAGAGTAATAATCTCAAACAGGCCCATGGCATATCAGACATTTAACCATCAGACTAACAACAAACACCAAAAGAGGCATATATATACATTGAAGAGTAACAAGTAAATACAACTTGTTACACCAAAAACCTGAGTTTTCTACTTCATGCATTCTACGCAAGCCAGTCAGTTTATCAAGGGCGAAAGAAGGGATCCTCTTCTTGCTTGTAGATTTCGAATAACTGTTTAGAGTAGTGAGTCGCCAATTTTCGGCACTGTTCAACACCCTTTGGATCGATGTTTTGCAGCTCTTCCACTGTCTTATTCATGTCAGCATGGGGGTTTCCATCAGTAAGAAATTCAGCCAAGGCACTGCCACTGTGATGGTACATAAAACAAAAACGTAACTTGTGAGGTTTATACTTATACACTAATTATCCACAAGAAAAAGTAAAGGATAATCTTGATTTGGATGTAGAACAACTCTTAAAATTAGGCTAAGCAACATTACCAATTTTCCTAGCCATGGCAATAACGACATAAGACGGTAAGAACCTACTATCAAACATTACTGGTCCACTACAAACATGATATCACTGTTGTGCGAGTGCAACAATACACCAAATCAAGTCAAAGTGTTCTGCGTTTAGAAAAACAAGCACTACAGCCACGATCAAACATATTTATATGAGATGCAAAGCCAGAAAAGAACAATTATATTGCCCGAAGAATATGGCAAAAAAGAATCATGCATGCATATATTATTATGATAAAATAAGTGCAAAAGCATGGGCATGACACTCAGCAGAAACCTACCTTGGTGCATGCATCTGGTTGAACCCTCGTCCATTGCGGTGTATGGTTGCTTTATAAGATTTCTCCTCAGATGTTTGCTGGCGATAAAGTGCACATATTGCCTTCATACATAGTTCAGCGGACTTGCCAAAATCGGCAAGCATATCTGATTCATACTCCCACTTCAGTTTGTCCTTTCTCCCCCTCCGGAAACTAGATATGATTTTATCATATCCTATACTACATTCCGATGCACTTTCAGCTTTGTCCAAAGAATCCCCGGAGAATGAGCCATCATGTTCAGACATGTCATTGCAGTTGGACCCAGAGTCACAATCTGATACATCAACAATAAAACCACCCAAACTTTCACCTTCAGAAGTTGACTCATCTTGTTCGATTTCATCTTCAAGTAGAGTATCATTCATATTCTCTGATATTCCTATATCACCCTGGTTTCCAGAGCTCCTCTGAGAACATTTACCCGAAACACTGTTATCTTTAATATCTCCAACCCTCAGCAAACGTCGTCTGGGGGTGACTTTTCTGGGATTGTCCCCAGAACAAGAATCATTAACAGATTTTCTCCTTAACTGAGTATCACGACGACGTGCCAGTCTAGAAATTGGGATTTTATCATCGCTTTCACTCTCACTACTAACTATTTGAGCAACTACTTTCCCAACTTTCCTCCTCTTATGCATCCGAAATGGTTGTCCAGCAGTAGAGCAACTAGTTTCCTCTTCATCGCTCTGATGTTCAGCAGTTGCCCCATGCATATTTTTCAAGGGCAACTCCTCTACATCCACAGACTCTAATGCAACACCGCTTGACCTCTGAACCTTTCTCTGTTTGTCACAATCAACAGCAGGTAAAGATACATGGACAATGTCAAGATCATCATCGCTGTCACCAACATAAATAGGTTCAAGAGGTGGCCTACTGCCAGGGCTCGAGGGAGATGATTTCTGAAGAGGACTTATTTCCGCAGCAAAGTCTAGGCATTTTCTGACTCTTGATTTGATTAAACATTTCTGGCTTCCCTTTAATCCATCCGTATCGGCATAATGATTAGACGGGCTGCTAGCGGGGGATCTGCCTGCCAAAGAGGAGCAACCATGACAATCATACTATGTATCTGAATTAAAAAAGAAAAGCAACTAAAATAATTTAGTCCTGCATTGATCTCAGCAGTAATAGGCAAGATATAATAATATAACTTTTCACTTGCCATACATATATTGATCCACAAACTAAGAAAGAAACATCAAATATCACATACAAACAAATAGATAAAACTTCATTTTAAACTCTCATAGAACGCCCGAGGCTTACCGTTATTTGCTTCATTTTCCGTTGCAGCCCGTAAAGCTGATGGCTGCCCACCTTCAACATTAAATCCAGATAGTGAACCACCTCGATGATTTATCTTCCCCGAACACATATCTTGCGAATCTCGAACCGCCTTTGTTGTTCCAGTGGCTAGTTTCTTCTCCAACTCCATTACCTGAGCCTCCATTTCTTTACATTTTAACTTCCATCGCTCAAGGTCGCTTTCAGCTTTCCTCTTCTCACACAACAAAACCTCATTCTCAATCATCAAATGAGTAAACTTCTCCTGCTCCTCCTCACTATCTCGAATGCTCTTTTCAAGCTCTTCGTTCCTCTGTTTCAACTTTCTTACCTCATCCAGGAATTCGATATTTTCCAGTTCCATAAAGCCAACCTTACACTCCAGACGTTCAATTATAGAGTTTTTCTTTCCAATATCAATTTCCAGATTCGCACATTTGTCATTGGCCTTTTTCATTTTATCTTGCAAATCAAAACATCCAAAGCACTCCCCACTACCAAAACAGTTCCCATTTTCCTGCTCCTCCAATTTTATCCCCTTATCGTCTTCCATACCCGCATCTGAAACCTAAAACCTAATTTCAAGATACAGGACAAAACAACTAGAGAAGGAAAAGAAAAAAGAAAAAAAGGAAGATCAGAATATCAATACTCAAAACAAGACATGTGAAAATACAGGAACCAACCGAGAAAACATCTTTTTGCCAAAAAAATAAAAAAAAAACGCAGGGTTTAAGAGGTTGAGCGCCTGTACAGAAAAATTGAAAAATGAATCTACGAGCATAGGAAAAATTTTAGAAATCCCTAATCAAGAAAAGGAATGATAATTGCCGATTACTTACAAGAATGAACAAGATGCAAGGGTGAGGCGAAACTGCTGCAGACGCCGTTCCGTTTGTTCTGATTTTCTGATAGGAAGAGCTGCGAATAGTGATTGATCGTAGAGGACAGTTTCTTTACATAAAAGTAGCAGATTATCTCCCCCAAACTAAAGAAGAATTATAGGAGTAATTATCTTATTAAAATTGTGTTTTTTAAGCGATCTTACTAAAATTGTTGATAGTCAATGTAATATGGAGTATATGTATTTGATAAATTATACTCCCTCCCTCCCACCATTTTAGTCCATTATTTCATTTTGAAATGTCCCAAAAAGATAGTCTACTTTTCTAATTAATACTATAAAAAAATATTACTTTTACTAAATTAACCTTATTTAATACTTCACTTAAATGTGAAAAGGATGTGTGAAAATAATAAATAAGGGTATAAAAGATAAAAATATAAAAATTAAATACATTTTCTTAATACGTGTGAAAAGTGGGAGGGGACTAAAATGGTGGGACGGAGGGAGTAGTATAAATAAATAAATAAAAATTAAAGATGGTGCTAACCGCTACAGAAACTCAAACCCAGATTTTCAGGTCTTGGACATCAGAGACGGACCTACATGTACTGTGTGGGGGCACGTGCCACCACATTTTTTTTAATTAAGTATATACATGCATATATATATATATATATATATATATATATATATATATATATATAGTAATAAATAAGCAACCTTTAAAACTCTCAATCATTAATACATTTACCCATTTTTATTTGTCTACGGAAAAAAAATTCACTTCACTTTTTAAATTATAAATTGTACTTTTATTCCAATTTTTAACTAATAATATATATATATATATATATATATATATATATATATAGTGGATTTTTAAAATGGCCACTTTCATATTGTAAAGATAAAAAATGTCCACTAAGATAAAAAACTTAAAAAATGTCCACTGTTACCAAAATACCCTTCACATTAAAAATTAAAAAAATGTCCACTTTACATCACCCCTTTAAAAAATCCCGCAATTCACAACCAGTGTGAATTCACAACCAAAAAATTTTGGTTGTGAATTCACACTGGTTGTGAATTTTCAATTCACAACCAGTGGAATTCACAACCAGAATTTTTTGTTTGTGAATTCACAACTAGTCGAATTCACAGCCAAAATTTAATTCACAACCAGTCGAATTCACAACCAAAATTTAATTCACAACTAGAATTTTTTGGTTGTGAATTCACAACAAACGAATTCACAACCAAAATTTAATTCACAACCAGATTTATATTGGTTGTGAATTCACAATCAGTCGAATTCACAACCTGAATTTAATTCACAACTAGAATTTATTTTGGTTGTGAATTCAAGTAGTTGTGAGTTTGAGTTTTTAAAGTTTGAATTCACAATTAAAACTGTAATTTATTTTGATTGTGAATTTATAGATTTGGTTGTAAATTCAAGAATATTAAGTTGTGAATTCATCGAGTTAGTTGTGAATTCAAGAACATTAAGTTGTGAATTCATCGTCCTGATTGTGAATTCTTAATCTAGTTGTGAATTCATAAATGTGGTCGTGAATTCAAGAACATTAAATTGTGAATTCATAAATTTGGTTGTGAATTTAAGAACATTAAAAAAATAATTATACAGCTCAATCAAATTGGTGTACAACACCAAAATACAACAACTCAATCTACCATCAATTGACTATACATCAGTGAAATAAATTTCCTCTGTTTTTTCACATCTATTTCTCATTCATCAAGCTAAACTAATTCACACATCATCTTCTTCCACAAATTACCCAATTTCCTGCTCTTTTCCCCAATTTCCAGTCCTTGCAATTAAACTAACTTGAAGAAAGTAAAATTGAATTGAGGCTTAGATAAACAAACCATCCCAATTTTGAGTACAAGAGAAAGTAATTCTGAATCAAGATGAATACAATTGATTTCCCCAAAATTCTGAATTCTTGTAGTGCAACATGCCTTCCCCTAAATCTCTCTATCTCGTCTCCTTGCCGTAGCTGCCACACCATCGTCGGCGTCGCGCCATCTCCATCGCCGCCGCTGCTGCCTCCCAGCCAATCGCCTCGCCCTCTCCGGACGACGGCTGAATCCGCTCCCAATTCTCGGATCTGAAGCACGGGAAATTGCAGCAGCAGCCACCGCCAAGGGAAATTGCAGCAGCAGCCGTCGGACCACGGAAGGTGGAGCGTCGGACTAGGGGAGGCGGCGCGGCGGAGTCAAAGGTGCCGCGCCAGAAGCGCGCCTTCTTCCCCGGCCAAGACGGCGGCCAAATCGTACAATGCCAGCGCCACCAACACAATCCACGTCGTCCACTCCGGCAGCCGCGAAAACCACGCCGCCACAATAATCCCCAACACCACCACAGTGCTCTGCTTCACAATTATAGGAATCACATCCGAGAACACGGAGATTGAGTGGCGGCGGAGCGGCGGACGGGCGGCAATAGGGAGAGAGAGAGAGAGGGACGGGCGGCCGCCTCGGATTTGAACCCTAGATCTACCACTCCACGCCGCAGGCGATGAGGCAGGGGCGGCAGTGGACGACGTAGAGGAGGTCGGCGGCGTGCGGGCCTCACGGAGGAGGAAGGTGGTGGCACGGACGGCGGTGGAGGAGGAGGTGAGGAGCTCCGGGCACATGTGGAAGATTCGGCGGAGGTCGGCGACGGTGATGCGTGGAGAAAGAGAGAGAAGAGAATGAGAGAGGAGAAAGATGCGTGGAGGGTGAGAGAAGAGAATGAGAGAGAGAAAGAGAGAGTACATGTATTTAAGAGAGGGTATTTCTGTCTTTTCAACTACAAAGTGGATAGTTTTTATCATTTTTATCTTAGTGGACATTTTTTATCTTTACAATATGAAAGTGGCCAGTTTTATATATTTGCTCATATATATATATAGTATTATTTTACATTTCTACTTACAAATTACAATAACTTTAACAACTTAATTAAAAATTTTGTCCAGCACACAATGTGACTCTTTTTCGTGGACAATGAGAAACTTTTTATTAATGTATTTTATATTTATAGTTATTTTGTGCCTTCATAATAAAAAAATTCTGAATCCGTTTCTGTTGTATATTAATCTATTATCGCTAGGCCAATACACACCCGTAATAGGCAATGTAATACTCCCTCCGTCCCAATATTGTTGGCCACCGGGACGGAGGGAGTAATATTTTTTTTTTTTTTTTGATCGGAAAAGAGCTTTCATTAAAACAGAAAAAAGCAAGGATACAGTGGTACAAGAAGTACCCAATAAACATAAACAGGGAAACAAGAAAAAGCTACAAACAGACACGATTGAGGACGGAGGAGAAACAAACGGCCCCCAAACTCAATCCCAAGCAGCAGAACAGATCAACAGTTTGCATCAAGAAACCAAGAGCTGAACCCATCTGATGGAAGCCGAATCTTGTACGCGGAGAGCCACCCCCACACTCTAGTCTTAATTTCAGCCACCACTTTATGCGAATTCCAAATTGCTTGATTAAATTTGCAATCATTTCTCCATTTCCACAGACTCCAAACACAACAGAACCAAATGCAAGTAAAAAACGAAGTGTCTTCTTTCGTTCCCAGGTTTGTAAAAAGATGAAAGTGATTCTTCACATTCGAAGGGAGTACCGATGTTCTCCGAATCCAAGAGAGGAGGGCGTACCAAATTTCTGAGGCTGCGGGGCAGGAGAAAAGAAGATGCTCAGCTGATTCGATTTCATTCTTGCACAGCACACATTCGGCTTCGACAGACGAGTGGATCACATTTCTTTTAAGAAGATTTTCACCAGTAGTCATCCTTCCTTTAAGCACCCTCCAAATCGTCGTTTTCACCTTCATCGGAACCGGCGCTTTCCAAATGATTGTGAACTCCGGCGCGCTTTGTACCTCCGTGGCCGTAACCATTTTTTGGCTGATCACCTTGTATGCCGATCTCACCGAAAACAAACCTTTCGGGTCAGCCTTCCATCTCCACCCAATTGTTGTACCTGCCAAGACTTGAACATTTTGGATCAAAGAATGGAGATTAGAAAAGAGGTCCATCTCCCTCCCCCTCAACGGTCTGCCCCACTCAAGATTCCACGCCCAAACTCCGTCGACCCTCTCTCCGAAATCTCTAATCTCTCCCCCCTGTTTAGTACTGATCCTAAACAACCTTGGAAACAACTCTTTGAGACTTTTTCCCCCCACCCAACTTGTGGTGCCAAAATAAAAGCCCATTTTCTTCCCCCACATTGACTTCAAGATTCTCCCTCATCCAACTCCCACTCTCCCCCCTGCTAAACTCCAACACTCTCTTCCACCACCCCGAACTCTCCTTCCTAGGCCCAAGAATTTTAAAACCATCCTCGTCCCACGAGATATCCCCCCTGCATTCTCTAATCACCCAAGTCCAAAGAGAGTCGCGCTTCGTGAGGAAACGCCAAATCCATTTGGTCATAAGGGATATATTGAACCACTCCAAATCTTTAATGCCTAAACCTCCTAGGTCCCGATCTCTACAAATATTCTCTCATTTGACCCAGTGTAATTTCCTTTCTCCCGACCCTCCCCCCACAGAAAACCCCCCAAAATTTTGCGGATTTGAGACAACACTCCTTTGTTCATCACTGCAAAGGACAGTTGGTAAATTGGAATAGCAGTAAGAACGGACCGAATAAGAGTAACCCTTCCTGCAAAAGAAAGCTTCTTGTTTTTCCACTTCGATACTTTGTTCCTCACCTTTTCCACCATATAGTTCCACTCAACTAATTTATGTATACTCGTCCCAACCTTAATTCCAAGGTACTTGAAAGAAAGATTCCCGGTTTGGCAATCGAGCGTCGCGGCCATCTGAGAAACTTGACATTCTCTCATGTCGATACCCACCAAGACACTCTTATCAAAATTAACTTTGAGCCCTGAGAGAACCTCAAACAGTTTGAGAATACATTTAAAACCCCAAGCATTTTCCTTTTTTTCTGAGGCGATTAAAATCGAGTCATCTGCATATTGCAGATGGGAAAAGCAAAGATCTCCTTTTCCGATTGTGACTGGCTCCAGCTTCTTATGTTGGACAGCCTTTTCAATCAAAAGATGCAAACCTTCAACAACAATCAAGAAAAGAAAAGGAGACAGTGGGTCACCTTGGCGAAGACCTTTCTCAATTTGAAATTCCCCGGATGGGCTCCCATTCACCAGCACATTAACCGAGGCAGACTGGAGACAACCCGAAATCCATTTCCTCCATCTTGATCCAAAATTCATATTTTCAAGCATGGCGTCGAGAAAATCCCATTCAACTGAGTCGTATGCTTTTGCAAAATCAATTTTAAACATTGAGACACCTTTCTTCTTTCTCTTAGCCTCTGCAATGATCTCGTTAAGCACAACCACCCCATCAAGAATAAATCTCCCTTCAATGAAAGCACTTTGAAATTCTGAAATGATGTAATTCATCACCCTTTTCATCCTAGAAGCAATTACCTTTGCAATAACCTTGTAGAGGCAGTTGATGAGCGAAATCGGCCTGAAGTCATTAAGCTTCGAAGCTCCTTCTTTTTTAGGGATCAAGGTGATAAAAGAAGGATTGCTACCCCGCACCAAACTCCCATGAGAATGAAACTCATTCAGCACGCCAATAAGATCTGTCTTAATGATCCCCCAACACTTTTTCATGAAGACAAAATTGAATCCATCGGGCCCAGGGCTCTTTCCCCCGTCGCAACTCCAAACTGCCGTTTTGATCTTTTCTTCTGTAAAAAGTGGATTCAAGCCCGTCTCTAAGATCATCGGAAAGTTTCTTATGCACAAAGCATTCTGGTATTCGAGGCCTGACCTGGTATCCACTTCTAAATTGTTTTTGGAAAAAATCTTTAACCGTCTTTTTCACTTCTTGTGGATCTTCTACCCATCAGTTATAATCCCACAGTCCGCCGATCTCATTTTTGTTTCTTCTTCCTCGGATAACCTTGTGAAAATAACTGCTATTAACATCCCCGTCAAGAAGCCACCGAGTTCTTGCCTTTTGTGAGAGGAGGTTGTCTTTGTGTTTCAGCTGTAAGCTCAGTTCAGCCAACGCTTCGTTCCTCTTAATAAATTTTTGATGTCATTTAATTCTAGATATGGTATTAGGCTTCACAAATTATTATCTGGATTAGAAGTAAAATTTGAATTACTCAGGCTTGTGTTCTACAATACAAATCCAACCACAAATCTATAAAATACGTTTTCCAAAAATTAGATAAGGGTCCCCAAACTTGAATGTAGAATTGGAGGATTTCCTCCGATTGTTGGCACAAATAATAGAAAGAAGGATATTTGGAAAAACTTGATTGAAAGATTTTGGAAAAAAATTATCGAGATGAAAAAATAGATCCCTTTTTTTCGAAGGAAGAATCATTTTCTTGAATTCGATTTTATTAATTTTGCCTCTTTATTACCTTCATTCTTCAAAATTTCAGACTGTGTTACCAAGATCCTAACCAAATTGCAACGAGATTTCTTACTAGTGGAAGAAGAATAACAAGAAAATTTCTTGGATGAGTTGGAAAAGAGTGTGTAAAAATAGATATGATAGATTTAAGATCTTTTAATTTGACTCTTCTTTGTAAATAGTTTTGGAGATGGGTTAATAATAAAAATGCCCTTTAAGTGAGAGTGCTCAATTCTAGATATGGGAAAATAAGAGGTGGTCTTAGGGAAAGAGGTCTTGCTAATGTTGATTGTATTTGGTAGAGGGATATGAGAGGTATTTAATTTGAAGGGGTTACAGGAAAAATCTTTTGTGAAAACATCTATTTTTCTTTAGAAAATGGAATGTCTGTTCTTTTTTGGGATGATCATTCTTTCTTTGAAATCTAGGTTTAGGAATCTGTATCTGTAATCTTCTAAAAAACTTTGTAATGTTGGGGAGATGGATTACTTCAGCAAGGATTCTCGGATTTGGTCTTTCACTTGAAATTGATCCTTTATTATTGCTAATTTTCTAATTTTTGGATTTTTGGCGTCTTTTGTGCAGGGTATCTACTAAGCCTTTAAAGCACGACTCGTTCTTGTGAAAAAAGGACGAGCAACATGTGATATCCCGACCTTTTCATAGGAAATATAGAAAAAAAAATTAGTATACTATTGATACACGCCCGGTATTTAACAATTATATTATATCAAGGAAATTGATATAGATATACTCTCAATATTTTTATTTATTTATTATCGATCGATTTAAATTTTAATCCATTGCCGAATTATGTGATAAATATTATTACTAATATTCCTCGTTTTATTTAATTATTTACCCATCATCTAGCTTGTTTATTATTATTTTGAGTTTAAGGCCCAAATATATGTTAATATATTTTAAATAATTATGTGAAAATTTTTGATGTCTTTAAGCCCAAACAATTTTTTTTTTTTTTTTGACTTGGGGGAGTTGGGGAAGGGGAGCAGTGGGGTTTGAACCCAGGACCTCACTGTTCACACACATGAGGTCGCACCGAAAAAGCCCAAACAATTGTGGACTTGAAATTTTATTTTATTAAGGCCCAAAATAGTTACTGTAGCGTGACAGGGTGTATGATTACAATCTGACAAGATCATATTTCTTTTCCTACTGCCAATATCTTTACATCTACCGAGAAATCCTTTTCTTTCAAATCTGTCCAAATCCTTCCTTCCTTCCTCTTCCCAACACTTCACTTTGCTGATATCGTTTTCACTCTTCCCTTTTTTAAATAACCACCTCTGACCCACTAGAACATTCTCACTCTTTTGCATCAAATCTGCAGTAACTTCATCTTCCTCCTTTCACTTTCTCACTTTCACTACACATATTTTTCAACTAAAAAAGGGCAGAATCTTCACTATTTTATTTCTACTTCAGGAATTCAAGACCACAACACATTCTGATCAAGGTAGTATTTTATTCTTCTCTGTTACAAATTCACCAACCTTCATTTTGTCTATTTCATTAAAATATATAGTGCTTTCATCCTTGTTACAGCAAAACAACAAAATACAGTCACACCAAACAAATTCGAAACAAGGTTCGTTCTTTTTCCATACTATAAACCTTGCATTTTCTTACCACTGCACATTGATAAAATCTGGACTTAGAACTCAAATTCCTAGACCACAACAAGGACTTTGGCATGATCTTGCTCTTTGTACTGCCTTGAACTAATAAAAGAAATACAAGAGAAAGAAGAAGCAAAGAATCGAATCTGCACCAAAACCTTCACCAAGATTCAATTTTTCTTCAAAATTCTATCTTTAAGAACAAACATTTCTTCTTCTTTTGGACTGGGTTTGAATCGTCGAAAAGAGGGATTTCCGTTTCCCTTTGATGGTGGCCGGAGAGAAGGGGGTCTTCTGCCCCGGTGGTGAGGATGGCGGCGGCACGACGGCTTTCAAGACGCCGTTGCTCGACCGGCCGCGAGGGAGAAAGGAGAGCCGACTTTGGCAGCAGCACTACTGTGGTGAAATCGTCGCCTAGGTGGCTGACCACCACATACAGAGGGAGAAATGATGGAGAGGGCTGGGTCGTGAGAGAAAGCATCGGAGGTCGGCGGTGGCGCGGCTGGAGGCCAGGCGCGCTGCCCGCTGCGAAAACAGCAGCAGCGGCGGCAGCCTTCCTCGGCCGTCCGCCGCCCGATTCGATTCACGACAAAGGAGAGAGAGAAAACTTGTATTTTCTTTTATATTTTTATTTTATTTACTTTTAGGGTTAATTTAAGTTTTTAATTGATTTGGGTCTTGTTTCAAAATCTGATGGGCTCTTTGGCATAGGCCGAATTTCTCAAATTATTTGGGCTATATATATATTTATTTATTTTTTTGGACTCTAATTATTTTGATTTAACCTATTAATAATGATCATATTTATTTACTCATAAGAATAATTTTATTTTATAATCACTAATTATTTATTGTATATAAATACCATTCATTTTCTTCAATAATTATATCCGGGAAAAGTGTATCAATAGTTAGATTTTTCCCTATCCTTAGGAATTAGAATAGAACCTCGGAACCTACCTAATGATTTAATTTCTTGTAGGTCCGAATAACCAAGAACAGTGAGGCTTCACACGAGCTGAGCATTGAATCTCCCCTTTCTAGGTGGGTTTTATTTTACATACAATGTATCTTGAGTTATATAAGCTCTGATATTTCATGAAAATTATCTGTTTATCCAATATAAATGTTTTTATGTGCGTTCTGTAATTGTTTAAGGCTCGCTTAAGTATCGATCGAGATTCTCATTTGGCCTAACACGCTAAATGAGGATTGTGTACACAAGGTTACTGGCTCGATGTGTTGATCGCCATCGTGCACTAACAGATTTAGAACGTTATAAGGGTGGGTGCTTACTAGGAGGTTATCCGAAGCACAGTTAAGACTATTGATTCTGACCGGGTGCGTCCCGAGATCAATAACAGATTTTTGGATATGACTGGGTGTGTCCCGAGATCAGTGAATGTGGGGAGAAAGTGAGTAACAATCGAACGTACATGAGCGCCCTCGACAAGAAAGTATTTTGTCATGCTTAGAAGTGGTTTCTCTGTTTTAAAACCTTCTAAGTCATGATCGTGATATTGGATAAACTGCTTCATCATTTCATAAAAATATTTCGAAAACTCGTGCCTACTGAGTACATTAGTACTCAGCCCCAAATTATTTTCAAATGTTTTTCAGGTTAGGCGGCTGGTGCGCACGGTGCTGAGCTGGGGTGTGTTTCTACTCCTTAGCTAATCCAACTACATTCCTGAATAACGTCTAGTCTAATCATGTTGAGCTCAAACTCATTATTTCTATCCCGCTGCATCGTTTTGAATGTTATAGTATCAGGGTTGTGAAATTAAACCTATTTAGATAATAAGCCTCTTTTATTTACTGAACTTGTTTTATGTCATCAATATAATGAACTCGTTTTATGTCATCAATATCCAATCATGATAATAAGCCTCTTTTATTTACTGAATTTTATCTTTCCCCAAGTATGGACTGTTACACAACATAACATTTTCAATTAAAGAGATGTATTTCTTGGTTCTCAGGGAACAAGTAGTAAAATCAATTTTCAATTATGTTGTGATATGTGAGGATATACTATAAATTATACAATAATTGATATGTCTATGTTAATTTCCCCCTTTTTATATCTTTTGCCATTTATGCCATTATTATTATTAATGTTTATAACTTTGTAATGTTTAGACTTTATTGAGACAAATAATTAATTATTATAACAAGTTTTATTTATAGATATAAATAAATTCTTGTAATTGATCGGATTTAGGGTAGGTACGAGTATATGTATATTTTAAACATGTCAGAAAATGTATTAACATCCACACATGAAATTTTCTCTATTTTTAATCTTTTATTATTTATATTATTTATTATTGATATTACTATGTAATATTCGAATTTAAGATAGATAGCTAATTGTTGCAACAATTTATATTTATAAATTTAAACATGCTTGAATAATTAACGAGTATTATTGTATAGGTTTGGGCTGAAAATGGGTAATAAAATTAATTTAAAGTCGAGTTTGGAACAAGTAAGAGTACACAAATTTTGAACGAGTACAACCATTAATCTACATATCAATATTTTTTTTTAATATTTTGACTTTTGCACTATTTACTACTACTAATGTTTATATTGTAAAGTTCAGTTTTTGTTTTAGATGAATAACAACTTTTAGATTTATAAATTAAACGGCTTCAAGTTATAATTAATTGGATTTGAAATAAGCTAGTATGCGAATATACATTTTAGGCGGATCTAGAAGGTTGATTCGTGTGCTCATCGTTTCGCGTCAACGTAAACTTCTAGATATAAACTATGGGGTGGGATACCGTGAAAGCACATCTTAAAATAAGAAATAAGATCAATTTTCAATGTATGAATTTTATGTAGAACACGTATGAATTCGTTGTATAAATGTATGAATTGTGAAAAATAAATTTTTGCGACCGTTGGGATTCGAACTTAGGACCATAAATCCATCCAACAGGATTGCGAATCAACCGTAGATCTTGATGATCTAAGGGCTGAAAATGATTCTTATTTTATATCTTAAGAAATGCTCTTATTTTAGTCATTCCTTTGGCGACAAAAATCAATAGCATATAACATATACTCTTTTCGTCTCAATTATATAGACTTGTTATCCTTTTTTGGATGTCCAAAATATATAGGCTTGTTTTCATAAAAGATAATGTTTTTTCACTCATTTACTAATATATTCCTATTTAATTCTTTAATTTACTCTAACTTTAGTTCATCATTAAATAATAAATATGAGTATATTAGGAAGTTTTACTCGTATATTTTTATTTTCAATTATTTTTCTTAATCCTTGTATAAATTATAATTAACTTATATAAATGGGATGGATGGAGTATATATTATATTTAGAAGCATCGCTCTAATAACGTTTACATTAGTAATAAAGCTAGAATTTTAAATAAATATCACTACAATATAAAGTAATGTTCCATGAAAATTACTAATATTATATAATTAGGGTTTGTTGGCACGTGTGACTAGTGTCTATAATACATTATGACATATTAATATCTTATTTGATACAAAATATGCAGTCCTTTATAAAATTCAAAATTCAAAAATATTATATAGATTTTGACGATTCTGTATACCACATAGGAAGGTGGTATATGTAATACAAATCTTAATTATAACTAATATTAATTTTATATAACATCATGTATATATCATATCAATAGATATTTTAATGTATTCTATTACATATCATATTAATATAATATATACAAAATATTTTAATCAAACATATCACATTTTATCTCATATATCATGTGAAACGAGCTCCTATAATATAATAGGCCAATTAGTCGAAGGTATGAAGGGACCAATTAAACGAAACAAGCATTCTTAAAATACTTATGTGGGCCAATGCATTTATACAATATTTTCGAGATAGAACCCAAACTCGACTATACGGATTGGGCAACTAAATGGACTCTACTCAATTCACAAATCAATTATATAGAATTCATGACTTGTATATATTTCCTTTTTCTTATGGTGAATACTTTAGCATGCTCAAGGATCCAAGTAATTTTAATACGAGCCCATCCAATGTTTATATTATTGAAGATCTAAGTTTTTCTCGCTCATAAAATTAAAATAGTTGGATTCTTACCAGTATTATAATTATAGCATAACAAACTCATTATTATAAGTACCCAAATGCCACCAATATGTCATGAAGAATGTTTTGAGGCATAGTTTATTAACTTAGTGTATTTTTTTTTCAAGGGAGTTTAACTAATTAAGGAAATTAAGGGCACATATAATTGATAGGTAATGCTCACTTGTGTACGCACATTAATGTCTATCCACTTGTTATCTGATAATATCTCATCTACTATTATATGTAACTCTAAAATAGTAAAATTGACCTTTTTTCTTTTTGTAGATGGGAACGAGGGATTGGAATTTGTAAACTAATAACTAATCTTTATATAAGGAAGTAATACCATTTAGCTTACAATGTTTTAGAAATAGAAAAATTAACCTTATTATGATATTAGATATGAATATGATGCCTCCACACCATAATAGTAGGCAATCATTTTTCAAAGAAAACAATAAAGCTATATGGCCACGTTATGCTCAGTCATAAATTAACTAACTACATTGAAAATAACCTGATTCATTTAAAAGTTTTAGTTCAAAATAAAAAATGGTATATTTAAGCTAGTTTTAGTGTTTTGTCCATATTGTGAAGTATTTTTTTTATTTAAAAAACTAAAGAAAAAATTATGATATGCACAAAAAACTAAAACTAACTAAATTATCTTTTATTTTGATAAAAATAATTTAAATGAATCAAGTTTTTTTCGATCTGGTCAACTTAATACTAGCCATAATGTGGCCAAATAACACCACTTTAAGCAAAATATGACAATATATATCGATAGTTAATAATTTTTGAATGTTGATCCTATCTAATTAACATTCAGGGGTTGTTTACTTTAAGGGCGTGTTTGATATTGACTAGGGATGGCAACGGGCCGGATCTGGACCGGATCTCATCACTACCAGATCCAGATCCGTTTCTATCTATCAGATCCAGATCCGTCAGATCCGCGGGTCCACGGGTCCAGATCTATGGATCCATGGCTGAATTTATCTAACAATCCGAACACATCTGCCAAATCAACAAATCTAACAATAAGTTTCAAATATAGTCATAAATCTAACAATTTATCAACAAAATGACTGAATTTCGAACACATCAATGACTCAATCTAAGTTTTTAATTGGCTGAATGCCTCAATCGAAATTAAAATGCCTCAATTGAAATGCATCAATTGGCTGAACACATCAATATCTCAGTTGAAATTAAAATGGCTGAATTTTTAATTTTGAACACATCTGCCAAATCAACAACTAACAATAAGTTTCAAATATGAAGCTCTGGCGGCGGTGCAGTGTTCTGGCGGCGAACGGTGCTTCGAGAGGTGGCTGTTATGGTGGCGGCGAATGGTGCGGCGCATCGGCAAGATGGAGAAGCCGACACCTCGGCGAGTTGGGCAGAGAGTGTGAAGAGAGCGGCGACCCGTAGGCTGTAACTTCACCGGCGGATTGAGAGGGAGGCTGCCACTGGCACGGTGAGGCCGACGACTTGGAGGGAGGCTGGGAGGGAGATGGGCAGGGTAAGGGAGGGCGGCGACCTGTAACTATGCCTTCACCGGCGAAACTGGATTGACAGGGAGGCCGGCACTGGCAGGGTGAGCCGGTGAGGCCGACGACGACAACTTGGAGGGAGGCTGGGAGGAAGATGCCAAGAATGGGCAGGGTGAGGGAGGCGGCTGGAGAGGAAGGTTGGAGAAGAAATAGAAACTAGGGTTTGAACTTCTAATTTGTGTATTGTTATTAATTTTCGATATATTTAATATTATTACTAAATTAAATATAAAAAATAAATAATACATATTAAAATAAACGGGTCCACGGGTCGGATCTGGGTCGGATCCGGATCTAAAATTTTAAGATCCAGATCCAGATCCGTTTTAAAAATTGAGATCCAGATCCGGTCCAGATCCGTTGGGTCCAAAAAAATGAGATCCAGATCCGTAAAAACGGATCTGGATCCACGGATCTGGACCGGGTCCAGGATCCATTGCCATCCCTAATATTGGCTAATACATTGTATTAGCTAATTTAGTACAGATTAGTCTAGTGTTTGGTATTATTTAGTAATAATGCGGATGACCTGGTTTAATTCCACGACCCAGTATTATTAATTCAGATTTCTTAGGATTAATAATGCCACCTCCCCCTAAGATTAACTTAAACCGAGATATTCTGTATTTAGCCATGATAGCAAACATCAACTCAGTATTAATAATCTGTCATTATCCACGCTAAATATCCTGGTAGGGCTGTCAAAATGGGCTCAAAATGGCCCGGCCCGATGGGCCCGCCCGGCCCGCCCGTAGTTTTGGCCGGGCTGGGCTAGGATTTCCAAGGCCCAAAAAAAATCGGGCCTCCCTGGCCCGGCCCATGCAGCCCGCCGGGTCACCCGGCCCGCGGGCCAAAAAGCCCGCCGGGCTTTCGGGCCTAAATCGGCCCGTCAGTATAGAAGGTGAAAATTTCAAAAATTTATATCTCCTCCCAAATTCCACTAGGCCAATCCCAATGAACCCAACTCAATCTAAGTCCATTTCTTCAATTGACGACAATGACGAGTCGAAGTCTAACTTAGGATTTAAATTAGCAATAAACAATCAATATTAAATTATTTTTATTTGAAATATTTATTTATTTTTTATTATTTTTTGTGGTTGTTATTTGATTCCAGTTGATTTGATTACTGTATTAATTAATTTGTGAATAAATCGTTTTCAGTTTTTGTTGTTTTTGCAATTAGTTTTTGTTTTTTTACTTGTATTCATATTATTTACATTTAGTTTTAGTCATATTTGTTTACATTTAATTTTAGTCAATTACGTAATTTAGATGTAGATTGTTTAAGGCCCTTTTTGTTTCATCGAATTTGTCTTCATTTTTTTCTTTAAATTTGATTTAATTTATTAATTTTTGGAACTAAAAAGAAAAAGAAAAAAAAAATAATTTTTGGCCCGTTTTGGCCCGACCCGCCCGGCGGCCCGTATAGGGCCGGGCTGGGCTTCATTGTTCAAGGCCCGCTGAAATTTTGGGCCGGCCCGACCCGGCCCAAAAAATTGCCTAAGCCCGCTGGGTTGGGTCGGTCCGGCCCGGCCCGCAAGGTTTGACAGCCCTATATCCTGGTTACAAATTATCCTACATAATCATTTACTGAAAACTAAACGAGCCCTAAAAGATTAGCCTTGATAGATAAAAATAATAAGGTTAATCATTTGTTTACTTTGTTGGATTGAGACTTCAGGATATCACAACACCCTTGATTATTTTTATCATTTAAATTAGTTTTGCTTAATTCTTATCCCATCAGAAAGGTGGAATTTGGAATAATCCTATTCTTGAAAAAAAAAATATTTAATCATCTATTTTATCAATCATGTAAAGTAAACGCGGTCCGATTGCTCCAAGAATATCACATACTTGGTCACACATAATGCTCCAAGAATATCACATACTTGGTCACACATAATCACTTTTAAAGCTATACGTTTATCTAGACATCCCCAGAAAAAGAGAAAAAGAAAAAGACAAGCAGACAAAAAACCATGTAGCCAGATAGAGTGTGCTAATTAATGGGGTTATGCTGTGCAATTGTATATTCATGCACCTTGCACGTGACTTTCCTCTTGAATAAAAGTACAATTAATTGAGTGGCCCATGTCTTAAATGAGAGTAATACTATAGTTATTACAAACAGAGAATTAGATATGCAAACTCATTAATTGTTTGCCCTACACAACCATTTTAATTACAAACAAAAACGCACATTAGACATTAGAGATCATATCAAGTCTCAAGGAGAGTGATTCTAGTGTCAAGATTATCCTAAGTTAAGTACACCTAAAAATTCAAGACCCATTTCATTTTCACTTCTCTTTTTCTTTTTTTCCTTTTATTTATTTTGTGAGAAGAACGTGTTGTATGTTATGTTGCTTTCGATGGGCCTCTACGTAGCCAATACTATCGCTGCCTGCCTTTGGTAGTTACAACAAATTTATTTTGAATTGTAAACAAAATCTTTTGAAATCTTTCCTTCAATTGAAGTGACATGGCTCCGATTTTATATAAGGACACATTGCGACCTTGTAAATAGAGATGTTACTCATTCCGTCTCACTTTAATAGACTCATTTATTTTGGATACAGAATTTAGTAAATTTATTTTTTGAGAAAGTGATGTTGTCCGCACAAATTAAGTACATTTTTTTTATATAAAATGAAAAACGAACCTATTCTATTGGGATGTCTAAAAAAAATGAGCCTATTTGAATGGACAGATGAATTATAACTTATAGGGTATATGAAAGCGAGGAATATAACGATTAAATAAATAAATGATATGTATAACAGTACAAATATAGGCAGGAATAAGAGCATCCACAATGCTTGTTGCTTAGAGGGGTGTCTTAGGAGTGAGCCCCACCTAAGACACACCCCTCTCCAATGCAATGTGTCTTAGGTCCCCATTTCCACAAAATTCACATTTCTACACTTTTATTTTTAAAATTCAAATTTTATTAAAATTAAAATTCTACATTACAATAATTTAAAGACATAATTTAAATACAATAATAATAAAAAAAATTACAATAATTTTCTAGGGCTCAATCGGACCAAAACGAGACCAAATGTGCTCCTTCAAGTCCAAAGTGAGGTGAGCATGCATCTCCGCGTCTCGCATGGATGCTTGTCGTGCAACAAATGCACGAAAATCCGGCGGAGCACCGGCATGAGGTTGAGATGCGTGTTCTACATGCATTTTTCAACTCCTTTGTCGCGTTTATTCATAGTTTTTGGGTGTTTTCATCGAGTTCTTGAGTGTCTTTGGTTTGAATTGTTAAGTTTGTGTGGAATAGACTACTCGTCCGTGCTCGTGTTGTTTTTACAGGTTATTGGACTCGATTTGTGAAGTTTTGGATGAAGCGTAGTGGAGTACGCGAAGTGACGAGTCCATAGGCACAAACAGGGCTAAAATCGGGCATCGGATGAGCAAGAACGGGCGCCGGGAAGTCCGTGTGTCGGAGGACACGCGGCCGTGCGCGAGGACGGCGCCGGGAGGTCGCGCGGTCCGGGAATGCGGCCGCATGCCACGGCCGCGCGACGTTGCAGAACCCGCTGGAGGACCGCGTGGTCCAGGCGCGCGGCCGTGCGAGCTCGCGCGGGCCAGTCATGCGACCGCGCGACGAGACTGCGCGAGGCGCCGAGTCTGCCCAGTTTTTCCGATTTTTCACTAAAAGCGCGTTTTTGGAGTATTTTCGAGCTTGGACGACCTAGGGCATATAAATACCATCCTTTAGCTTATTCCAAACACCTTTTATCATTTTCTTTTACTTTTCCTGAGAGCTGTGAGACACGGAGCAAGAGCAAGACTGAAGATTCTCGACTTCTACGGTTTTTCATTGTTTAATGTTCATTAGTTTTATTGAAATTTTGATTGTTAGTCATATGTCTATGTGTGGCTAGTTTTCTTTTTCCCAGGGTTTAGGGAGTAAACACGATTTGAATTCCTGACTGTTGATTCAATTAATTGAGATTTCTATTCCTTTCTATGTTCTTGTTATAATTGTTTGCTTTATTGCTTGATCACCAATTTAGCATAATCATAGGTTTTAATTTGAGATCGGGAGATGATAATTATTACCTGAACTAAGAACATAGAACACATTTATTTTAATTCTAAAGGGAATTAATAATTGTGAAGGCTTTAATCCTAGGAACTTTTAGGAGTTACATGTTAGAAGTGTGATCCAGGGATGGTAGCCTTGCATGTAATCAACGATTTGTATGCCACGGGAGTGGGTATGAATTAACTTTGAGATTGCCTTAGGAATTATCTCATTAATTGAATCAAACGTGTTAGTTAGGAGAATCTGTTGAAACCTTTGCCTTGGGAAACTCTCTTTCTTCTGTTACTTCGCATTTTCACAGCTTGATTTCTTTTTAGTGTTTCTTTATTTCAATTTAAATTTGTTTTTCAAAATCAAACCTTTAAAATTCGTTTTTCCAGATAGAGTAAAGTAATTAAGAATAGGCATTGATAACCATTAGTCCCTGTGGATTCGACCTTGTCACTGCTATACACAATTGCACCCGTACACTTGCGGCGTGTAAATAAAATAGCGAACAATGCGGCGCTACTCGAAGCTTCGTCGGCGTCTTCTTCCCACTGCGTTGCTTGCTCGCCTTCGTCTTCGATGATCATGTTGTGCAAAATGATGCACGTGAACATGATGTCGCTCATCGCCTCCTTGCTCCAAAGACGCGCTGGGCCTTTGACGATTGCCCAACGAGCTTGAAGGACGCCGAAGGCTCGTTCAATATCCTTGCGAGCCGCTTCCTGCATCACTTTGAACCTCTTCCCCTTCAGATCCGTCAGATGTGTAGGACTCTTCACGAATACAGGCCAATTGGGATAGATGTCGTCAGTCAAGTAGTACCCACTTGTGTAGTAGGCGTTGTTGACTTCATATGTGACCGGCACCCCCATTCCTTGCAGCCGATTGTTGAACAACGTCGAGTTGTTGAGCACGTTGATGTCGTTGTTCGAACCAGGAGTCCCAAAAAAAGCATGCCAGATCCATAGATCTTGCGAGGCGACGGCTTCGAGGATGATGGTCGGTTCCCCCTGATCGCCGCGAGTGTTTGCGTCTTGCCATGCCGTTGGACAATTCTTCCACGCCCAATGCATGCAATCAAGGCTCCCTAGCATTCCCGGGAAGCCGTGCTTCGCTTCGTGCATTGCTAGAAGCCGTTGGCAGTCAGCGGAAGTCGGCCTCCTCAAGTACTCCGCGCCGAAGAGTTGAATAATGGCTCGACTGAATCTGCGCAAGCACTCCAACGCGGTGGACTCAGCAATCCGGAGATACTCATCGTATTGGTCCGCTGCCGCACCGTTTGCTAGCATACGAACAGCGATAGTGCATTTTTGCAATGGCGTGAAGCCGGGCCTCCCAAGTGCATCCGTGCATTGTTGGAAGTATGGATCGGCTGCAACGGCATTAACGATACGCAAAAACAACGCACGACGCATTCAAAAACGGCGGCGGAAGATGTTGTCGGGGTAGACCGGATTTTCATCAAAGTAATCCGCGTGCAAACGTACAGCGCCGGCTTCACGGTCCCGACGAATGAAAGCCTTCTTCCGCTCCCTTCGTCGCCGACGACGAGGTTGCTCTTTTGGATCACCAATATCTTGAACAATTTGGTTAAATTGTTGTACAAGATTGGAAAATTCTTCAGCACATCGCTCGTCCTCGTGGCTTGATGAGGGGGAAGACATTTTTTTTAGAAATTTTTTTGATGTGGAGATGATTTTTAGATAATGAAATGAATGGAGAAGAGTTGTGATATATATAGATAAAAGGGGAATAAAAAAAAAGAAAAAAAGATTGAAATTCGGCCGTTGGCCTCCAACGGTCCATTTAAAAAAAAAAAAAATTTAAACGGTCATATTTAAAAAAAAAAGGAATTCAGATTTTTTTTTAAAAAAAAACGGCGCGTCCGCAGGACGCGCCACACACGCCTCCGCCTTCACCCCGTGTCTAGGCTTCGCCTCGGCCTCGCACTTGGCCGGGTCTCCAGCGCGGTGGACGTTTCTTCACGCCGGATCGACGCTCCCTTCGCTCCATGCGCTGCGGATGCTCTAAGGGAATATGCATTGCGCTGCTACGATGACCTACAGTGCCCCGCCAACAACCCTAATATGAACAAATTAGTTTGTTTAATTAGCCTGTTCAATCATAGAATTTATTCAGGTGATCTCCTATAAAATCGATTTTATGGTGAAACCGGATTCACAGGAGTTTTTATGGAATTCATATGTTTACATGTTAATGGTAATGTAATATCTTCCATTAATTTAACTAGCAAAAGCTAAAAATAATAGTGATTTTTTTTTTCGTTCTTCTCAATTTGAAAAGATTGTTGCGGAGGAAATACTTGATTTATAATTTTCATTATTAAGTTTTTATTTCCAAAACATAAATATATTGTATATAAGGTGAAACAAACAAAGGAACAAAAGGTACACTTTTGTTTATACGTACAGTGCAGAATTTATAAAATTATTCCTGAATATAATATTGTTCCATTTAAAAGGTTCCCATTTGTGGGTATTAATTAATGTTGAAATATAAACTTGATTTGTAAGTAAAGATATTTTGTAAAGAAAAATCTAGATTCAAAAATAAAAATAAAATATAGGAAGAAAGTAGAAAAATCTAGAACCTAAGATATTTAGATTAAAAGGCAACTTGAATTAATTAGCTAACTATCTAGATTATTCTAGCAAATAAGTGTCCTAGAATAGTCTAGCAAATTAAGTCGGTTACTTAACCGACATAGTCATAATATATATATGTGTGTACACTTTGGTATTGATGTGTAGAGCAAAAAAGCAATCAAGTTAAATAGCTTTAAAAATCAAGTGTTCCCCTTGTTCATTTCTTTGTTTGTCACGTCCACACACCCACATACACATTAATTCTTATATAGCCTCTTCATAAGTTTCATCCTCCAAAATAAATTTCTAAATAAATTTGCTTACATTCTCTCATCCTATATTCCAACAAAGTGGTATCAGAGCCACAAGATTCTACTTGTGGTATGGCGAATTTACAATCGTTTCAAGTCCCCATGCTCAACAAGAGCAACTTCGACAATTGGAGCATCAAGATGAAGGCGCTATTGGGAGCCCACGACGTTTGGGAGATCGTGGAGAATGGCTACGAGGAGCCGCAGGACGAGGCCGCACTATCCCAACAACAAAAGGATAGATTGCGAGACGCGAGAAAGAGAGACAAGAAGGCTCTCTGTCTCATTTATCAGGCGCTAGGGGACGATGATTTCGAGAAAATCTCGAATGCAAGTACCGCCAAAGAAGCGTGGGAGAAGCTCCAGAACGCGTGCAAAGGAGCGGAGCAAGTAAAAAAGGTACGACTTCAAACTTTAAGAGGAGAGTTTGAGTCATTACATATGAAAGAGTCCGAATCAATTTCGGATTATTTTTCAAGAGTCTTGGCGGTGTCTAATCAAATGAAAAGAAATGGTGAAAAATTGGAGGATGTAAGAATTATGGAGAAAATATTGCGCTCACTAACCCCAAAGTTTGAGCACATTGTGGTGACGATTGAAGAAACTAAAAATTTGGAGGAGATGACGATCGATCTCTTGTTGGGGTCGCTGCAAGCATATGAGGAAAAGCAAAAGAAGAAGCAAGAAATTTCAGAGCAACTTTTAAAGTTGCAAGTAAGCCCGAAAGAAAAAGAAGAAGGTTCGAGCAATGGCCATGGACAATTCGGGAGAGGACGTGGTCAAGGTCAAGATCGAGGAAGAGGTCGTGGACGTGGACGAGGACGAGGGGGCTTCGTCAACAGTAGTGAAAGAAAGGAGTTTACAAGTGGTCGGGGGAGGAGCAACCCGCAGTCGAGGTACGATAAGTCTTCAATAAAGTGTTATAATTGCCATAAATTTGGGCACTATGCTTCCGAGTGCAGAAGTGAAAAAGTAAGGATTGAAGAAATGGCCAATTATGCCGAGAACACGAGCGAAGCAAATGGTAGTGTGCTTCTGGCATATAAAGGAGAAGCTGGAAGAGATGACACGTGGTACCTCGACACCGGTGCAAGTAACCACATGTGCGGGAAGAGAAGCATGTTCGTGGAGCTCGATGAGACGGTAAGTGGCAACGTCTCCTTTGGTGATGAATCTAAAATTCCAGTTAAAGGAAAAGGAAAAATATTAATCCGCTTGAAGAATGGAAATCATGAATTTATTTCCAATGTTTATTACGTGCCCAATATGAAAAATAATATCTTGAGTTTGGGACAACTCTTAGAGAAAGGTTATGATATTCACATGAGAGATTATAATCTTTCAATAAGAGATGGCAAAAATAATCTTATTGTCAAGGTGCCAATGTCTAAAAATAGAATGTTCTTATTGAATATTCGAAATGACATGGCAAAATGCCTGAAAGCGTGTTACCAAGATCCGTCTTGGTTGTGGCACCCACGGTTTGGGCACTTAAATTTTGGCGGTTTGGAGTTGCTATCAAAGAAAGAGATGGTGAGAGGTTTACCATCCATCAAGCATCCCGATCAACTCTGCGAAGGTTGTCTACTCGGGAAGCAGTTCAGAAAGCCATTTCCAAAGGAGTCAAGCTCAAGAGCTCAAAAGCCACTGGAGTTGATTCATGCTGACGTGTGTGGGCCAATAAATCCAAGCTCCCTGGGTAAAAATAATTATTTTATGCTATTCATTGATGATTTTTCTAGAAAAACGTGGGTATATTTCTTGAAGCAGAAGTCAGAAGTATTTGATGCATTCAAGAAATTCAAAGCTGCCGTCGAGAAGGAGAGCGGAAGACAAATCAAGGCCCTGAGGTCCGATCGAGGCGGAGAATTCACGTCAAGGGAGTTTCTAGAATTTTGCGAAGTAAATGGAATTCGGCGGCCCCTGACAGTTCCGAGATCCCCCCAACAAAATGGAGTGGCAGAAAGAAAGAACAGAACAATCATGGAGATGGCGAGGAGCATGCTAAAGACGAAGAATTTGCCTAAGGAGTTCTGGGCAGAAGCAGTGGCGTGCGCGGTGTACCTATCCAACCGATCGCCGACAAGGAGCGTGTGGGGAATGACTCCACAAGAAGCCTGGAGCGGGAGAAAACCAGGAATTTCTCACCTAAAGGTATTTGGGAGCAAAGCCTACGTGCATGTACCAGATGAGAGAAGGAAGAAGCTCGATGACAAAAGTGAAGCATTCATCTTTATCGGGTACGACTCTAACTCCAAAGGCTATAAGTTATATAACCCAGAGACCAAGAAAACAGTGATAAGTCGAGACGTGGAGTTCGACGAAGAAGGAGTCTGGGATTTCAGCTCCAACGGTGACTTCACCTACATCCCACAGTTAGAAGAAAGAGCAGAAGAGCAAGTTGGAGAAGTCCAACAAGAGCCAGTGACTCCACCAGCTTCACCAGTGCCAGTCACTGAAGACTCGCCACCATCTTTCTTAAATGAAAGAGCCACACCACGAGCAAGGAGCTTGGGCGAGATATATGAGGAAACTGAAAGGTTAGAAGATCTTACCCTATTTTGCCTATTTGCTGATTGTGAGCCTGTTAGCTTTGAAGAAGCAACATATAGTGAAAATTGGCGAGTCGCGATGGATGAAGAGATCAAGGCCATAAAGAAGAATGATACATGGGAGCTCGTGACACTACCGAAAGGGCACAAGGCTATTGGAGTCAAGTGGGTGTATAAAGTTAAGAAGAATTCCAAGGGTGAAGTGGAGAGATATAAAGCAAGGCTGGTTGCGAAAGGATATAGCCAAAGAACTGGAATTGATTATGACGAGGTATTTGCTCCCGTTGCTCGCTTAGAAACTATCAGACTAATACTCTCTCTTGCAGCCCAAAATAGATGGAAGATTTATCAAATGGATGTCAAGTCAGCCTTCTTGAATGGGTATATAGACAAAGAAGTCTATATCAAGCAGCCAATGGGCTACGAGGTGAAAGGGCAAGAAGATAAAGTCTTGAAGTTAAAGAAGGCCCTATACGGACTAAAGCAAGCACCAAGGGCATGGAATAGCAGGATCGATAAGTACTTGGAGGAGAATGGTTTCACCAAATGCCCTCACGAGCATGCCCTCTACGTTAAAGCCAATGGAGGAGAAGTCTTAATTGTGTGCTTGTATGTAGATGATTTGATTTTCACAGGAAATAATCCAAAGATGATTGAGGAGTTCAAGAAGGCCATGTCAAAGGAGTTCGAGATGACAGACATTGGGCTGATGGCGTACTACCTCGGCGTGGAAGTCAAGCAACTCGAAGATGGGATCTTCATCACACAAGAAGGATATGCCAAGGAAATTCTCAAGAAGTTCAAGATGGAGGACTGCAAAGCAATCAACACGCCAGTGGAATGCGGGATAAAATTATCCAAGAACGATGGAGGAGAAAAAGTGGACCCGACATTGTTCAAGAGCTTGGTTGGAAGTTTACGGTACTTAACTTGCACAAGGCCGGACATTCTTTATGCGACAGGACTCGTGAGTCGCTATATGGAGAATCCAACTAATACGCATTTTAAGGCGGCAAAGAGAATTCTTCGCTACCTCAAAGGTACGCTCAACTATGGCCTGTTCTATTCAAGTACTGATGATTATAAGCTTGTTGGGTATAGTGATAGCGATTGGGCCGGAGACAATGACGATCGAAAAAGTACAAGCGGATTCGTATTTTTCATGGGAGACACTGCCTTCACCTGGATGTCGAAGAAGCAACCCATAGTCACGCTGTCAACATGTGAAGCTGAATATGTGGCTGCCACATCCAGTGTTTGTCATGCAATTTGGCTACGAAGTTTACTGGAAGAGCTTGGATGGCCACAAAAGGAGCCAACAACGATTTGCGTGGATAATAAGTCAGCAATCGCGCTCTCAAAGAATCCGGTGTTTCATAATCGAAGCAAGCATATTGACACCCGCTTCCACTACATCAGAGAATGCATTGCAAAGAAGGAGGTTCAAGTGGAGTATGTAAAATCACAGGATCAAGTTGCCGATATTTTTACCAAGCCGCTCAAATTTGAGGATTTCGTCAAGTTCAGAGTTTTGCTCGGAATGACAAATCAAGTTTAAGGGGGAGTGTTGAAATATAAACTTGATTTGTAAGTAAAGATATTTTGTAAAGAAAAATCTAGATTCAAAAATAAAAATAAAATATAGGAAGAAAGTAGAAAAATCTAGAACCTAAGATATTTAGATTAAAAGGCAACTTGAATTAATTAGCTAACTATCTAGATTATTCTAGCAAATAAGTGTCCTAGAATAGTCTAGCAAATTAAGTCGGTTACTTAACCGACATAGTCATAATATATATATGTGTGTACACTTTGGTATTGATGTGTAGAGCAAAAAAGCAATCAAGTTAAATAGCTTTAAAAATCAAGTGTTCCCCTTGTTCATTTCTTTGTTTGTCACGTCCACACACCCACATACACATTAATTCTTATATAGCCTCTTCATAAGTTTCATCCTCCAAAATAAATTTCTAAATAAATTTGCTTACATTCTCTCATCCTATATTCCAACAATTAAATACCATTTAATTAATTATTTCCTTGCCTTTGAGCCAGGACTAAAATCATATATTGTTTCTAAATCATTAAATACGTACGAAAAATCATTTCTCATTCGATTATTTCCGCTTCTTTAGTGCTATTATCACTTTCATTTACAATTAACAATAATTTTTCTTTAGGGAAATTATATGGGGCTATATATAAGCCTATATTACCCTTAAAATCATATGAAAAAAGTTTATAACTAATTAAGATACCCTTAAAGTATTTTGATTAATATATTATTCGTTCCTCAAAATTATCATTCATTCCATAATTATATTAAAATATATCATTCTACAATAATTATATAATAATAAATTATAAATAATTATTTGATGTATTTTCACACATTAAAAAAGTGTAACACACTAATCTTGAAATTTTATTGAGTGTTCATCTTTTGTGGTCATAATGAATCAATGATTACAAAATATTAGTAAATTGGAATTGAAATGATAAAATTTAATTTGAACCGTATATAGAATTTAACTCGTCTAACATAGAAAAATATGTAATAAAATAATTTCAATTCAAATTAAAATAAGAAATAAAAAATAAAAAATGAAAAAATAAACACTTATAGCTATTATGTACATATGACATAAGAAAATAGAAATAGAAAAAAAAAGTATTAGAAGAATATTTAAAATATAAATTGAAGATATAAAACAAGAAAATAGAAATGAAAAAAATAAGAAAAAAATATTGCTCCTAAAAGGAATTGATACTAAGAAGTAAGAACTATCAAAATTAGCCCTAACTCTTAATTTGATATCTTATCTAGTTGTTACATTCACTTATAAATAGAAAAAGTAAAATTTTATACATGTCAAATTTATTTCTCTATTTAATTTAATTTAATTTAATGGTGTTATGAAAGTTTTAAATTTCAATTAAAATAAATGTTCAAAATAATAATAAAAAACATTTTTACATGATAAATTATATTAGTACTATATATTAAATTAGAATTTAAAACTTACTATTAAATATCATTACATTGATAAATATAAAACTATTTTAGGACAAAATCTTCCCTATTTAAATAAAATCAGTTCAACATATCCAAAAATAAATCAATGCATATTAGGTAATAATTAATTAATCAAAAATAGGTTAATTAGTTTAATAGTATAAGAAAATAATCTTCAATTATTAATAAAAGAGAATACATGTAGGAGTAGTATTGTAAGATAATAAATTATTGACTAAAAATAATTAAATATATATTTATAATAAATATTAAATTATTAATTTAACTCATTGCAGCCATAATTATGGCTATTTAGCACTATTTTTTTCTTTATATATAATTTATCAAGGTTGTTTTTTATACAAGGTTGTGGAGTAACAACATTTTCAATTGAGTAATGCAAAAGAGCCACATTGTGGTCACCCACAATTTACCTAAATAGTTAATTTATTTAATTTATTTAATTTATTTTTTAAAATAAAAATAAGATTTAGTTATTTTATCATATTCTCTACATTGGTATTATTTTTTTTGCAATTTTTTGGTAACTTTTTTATTTTTATTAAAAAAAATTAGGGAAAAGGTGCAGATTGGCCCCCGAAGTAGTAACCCCTATAGCGTATAACCCCTCTTACTCACTGTGTGTGCAACTAAACCCCTGAACTCCGAGAAAATGGTGCAAATTCTCCCCTCTGACCTAACTGTTCGCTATTATTTTCGCTACGCTGCAAGTGCACGGTGTAGTTGCAATATAGGGAAGCAAGGTCGTATTTCACAAGGATTGGTGAATTTAAACTTCTAAATATTATTAATGAGTTGTTTTCAATCTATTTAGACAACCAAAGATGAAGAGGTGTTGAGAACTAAAACAAAGCTAAATAAAGCAAGTAAATAAAATAACAACAAGATAAACTTAGTTAATAAATTGGGGAATGACTCGAAGGAAAGTTATCCTAGGGACTAGATTTCGATGGATCGTAATGAACTTCAATCTAAAGCAATATTAATCTTGATATGGCCTACTTATCTAGGGAGATCTCCCACTAGTTTTAGCCCCCTCCCGGACGACTAAAACAGTAGATTACGGGTCATAATTGTCGTCCCCGGTCAATTTCTAACCTATAACTCCAAAGAGCACAAAAGATCAACAAGCCCTCACCCAACTCTCAACCTCCCGGTTTATTGAGATGATATGTTTCAAGCTCCTAATCTATTGTAATTATCCTCTCCCGATTCAAATCACAAATTAGAAATGCACAAAAGGTGGCCAACCAATCATACAAGAGATAAATCTAGGGCTTGAAAAGATAACAATAAGCACAATCAAGATATAAATATTAAACAAAGAAATCAATCCATTACAAATCCATCTAATCTAATCCCTAAGATAAGGGATTTTAGCCAAGCATATTCATAATAAAAACAAATCCCAAGTCATAAGAAAACATAAATAAAGATATAGAGAGATAGAGATTCATAGACAAATTCTATAATCTTGATCTTCAATCATGTAGTCTTGATGAGCTCCTTTCCAAGTCTTCCCATTCTTTCTTTGATTTTGGTGTTGTTCTTGTGTGTGGAAGAGAGAAAAATGGTAGAGAATGGAGGCTAGGGTTTGGAATTGGAGTGTTGGGGAAGATGAAAATGTGTGGGAATGATGAATGATGTGAGGAATGGGGTTTTAGAGCTCAAAATCACGTCTGGGGCCCACTTGGGGGAAGCCCCGCCCTTTTCCCGCGGTCACGGCCCGCGTCCGCGGCCTTCAAACGTGGGGGATGCTCAGGGGACCCGCGGTCCCACCCCGCGGCCGCGGGTGGTGACCGTGGGTGTCTCCTGGAGTCGGGGGCAGCTGACCCGCGGTCCCACCCCGCGGCCGCGGGTGGTGACCGCGGGGTACTGGGCGTTTTGCACAATCCGCTCGTTTTGCTCCGTTCTCCCTCGTCCGGACTCAGATTTGGTCGTCGTTTGCACTCACGGATTCCTCTCGAGACGTACTTCAATCTCATATCTTCAAAATCCTCCAATTAATCCTTGATGTTTCCTGAAATTACTCCAAAACTACACCAAGACATCAAATCTTCATAAAACTCAACATTATGGTACAAACACGCATTGACAAGCAAAATATGAAGGGAAACGACAACAAATCATGTTGAATTGAGGTACGAAAACCATGATTGTCACTAACGCCGTTAAGTGTCCGTTAACGTTTGCGTTTAATTACACCCTCTACTTCAGGGGTGGATCTGCACCTTAATTATTATTTTTTTATAATTTCAGCAACTCACCTTCGGCATCAACTTAACCGCCCCCCGTACTCATCGGTTCCAACTTACACTTTGTTAGCTCGCACGCGCTCAATCTCTTGATCGTCGACTGCTTACCGCCGACATGCAGCAGCATCACCAACTCCAGATGTGGACCTGGATCGAATCCTGCTTGGTCCAAATCCATATCCGTATTTTTTTACTTAGATCAGGATACAGTCCAAATCCATTAGGTCCAAAAAAATGAGATTCATGTCCAGATCCATTAGATTCACATGGTCTCGAGTACTGACCCAGATCCATTCTTTTTTCTTTTATAAAATAAATTTACAAATATTAAATTAACCAAAAATAAAATCATAATTATTATCTAGAGTTTTAATAATTATTCAAAAATAAATAAATAAAATTTAAATATATATTATATAGATAAATATATACACAATTAATATCATAAGATAAGTCTAAAAGGTTAAGGTATTGGAGGATATGCTGTTGTGCGGGGCGGTGAAGAGCTGGTGGTGTTGCTGCATGTAAGCGGTGGGCAGTCGACAACCAAGAGATTGGGCGCATGCGAGCTGACAAGGTGCAAGTCAGAATCGATGAGTACGGGGGCAGTTAAGTTGATGCCGAAGGTGGGTTGCTGAAATTAAAAAAAAAAAAAAAGGTGCAGATCCACCCCTGAAGTAGAGGGTGCAATTAAACTCAAACGTTAACGGACACTTAATGGCGTTAGGTTAGAGGGGGGAATTTGCACCCTTTTCTCGGAGTTCAGGGGTTTAGTTGCACACACAGTGAGTAAGAGGGGTTATACGCTATAGGGGCTACTACTTCGGGGGCCAATCTGCATCTTTTCCCAAAAAATTAAAAAAATGTAAAACAAATTAAAAAAAATAAGTACAATATAGAGAATATAATAAAATAACTAAATCTTATTTTTATTTAAAAAAATAAATTAAATAAATCAAGATTTTCCTTATTATACTAGTTTGTGGGTGGCCACAATGTGGCTGCATAGATTTATTATTTTCAATTACCCAATTTTCTGGAAATGTAGTTTCTTCCCCATTTAACTTTTCTTCTAGTAGTAATTATATTTGATTTACTAAAATTGCTATTAAAATGATTTCATTATTGGATTTACCAACTCTTGTACATTTTGGGCTGGTTTGGCAAGCATTTGATCTTCAAAAAGTAATCTGATTTCAAAATATTAAAATTAATATGTTTGATTAATTTTTATCAAATAAAAAAAGTAATAATAATCATTATTGTTGGGCTATATTCTCTTTACGAGGCCACAACAAAAAAGACCTTTCCAACCCCGTTCTCAATTTATCAGGAGGAATGAGATGAGGGAATGGTTTTTGCTTCACATGAAGTAAGAATGTGCAACTTCATTGTGAGCTTTTGCATCTCTAATTTTTCCATCGAGTAGTCAGCAAGCCCCAAAGTGTGGTGGATGTTTGCCTTGAAAATTTTTGCTTTGGTAAGACAAGAATATTTTTGTTGAGTTTAGGAGAATGATAAGTTTGGATGAATTGGTGTTTGGAGAATGTATGGAGCTTTTTGAAGTTGATATCTCTTGTAAGAATAATCTACAATATTTATAGCGTGAGGCTTAATTTGTAATGCATCTATGAGACGCTCTACGAGTGATGGTGGTTGCATTGAAACCTTTATTCACGCGCATGTTGCCTTATTCTTTATGTTGCTTTGGATGTGACACGTCAACTTTTTTAGCCATGCATTTCGAAGAATTAGGTATGCAGCTTTGATATGATTTGACTCTTGTTCAGATATTCAATGAGATTAATATGTGATTTTCAAGAAGGTACACAACCAGAATCTGGCCGAACACCGACGGAATATTCCATCGGTAAACATCAAAATTCCGTCGGTAAATGGAGATACCGACGGATTACCGACGAATTTCACCCGTCGTTGAAACGCTCGTCGGTAAATGATTTACCGACGGATTTTTTCTATCCGTCGGTGGGTACTGACGGATTACCAACGGACATCGCCGTCGGTAAGTCTCCGACGCCGGCGTTGGCCGTGGTAGGTGGCGCGTTTACCAACGGAATTTTCCGTCGGTAAATTAATTATTATTTTTAATTATTATTATTATTTTTATCAACCTATCTTCGTATTCTACAAGTATTTCGTATTTCTAATGTATTTTGAACTTAATTGCATATGATTTGGCCAACTTCCCAGTGGGTCACCCATCTTTCGAGTGGTCGCCAGTAGAGAACACGCGTATTATTGATATAACTAGCACTTATTAATTCATTTAAACTATATTTCAATGTACAATATCATTTATTCATAACCTTAGAATATGTCGAGATGATATCTAAGACTTGTGGTGCCGACGAAAAAATGACGGTAAATATATGATCGAATTTAAGATAATAAAATAAATTAATATTATCGTTTATTAAAAAGGAAAAATATTATTGCTAAAAATAACTATCAATTTTAAAATATTTTCAATAATTTAAAAATAATAATAATATAGAAAATTAATTAAAAATAATTTCAAATAAAATAATAATAATAATAAAAAATATAAAAAAAAAAATTACCGTCGGACTTTATCCGTCGGTACTAATTTTAAAAATAATTTAAAATAAATAAAATAAATAAAAAAATAATAAAACAAATACAAACAAATAAAAATACAAATAATAATATTTATTAAAATTACAGACTGAATATTCCGTCGGTAATCCGTCGGTAAAACTTAAAAATAATTATTAAATTCGAAATTACCCAATTTTCCGACGGAGTTTAATCCGTCGGTAGAAATTCCGCGGTATTCCGTCGGTAAAAAATAAAAATAATTATTAAAATCGAAAATACCGAATTTACCGACGGATATTATCCGTCGGTAGCGATTCCGTCGGTAGTCCGTCGATATTTTCATCGGAAATAGATGACGGCTCCGGTGATGTTGCCGGATGACGGTCCGTCGGTGATCCGTCGGTATCTACCGACGGAAAATAGTCCGTCGGTGACGTCCGTCGGTGTTCAACCAGTTTTCTTGTAGTGGTATTTGCTTTTTGTCATTAAATTGGTAGTGATATATCAGAAAGCAAATCTTCGGATTAGATACATACGCAATATGAAAAATCTATCTAATTTATGTGAAACATCCAAGTGACAATTAAATTTATATGATAATAACTAGCATTAAGTTCATATATATATATATATATATATATATATATATATATATATATATATATATATATTCAAAAGTATATGTGCATTCCCGAGCGAATTTGAATTTAATGCAGCTTACTCGTTTGCTAATGTAGTAATAAGCAGATACCACTTGATCATTAGTCGTTTAACTTGTCATACTGGTACAAGCAGTAAGACAGTCAACAAGTGTTCCCCATTGCTTCAACATTCTTCTGAAATTTGTCTTCAGCTTGACTGATCAGTGTGCTGATCAGTTTCTCGACTAGCCTGACTGATAGGAAGACACTTCAGTTCCTCTGATCTTTGTGTCTGATCGATTGGTCTTTCCTTAGCTGACTGACTAGTCATAGCTAGGACATGAATATCAATTTCACACGGTGTGCTGACTTCCAAGCATAACATCTTTGATATACACTTAGAATAGATGGTGGAGGGTCTAAACATACATCGTCAATCACAACCAGAATCTGGCCGAACACCGACAGAGTAAGCATCGAAATTCCGTCGGTAAATGGAGATACCGACGGATTACCGACGGATTTCACCTGTCGTTGAAACGCTCGTCGGTAAATGATTTACCGACGAATTTTTTCTGTCCGTCGGTGGGTATCGACGAACATCGCCGTCGGTAAGTCTCTGACGCCGGCGTTGGGCGTGGTAGGTGGCGCGTTTACCGATGGATTACCGACGGAATTTTCCGTCGATAAATTAATTATTATTTTTAATTATTAATTTTCGATTTTTTTTATCAACCTATCTTCGTATCCTACAAGTATTTCGTATTTCTAATGTATTTTGAACTTAATTGCATATGATTTGACCAACTTCCCAGTGGGTCATCCATTTTACTAGTGCTCTGAGTCAAGCACGTTTAACCTTGAAGTTTCTTTCGAGTGGTTGCCAGTAGAGGACACACGTATTATTGATATAACTAGCACCTATTAATTCATTTAAACTCTATTTCAATATACAATATCATTTATTCATAACCTTAGAATATGTCGAGATGATATCTAAAACTTGTGGTGCCAGGCGAAAGAATGACGGTAAATATATGATCGAATTTGAGATAATTAAAAAAAATTAATATTATCGTTTATTAAAAAGAGAAAATATTATTGCTAAAAATAACTATCAATTTTAAAATATTTTTAATAATTTAAAAATTATAATAATATAGAAAATTAATTAAAAATAATTTAAAATAAAAAAAATAAAAAAATAAAAAAATTAACGTCGGTACTAATTTTAAAAATAATTTAAAATAAATAAAATAAATAAAAAACTTAAAAAACAAATAAAAATATTTATCGAATTTTCCGTCGATAAAACATAAAAATAATTATTAAAATCGAAAATACTGAATTTTGCTGATGGACATAGTCCGTCGGTACCCATTCCGTCGGTAGTCCGTCGGCATTTTCATCGGAAATAGATGCCGGCTCCAGCGATGTTGCTGGATGACGGTCCGTCGGTATCTACCGACGGAAAATAGTCCGTCGGTGTTCGACCAGTTTTCTTATAGTGAATACAACTTGTGTGAGTCTACCTCACGATTCAAGATCCATAAAATTGTATCCATATCTATATCCACACACCACCACGTACAATTAAAGTTGGTAAAATTGGTCAGGCCCGATCTAATGGGTTCGGGCCGGACTGGAATATGAGAATTTTGAACCGGTAGAATAGAACTCAGTGTGGAGGAGGCCATTCCAAAGAGTGCATTTGGCCAATGGGAAGGTTAGGCTGGTCAAGTCGAGAATTTCAAATTTTAAATTCTTTACCAAGCCGGGTAATTAATTAGGCATAGTGTAGTTGTGCAGGCGCATGGCGATCGATCTGCATAGTACTTTTAGCTAGTGTGTCGACCCATTTCGATCCTTTGTTAAACATTTCCACCCATTTCTAGTCTTGTATATCGGGATGATGACTCGCACTTATATATTTTATTATATAGTTAAACATAAAAATAAAACATGATAGATAAATAGAAAGGGTTAGTGATGTGGACGTGACACGAATAGTAAAAATGAGAAATAATTAAATCGGGATAGGAAAGGAGTCCGGAAATCCAGCTCGTAACGGTGCAGCTAGCTCAGCACATAGGAGCAGAGCGTGTGAGTGTGTGTGATAGTGATGTATGAAAGGTTAGAAACAAAATTGAAGCCGAAAGTCATACATTTGAATATACGAATTAATTGTAGTGTTACAGACTGCAAAATCAATGAAGTTAGGGAAAGGAGAGGTCCCTTCTTATTTACTAGTGCACAATTTTGTTTAGAATCATACTATGATATATAGTGGGGGCTGCTTTGATTAAATGGTTTTTATGTCGACTGACAAAAAAGGTGGAAGCTCCATCTAATATATACTACGGGATCGTTATCGCTAGGTAATTGAATAGTATACGTATTACATCACAATAAATAAATTTTCTATTATTACTATAAATATAAATTGAAAAATCGTGACATTACTATTAATACTATTATAACTATTATTAACTTTATATAATCTTAATACATATCATACTAAACAACATATTATATTTTACTAATATTTTAAAGGGATATTTGCCGTAAAATACATGAACTTTCAGCAAATTCTAGTTTTTCCCATAACCTTTAAAATTTGAAAAAAAATACACCACCTTTCGATTTTTTCTGATTTTTCCTACAGGTATGAAATACCCCCAAATAAAAGTTGATTTTACAACTTGTGGCTTAGATTTGTTGATACCTAAGCCGATGCATCGACTTTATTATGCCACATTTATTATCCGGCATGCTTAGGTATCAAAAAATCTAAGTCAAAAGTCCTAAAATCAACTTTTATTTGGGGGTATTTCATACCCGTGGGAAAAATCAGAAAAAATTGAAAGGTGGTGTATTTTTTTTCAAATTTTAAATGTTATGAGAAAAACCAGAATTTGCTGAAAGTTCGTGTATTTTACGACAAATATCCCTACCTTAAAATATTCTATCAAACATGATATTAATATGTCAATGAGGTCTTGCTCTAGTGGCAAAGCTGAGACATCCAAAGACTCTCATTTGTGAGAGATCTTGGGTTCAATCCCGCTTGGCGACGATGTTTTCCCACTTTAGGTGATGATGTATTGTTGTTGTATTATATTGTTTGTTGGTCCCACACGCAGGGCGTTCTCGCATTCGTGCGGCTCGCCTGCGTGCGGTGATGTTTTTCCACCGTTGTGTGGTGTTGAGGTCCCACACCTGTGTGCGGATTGCATATTTAATTGTATTCAAATATCTCTTGTAATTTCAAAAAAAAAACATAAGGCTCGCTTGCGTGCGGTGATGTTTTTCCACCGTTGTGTGGTATTGAGGTCCCGCACCTGCGTGCGGGTTGCATATTTAATTGTATTCAGATATCTCTTGTAATTTCAAAAAAAAAAACATGATATCTATATGACATATTGTGAAAGACATCTCAATCAAATATATCACACTTTATCTCATACCGCATTCTAAACAACTAAGAGCGAAATTAGGTGCAACAACACTACAACAGAGTGCATGTAATAGCTTTAAAAGGTGTTGAAGATCCCGAGAGTATTAATGTTGTTAAACAACCATTTCTGATGCGTCCGTTTCATGATTATTGTTTAATCCTTTTATGATCAGAATTTGCTCGTCATTCCGCTCTACTTATATGATTCGATTATACTTGTCACAACGACCTTCTAAATCTAGTAATGTTTGAGATATATATTCAAATGCAACTGTCAATTCTTTAGCTACAAAATATATCGTCTTTTATACCAAAATTCTCTTTTTCTTTTATTTTTCTTTTTTGTTTTTTGTTTTTTTACCATTTGAGATGGTACGCATTAAGGTGGCAAATGCAGGTTTTACTAAAATTTTGATGTTTAACGAAACTATTTTTTTTTTCAACGAATAGTACTATTTAATGTATTTATTTTTTTTTCTTAAGAAAATAATGTTGTATACGTAATTTGAAGCGTTCCTGTCATCTATCTATTACGATTAATTTTTTTAAAATAAATGCCTTATTCATGTCATTATAAGGAATTCAATTTATCACAGTGATTTATAATTGATACTATATCCCAATATTCAGGTGCATCATTTCGCACACACATATACTATGCTTAATATGCCATACCATATATTTCAATTTTCTTTCTAAATTTATGAATGACATAATGATGAGACAATGATGGCCAGTCACCTAGTCTTGGAGGGTTGTGGATTGCTGCAGGGAAGAAGGTGGAGGTTGGTTGATTGGTAATAAATTCCGAGTAGGATAGGGTTATACGTTATTGTAAGATTTGGGGATTTTTGTGCTAATTTTCTACTAAAATCACACACACGCATGCATGTATATATATAGTGTGTATATACAATATATATATATAGAGAGATCCTATAAAGAATATTATATATTGAGAGAATGGAAAATGAGTCTGGACATGCTAATAAATCAATAATTTTTACGAACAAATAAACGTTCTATATAAACATACATATCCGTTTGAGTTCAAATATATATGTATTGGAGGAGGTGGGATTTTCACCATATTAAATAGATACATATGTTCATGAATTATATTGGTCTATTCGTAGAATTTATTAATTTATTTGTTATTTATCATTTTCTTAATATATAATATAACATTTTCATTCTCTCACTATATAATATTGTAATAACCTATGTACACATCATATCATTTATTTTTAAGGCGTAGTTTAATTGTTACAAGATGTTCCCCCAATCAATAAATCAGGACACGAGTCAATTAAGGAACTAGTATGTGTGAGTGTGAGTGTGCAACTCTTTAAAAAAATCGGCATCATGTCTACATATATATATATACATGATGCTGAATTTACATGATTAAAGGGAAGGAAAACAAAACACATAAGAAGTTGTTTACTGAAACACTCGTCTTTTAATATATCCTTTATCTCACATTTCAGTCTCCCACCCACTTTCAAAACTCGTAGTTTTTTTTCTTCTTCCTCTTCCTCTTCAATTTCAATTTCTTGTTTTTAACCTAATTTGTTAGATTGTTTAGAGTTTATTATAGCCAATGAGAGGATGCATGTATGATTACTCTTTGGTATTTTATTAATCCAGTTTTTTTAGTTAATTATTGATTATTATGATTATTATTAATCCAAGTGTTTTCTTCTTCTTTATTTTCAATAAAGTTTGCTTGACCAAAAAAAAAAAAAAATGATTATTATGATTGATTATTCCAAAATCGGAATATTTATATGTTTAAGTTTCAAATGTCAATTAAAATTTATTATAATATTTTTTATACAGTAATAAATACTATTCAATGATAAATTTAATAATGGGACATGAGTAAGGCACAAAAATATTAAGAAAGAGAAGCGAAAAATATTAGGCATACATATTACGGAATGAGATCCACTGTCCCAGAATCTTATGTGTGCCACTGTGTCCCATGTTTATATCTATTATTTTAAAAATATTTTTTATAAAAATAAAATTTATTATAATACTATGAATTATATTTCATTTTTATTTCAAAAAATTAAATTTTTTAAAAAGCATATACCATGACTTTGAATTTATCAACCTATTATTAGCTAATAAAAGTGAAATTAAATGATAAAAAATAATTATATACCCTAGATTGATGGAATAAACCCTAGTTAATAATCACAAAATTAAACTAAAGTATAAAAAGTTAAAATTGAAGAAAATATATATAAGAAATTAAGCAAAATTGAAAGTGGGACACAAAGTGAGACATAAAGTATGGTACACTGAATCTTATTCCACATATTACCGTTATTAAGAAAAGACGCGACATTGGAATAGTACTCCACATCCGAGTATATACCGATAATAGTACTTGTTGAGCAACTCATTTAACAAAACAAATTAAACTCACAGTTATTCCCAAGAATTACAGGTTCAACGTTCTCTCATTGATCAACAATCTCCAAACTCTCCCTGTCTCACTCTCTCCATCTGATGTTTCCCAACGGTTTAACACTCAAACTACAATATAATCACCTCAAAATCCAAAGAGCAACCCATCTGAATTCTGAATGATGGCGATAGTTTAGTCCCTTTCGCCGCTCAAAACAATTTTTCTGGGTCCATTCCAATTAATTATGCTCTAGTTTTTCCTTGCCCTTTTCTTCTTCATATATCCACACTAAGCCAAACAAACTTTCCTTCAAATCATTTGACCTTAGCTTCTGCTTTTCTCACTAGCTTCTTTTTTTAGGGTTTATCTGAAATGGGCACTCAAAATTTGTCCGACTTTTTCAAAGAATCCGAGATGACCGATGATATTTTCAGCATTCTCGAAGCTTTCGAAAATGCTTCCGATTGCAATAGTCCGCAGATGATGCGGTTGGAATTATCTAACGATGAAAGCTTTGAGTTCCAAAAATCACCTTTTCTAGAATCTGAGATTGACGCCGCCGCCGAAGCTGCTTCTCCCAAATGCAAGAGGCAGAAGCTGAGCGCAGCCGCTGCCGCCGTGGAAGATGGGCAGCCACGAATGTTGTCTCACATTTCAGTAGAGAGGAATCGAAGAAAGCAAATGAATGAGCATATCTCCGTGCTTCGTTCTTTGATGCCTTGCTTTTATGTTAAAAGAGTATGTATCTTGTATTTCATGTATCTTCGATTTATATATATATTAATACATAAATCTTGTTTAATTTAGGGTGACCAAGCATCCATAATAGGAGGAGTTGTGAACTACATCAAAGAGCTGCAACAAATTCTGCAGTCAATGGAAGCCAAGAAGCAAAGGAAAGCCTACACCGATGTTCTGAGCCCTCGGCCCGGACCTCTCAGCCCGATGAGGCCCGCATTGAGCCCAATCCTAAGCCCGAGGACCCCCCAACCGAGCAGCCCGTACAAGCCGAGGCTGGGCTTCCTCAATTCGCCTTCCCTCCCGAGCCCGGCCGAGCTCTCCCCGTGCAATTCTTCGACCAACGACAGTGTGAATGAGCTCGTGGCCACTTCAAGATCGGCTGTGGCTGAAGTGGAGGTCAAATTCTGTGGCCCGAATCTACTGCTGAAGACGGTGTCGCACTCAATCCCGGGCCAGGTTGTGAAGATTGTCTCGGCCCTCGAAGACCTTGCACTCCAGATCCTCCAAGTCAATGTCAACAAGCTTGATGAGAAGATGCTCCATTGTTTCACCATTAAGGTAACTATAATTTAAACATTCCCATGCAATTTAACTAATTTGTCTGCTTTTCCCCCCTTGTTATTTGTTTGCTAAAGTCTATCTTAAACTGCATGCAATTTTTAAAAATTTTGATAAATTAAATAAAAATTAGCCATAGTAGTTTTGATGGACTAAGCTACTGAAGGACGACTTAACTCTTTTTCATTTGTTGAACTCAAAAAAAATCTCTTTTTCATTTGTACTTTATCTTATTTATTTTATGGATGTAAGTTTTGCTCAAATCCCCAGAATCTGTATAAGGGCAGGTGTCAGCCAGCTCAGATTTTTGACCTAAAATTTGTTTCATCCTCTCTTTTCTTTTCTATTCTTAATTTTTTTACAGTCATATATATACAGTTTAGTACGCTTGAGTTTTCTATTTGGAATAAGACAAACATATATATCGTTTTCTCGATGTGGATATCCCAAAGCAAGAATCGGTAATTGGCAGTCATTCTCATTATCGTTCAAAACCATCTTCAAATTTATGTGTTGTAACCTTAAATTTCTTACCATATATGACAGGCAAAAATTTTACTGCAAAAGAATTGTTGGATTTATCATACCTTGTTTGACTTGAATGTAATTTTACATTGTATATATTTGACACTTTTTTTTTTTTTTTGATAGATCGGAATCGAGTGTCAACTTAGTGCACAAGAATTAGCTGAGCATATTCAACAGACATTCTGCTAATAACCTTTGCTTCTACCTTGATAACCCTAGCTAGCTAGCTAACTCTCTCAGTTTCTGTCTCGCGCGCCTTTATGGATGGAAAATGAGACAATAAAGATGGGGAAATGATTATTAACCACCATCGCACTCTAATTATGTCCATTATTTATTAGAGATTACTTGTAATTGTTGTCACTTTAGTGCTTAATTTGAATCTTGATAAGCACTTTTGCTTGAGTTATAGTATATGGTTTCTTTGTAAGACTTCGGTTTCCAGCTCACTCCACTCCACCATCTTTTATTCTAATTATGCATGAATGTTTCTCTTGGTCGGTCGTTGATAATTTTTTTTTTTTTTTTTCACACTTGTAATTGGTAGAAGTCAAGTAAAAAATAACCCCTTCTATTTTTCATGAATGAATATGGTTTTAGGGTATATATATATATATATATATATAGGGTTAAGTTACGACGAGATTGCTATTTTTCGTGAGAAGTGAAAATAATAAATAAGCCATTATATAGTGTTAAATAAGAATATTCAAAAACATTAGTAAAATTTTCGGTTTCCCCAAGATTTAAACCTAGGTAAAAAAAATCTCTTGTAAATATCAACCATAAAATATATTAAATCAACACCTAGCTATAAATTAAATTTATATTTCACCATATATGAGAGATCTCATTAGAAAAATACTAATGAGAACCATGTATTATCGATTTTCTAGGTGCTCTCAAGTCACAAATAATTAATATTTATATATTTTAAAATAAAAATTCCCTTTCATCCTTTAGGAATACTAGCATAGATGACGTGCGTTCGCACGTAAAAAGGAATTATTTTAATGAATAAATTGTTACGAGTTTAAATTTATATTCTATTTCATTTTATAGCAATATTTATCATTATAGTGTTATTTTTAACCAATTATTGATTAATTTTTAAAAGTATAATGTTATTGAACTCATAAATTAAAATAATAATTTAATTTTATTTAATCAAACATCTGCTAATTTTGTATTCATATTTATTTTATAGGTTTAATTAATTTTAATTCCAAAGATTCTAGCAAAATTAAACTTTCTAAAAAAACTATATATTAAGTAGTAATTCTTTGTATTATAAATTATAATTCTAAAGAGTCCTAATGGATACTAATATATTAAGTAGTAATTCTTTGTAGTATATGATAAAGAGTCCTAATGGATACTAATATTGAAATAACTATTAAAATATAAAGGATATACCATAATATATTTATAGATATGTTATATGTATAATATAGTATTAAATTATACAATTAACTTTAAATTAAGTATATATATTAGGGATATAATAGGCAAATCAAATTTTGTAAAATAAGGCTCTTTTATAATAGGTATATAGATATAGATATAGATTAATTAAATTGGGATTATCTAATGTCACTGTACCTGTTTCTTTTTGCTGAGGGCGATTTGAAACAATTAGGTAGAAAGAAAATGTCTAAGAAGAAGACGAAAAATCTTAAATGAAACCCTAGACTTGTCTGCAGGCCCAAACATGGAAACAACGATGTTTCCTTTCACCATGTTGGTTCCTCTACAATACCTTCAATTAATTTCAATTCTAAAGTTTTTTTTTTTTTTTCTTTTTTAAGTCGGGGAAAGAGAAACAGTGGGAATTAATTGGATCCTAAGTCTCTCTATTAATAGAGAAGGTCTTCGTATAGAATATTTCCCCAAATGTCTCTAGCTGCTAGATCGTAAGAAACTCCGTATAATGGGAGGCGTATCCTATAAAATTGTACTCCCTCCGTCTCAGGCCAATAGGCTCATTTCTTTTCAACACGGAGATTAAGAAACTCACTTTTTGGTAGTTAAATAGTGTGTGGTCCACCAAAATTAACCTTTTAAAAGTACTTCCTTATGAAAAGACTAAATAGTACTCCCTTATTGTTACTTAATCAAGCCCTAAACATTTTCATATTAAGACTGAGCCTATTGGAGTGGAACAACCTAAAATGGAAAACGAGCCTATTAGTGGGACGGAGGAAGTATAATGTATGTACATATATATATCATACTTTTCATTAGGGTAGATATATAGAACTATCTTTTTAAATCTCAAACTATTCAGTTCAAAAAAAAAAAAATCTCAAACTATTTTTATTTTATAAAGAATTAATAAAAATTAATATCCCTTTAAAAATCTCAACTTTATCTTGTTACCGAAAATATATATCTTGAACAATTATTAGCTTTATTTAATGAAAGTTTCTTCTTTCCCTCAATTGAAGATTTTTATTCTTAAGAGTAGGATTTCTCCAATATCATCCATGAGATGAGAATCAAGTAAAATTAGTTTAAATGATAGAAATAATCAAGGACCTTGGGATACCCCAAAGTTTTAATCCATCAAAGTAAATAAAGGATTAGTCTTACTATTTTGATCTATCTAAACTAATTCTTCAAATTAATTAAGTAAATGCCCCATGAATTACAATTAAGAACAAACAGAAAAACAGTAGTATATGATGTTGCTTTCAATGGTACATTGCTGCCTGTTTTTGGTAGTTACAAAAATTAACAAGGCATTTAAGGTGGGCTAGCATTTGGTTTTCTTTTGTTTTCTTTATACCAAATATGATAAGTCGTTTTCTTTTCATTTTATATTTAGTAAAATACATAAATATCGTTTAATGATGAAATATGTATGAACTGAATAGTGTTGAATTAATATTATGTATTATAGTATTTGATTACATTATTAATTAATATACACATGTCGTGTATTAGTGAATGTAACTGTAATTAATATAATAGTATAAAATTAATATAATTAATAAATAAGTAAGCCAGCCAAAAATAGAAAATTGGAGGAAAAGAAAAGGTGAATATTGGACAGAACTAGCTTATACACGAGTCATTCAGTAGAAAATTCATTTTTCGTTTTTAAGAGAAGGGCTCTAGCTAGCTTGCATGTACGTTTATTTCTACAAGTAAGACGCAAATTTTTATTTACGTTTAAAAAAATGAGGTGTTTGCATTGGATGGAATTGGTCCACATGGCAAAGGGATGTAAACCTAATGCAATTTACAAAAGTTTAAAAGACTCAATTTTCAATATTAATTAAGAAGTGATGTCCCACTATTTTTGATACGCAAATTAAGAAATATATAATTAATGTTTAAAGTGAATTATTGGAAGGTATTAAGGTTATTTTAAGTTACACTAGTTACATAATCAATTATATATAGATTTCCTTTGAAATTAAAATTACTGAAGAAACTTAAATTTATGTGCTCGTTTTTTGGCATATTATTTATGTATTTTTAATTGTCACATCTTAAATTATTGCTATATAGTAATTGAGATATTAGTAATAGGACGGAGGGAGTAAAAAAAAAGATCGCTAATCGATCGTTATTCGGTCATTAACTGCGAAAATTAATGACTGAAAGTTTTGATTGTTAAAACCACATTTTCTAGTAGTGACGCTTATAACTAGATCGTGCAGGCATGTATTAGCTAAAACTGATCTAATACACGCATACACGTTAGGTCATGCATCATGTGAGCATGTAAGCGTGCATTAGCTAAAATTGGTCAATGCACGCCTACACTCTAAAGGGTAAAATGGTAAGAATGAGTATTTTTTTTATATGTTATTATAAGTGTAGATATATTTTTTTTTGTTATCTCAAAATGGATATTTTTCATTTTGCCTCTATTTAGAAGAGGTTTGTAGTCTGAGAGAGAAAAGTTCCGTTGAAAATATTAAATATATTGAAATTGAGAATGCCTTGCCTACAAACACGCGGGGATAAGTTGATAATTTCTACGAATAAGTTAATATAACACATGAATAAACATTCTTATTTGCATTTGAATCCTGAAAGAGATGAGATTTTCACCATGGCAACGAGGAAGCCTTACATATCTGTGTAATTTATGAATGGCTAAGCTGAACGACATACATTTTCTGGCTCTGTGCAGCTGTGCTTAACAATGAATTAATGTAGTGTCACAGACCGTGACTGCCATAAACCATGACGAAGTTATGAGAAGGATATTTTGTTACTGCTGCACGATTTCGTGTATATATAATTTTGTCCAGAAACATATATACTACGATGTATTGTGGGGGATGATTTAATTAAATGAGTTATGTGTCGACTGACAAAAGAGGTACATAATTAATTTGTTTAGGGTGAGGTGAGGTCACCTTTGCATGCATATAGTAAAATAGAGAGCTTCTTTAATTTATTGCTAGGTAATTGGATTGGATATAGGAGTTCTTTAAAAAAATATATGCGAATCGAAAGTTGTTTTAACTTTTAAAGAGGTTGTGTGTAAGTTGCGTGTGTTACCTCGTTAAAAAGAGAGAGAACTGAAATTCCAATTTTATCTATATTTTATATGAAAATTAATAATATAGCATTAAGCGGCAAACTTTTATGTAATAGAAACTGTGAATTATGAAAATATAATCACTTCAATGTGAAAAACGATGAATTATCAAAAATAATTTTTTTTCTTTTATAAAATTCGAACTCATAACCACAATTTTATTTAAATAAAATGGTAAATTTACCGTAGATTTTAATAATCTAATAGTTAAAAATGATTTATAGTTTATATTTTAAAATGAGTTTTTATTATATACACGATCTTAGACACAATCTTGTGCGTTTATTTTATCAATCATATGGTTGATATTGTACCTAGAGGACGAAATTTTTTCTCAGGGTTCGAATCCTGGAGGAAGCGAAATATTTTAAATTTTGTTATTCATCAGTATATACTGCATTGTTCATTATTATATATTGCCTTGTTCATCAGTATATATGTCTTATTCATTGTACTCAGTGTCTCACGAAAATAGGGGGTCTCACTGGAGTGCACCCATATATATATGTATAGGGTGAGAGAGAGAGAAATACTAGACAAATCAATCAAAGCTATAAAAGTCATAAACAAATCAATAAAATCCATGAATTAATATATATAGGAATAAGTTATACTAAGAATGTTATCTTTCGTGAGAAATGAGAATGATTGAATAAGCCAGTATATAGTGTTGCATAAGCTTCTTGTAATGACTGAATAACATTTTTACCTGGGTTCGAATCCTGGAGGGAGCAAAAATTATATCTAATTAATTGAATTTCGTTATTCAGTCATCACAAGCAGCTTATTCAACACTATATACTGGCTTATTCAATCATACTCATTTCTCACGAAAGATAGTATTCTTAGTATAACTTTTTCCTATATATATATATATATATATATATATAGAGAGAGAGAGAGAGAGAGAGAGAGAGAGAGAGAGGATCTAATGAGAATCCAAATATGGTGAAAAATGAGAATGAATTTGGATATCACATATTCAAATCCTATGACCGATATTAATTTTTTCAAGCCAATATAAATCTACAAATAAGTCAATATAAATGTACAAATATGCCACTTGTAATGTACGAATAGCCGTTCAAACGTGAGTTTGAATCCTGAAAGGTTTTGAATTCACTGCATAAATGTATGAATTTCAAAAATTAAAATTTTCGCGCTTCCTATGAATTCGAACACAATACTTTAAATTCATTCAATAAAGTGATAAATCAACCGTAGATTTTAATGATCTAAGGGTTGAAAATGATTCCTTTTTATATTTTAAAAATATTTTTTATTTTAACTCATCCCTATATCAAAATTTAGACATTAATTACACATTGAATTCAAACATACTCTACATAATAAAATTCAGACATATATTTACGAACGATTTTCCAAAGATTATATCTCAAGTACTGTCAGGTTATGGGTAGATAAATTCTGTAAATTTATTTCTATATTATACTCTAAGAGTTGTTTACAACCTAATCACTCCCATATATAGTACTCCCTCTGTCCCAACTTTTAGTATCCAACTTTCCTTTTTTGGCCGTCCCACATTTTGGTATCCATTTCTATTTTTAGTAAAAGTAGGTGGGGCCCTTACTCCACTTTAATTATTTTAACTCTCACATAAAATATGGGACCATTATTCCACTCACAACACATCAATCACTTTATTAAAATCTGTGTCGATCTCAACTGGATACCAAAAGTCGGGACGGAGGGAGTATATATGTAAGGAGTGATTAAAATAAAATCTCATTTTAAAATACTCCATTTGTCCCACTCCAATAGGCTCGCTTTCCTTTTTGGGACGTCCCACTCCAATATGCCCAGTCTAAAATTAGAAATAATTAGGGACTTCTTAATTCTTCATTAAGAAAAGATATACACCCTTTAATTTAAAACCCTAATTTTCATTTCTCATTTTGACTTCATTCCTCACCATTCTCTCTCTCTAGCTTTCCCTCCGGCGACACAGTCCCCAGCCGTTGTGACCGCCGCCCACAAGCCGTCGTCACCGCCCCCCATTCCCCTTCTCTTTTCAATTTCTTATTCAATTTCCTCTCTTTCTTCTCTCTAGTGGTGCCAAGGCGCCTCCTCTCCACCATTTTCTTCTACCTCTGCCGCCGTCTCTAGAGCGTTCTACCGTCTCCACCCTCCACCGCGTCTTCCGTCTCCACCCTCCACTCTTGTGCACCTCCACCGCCTCTACCCTTTCCCGTCTCCACCGCATCTTTGGTCTCCACCACCTCCATCCGTCTCGTACACTGGGATGGTGGATGAAATCGCTAATTTTGGGTGGGGTTGCAGATCTGGAATTTTCTTTCTCAAAGTTTGATTTCTAAGTTCTTGATTTGTCGATTTGTTGCTATCAAATGGGTAGAAGGACGAGAAACGAGAAATGGATAGAATTTAGGGTTCTTGATTTGTTGCTGTAAATGAGTTCTTAGCAATTTTCGTGAAATGGGTAATTATCAATTGATTTTCGTTGATTTTTGTGAAATGAGTTCTTGTTGCTTGATTAGTTGGAGCAATTTTCCTTGATTTCCGTTCTTGATTTTTTGGAATTTTCTCTCTCATAATTTGCTGAATTGTTGAAGCTTGAAGAAGAATGAATTTCGATAGTATATGGTGAAGAAATGAAGAAAGGATTTCTGCATTTGATTAAGAATTATAGAAGCAATTAAAAATATCATTAGCATATAGATCACACATCTTTATGAAAAGTTTAAATGAGCATTTAGATTTAATATTGAATGTTTAAATGAGCAAAGTAATCAAATGAGATTAACACTTGTTTAATTTTTGGTGGACCACACCATTTATCTATCAAAAAGTAAGTTTCTAAATCTTCGTGCCGAAAACAACTGAGCCTATTGACCTAGGATGGAGGTAGTATGAAATATGAATCATTTTCAACCTTAGATCATATACGATTGATTCATCACTTTGTTGGATGAATTCAATTTCATGGGTTCGAATTATAAAGCAAAAATTTTAATTTTTGAAATTCAAACATTACACAATGAATTTAAACGTGTTTTATATAAAATTCTAACATTTTTTTATAGTTCATATTTTATATTTTTAGAAGGATTTATAGCCTAACTCACTCCATATATATATATATATACTTGCAGTCGAGAAAATGCGTGTTTCTGAAAATTGTATTCCCTCCGTCAAACTATGATCCAAAAATTTAAGAAATTAGTATTTTAATTGTGTTTGGTAATTTTCGTTATGGCTTTTAGATATTGTTCAATCCAATATTAATAAAGTCTGGACAATTTTCATTTCAAAAAATAAAACGTGTTTGATAATAAAGTGAATTAGTGATTAGATCGATGTTTCCTTCCTTACATATTATTTCATATAAAGAAATTGAGTAACTTAGTTGGAACGGCCAAAAAATGAATATTAATTAAATTAATTATTTGGGATGAAGGGATCAATAGAAATCGAAAAAAAATGTTTTTATTAATGTAACTAGGATCTGTACTTGAGCATCCTTATCGGCTTATTCATTTGAGGGGACTCGAGTCGTTTTTAGGATGAGTAAACTGATGTAGGTGGCTGCTACTAGAACCTTACTCATCCGGATGAGTAAGGCTCATCTGCCTTCATGTAAGACACGCGCCACTTTTAAGGGAACTCGGGTCTTACTCAACGGATGTAGGGAGTCAAGTCATACGTTACTCATCCACTTTTTATATTGATGAGTCAATTTGTGGATGAATCGATCAATGTAAACTATTGACTCATAAGCGGTCTCCTCCTTATATGAGTAAACTACTTATTCAACGTATGTGCTACATTATAAAAAGGGAGACGCAGATGCAATTGATCGATCACTACCTATATATTTGCTATTCCAAATAATATATACTTGTTCGAAAAAGTTAGAACAATATCAGATTTCATTTAGTTAGTTGTGCGAATTAACATGCATGGTGAAAAAGTACTAGTAGTAGTTAAGAAAATCTGGATTTTTATTTAATTTTTGTTTGAATAATTTGAAAACAACATTAATGCACGTTACAGCTTTGGATGGTGTGTAGATCCCAAGAATATTAATGTTGTGGAAGCATGGAATTCATACTCATAAATGTCATTTCTGCACTGTCCGTTTTCACGTTTATTTTTGAATCTTTGAATGTCAGAGTTTGCTAGCTATTTATAATTTCTCATTCGCCACAGGAATGAATTTCCACCCTAACATATATACAAACTTATCTTGTCCCATCCATCTCCAAAATCCAATAATTGTTTGAGATGAAAGAACTGCATGTACTTGATTCTGAAGATGCAAAAAATATCGAACGGACACCGTAATTTGTCCATATTATCAGGGGCGACTTTGTTTAATATATATGTAGTGTATATATATGGAGTGGTTATAATAAATTAAAATTATACTTAGGGTGCGTTTTCTTTTATTATAGATATTTATCATGAAAAAAGAGAAGTAAAAAAAGATGAGAAAAGTTAGTTTATCACGTCTATATCCCAAGAAAAATAGTATCACATCAATCTCCCATGATAATATTATCATGAATTGGAGCGAAAAGAAGGGGAAATAAGTTGCCCAATTTTTTTCTATTCTGCGGGGGGAAAATTATCCTTCCTACATAACATATATAAAAAAAGGTTAATTACACCAAAAATCATGAACTTTGGGCCCATTTCTAAACTTTTCATGAACTTCTTTTTTTATAAAAATTCCCTGAATTGAAGGGGTTGAACAATTTTTCCATGCTTTTTTGCTCCGGTGAAGCTCCGAGCTGACATGGCAATTACGAGCTGACATGGCGCCGACATGGCGTCTACTATAACTGAAAATTGACACATGAAAAAAAAAGAACAAAAAAAAACCCCCATCGTCTCCCCCCTTTCCCCCACCCCCAAACCCTAATTTACCGTCCTTCCACCCGCCGCCGCACCAGATCCGCCGCCCCTGCCGCCGTCGCCGCCTGCAGTCTACCCACCAATCGGAGGAGTAAAGCCAGTCACCTTCATCCCCCACCCACCCCTGCAGATCTACCGCCTTGTCGCCCTTCTCCACCACCACATCTCTTTCTCCACCACCCTCCCCCACCACCATCACCAGATCTGCCGCCTCTGCCGCCACCGCACCAGATCCGCCCTCTCCGTCCTGCGTCGCTATCATCTTTTTCGATGTGCCCGGGGCCTCCATTGAAGGAATCAGATGGTGAATTGAAAATGTGTAGATTTGGGGAATGGGTTTCCTTCAATTTGTGGGAAATTTTCGATTTTGATCTTGTGTGTTTGTTAGGGTTGCTGGTGTTGTGTGTTTTTGGAAAATAGATGGCAGCCATGGCTGCAAGTCTTCGGAGATGGAGCGCAACCACCGCGGATCCCCTCCAAATCCCTACATTTGCTCCCTCTTCGTCAACCCTAGTGCGCCAATTTTTAACTTGAAGTCGGGCAAGGATACAAATGTCGAGATTGATGGGGCGATGAATGTGAGGGCTAAGAATTGCAGGGTGATGGACAGGGATGCAGTGAAGATGTTGGCGGCGGCAAAAATTCCGGCGAGCTCGACCACAACTGAGAGAGAGAGAGAGAGAGGTTTGGGCTCAAAACGACGTCGTTTTGATTCATCACCGGCGACACCACGTCAGTTTTCATCTCACTTAAAAGGTGCCATGTCAGCATTCAATTTGGGGATTCTTGAAAGTTATGGAAAAATTATTCAACACACTAAATTTAGGGAATTTTTGATTAAAAAAAAAGTTCATGGCAAATTTGGAAATTGGTCCAAAGTTCATGGTTTTTGGCGTAATTAACCCTAAAAAAAATGGTGAAAAAAGAGTAAAAATATATGTTTTCCACTATTTTCCATTAAAGAGAATGCAACCTTAATGTATAAAATAATCAGTCTATTATGAATTCATCATGAAATATCATGATTTCGCTGCAAAAAAATTATGAATTCAAAAAAGTTATAATTTCACCATCGATTCAAATCTTAAATCATGAATTTATTCATCAAAGTGATGAATCCTCCGTAGATCTTCACCGATCTAATGACTAAAAATTATTTATATTTTATACGATATACACCAAACACATTTGACTGAAAATTCAATGAGCGCCAGAAAAATAGTCACCAACGTGTGACGGCTATTGGCGCCAGCGACTAATTAGATTTTCGATCATATTATCATTTAATTTTCTAATTAGAGATAAAAAAAAAAACGTTCGGAATTACAATTTAAGAAATGATCGATGACCAAGATAATTATTTATTCGCTAAATATGACCTCTTGAAATGAAAACCAACGTAAATGCTCAATCAAAACTCATTATGTCAAACAAAATGTAAGGTAATTAATGGAATTTCATTAAACGTAAGGTAGAATATAAGGCAATGACATCTTTAAGAAAACAATAATGCTATTTGGACAAAATAAAAAAACAATTGACAGAAAATTCCTCTAAATTTATGGCAAATGATCTAAATATTTCGTATTTAAAAGTCATATACAGTATCCAATTTGTAGGCGCGTATATCTTAAGTGCATGTTTGCAATCGTATTTCTTTTGTGTGTTGGTTTAGTTAGAGTTTTGTGGAAGAAAGAAAGAAAGAAAGAAAAGTAGGAATCCTTGGGTGGGTAAATAAATAGCATAGACAAGTTGATGGCATCTAGCTAGCTAGTAACATTAATTCAGAACGCACTCACATGCAACATTTATTTAGTTTCAAAATTAATTACTACACACAACAACCCAAGCCCACAACAACAAACAACACCTATACCTATATCTCTCTCTCAATCAACATACTAACACTTAACAAATTGAAAATGAATAAATTGTATTCAACAAAGGGTTGGCACGGAGAAGGCGTGTGTATGCATTGAAAGCCATCTTCTTGAAGCTCCAACTTGCACACATTGCTCATTGCACCCATGCATCCTCATTTACTTCTCTCTCTCTCTCTCTCTCTCTCTCTCTCTCCACGAATTATGCATTCTCTCATTCTGCATGTAGTATATCAAAACGACTTATTGCTTTGTTAACATAATAAATTATGCACTATTTTTACATTTTATCTCTCTCAACATACACCAATCCCCAGCTCCCAAAAACAAACAAACAAATTATCGTGCATGTATAAAGAAAATGAAGCAAAAATTTAGTTAGTTGAGAAGTCATATATTAATTAATAGGAAATTGTATCTAGCGAAGATGAGGAGTCGATATCATCCAATATCTTTCTTGTTTGTCATATAAAGAATGAAAGATATTCTTGTCCAACGACTTTCTTCTACCCGTATTTAAATTTGAAATTTGAACCGCTTAGATGGTAAGGGAAAATTAATTTATTAAAGGATTTACAGCCTAGCCTACACGGAACATATGAAATTAATACTATATTGTATAGACAAAAAAGCCTACATGAGAATTGTTGAGGATAACTTGCAACGAAAAACATGTTGGAGTATGCGATAAATATAAGGGGAAAATTTGGAGTAGTAGTAATTATTTTGGAGTATACTAGTAGAATTGTTGAATTAATTGGAGGCCTCGGGAATTGTAATGTTATTGGTCCCAGGTTTGGTCTTACTATTTGTTTTTTAGGTTCTCGTCTTTTCATTTCAATCAACTCATCGTATTAAATTTTACTTTTGATTTGAATTTTTGTTCATGTAGAAAAGAAGTTTCCATGTATCTTTGTATGTTTTTTTTTAGAATGTGATCTTTGTATGTTCTGCTTAGGTTTCTTGTAATATTTTAACATATAAAAATAAGTACGTATTTCTGCAACGTGATGCATGTGGGTTTATCTTCTTCCTCTTTTTTAAATATACGTACCTTGAAATATTCTAATAGGAAACTAGTGTCTGATATATTTCAATATATAGTATATATGAAAAGAATGTGCAGATTTAAATATACAAGAATATCGATTATAAATGCATCATTAAGAGTAAAAGAATCTAACTTTTGGAAATAAACGGACAACATGAAATGATTATTAACGTCGGCTTCACTAAATTCCAAATAACCTTTGCTAAAATTGGGTGTACGGGAAAGATTAGGGTGCGTTTAGTTGGCCTTTATGAAAAAAGCAATGCATATGGATTTTTTTTGGAATTTTGGCAAATAAAATTACGAATTATTTTAAATTTTAATTTTAACATGATTTTTGAAATGTGGCGAGGTAAATCACTATCTTTATAATTTTTGCAATTCTGTCCCCTCAAATTTTTCGATCGACGGATTGTTGAGTTGAAGTTTACGTAGATTAGTTCACCACATAATATTCATGTTACGATGCCGTTTTCTATGAATTGCCGAATATTGAAAATTATGGTGCAAAATACAGGATACAGTCCCTTTATAAATATTTAAAGAAATTTTTAATTGAAATTGTATAAAATGACGTCATTTAAGCCTCACAAAAACGACGTCGTCTTTACTAATACACGTAAATTCCAATTCAACACTCTGGCGTCCGGAAAAAATGAGAGGATAAAATTGTAAAAATTAAAAAGATGGTGATTTAATTCGCCACACTACAAAAGTCATATTAAAATTACAATTTTAAAATAGTTCGTGATTTTATTTGTCTAAGTCCCAATTTTTTACTCCTAGTTTATATTGTACATATTAAAATTTTAGGGTAAATACCATTTTTTATATATCATTACATATTTAGCCTATTTGCAATTTCAATAGTTTTTAAAATGTTTGCAAAAAAGTTCTCAATAATTCAAGAAATTATATTTGTATATAACGTTCAAGAAATTATTTATAATATCCAACTAAATACCATTTGAAAAATTAGCATGATAAAGATAAATTTTTGAGCATCTCAAAATTCTAGGACTCTATAAAACCATAAAACAAAATGATATGTAAATTGATGACAAAAAATTAAAATAAATTTGTGAAAAATAATATTTCATCTGTCTACGAAATGAGTCATATTTCTTTTTTGGTCCGTCCACCAAATGAGTATTCATTTTTTTTTTGGTAATTGTACGTCATACAATCCACTCACAATAAAAGTGGACACATTAATTATTCCACTCACATACATTTAATCAATTTTTTAAAACTCATGCAACCTTCAAAATAAGTACTCATTTTGTGAACGGATGAAGTATATTTTTTTATCGGGCGACTTCAAAGGAAATTATACAACCATCAATAACTTAATTGCTTTGCTAGCTTATCTGTGAAGGCGGCACAGTTTAATTAGATCAGAGCAAAGACATGCATTACCTTCAAACGCGCAAACTCTTGATCCGCTTCTGTAGACTTACTATAGTATGAAAAGACGTGACATAAATTTGAATAATACTATGTCAATAATTAGGCAAAGTGTGAAACAAAAATTATCAACCATATGTTTTATCCACTGTAATACAAATACTTTTCTAACGGGATTAAACTCCAAGTTATTCTCAAGAATCAAGATGGCTCACTCTCTAGAAAAACCTCAACTTTCTGTCTCGTCATTAATTAAGGACAATCGATCTCTATAAAATTTTGCCAATTTAAAGTTTAATCTATAACCCCTGATTTTTTTTTTTAATTATGTTTGAGCATTGGCTAGATTTTTTAAGAGCATAAACCTACAAGGGATATAATTTCTAGAATCTCAGCCAACAGGAACTAGTCCAGCATTATAATCTAGAATTTCTAGAGTTATGAGCAATTTATAATTGTAGTAAGCTACATTTTTAATTCATTGGCCATATATATATATATTGCTTCTTCTTCTTCTTCTTCTTTGAGGGAACCATTGCTTTCTTACTTCTGCAGCCTATGTAGATTATAAACCCAAGACTGTTTGCAATTGATATTCACCTTTTGTTTTTGGGCCCTTAAGAAGTGGGCTTCTTAACATTATATTTCTAGGCTTGTCCGTTAGTTTTTAATGGACATTAAAAGTTAGCCCATGCTAACAAATATTACTATTTGTTAGAAACTAACAAAAACCAAAATTAATTCTAGCTTTGCTACAATAGAGACTTTCTTTAACAAATATATCATGGATTAATGTAAATCATACAACAAATACAAGAAAGTGAAACTCAAAACTCGATACTTGTGCTAGCTTTAACCAATCTAACTAAATCCAAACAAAACTTCAAAACTGCTGTAAACAAATTAAATATTCCAACATTTAATATCTAGTCCTAAGAAAGCTAGATTTCTTTAACTATATTTCCTCATAAAAAAATTACAAATGAAGGACATGGATAGCTATGGGTAGTGCCCCGAGTTATCAAAGTCGAAAACCGACCCGAATCCGGATGGTCCAAATGGGAAGTCCGCATCGAGCGTAGCAGAATTGGTCATGGCTGCAACGATCGGACTGAGTTCGGAATCCGAGTGGCGCAAATTAGGAATTAATTCTCCATAATCAGCATTTAAATCATTGGTTGGATTCGGATAATAATTTCCCAAAGCATTATTACGATCCGAGAAAATGTTATCATTTTGGGGATTAATGGGTGATGATGAAGAGAAATTGAATGGGGGGTTAAGGGTTGTTTGGATATTAAAGGGTGGTTCGCTTTGTGGGTTTTGGGTTAATGGATTCGGATCTTGACCTCGCGGGTCGGGTACGGGCGGGTTATTAGTGGCACGATTGCACGTGTGCTTTCTCCTATACGTGATTTCAAAAATTGTGGGATCTTCATCTGATCTTTGAACTTGTTTTGTAGCCAAACACCCGTGGGCGTGTCTATAAGTGCACCTGTAGTACCCTCTGCAAAATAAATAAATACGTAAAATAATTATGGATTTTCTTAGAAATTAAAATATTAAAAGGAAATAATCTACGCTTGCAACTTGAGTTTGACCAATTCCGTTCAATCGCCTACGACGGAATGAGGTCAATCTTACCTCAATTTTTACAGTTTGTTATGATGTAATTTATATATATAATACTACTATATGTTTGAAGATAATACTATACATCGGGCTTGCATGTGTTATGATACCCAAATTCCAGATAGATTTAATCAATACATATTCAATTGACTAGGTCAACCACTAGGGGTTTTTATAGGTAAAACATATAGGTGAGAGAAATTAAGTATAATAAGAAAAATTATGATACAGTATAATAGAACTGACTTAGAAGATATTAATTAGATCGAGTCCATCTCGCAAAATTTTGTTAATTACTATAGTTGTATGTCTCCTAATTAATTTACCGGTTTCTGCGCATAAATGGAATGATCACCCATATCACAGCCATTTTACTTTACTTGCATTCAAATGGAATTCATGCACACATGCACACGTCTATTGCTAGCTAAGATCTAATTTTAATGCTAATAAAATCTTTGAAGATATAAATAGTAGGATTCAATTTTTAATACGAGTGCATGCGCATAGAAGAATTAACACCTGTTATTACTATTATATTTACATACAAGATAAAGAATGGAGGACTTGTGATGATCATCTGTAGTCGATCGAGTTGAGAATGCAAACGAGGGTATTATCTTTTTATTTATTTTTATTTTTATTTTTTAGTCTTTTGGTGATATTCGTTTTTATGTATATTAATATCCCTTAAGTTCTTAGTATCACAGATAGCTAGTCCATCTCAAAACACTGAAATGCAGCAATTATTAATAACAATATACTTAACTGCCAAATTGATTTCAAAAGGAACATTTATAAGTTAAAATCGGTTAACTGTTTCTTTTAAGAAGATAGCGATGGAACTTTAATCGGTAAACTGATGAGGAGTTGACTATTAAAATAACAATTCATTTTTAAGTCTCAACATTAATATTATTCATTGAAAGGGACTTTTTTGGTGTAAAAGGAAAACTATATTAAAAAAGGAGTATAAAATAATCATAAACCAAAAGAAACGGACAGCCTAAACGACAACGAATCGATCGGGAGTTAAGTTTCAAAGAATCTTCAGCTACTTATTTAACTTTTAATTACTGTTCATTTACACGTTTCAAGAAAATTCAAAATTAGGGAACGATCAACAAATCTTGTTAATGTATTCATTATTATAGTTAGTATAACACGCGACTAATTCTCTACTCAACAAAATAGAGGCATTGTGTTACTTCAAAAATGTAAAAGTTAGTTGGTTTTCAAAAAAAATGTACGTTAGGATATGTATGATTCGTGTATATATGCTACATATTTACAAAAATAATTATTCGAATGTTATTGTGTCAATTTAATGATATTGTAATGCCACATGAGCTTTCCATCGTGTTACTAGGACAAATTGTTTTGTTTAGATAATTTATTTCCAAAATTGAATAACAAATTAATAAATTAAAGGCGGCGTAATTACTAAATAAAGTAATTAATGAAATAAAGTGCGAATGATTAAGTGTTAAATATAGTACCTGGGATGCTTGGCTCCGAGGATTTCTTTCTGGCCGTACTTCCTCCAACCGTAGCCATCATCCAGTTGTCCTTCAACCCCCACTTCTGGCCCCACTTTTACCTTTTGACTCCACCTGTCACTCGCCTTTCTGCATATTTCACAAAATAAAAATATCCAAAAATTTAGAAAAAAACACTATTACTACTATGTAACAAAATTAATAAATTAATTGGTGTGTTAATACTTTTCATCCCGCTGTGTGTTGGTATAATGGCAGAAGTTTAATGTTAAAGATCTAAGGTATTTTTTTTTGAGGAACTAAAGACCTAACCCAAGATCAATACCTAGCCCAAGATCAATAGGTTTGAGTCATTCGCGCGCGATCTTTAAATTTTTTATTTTTTAGAAAAATATTTTTCATTCAGTATTATATATATACGCGCCATACGTAAAATAGTATGTAAGTATCAAAGTTATAGACTAATTACACTAAAAAAACTATAAACTAATTACACAATTTATATTCCTATACATAGAAACTAATATATATATATATATATATATATATAGGAATAGATATAAATAACATATTGTAGCATGTCATTATCTACAAAACGGAGATAAATAGTACTACATGCATTAGGTGTTGGATTTAATAAATCAAGTTGATTGAAACAAACCTTTTCCTAGAAGTCTGATCAGTGAAATCCTGATCAGAGTCATCACTCTGAGGGCTTCCGGCGACTGGCCGAGGAGACTCAGGCGGCGGCAGCGGTGCTTGACTAGCAGCAGCAGCAGCAGGGTCGTTGTGCGTGAGCATGGAGAGCGCCTGATCGTAGGAATACATAATTCTGTGCAGCAAAAATTCGCGACTCTCACGTGAAGAAGATGAGTGCAAATTGAGATGATTTTGAAGCTGCTTAGCCATCTCTTTCCCCTGAGACAGCTCTCTCACCAGATTTTTGAGGTCCGAATCCGACGGAAAATTCTCCATTCCTTTCCCGGAAAAGGGAGGTGATGACATCAATGGATTTTGAGGAGATGTAGTGATTATTATGGAAGCATTGAATGTTGAAATTGAGCTGAATTAATCTTCCTCCCACCGGCGGAGACAAGTTTAGCAGCTTTGTTTCTGAAACCATGCAACTCAGGAAACAATGTTTTTGATATATAGATAAATAAACTGAAGGGTTTTGGAGATATAGAGGGAGAAGGCGTTATATATGTGTTGAGGGTATGGTGTGAGTATATATATATATATATAGATGGTAGGGGAAAAGTGAAGAATGATAGTAGCAGGAACTAGGAAGTGTTGGGTTTGAAAGTTGGAATGAATGGGAAAACCGAGGGAAAGAATAGTAGAGTTTTTGACTGAAGAAATTATTTACAAAAGCGAGTGAACGTTACATGGAATAGGGAAGACCGGTCTTCGGTCATACCAAGAAGATCAAAGTCAACTGCTGACCAATTCAAACCCACTCATACATACTTGAGGTGACGTGGCAAATCATTGTGGAATAGATGATGCTAAGTTCCATTGCTCCCTCTCCCAACGCTACTGCTTAATGACTCTACTTTGACTGCTATTGCATGCCTCACTTGGGAATAAATTTTGCTAATATTACTACACACTATTAACAAAATTATTTATATATATGAATTGGTTTGTTCGATTTTCTTGGGCTCATGTAACATATTGGACCCGCTTGTACAAGTGATGATATTGTGAATTCAAATTACTTTTAACTCTCTCATTTATGCACTAATCATTATTATACTAGCTAATAATAAAATAGCATAATTAAACGTTGCAATTGTCCGTAGCATAAACAAAATGTAGAGACCGATCAATTAAAAGATGAGATAAAAGACAAAGTAAAACAAAAGCAATAAAATACTCTATATGAGATAAAACTTAAGAATAAAATATTGACTCTAGGGAGTGTAATTACGCTAATCAATGTTCAACATATTAATTCAATTATAAATTTAGCTAATCAATGTTCAACATATTAATTCAATTATAAATTTAATTCAACTCCGATGAAACATCACAGAGGTATTCATACCCTTTTCTAATGAAGGACTATATATAAAAGTATATTAGTAATTTATATATCTCAATCAAGACTAAAAGAAATAAACTAATTTTGAAAGGCACATAAAGAATAGTTTTCTATAATCCAACTATCTCTTATAAAAAGGACTCAAAGTATATCATACAATTATAAATAAACTGAACAGTTATCACATTCAAATCTCAAACTGAACAACTAAACATGCAACCTAGCTATTGATTAGAGAATTCACAAGAAACAAGCACCATCAATCAAACTAAACATGTAAATTATTGATTAGATAATTCACATGAAACAAACACCATGAATCATGAATCACAAGTTGAAAATAAAATTAGTATCAATAAATCAAACACGCAAATTCAATCGACTATAAAAACCTTAAAATCAGAAAAGAAACTAGCTAGCGAGACTCTATAGTATATTAAAAAGGCAACTTCCAATTTAAAATCAATTTCAAAATTGAGTAGCAATTTTTGTAAAGTATAATAAATTGAAGGTTTATTTGTAAATTATATTTATTTATTTATTTTTCCTTTTTCCTTATCTTACCGGAGATCCCTTCCCTAAACAATATGACCTCATCATGCGCCTCAAGCTCGGCAAGACCACTGTCGCGATGGTCTCGTCGCCGAAAACAGATGCTGAAAGATCTCGATCGCAGCTTCGCCAACAAACCGCAGAGCGTGGCGTCTGAGACCATGTGGTACAACTACAACAACATTGCCTTCAACCCCTACATAGACTACTGCCGGCAGATGCGGAAGATCTGCATCAACGAGCTTCTCAGCCTTAGAAAGGTGCACATTCAGAGTTTAATCAGAAAAGAAGAGATCGCTCTCTTGGTCGATTCATTGAAAGAATCTTCTGAAATGTCAGTGAAATTAATGGAGAAGATCTTCTCCCTCCAGTTCCATCACGAGCCATGCCCGCGTTTGGCGACATCTATAGCACTACAAGAAAACACGCGTTTAACGACCGAAATTAACGACCGAAAATTTCGGTCGTTAATTTTGCGGCCTTAACGACCGATTTACGACCGTTTAACGACCGATTTTATTTTTTATTTATTTTTATTTTTTAACGACCGAAAATTCGGTAGCTAATTATTTTTTTAATATTTTAATATTTAATTTTTTTTAACGACCGAATTTTCGGTCGTAAATATTATTTTCTTATATTTTAATTATTTTTTTAATTTTAACGACCGAAAATTCGGTCGTTAATATATATATTTTTATTTTTTTATTAAAAAATTATTTTTTTAAAAAAAAATAATTTTTTTAACGACCGAATTATTCGGTCGTTAATATTATTTTTTAATTTTTTTTATTTTTTTAATATTTTTTAAATAAAAAAAATATTTTTTTAATTATTTTTTTTAAAGACCGAATTTTTCGGTCGTTAAAATTATTTTTATTTATTTTTTTATATTTTATTTATTTATTTTTATTTTTTTATTTGTTTATTTTATTTATTAACGACCGAATAATCGGTCGTTAATTTTATTTTTTCAATTTTAAAAATTTTAAATTTCGTTTTTATTTTTATTTATTTTTATTTTTATTTTTTTATTATATATAAATATATATAAATATTTAATTATTTTTTATTAATTTTCTATTTAATTATTTTTTTCAAATTATAAAGAATATTTTGAAAATGATTGTTATTTTCATAATATTATTCTATAAAAATAGATAATATTGATTATTAATAAAAATGTGATATTATTTGCAAATAATAATAAATTATTAGACTTATTATAATAAATTATTAGACTTATTAGATTTTCTAAATTATTTGATTCATTATTTTCAAAATATTAATAATTTTATTATTTTAAAATAATAAAATTATTTTTCAAATATTAATTTTATTAATATTGATTATTTGATTTAATATTGATTTTGTTGTATATTTGATTGTTATTTTTCATACTCATATTTTCTTTTCTTTTTTTTAATTACGATAATATTATTTTTTTATTATTTTAAATTCGATCGTATATTTATCGTCAATGTTTCGCCGACACCACAAATCTTAGTTATTATCTCGACATATTATAAGGTTATGAATGATTAATGATATTTTATATTGAATTAGAGTTTAAATGAATTAATAGGTTCTATATATATCAATAATACGAGTGTTCTCTATTGGTGACTACTCGAAAGGAATTTCAAGGTTAAGCGTGCTTGACTTAGAGCACAAGTAAGATGGGTGACCTACTGGGAAGTTCGTCAAATGGTATGCAATTAAGGTCAAAATACATTAGAAATACACTAAAAATACTTGTGGGATACAAAGATAGAAAAAAAAAAAAATTCGGAAAAAAAAATGTTTTTTTTATTAATTTTTAACGACCGAATTTTCGGTCGTTAAAAATAAAATTTCGGTCGTTATTTAAAAAAAATAAAAAAAAAATAATTTTTTTATTTATATATATATATATATATTTTTTTTCTCTTTTTAACGACCGAAATTTCGGTCGTTAAATTTAACAACCGAAAAAACGGTCGTTAAAACTCGGGCGACGATGCAAACAACGACCGAAGAAAACGGTCGTTAAAAATATTAACGACCGATTTTTGGGTTTTAACGACCGAAATTTCGGTCGTTAGAGCCGCATTTTCTTGTAGTGTAGGGACAGAGAGGCGCTTTCTCCCATCTTTAAACCGTGTTCTTTATTTGATTTTCAGAGTGCGTTTTTAACTATGCGGATTTTCATTTATTTTTTCACGTGTATCAACATGACTATTCGTCAGAACATGTAAATTATCGATAGCCAAATTATTTTTGCGATCCACAAATAAGAAAAAAATGAAACGATGAATTTATTTTGTAATTAGCTTTAGAGTGAGTATCTTAAAAAATACTCAAACAATGGGCCGAATAGTAATATTTAACCTATAAATTATAAATTTCGAACTCTTTCACACTAAACCATGTTAATCATTTATGAATGCAGTAAAAGATATCACTTCAAAATACAACAAAAATTTCAAATTGGTATATTAACAATGGTGTAACGTACACCGATACAATAAACTAAAAACACAAACACAATACAAACACAAAATGATGAACAAGAATTTTACATGAACAAAAAGAATGTTGAAACGACACGAACATTAGCTTTTCTCATGACGACACTACGTACAATATTAGAGACAATTAATTAAGAATAGTTACATCATAAGCTTTTATTAATAATATATAAAAATTAATTCATTTATTACACATAATCATGTCATCAGAAGTTATATTTATAAAATTATCAAGTTGTTAGCAAGCTTTCATGTTCCAATAGGTTATCGGATAAAATTAAGTAAATGTTTCCCCTCCGATTTAAATTATCACATAAAGAAATGAGGAATTATTATATTGATCCTCTTTATATATGAAACAAAAATGAGCAAATTATCAGATAGTTAGCAAGTTAATTATGATGTAATTTGAATTTTTTTTATGGTGTTAAACAAATTGAAACTGAAAAACAACACGATATGGCATGAAATTTTATTGTCTTTATCGTGTCAATTTGATAAGAATAAACGCCAACACGATCAGTATTTTCAAATCATATATGTTCATATATATATATATATATATATATATAGGAATGGGATCATATAGATCTCAATGCTTATAATAGATCCCTAGATCCAAATTTTGACCACACATTTATGACATGTGGCGCATCAAGATGGTGACACGTGGCAAGGAGCTTCCAAGCATTCCAAGGCAAAATCTGGAGGGGTAAAATTGGAATGTAATTTTCGGATTTAATAATTAAAAAAATATATATTTTTTTAGATTTTCTCAAAATAGATATATTTTAGATGCATATAGTTTCACACAAAGATGCATAAAGTTTTCATATGAAATGCATAACTTTGAACAGAAAAATGCATTTAATTTTTCCAGTTTTGGTATTTTCACCACCCCACCCCATACCACCCCCAATCCAGCCCACACCACCCTCCAACCCTCCCCATTACCACCCCCCAAAAATAGGCATATTTCACATGCATATAAAATCAAACAAAAATGCATAAAGTTTTCACATAAAAATGCATTAAATTATACAAAAAATGCATTTCATTTTAATAAATCCGGTAGTTTCGCCACCCCACCCTTGCCCCACCCCCCCCACCCACCCCCCAAATTTTTTTTTTCAAAAACTGATTTTCTGATTGCTAGCCCACCCCCACCCCCCACCCCCAATTTTTTTTTAAAAAAAAAAACTGATTTTCAAAAAAAAAAATTTGGGGGGCTGGGGTGGGGGGTGGGTGGGTGGGGGGGTCAGTGGTCAGAAAATCAGTTTTTGAGAAGAAAAAAAAATTGTGGGGTGGGTGGGGGGTGGGTCAGTGGTCAGAAAATCAGTTTTTAAAAAAATTAAAAAAAAAAAATTTGGGGGGGTGGGTGAGGGTGGGGTTCTGGGGTGGGGTGGGGTTCAGGGGTGTGGGGGGTGGGGTTGGGGTGGGGTGAAATCTTATGCATTTTTATATGAAACTTTATGCATTTTTATATGAAAGTTCATGCATTCTCGTATGAAACTTTATGCATCTAAAATATACCTATTTTGAGAAAATATAATTTTTTTTTTAAATTTCGAAAATTACATTCCAATTTTACCCCTCTCCAGATTTTGCCTTGAAATGCCTTGCCACGTGTCACCATCTTGATGCGCCACATGTCATAAATGTGTGGTTTAGATTTGGATCTACGGATCTATTATAAGCATAGGGATCCACCGGAACCCAACCCTATATATATATATATATATATTTGTAACGCACTATTCTGTCAATAAAAAAGTTAAAAAAGAAATCAAATAATAAAACTAAAGGTCAGTGGCACTTGATGAGAACCACACAGTAACAATTAATACGTTGGATACCCGGGAGTCGGAAGATCTTGACTTAAATGATTGTATGCATGAAAATCTTATACTCTAATATAATGGGTTTTAATGATCACGATTTCGCTTTATTTGCCGAAGAAATAACCTTGACTGGGACGCGGAATTAATTAGTATAATTCAAACTTGTGAAGTCAGAAATAAAAATCAAGACCTAGCTTGCAAAAATTAAAATAAAAATAAAAATCAAATATACGATTTTATTTTAAAATTTTAAATAGAAAGACGAAGGAATCTTCAAACCTCGTTACGCGTCGCAGACCCTCTCAGCTCACGCCATCTTGCCATTTCAATACGTACAACTAGTAATTTATTTATTTTTAATTAGTTGGATTTGATCAGATGCATGAATTTGCATTATAAATTCTCTTCAAAGTTATGGCATAAGAGTTTATATTAAATTGCGAAAAAAGGCACACCAGAATGAGTGGATATGTGAGTGCAGTGGAATGTGAATGAGATCTACATGATAAAAAAATATTTATTAGGTTTTAGGTGGACAAAGCTATAATAATAAACTCGAATCTACGAGGAATCGGGAGTGTTCTAATTAAGACATATTTCTAGCAATAAATCTATGCAGGACATATTTCTAGCAATAAATCTATGCAGCCACATTGTGGTCAGCCACATTGTGGCCAGCCACATACTAATATAATAAAGAAAATTTTGATTTATTTAATTTATTTTTTTAAATAAAAATAGAATTTAATTATTTTACTATATTCTCTACACTGTACTTAAATTTTTTATTTTTTTTTGCATTTTTATTTTAAATTTATTTTTTAATAAAAATAAAAAAGTTATCAAAAAATTATAAAAAAATAATTACAATATAGAGAATATGATAAAATAACTAAATCTTATTTTATTTTAAAAAATAAGTTAAATAAATTAAATTATTTTTTATTTAGATAAATTGTAGATGGCCACAATGTGGCTGTTTAGCATTGTAATATGTTTGAAGGTATCGTGTTTCACTTTTTCATTAAGACGTATTTCTAGAGAACTAGAAGTAATACGTTCCGTAGCTTGTATTAAAAGTAGAAAGTATCGTGTTTCACTTTTTCATTAAGCTCATGTTTAGTTTAACGTTTTTCAAGGTTAAAAAGATATTTAATTAATTAATGGGTAAATTTGGTCTAAAATCATAATAAATTGTCAAATTTTGATTTTTCCCACAATCTTTCATTCTTGTTTTAAAATACATAATAAATCAATTTTTTTAGAATTTCCCATGATGACAGATTCCGACCAAAAACTTAAATGACGTGGCACTTGTATTGTAATTACATGGATAAGTTATATGACATTCAATTAACACATAATATTTAGACCCCAAAATAAATGACAAGGAATATCTAAATCTTATAACTTAATAAAAAGGAATTTTACCCAAATAAAAACTTAAATATAAAAGAATTGAAATGTATGAACTCGGTAATCTAGGCAATTTATTTCAAGATTTTAAATGAGTAAGTATCAAAATGATGTCGTTTCTAGTCCCCACCGTTAAATATGCCACATCTTTCAAGTCTGGCGCCATATTATTTAAAAGTTCACCGGAAAGTGATGCGATGGGATATTCCAAAAAACTTGATTTATTATGTATTTTGAAACAAGAATGAAAGATTGTGGGAAAAATCAAAATTTGACAATTTATTATGGTTTTAGACCAAATTTACCCTTAATTAATTGAATCAATACAAAATCTTCTATACACTCGAATGTATCGTACATTCGGATTGACCCGCATTCTGATTCAAATCATGTAAATGACACTATAACAATGTCATTTATATAATTGAATAGTGTCAATTATAAGTAGTGACATCTTCTATACACTCGAATGTATCGTACATTCGGATTGACCCGCATTCTGATTCAAATCATGTAAATGACACTATTCAGTTAAACAAATGACACTACTTATAATTGACACTATTCAATTATATAAATGACACTGTAACATTTTACACTGTTATAGTGTCATTTTCAATTTTATACTGTTATTTAAAATATTATAGTGTCATTTACAATCTTATAGTGTCAATTACATGAAGTATCATTTATATTTCTGAATAGTGCCAATTATACACAGTGTCATTTATACGCAATGTCATTTGTATAACAGAATAGTGTCAATTATAAGCAGTGTCATTTGTATAACCGAATAGTGTCATTTACACGATTTGAGTCAGAATGCGAGTCAGGATAATGAATTATTCATTACGTACTCTTATTTAAGGGCAACTCAATCACCTAATTTATTAACCCTTAAAATAGAGGAGAAACAAAAGAAAGGGAATCCCTTATTAATGATTCTTTTTCATTGTTAATCCAAACACTTAATACAAATAATACTTCTACTTGAACCAAAAACACTAAAGCTAAATCTCTTATATATTGTGGTTGTCTTTATTTTTTTAAAAAAAAATTGTTACACTCAAATAAAGGAAAAATACACTCACACTCTAGCCTTTTAGGTGACTCGAACCCCCGACCTATTGATTGGAGGAGAAGCGTCTAACCAACAGACTGCACTTCTTCGTCTTGTGGTTGTCTCTACTATAAATACATGAATGTTAATTAAACTGAAATTTTTGAAAATCATGATTTATAAAAAAAATTGCAGTGAGCTATTATTATTATTATTGTCTCAAATGTATCAATTTTGTTGGTGCAATCCTCCATATGATGCAGACTGCTCATAATTTAATATAATACTTATAAATATCCTATTAGAACATGTGAATGGTCCAAATCTTGTATATATGACTGACTGTAGGAATGCTTGGGAAAGGGTCGACGATTGAGACCGGGTGAGTTAGCTCTTTGGTTTAGCAAGGAGATGGGTCTGGACCTATCCCTAGTGGTTGGACTCGCCCAGAAGCCTGGTTCACCAAGTTAGACTACTTCAAAGAACTATTTAATCGAGGAGATCCGAGATACTGTAATAGCCTATCTTTCGTGCTAGTCCCGTCCTTGGCAGCCTTGCAAGAAAGATCAGGAAAATACACCCTTTCGTGCTATGATCAATAAAGAACTCACGAGAAGACGAAAAAGGCACTTTGAAGCCTATCTTTTCGACGATTGAGCAGATCTTTGGACAAAGGAAGAAGGATCATCTGGTTCGCAGCGGCACGAGAGCAGCAGAGAAGTGTCAAGCTCCATCATAATAATCCGAGATTTTCCGTTAAATGGACCTCTTTTCAAAAGAGTGAGGAGATCAAATCTTTCGTCTACCCCGACATCGACATCTGGCATGAAGAAGAGATTACATTCATGCTCATAGGCGATTGATGCCGATTCAGGAACTCTAGTGCATTCGGGCACACTAGGTATGAACGCTTTAGCAGAAGGGGACTCTTCCATTGGATGCCCAAAAAGGCGTATACATTATCAGATGAGAATGTAGATCAGTTGGCTCCTCAGAATTATTAGACCTAGGACTCTGAAAGTGGTTAACCCGCCTCGATATAGGGCTGCTTTGACATGCCGATACTTCCGATCCTGTAGCTACCGTGGTGTTGGAGCTGGTTTTTTTTCTATAGTAGAGGGTAGGAGTATTGATATCCTCAACCTGCGGTGATGTAGCTAGCCTTGATACTGATATTGTTGTTATAGTAGAAGTTGTAGTTATTGAGTTCATCAATAGTAGATACTTGCTTACTTGATTGATATGGTATTGATTTGCTCAGTAGTTGCTCAATAGTTGATTCCTCGATATCTCTTCAATAGGTGAGCTAATCCACATGGAGAGGTTCTAGTGAGATTGCTATTTTTCGTGACATCTTGAGCTAATCAATATATAGTGATTATTAAGGCAGTATATAGTGTTGAATAACGATATTCAAAAAATTAGTAAAATTTTCGCTCCTTCCAGGATTCGAACTCATTGTAAAAAAATTCTTCCTCCAGATAAATATCAGTCATATGATTCATTAAATCAACACCTATATTGTCACAGCCCAAAACCATTTACTTCATTTGCAAATTTTATAATTAGAAATTATTATATTTTCGAGTTCTTAAAATATATATATCTACGAGTCAAGCTCGTAAATTTATCTAGTCGCGCCCCTAGTTAGATGAATAAATTTTAGATTATTACTTTATAAAAGTTTTAGGCTCAAAGATTGGGCTATGAACAAGTACATGCATGAATTCTTTGTTATTGGGCTTTTATTTCTTTATAGATTAATTTCTTTTGGGCCATATTTATTTGGTTGGGCTCGAATAATATATAAGCCCATTAGCTTTTAAGTTATCAGCATACATTTATTATCATTGTGTCGAAAATTTGACAGCTTCTTTATTAAAATTACTGAGACAGCACCGTGTTTATTCTTCAACCACAACTTTGATTTTTACCTTCAGCTATATTTTATTTCTTCAACCACCACTTTGATTTTTACCTTCAGCTATATTTTATTTTGAAACTTAGTAAGCAAGTATAACTTCCTCAGCCACCATCTGTTATCATCTACAGCCACAATTTTAAATACCTTCTTAGCCATTCAATATTTCCAAATTTATTACACCACATATTTTAACTTGTGCAGCACGATAATTCAACCCAGTATATATGTATACATATCTCATCTTCTTCATCGCAATTACCCAGCAAATCCAATAAAAACCAAATTCCTATTTCTGCTCCACTCACTGCATAACTCATCCTATTTCTTTCCACTACAAAACTTCCATCGGTAATTTTGTAAATTTATTCAATTTCATATTCATATGCAACAGTTTCTATTTTTTTGCATAATTCTTATAATCAAATAGAATACATATTATAAGAACATGGAAAAGGAAATAGATAGAGAAAAGGGGGGAAATCGAGTGTATGACTGCTGGACAGCCGGAGAGGCGAAGGGGGAGCTGGCTAGTAGGCGTCGCCGGGCGCTGCCACGCCACGGCGGCCGGCGAAGATGGGCAGGGAGGCGGTGATAAGAATAAGCTAGATAGACTACTTAGAGTGAGCCAAACTCCAACTAAAAGAGGAAAGAGAGAGATAGGGAACAAATATCTTCATTCATTAATTCATTCTTGGTACAATATCTGCTATTTATTCTCTACAAGCCAAAAGCATCTTCCTGCTGCTACTGCAAAATCCTAACAGAAAGGTGGGGACCTAGGGTTTTAAGAACCAGGTGCTCAACGTCTACTTCATGACAAAATCCTCAAAGTGGGCTGGCAACTTTCTCATGCGTGTGGGCTTCGGGTCTCTCTTCAGCTGGGCTTCCTCTTCCTCACTTGTGGTATTGGGCTCTTCTAAGTTTAGCCCAACTGATGTATCACTCCCCTCTCCATCGAAAATAACCTTGTCCTCAAGGTTAAAGTCAGGAAACCATCGTTGGAGTTGATCTCGGACTTCCCACGTCGAACATTCCGGTGGTTCCCCTTTCCACTGCACCAGTACCTGTTGTTGCGGCCCCTCTGCGGTGATTACGTTTCGTTCGCCGCAGATGACTAGAGGTTGTGGCATGGGCTCGGAGTCTTTGGCTGTCATGGGTAACTTGCAGATCGGTACTGAACTATCACCTTTGTATGGCCGGAGCTTGGATATGTGAAACACGGGGTGAATGCGACTCTCAGGTGGAAGTGCTAAACGGTAAGCAACTCGACCAACTCTCTCCGTAACAGTAAACGGCCCATAGTACCGTTGTGCAATCTTAGGCGAACGGCGGCCTTGAACAGAGGTTTGTCGATACGGTTGGAGGCGAACTAACACCTTGTCCCCCACTTGTAATTCCAAATCACGCCGGTGGCGATTAGCTTGTTGCGCCATGCGGACTTGGGACTGTCGAAGCATCTCTCTCAGCTGGCTAAGTAGTATGTCGCGCTCCTGCAGAAGGTCATCTAAGGCTTCAATCGAAGTGGCGCCAGCAGAGTAATGTGGGATCATCTGTGGGCATCGGCCAAACAGAGCCTCAAAAGGGGTTCTTCGAATGCTGCAGCAATATGAAGTATTATGGGAAAACTCTGCCCAACCTAGATAAGAAGACCATGTCGCTGGTCGTGCGAGAGCAAATGCGCGCAGGTACTGCTCCAAAGTCCGATTAACGACCTCCGTTTGGCCGTCGATTTGAGGATGGTAGGCCGTGCTGTGATGAAGAGTAGTGCCACTGAGCTTAAATAGGTGTTGCCAGAATGAGCTGAGAAAAATGGGATCTCTATCAGAAATGATAGAGGCCGGAAATCCATGAAGTTTCACAACCATCTCGGCAAAGAGCGCAGCTGTGGCAGCAGCTGTGAATGCAGTAGGTAGCACGCCAAAATGAGCAAACTTAGTCAGCCGATCCACCACAACTAGGATCACCGTAAAACCGCGACTAGGGGGAAGACCAGTGATGAAATCCATCGTTACGTCCGTCCAAACATGGGCCGGCACCGGCAGCGGCTGGAGTAGGCCCGCGGGTGGCTATGTGGAATATTTAGTTTGTTGGCAAATGAGACACTTGGCCACAAACTCCTTCACTGCTAGATGCATACTAGGCCAATAAAATGTGGAGGCAAGCCGAACTAAAGTCCTCTTGACTCCTCCATGTCCTGCCATTGGAGTAGCGTGAGCTTCTTGCAATAAACGAGGGATGAGAGGCGATGATCTGCTGATGTAAAATCGATGCTTGAAGGTGAGAATGCCTTCCACCACCGCAAAGTTTGAGTTCAGTTGGTTGTCAAGAAAACGGCGGTGCAGCTCCTGCATTTCAACACAATTCACATTCTCTCGCCGGAGTTGATCCAAGAGATCTGCCACGGGCACACTCTGTGTGAGGTAAACTTGTGCGACTGGAGCAACATCAATACTGCCCTCCACTATCTTTTCGTGACGCCGGGATAGGGCGTCCGCCGCTAAATTAGACGCGCCAGTGCGGTAGTCGATTCTAAAGTGGAAACCGAGCAGCTTCCGTACATACTTCTGTTGTTCGGGGGTCTGGATGGTTTGCTGGAGCAACTCGCGTATGCTTTTCTGGTCAGTCCGAATCATAAAAAATCGCCCCAAGAGATATTGACGCCATTTATGGACAGCTTCGACAATTGCGTGCAACTCCTTAGTGTAAGTTGAGGCTGCTTGTAGTCTAGGACTAAGCTTCTTGCTAAAATATGCAATCGGCTGTTCTCCCTGCATTAGCACAGCCCCGATCCCTACATCGGAAGCATCCGACTCCACCACAAACTCCATAGAAAAGTCGGGCAATCGTAGCACCGGAGTGGTCGATAAGGCTTCTTTTAGCTTATGAAATGCGAGCTCAGCTTCTGGGGTCCAATTGAAGGCATTAGTGCGAAGTAAATCAGTAAGAGGGGCAGCGATACCTGCGTAGTGGCGGACAAAACGGCGGTAATACCCGGTAAGCCCCAAAACTCCTCGCAGTTGCTTCGCGTTGCGGGGTGTAGGCCAAGACTGCATAGCTTCAATTTTCTCCGGGTCGGCGAGAACGCGACCTTCCGACACAATATGGCCGAGGTAAGCTACGGATGACTGCCCGAACACACACTTTGAAGCCTTGAGCACAAACTTGTGAGTGTGCAGACACTCCAACACAGCCCGGAGGTGAATCTCATGAGTTTCCAAGCTTGGGCTGTAAATCAAGATGTCGTCGAAGAACACCACCACAAACTTATGAAGGAAATGGGCGAAAAGTTGATTCATTGTAGCTTGGAAAGTGGCGGGGGCATTACACAGCCCGAACGGCATTACCAGAAACTCGAAGTGTCCATCGGCGGTACGGAAGGCCGTCTTGGCTATATCCCGGTGGTGCACCCGAATTTGATGATATCCGGCGTGCAAATCAAGTTTGCTGAAGATTGTCGCCTTACCCAAATCATCGAGGAGTTCATCGATGGTGGGTATGGGGAAGTTGTCCCGCACTGTGACTGCGTTGAGTGCGCGATAGTCGACACAGAAGCGAAATGTGCCATCCTTTTTACGCACGAGAAGGACCGGTGAAGAGAATGGTGATTGGCTCGGACCGATGGTCCCCTGTGAAAGCATCTCTGCCACAAGCTTCTCCATTTCCTGTTTTTGAAACTGTGGGTAGCGGTAGGGCCTGACATTGACCGGATCCATGTTCTGCTTGAGATGTATACGGTGGTCGACGTTCCGGTGAGGCGGTAAACTGGTCGGCGGGGCGAAGAGGAGCTGAAATTCTAATAGCAAGGGGTGGAGACCCGGTGGTGTAGCCTCTGGAATAGAAAATTGATGTGGGCCAGCGGGCTGAGTTATGGGAGAAATGGGCCGGATGCCTAGGGCCCAAATAAAATCCATTTCATTTTTGTGAACAGTGGCCTGCAGCTGCGCAAATGAAATGGGCTGTAAGTCCAAAGCAGGATCGCCAACCAGTGATGTGGTGACGCCGTCCAGTGTGAATTTCATGGTTTGCGCAACATAATCGTGAGTAACGGGCCCCAACGTTTGCAACCATTGAATGCCGAGGACGACTGCCGGACCAGCGATTTTCAAGAGGTGAAGATCCACCGTTGCAACGTGGCCTTGAAGATCAATCTTGACCGCCGGACAAATGTAATCGCAAACGATGTAATCACCATTTCCCACATAAACTCGGAAAGGAGACACAGCTCGAGTGTCGAGTTTGAGAGATTGAGCAACACCCGACTGCAAGAGGTTATGCGTGCTTCCACTGTCAACCAACACACGGACCTCCTGTCAGTGAATACGACCACGAAGGTGGAGAGACCGAGGGTGTAACACCCTAATCTAATTAAGGAGTTAAATATAAAATTTAAATAAATATTTAATACGGAAGTCTTTTAAAATAATTTAAAACTCATTTTTAAAATAAATATTTTCGAAAATAATTTTAAGAAAAAGAATTCTTTAAATAAAATTGGTCTTTAAAGCACTTTTAAAACGATTTATAAGATATCAAAATTTTCAATAATGTATTCAAATATAAATCTTGATTTTTAAATCATAAATTTAACAACTTTATTTTCAAAGCATGACATGAAGATGTCAGAAAAATAATTAACTAATTAATAAAACTTATACTAAGGAAAAACTCTAAATATAAAATAATATCTTTTTAGCAGCGGAAAATATAACAAAATAAAATCTTTATATAATTAAAATTATGTATGTATCCATGTATATATTTTCGTAAAGATATAAATTCTTAAATAAATATTTGAAATGAATTTAAATATAAATTAAACAAGTCATGACATTAAAATAATATAACAACATTTATTTAAATAAATCACACACAAATCTCAAATAGTATAGAATTTCAGAGTTTACATAACCAAAAGATATAACATGAAATAACATAATATGTTTTAAGAAACATTTATTTTAAATAGATTCGACGCGCCCATCGACTCTCCACGCGCCTCCAATATCAATCACCTGAAACTGTTGAATATGAGATGAGCATACATGGTACACTCAGTGTGGGAACATGCAATAATTTAAATATGAAATAATTCAAAACAAAAATTTAAATGAATTATTTGGTTTCGGGCTGTTACAACCCTACCCACTTAAATAAAATTTCGTCCTCGAAATTTAACTTACTTGGTTCTAACTGGGGATATCGAGCTAGAATTTCTTCTTCACGTTCCCAAGTAGCTTCATCAGGTCCGTGCCTAGTCCATTGAATTTTGACTAAGGGTATTTCTTTACCTCGCAAGACCTTTACTTTTCGATCTAATATAACACTTGGCTCTTCTTCGTATGTAAGGTCCTTGTTGATTTGGAGATTTTCATAATGGACGATGTGACTAGGATCGTGCAGATACTTTCGCAACATGGAGACGTGAAACACATTGTGCACTGCTGACAATTCTGGTGTTAAAGCTAGACGATAGGCAACATCACCTATGCGTTCTAGGATTTCAAACGGTCCAATAAATCGAGGTCTCAATTTTCCTTTCTTCCCGAATCGTAGAACTCCTTTCATTGGTGCTACTTTGATAAATACTTTTTCGCCAACGTCGAAATATAACTCCTTTCTTCTGCGATCTGCATAAGATTTCTGTCGATCCTGCGCCATTTTAATCCTCTCCTTTATCTTTTCAATGACCTCAACCGTCTTCTCAATGATTTCCGGACCTAACACTTTTCGTTCACCAACTTCGTCCCAATATAATGGCGATCTACACTTTCTCCCATATAATGCCTCATACGGAGCCATTCTAAGAGTTGTTTGAAAACTGTTGTTGTATGCAAATTCGATTAATGGTAGATGAGTTTCCCAAGTGCCTCCAATATCCATGATACTAGTCCGCAACATGTCTTCCAAAATTTGTATAGTCCTTTCGGATTGTCCGTCTGATTGAGGATGATATGCTGTTGAAAAGTTAAGTTTAGTTCCCATAGCTGCGTGTAAGCTTTTCCAAAATCTAGATGTAAATCTTGGATCTCGATCAGAGACAATAGATACTGGCACTCCATGTAGTCTAACCACCTCTTGAACATACAGTCTCGCCAATTGGTCCATCGAGTATGTCATTTTTACTGGGATGAAGTGTGCGGACTTAGTGAGTCGATCTACAATTACCCAAACTGCATCGTGTCCATGTGTTGTTCTTGGAAGTCTCACCACGAAGTCCATCGTAATGTGTTCCCATTTCCATTCGGGTATCTCCAATGGATTTAGCAATCCCGACGGTCGTTGATGTTCAGCTTTCACTTGTTGACATGTCATACATCTTCCAACATACTCAGCTATTGACCTCTTCATCCCTCTCCACCAAAATATATTTCGAAGATCTTTGTACATCTTGGTGCTTCCTGGGTGTGCTGTGTAAGTCGTGCTGTGTGCCTCATCCAAAATTTCTCTTAGTAATTCTTTATCCTTAGGGACGCAAATTCTCCCTGCATATGTAAGTGTTCCATCACTTGCCAATGAGAAGCTTGTATTATTGTCTTTTAACCGCTTACTTTTCATTTTCTGGAGGAAGCTGTTGGTCTCCTGCGCTTTTCTAATACGATCACGCAATGTAGGCTTAACAACTAGTGCTGCAAGCGTAGCCTCTGGGGTATTTGGGCTAACCACCTCGAGATTCATCATTTCAAATTCTTTTATCAAGGTTTCTTGTTGAGTTATCATTGAGGCTAGTTGTCCTTCTCCTTTTCTGCTAAGTGCATCGGCCACCACATTAGCCTTTCCAGGGTGATACTGTATGGTACAATCATAATCCTTCACGAGTTCTAGCCACCTTCTTTGCCTCATATTCAACTCCTTTTGCGTGAAGAAATATTTCAAACTCTTATGATCTGTGAAGATCTCACATTTTCCCCCATACAAGTAATGTCTCCAAATCTTTAGCGCGTGCACTACGGCTGCTAGCTCCAAATCATGCGTAGGGTAGTTATGTTCGTGCGTCTTCAACTGCCTTGACGCGTAAGCGATAACCTTTCCTTTCTGCATTAAAACACATCCCAGACCTTGCTTCGAGGCGTCGGTATAGATGATGAAATTTCCTGATTCATCGGGTATGGTTAACACTGGTGCTGTTGTTAACCTTCTTTTCAATTCCTGAAAACTCTGCTCGCATTGATCAGTCCACTTGAACACGACTCCTTTTCTGGTTAATTGTGTCATTGAGCCTGCTATCTTTGAAAATCCCTCGATGAATCTTCTATAATAACCAGCGAGCCCTAAGAAACTTCTCACTTCACTGGCGTTGGTAGGTGCCTTCCAGTTATTTACAGCTTCCACCTTCGCTGGGTCCACCTTAATTCCATTAGCACTCACCACATGACCGAGAAAGACAACTCGATCTAGCCAAAATTCACACTTCTTAAATTTGGCGTAGAGTTTCTCATTTCGTAAGGTTTCCAAAGTGATTCTGAGATGTTCTTCGTGTTGCGCTTTGTCCTTAGAATATATCAGAATGTCATCAATGAATACTATGACAAACTTATCCAAATAAGGGTGGAAAACGCGGTTCATCAAATCCATAAATACCGCAGGGGCGTTTGTTAAACCAAAAGGCATGACTGCGAATTCGTAATGGCCATATCTCGTTTGAAAAGCCGTCTTTGGTATATCACCTTCCTTTATTTTGAGTTGGTGATAACCCGACCTCAAATCGATTTTTGAAAACACTCCTGCTCCTTTCAACTGATCGAATAAATCCTCTATCCTTGGCAGAGGATACTTGTTCTTGATGGTGAGTTGATTGAGTTCTCGATAGTCGATACACATCCGCATCGTTCCGTCTTTCTTCTTGACAAACAAGACTGGTGCTCCCCAGGGTGATACACTTGGTCGAATAAACCCTAGGTCCAAAAGTTCTTGCAATTGTGTCTTCAATTCCTCCAATTCCTTTGGTGCCATTCTATACGGTGTTTTCGAAACAGGCGCTACTCCAGGTAACAAATCGATCGTAAACTCTACTTGCCTATCAGGTGGTATTCCAGGTAGATTTTCGGGGAAAACATCGGGGAATTCGCATACTACTGGAACATTTTCAAGGGTGAGTTCATCATTTTCCTTGCCTACTATGCTCACCAAATAAGCGTTGCAGCCTCCTTTATTCAATATCTTCATCGCCTTCATAGCAGATATCACCATGGGCATTTTCCTTAACTTTGATCCTTGAATAGCAACTTCTTTCTCCCCTGGTATTTTGAACACGACTTCTCTTTCGCGGCACTTAATTGTTGCATGGTTTCGACTTAACCAATCCATCCCCAGAATCACATCGAAATCGTGCATTTCGATAAGGTATAAGTCAACTTCAAGCTTTCTATTCCTAAAATTCAAGGAAATTTTTCTAGCAATCCTATTAGTCTTAATGGATTCTCCAGAGGGAATACTTATGTTCAAGTCTAAGTTCTCTACCTCCCAAATGATCTTATTCTTTTGACAAAACTTAAGGGAAATAAATGAGTGTGAAGCTCCAGAATCAAATAGAACAACAGCAGGTGTTCCTGATATAATTAGCGTACCCGTCATTGTGTTGTCATCCTCAACTTCTTCTTGTTGTTTTAAGGAAAAGAAACGAGCATTTCCTTTTCTTTCTGGCTCTTTGCCACTTCCTTTGTTTAGCCCAACGTTCATTCTCCCTTCTAGCACATTCCGCTTGTTCTTAGGACAAGTACTCGATGTATGTCCCGGTTCATGGCAAAAGAAGCAAACTCCTTTTCCCCACAGACACTCTCCATTGTGGAACTTTCCACACTTCTGACATTGTGGTTTGGTTACTTGTGTGTTTGCACTGGTGTTACCGCCAAATCTCGACCTCTTATCATGGAAGTTTCCTCCACTTTGGTTAGGATTTTCCCATTTCCTCTTCATTGGTTGATTTGTCAATTTTGATGTAGGATGGTTTGTTCCAAGAGCCGTGCCCACTTCTTCTGCTCGCTTAACCAGGTCGCTGAAATCGTCAATCACATGTGCAGCCATAATTCCTTTGATGTCAATTCTTAACCCTTTTCTGAACCTAGCGATCATCTTATCTTCTGTATCAACTAGGTGTGGAGCAAAACGGGCCAACTCATTGAATTTCCTTTCATACTCCTCTATAGTCATATTCCCTTGTTTCAACTCAAAGAACTCGGTCTCCTTCTTTTCTCTGAATGAGAGAGGAAAGTATTTATTCATTACCACCTCCTTGAAAATTTTCCAATTTAGAACATTGCGATCTTCCTCTCCCAACAGACGATAGAAATGTTTCCACCATTGTCGAGCGTCCTCTTTGAGTTGAAAAACAGCGCATGAAACTTTCTGCTCATCACTACAGTTGATGTGAGTGAAGATACGTTCAAGCTCTTCCAACCACTCTTCGGCTGCTAGCGGTCCATCACGTCCATTGAATCGTGGTAGATTATAGTTTCGAAATCGCTCTACAGCTTGATCTATCGTGTTAGAGGTTCGGTTTAGGTCGGTTTGGGTAGCCTGAGTTTGGGCATGCTGTTGGACAAAACCCTGTAAAGCGCTCAAGAATTGACTCATGAAGTCTCCTCCATTTGTTGGATGAGTTCGTCCTGCTTCTGCTTCGTGATTAGTATTTGAACTCTCGGCGTTGTGGGACTGTGCGCGTGTATTCCTCATTGTTCTATATTCAAAGGCACTATCAGTTTCTATTCTACACTCGCTTGAGAGAATGATACTAAAAGAAAATTCTAGGTTATTCGTAATTCGAGGACTATGTTCAAAAAAATAAATTTTTCGTGAATCATACTTTATCATCATGAACTGAAATAATTTCTGAAATAAATTCATTGCTGCAATTAATCTTCAACATAATAACTTGTATACTGAACTTTCTCATAATAACTTGCATAATGAACTTGAACTTTCTGATAATAACTTCAATTATTGCAGCAAATTTCAACATACTTTCAACGTAAACAATTTATACTCATCCCCATAAAAAAATACTTTGAAATACATTTACCTTGAAGTCGGAGCACGTAGAGGTCGAATGGATTTCTCACACATGACTTTTAAAAATTTTAAATAAAATATTTTTGCAGAGTCTACAGGAAAGTAGACCTGCTCTGATACCATGCTGTAACACCCTAATCTAATTAAGGAGTTAAATATAAAATTTAAATAAATATTTAATACGGAAGTCTTTTAAAATAATTTAAAACTCATTTTTAAAATAAATATTTTCGAAAATAATTTTAAGAAAAAGAATTCTTTAAATAAAATTGGTCTTTAAAGAACTTTTAAAACGATTTATAAGATATCAAAATTTTCAATAATGTATTCAAATATAAATCTTGATTTTTAAATCATAAATTTAACAACTTTATTTTCAAAGCATGACATGAAGATGTCAGAAAAATAATTAACTAATTAATAAAACTTATACTAAGGAAAAACTCTAAATATAAAATAATATCTTTTTAGCAGCGGAAAATATAACAAAATAAAATCTTTATATAATTAAAATTATGTATGTATCCATGTATATATTTTCGTAAAGATATAAATTCTTAAATAAATATTTGAAATGAATTTAAATATAAATTAAACAAGTCATGACATTAAAATAATATAACAACATTTATTTAAATAAATCACACACAAATCTCAAATAGTATAGAATTTCAGAGTTTACATAACCAAAAGATATAACATGAAATAACATAATATGTTTTAAGAAACATTTATTTTAAATAGATTCGACGCGCCCATTCGACTCTCCACGCGCCTCCAATATCAATCACCTGAAACTGTTGAATATGAGATGAGCATACATGGTACACTCAGTGTGGGAACATGCAATAATTTAAATATGAAATAATTCAAAACAAAAATTTAAATGAATTATTTGGTTTCGGGCTGTTACAGAGGGCGACCCATCCCCGACAAGGTGTTGAGCGAAGAAATATCGCCACCCACTTCTGGGTCATCAGATTCGTTCCCCATGTGTGCAGCTTCTGGAGACGGAAGCTCAGGAGGATCGTCAGTGTCATCGGTGCCAAATAAGCCATAAAAACGACTCCGACAGCGATGAGAAGTACTCCATTTTTTATCGCAGTTGTGGCATAGGCCTTTCTCGCGCTTCTCGCGGAGCTCCTGCTGCAATAAACGGCGTACCGGCAAGGTGGGGGCTGGAAGCAATGGTGTGGTTGTCGGTGAAGGACTACCAGAAGGTGGAGATAACAACAGAGGAGACGTGGGTTTGCTGAGAACAGAAGATGTGGAAGAAGACGATGGGGGATAATAAGACACTGGGGTCGCTTTCACCGGAGGACGAGATTGCCATCGATTCTCCGCACGAGACTCCTCTAAGCGTGCTTCATACGCACGAGCAAGAGCAAAAGTCTCCATGAGTGTTGTCGGCTTGGAGAAGGCTAACTCCCGGCGAATATCTGCCTTGAGGCCCGTAATAAAGAAGCTGACCAGTAGAGGTTCCGAAATGCCCTGGACCTTGTTCATAAGATCCTCGAACTCAGCTTGAAAAGCAGCGACAGTGGATTATTGTGTGAGCTTAGAAAGGTTGCCTTGAGGGTCATCATAGATGGAGGCCCCAAAACGATGCCGCACGCTATGGAGAAATACTGGCCAGGTGGAGATGAGGCGGTTGGATTTCATCCATTGGAACCAGGCGGCAGCAGGCCCCTCCATGTGGAAGGAGACGATACGGAGGCGTTGCTCCTCCGGTGTGTGGTGGTAATCAAAGAATTCCTCCACACGAAAAATCCAGCCCGTTGGATCGGATCCGTCGAAGCTCGGCACTTCCATCCGCAGGGAACGAAACGAAGGAGGGTCGTTTGGCGGAGGCGGTGGAGGGGGTCGGTCACGGGGACCGTCATTCCATTGGAGGGTGGAAAAACGAGTGTCCACCGCAGCCATGAAATTGGTGAGAGTAGTATTGGTAGCTAGGAGTTGACTGTCGAAGTGAGATTGTAAAGTGGCGATTTGGGTGTGGATTGATTTGATAGCAGATAAAACGTCTTTATCAGCCATGGAAGAGAGTAAATGAAAGCACCAAATTGATAAGAATAAGCTAGATAGACTACTTAGAGTGAGCCAAACTCCAACTAAAAGAGGAAAGGGAGAGATAGGGAACAGATATCTTCATTCATTAATTCATTCTTGGTACAATATCTGCTATTTATTCTCTACAAGCCAAAAGCATCTTCCTGCTGCTACTGCAAAATCCTAACAGAAAGGTGGGGACCTAGGGTTTTAAGAACCAGGTGCTCAACGTCTACTTCATGACAAAATCCTCAAAGTGGGCTAGCAACTTTCTCATGCGTGTGGGCTTCGGGTCTCTCTTCAGCTGGGCTTCCTCTTCCTCACTTGTGGTATTGGGCTCTTCTAAGTTTAGCCCAACTGATGTATCAGGCGGCGACGACGGTTGGGCGGCACCAGATCTAGAAAAGGGGAGGCGGCGGCTGGGCTGTGCTGCTGTCAACGCGGAGGCGGCGATGGTGGCAGCTGCCGTCAACCCGAAGAGGGAGAGATGAGAGGAGTGGTAGGCACTGACAAGGCAGCGGGAGTCACCGGAGACGGGAGATGGCCGCGGCAAGGCGCGGCGAGGAGAAGGGCAGAGGGGGACGAGAGATGAGGAAAGAGAGAGAGAGGTCGAAGGGCAGGAGAGAGGAGGCGGAGCCGCCAGCCTCCAGGGACGGCGCTGCCGTCCGGTGGCGGCGGCAGGAGGGCGGAGAGAGAGCAAGAGGGAGTGAGCAGCGTGAGTGGATGAGGGTGCGTGAGTTTTGTGAGCAATTAGGGTGTGTGAGTTTAAATTAGGGGAGTTGGAAGAGTGGGCTTGGGCCAAAGGGGGAGTTTAATTTCATGGGCTGAGATTATTTAAGTAGTTGGGTTTATTTTAATTATCTTATGGGCTGCATATTTCATTTTAAATAAGTTGGACTTACTTTATAAATATCAACCCACATTTTCGAAAATATATTTTACTACTTAAATTCATTAGATCAATTATTTTTACATGATTCTATAATTTAAATTATTTTCTAAAGTTCAATTAGGCCCTTATATTTTATTATTTGAATTTATCTGACTAGGTGCGGCGCGACTAGGATATGAATTTTAATTGAATTACTCAAGTTAGCTTTCAAGTTCAAAGTTTCAGGTGTGGGATTTATTTCAGTACATGCTGTGGTTAATTCTTGTCCATTTTAATATTATGTGTTTACCGTATGTGAGTTGCATTAAATTATATACTGAGACCCTTATTTTTCAATTGATAAGACATATATACTGATGAACAAGGCAGTATATACTAATGAATAACGAAATTTAAAAAATTGGTAATGAATAAGACATATATAATGATGAACAAGGCAGTATATACTAATGAACAATGCAGTATAAACTGATGAATAACGAAATTTAAAATATTTTGCTCCCTCTAGGATTCGAACCCTGAGAAAAAAATTCGCCCTCTAGATACAATGAGACCCCCTATTTTTAGTGAGATCTTAGACACGATCTCGTGCGTTTATTTTCTCAATCCTATGGCTGATATTGTACCTAGAGGACGAATTTTTTTCTCAGGGTTCGAATCCCGGAAAGAGCGAAATATTTTAAAATTCGTTATTCATCAGTATATACTGTATTGTTCATCAGTATATACTGCCTTGTTCATCAATACATATGACTTATTCATTGAAAAATAAGGGTCTCAATGTCTCACGAAAATAACGGTCTAATTGGAGCGCACACCTATATATATATATATATATATATGGGTGGGCTACCGTGAGAGCACATCTTAAAATAAGAAATAAGAGCAATTTTTAATGTATGAATTTTACGTAGAACATGTATGAATTCGCTGTATAAAGGTATGAATTGTGAAAAATTATTTTTTGCAACCTTTGGGATTCGAACTCAGGACCATAAATCCATCCAACATGATTACGAATCAACCGTAGATCTTGATGATCTAAGGGCTGAAAATGATTCTTATTTTATATCTTAAGAAATGCTCTTATTTTAGCCATTCCCTATATATATATATATATATAGGAATGGGATCATATAGATCCCAATGCTTATAATAGATCCCTAGATCCAAATCTTGACCACACATTTATAACATGTGGTGCATCAAGATGGTGACACGTGGCAAGGATTCTAAGGCAAAATCTGGAGGGGTAAAATTGGAATGTAATTTTCGGATTTAATAATTAAAAAAAAATATTTTTTTTTAGATTTTCTCAAAATAGATATATTTTAGATGCATATAGTTTCACACAAAGATGCATAAGTTTCACATGAAATGCATAACTTCGAACAGAAAAATGCATTTAATTTTTCCAGTTTTGGTATTTTTACCACCCCACCCCATACCACCCCCCAATCCAGCCCACACCACCCCCCAACCCTCCCCATTACCACCCCCCAAAAATAGGCATGTTTCACATGCATATAAAATCAAACAAAAATGCATTAAGTTTTCACATAAAAATGCATTAAATTATACAAAAAATGCATTTCATTTTAATAAATCTGGTAGTTTCGCCACCCCACCCCTGCCCCCCCCCACCCCACCCACCCCCCACCCCCACCCCCAATTTTTTTTTTCAAAAACTGATTTTCTGATTGCTGCCCCCCCACCCCCACCCCAAAAATTTTTATTTTTTTATTTTTTAAAAAACTGATTTTCAAAAAAAAAAATTGGGGGGTGGGTGGGTGGGGGTCAGTGGTCAGAAAATCAGTTTTTGAGAAAAAAAAAAAAATTGTGGGGGGGGGGGGTAGGGGTGGGTCAGTGGTCAGAAAATCAGTTTTTAAAAAAATAAAATAAAAAAAATTTGGGGGGGGGTGGGGGTGGGGGGTAGGGGGTGGGTGGGGTGGGGTTCTGGGGTGGGGTGGGGTTCAGGGGTGTGGGGGGTGGGGTTGGGGTGGGGTGAAATCTTATGCATTTTTATATGAAACTTTATGCATTCTCGTATGAAACTTTATGCATCTAAAATATACCTATTTTGAGAAAATCTATTTTTTTTTTTCGAAAATTATATTCCAATTTTACCCCTCTCCAAATTTTGCCTTGAAATGCCTTGCCACGTGTCACCATCTTGATGCGCCACATGTCATAAATGTGTGGTCTAGATTTTGATCTACGGATCTATTATAAGTATAGGGATCCACCGGAACCCAACCCTATATATATATATATAGGGAACTCCGTTCTTTTTTTATTTGTGGTTCTTTCTTGAACTTCTCCCTGGTTCAAGAAAGAACCACAAATAAAAGAAGAACGGAGAACCATTTTCAGCCATTCGATCATCAAGATCTACGGTGGATGCATCAACTTGTTGGATGAATGCAGATCCTGGGTTCGAATCCTGAAGGGAGCATTTTTTTATTTTATTTTTTTGAGTGCATTAATTTTAACAGCGGATGCATTAATTTTTACAGTGGATGCATTAGATTTGATGGTTCTCCCGTTCTCACAAATAATGTAGTTCTCTCTAGAACCACACCCTATATATATAGAGAACCATCAAATCTAATGCATCCACTGTAAAAATTAATGCATCCGCTGTTAAAATTAATGCACTCAAAAAAATAAAAAAAAAAATGCTCCCTTCAGGATTCGAACCCAGGATCTGCATTCATCCAACAAGTTGATGCATCCACCGTAGATCTTGATGATCGAATGGCTGAAAATGGTTCTCCGTTCTTCTTTTATTTGTGGTTCTTTCTTGAACCTCTCCCTATATATATATATATATATATATATATATATATATATATATAGATTGCAGAAAGAAGCCGCGACTCTAACTTGTTCAAGAATAGTAGTGTTTAATATCTTGACCTTTCGACTTAAGATTAGTTAGTTACTAGTACGACCATTCGTGCGATGCACGATGAACATTAAAATTAAACGACAGATTTAAATAAATAAATACAAATATTAAATAAAATTAAAATATAAAAATACATTATAAAAATAAAATAAACCAAAACAATGTGCGTTAGTTACTTAATAAATTCTTGAATTTGAAAATATAAATTTTTAACTTAGTATAAAGTGTGATGATAATTAAAGTTATTAAATAAATGTAAAATAAAATGATAATAAAAATTAACATTACGTATTATTATCATATAGTATTACACGTCATAATAAATAGATAAATATTTTCATACACAAACATAAATACAAAGTTGTAAAATTTTAATAAAGAGAGAAAATTAATTTTTAATTTTTTTTCACAACTTATTCGTTTTAAATTCATCTTTCTTGATTTTCATACTATATTAAATTTAAAATGCATATTACATATTCTTTTTGAATCAACTGTGACAATGTTTAGAAAAGAATTAAAATATTTATAAAAAGAATAGTGAAATAATCGGTGGGAGAAGAGAGATAAAAAAAGATAGGGAAGAAATGGAAGAAAAAAACTGCTTTTTATATAGATATAGATATTTGTTGATGAGGCAGGAGACGTGAAACATATTAGGAGTTTAAATAAATCACAAAATTGTACAAATTGAGTCAGAGTTCGTAATTTAAATGACAATTATCCCCCGAAAAATACATTATAAGGATATGAATCTATTACAATATATGAATTGCAAAATTTGAGAAAACCAATTAATAGATTTAAAACCACGTCCATAAAACGATATATTTTTAGCTATTTTTTTCAAGAAAAAAAAAGTGATATTCCATAAAACGAAATGTTTTTAGCCAATACAGAATTTAGAAAATTTGAGATGAACATATGTTCTTCATTATACGGCCGACACGATTACACAATTGACATTTATTTTAATATGAAGTACACTTTGTTTTAATAGTTATGCTTTGTTATGGCTTAGAATGCGTAAAATTCGAAATTAAATTGTATATTTTTTATTATACGTAGACACGATTAATTCGACTGCATTATACCCTATGAATTTGCAGTCGAACATTTTTAGTTTGAAATTCCTAAACGCCATATGTCACAAAAAGAAACATAAAATAAAATAAAAAATGTTTCTTTGAGGAAAACTTAAAATTTAAATGGCTGTAATTAGGCAACGTTTGCATATTCAAACCATAAAAATACCAAGTGGGTCACACCAGTTTTGAGCAATCTTCAATCCAATCACCACATAGCACGTATCCTACACAATATCCACAAATACTTAAAACAAAAATAAATAGAATATCTGTTTTCGCCACGTCATTAAGTCACTCGTATCGTTCTCTGCTGCGGCGTCAGCCACGTCACCCCAAACATTCTCTCAGTCAACGTGGATAACTAACCGGCCGTCGATGTTTTGGCTCTCCGTTCGCAGCCGTAGATATTAATATCGGAAAAGTTTGTGGACGCCAAAATTCGTTGGACTATTTATAGATTTTAAATATTTCCGGTGAATCCAAACTCATGCTTCTCTGCAATTAGATTCTCTACATCTTCCCACCATTTTCGCCATACTATTGTGTCAGCCTGAAAACTCAGCTCCATCGAAGTTTTCATTACTTATTTTATTTGAGGTACTGATGCGCATTAATCTTTTGTTAGCTTTCCATATGATTCGAGTTTTTTTTTTATGTGTGTTAGTATGGACTTAACATTCAATTAGATTTGTTTTTGTTTTGTGCGATCATTTTAATTCAATGATTTGATATGGTGCTTGATGGTTTATTCGAGATTTTAGTTTGTATTCTTGTATTTGATTTAGCTAATATGCTATTCCTGTTATCAGCTGTTAAGAGAGGGAAAATCATTATATACAGTTCATGAATCGTGATATCCGATAGAGAATTGGATAAGTGGTGATGCATGATTGGATCTATTAACATTTGTTTGTGTATTAAAAGAGTATATTCGTTGAAATTTGGGATTGATGTATTGTTGTTTTGGGTATTGACAGAATTTGAGTTTTGAGGGAATTCCTATTTCGTTTGGATCACACAGCTTTGGCATGGGAGTCACCACTGTTTCTAGTTCTGCGGGACGAACTCCATTGGGATTGAGAGCAAGAAATTTGAATCGTCCATCCTCATTGAAAAGGCCAGTAGTGTTGGCTTTCAAATCCAATGAAACTAAAACTACATCTTTGGTTGCTAAACGAGAATCTTTAGCTTTACCTTTGGAGACGAATAAAGAGAATATAAAGACGTCAAGGAAGATGAAGAAGCGGCCTGAACGAGTAAAAGCAGTCACTGTTGATCAAGTCTCTCCAAGTATATTGGAGTTAGATTGCGGTGAAGCAGCTGCTAAACTTGAAAAGTTATACAAATGGAGTCCTGGTACAGATGTCTCTGATGAGGAGGTCAAAACAGGAAGGGGGAAGAGAAGGCAGCCTCTTAGGAAAAAGAGTGCGGAAACAGAGGAGGCACAGAAAGAAAGGGAGGTGAGTTTGGTGAGGAGTCAGAGAAAGGCTAAAAGATTGAATCTCGAGAAGAGAATTGCTATGAGAATGAACAAGGAAGGTGAATTTGTTGCATTGGCCCAAAATAAGAAACACAGAAAGAATGATGAAGATGAGAAGGTTGATAGGCTTGTTAGAGAGTATACTTCTTCAACGGATTTGGTCAGCTTAGATTGGAAGAAAATGAAGATTCCACCTGTTCTTACTTCATCTGAGCATGCCTGGCTTTTTAAACTGATGCAACCTATGAAGGTGAGACCATTAGCCTTCAATAGATAGAGTGATAATTATATAGAGTATATGAAAAAAAAACAAATGAAGGAAAACCTGATTAGTGTTGATTGTTATGGTTTTTGCTTTCTAATTTTGAATTACTGTCTTTCAGGAAATCCTCAAAGTTAAGGAAACCTTAAAAAGTGATTTAGGAAGAGAGCTAACTGATGATGAGTTAGCAGAGGCAATAAATATGGATACCTTTCAGCTGCGGAAACAGTTGGAAGTTGGTCGAGCTGCCAGAAATAAGTTGATTAAGGTAATTTACTTTCTCTGTTCAGTTATTTTAACTGCAATTATACTAACTCCCACTTGAAATAGTATTCAATTTGGAGTTACATATTGAGGTTGCAGTCTCTATTAGTTTGTAGTAGGATTTTGCAACCAAACCCTGAACCTCCGAATTCTTGGAGAGGTGAATGTTAGAGTGGATTCAGTAAGTTGCAACTCCGATCAACCTAAATATCAAGACAAATTGGCAGGAATTATGGTGTTAGGCTTTAATTGTTTGGAAATTTGTGAGAGTTCATCATTGGTCGTCTCTTGGCCTAGGCCCTAGGTGTGCGTAGATTCTCAATTAATTCTGAGTATGCATCAGGTAGTTTTGACAAAATTACTCTCTAATGCTCTCTAGGGCCAGTAAATCAAACTCAAACCATAAAAACCTAACTGAAGCCACTGGCTACATTGGTTGCAGCACAACCTGCGGCTTGTTCTATTTGTCATGAATAAGTATTTTCAAGACTTTGCTAATGGCCCAAGATTCCAAGATCTCTGTCAAGCTGGGGTGAAGGGTCTTATGACTGCTATAGATCGCTTTGAACCAAGAAGGAAGTTCCGACTCTCAACATATGGCCTCTTCTGGATCAGGCATGCCATTGTTCGTTCAATGACATTGTCAAGCTTCACAAAGGTCTCCTTTGGCCTTGAATCGGTAAGTCTTTCTACACGTACTACTTTGCTGATGGACTAAATTACTGGTCCATGGCTACGCTTTAGGAAATGCTTATGTAGAACATATATCATAAACTGAAGTGTTTTCTGCTGTAGGTCAGAGTAGAAATCCAGAGGGCCAAGCAGGAGCAGCTTGTTGAGCTTCAGAGGACACCAACCGTTGAAGAGATTACAAAACGGGTTGGAATCTCCCCTGAAAGATACCATGAAGTGATGAGGGCATCGAAGCCTATTGGTTCTCTCCATGCACGTCATGATGTAACCAATGAGGAGTTCATCAACGCCATAACTGATGTTGATGGTGTTGAAGGAGATAGTAGGAGACAACCGGCACTTCTCAGACTTGCTCTTGATGATGTGGTAATTTTCTAGCCTTAATTCTGCAACGAACTTAGAAAATATCAATAATGTTAGTTCCACCTTCTGATTCTCGCATCTGTCACTTTATGTCAAAGAAAGTTATTTTTTTTATTTTTTTATTTTTTATTTTTAGAATAAGATGCATAGAACATATTGCCCTTCTTAACAAGGATGCTGATTCTTTGATTGTCCTTAAATTCTTGTTCATAATTTGCATCCTCACATAAATTATTCGGTCCAACTTGCTCACTGAATGCGTACAGCACCTGTGTTGGCTTTCAAGTTTTAAGAGATAAAGAGTGTAAAATATCTCTCAACTTGAAATCATAAATACCATTAACATGATTATCGTTGGCTCAAATTGTTGGACACGATATATAAAAGAATTTATACAGGTCATAATTTTTGGTTTTGGCTTTTATATTCAGTAGAAACACCACATATAATTAAATCCTCATCATCAATTTGCATGCATCATTTACCGCAGTTTTAGACTTGAGTTGATCAAGAAATGACTAAAGACTCATTCTGGTTTTGGACAGCTTGATTCTCTAAAGCCTAAGGAGAGCTTGGTGATGAGGCAGAGATACGGGCTCGACGGGAAAGGGGATAGAACACTTGGAGAAATTGCTGGGAATTTGAACATTTCAAGAGAAATGGTTCGGAAGCATGAAATGAAGGCTCTCATGAAGCTCAAACATCCAACTCGAGTGGATTACCTTCGCCGCTACATTTACAAATGAAGCAGCAACACCATGCAACTTGCCTGTGCCTTGTATGATTAATGTGTGATTGCTCTCACTCTATATACAAAATCATATGTATTATACAAATTAGTTATGGCGAGCCCTGGTCTGCTGATATATCTACGTTTTGCAGTGCAGTGGTAATTTTCTCTAAGCTTTATATACCTAGTGATAGCATCACTTTGTAATTATTGCCACTTTTACGATGTACTTTTCTTCAATACCTTGTCACTTCAAATTTTAGAGGGGTCGTATTTTGACACGTAAAACATTTTATAGGATTCACTTGTTCTCTAAAGGGGTTTCCTTTTTCCCTACCACTTCTTTTGAAGCCAGTGCACAGTAGCTTCAAAATCATTTTCGTTTGTTCACAAAATATTTTCCTAATCTTTTTTTGGACATATATTCTCACTAATTATCACCCTTAAAATTTTCTTATATTTACACATGTTGTCGTTAATGAATCCATGTAAATTCATAAGTTATCACTACTTTTTTAAATTTATGAGGCCCTTTCTGCAGTCACCAAATACTACATAATTAATTTTTCTTAAAATTCATGTTCACTTGACCAAAGAAAAGATATTTTGTGGATAGAGTATTATCTAACTTTGTTTTAGGAAAAAAAAAAGCAATAACATAAGGGAATTCATTACACATTAAAAAATAAATGAGCAAAAACAATAAAAAATCTTGAAGTAATAAACTGCATATATCACAATATTTTTCCGGGGAGATATCGCAAAGTTCAGATGACAGTTTATACTTCTTGAAAAAAAAGGTTAGACCTCACCATTTTCATTTGCGTTAATCTCTTTAATCAAGTATTTAATTTACATAATTGGATCTTTGATTGATGATTTGGCCCTTATCTAATCATCCAATTGAGTGGTTATTTATCACCTCAAAGTTGAATATATTATTTAATCACTCCTCCAATCCTATCAACTTATCAATCATATCTATCACATCTGCCAAACCAAACAATGTATATTCCAATATTAGTTACCTTTAGTTCTACCTGCTTTATGTATGTCTATAAAATAACCAATTAATTACCTTGTCTTTTTCGTAAAAAGGAAAACAAATAAATTACCTTCGCGTTTGTTTGGGGAGTTAAAGTTCTAATGTCCTAGTGTACATTGGATTGATTTTTTGAGGGATCTCTTCAAATTAGGAAGAAGAACAGAAACAAAAACCCAAAAAAAAACAAAGGAACGACATTATTTCATATCAATACTTTACTTAGTCGAAAATAAATTACGAGATAGATAATGAAAAATACATGACTTATGATATGTAGATCAGTTGTCAGCTTTTATGTTAAATTCCTTATAATGTCCGTCTCAAAAAAGTCACGCTCCGATTCAATGTACAATGTATATTCGCCGTAATTAAAGTCTAGTTAAAAAATATATGAATCAATAAAATCTAAATTAAGAATTGATAGATCATAATTAAAAACTTGAAATAGATGTACTTTCACAAATCTGATGTGGATGACTTTGTGAACCCACAGAAATCGTATCCTTGCTATCGGTTTGGCCACAAAGTAAGCCAAATCGCGAAGCGGTGTATCACAACAAATTTGGAAGTATTTAAGGTTCAAGACAATTGGCAGACTCCACTAAGCATCAGTGGCAAATTTATTATTAAGAAAAAAATAATGCGCAGCCAAACACCAAATAGAAAGAGCAATTTTTATTATTTTATAATATCCACGATAATGTTGAGTGATTTGTTCCTCAGATTAGGTAATAAACTCGAATGGATATCACAGTTGGATAACCAATGTTTATTAAATATTAGTGATTATATAAAGTTAGCAACGAAAGACGTAATATAGCGCAATAATTCAGATGTGGTTGAGAATTGGTCGCAGAGTCCACTAACCTAAGTTGAACGTATCTAAGTTTTTACACAAAATCTTGACTACACCTAATAATATTATTTATATGAGTTAGATCAAGATATGAGTTCAAATCAGGGTACGAGTCCAAGTTTAAGTGAAAGTATAACTCAATTATACGGTACACCCGCGTGTACCCAAGACTACCTCAAGTTTTTAATATGTATGCTTCTCAAAAAAATGTACACATTAATGGTCCTCCAACGTCATTTGATATTATCATTTCGCATGTCCTTCCTTTTTCTGAAAATGCAATAAATAGAAAGAAAACAATTCTGTTATGTAAAAACAATTTTAAAAAATTCTTTAAACGAGTTGTTAAAAAAGAAAAGAAAGGAAATCTGTTATGTACTTGTGCTTAAGGACATTCTTTACCATACCGATTTAGAAATCTGTTATGTACTTTATGAGCTTAAGTAATTTATGACTATTTTCTTGAATGGTGTCTCCATCCTATCTTACCACACAAATTGAAAATGTTAATTACTCACCTAGTTCATGTAGAGATTTAGGGAAATCTTAATATGAAGTAACATATTGGTATATGGATCATATATATTGAGAAAGACAAATATTTAAAGAAGTGAGAAACAACTCGTGTTCAGATTTTGATGAACATATCAATAATTATGATGAACATGTTAGTAATTTTTTATGAACGGACGTATTTGTTGAAAAGATGTATTTATTTAAAATTTTGCACTCCAGGATTCGATCATCAAACGTTCAATAAAATTGTTGCTATGTTCATCAAAAACTAATATGTTCAACGTTTTTAACTTTTAAAAAAAAAAAATAATTTCTCCATATAACCTAACCCTATATATATATATAGAGAGAGAGATAGAGAGAACTACATTATTTGTGAGAATGGGAGAACCATCAAATCTAATGCATTCACTGTAAAAATTAATGCATTCGCTGTTAAAATTAATGCACTAAAAAAATTAAAAAAAAATGCTCCCTTTAGGATTCGAACCCAGGTTCTATATTCATCCAACAAGATGATGCATCCACCGTACATCTTGATGATCGAATGGCTGAAAATGGTTCTCCGTTCTTTTTTTATTTATGGTTCTTTCTTGAACCTCTCCATATATATATATATATATATATATATATATATATATATACCCACGTATGATACAGGTAGAAATAATGAGTAACACAATTCGTGAAATACTACTCCAATATAACAATTAAAATACTTGATCCTATTACTCACCACTTTTCACTATTCATTCACCGAGAGAGAGAGAAACATGCATTAGCAACAATGAGCTCAAATTAATCTCAATAAAATTCCGAGTGAAGTGATTATTTCACAACCAAAACACTTTTAACATTTGTTAGAGAAAAAATTGGTCTATTTTGGACACAATCGATAGATCTCCTCTGATTGAAGTCTTCTCAAGAAAGAATAAGTGGAAAATAAGAAGAAATTTGACTGCTGATTTGATCTCCTTTTGGCCAATAGCCTGTCTAATAGTTCAAATCGAGTGTAAAGTTAGTAAATCTAGTTGAATCGAACAAACATAGACGATAAGCATATTCTAGAGAATCACAGATAGAGTATAATACCTCATATTGAACACAAACATAACAATAATACTGAAATATAGACAACGTGCTCATTGCTACATCCCATGAGCATCAGCATATAGCCAACATTCTTTAGCAAATAGTCAGAAAATAACGTTTTCAACAACTTCACCTCACAACCATGCATCATGACTGTCAAATTTGAGAATATATGTCCGATAGTCTTTGAACCATTGATTGGTGAAATTTGTAATTAGAACCAAATTCTTGTGTGTCCCATGTGTGTTGAATATCGATCAACGTTATGATACCCTCTTCACATGCAAGCATCATCAAAAACAAGTTTATTGGGATAATAAGGTGGAAATAATAACATTCATTTAATGTATAGAATAAAGCATTAAGTTCCCACTGTGGCAAAGTGTATAGAATTTTTAGTGGATAGCAGAAACAATGGAAGACAACAAAAAGGAAATGTGAGCTCACCATCATAAAAGTGGCCTTTTTCATCAGGAGCTGCCTTTTCCAAATGCTGAGAAACAGATTTACATCTGCATGCATAAGAGATTTGACTCCCAGCCATTTCTCCAAGTACATATTCTTCCTATTAATTTGTTTTTTTCTTTTTCTTTTTTAGATGCCCTGAATTTGCAAATTTAAAAGACCTCAGAAGAACCACTTAATCTTTGAAGTCAGATTGGCAAAACTAACTACTGTGTTAGATTCTAGGTTGCCTTTTCTTTTCAACTATTTGAATGAGTTATCTGCATGAATTTTATGTTTTAAGATTAAAGTTTGTAGTTCATTGCAATATGGCATTTTCTTTATTATTTGTTTCAGTTTTGATTATTTGATCAGTACGATGTAAAAAATCTTGACATAAATTATTGAAAATTATGAAAGTAATGTTACAGAAAGGCAGTTCTATAACTCCTGATCAGTGATCACTCAAACAACACAAACTTACAAGAGTCATGAAGCAGTCGTCTTGAAGATGAAGCCATGTTGATTGCTAAACATGTCTAACATTAAATAGCATTAAATAATTAGAGATTCTTTATCAATGTAAGTAGTCCAGTACAATATACCATATATTTTTAAGCCAGAACCCTTCTTCTGCGTTACTTTCTTCTTTCACATATTTGCCTAAGGGTTTACAAGATACTCCAAACTAACATTATAGTTTCACATAGAAGGTTAGAATCAATGTGTTGACCTTAAAGAGTTGCGAGACAGTTAAACATGCAAGGTTGATGATTAACAGAAAAACTACCAATTTGTATGAAAAAAAGTACTCTCGACACACCAAATGCTCAACACAACTGTTGCTATTGGTAATGAACATAAAGCAGATGAGATGAACTTGTAACCTTTTCTTTTTTGGTTTGTATATTCACCATTAAGGGAAAGATCTGGAAACTAGAATTGAAAAGATTACCTCAATTGTTATAAGTGGACAGTGGAAGTCTTGTAACATCTTCCACTTGCAGGAGAGAACCAGACTGGGAACTTATTCTTTTATATATCTTTCTGGTTTAGTCTATTTCCTGCCTCGTTATTATTAAGAGATACTAAAATTATTCTAAAATATTTATATTAAACAAAATCAAGAAACAAAAATAATTCTTTAATGATACAAGCACACAGATTTATTTATTTTTCCATCACTTTGATATTGATTATTTCAGTCCACAAGTTCACTGGAATACAGACAACTCTGCTCTTATTCCTACAAGGCTACAATTGTCTGCGGGTTATTCTTCTTTCATCCTTTCTTTGCACTATATATACCTCTTCGGATTATAAAAAGCTACAGAACAACAATAATCAGCAGTAGCACTTCGTAGGTTGGTTATTCAGCATCAAACAATATGGAAGAGAAATTTCGTATAGCAGTAGGCATTTTGGGTAAACTTTTTCTGCCTCCAACTCTTCAACCTTCTCATTACATATGTAAAACTTTCTGTAGCATTGAGTTTTAAACGTCTTTTGATTTTTCTTGCAGGGAATGCAGCCTCTATGCTACTTTATGCTGCACCAATGTAACTACAAACTCTCTATTCCATTTCACAACTTACGATAATCCAAAATATTAATCAAACTCAAACTTTTAGAAGTTACTATAGAACAATTAAGTTTTCATGCATAAACGGAATATATGCAACAATGTTATGTCTGATCTTGATCTACGTCTAAAATTTTCAGATTCACTTTCTCTAAGGTGATAAGGAAAAAAAGCACTGGAGAGTATTCGTGCGTTCCATATATCATGGCCCTGTTGAACTGTTTCCTCTACACTTGGTATGGCTTGCCAGTTGTAAGTTACAAGTGGGAGAACTTTCCTGTGGTCACCATCAATGGACTAGGAATTCTTCTGGAGATATCTTTCATACTGATATATTTCTACTATGCTTCAACCGATGGAAAGGCAAGTTATCTTACACAAATAATAAAGCATTTCACATCCTGTAATATCAATATTTTTTTTGTTTTTGGCTTCTTCACCATCTACACTTCATATGCAGCAAAATGTGAATCTTAGCTTGCATGCTTGTTTGCAAAATGAGTTCCGCTTTTTCATGAATTAACTGACAAGTTACAAATCATGCCACTAGCAAATAGAAGATGTATTTAGAAAGAATAAATGTATGGTCTGGTTAACTGTTAACATGAACTAAATTCAATTAAGTGCAACATTTCATGCATGACAGGTAGTGGAAAGACGAGCATTATTAATATATAGCTTTAATGAAATTGCAGAAAAAGGTGGCCATGATGACTCTACCTGTTCTCCTGCTGTCCTGTTCAGTTGTACTACTATCAGCATTTGTATTCCATGATCACCATCATCGCAAGGCGTTTGTTGGAAGTATAGGACTGGTAGCATCTGTGGCAATGTATGGTTCTCCACTGGTGGCTGTGGTGAGTACTTTTGTCAATTATACTATGCCCAGTAAACAGAAAATGGGGAAATTTGATATTCTTCTTGGAAGGGTCAGATAAAATTACTCATTTGCTTCTCAAATTTTATTTCTGATATAGTTATTCTAATTATGTCAGAAAAAAGTGATACAGACGAAGAGCGTGGAATTTATGCCGTTCTACCTGTCACTTTTCTCATTTCTTGCAAGTTCGCTATGGATGGCATATGGACTGTTAAGCCATGATCTTTTTCTTGCGGTTAGTGTGACTATAAGGTCTATTTGTAAGGAAAACAACTAATATAAATAACAAAAACATTTTCTGACTGCATTTCCTGTGATTTTATTTTACAGTCTCCAAATCTGGTTGGTAGCCCACTAGGCATCCTGCAGCTCTTCCTCTACTGCATATACAGGAAAAGGGGAAGTGCAAAACAACCTCAGAAATGGGATCTGGAAACTCATTCCGAGAAATCAGAGCTACATCTACAGGTGAAAGAGGCAGACACAGATAAACCAAATCAGTATCTAAAGGTGAATGACGAAAAAGATGACGAGAAAGCAAATCAACAGTTGCAGCTGGTGGTTACTGATGCAACGAATGGGAAAAGCTGAAGAACTTTCCAAGTGAGTTTTATCACCAAATGAACAGAGGAATCCTATTTCTCCTATAAGAAAATCATAAATGTGTCTCACCCAATTCAAAAATAGTAGTAAATGATTTCAACTCAAGCAAGCATTCAGTTAGAATAATGTTATTTTCTGGAGATATTTTCAGCTAATTTCCGACTCTCTGATTCCCTTTTTATACAGAGCAACTAGTTGATGTTCATGTACGTGAGAATAAATGCCACAAAGCAGAGAAAGAGGTAGATGCAGAATCATTTTGCCTCACCTGACAAAAATGAAGGAGGAAAAAGTTGCGGCGTGCTAGAAGAGAAACTACTATAACTATAAATGAAAGTTTACTAAAGAGTGTACCCTACGGTTTATAAGATGAAAAAAACAGTTGTTCATCATTCTGTATAAAACTTGCTTCATTTTCAACTTCTCGAGCATCTCCACGCAGCAAGCTCCATCATTACCTGAAAGAAGAAGAAGAACCAAGTCATAGTAAACTAACTGACTTCATAGTCACCATAAATCTGAGATGCTCTTCAGAATATGATATGCAATCTGGACCATTTTTGGATAAACGGTACCAGTTTATAGCTCCTACGTTCCCGTAACCCAAATATAACTGAATTCATCTAAAAAACGTTATCCCTTCACAAAAGCACCTATGAAATCCTAATGCAGCACCACTCAATGTCACCACCACAACGGCTTACTTAAACATGAAAGAATCATTGATCAGTTGAAAGCATCACTATCAACAATTCCATAATCCAAGCGAATATCTCAGGTTCAAATAACCATATCCATATCATATTCATAGCCCTCTCCATAACACGGCGGCTAAGTGTATTGGCCTTCGCATTTCTCTCATAGCAGTAGAAACTGGCCAATCAGATAAAACATTCAGAAACCAATCATGTTCTGCTTCTGCATATAAAATTCGTTGGGGCATTTTGTCGAACAGGTAGAATAGAATGCGATACCTCCTTTTACACGCGCGCCGTCGGAATCTATTGAAATTGAAGGACTTACGAAGACCTCTTCGCGCGTAGCCGGAAATGATAATGACGGCGCCGGCTGCAACTCCATTTTTTGCTTAACTTGAGCTTACTTGATAATTAATCAAACTCTTTTCCTATCTTCTATAAATATTTTATTTTATACTAATGTAAACCATACATGAAAAAGGAAAAATGCAATGCGCGACAATAATGCTTATTGATCCGGTATAAATAACTTTATAATTTAGTTTATGATGATTATTTATTGATTAAAAATTACTTTATACTACAAAGATTACGCCATTCCCCAATTAGGTATCGTGAAAGCGACACGTGGCGCAGTGGCAAGTGAACATATTCATGCATAGAGCCACGTAAAGTTATAAACGCCACACTCACTCACTAATTCTTCCACAAAATCAAATCAAATCAAATCCCTTTCTCTCGAAATCGAAAATGGTGAAGTTGGCGTCGGCCCGAGAAACCCGCACGTACGGGTCGAGAGTGTCCCGGAACCGGGCGGAGTACATGAATGCGGGCCTCTACGTCTTCGCCACGATCCTCCTCGTGGGAGGCTTCGTCGCCCAGTTCTCCGGCGAGCCCCGATCCGGCCTCGTGCTACTCCTCTTGGGATTTTTCGCGGTTATAATTGTGAACGTGCACGATCTCTTTGCTCATCTCGCCGCCATCGATTACCGGCTGCCCTTGATGGAGTACGATCTGCAGCTCGCCCTCGTCGAGTTCGCCGTGCCCCTCGTTTACACCATTGGCACCATTCTTCTATTCGTCGCCACACTTTTTCTTTTCGTGCAGGTATATTCATTAATTACTAATTTTATCATTATTCTTTTCGTGATGATTAGTTTTTATTAGTACTAATTAAATTGTGATCTTATCGACATTTTTCTGCCCCCATTTTCTTCCGAATTCGAGGTGGTTGTTGGAGTGTATTATCGCTAATTATAATCATTAAGATGGATAATTCTCTCTAATTAAATGCGTGTAAGATAAATATAATTGAATAGAGTGAGGAGTTGAAGAATTAGTGGGAAGTGGGAGTTTTAGATAAGTGCCAATTTTGGATCATGATAGCGTCATGAAACGGGCACCCAGACTTGGTGAACATTTTCGAAACTATCATTGTATGAAGCAAATAAATAAAAAGCCACTTTAGATTAGGATTGGTTAGTTCTCATGGAGGAATACTTGACATAAAGTTGAGGAATCTGCAGCTCCGTTGATCGATCAGAAACGTGAAAGATTGCACATACTTGTCAAAACAGTTCAGATATAGTGTAGATGCAGTATTTATTATGGTGATTTTTGCCTATATTAAACATGTTCAATTTGTTGGCATAACTTGTGCTTCTTCAACTTAATTTTGACGGCTGCTTTGGTGTTGAATGAATGTTGGACAGGCAGAAAAAGGATATGGAATCTTCATATTGGAGAAGCATGCTTTAAGCATGTTCATTGCTGGTCCAGTCCTATGGCTGATTGGATCAATCCATAACTCGTGTCAGATCTACGAGAGGTCGGATGCACATCTTCAAATCTTGCAGGAGGCTGTTCTTATTCCTTTCTTGCTGGCGAGCTTGTTATTTGTAGTCGGTGCAGTTATTAATTGTCAAGAGCACGATGGGTCCATTCACCACGGCTTGGAATTGCTGGTAAGTGCCTAACTGACTTCAAGACATGGCCCGACTCCTCTCATATAAAATTTCTCTTATGTTATATGCCTTGTAGTAGATGTGTTTCGTGGTCATGATGCGTTAGAATCAACTAATTTCATGAGTTGAAGGGCCAACTACTTGTTCAGCAATTGCAAAATAGTCTGGCAATGAAGTACGCTTTAGGGGGGCGTTCACTTTGGCTGATAGGTTGGATTAATAGTATTTATGGTTGAGCATTTGTAAGATTGCATGATCCAACAGGTTCAAATTTGTTCGTTCTTCAATCAGTCCGAGTATATATGTGGTAGATTAACTTGTGTTATTTTATCTTAGAAACTAGCATTCAATCAGTCCAAGTATATATGTGGTAGATTAACTTATGTTATTTTATCCTAGGAACTGGCATGATCAAGGTTGACAACTAATTAGATGGACTTGGAAGCCGATTCTTGGACTATGTCTAAATCATACCTCATTTAGTCAGAATTTTAATTGCAAATGCATTTTCTGAATGTATTCCTAATATTAAGATCACCCTATCCCTTACTACCAAGATGGAATTTTTTGTAAAATGGAATGGAAGGCCTTATCATAGGATTGCAAAATATCATGAGTTTAAAGTTTCCTAGCTGATTTGAGAATTTCATCTTGGTATGTCATTATCATGATTTGCAGGGCGAGACATGCATATGGTTGTGTATAATTGGAAGCTCGGTACTTTTCATTGGGGCGATAGCGAATGTAGTAAAAGTGTTCAAGATGCAACAGCATAATGGGCTGAGACTAGAGAAGCTGCGAGGTGGAGCACAAGAGAGGCTTATTGAAATAAGAGAGGGGCATGTGCCACTCATTTCGGAAGATTCTAGAAGACGAAGGTTGTTGGACGCACAAAATTCTAGAAAAGAAACAGCAGGGGATGTGGAAAAGGGTCCGGCAACGAAGCTGCCCACGCCTTACAAAGATGTTCTTATTTCTCAAAAGTGAGCAAACCATTTTTTTCTATGCTTTGGTATTGCTAGCGGAAGACATCAAACATTCTAAAACTTATTTTGAAACGTGTATATCTCACTTTCTACTTACTTTCATCATTCAATTCATCTATACATATTGAGTCTCAAAATTAATACTCTATCGGTCCCACTTATCTTGGCACACTTTGCTTTTTAGTTTGTCTCATTTATAATGATACTTTTCAAAAATAGTATTTATGGAGGTTGAAATTAAATTTTATGGCACGATTGGTCAAATTTCATTTGGTTTGCAGATGCAAGGGGATTTTGTCGGTGGCCTTAGGAAGGCCCTGCTACGCTCATTCTCTCTTTGGTTCACTCTAGCTCACCACTTTCGCCATTTGTAGTGTAATAATGGAAGTGAGTTGTCGTAGTTAATGGAAACATATTACTCTTTTTTTTTTTTCCTTTTTTAGAGGAAAACAACAACAACAAAACAACAAATTACTCCTGAAAGTAAATATGGAGTCATCTGGTATATTGAGCCACTCGTTTATTATCATCATTTGTCTAGGTGCTTTTATATTTCACTAGCAATACAGAAAATAATTATTGTAAAAAGAACGTATTTTATATTTCGTTGCATATAATAATGTTTATCAGAAATTCAGCTATCCACATATTTATCAATGAAAACTAAATACAAGTGGTGATACACTATAACAACAACAAAATCAACAAAAGTAGAGGAGTAGTGTTGATATGGTTTAATTCCTAATGAAAATGCACGAAAGATCTAGAAACAAATAGGTTGCAGCGGAGAAAGTATTGAGATTCCAAGTTGCCGGAAATTGGTGCGATCGAGCTCGTGAGTTTCATTTTATTAAACCTTTCATTATAAAATTATGTATAGATTTTTTTTCAGATTCTCGTTCGTAGACGTCTTATTAGTGACACTTTATAAAATGATACTTCATCCGTCCCACGAATCTTGACACATTTCTAAATAATTACCTTATTTCTCCTACTTTATCACATTTATTACATTCTCTCTCCTACTTTATCACATTTATTACCTGCTCTCTCATATTTTATCATTTTTATATTTTATTAATTACACTTTTAAAACTTTAATCTACAACTTTTTAATTCGCGTGCCGAAATCAAACGTGTCAAGATTCGTGGGACGGGGAAGTAGATAATTATGCGTGAACTATAAAAGTAGACCTTTATCTGATTTTTCCAATGAGCCTTGAATAGTAACTAGGAAAAGTATAAGGTTCACAATTTCATGACTATAATATTTGTGTGGCCCACATTAAAAGCGTTACTTTAATCAGATATCGCGTTCCTATAGATTCTGGAATCACTAGTCAGGCACACGCCCTCCACATTCCCATCCCCTCTCTCTACATAAAACATTCTACGTTGGCACTGCTCAAAATCCAGAAGAAATTATTCAATATATCGGATCATCGGAGCTCGATTCCTCGCGCTTAAACCTTTCATTTCTGCAGCGGCTTCTTATAGGTACTTTTTCTGCGAAATATCAGATTTCGCATCATTTTCTTGGTTTCATAATTTATTTATGCTTTAAGCTCATTTCGATCCATTTCGTGCTTTGATGATTTTTATGGTGAAGTTTAGTTGAACATTTCGTGGTAGAAAACCCTAAAATGAAATTCAGCATATTGATGTCGGCGCGTGATGAATGGATAATGTTCTTTGGGGATGTTTATGAGCCTTTTTCTCTTAAAGAGAGTTAAAAATAAATTAACACGTAGTCTCAAGCATGGTACAGCACAAAAGAAAAGAAAGAAAAAATAAACGGGAAAAGAAAAGAAAAAAAAAAAGGCCTTTGATGAAGTATGCAAGATTTTGAAATTGAGCTCTCACATAGTGCTTTGCATAATATAATTCAACTTTTTGGTTGAAGGAGCATTAGGGATTTTTTCTCTTTTGTGTAGAGCTATTTGAATGAATTGTTCTTTGATGCAGTTCATTTCTTTTCTTCTTCATTTCTCCTAAGGTATTTTGGCTAACGAATTTTAATGTTTTGCAGACAGACTTCAGAAAATGATCATAGGAGCAGTTTCAGTTTGCTCTATTGCTAACCAGGCATCATTTTTGTATCATGTGAGTGCCCTTGTTCTTTTGTGTTTAATTTTGCTGCATGTTTTGATGGGCTTGTATGTCTAACTATATCATTTTTTAGCTAAGTAGTTTTAAGGAAAGCTATCGTTCCTTGGTACAGAAAATGATGGAAGTGGCAATCTAGTGCTCTTAAATCAATTAGGACCAAGAGGCGTGCCCAATTTTGAACTAAGGATGCATTGTTATATCCTTCTGCTCAATTTTCTGTATACCGTCAAATGGTGCTTTCCGTTGTGCCCTAAAAAATACTTAAACTTGATAGCTAAGTGCCATTTTTAGTTCACGGAATCCGACAAGAGCAACTTCCTTAGTTATGAACACCCTATTTTACATATTCCTAGTGGAGACAAATGTTCATTGCCTTTATTTTTTGTATTTCATTTGACAGTCATAGCATCTCTTATCATTTTATATCTATACTGGAGTCAAGTCACGAGAAAGCTTACTTCAGTAATTACTTTTGTCATCTCAGACAGATGGTGATTTCAACCATTACAATCAAGATGATATGCAGGGTCACTGAGCCTATGATAATTTTTTCATCTTCTTGTTTTCTTTTATACTGTTGTGCAGGCTAGGTTCCCAGATCCCTCAGAAGTCAACTTATATGGGCTCTCCTCATTTCTGCCTTGTAAATCTGGCATTAAAATTCCAGATTATGGGAATCACATATTTCTTCTTCAAGGTCGAGACAAACTCACCCCAAGAGCTGCATATAGCATGCCACCTGAACGTGAGGATGCTCAAAGACAGAGCTCTCCTCATTCCTCAGATTATCACTTATTTGTTTTTCCTGAGAATGATGAGAATCTTGAAGAACCGAGAAAAGGAAGAGCTGCCTCCAGAATGCAGCCCAGTATTGATCTTCAACAAATTGCTGAAAAGCAGGGAAACCAAGTGACTATTCTTGATAAGCTGAAGGCAGTTCATTTGCACATTCTAGCTATGGAACAGTGGAATGCGTCAAGGCTTAAACTGTGTCACCGGTAAACTTCACTTATTTCCTCTTTTGTAGAAGCTGAATGTGACCATTGACCATTAGACCTTTTTGTTGCATCTTATTGTATTTTAAAATATTTTTCCTTTCCCTTGTACCACCTTGAACAGACCCTACCTTAGCTATGCAATTACCGAAAGTACGATTTATATACAAGCATACCTTTTTCTGATTCTGTCCTTTCAAAAATGCTAATGAATTATGTTTTTTTTACAAGATAGGGTACTTATACATTTTCTTAAAAAACTAGCTAAATGGTTCATTTTCTGCATGATCTAATGTACACCCTAATAATTTGCAGAAATTACTCAGCAAGTGCTATAAACGTGTTGCACTATTTGGCACTGAAAAGCCTGGATACAGAACAGATCAAAGAAGAGCTTTCCTCTATTGGGCTTATGAATTTAGAGACCATAAATACACATGTTCTTTCAAGTCTTTCTGGATGTATTGAAATGCTTATTAACTCAAGATCAGATTCTCTCCTTGGCATAAAAGTTTCTGGTGAAGGGCTCCCTGTTCATCAAAGCTTGGGCAATCAAAATATAGACCTTGGAATGACAGCAATGGTGAAAAATTCATCTTCTAATAGAGACCTGCTTCTGGGAAAACTTCAAAACCAGAAAATGGCTCATATCATGGTAACGGTTGGGCAAGAGGCAGCAGAAAACGATATGCATATAACAGACCTCATCAATTCAGGGGCCACGATCTTTCGTATCAACTGTGCTCATGGAAACCCAGAGTTATGGAGTAAGATAATCACTACTGTGAAGAGATGTTCTCGTCTTCTGGAGAAACCTTGTCGGATCCTCATGGACTTGGCTGGACCAAAGCTTCGAACTGGAAGACTGAAGGATGGTCCATGTGTAGTGAAAATCTCCCCCAAAAGGAATGCACTTGGTAGGGTTATATGTGGAGCCCAAGTTTGGCTGAGCCCACAAGGAGCAGGCCCACCACCTTCGCACCTGTCCCCTGATGTTATTTTGCAAGTGGATGGTGAAAAATTTCTCAGCAAGTTGGAGGTTGATGATTCTGTGAGATTCACTGACGCCCGTGGAAAACGGAGAAGTCTCCGAATCTTAAGCAAGTATCCTGTTTTTTCTGGTGCTGGATTGATGGCTGAATGCAGCAAAACTGCGTATCTTGAGTCTGGCACTGCATTATATATTAAGGAGAAAGGGAAAAAATCTTCAGTTGGATTTGTTGCTAGTGTTCCTCCTGCAGAGCAATTTGTTAGATTGAGAGTTGGTGACTTGCTGGTTTTATCTCGGGATAGCTCAGACGAGCAAGATACATCACCTTCTTCAGCAGTTGGCACCCATAAGATGACTTGCCCTTGTGGCTATCTGTTTGATTCAGTAAAACCAGGAGACCCCATTGCTTTTGATGATGGAAAGATATGGGGAGTTATTAAAGGAACTAGCATTTCAGAAGTTGTCGTAACAATCACTCATGCTGGTCCTAAAGGTACTAAACTGGGTTCAGAAAAATCCATAAATATTCCCCAGAGCGATATCCGGTATGAAGGTCTGACTTCAAAGGACCTTATAGATCTCGACTTTGTAGCTGCACATGCTGACATGGTGGGTATTTCATTTATTCGAGATGTTCATGATATTGTTGTCTTGCGTCAAGAGCTTTCAAAAAGAAAATTTTCAAAGTTGGGGATTGTGTTGAAGATTGAGACACAAGGCGGATTTGAGAAATTGCCCCTCTTAATACTCGAAGCTATGAAATCAGAAAACCCTTTAGGAGTGATGATTGCTAGAGGAGATCTTGCAGTGGAATGTGGATGGGAGAAGCTTGCCGATATACAGGAAGAGATTATGTCCATTTGCAGTGCCGCCCATCTACCAGTAATTTTAGCAACGCAGGTTCTGGAATCACTTGTCAAGACCGGGGTGCCTACTAGAGCGGAAATCACAGATGCTGCCAATGGAAGGAGGTAAGCTAAGCAGTACACGGAATATTGTTTGCAACCAATTATATCTATGTTTGAGAAATGCAGAATTATTTGCGAGGGAAGAAAATTTTGATAGAGGGAAAGTAGGACCACTCGTTTAGTCTAAAGCACGTATGGTTTACAGTAGAGGGCATCCATTCTTGTTTTGAGATTGTGATTTTGGTTGTTGTGTTTGAACCTAAACAGAAGTAACTAAAGAATTGATTGTTGTTGCATTGCAGGGCTAGCTGCGTGATGCTCAACAAAGGTAATCATATTGCGAAAGCTGTATCTACTCTCGACACCATTTTAAATAGCCAATGCTTAAATGCTAAAGCAGAACTGAAGCCTCTGATTTTAGTCAATCGTGTAGGTTGATGGCTTCCAATCTTCATTTCTTTTTCTTTATTTTCACTGTACAGTGTGTGAAATGTACAACTCTCTTTGCTGTGATAAACATTTAGATGTAAAAGCACTATACTATTCTCATCAGTCATCAGTAATGGAGCCTGGCCTCACTATTTTACCCCAACTATAACTATACAAATTTCGAAATCTGATAAGATTATACTACTAAAACTCACATCATCAGGATATTAACAAAATTATTCGATTTATAGCAAAATAGACATCTTCAAATTTTTTCGATTTTTAGAAAAATGATGTGGGGTGATTTTTTTTGCATACGGGCAAAAACTCTAAACCCTATTCGACGTTATAGTATTTGCAATGTCATGGGTATATTGAGATCGAAATAACATTATCTAGAATAGCAGTATCCTGATTCCTCAGGAATGCGTAATTACTAGTCTTAAGTGATGTCATTTTATGAATGATATGTGACGAGTACATGTCAAATACATCAACTACAAAAAAATCATGTCACACTATTATTTGGTTGCCAAAAAACGATTCGTGTCTATTTTGCTATACATTGAATTTTTTTAGCAAACAATCGTGCATGGACACCAATATTAAGAAACAAATAATCAATACTAATAAAAAAACAACCTAAGGCACAACTTGTGGATTGTCTATTTTACTCATGTTATATATTTATTATTATTTTTATAAAATATAAATCTATTTTGATATACATTTATTTGTCACCTAAATCTATAAAGAATACTTTATATCTATAGCTATTGATAATGCTTATAAATAAATATATCCATCCAATAAATTATCTAATGAATTAATATTTTTTTTTAAATAATAGATTACCAATTAAAATAACATCAATTACATGTACAATGTATGTTCTTTCTGCTAGTTTATAATAAAACATGAGAAAGTGAGATATTTTTTTAAGATGTATTTGTTCAAAAAGTATGATAGAGAAATGAAAATGTAATTTTTATATGAAATGAGAGATAATTATGTGTGAACCCCATGCCTATTAAATTGAGACGAATGGATTATATACATATACTATATGTCACTAAATTCATACAAGTACACACACACACACACACACACACACACATATATATATATATAGGGAGAGGTTCAAATAAGAACCACTAAATAAAATTATAACGGAGAACCATTTTAAGCCATTCGATCATCAAGATCTACGGTGGATGCATCATCTTGGTGGATGAATGCAGATCCTGGGTTCGAATCCTGAAGGGACCAAAATTTTTATTATTTTCGGATGCATTAAATTTAATAGCGAATGCATTAATTTATATAGCAGATGCATTGATTTTAATGGTTCTTATGTTCTCACGATAAGTGTGGTTCTCATTATAACCACACCCTATATATATATATATATATATATATATATATATACTCACAAACAAGTATCCTATTGAAGCATGTGAATGATCTATACTTTACAGACAATCACACGAGAGAATTTGTAATAGATTTTTTAAGCAATTGAGCCTAAATCAATAACTATTTATCAGAATGTCGAAAGTGAAGTGTCTAGGACGAAATAGCGCACCACGACACTAACCAAAAACCAAATAAGACACAGCCGGCAACAACAAACAGAAGTAACCGTGTATTGATATCATATTGCACGCGTGTGAAAAAAATCAAAAGCTGTATGGGGCATTCAAGATTCATATTTCATAATAGCAATATAGAAAAAAGAAAAGAGAAAAGAAAAGAAAAGAAAAGGCTAATATATTACAATTACATTAAAGAATCAGACGAGGATGTGTACTACTCATTTGTCTTCCGCAGTGAAATCTGGTTCAGCTGGTTTTTGAAGCAGCATTGGTGATATCCTCTCCGGCATCCTCGTCTTTCTCGTGCCATTTCGTCTCAAAGCACGGAGCGCATTAGCTGCAAATCTGGAGGCGTAAATGGTTGCCCCCAGACTGGGTGAGCCGGTCCCGCCCTTTGCCAAAGCATCTTGCAACCGGTTTTCTTCTTCGCGAAGAGACTCCTCCAGCTTCTTCCGACAATAACGGCGCCATGCTGCTTGTATAAAGCAAGCTGCCCAGGTTCTCCATTGCTGTGAGTAGAACCTGAAAGTATGGCGTAGCTGTTTACTATGCAACCGTCTGAACTGGGATGCCACAAACTTCAAATCATCAGCCACCAAAGCAAATGCTTCGACTTCTGAAAGGGCTTGTACGGTTCTCGTGGAGATGGGAAGATTAGACGATGAATGAGGGTCCAGAGCCCAAGTCAAGAGTTCCTCGCCACAAAAGTCCCCTGCTTTCAGATATTCGGAGTTGAAAAACCCTGTCCTTCCTCCATTAGTGGTCACCGTAAACAATTTACCACGCATGATGAACAGCATCTCGTCAACTGGATCGCCCTCTCGTACTATGTAACTGTCTTCAGTGTAAAGAACTGGTTTAAGACAGTCACACATTGCATCAAGCAGTTGTTCATCCATTTTCTCGAAGAGTGGCACCTGAATGGTAGATACAGTATCACATGTCAGTTTTACAATCAGTTAAACAGAACAAAATAAGCTGGACAAGTTATGCGGACAACAATTCTGATTATTCAGTTTCACTCCGAACTCGGCTTACTAAGAGATAGGAGAATTCTCAAGTTCACAAAGTTATCTTAATGACTAAATGTGATATTATCAGGCAAAATGGATTTCTTGAATTAATTTTCCACTGCATCCACACGAAGTGTACATTCTATTCAATGGCACATGCAGACTGCAGATGACAGATCTTAGATGTAACAGCAGTGGTACATGAAAGAACAAGCAAATTAGCTATTCACATTCGAAGATAGACATTGTAGGCTTGTAGCAAAATGGGTTATGGAAACACTCACCCTCTTAAGTAAATCCAGACAGAGATGTCGTTTTATGTCTCTTCTGAGGTCCTTGGGAAGATTCTGGATAAGATTCTCTTCATCAACACCCCTAGTTTCTTGCCATTTATAATGCTCATATCTTCTGATTCGTTCCTTTATATTTTCCGGAAGTAAGCGGTGCGACATCCACTGCTCTGCATCTCGTCTTTTCACCCTCATCTCCTCTAATCTTAGAGTTGTAGACTGCAGATAAGTCTGTTGAATAAATAGTTATAGTTTGTTAGAACCTCGAATAAACAAAGCCATCTCTTGAACATTGTCACTATTACTTCAGTTGTTTTTTTAAAGAACATGCCGTGGCTGTCTTAATCATCTAAGAAAATTACAGATCCCTTATCTCAAAACTTTATCAATTGAGAAGCAACTGACAGACCTGCATATTTCCAATCAGAAACGAAAATAGCACCAAGCCGGATATAGATATAAAAACTGCAAAGCAAATTTCCCAGACATAAGTACTTGTGTGAAGGTTCTGACCAAGGGAACTGCAACAATAGACAACAAAAACCATACACAGGATTAGAAACTCTGCGGTGAAAACATCCACCAGTAGCACACCTAATTTCTGGAACAAATTCAGGAACTTGACCTTAGCTTTCCCATTTCATAGTTTGAAAATATCATGACATGCATCATATTATAAGATAAAAAAGACAAATTTTTGCAAGTAAGCATTGATGAATAAATCCCCAGTGCCAGAGAATAGATAATTTTTCACCATACATTTATTTACTTATTCTGATAGCATTGCAGCATTCAACACTTATGTTGGTATGGCTAAAAATGAAACAATATACTTCTCCATATCTAAGTATCTACATGTCATAACCATTCAAGTAAATTCAATCCAGGATGATGTGCATACCTTAAATTCTGTAGACCCCACCAGAAACAGTAAAAGAACTTCTGAGGGAAGTCTTTTGATTCGACAACACCAGATTGAAGAGCATCAAGGAATATCCCAAAGTCAAACAGCGTTGTATTAGCAGGCTGTGTAGGGCACAAGTCCGTCAGATTTTTTGTGAATAGTGTGCGGTCACGCTCGCAATAAAATGAAGCATCTCTACATGCAGATTGACTTCCACAAGCTCTTATCCAGCACGTAGTGTCACGTTCTATTGAAAATAAATACCAAAACGCTCCAAGAACCTAAAGATGAACCAAAAACCCAATGGTCAGAAGGGAAATCATATCACATAGAAATTTATCACCTACAGAAATATCATTACCTAATCATTTCAATATATATACTAGTGGTGGGGTGCACAAAACTTTAAACTATACAAATGAATTGGAGAACATTGAACATGTTTACTGTAATTTCAGTGCACTATAATATAATCAAACACAAAATGAATACATGGTTAAACTACATGTAGAATGTATGATTGTCTCCTATAAGTATAGAAACATACAAAGCCCCCTACAATCCTCAAGAAGCTTTGACATCCTAGGTGCAGTTCAAAAAGCTATCAAACGAATCTCAATCAACAAGTATGGACAAAAAAGAGCATAACTCAGATGCAAATGAGGCTTATCAGACAGACTTACATGGCTGGCAAGCATGTAAAGGAAAAGGTTGAAGGCAGCTCCAGCCCATGCTGTTTCAGTAAGTATGCCAGATGTTCGTGTGACTTCTCTATACAAAGGATAGACCCGGAGAACCCTTGGTATATATTGAAAGAAGACCACAAATTTCAGCAAATTCTTGGTGTTCAAAGATCTTGCTCCTTTCATCTTTGGAATGATGATGAGAATTACAATCTGGGAAAGTTTACAGATAATATAAGAGGTACATCCCAACAACAGATTCACAAGAGAAAATGATATGCAACGATAAATAAATTGACAATATACAAGTTCATCAGATAATTATGTTACCCAAAGATATAGTTTGCAGTTTAAAAAAAAAAAAAACACACACCTCTTTGATGAACAGTTAACCTTATAAACTTACTTTAATTGAGGAATTTTTTTTCTCAATTCCATTATAGTATATTAACCAAAACAAAACCATCCTGTCATACCTGTGGAAGCGGAAGAACTGCAAGAACATCAATTATAAAGTATGATGCCAGATATCTCTTTGCTATTTCCCAGGAATCTTCAACTAGGACACCTCTTCCAAATACACGTGAATAAGGAGCAATGAAACCAGTACGAAATTGGAAAATAATATGTGTGAGGTAAAAGATATCTGTAAAGGATCGTAAAATGCTAGCAGCAAGCTCCAATTTCTTGTCCAAATCAAGGCATTTCTTTTCGCCATTGATAATCGGAATATAGAAAAACAATGGATCCAAAGAGATAGCAATCAGACATGACAGCACAAATATCTTATTCCATTTCTGAAGAAATGGACCTTGAGGATCAAGAATTTTCCTCCTAGATCCTTCATCATCTGTCAGAAACTTCCCGAAAGAGAAAGATCTTAATGATCCCTTGAACCTCCTGATTCTATCAGACCCAGCTTCTAAACCTCTATGAAATTTGTCTGAAATTGAGTATACTGCAGAATTAAGTCTACTCGGATGTATTCCACCACTAGAGGGAGATTTCTCACTAAAACTTTTCTCTGATCTCCAATCTTGAAATCTGAAAGATCAAATACATTAGGTTATGCAGGAGAAAAGACATCATCCAACTCTTTCAGGGCCTATTCAAAATACAGAGATAAATCACTCATAGTGTCATGAGCAAGTACTTAAGTTGCTTCCATAGAAAGTAAAACTCCCTATTTGAGATTCTTCCCCGCTCCCCTTTCTACAGAAAAGGTAAATGTGAAAAAAAAAAGTCACCCCCCCCCCCCAACCTTTCACATTACTATACAGGAAACATGTCCAATCTCTTCTAATCAGTGGCATCTAATCCATCTATCTATCATGGAATGAAGTACAATCCTTTCTTTCTCTCCAGATAATATTAGTTCTCCATTGAGATTCCTTATCCTTTCTTTGCTTTTTATCCTATATTCAATTTCATTCATTTTTTTACCTCCTAAATTACATACATTATATATTTGAAAAAATGCAACCCGAACCCCAAATAATAACACATACATAGAGATAGCAAGCATCTTGAACTAACCTCACAAACTTCTCACGGTAGAAATCCATAGCTCCAGCTTACATCAGGACAAGAGCAAAAGAAGACAAGACCTCATATTACGAACATAGATGAGAAGCACATGTGAGACGTGCTTCTGCTAGGGGCACAATTAGCTGATGGTCCCCTCCAATTGATTTCTTTCTGTTAGAGAATTGTTCGTCTCAAACTCTGAATTGAAAGCACTATTAGCCCCTTGAAATCAGAGAATAGTTAACATAAGTTGATAGTGAGTGGACATACTACAGTTTAATTTATTCTAATATAGTAAAGTCATCATAACAAAGCAGATATCATGCAAGTCAAACTGTTCCGGGACCAAACTTAAAAATGTGGTTGTCCAGAGGTTCTTCAGTCAGAAAAGCTAACCATATCAACCAAATTCAAACAGCCCAAGTAATCACTCACACATTGATCAACAGAAAAAATAAAAGAAAACCAACTACTTTTCCTAATTTCATATTTTCAAAATCCAGAATAATCACGAATAGCATCAACTTAGTAGCCTTTCCAAATAAAAAATTCAACTTTTCTTCACTCAAAATTTAGTCAATCAATTTCTGCCAAACATTACAAGCATAGATTACTTAATCGTCTCAAATTTCAATCTGCGTCGCATTAAACAAGTCTAAAACCCAACCAAAAAAATGAGAAAGAGAGAAATAAATAAAAGCCCAAAGCAACTTCTAGCAGACACCCTACCCTGCACAAGCCCCAATATTCCTCTCCAAAACCAATCAGCGAATACTCCATCACAGAAGATAAAGGCACAATTAAGAAGAACAAACAGACGAATCGTAACTTACCACTTGAACTCCGATTTCAGAAAGGCAAAAGAATTCCACACAAAAAAAAGAGCATAAAAAGATGATGAAGAAAAGACATACATAGAGAAGTTATGAGTTGTTATAAATTCGAGTGCACAACGTCGTATATCACTATGTGAGAGAGAAAGACAGATTGTGAAGGAAGCTTCCCGTAGACTTCCCTTTCTAATTTCTTTGAGTAATGCTAAATAGCCACATTGTGGCCACCCATAATTTACCTAAATAAAAAATAATTTAATTTATTTAACTTATTTTTTAAAATAAAAATAAGATTTAGTTATTTTATCATATTCTCTACATTGTAATTACTTTTTTGCAATTTTTTGGTAGCTTTTTTATTTTTATTAAAAAATAAATTAAAAATAAAAAATGTAAAAAAAATTTAAAAAAAATAAGTACAATGTGGATAATATAGTAAAATAACTTATTCCTATTTTTATTTTAAAAAATAAATTAAATAAATTAAGATTTTTCTTATTATAATAGTGTGTGGGTGGCCACAATGTGGCTGCATAGATTTATTGAATTTCTTTCACTAAAAAGTATTTTCCTGCAAGTTGGAAACTTGTGATTTTGCAGTTGGCTTTTCAGATTGAGAGAATGATGATTAACAAAATCATTTAAAGAAATAGTTTAATTAAGAAAATGAAATGATATGCTTATTAAAAACTGCTTTTAAAGTTAAATTAATTAACCTGGCTGTTTGACTGATGTAAATGAACAATAGTCCAACCCCGAGTTTCATATGAGAGAGAGCGTGTTTTGGAAAAGTCGCATTGGTGGGGCCCGCGTTTTCTCTCCGGTTGTGTGGGCTACGGTTTTTGAATTTTCGTGACAACGGCATGCTCTGCGAATTGATCAAGTTCTTTTTTTAATTGCACCGGGAGAGTAGAAAAGGTCAAATTAGAGAGCGTTCCTTAAAAGAAAAAAAAGAAAAAGGAATTGCGACTTTTGATGTATGAAAAATATTTTATTTATATGAAATCGTAGATCTAAGAGTTGGTGTAACTGTAACAGATGGTCGCCTCGTATTAAATTATTGTCCCAAATTTTCTTGTGCCCATTATTTGGTAAAATTATTGTCCCAAAATTTCTTGTGCGCATTATTTGGTTGGATCCGGCACTATACATTTTTGTACCCTATTTGCCTATTTTACTTCGTGCACATCACCTGTATGGTACGGTAAATCTCATATTTTATGTCAAATTTTAAACTTTGTTTCGTACTACTATTTTGGTATTTAATAAATAATTATGAGTCGAGACACGATATTTTAATAATCTGCATAATATGCATTACTTGAATTATCCGAATAAATCCTCATGGAGGAAAATTTGAGATCATTTGATGCCACACACTAATAAAACAAGTTAGAAAAAACATCTTCCAATTATAAAATATAGAGTTATTCGCGTTTAAATACATTAACTTTAAGGGTAGTCTGATTTTACACATAAATTTTAAAAAAATAAAAAAATATATATAAACTTTAAGAGCATCCACAGTACGACTTGCGAAGCGGGCGTGCGGTCGACTCGCGCGAGCCGCATACCTATGTTGGGGGGTGCAAGATGCGGCGTGGAACTGCGTGCTCGATGAGAGAGAATAAGGGTGTGGTTCACACACACCAATAAAAAATATAAATTGATTGAAGCAGAATGAAGAAGAAGGAAGAATATGAAGTAGATTGACGCAACGACGTGAATTGAAGAAGAAGAAGAAGAAGCGGCGTTGTGTGTTTGTTGGCCTAACAGTAGGTGATTAATGCCCAAGGTCTGAGATTTTGGATTCGAGTCCACTGTTATGCGGTCTTTAAATTTTTTTATTTTACTTATGTAATTTATCAAAAAAAATATCGTTGTGACGTAATGAAATAAAATTAGAACGTGTTATATTGTTTTTATTTGTTTTATTATTTCGCATTTGGTTATTGTTTTATATATGGGATAAGTAACAAATACACCTATAACATAGACATTCCTATGGCATTTAACACCCTATACTCGACATTGGATCAATCAAGCCACCGATGTCCCAATTTCGATGCAATTAAGCCCTCCCCTCAAACGGTGTTATGCAATCTTTTGTTGTTGTTGTTGTTGTTCTTATTATTATTATTATTATTATTATTATTATTATTATTATTATTATTATTATTATTATTATTATTAGTATTTCGTAAGTGATAGGACCCACCATCAATTTTAAATTTTTACGCAAAATTATATAGTCATGGGAAAAAATTATATAGTCATGGGAAAAACAAGAATCGGCCTAAACTCAATGAATTTTGATGCTATTTACCCTATTTTTTATCAATTGAGTTGTAAATGGTTATACTTATCCATATATATAATATACTAGTTGGGTGGACTGACTTTCAATATGATTATCTACTTCATAAAAAAATAACCTTTTATCATTATAAAATATATTTTAAATTGTGGTATTTAAATTTTTATTAACCCTCTAAAATTGTTTTTTTTTTTCTTTTTCTTTTTTCCGTCTATCTCATTTTTCCAGCATTGTTCTCAATTTGAATAGACATATATAAAATTCATCAAGGTTTATTGGTAATTATTCGTCTAAACCATGTTCTACTGTAAACATGAATTTCATATGGAACGTGAATTAGCAACAACTAACTTTATTTATTTGATAATAAAGGACGACTAATGTAATTCATATTTGATAAAATATTCCATTGGTTTATAATATTTAACTTTATACATCATTTTTTCTTTTATTTTCATCTAGGCACAATATAATCTTCTATTGTCTATTATGTAAATTATTGCATTCCTACTTAAAAAACACAAAGAGCATGAAAAAATTTCATACAAACAACATGACAATTAAAAAACACAAATAACAGACAGTATTCATTCGAACTTTACGAGTTACAATTGAAGTCGACAAGTAAACAAAATACTATATATATATATATATATGGACACGCTCCAGTGAGACCTCCTATTTTTCGTGAGATACTGAGGACAATGAATAAGACATGTATACTGATGAACAAGGGCCACAAGGCGCGCAGTATATACTGATGAATAACGAAATTTTAAAAGTTGGTAATGAATAAGACATATGTTTTGTCGTGTTTGTTTCATTGTCTATTGTTAGTTTAGTCGTATTTTAATGCAAAAGTTGTGTGGAGTAGTGATGATTTTGTGTTAAATTGAGCTGAGTGATTAATTGTGATGCTTTAGGTGTTAAATGTAGAATGTTGGTGTTAAAGCCTTTGAAGATCGTGAAATAAGCTCACAACGATGCAAAAGAGGGTGTACAAGTCTTTCTAGCCGTGGCGAACTATGAACTGGGGTGACTAGTTGAAGAAAATTGGGCAGAAAATGCAGCGCGCCCCGGCTCGCAGTCAACCAGGCTAGTTGTTAGAAGAAATATGGGCAAAATATGTAGTGAGCCGGGGCGCACTAGTCAACCAGACTGATCCTGTCAGTTTTCTGACGAGATTTTTCATATGAAAGACGGTTTTTAGATATTCAAACACATCTTATTCACTTAGAACTTCCATATTTTCTCTCTTTTGAAGCAAGGACAATAGGAAAACATTAGATTATCATTTAATTTCATTTTCTTTACGCACTGGAACGATTTGTACTTTCAATTTCGCAATTATTTCTTTATCTTTCTTCTTTGCTTTAATTTCATGGTTTACTTTCTCTCGTACTTTGGTTTCTCCAGCATTATGAACTAAATTCATATTCTAGGGTTTGGGATATTCAAATTGATGAGTTTTAATTGTTTGTGATTGATTTGTGCTAGTTGACTAAATTGTTCTTGTTATGATTATCAATTGGCCATTGATATATCTTCGTAAACAATAAATGAGATCGAGAGATTAATTTATTGTTGGATCATGGTTTAATCAACGTTGGATTTGATCGGAAACGTGTAATCTAATTGATTTGTTAGTTCTAATTAATTATTTTGCATAGTCTTAAGCTTGAATACGAAAGTTATTGCTTGAGCTCCTACGTGAATGCATTGTTAGAATTGATAGATTTTACTTATCTTTTGCTAACGTGTTAAACTCTCGAGGCGAATATCCCTGGACCTTAGACTCATTTTCTCTCTTATTATTCGTTTTATAATCATTTTTGTCTTTGCTTTGAATTTACTTTAGATTCTCTAGAAACAAACCTTGAACAAGTTTATTAGGATGTTTAGGAAGTTTTTGTTTTCCAGTGTGTGACATATATTTTGTTAGCCCTGTTAAGCCTTCTACGTGGATACGACTTGGGCAACTTATCACTCTACGATTGACCGCGTTCTCTTGCAAGCAATCTAGAGGTACACTTTAGGTTGAACAACATATAAACTAATGAACAAGGTAGTATATACCGATGAACAATACAGTATATACTGATAAGTAACGGAATTTAAAATATTTTGCTTCCTCCAGGATTCGAACCCTAAGAAAATAAATTCTCCCTTTAGATACAATATCAGTCATAGGATTGATGAAATAAATGCACGAGATCGTGTCTCAGGTCTCACTAAAAATATGGGGTCTCATTGGAGCGCTCCCTATATATATATATATATAGGGGAAAGCTAAAATAAGTACACTTCTTACGATATAAAATAAGAATCATTTTCAGCCCTTAGATCATCAAAATCTACGGTTGATTCATCATCATGTTGGATGAATTCATGGTCTTGAGTTCGAATCCCAAAGGTAGCAAAAATTTATTTTTCGCAATTCATATCTTTATACAGCGAATTTATACGTGCTCTAGCTCTACATAAAATTCATACATTTTTTTAATTTCTTATTTCTTATTTTAAGAGGTGCTCTCACGACGGTAGCCCTCTCATATATATATATATATATATATAGGGTGTGGTTCTAGAAAGAACTACATTATTTGTGAAAACGTGAGAGCTATCAAATCTAATGCATCCATTGTAAAAATTAATGCATTCGTTGTTAAAATTAATTCACTAAAAAATAAAAAAATAAATCGCTCCATTCAGGATTCGAACTCAGGATCTACATTCATCCAACAAGATGATGCATCCACCGTAGATCTTGATGATCAAATGACTGAAAATAGTTCTCTGTTCTTTTATTTAGTGGTTCTTTCTTGAACCTCTCCCAATATATATATATATATAGGGTTATTAGCACCTAAATACACCAACTTTGAGGGTAGTTTGGTTTTGCACATGAACTTTGAAAGGTGTAACAAAATACATGAACTTTAATATTGTAGCAATTTTATCACAAATTCAAATATAAGATATTCGAACTCCATAAAAATCTTACGATTTACAGGTTTAGAGATGTATTATACGATACCTTTTAAATATGTCCAATACGATGCCACAAATTCAATTTCTACACAAATTAAAGCTGACATGACAAATCAAAATATCAACATGTATTCATCGGACGTTTTAAAAAATGACACCGTATAGGACATCTCTAAAAGATATCGTATAAGACATCTCTAAATCCGTAAATTGTAAGATTTTTATGGAGTTTGAATATCTAATATTTGAGTTTGTGATAAAATTGCTACAATATTAAAGTTCATGTATTTTTTTACACCTTTCAAAGTTCATGTGCAAAACCAAACTACCCCCAAAGTTGGTGTATTTAGACACCAATAACCCATATATATATATATATATATATATATATATATATATAGAGAGAGAGAGAGAGAGAGAGAGAGAAAGGTTAAACAGAGAATGACAAATATGTAGAGAATAGAAAATTAATCTCAATCCTTGATTTTTGTACATGTAATGGCCATTAATTTTCCTAATTTCATGCGCATTATATGAGTAAAAGGACATTACTGTAAACTTACATTTTGATTCACACGGTTTTCTTGCTATAATTAAGTAATCCTAAGGGCCTGTTTGATATGGGTTTAAAAGCAGGATAAGTTAAATTAATATGGATTTATGTAGTGTTTTATATTATGTGTTACTAATATGGTTAACTCCAGGTTTATCCCAAGACCCTAGCTTATTTTGTGGGATTAACCCACATTAATTATCCCACCTCCCCCATGGGATTAACCCACACTAATTATTCCACCCCCCCTCCATAGGCTACTAATTTAGGTATTTGATATGTTAATCCAACCTATTTCAATGGACACCAAACACTTTTTGGATTAATTACCAATGATATCAAACACTCATCTGAGATTAGAAATCATGACTAATCCACACTATCCTGATTAATCCAATACTGAAAATCAAACGAGCACTAAATCTATTATTTTTAGTAATTTAATCATATAATCGTAAATCCTAATTAAGTAATCCTAAATCTATTATTAACATAGTTGACTTTTCAAGAATATCTTATCTTTTCGAATTGTATATAATTCATGACAATAAAAATATAAAATTCGTGCCAATAAAATAAATTCGGATCTTTTATTCAGATGTTCGAAATTTTTTCATGCCTGTTCGAAATACTTTATGTTAAATATTTTATATTAGTAAGAAACATTCAAATAGTTTATTTAGGTGTTCATAATTTTTTTACGCTTGTTCGAAATGTTTTATGTCAAATATTTTATAGGGAAAAGGTGCAGATTAGCCCTCGAAGTATTAACCCCTATAGCGTTAAACCCCCCATAGTCAATGTGTGTGCAATTACCCCCTCGAACTCCAAGAAAAACGTGCAAATCCACCCCTCTGACCTAACGCCGTTTTCGGCCGTTAGTCAATTTTTTTTTCTTTTTTAATTAAAAAAAGATATGGGAGGTCGCGGCGGAGCTGTGGTTGGTGGAGTTGAGATTGATCGACGGCGCGGCAGAGTTCGGTGAGTTGCAGTGGGGGGAGCTGCGATCAATCTTCACTAGGAACGACGTCGTTGCATAGAAATAGGTAGAGAAAAAGATACAAAATCGTGATCTACAGATTACTCGATCCAAACCCTAGCACGAGGCTGAGCCTCGACGAATTAATCAAGCTCTCCTGGTTTAAGAAGTCGTTCTCGGAGGAGAATCTGAGATCGCAAGGCGACGACAAGGCGGGATCGGGATCAGAGTTTCTCGATTCCAAGGGGTTCAAATTCATGCCGAGAGTGAATGCTTTCGACTTGATCTCGATGTCGTCGGGGCTGAATCTATCGGGCTGTTCGAGGAGGAGACGAGTAGTAAGGAGATGAGATTTACCAGTGGGATGGCGGTGGTGGAGATTGAGGAGAAGGTGAGGAAGGTCGGGCTCGAATTCGGGTACACAGTGGAGCGGGGGAAGGGCGGAGGTATCAGGCTGGTGAAGGGGAGGGCGGTGGCGGTGGTGGTGGAGATATGGGAGGTCGCGGCGGAGCTGTGGTTGGTGGAGTTGAGATTGATCGACGGCGCGACAGAGTTCGGTGAGTTGCAGTGGGGGGAGCTGCGATCAATCTTCACTAGGAACGACGTCGTTGCATAGAAATGGGCCCCATTTTTAATTAAAAAAAAATTGACTAACGGCCGAAAACGGCGTTAGGTCAGAGGGGTGGATTTGCACGTTTTTCTTGGAGTTCGAGGGGGTAATTGCACACACATTGACTATGGGGGGTTTAACGCTATAGGGGTTAATACTTCGAGGGCTAATCTGCACCTTTTCCCTATTTTATATTAATAAGAGAAATTCAAATAGTTTATTTAAGAGTTCGTAATTGTTTAAAGCATGTTCAAAATATTTTATGTTAAAAAAATGAAAAAAAAAAACAAATTTCATAGAAGAAACGAAAATAAAAGCGATTCGCCGAGAACATAAATGAACATAACATAATTTATAAATTAACATAACACAAAAATATTTTATGTCACCACAAAAATTTGAATATCTTATTTAGGTATTTATAAAATTCTAAATCATATATCAATAATATTATTTAGGAACTTATCATGTAATGAAGAATCATAATTTATAAATGAACAGAATATTATTTATAAATGAACAGAATATGATTTCATAGAAGAAACGAAAATAAAAGCGATTCGCCGAGAACATAAATGAACATAACATAATTTATAAATTAACATAACACAAAAATATTTTATGTCACCACAAAAATTTGAATATCTTATTTAGATATTTTTAAAATTCTAAATCATATATCAATAATTTTATTTAGAAACTTATCATGTAATGAAGAATCATAATTTATAAATGAACAAAATACAAATTATAAATGAACAGAATACTATTTCTAAATGAAAAGAATATGTTCAAATTTACTGGACACATGAATTGCCCCAAAATTACAAATGAAGATTGGTTTCGATTGAAGCTCATTCAATGTAGCTTGAACATAACAAATTTTTTTAATGAACACAATACGATTTCTAGATGAACATAACAAAATTTTTTAAATGAACAAACATAATTTCTAAACGAACATAACACAATTCTTCGATGAACAGGAGTCTAGCTGAAAAATCAATCTAACAGCCACGATGCTTTGGTGGTTCAGCCGCCGTAGACTTCATTGTGCTTCAATCCTAAATCTAATCAACATCTCGAACAAACCAACATCTATGAACACAAAGTCCATTTGGAAACAACATTAGTACACTTCGAACAAACCTCACAACTATTCGAACAGACTCACAAACATATAGAACACACCAACAACTATGGACAGAAAGTCCATTTTTCTATATATATATTTCTCAATGGAACCTTTTCATATATGTATATATATGTAAATAAAATTCATTCATTTGCATGTGTGAAGTATTAGTATTCCATATTTCCATTATATACAAATCAATAATACAATATACAAATCATTCAAATTATAATAAGTAAACAATAATTAGTCCGAGACCCACACATCAAGAATTCAAGATGCAAAACTAATAATACTAGGTTTTTTTAAAAAGGGCAAAACTAATAGTTTTGGTAGATAAGGAGTATTTACACTTAATATAATTGCAAGCAAACATGAATTTTTAATATTTCATTTCATGAACAAATACGGAAATAAACTCTTCTGAATTACGGACTTAAATAAAAAACTCTTCTGAATTATGAAGTCTGATTTTATTTTCACATGTCTCTCTGGTTAGGATCACAGTTCCCTTACATTTCTCTCTTTATTTTTCCTAATGAGAAATTTCTGAACTGGTTCGATTAGGATAATTGATCGGATCTAAATCTCACAAGAATCTTGAGCTGATTACTGAGTAATTTGAGTATCTTTTTCCCAATTTATTGTTGATTGGAAAATAATTTCGTGATAACGGCGCCGGTTGTGCATCGCCCTCTGTGATATACCGTCTGCAAGCGCCAGTTAATTCGAAGGTGAGCATTTCATTCTACTCTGAATATATCGTATTTTGTCGATGAGATTTTAGCATTTAAACTAAGGTTTACCAGTGATTGTGGAAAGAAAAATTTAAGATTTTAATCATATTAACAATTTACTTAGAATGGAGAAAAGTATTTTGTATCTTCATTTAGACATAGGAAATAAATAAAGTTTATGCCTTAATTATATTACTAGTCTTGAAATGAATTCTAAATACACCTGAGAAGATCATAATCTGAATTGGAAATAGAGTTTGATTGTGTTTTATGTCAAAATGAGATTGAGTGATTAGGCATTTGTTAAAAGTGATAAATGGCTAAGGCTCCTTTTTGTTTCATTTTCATGTGAATAAGTGAAACATGAGTTGATTGGTGACATATAGTTCTACTAGCTCTTGATCAGGAACCGAAGCCAGAGTTCAAAGTAGAGTTGAGGTTGATGAATATCTAGATGATAGTGTTAGTGGTGATAAGACAACTGAAGAATAAATTTTTGTTTCATCTTTACTCAAAATGTTGAATCAATAGAGTCCCCTCGTTAGGCTTTATAGTTGGGATTGTTACTCAATTGTGGGCATATGACTTTAGCGTTAGGAGTGACAATAAGTCCATTTCAGTTGAATTTTTTTCTATACTGTATAAATGATAAATTTGTTTACTATTGTTATCAAAGTAACACTATCTGATGCCATGTTCAAATTATTTTCAGGATGCTTCATAGTCAGATAGAGCAATCAGATTTCCTCGAAGCAGAGCAGCTCTGGAAATAACAATCCAGCTGAAACTCATTGTAAAGTTCCAACACAACATCTTGATAAATATATATGTATATGTATCCACATTTGAAAATTTCATGATTTTTGATAGCTAACCTAATGTGTTGATTAGGAGCTTCAGCTAGCTCAAGTGTGTTTTGGTAATCTAATTGGCCTACATAGCACATCACATGCACACCTGCCACTGCCACATTTCTATATTTGTGAAGATTGTACTGCTGCTTTGTAAGGATGAGATTTAAAGGTCCGGTGCTTCCTTCCTAGGGCTATATATGGATGAGATAAATCCTGCTATATGTCTTACTACGTTGAAGGCGTTTACTTTGACGGATATGACATATAAATAAAAATAATTCGAGTTAACCTACCATTTACATTAATTTTGAACTTATTTGACTATTTTATCCTTCAAATATTCAATCCTAAGAGTATCACATGAAGGATGATGCGGGTTGTGGTTAAAAGGAGAAAGTGAGGCCATATCCGAAAATGAGAGTGATACACTTTTATGAGACCGACAAAAATTGAAAATGTGATACACTCTTACAGGATGGAGGGAGTATCATCTATCATATTACTCAAAGTAAATGTGCATTTAGGATTCAGAGATACAATTATTTCTTCTATATATTACACCTTATGATTTACATTATCGTACCTACAATCAAGGGCAAGCACACTAAGGAGGGCGAGGGGCTTAAGCGCCTACCAATTTTTTTCCTTGTTTCTATTGTCAAGTTTGTCAAAAATTATCTCTAATCCTTACTAAACGACGTCTCCGGAGGCCGAATTGCCTCGGTAGGAGGATGATGAGGAACTGAAGAGAGAGAGAGAGGAAAAAATGGTTGCCGAATAATGAATTTTTTGAGAGAGGAGGAAGAAACAAATAAACAATGAACATATTTTTCGTATGATATGTTATTTCGTTCTACGTCTCTGCCCTAGCTACAATAAATTTGGATCAACACAAATTAAGTGTGTGCGCATTAATAATACTCTCCTATCCACAAAAAATATTTCATTTTTGTCATTTTGAAATGTCCACAAAATTAATCTCTTTTTATTTTTAGAATTATCTATCACATGATGAGTCTATTCTCTACTAACAATACAATTATTTATCATTATAAACATTACTTTTAAGTGAGACATTTTCTCCACTCACAATATAATAATCGTTTTTATTAAAATCCATATCATTTCTTATTATGATTATTTTTTGTGGACGAAAATAGTAATTTATTTTATGAATATTTTCTATGTACGGAGGTAGTAGTTGAGTGCGTAAGGTAAATAAAACCAAGATAAAGTTACCCGGCTATTATGGGTGAGTTGTATAATATTTCATACAAAACTTGAAATGAAGTAATCAGAGTGTATTCAGATAAATCATTTAAATCTCAATATTGAATTGTTTTGAGGCATCTCTACGAGTTAATGGGCCTCTAGATTTTGTGACATATAAAAGAACTTCACTCCCAAGTCTGTTCATGAAAGTGATTTGATGCCCCAGTTTCAATTCATTAGCTCTTTTTAAATAAAGAATGAAAGAAAGAAGAAGAACTCTGCCTCATTAACCTAGCATTAAATTGAGTTGAAAATGATTAGAAAATGAGATCTAATCTTAGTTCACCGTTTACTTGTCTCCTTAAGTTTGAATATTGCCTTCACCAATGTATTAAAACGTAAAATGTACAATGAACTTTATTTATAGTTAATAAAGAAAAAATACAATGGCCTAGATATGTATTTTGTCCCTTAATGTTCATGATATGTCATAATATGTATGACAAGGAGTAACAACCTAGTATCACAACAAAAGAAGTTGTAGAAATGGTAAATGAAATTGAAATTATTGTACAACTTTAATTTTGATCAAATATTAGAATATTCAACAAATTATATACGCAAGGATGTCTATGTTATCACGTACTACATTATTTTGATTGAATGAAATCGAAAAAGAATAGTGAATGGAAAAATAAATGACTTTATTGGATCAAGACAAATAAAGTAAATAATGAATGTACTCAAAAAACATAACTTATAAAATGAAAAAATTAAATAAATAAAAAACAATAAAGGTATTCAATTGAATAGTTAAAAAGTAACTATAGTTAAGCTCAAAATATGCTAATTAACCACGGTTAGTTCTAACTCTAGTTGGGGGTAACCAAAGTTGTTTAAAACATGAAAAGTGAAACCCTACACCTTCATACATTTTCAATTTCAGATATTATTTTGGGGCGTTTCAGATTTCTCACTTCTCTTTGGGGTTTGACTAAAAAAACTTTTGCAGTCTCCCCATTTCAATTTGGTGGGAAAAATTAAATAAAAAAGAGGGGAGAAATTCCTGACAAATTTCAACTTCTGCTGGCTGAAATTCTGAAATGGAAAGGTAATTTTAAATTTTCTGGTTTGTTAGGAATTCGGTTCGTGAGTGAATTTCTCGTTTTGCTGAATCTAGGGTTTCTGAACAGTACGAATCTTAATTAGGAGTGGAATTGTGCGTTTTCTGTGTTTGAATGATATCAGATCCACTATACAAACCTGCTTTTACTTCAAATTGGCTTAGTTTCTGATTCGTGAGTTTTAGCCATTTTTGGTATGTTCTTATGGTTGCTTGATTTTTTCTATCTCAATCCATGCTGTTGAAGTAAGTTTACGTCGTGTTGCCAGTTTTTGCCCAGCATTTGCTGATTTGATGCAATGTGTTATCCCGCAGATTACAGCTTGTCTGTACTCTACTGCTTTTAATATATTTTATTGCTATTTTGGCGATTGATGTTAAGGGAATCACTAATTTATACTTCAATGTTGAAATGGAAAGAACGCAAGACATACTAGTTCAAACTTGCTAGTTAAGGCTGTGTTGTGAACCTAGAATATTTACAGATGCAAATGTCTCTTGGGTCCCAGATCACCTGCCTTCTTGAAGTCATAAGCGCAATTTGATCTCATATGCACAATTAAGTATAATGTGCATGCTCGATACGTTTGCGATGTGCGGTTGTCACTTTTCGGAAAGTATTGGGGAGGCTGCCTGTGGAGGCCAGCACTATTCAACTTTGTAGTGATGCTATAAAAGAGTGGCTCAATTTGTTTCTCGTTTCATTTTGCCCTTGAAGGCCCATCATTGCAGCCATTCTTGCTTACCATCTTTATAGTAAATTTGTAGACATATTTGTGTCTGTTCCATCTTGAGATAGTGCTGGTTCCGGGCCTACCTCATTGTCTCTAACACTGTAACACGGTTATTCTGGTGAAGATTTTGGTGCTCATCATTCTTCAAGAAGGAAATAATAGTATTTTGGCAAACAAATTGATATAGGCATATAGCTTTAGAGAAGCAAAGTTATTGTAATCTGTAATGAAGCACATCTGTTTTTGAGTACTGAAATCATCCAAAAATGGTATCACATTCTACATATATCTTTCTGTGTGTTACCCCCGTAGATAAAAGAAATTCAGGTCCATAAAAATGATAAAAAACCACCTCCAAACTCTAAGTTGCAATCTAACTTATCCTTACTGACCTCTCTTAGTCCCTACCTCCTTGTTTTCACTTATATTGATCCTTCTTGTTCCCTTGCTAATAACACCATCCCTCACTTATCCAGCTTCTCTCTTATGTTATAATATGTCCTAATCTCCGATTTCTCTGCTTTTCCATCTTCAGAAAGGGATTTTCTTCCTCTCCATGCCTACCACCATCTGTTGCTGCCTCAATGCATCTACCCAGTTAAATGTTAGAAGTTGGATCAAAGGAGTATGCTGTCTTGAAAGAAGATAATTTTTTATATGTTTCTTGGAAGGTACACGGCTTAGAGGCTTTCTCTGTTAAAATTGGATCCACGCGACAACCTGCACCAGACATAAAAGCAATTCTCACATTCTTTTCTGATATACAAAGTAAGAAGTGTTGGTAAATTTACATGCGTAATTTCTGTCTTATGAGGCAGAGTGAAAAATTTGAAACCTTTAATTTCTTCCCTTCTCTTCTATTGGTAAGTTGGTCCATTCACAGTAATTAGTTCATAAAATGTCATTTAGTGTACCTTCCTTTTGTAGTGACACATGCAGTGATGTACTGTTTTCTGCTGATGTTTTGACTAAGTGTTCTAATATACTTTTCTGGATATTGTTTGAAAGTTAAGTGATTAATGCTGTTCAATGAAAATGACTTGCCTTCTGAACATTTATTTCGTTTTGTAAATTCTTATATCTCTTTTTGTTTTGGCATTTGGTATGAATCAGGTGTTGACAACTAATATTTTAGAGATCTGAAGATTCTCAGTTCTCAGGCTGTGAAGTTTACTGAGAGTGCCATCAGTGATCAAGTGAACATTTGAGAAGCAAACAATTAGAGAAGTATGGAGTGTAACAGAGATGAAGCCCTCCGGGCAAAATCAATTGCTGAGGACAAGTTAGAAAAGAAAGATTTTGCTGGTGCCAGAAAATTTGCTTTGAAAGCTCAGACTCTTTATCCGGGGTTAGATGGTATATCCCAAATTTTAACCACACTTGATGTGTATGTTTCTGCAGAGAACAAAATAAGTGGAGAAATTGACTGGTATGGGGTACTTGGTGTGAACCCATCAGCTGATGAAGAAACAATTAAGAAACATTATCGCAAGTTGGCCCTGAGTTTGCATCCCGATAAGAATAAATCGGTTGGTGCTGATGGTGCTTTTAAGCTAATTTCAGAGGCCTGGGGTTTGTTATCAGATAAGAATAAGAGGTTACAATATAATCAAAGGAGGGGCTCCAGAGGGTTCCAGCAGAAGGCCCAGATGCATAGTGGTGGTTCATCAGCACCATCCAGGGCAAATGGCATTTTCAACTTTGGCAGCAGAACACCATCAGTTTCGAAAAACCAAAACAATGCTGCTAAACCGCCGCCGCCACCTCCTAAGCCAGCTCCTGCACCACCTCCAAGGAATGATACCTTTTGGACTATCTGTCATCGGTGCAAGATGCATTATGAGTATCTTAAGATGTATCTCGATCATACTCTCCTTTGTCCCAATTGTCGTGAAGCCTTTGTGGCTTCTGAGACAGCTCCTCCTTTCAATTTTTCAAAATCTTCTAATCAGCTTCCTCGTCAGGGACAACAACCTTCAAATTCTCGTCCTAGTCGGAATGCTTTTGATCAGGGAAGAAATGTTCCAGCTGCTAAAAAATCAGGTCCATTTCAAGCAGGTTCAAATTCAGTTAGATACTCCTACCAGCAGGGCCCACCATCTGGATCAACTAGTGTTGGAAGTACAGATCCATCTATTGCAGCAAAAGCAGCCAATGTTGTTCAACAGGCACAGGATAAGTTGAAGAGGTCATATAATGAAGCACATGCATCTTCTGGATGGGAGGGAGGTGTTCAAAAGAGAAAACTAGATGATGATAGTATTCGTTATGGAGTGAGCTATAATGGAGTTGGTGGGAGTGCACCAGGATCAAGGATTTATGGTTTTTCAGGTACCAATCAACAACCAAACAGTACCAGAGATTTGACACCCCTTGAAACACGTAATTTGTTAATTTCAAAGGCTCGAAAGGATATTCTAAACAAGCTGAATTTGTGGAGGTCTAAGCCTGAAGCAATTAAAGAGAAACACGTATCTAAGGGAAGCAAGAAAGAAGGCCGTAAAGGCATTAGTAATGTTGAAGGACCTGGTCTGAATGGGAATGGTGATCCACCAAGGAAGCTTGAGGTTAGCAATTCTGCTGATAATTTGAGTAAAGAGGAACCTGAAGCTGCTTCAATGAGTGTTCCAGATCCAGATTTTCATGATTTTGACGAGGATAGATCAGAAAGGTCTTTCGGGGATAATGAAGTTTGGTCTGCTTATGACGATGATGATGGCATGCCTCGTTTTTATGCTCTCATTCACAAGGTGGTTTCTAGGAAGCCTTTTAAGCTAAGGATTAGCTGGCTCAACTCAAAAACGACCAATGAATTCAGCAATATGGACTGGGTTGGCTCAGGTTTCTATAAAACGTGTGGAGAATTTAGGGTGGGTAAGCACGAGAACTGCAAATCAATGAATGCATTCTCTCAAAGAGTTAACTGGTCGAAGGGTCCACGTGGGAGTGTTCTGATACTCCCTCAGAAGGGTGATGTTTGGGCACTTTACAAAAAATGGTCATCTGATTGGAATGAGCATACCCTTGATGAAGTTATACACAAGTATGACATGGTAACCGTGCTGGATGACTACATAGAGGAACATGGTGTGCGTGTTGCTCCACTTGTGAAGGTTGTTGGTTTCAAGACTGTATTTCGTCCGAATATGGACCCTGAAGCAATCAAGAGGATTCCAAAAGAAGAGATGTTTCGTTTTTCTCACCGGGTTCCAAACCACTTGCTTACCGGTTTAGAAGCTCCAAATTCTCCAAAAGGATGCCTGGAGCTGGATCCAGCGGCTACCCCTTTGGAACTTCTTCAGGTGATATCTGAAGGTAAGGAGGTTCCAAATGGAGGAAATGCCAATGAAGAGGTATTGCAGGACATTCCTAGTAGTAGTTCAGATGAAATTGCTGATGGGACTAATTAGAGCTGAGGCTGTATATATATCTCGAAGCCAAGTAGGGAAAAAGCAAGTGGACTTGACAAGGTAGCCAGCATTCAGTAGGTCAAGACGTCGACTAGATGACCGCATAATTGGGAGATACAACTGTTTTTTTTTTGTTAGTTTTTGCAATTGCAAAAAGTGATGGAGCCTCGCTCTCTAGAAATATCGCATTTTGAAACTACAGTTAATTTTGGCAAATTTTTTTGTATTGGTTTTGCTGTCTCTTGTCTTGAGGAGACTTGAGATTGCTGCGGGCTATCGCTACTAGTCGAGTCTGGCTCCATTTCTGACTGTAAATCGAGTTTAGCTGATGAGCAGATCACAACAGTTTCTTCTTTTCCGCCGAGGGCGAAGAGAAATGCTTCGCAGGTGGTAAGTGATTAAAATAGACAGGTCTGTAAATTTTTTGGATTTTGCTGCTTTTTGTCTTCTGCTACGGGTAACAAATGTATTGCTTTTGTTGGATAACTATATATATTTTTGAAGTTGCAACTCATGTCTATATATTATATTGGACAAGGAATTGTATAACATCACATGCATGATTCGGCTGTTCTGATATTATTTATGCACAAAAATTTGTGTCAGATTGTCTCACACGTTAAGATCAGCTCAAACTGCTCCTATATTGCTGTTTGTGTCCGGTGTTGACGGATTTGTGATATTATTGCATGTTATCTTATTTTGCTGCGGATATATCTAATAACCGCACTAATCTCAATATTTTTGGAGCATTTGCTTTTTATGATTGATGATAAAAACATTACTATTTTTATTTTATTATTAGAATTTCTTCAATCCTATATTCTTGAATGAGATATGAGTTAAATAAATTAGTTCAAATTATAAATTTTGTTAAAGCTAATATAATATCCCAAATTTTGGTTTGGTTTTAGGAAAAAATCGAATTGAAAATAGAATGCGCATTCTTAATTATAGATAGTAGAAATTAATAGTTATCCACCAATTTAATTTAAATAACTTTGAACCAATTTTCAATATTTTGGACAAAATTACCTCTAAATTTGATTGTACAAATTGAACACACTCTTTTTTTTAGCTCCATATTGAACACACTCTTTGTTTCTTCCTCAAACTCTTTATTTCTTCCTCTTTTGCACTTATTCTCTCTTGGTCCACTTTCCTTATTTCCTTTGTCGTCGTCGTTGCCGCCATCACTTGCATCAAGTCATTCCCAAAAAGGAGGTTACTAATATTAAATAATCTCTAGTCATTCCCAAAATACAGATTCACTACCGATGCTAGACAACCCTGCAAAGAAAATGAAGATTTATTTCATACATTTCATTAGATTTGTAAGATTTGGGGTTGTGTGTTATTCATGAGAGTTAATGTTAATTTATTTGAAGTTAGATTTGTTGGAAAATGAAGAAAATATTGATTCAAATTTTATTCATGAATTATATTTGGATAAATATCACTTTAAACCACAAACTATCAATTTTGTATCATTTACACCATTCATCCATATTTCACCCTTTAAATTTTTTTAATTAGTAATATCAAACTATAATTAGTTATATATATAAGTCATATGTATCTTACATAGCATAATAAATACTAAAGATATCTGTATAAAAGAAATACAATATTTTAATAGGTAATTAACTAATTAAGTATTATTGTATCTCAAGAAGGAAACTAGAGAGACAAATTTCCCAACCCTATTTCCACAATAAAAAACATAAAGAATCAATATAAAGCACGAACTCAAGAAAATAGAAGAAGCATCTCTACTACAATAAACTCAAGAAAATAGAAGCCTGTCTACAACAATAGTCTCAACTCAAGAAATAGTCTCAAAATCAATAGTCTCAACTCAAAAAATAGTCTCAAACTCAAGAAAAGAGTTTCCAGATGATGTACAGCGCCACGCCCAAGTGCCCAATATTCAGCAACCGTTCGTAGTAGATGTCCTTGGCATTGTCGACAGCCGGCGGTAATGGAGGAGCCGGCAGTGATGGGGCGGTAGGGGTAGGAGTGACATTGTTGGATGGGGACGGTGGCAATGGGGGGTTGGTCGCGGGAGTAGGACCCGGCAGTGATGGGGCGGCAGTGGCAGGATGAGTTGACTTGGATGGGATCGGCAGCGGTGGGGCGGTGGCTGCGGGAGTAGGAGCCGGAAGTGATGGGGCGGTAGCGGCAGGAGGAGTAGACTTGGATGGGAACGGCAACGGTGGGGCGGTGGCTGCGGGAGTAGGAGCCGGAAGTGATGGGGCGGTAGCTGTAGGAGGAGTAGACTTGGATGGGGACGGTAGCGGTGGGGCGGTAGCGGTAGGAGTAGACTTGGATGGGGACGGCAGCGGTGGGGCTGTGGGTGCAGGACCGGTCCTGAGAAAAATGAGGCCCCCAATGAAATTATAAAAATGGGTCCTCAATATATTAGCGCATTAATATATTAAAAAATAAAATTTTCCATTATTTATAAGAAATGACTTCATCTATCATTTTTATTTGCAAAATCATCTACAATATTGTTGAAATCTATGTTATCTAAAATCTCTTAATCTCTTTTTCTATACATAACTAGTATTACTCCCGTGCAATGCACGGTAAAAAAAATTATATTTTTTTAGAATATTATATTTAAAAAATAAAATTCTATAAATTACTTATATTATTATATAAAATAGCTCTAATAAAGATAATAGAATTAAAGCGAAGATAAAACCATCTTATAATTGGAGGACACAAAATGAATGACCAAGATCTTGACAAAACTTTTTTAAGTAAGGATTATTATTATCTATTTAAAAAATTTCCACCAAAATATCTAGATATTTTTCTTTCAAATTTTCTATTAGTTTTGACAGAATTTTTGAAACTTTTAATTACTTTTTACCGAGTTGCATTTCATAATATATTTTTGGGCAAATGTGCAGATTAGTCCCTAAAGTAGACCCCCCTAGAGCGTTTAGCCCCCACACTCGACTTTGGTGCAAATACCTCCCCTATAGTACATAAAAAATATGCAAATAAACCCACGAAGAAAATGGACTTCTAACACCGTTTCCTTGATTTTTTTTTTTTACTTTTTTCATTTATTTTGTAGTGGGTCCCACCTTCAATTGAATCTAATTTTGTTCGCGATGCTCTAATTTCAGTTGAATTTTGTGATTTGGTTCGGTTTTTGCCTTTGATGTGTCGCATCTGCGATTTTGATGAATCGATTTGGAGGAAATGAGTTTTTCGTACAGATCGAGCTGATTATTGCTGGATTTAGATCTAATTTGTGCTGCTTTTTTGATTTTGTTTGTGCGGTGATCGAGATTCGTTAAGTTTTTGGGGGTTGATAGATGGTGAGATGCATCCGCCTCGGGATCTCATTTATGTTTGGTCGATTTAACGATGTTCTGTTGTGGTTTCATCCTTAATCGGTTTCTGATTGTGATCTGATTTGGAACACCATTCCGATCTGATGGATTTATTTCATGAATTTCGTTTCTGTGATTTGAGAATCTGGAGATTGTGAAATGAATGTTGATGTATATTGTGGTGGTGTTGGAATCTGATTTCACATTTGATCTAGTATTGTTTCATTTTAAGTTGAATTTTCGCATCGCTTGGGGCGGCAGAAGCTGTTGGGGCGTCAGGGGGGTGGAGAAGCTAGCTATTGGGGCGGCAGGGGGTGGAGGAGCAGGACGAAGAAGCTGTTGGGGCGGCAGGGGGTGGAGGAGCAGGACAGAGAAACTATTTGGGCGGCGGGGGATGGAGGAGCGGCAGACCTGCTTCTCCCAAGCGGCGCCGCTGCCGTAGAAGGCGGAGGAATGGAAGTGGTGGTGGTGGTCGGAGGAGGAGGAAGAGGAAAGGGACGAGAAGAGAGTAGTTGATTTGTTTAAGGTGAGACCCACTACAAAATAAATGAAAAAAAAAAATCAAGGAAACGGTGTTAGAAGTCCGTTTTCTTCGTGGATTAAGTTGCATATTTTTTATGTACTATAGGGGAGGTATTTGCACCAAAGTCGAGTGTGGGGGGCTAAACGCTCTAGGGGGTCTACTTTAGGGACTAATCTGCACATTTACCCTATATATATATAGGAATGTTATGCTACATACCTTTTGTGAGCACCTTACGTGAGCACCACTCACGTTTAGCCATTGTTAGCATTGTCTTTTTTGTTTTAGACATTTATTTTTATTCTAATACTTCATAAATTGTTATTAGGATCATTAATTTTATAAATAACAAAAAATCAAAGTCCGATTTGTTCATATTCTCTTTAACTTCAAATAATTAATAAAAAGAACAAATTAGACTTTGGTTTTTATGTTATTTATAAAATTAATGATCCTAATAACGATTTATGAAGTATTACAAGAAAAATAAATATCTAAAACAAAAAAAATAATGCAACATAAGGTGCCCACATAAGGTACGTAGCATAACATTCATCCCTATATATATATATATATATGGTCGCATTCAATGGAGGCCACTCCCTAAGATAAAGAATAAAGACCAAATCAAGGCCATTCATCTCACTCCAATCAACGGTTCATATAATTTCCTGATTTGATTTTTCATGTAATTAAATATTGGTTTGTTACATTTATTTAATTCGAAAAGGGCATATATGTTCACTCAAATCTGGGATCACGTTGAACAAATCCCGAAAATTCATCTTTTCCCATTCTGGGACCTGATCCGTCAATGAACATAACATGTGAACATTAGTATGTTCATTTGATTTCCTAAGAACATTAGTATGTTCATTTGTTTTTCTATGAACATATCGACGAACATTAGTATGTTCATTTGTTTTCCTCCGAACATATCGACAAACATTAGTATGTTCATTAGTATTTTCTACGAACACTACATTGTCAATATGCAGATCTGCAGATCCAGCGGCGGCGCGACGGTCGCCACCACGAGCGTCCATGTGACTGCCCTGGATGGCCTGGTGAACGTGAACTCCCTCTTCACCATCGCCGTCTTCGTCGGCCGCTCCTTGGCGATACCTCAATTGGCAAGGGATGGAAAGCATATTTAATTTATTAAGGGAGAAGTAGCAAATAGCCCCATGTCATACAACTCCTAACACATTTACCTCCTCATCTTTTAATTGTGGTCTGTTAGCCTCTCAACATGTCATAAATAATGCAAAATTCCCTCTGTTTCTAACGGACACTTAACACCGTTAAATATTATTTATTTATTTATTATTTCACTATAATATTTGTTAATACACTCCTACAAATATTTCTACGCAAACCTCAACCTTAATTAATAATTAATTAAATATAAGTTCTAATTTTTTTTTGGGAACAATCGACGAATACGCAAAGATTAAAATATGTAAGATTGGGTGCTCATAAGCTTTCACGTATTTTTCTTTATCATACCATTTGGATATTATGATCAATGGATCATGCTTCTTGGAGAAATAAATATAAGCAATTGCATGAGCATATTTTAATCTCTGCGTACTCGTCGATTGTTCCCAAAAAATACAAATTTTTGTTAATGATAGTTGTTAATTATTAATTAAGGTTGAGGTTTGCGTAGAAATATTTGTAGAAGTGTATTTTTCTTGGCAAATATTATAGTGAAATAAGAAATAAATAAAAAAAAATATGGTGTTAAGTGCCAGTTAGAAACAGAGGAAATTTTGCACTTTTTATGAGATGTTGAGGGCTAACAGCCCACAATTAAAAGATGGGGAGAGATAATTATGTTACTTCCCATTTATTAATTAGCACCTCAAATTTATCTGGTGAGGATAATTGATTTGGCACTGACATGCCTTATCGTTGTCGTCATAGCCAACGCGAGGTTTCATATTTTCGATCCACTTAACATATCAACTCTTCTGCAATCAAATGTATTAATTTGTAACAAATTCGAAGATGATGATATTATTATATTCTTTGAAATTAGATAGTAGTCCATCAAAATTCGATCAAGATTTATTATTATATTATTTATATAAATTATGGAATTGTCTAATACAATATTTTGATTTATGAATTTCATTTCATTAAAATAGATCTAGTTTTAAAATAAAAAATATGTAACATTTATTAAAAATTGGCTTAAATTAGATGTCTTATGATTTATGAAATATTCATTACAAATAGGGCTGTCGATCGGTTCGGGTTCGGTTACCCATACCCGAATTTTCGGTTACCCGAACCCGAAATTGTCATATTTCACTAATCGTTCCCGCACCGTTTTAGGTGTTCGGTTACCCAATAACCGCTTCGGTTACCCGATTCGATTATTTGGGTATCCAAAATACCCATTAAAAAAATTAAAATTCAAATAATTTTCTAGATAGAGGATTTGAACCTTAGTCTCTAGAAAATACACAAAGCAACTTATCCACTATACTAAAGCTTATTCTTAAACTTTAAACATATCATAATTTTATTTTAGCTAAGACTCGATTTTTAAATAAAAATAAATAAATTAATGAATTAATAATTAAAATATATATAATATATATATTAAATAATTTTCGGTTATTTCGGTTAACCCGTTTCGGTTATTGGGTTAACCGATACCCGAAATTTTTCTAAAAATGATACCTGAAACCGAACCGATACCCAAAAAATTCGGTTATTGGATACCCAAACCCGAAAATTTCGGTTCGGTTAACGGATTATCCAAAACCCGATAACCAATTAGACAGCCCTAATTACAAATGTCTCATTCTTTTTTTAGCAAATAATTAAGAGACTAATTAATTAGCTAATAAGCTCACCATCTACACTCGATCTCTCTATATCTATTTTTATAAATCTCAATTTATTTTTCTCTTTTCACCAACTCACATTAACTACTAATTACATATTTCTTATTTTATGTGTCCAAACTATGAAATATTTGTAATGGAATGGAGGGAGTAAGTGATAGAAAGAGAAAATTTAATGAAAAAAAATTAACTGGTTCAACTCTAATTTCGTATATTATAAATTTATGGATTTATAGCAAGTTAACGCTTAATAAGAGGGATACGAGAATCTCTGACACATTTTTATTGCGTGCCCTTTTGCCAATGAGTGTTGGAGGCTTGGGGATTTATCCATGCTCATGCAAAGAGCAAGTACTGATCATGATTCCTTTAAATCTGCTCTTTTCTGATATCTTATCAGTAACGATGATGGTGTTCTAACTGCGAGAGTTAGTATGATATTGTGGTAAATTTGGAAGGATCAAAACAAAGCTATATGGGAGGAGGTTATCCCACTCCATCTCGTTCAGTCACACAAGCCCTTAGCAGCCGTGAAGATTGGCTTCTCTCCTCTCCCGTGAAGTGTATTCCCCTCAAGCTGCTACCAGAAATGTCCTCAGTCCTTGCATGGGATGGCATGATTTACCGGAGGGCTGGTTTAGTTGCAGAGTTGATGCTGTCCTCTTCGCTGATAAGAACTCGATGGGGATTGGTATCGTCATCCGAAATCATGAAGGTAACTTTGTGGCGGGAAAATCTATCAATGTTCCGGGCACTCGGGACGTCGTGGAAGGCGAACTCTTAGGCATTAAAGAGGTTTTGTCTTGAATCAAAGAGCTCGACCTTGCTCAGGGTGGGTGGAGTCAGATAGTAAGTAATTGGCTTGTGATGCAAGATAGGAACCTCACTGAGTTTGGTGCTATTGCGGTCCACTGCCGTTGCGAGAGATGTATCTACACTTCATGTTTGGAATGAACCTTATTGAAGTGTCCCACATTGGATTGGAGATGGTGGCATGAACCACTTTATATGGTGAGGCAACCCTCTCCCTTATAAGGCCTTTTAAGGGAGGAATGGGCCCAATATCCATTTCTAACATGGTATCAGAGCCAACCCAATCCAATGATGCCCCCCCCCAATATCGTTGTCAACAGATGGCGTTTGGGAGATAGTCCACGCTGCGCACATTGGATTGGAGATTTCTAACAAACCTCGTCATTTGTGGAGGGTCATCTCCATGTTCCATGTCAGTGTGCTCAATAAATTATCTCTCATTTTCCTCAAAAAGAAAAATTCCATGTCAGTGTGCTCAATAAATTATCTCTCATTTTCCTCAAAAAGAAAAAGAAAAAAAGGAAGTATATATCTCATGTGTAAGGAATTATCTCTCATTTTCCTCAAAAAGAAAAAGAAAAAAAGGAAGTATATATCTCATGTGTAAGGAATTTATCAACATCATAGATATTTTAGGTTCGAGCCACATGGGGGCTAAAGCCCCTCCTTTTTTTGTTGTTATTATTATTAAAGTGTAGCAATGAAGGGGTTACCTTCAACAAACTGGAAGGCTCCCTTCAGAAACATTAGCTAATTTTCTGTTTGTTGGATGAGTCATATTTGCACTTTCCTCTGCAGTTAACCAGTCCCTCAACTGAAGCATGCAGGTTACAAGTTGAGAAGGGATGTCACGTCGAAAATTCAAAAACAATTCTACAGAAACAAGCTATCCAAATGATTTCTAGTCATTCACTAGTTCCATCCTAACCAAGAAAAGGAGGAGTATTATTGCAGCAGTTTATTAAATTCTGCAACTTAAAATTAAATGAACACATATAAAGAGATAAGTGAAGATAAAAAATTGTAAATTTTTGTTCATCATTGTCCTATGGTCATAACTTGTGCTAGACCGGGGCGGAAATCTTTGATATTGTAGTCGTGTACAAACAATCCAAAGACACATTTCATAATAATTTGAGACTTTGAATGTTTGACAGTGATCTCGTTAGGATTAGGAGAGACATCCATGATAATAGAATCTTGTTCCCGGTCAAGATTTCTTGTGCTAACTTATCTTCAACCAGTCTAGCGAAGACCCTCTTGAGCTCTCGAGCAACATAGTTCTTGTCAAATCCTTCCAAAACCAACCTTTCCTTCCATCCTTTGTTAATCATTTAATCATAACTTTAATGGCGGCAACTCTCGTTAATCATAACTTTAATTTTCAGCTTGGCGGCAACTCTCGCACAAAATTCGTGGATCAAAATTTTGAGGATATACTGTATATGCTCCTTCTTCAAGTGCTTGAACACCACAACCTTGTTGAATCTGTTGAGCAGCTCCGGCTTGAAAGCGCCCTTAAGCAGCTCGCTTCCCACATTCGGCGTTAGTATCACAATTGTGTTGCTAAAATTAACCGTCTTGCCCTTGCCGTCGGTCAGCCTTCCGTCGTCTAAAATTTGGAGCAGCACATTCAAAACCTTTTGATGCAGGAAAGGTAAAAAAAGTAAGGAAAACAAATATTCTTAAGTTTTTATTTATCAGAATTAAGGACGGACTATATATATAACTTGTAAATAAAAGAAAAGACAAATAAATAAATTGTCCATCACCTGTTGATGTGCTTTCTCAATCTCATCGAATAAGACGAGGCAATGTGTGCTTTCTCAATCTCATCGAATAAGACGAGGCAATGCGGCCTTCGTCGGACCTTTTCCGTGAGCTGGCCGCCCTTGTGGTGGTCGGGGTGGCCGGGAGGAGATCCAATGAGGCGCGATACGGAGTGGTGCTCCATGTACTCGCTCATATCGAGCCTCACCATGGCCTCTTTGGACCCAAAATACTCCTTGGCAACTACTTTAGCCATCTCTGTTTTCCCGACCCCGGTGGGGCCGGAAAACAAGAAGCAGCCAATGAGTTTGGTTTCATCTTTTACTCCGGCACGAGCTCGGAGGAGAGCACGGCTGACGGCCGTCACGGCCTCGTCTTGTCCGATTAGGCTGCGCTTCAAAGTGTCTTCAAACTGAAGAAGACATTGCGATTCCTTATAAGAAAGTTTGGTCATCGGAATACCCGTACACGTGGATACGACCTGCTCGATATCCGCCTCAGTGACGTGGGTTTTGTTGAGCTTGTGCGCTCTCACGCCGGCCTTGTCGATCAAGTCCAACGCCTTGTCGGGAAGATGGAACTCCGTGATGTAGCGTTGGGACAAGTCGACGGCGGAAGTGACGGCAGTTTCATGGTACGTCATCCACATGTATTTTCTCAAACCTTCCCCACATGTATTTTCTCGACATGTATTTTCTCGAACCTTCCCTTAAAGGAAGCATCCCTTTCTATGTATAATGTATATTCCTTCAGCGTAGTTGCGCCAATACACTAGTAATTAACAAGCTTGAATTAGAATAACCATCAATAGCCAATACACTAGTAATTAACAAGCTTGAATTAGAATAACCATCAATAGGAGGCACACTTACGTGCGCGCAGTTGCGTCGTTTTTTAACAATGTAACAAATTACTTATCATGGAATTTATAAACTATGAAATGTAATGATTGAATTATAAAAAATAAATAAAAACAAGGAACTGTAGCTTGCTGTTTCGTTGTTAATTATGATCCAAATTTCAAATTAATTAATACCCTTTTTCCTTTGAGCTTATCTGGAACTGAGCCTTGAGCAATTTTGATTGCTAACCCTTCAACAATGGCAGTTTTGCCGACGCCGGCATCGCCGACAAGGCAGGGGTTACTCTTCCGTCTCTTCAACAAGGCATCTATGAGTTGCTCCATCTCCTTCTCTCTTCCAATTACCGCCTGCAACTCTCCCTGAATTCAACAAACAATTTTCATCGCCAAATCTTAAATAAAACACATCACTAAATTAAATCTAAAAAAATACATACCCTCTCAGCCATCAAAGTCAGGTCAGTTGCATAATTCTGCAGTAGGCTCCCAAATAATCGCTTGAATATCTCCATCTTATGAAAATAAAAGATCCAAAAGCCAATTAGCACGCCAATCTCTGGAGAAACCCTAACCATCTTCAATTCTATATACACAACCCTATTTTTTAATTTCAAGTACCACGATATTTATATATAAGGAAGAAACCCTATCTTTTCAATTAATTAATAGTTTTTTTGTTAATTAATCAAATTAATCCATCTTTTGAATTGATAGACTTAATTAATCTTATACAATACGGTATAATGATACGATTGGAGATTTGCTTTCGTCTTGTTTAGGGGTGGATCGGTACGGTATACCGAAAATTTTTCGTCATACCGTATACCATACCGTAAATTGCGGTATGAGAATTTTCATACCGTTGCCGTACCGTACTTTTCGGTATACCGAAAATCGGCATACCGAAAATTTTGGTATGAGAATTTTCATACCGTTGTCGTACCGATAGTATGGTATACCGATAGTGCGGTATACCATACCGAAAGTCGGTATACCATACCTTACTGTATTATCGAAATTATTGTTATATCGTTTCATGCCTAAATTGCCAAATCATTAAGATATACCGTATATTTGTACATATTGAAATTTCATTAAACAAATACAAATAACTTTCTAACAATTAAACTCCACATTTTCAACAAAGCAAAAAAATAATTTTCCACTAATAATATATATATATATATATATATATATATAATTGATTCCGATGGCATACGGATTTTTTCGGTATATACTATTGGTATATACCGGTGGTATATACCTAAACAACGGTATATACCGATTTTTCGGCATATACCGCGGTATCGGTATATATCGGTATACCGCGGTATGAGGAAAATGATACCGTTGCCGTACCAAAAATCTTCGGTACGGTACAATACCGTACCGAAATTTTCGATATATCGAAATTTCGGTATTTTCGGTATTTTTTCGGTACGATAAGTGCGGTATACCGATTTTTCAGTATTTTGCTCCACCCCTAGTCTTGTTACGGTCCTATGGGGATTTATGTGGAATTTTTACTTTATTTTCCTGTAATCCTTTATTTTATTTTCTTACAATCCTATATCTCTTTGTAGAAATTTCAACATGGAAACTGCAATCGTTTTATCTTATTATATTATGAATTCTAATTAATATTTATTACTAAAAATTGAAATTAAAATATATATATCCTAACTTTAAATTAACCAATCTAAATAATTTATTATTAATTCAAATAAATATTAAAAAATAATTAGCGATGATGGGTATAAATAATTGCTTAATGGACTCTTCTACATATTTGGGTCAGTCATTCTTGAAGTGAAGACAATTGTGAAGTAGCCCAAGAGCTTTCCCCTGTCTCTCTCTAACCCTAATTTCAATACGAGGCACACTTACGTGCGCGCAGTGCTTATGGTGAGCGCCAATTAATGCATTATTGTTTAAACAATAGGGTTATTAGCGCTTAAATACATCAACTTTGAAGATAATTTGGTTTTGCACATGAACTTTAAAAGGTGTAAAAAAAAATACATGAATTTTAATGTTGTAGTAATTTTATCACAAATTCAAATATTAGATATTCGAACTTCATAAAAATCTTACGATTTACGAGTTTAGAGATGTCTTATACGATAGTTTTTAGAGATATCCTATACGATGTCACAAATTCAATTTTTGCTCAAATCAAAGATGACGTAGCAAGTCGAAATATTGATGTGTATTCATCGGTCGTTTTAGAAAATGACATCGTATAGGACATCTCTAAAAGATATCGTATAAGACATCTTTAAACCCGTAAATCGTAAGATTTTTATAGAGTTTGAATATCTAATATTTGAATTTGTGATAAAATTGCTATAACATTAAAGTTCATGTATTTTTTAGACCTTTCAAAGTTCATGTGCAAAACCAAACTACCCTCAAAATTGATGTATTTAGGTGATAATAACCCTTTACAATATATACGGGAGCATTGGAATTAACATTTCAAATGCGACTATTGCACGAGCTAAAGGTTGGGTGTTCAAATCCCCTCCAACGCATTTCAGCCTTTTTTGCGCATTTTCATATGTGAGAGAAAAATTGATCATATTCGTAAGTTCAAATTGTAATAACGAAATTGATTTTGTTATAAATTTTTTAAGCCTATTCACCTCTTTATTTGATAGTTCGTCCATTTTTCTTTCTTTAACTGAAAATTTATCAAATTAATAACATATGTAGTAAATCAATTGTATTGATTGATCCTACTACTCCATAGTCCATAATGTCCTTAAATTGATAAAAGTAAAAATTTGATCTTTTATGTTTGTGTATGTGAGTAAAAAATCATTTTTTTGAACTATTTTGATTACATATATATTGATATTATGAGTTATTTTGTTTAAACAATTACTCCATATATTCTACTAATCTTGAGTCAATTTTCTTTCTCTATCGTCCCACGAATTTTGAGAGATAATTTCGTTCAAATTCAAAGTAATTTATTTTTCATTTTATTATCTAATAATTCGCCTCATTAATGCTTCAAAAATTAGAAGCTCTATTATCACAAACACATCTTTGTTTCACAAGTTCGAGAAATAGAAGAATTGACGGAATCAGTCAAAATTAATTTCCTTTTCCACTTTTACTTCTCATCTTTATTCATATTTCTCGAAGAATATAAGATTTCTAGAAGAGAATGATGACGACGATGAAATTACGACTATCAGTATATATAATTCGACTACTTTATAAGATACATCTAGAATTCTGACAATGTGTTCAAGAATTTACTTTTCTGTAAGGATGTTTTTGTCGTTTTTTTTTCTTTTTTTCTTTTTCTATTAAAGCTTTTTTGTAGACCGTCGTTGAAACGTATTCCTAGAAAAATGGTACCCTAAAATGTGTTAAATTAAAGTTGTATACGATTTACTGCTAATAAAATTATTAAGAAAACGATATAAATACCAACTAGGAGTGAGCAAAATTCGGTTAAATTCGAAAATCCGAACCGAACCTAATCAAAATACTAACTCGGTTCGGTTAATTTGGTTTTCGGTTCGGTTTTGGTTTTGAATTTTGAAATTTTCGGTTTTTCGGTTCGGTTATGATTTTTAAGAAAAAATATTTGGTTAACAGAAAACCGAACCGAAATAATAATTAATTTAATAATATATATATATATATATATATATATATATTTATTATTTAAAAATTAAAATGATTATTATTACTATTCTATAAAATAGTCAATAATTACTCTTAATTTATACTCTTATATTTGGTTAAGATCTTTTGAAATTTTGGATTATTATTTTTTACGGATTTCGAATCTTGTAAATGTCTCATGATTTTTTTGAATCAAATAATTTTGAGAGAAAGGCAAATCAAAATTTGTGAGGACTACGTACTACTTTCATCACATTTTTTTTATGAATTTTAGATACAAAATTTTTCATATACTATTATATATATATATATATATATATATATATATATATATATATATATATATATAATCCGTACAAGCTTAACTAGCTAAATTACAAGGTCCAAAACGAGTAGAATTAATTTCATATCAATAAATTCATAATTGGGCCCAATATGCATATAACATATTCATAAAGTCTAACCTTTATAAACTAATAGTTCCTGCGTCCCCACCTTCATAATTCCTTACTTCTTTATAAGATGTTTCAATATATAGTCCATTTTCTAAATTAAATTTGCATTAAGTTTAAATAACCTTATTTAAATATAGTCAAACGTAGAATAAACAAGGGCAAATTAAATTGAATAATTACAAATGATTTGTAATTTTCAAATAATATTAATTGTATTTTTTTGAAATATATGTGAAAATTTAAAATGGGCAATGAAGATGGGATCGAAGGAGTATATATTATCTTTCCGAAAGAATGGCTAATATAAGTTGCTTAAAATTAATTCAGTGGAGCCTTTTGGTCATTATATTTTTATAGTTATAAGTCTCCGGCAACTGAATTAATATATCTATTTAATTATGTCACCAAAGCACGCATTAGGTAATAGTTAGGTTTATCATAACTTTGTCCGTTTGAAAACATCCAAATAATGAAGTTTTTTTTTTTTATGTTAATTAGGTTTAGAGTTCAATTTCCAGCATCTCTTTTTTTCCAAACTGAAAAAAAGTTCAAACTCACCTAATTAAATCCCTTTACACGTGCTTTCATGTGTGATTAAAAAAGTTTAAAGTGGTGTTCTTGTGTTGGTCTAATGATAGCGTTACTAATATTTGAGATAAAAATTTAAAGTCCGAGTTCATCATCATACAATTTTTACAAAATTATTTGCTCAACAATTTTTTTTAAAAAAATTGAAGTTACTATTCTTGCTCGTAGGTTGTCACTGGAATTCGCCCCCCAATATTTTTCCTTGCTAATCTATTAACTTATAATAGTTATAAATTAAACCAACTCATGTGACTTTAAGTAGCTTCGAAATAATTAAAACCGAATTTTATCCATTAAATAATCCTCATCAAAATTATTTTTAGAGTTCTTATTTTTATTTTTTGAGGCAAAGTTTTACTTGCATCGCTAATTGCATCAATTGCATCTGAGAGAGAGAGAGAAGTTTAAGTTGGAACTTGTGGATTTGAACTGATAATTCCAAAGTGATTTGAAACTATAACGCAGAAGGAATTAAGGCAACAATTAATATTTATTGGGTAAATTTGGTCTAAAATCATAATAAATTGTCAAATTTTGGTTTTTCCCACAATCTTTCATTCTTGTTTTAAAATACATAATAAATCAATTTTTTTGGAATTTCCCATGATGACAGATTCCGACCAAAAACTTAAATGACGTAGCACTTGTATTGTAATTACATGGATAAGTTATATGACATTCAATTAACTCATAATATTTAGACCCCAAAATAAATGACAAGGAATATCTAAATCTTATAACTTAATAAAAAGGAATTTTACCCAAATAAAAACTTAATAAAAAAGAATTGAAATATATGGACTCGATAATCTAGGCAATTTGTTTCAAGATTTTAAATGAGTAAGTATCAAAATGATGTCGTTTCTAATCCCTACCGTTAAATATGCCACATCTTTCAAGTCTGGCGCCATATCATTTAAAAATTCACGAGAAAGTGACGCGATGGGATATTCCAAAAAAATTGATTTATTATGTATTTTGAAACAAGAATGAAAGATTGTGGGAAAAACCAAAATTTGACAATTTATTATGGTTTTAGACCAAATTTACCCATATTTATTTCTCAACTAATTAAACTTGTCGTTTACCAAGTTCTTAAACACGGTACAGATCAAATTAATAAACACCAGACTTGTGAGTTGTGACAATATATGACATGGTATAATTAGTGAAGAGTGTGTGTGTCTGTGTTGTATTATGCAGATTTGATGTGCATTAACAAAACTTTATATATATCTTTTTCACTTACACAAGAAAAAGAAAAGAAAAAACAAACTTTATACAAGATGTGTGAGAAGTTAGTACAATAAATGAACCAAACTATCAAATATTTGCATATAGTTGGAATCAATAACGATATTGGAAGTATGAACATCTAGCTGGCTAGAAAGAAGGAAAACTAATTTGGCGGTGATTAGACATAAAATTTTGGTGATCAATTACACTTTAATTAGTTACGTAAAAAGAAGTAGAATGTTATTTATTCAAGGTTTTTATATTGAGTTCAATAATTCTTTCGCTACACATGCCATGATGCTCCTACTCTATTAACTTGTTTGCATACAAAGACAAAACACAATTAAGCAGTGCACGTGCGTTCATGTTATTTTAAGGGTAAATATCATATTAAACCTTGAACTATACCCGTTTTATCAAAAATACCCTGAAACTTTTGAAATGCTTTCAAAACCCTCAAAGTATCAGGGTTTTATCAAATATACCCCGCATCTCTTTTCCGGCCATCAGAAAAGTGACGTGGCTCGCCGGATGCCACAGTGTAATTTAAATTATATTTCTTTTAATCCATATCATTTTTTTATTCTCTTTTTTAATCCATATTATTTTATAAATGAAAATCCATCATGGAAATTAAAATCTATTCAACCCAAAATAATTGAAATTCACGCAGATCGTTTCTCTCTGATCGTTTCTCTCTGATTCAACCCAAAATCTATTCAACCCATAATCCTTTTTAAAATCTCTCCTCGACCTTTCTCTCTCTCCCTGACCTCTCTGTTGGCCGGACGCCATCGGCGAGAAGCGCCGAAGCCGCCGCCCCTCCTCTTCCGCGGCGAGCAGCCAGCCGCCGCCGCCGCCACCGCGCCAGACGCCGTCTCTTCCAGCCCGACGTTGCCCCCTCTCCCCTCCTCTCTTTTCCTCAGCCCAGCAGCCATCCACGAGGCCGATGCTGTCGTCTCCTCCTTCTCTTTCCCAGATCTAGCGCCGCCACCGCCGCCCCTGTTTCTCCGGCGAGGACGCCGCCTGCCGCTATGTCCGGCAACAACACGGCAGTAGCGGCGCCGTGACAGACGGCCCCGCCCCAACAACTCACCTCAAATACCCTTTTATGTCATTATAGGTTTTCTAATTGCTTCTGTATAGATGAGCATATGCATACATATTACATATGCCATTTTGATTTCTTATGAAAGAATTGATTTTGAGTGCATCTGTGTTGTTTCAATTATAAAGTGGGTGTTATGAATCTGAATGTAAAGATGAGAACAATTGTGAGAAGTATCTGCACACAACCGACAAGAGAAAAACAGAATATTGCTGTATAACATTTGCAGAGATTTTAAAAAGGATTATGGGTTGAATAGATTTTGGGTTGAATCAGAGAGAAACGATAAGAGAGAAACGATCTGCGTGAATTTCAATTATTTTGGGTTGAATAGATTTTAATTTCCATGATGGATTTTCATTTATAAAATGACATGGATTAAAAAAGAGAATAAAAAAATGATATGGATTAAAAGAAATATAATTTAAATTACACTGTGGCATCCGGCGAGCCACGTCACTTTTCTGATGGTCGGAAAAGAGATGCGGGGTATATTTGATAAAACCCTGATACTTTGAGGGTTTTGAAAGCATTTCAAAAGTTTCAGGGTATTTTTGATAAAACGGGTATAGTTCAAGGTTTAATATGATATTTACCCTTATTTTAATTATAACATGTATAATTACATTTGTTTAGGTGGGTATTTTAATTTTACGTCACAATTTTTATATAATCTTTATACTCCATTTTAAATTATTGCAAAAAAAAAATTAATTTTGATTTCGATCCTAATTAGTTGATCTTTATAATTGTAATTTGGGTTGTTTCAGAAAATGTTTTTATTATACTAAATATCGGCACACAAACACATCCAATTAGTGAAGGCACGTTGGAGAATCTGAAAATTCTGGGTCTATATTTTTGTCATTTAGCACCGCCCACGTCCACAAACATTCATATGAATCTTTTAGACGCCGTAAATCATACCTTTAATTACTCGATATATGACTCCAGCCCAAAACTGATCTAATTAATTTGATAATTTGAGAGGACGAGGGCCGAAACTTTTTAATCCGATAAAATTACAATCTAAATAATCTATAACCAAATAGTCCGGTATTCGATAAAATTGGTCTGAAAATAGCTCGAACTCTATTGATTCAGGAATGCATGATATAATTTTACCTTGAGACTTGAATTTTAAAACATTGCAATCATAAAACCATTTTTTCATTTTTGGGAATTATATGATTGATGAGGACTGAAATATGCACCAGCGCTGTGCTAAACATAACGGGAATATTTCTAGTTATGATTATTATTATTATTATTGTTATTGTGGTTATTTCTGATATTTAATACAGGATTGCCCTGACTCTCGGCTTGGCTCAGCTCGGCTCCGCTTTCCAGCTCTGATGGCTCAATGTCACACCCCAATTCTTGAATGAATAAATATAATCGAGGTGCAACTAATTCATATAAATAAACAAGGAACAACCTTGTTAAAACCCGAATAATAAAATAAAGAGTCGGGCTATGCCCCTTTGGATCACAAGTTTTGTTTCATGCTTCTGACAACCGACGTTCATTAACATAAAACTATAAATTTTAAACTGAAGCTCAAATGAAGTCATCTTAAGTTGAGAAAACAAAAGATGTATAAGAGTAATTGCTACAGCGGAAGTCTAACATAGGAATTTATCTCTAGCCTCAGCTCCGTCCCGTCAGCACCAGCCAGCCAACCTGAAAACATTTGAAAGTATTTTTGGGCTAAGTACTAATGTACTTAGTGGGCATGCATTTTCATAAACATTTCATATTTTCGTAAGAGCAGTTTATCCAATTATACTTGACATGACTTAGAAGGTTTTAAAATGAAATAATTTCTAAGCATGTTAAAACATTTTTCATTTGTGCGCACATGTCACACTCCCTTTCCGTTACTCGCTGTGATCCCGGACCTTTTAGCCACCGACGGATCCATATCTCCCGCTTTACTTGAACTGAGGGCGTAACCCAGTCAAGTTCCCATTTGGGACCCAATGCTCCGGAACACATCCCGTCGAGCACCCTTATAACGCCTCATACATGATTAGTGCCCGAATGGAGATCAACCCACCGAGTCAGCTAATAGGTGTACACAATTCTCAAACAACGTGTTAGGTCATAAGAGAACCTCGATCGATTAACTTATGCGAGCCTTAAACAGAGCAGAGTGCACAAAATATTTTATTGGATAAACAGTTTTCATTACATTAAATAAACAATTTGCATTTCATTGAAACATTTAGAGCTTAATAACTCAATCATACTTTGTACATTTGGAAAGTAAGCCCACCTGGATAGGCAAAGCCTGAAGATCATACACATATAAACCTGTCTTGGAAAAGTAGCGCTAATCCTCCTGGTCATCACAAAGCCTACAAGAAATTCTATCCTTAATAGGTCTCATGAAACTAATCTTAATGTATTTGTGGATGTACTAAACATACTTGATTCATCACGCCGGGTTTTCAAATTTAATGAATAAATACTTGAAAACTAAATTTCTTGAGTTAAGGACACCAACAATATCCTTACTCGATTTTCTTTTAGTGTTTTAGGGTTCTAGCATCCATAATTCGTTCCATTAAAGACAATCGAAAACCAACATAACCTCGTGACTAACCACATAATATCACGTAATCACGTAAACAATAAACAGAAAGAAATAAAATCCTCAAGTTTAGTATCATTAAAAATCACAAGTTCACATGAACATAAAAGAAATCATGCACCATTTTTATAACATTCTATACATTTCATTTTTTTTTATGTAAATAAATAAGAAATTCCATTATTCATTTATAAATAATAAAACATTTTAAAATCCATTGAGATGAAATAAAACATTTTAACCATTTAAAATCCATACTCAAAAAGCCTTGAAATATTATAAAAATGAGGGTTTAATCCCAAAATTTGTTTTCATTTTTAAAGTCCATCAATAAATTAAATAAAAGAACGGACCTCATTTAAAATAAATAGTCCCAACCTTAAATATTAAAATTTAAATCAAGAGATTTAAATTCACTAAAATAATTTAGTGAAAATTCAAACACATAGGCAACACAATCACATAAGGCACATAAGAATCACAATCAAACATCATTAAAACATGCTCTGTTTTTACACTGGTTCAACTTCAAAATTTAATCTGTTCTGACTCTGACATCTCCTGGACTCGAGACTCATACCAAAAGAAAGATCTTCGAGTCTAGTTTCATATAAAAAAAAAGTAGAGGCGAAAACTCCAAGTGGTTTGAGAGATATGACGTTTTTACCACGATCTACCATATTCGGCAGTTTTGAGCAATCGAAAACTTTGATTTTTGAAAATAGTAAACGTTGTCAAACTGGGCTCAAATTTGGTGGATATCTAGATAACACAATAAGGTTAATACCATAAAAAGTTGGAAATCTATATCACACAGGAAGCTACTGAAATGAATGACTCTTTCCACTGTTCTCTGAAATTCTCGGTGGTAATGTGCAGTTTAGGTTTTGCATTTTAAAGAAATATCAAACGAAATTGAAATAGCTTGAAATTTTACCAGGGTACTCAATACTCATGTAGAAACTTGCTATAAAATTTTCAAAGCTATTAGACATCGACAAACCATCGATCACAGTAGGTCAGTAGGCCTACGAAATTCTCCAATTTGTATTTAAAACTTATATATCTTAATAATATCTCTAACTTGAATATAACATCATAATTCTCAACAACAACTCATCCCAAAACTCATTTCATCACTTCTAATCATCCATCTAAACCATCACTTAACATCATAGCATGCTCAAGAAATCATATACCCACTCAAATCTTCAAATCAACATCATATAACAAAATCACATATAGAAACACATATATATCATCTTCTTCCTCAAACTAACATTTTTCATTTTTCACTTCTCAACCTCAAGCTTCAATCTCATCCATCATTAATCATCTAGATCATCTCATAAACTCAAATCCATCATCATATAACTCAAGCCAAGTCAAGAAAATAAACAACAAAATTCGTAGGGTTTCAAGCTCCTAATTTTCGAAAGTTTCATAAAAATAAGTTGGGTGATTTCCTTGCTCAATCATGATCATATACTCACTCACATATCATTAATATGATCAAATAAATAATCTAAGATCACTTACTCAAGGATTTAAAAGGTGATCAAGACTTTGCTCCAACTTTGATCTTAGCTCTAGCTTCTTGAATTTGATGAGATATGATAGTATTTGATTGGATTGGATGGTGGATTATCTCATAGTAGTGTTTGATGAAGCTTCTCTAAGCTTTCTTCAATGGACATCAATGGAGGAAAAGAGAGTATAGAGAGAGATTTAGTGAGAGCCGAGAGTGAAGTGTAAAGTGGGTGGAAAGAGTGGGTGTAGGTGGATGTAGTGGGAGTAGTGGGAGTAGTGGTGGAGGAAAAAGGGTGTAGTGGTGGAAGAGTAGGTGGATGTGGAAGAGTGGGTGGAGAAATTAGGTGATTGAATAAAATAAAAAGTCTTCCGGGTTGTACTATGAAAACTGTAATAATCGTTCAGTGTTTGCTTAAATAAATAGCTCGTGTAGATGCTAAATGCTTAATATAAATAAATATGCAATGCATATAAATTTAATAACTAAATTTACAAATGTTTTTGTAAATCATTTTTGTTGGAATTAAAATAAATTCATTTTCTTTATATCCGGCGTGAATCATCATGACTTCTAAGTTCAAAATTACTCTAAATTTAGCGAGGAAAAAGCAGGGTGTTACATCCCTCCCTCCTTATAAAAATTTCGTCCTCGAAATTGTATATCTGGGTAATCTAGTTTGGGATACTAGACTTCACTATCAGTGCGGCTACATAGCTTGATTGTTATCGCATCTTTCTAATTGTGAGAACACCATGTCTATAATCTCGAGAACTGGTGACAAACGAACTCATTCTAATCATATTATGCTTATCGTGATGGAAGCAAAATCTTATTGTGACAACTACATAGTGAGAGTCTATTCATTGGGATGACTAAATTGACAATCACCGAGATCATAGTCATGTGGGCTGGCCAGACCCAGCACAACGAATCACTCAGTCAAATGGGAGCTTCGCCCCCAATCATGTCAACTTCTTATCTCTTATAAAGCTCTAAGTCAACTTCTAACTTAAAGCACTTACTTCTAAGTACTTCAATCATAAATCTTTGGTATCATATAGGTCCATTCTATGTCGTTCTAGCGGTGCTATCACGACTAACATTCGTAAGGCATTATTGGGTGGTTCTCAAACGATTTGTAAAAGAACTCATCATTCTAATCATATAGGCAGTGAACCTAAAATGATAACATAAAACTTTCTCATCATTCATTCATACATACATACATACATATATTTGCTTTCTTTGAAATTTTGAGTCATATGGACATTAAATGTCCCTTTCATGAAAAACTTTGCTTATGCCGGAAAGATTCAAGGAATCTAACTCGACCATACATACATACATACATTGATTCGTTAAGGGCTCGGGTTGTCCCAAACACGACATTGAGCTTAGTTATATGAGTCGAAGACCCAAAATAACAACATGAAGAATAATTTGCAGTTCACATAACATCATAAACATAAGGCGCACATTTTCTTGAAAACTTTCATAACATCTGAAATACATATATGTATATTTTTGAAACTATTATCGTACCTTTGTTGCGGCAGTGTGACGGCGAGCTGAGGGCTACTGACATTCTTAGAAGTCTAGAGATACTATTCTAGACTCGACATCAAAAACTTATGGTTATCAGAGACATGAAAGGAAACTCATGCTCTGATACCATTCTGTCACACCCCAATTCTTGAATGAATAAATATAATCGAGGTGCAACTAATTCATATAAATAAACAAGGAACAACCTTGTTAAAACCCGAATAATAAAATAAAGAGTCGGGCTATGCCCCTTTGGATCACAAGTTTTGTTTCATGCTTCTGACAACCGACGTTCATTAACATAAAACTATAAATTTTAAACTGAAGCTCAAATGAAGTCATCTTAAGTTGAGAAAACAAAAGATGTATAAGAGTAATTGCTACAGCGGAAGTCTAACATAGGAATTTATCTCTAGCCTCAGCTCCGTCCCGTCAGCACCAGCCAGCCAACCTGAAAACATTTGAAAGTATTTTTGGGCTAAGTACTAATGTACTTAGTGGGCATGCATTTTCATAAACATTTCATATTTTCGTAAGAGCAGTTTATCCAATTATACTTGACATGACTTAGAAGGTTTTAAAATGAAATAACTTCTAAGCATGTTAAAACATTTTTCATTTGTGCGCACATGTCACACTCCCTTTCCGTTACTCGCTGTGATCCCGGACCTTTTAGCCACCGACGGATCCATATCTCCCGCTTTACTTGAACTGAGGGCGTAACCCAGTCAAGTTCCCATTTGGGACCCAATGCTCCGGAACACATCCCGTCGAGCACCCTTATAACGCCTCATACATGATTAGTGCCCGAATGGAGATCAACCCACCGAGTCAGCTAATAGGTGTACACAATTCTCAAACAACGTGTTAGGTCATAAGAGAACCTCGATCGATTAACTTATGCGAGCCTTAAACAGAGCAGAGTGCACAAAATATTTTATTGGATAAACAGTTTTCATTACATTAAATAAACAATTTGCATTTCATTGAAACATTTAGAGCTTAATAACTCAATCATACTTTGTACATTTGGAAAGTAAGCCCACCTGGATAGGCAAAGCCTGAAGATCATACACATATAAACCTGTCTTGGAAAAGTAGCGCTAATCCTCCTGGTCATCACAAAGCCTACAAGAAATTCTATCCTTAATAGGTCTCATGAAACTAATCTTAATGTATTTGTGGATGTACTAAACATACTTGATTCATCACGCCGGGTTTTCAAATTTAATGAATAAATACTTGAAAACTAAATTTCTTGAGTTAAGGACACCAACAATATCCTTACTCGATTTTCTTTTAGTGTTTTAGGGTTCTAGCATCCATAATTCGTTCCATTAAAGACAATCGAAAACCAACATAACCTCGTGACTAACCACATAATATCACGTAATCACGTAAACAATAAACAGAAAGAAATAAAATCCTCAAGTTTAGTATCATTAAAAATCACAAGTTCACATGAACATAAAAGAAATCATGCACCATTTTTATAACATTCTATACATTTCATTTTTTTTTATGTAAATAAATAAGAAATTCCATTATTCATTTATAAATAATAAAACATTTTAAAATCCATTGAGATGAAATAAAACATTTTAACCATTTAAAATCCATACTCAAAAAGCCTTGAAATATTATAAAAATGAGGGTTTAATCCCAAAATTTGTTTTCATTTTTAAAGTCCATCAATAAATTAAATAAAAGAACGGACCTCATTTAAAATAAATAGTCCCAACCTTAAATATTAAAATTTAAATCAAGAGATTTAAATTCACTAAAATAATTTAGTGAAAATTCAAACACATAGGCAACACAATCACATAAGGCACATAAGAATCACAATCAAACATCATTAAAACATGCTCTGTTTTTACACTGGTTCAACTTCAAAATTTAATCTGTTCTGACTCTGACATCTCCTGGACTCGAGACTCATACCAAAAGAAAGATCTTCGAGTCTAGTTTCATATAAAAAAAAAGTAGAGGCGAAAACTCCAAGTGGTTTGAGAGATATGACGTTTTTACCACGATCTACCATATTCGGCAGTTTTGAGCAATCGAAAACTTTGATTTTTGAAAATAGTAAACGTTGTCAAACTGGGCTCAAATTTGGTGGATATCTAGATAACACAATAAGGTTAATACCATAAAAAGTTGGAAATCTATATCACACAGGAAGCTACTGAAATGAATGACTCTTTCCACTGTTCTCTGAAATTCTCGGTGGTAATGTGCAGTTTAGGTTTTGCATTTTAAAGAAATATCAAACGAAATTGAAATAGCTTGAAATTTTACCAGGGTACTCAATACTCATGTAGAAACTTGCTATAAAATTTTCAAAGCTATTAGACATCGACAAACCATCGATCACAGTAGGTCAGTAGGCCTACGAAATTCTCCAATTTGTATTTAAAACTTATATATCTTAATAATATCTCTAACTTGAATATAACATCATAATTCTCAACAACAACTCATCCCAAAACTCATTTCATCACTTCTAATCATCCATCTAAACCATCACTTAACATCATAGCATGCTCAAGAAATCATATACCCACTCAAATCTTCAAATCAACATCATATAACAAAATCACATATAGAAACACATATATATCATCTTCTTCCTCAAACTAACATTTTTCATTTTTCACTTCTCAACCTCAAGCTTCAATCTCATCCATCATTAATCATCTAGATCATCTCATAAACTCAAATCCATCATCATATAACTCAAGCCAAGTCAAGAAAATAAACAACAAAATTCGTAGGGTTTCAAGCTCCTAATTTTCGAAAGTTTCATAAAAATAAGTTGGGTGATTTCCTTGCTCAATCATGATCATATACTCACTCACATATCATTAATATGATCAAATAAATAATCTAAGATCACTTACTCAAGGATTTAAAAGGTGATCAAGACTTTGCTCCAACTTTGATCTTAGCTCTAGCTTCTTGAATTTGATGAGATATGATAGTATTTGATTGGATTGGATGGTGGATTATCTCATAGTAGTGTTTGATGAAGCTTCTCTAAGCTTTCTTCAATGGACATCAATGGAGGAAAAGAGAGTATAGAGAGAGATTTAGTGAGAGCCGAGAGTGAAGTGTAAAGTGGGTGGAAAGAGTGGGTGTAGGTGGATGTAGTGGGAGTAGTGGGAGTAGTGGTGGAGGAAAAAGGGTGTAGTGGTGGAAGAGTAGGTGGATGTGGAAGAGTGGGTGGAGAAATTAGGTGATTGAATAAAATAAAAAGTCTTCCGGGTTGTACTATGAAAACTGTAATAATCGTTCAGTGTTTGCTTAAATAAATAGCTCGTGTAGATGCTAAATGCTTAATATAAATAAATATGCAATGCATATAAATTTAATAACTAAATTTACAAATGTTTTTGTAAATCATTTTTGTTGGAATTAAAATAAATTCATTTTCTTTATATCCGGCGTGAATCATCATGACTTCTAAGTTCAAAATTACTCTAAATTTAGCGAGGAAAAAGCAGGGTGTTACACTCAATTTCAAGATGTAGATTAGAATAACGGGGCTTGGGCTTGATTCATTGGGCTAATGGGCTTTAGGGGTCTACTGGGCCCAAGGGCCTTAGGTTTATATTCATGCTTATAAATAGGGCCTTGATGCATAGATTAGGGAGGATAGTCATTTTTCTTAGCCTACAACTTGTAAACTCTAAAACACTCTCTCGATTATAGTGGAAAACCTCAAAACCCCCGTGGACGTAGGTCTTCTCGACCGAACCACGTAAATCCGGTGTCGTTTACTGCTTTTGTTGATCGTATTATTTCTCGTTTCACCAATGATTTTTGGTAATAAAACTATATCGTGTCATCTGTAAATGACGTTTAAATATTGTGTTAATTGCCTATAAATACACAAATTATACCCAAATTTTAGTTTTTAACCAAATCTATTTTTTTGGTAAAAAAATACATAAACTTTTTATTTTTTGGAATTTGACATAACCCAAAAAGTTCATTGGCCAATAACTTGATTGACTGAATTCTGATGGCCAATTTGAAGGTACAGTTGGAAAGCCATTGACGTTGTCTTTCTAATGATACTTATATTGTTGGGTTTTGGTAACTGGAAGTGGTCGAAAAAAAGAAAAAATATAGAGTTTCGTGACCTCGACTTTCATGCCATTTTTTTTTACCACTTCCGGTTATCAAAACCCAACAATATAAGTATCATTAGAAAGATAACATTAAGAGCTTTCTAACGGTATCTTCGGATTGCCCATCAGAATTCAGACAATCAATTTATTAGCCGACGAACTTTCGGCTACGGTCAAATTCCAAAAATATAAAAGTTTATATATTTTTTGACCAAAAAAATAGATTTGGTCAAAAACCAAAATTTGAGTATAGTTATCAGACAAACTCTACTGAAATTAATTTGAGAATAGTGTAAATTAATGCAAAAATAATAATTAGAAATAATATTAAATGGTGTTATAACTTATAACTGCAAAATTCTGAAATACACATGCTAACTTTACAAATATGGACAAAATTTTACTATTTCGCCATTAATTAACTATAACTTTAAATATTAAATACCACTATTTGAAAAATGAATATACATGACACACGATACATAACATTTTATTTTAAAAGGAGTGGATCATCATGCATGCTTCGGGAAAAAAACATCATATGTCAAGATCAAAATATATGACGCGTTTAAGTGAGAAATAACGTTTCTCACTATGACAACATCATGTGTAAATAATATTCATGATTTTTTTTATAATTTAACAGTATTAAATAAAGAAATTTAAAGGCCGTCATATATACGTGTGATGAGTTAACATCCAATACATTTATAGAATTTATGGGAAAATAGAGTTTTGACCTGAGTGTGAATGATCGAAAAATAAACGGAAAAGGATGAAGAACTCAAAATGCCGGAAATTAAACAAGAACACATCTAGAAATCCTTCTTTCAAAGTTCAAATTATATATTGTCTGATCTTTTCAAAATGAACACGATGAGATATTTATACTACAGATATAGAGGGATACAATCATAAATTTTATGAATGCTCACGTACACTGCATTGCATGGTGCCTAACTAACAACTTTTTGAGGCGCACTAACAATAAAACTAATTAATCAGCTTTTGTAGGCTGTCACTATCTTTCCAACGATACTTGGTCACCAATGCTGAGGCTGAGGTGGCGTCGGTTTAGCTTGACCCACGGCTGCTCCATCGTCTTCTTATAATTAGTCAGCGCTAGCTTCCTTGACAACGCTGATTTTCAAAAGTTGGTTAACCTTGCCAATTCCGAGTTGTTTCGTTATAGATTTTCTGTACACTTACGAAGGGAAATATAATCAATTAATCTTTTTCTTAAAATTAAATATTACCAACGCTGATGTATACTTTGCTCCTCATCAACGTGTTAATTACTATGACAATTTACACAAATTGTCATATGACAATTCACACAGATCGCCATATATATGAATGTTTTCTTCACAATATACATATGACATTTCACTATAAAAATGGTGTGATAATATTATCCCTCCTTTATAGTATAAATGAGGAATGAGTAAGGGTCAAGTAGGAAATGTGGAAAAAGAAAGGAAGAATTTAAAAGGTGAAATTTTGTTTATCTTTCATTTTCCCATGATAAATTTACAACCAAAGAGAACGCACCCTAAGAATAAAATTATTTGTAGACACAGACCATGCACGTACTCATTTAATTGATTTGGGGTTTAGAACTTCTTTGTTAGTGTTGCATTTTACTATGTGAAGAGAAAGTGGCTGACTTTAATTTTATTCTTGGAAAATACATATATTTTCATAGCATTCTATTGTTTATATTATCTAGTGATTATTGTGTTAACAAATTTTCTGATAAGTTCTAGATGAGCAAACCTTTAAGTTTATATACAAATCGATTGAATAGAATCACATTAATGAGATAATTTAAAATTGGATAAATATCGCATTAATTAGATAATTTAAAATTTGGTAAATATCAGTTATTGGTCCATTGTTTGGGCGTTTTTTCAAAAATATTCTATTATAAATATAATTATAAAATAATACCCATCGTTCCACTTTTTTCTTATATGTGGCCCGTAAAAATTATTTGACTACCGCTATTTAACGTGTCCAGGCCAAACGCCAACATGGCAGACATGCGAAAAAAAAATGAAAATACACCTTGCATCTCTGGAATTAAAATAAAAAATATTATAGGCCTACCCATCGTTCCTCCCTCCCCGCCATCTCCTCTGCCGATTCCTCCCTCTCTCGTTCGTCGCCCCATGCCCACCCACCGCCATCTCCTCCATCGATTCCTCCCTCTCCAGCCATCTCCTTCGCTGCCCCCTGGAAGGTGCCATCTCATTCGTCACCCCCTGCTCACCTAACACCATCTCCTTCGCTGCTGACTGCCATATAAGTTTGGATTCGTGAAAATTCTTTTGTCAACTCTAAACATATTTCTCTGAATTTCAATATCATCTCCATCTGCGAAGAATTTGAGAAATCAAAAGATATTCTTAATTGAAGAGAAATTGATACAAAGAAAGTACTCCCTCCGTTCCGTTAAAAGCGGCCACGATCTTTTCGGCACGGAGATTAAGAAGAGAATTATTATGTTTTAATTAATGTGGTCCACCAAAATCAAATGACTAGTTAAGTTTGGTCACATTCTCACTACATCTGTTTTAGCGACAGTCGCCCCATGCCCCCTCTATCAAACCGCAAATCCAACACTCAAACCAGATTCATCAAATCGCATAGCCAAAAATTCTTCAAACTCAAAACCAATTCTCCAAGAAATTCTTCAAACCCATAAATCGCATAATCCAAAAATCTTCAAATCCAGAAATTACCTTCAAATTCTCCAGTATGTGTTTAAAAAATGATTTGTTTCAAAAATTGAGTCTCAATTCAATACATCATAGAGACGAGAGGGAGAGTGAGAGGGAGGTGAGGAGACGGATGGAGTGGCATAGCCGGAGCAGAGCAGCGGCATAGCCGAACAGACGGACGGAGTGGCCTAGCCCCCAAAATCAGACACCCAAATCAGAGATTGCAGGGGACGTCGCCGGAGCCCTAACCCCCAAAATCGCCAACCGGAGCCCTAGCCCCCAAAATCGTGCGGTGAGGGGACCGTCGCCGCCGCCGGAGGTTGCAGAGGTGCCGCCGACGTGTGCCTACCTTCGAAGAGAGAGAACTAAGAGAGAGAGGTGTGAGAGCGTGAGAAAGGTGAGCAAAAGAGAGAATTTAATTAGAAAGCCCTAATTTTGATTAAATGGATTTAATTAAATAAAATATTTCTACTTTTAGAAAGTGGCCACTTTTAATGGGACAAACCAAAATGAAAATGTTGCCACTTTTATTGGGACGGAGAATATATTCTGAAAGTTTTCTTCAACTTATCAATCAAAAGTAAAAGAATGATGATAAAGATACCCACTGCATGAAATGCAACGATTAGTTAATTAATGGAGGAAGGGAGGAACTGGAAGATGCAGTAAATCGACAACATAAAGGATGGAGTAGCTGCTTTTTTCAGAGATTATGAGCTAGGATTGAATGAGGGGGGAATGAGAGGAAGAAGAAGTTGTAGTAACTCAGATTCACTTTTTTAAAGTACGTAATAAATCGTTTTTGCAAATAAAGAGCTGTGTTATTTTAAATACGTGAATTTTCGTTCTTTTTTTTTCTTTTAATTCCGTGTGTCTGTCATGTTGGCGCTTGATAGGAACACGTCAAATATCGGTAGCCGAATAATTTTTATGATCGGGCCACTAATAAGAAAATATTAAAACGATAAGTATTAGTACTTTGTAATTATATTTAAAAGGGTTAAATGCATGTAATATCATGAACTTAAGTCGAATTCCAAATTTAGCATGACTTTTAAAAGTTCCAAATAATATCACCACCTTTACCCCGTGTCCAAATTTAACGTCGTTTTTTCCCCCCAAATTGAATCCTACGTGTCAATGACGTGGCTTGCCGGCACAAGTTTCCGGCCGGCGAGCAAAACGCTGCGTTTTGCTTGTCTTCTTCAACAATGCCTCCAATTCCTTCCGTCCTCGTCCCCCAATTCTCAAATTAGAACAAGTTAGGGTTTCTTTTAATTTTCCCCCTTCAACAGCGCATCCAATTCCTTTATTCCTCGTTGCCGCCGCCCCAGCTCATGGGATTGCCGCTCCTCCGTCGTCCTCCCTGCCTCAGGTAAGCCCCCTATCTCTCTTCTTCTCTCTATATTCTATCTCTCTTCTTCTCTCTATATTCTCCCTCACAGTCTCTCTCTCTCTGCCCTTGTTCGCGGCGGCCACGTACCGTGTGTCGCGGTTGCGTAGTAACGCCGGCAGTCGCCGCCACCTCTACCCCCTCCTCTTTTCCTCGCTCACCCCACCACCTCCCTCTTCTTCTCACGTCTGCCTTTTCCTCTATCTCACTATGTCTCTCGCTCAATCTACCCCTCTCTCTCTCTCTCTCTCTCTCTTCTGTTGGCAGTTGTCGTGGCACGTCGCGCCCCGCTGCGGTGGCTCGCGGTTGCAGCTGTCATCCCCCTTCTTCTTCTTCTTCTTTTTGTTCTTTTCTTAACTTTTCAGTTAATATCTTATTTTAATTAAATCTCTAATTATTTTATATTTCAGGAATCGTTGATTCGAGACATCTCTGGTTGTCTCTCCGGCATGACAGCCCTTTATCAGCTCAAGTTCCTACCTCCCTTTGTTATGTAAATTTATTCTATTTGTTGGTTCATTGAGAAATTGGTATTTTAATGGCGGATAAGCATACTATATTTGTGAAAATAGAATTAGAGGGAGAGAGAAGAGATTTAACTGCTGTGGAGGATTGTGAAGTTTGCTGGTGTATTTGGGATTTGCATAAATGAGGAAAAATCGTCAGAGGGAGATAGAAGAGATTTATGCCGGTTTGAAGTCGGTGCTAAAATTGAATATGGAGTAAAGTTACACATTTAAATTGAACATGAAGTAAAGTTATACATTTAAATTGAACATTTTTAAGTTACAAATTATGACGTGTCATTTGGAAGACACGTCATTGCCACGTGGTTCACATCATTGCCACGTAGTTCTGCCGGAAAACAAATCGGTGTTAAATTTGGACACGGGGTAAAGGTGGTGATATTATTTGGAACTTTTAAAAGTCGTGCTAAATTTGAAATTCGACTTAAGTTCATGATATTACATGCATTTAACCCCATTTAAAATGTGATATTTTTTAAAAAAACGTCTAAAAGATGGGCCAAAAATTAATAGCTACTCTTTAAAATTTTAATTTGCTCTACAAATTTAAGCGAAATTTGATTTTCATGTTACATGTGTATATCTCTCCACTCTTAAATGGGAATGGATCCCCTGTTGTGCACAAAAACAAGAAGAAAATAAATACATAACTTAAAAAAAATACAAAAAAGAAAAATACTAAATCACCCATTTACCTTGTTTTTGTGCAGAGCAGGGGATCCATTCCCCTCTTAAATTCATTTGACATAATTGAGCTCTCCTTTTCATGTTACATGTTGGTTAATAAAAGTGAGAGCTCTACATTTCATGTTACATGTGTATGTCATCGGTTAATAGTAGTGAAAGTATTGTTTGTATTGTCATTGGTTAAAACATCATTTGGCAATCCAACATATGATCCTAATATGCACGTGTCATCTGGGTGTGAGTGTGATTAATGAGGTTTGTGAAAAAAATTATAAAATTATATGTATATATATATATATATAATGCATTGACTAAACATTTAAATATTATAATGTTTAATAATATATGATTCAATTTAATTTACTTTACTTTTTAGATTGACATGTAAAATGACAATATTGATCGCTGTAGAAGTTCGTTAATTTTGAATATGAGTATTTCAAAGGCTATTATTTTGAGTTTTGTTGTTCGTATTAATTTAGGAATTTAAACATTTATTCAAACTTATAGTATATATTATGCATTATGATGTACATGTACAATTTTCAATGTTTTTGGGTGATTAATGCATAACTTTTTAATGTGCATTTGTATTTTGTGCCGAAATATGTTATTTATACAATTTATTGATTTTTAAAAATTTGAAATAGGAAATCAAAAAAGGTTTTGATTTGAAAAGAACATACACGATTCAAAACAGTCATCTAATATATACGCCGATAGGTAAGTGTCATGCATGTATAGCACAACAACTGTCATATATGAGCTCATACAGACGATCTTTAATTGTCATGGAACCAGAGGTATACATAATCTCTCTTTATAATGATTTTGAACGCGCAATATAACATTTTATGTTTGTCATCTATGAACGCTTTTTTTAGTGCTGTAACTTTCCTTTTGATACCCAACAACATATATACATGTATTAAATATATACTAATACACATTCATGGGCACTCACGAGATGCGTGAATGATTTCAAATAAAACCATATATAGCAAATTATTGTGTAATAAATACGTCCTAATCTTTTAGATTCGTATCATGTAATTTATGTGTTTACTATCAAATAAATTATAAAAGGAGTAAATTAGAAAGTTGTTTAATGTATATAAGGATAATCTGGTAATATTGGTAGCCCCAAAAGATTCGGGACAAATTAGGAAAAACGCGAATGATAATTAATTAAGAAAATTGCCAAAATCTTGATTATGACAATCTCCCAACTCCTTCGTCTAAACCCCTTTCTACGTCCATAAATAGCCGCAACATTTCCACCTCCTCTCCTCCTTTCCTCTCTCTCGCTCTCTCTCTCTCTCTGGCTCAAGAAACGTCGGTAAGTCTTCTTACAACTTTCGGTACATAACATATACATTAATACATATATGTGATATATGCATATTGCACATATGTTTAAATCTTCTCGTTTTCACACGTAATCAACGGCTTCTTCCAAAACTGCAGATTATGCATCTCTTCATTGTTGCCTTTTTTCTTATTTTTCTTCTAAATTAAGAAGCACAATCAATGAAATTAATAACGAAGGCCCTTTTTCTTTCAATCATCATTCTATTCTTGAATTTTTCGGCATTTCTGTTCATGCATGGACGAGCTCTAAATTGTAATAATGCGTTCGCGATTTTCTTTTCCCTGTATTATTATTCTGGTAATTTTCAGTGGTTTTCTATGACTCGGCAACGGAAAAGCGGTTGGCGGTCGTTGTTTGCACCTTGTAAAGTGGTAGATTAGGGTTCCTTGCTCCACGCTTTCCATCGCGCGTGGATCCCCAACCCCTCACTTAATGAAGGGTGGTGTGCCCACGCGCCATTGGGACGAGTGGGAGAGGTTGTGGCGGTGTTTTTTCGGTTACTTATGTTTCTTCCGCGTAAGGTAGTTACATACGCTATATTTACCGCACACGTGTCCATGGTGGGCCCAATGAGCTGGATGGGCCCACACCCCACTTAAATCTAGAGAAGTGCCAGAATCAAGTCGTTGTTGATTTATTTTTATCAAAATCATTTGGTAATAAAACATCAAATAGAATATTGTATCATCCTAGTGTGTCTAGCTAAATAACTTAGGGAAAAAATATCATATATTATCATAATGTTTGATATTTTTTAATTATTCCTTTTAATTTTTTGGTATCTTATAGCACACAATATTTCAAAAAATTATGATGTTTAAATTTTAGTGTCGTAAAAATAGTGCCATTAAATCTAATGTGTCATGTCAAATTTATGATACAATTTGATTACTCATTTTTTTTACTTACCAAAGACACTCTAAGCTTTGTATGTAGGTTAATTGTACTCGAATTTCTTTGTTGTTAATAGAGAATTACGTTCTTTGTTGTTAATAGAGAATTTTGATGAGCTAATAAAGATATAGTAGGAATTAATTACTCATTCTTTTACTTACCAAAAACACTGTAAGCTTTTTATGTAGCATAATTCTACTCGCATGTCTTTGTTGTTAAATGGAGAATTATGTTCTTTATACTCCCTCCGTCCACGAAATGAGTACCCATTTGTGGACGGCACGGGTTTTAAGAAATGTATTGAGTGTAGTGTGAATAGAATAGAGGTCCCACCTTTTTGAGTGTATTAATTAAAGTGTTGTGTGGGGTACACTTGCCAAAAAGGGAAATGAGTACTCATTTCGTGGACGGACGAAAATGGAAATATGGGTACTCATTTCGTGGACGGAGGGAGTATATATGTTTAACTATCTTTTTCCCCAATTTTGATGAGCTAATAAAGATATACTAGTAGGAATTTTGTGTCCATTTTACTTAATTCCGAATATACTAGCTAGATACATGTTTTAACAGAAACGATCACATGCCCACCGTGGGCAAGCATAACGTGCCCACCAGTGATGTGGCAATTGTAATTAGGAAAGAGAATTAGCAAATCTTACTCTAATTACAATTGCCACATCCGTGCCCACGGTGGGCATGTGATCGTTTAATGTGGGAAGACGATAAGATGTTATTTTCTATTAGGGGCATTACTATTCGGAATCTACAATTTATATAATTTAGTATTTTTATTTTATCACAATGATTCTTATAGTTCTAACCCTTTCAATATAATATGAAACCAAGCAAGATATTTTAAATTGTAGAAATAATTAATGACTTTAAAATATCACAAATTTTTATCAATCTTAATAAATAATAATTCAATCTATATATTTAAATTAATATCTTCCATATTAAATGCCTAGAAGATTTATTAACTCTATACGCCTTCAATTCCAGCCCATTAATTGCGCCCATTAAAGTATAGCATTATTATTATTTGAATATTAAAGCACAATTTAATGTATTGGAAGTTGTACTTTAGGCTGTCCTATTCATAATTATCATGTAGTTTTACAGTTCCAGATAGTTTTCTTTATTGGACTTTTGACTTGTCATTTTGTAGGAAAATCAACTTTTTATAATTGAGTTAAAGCGTGTTTGATTCTTGATGTGTCTTCTCCTCATTCCTCCACCATCTAATGTTGACACGCACCCAATCTTGGTCTTTTTCCTCTCATTTTATTATCTCTTACTTGATGTTTCCTAGAAACCCTCTGTTTCCTGTCTTTTTCTACACCATTATTATTTTATTAACTATATTTTCCTCCTATAAGAAATATATTTACTAGCGAATTATTAGCATTCGTAGGAGAGAGAGGAGGGGGGTGGATAAGAGAAACAGTTGGCGGCCGTTGGAAGTGGTAGTTGGGATTGGGATTGTAGCGCTACAATGATTCATGCATATGAGGCAAGCTTAATTAATCAGTCTCCGGTTTACTGATAAAGATGTTTCCATGTATTTGATTAAAATAAATAAATGTCGGTGTTAATGGAAAATATAAGGTATTGATTAAGACAAACCAAAACCTATAATACTTCTTTATGTCTTTTAACAGACAGCTTTTCAATCAGCCATGTCATGTTGAGTCATCAGAATCTGACTTGTATCATTTGCAAATACTATAAAGAAGCTCTAATGAATCAACAAAAGCGACCTCTCTTTATGTAATTAAATTTACGTGAAATTTCTGTTACTTTAGACTGATTTGTGATTAATTAACTAATGAGTTTTGCTATATATGAAAATGACAAATTTATCTTTTTGCACTTGGCCCATATTTTGCACAGTTAACTAAACCGTGACCGATTATTTAATATAATTATTCTTCTTTGTTTTCTTCTGTTTGTTATATCCTGCTATGATTTTTGAATATAATTTCTTTTTACATATTATATATCTCATGTAGATAATGTGATTCATAGATAATCTCTTTATAATTAACATTGATACATGATCCGATGTGATTTTCGCTATTACTAAAAAGTTGTATTCTAGTTTAATTCTAGCTAGTGAACTTTATACTTGTTGATATAAAGCAGTATAGTTTACATCAGTCAATTATAGAAGAGAACAAAATGTTATCCTTTGCAACCGTTTGCGTAAAAATGTAGCTTAGTCATAGAAAAGAAACTTACTTTTATCCCCCTTTACATTATAAAAGTAGTTAATAATGCTATTTCATTTGGGAGTGGTGTTAAATTAATCGGATAAACAATATTTACTCGTGGCCCCCATATTTTGGAGAATTTGTTCAAAGCCCATAATGTTTTACTAGAGAAAGACTTTCTTGTTTTATTTCTGTTTGTCTTCTTCGCTTTTTTCTTTATTGAGCTCTGAACACACACACAAACACTAGTATGTACAAATGCATTCCCTCTTTAAAACCAAGCTCGAGAATTAACCAAGTTCACAAAATAAGATGGGTGATTGGCTATTTATTTGTAATTAATTATTTTCTCGTGTTCTTGGAAGTTTGAAAACATTGAAGTTTAATTGAGAAAATATGTAATGATCATTTTTATTGCAGATAGAATTATGGTGAAGGAAAATATTCGGAGGCTTTACAACAGGGCTGTAGGCCTGCTATCCGAGCCCAAATTAAATGGAGCTGAGCCCAGTAGTGTGGAGCCCAATAAGCCCGACGCAATATATACTTCTTGGCTGGTGAGTTCCCTTATTTTCCATTCGCACATATATATTCACGAAATTATAAAATATACTCCCCCATCTCTGAAACATTTCATAAGAAAAATTAAGTGACACGAGTTTTAATAAAAATTAGTTGATATTTGTTAATTGAACATTTGTATTTGAAGCTTTTACGAAATTTAATAAACGCGTTTCTTTAAATGATTGGGTGTGTGTTGAGTCTTAAAAAAGAGATAGTATTATTTAGGTAATTATATTTGAAATTTGTAGAAGGAGCATCCTTCAGCACTAACTTCGTTTCAAGCGATGACGAGCGCGATGGCGCAAGGGAAGCAAATAGTCGTGTTTTTGGATTATGACGGCACGCTTTCTCCCATCGTTAGCGATCCCGACCGCGCCTTCATGTCTGATGCGGTAAATTTCATTCTTTCGTTTTCCTTTTTTACTTTAATTTTTCCTCTTTTAGTTGGTTTCATTTTATTAATAGTTTAGTTGAATTTTGAAGATGCGGTGTGCTTTACGTGAGGTGGCGAAACACTTTCCAACAGCCATAATAAGCGGCAGAAGTCGGGACAAGGTAACCCCCACAACTATATATGTCTCCTTTTAAATATTAATTGAGTTTTTTTGTGTGATATATTGCGTTTTGAGCAACTAATAAATCTCTTTCAAATCAAAATTAAAAGTGTAATAATGCGTGTGTTATGATGATCAGGTGTATGGATTTGTAAAGTTGGATGAAGTTTACTATGCTGGGAGCCATGGAATGGACATAATGGGGCCTCCTTCGCATGTAAATTCTTATGATGGCAAATATCAAACAAACACAATGGATAAAAAGGTTTGCTTTATATTCATCTAATCATGTCTCATACCGAATTGAAGATTAAAATTTTGAAATGGATGTGGTAGGGCAACGAAATTACAATTTTCCAACCTGCCAAGGAGTACCTGCCTACAATTAAGAAGGTAATTAATTATTTTACTCTAAAAAAATGGAACGTATATACAACTATTTCGTTAAATTAATTTATTTATATTCCAGATGTTAGAAGAGATCAAACAAAGAAGCTGCGACATCCCTGGTGTTTTTGTGGAGGACAATAGGTTTTGTATCTCGGTGCATTACAGACATGTCTTGAGCGAGGTACGTATGAATTTAAACTTAATTTGGAGGAGTCTAATTAATTATTTCATCATATTCATATATGATGATGATGATGATGATGATGATGATGTAGGATTGTGGAGATCTGGAGGAGATAATACACAACTTGCTTTCAGAATATCCTAACTTTCATCTAACTCGTGGGAAGAAAGTTTTGGAAATTAGGCCTTCAATTAAGTGGAACAAAGGTGATGCTTTGGTATACCTTCTTGAAACGCTAGGGTTCTCGAATTCTAGCGATGTCCTTCCCTTCTACATCGGCGATGATAAAACTGATGAAGATGCATTTAAGGTATATCAAAATTATCTCTGGGATTAATTTTTTAATTTCTTGTGAAAAAACTAAATCTTGCATTATTAATTAATTAGGTTCTTAGGAGTAGAGGACAAGGCCATGGTATTCTTGTGTCGTCGTCTCCGAGGGAAACTTCAGCTTCATATTCTCTACGAGATACCACAGAAGTGTTATCGTTTTTGCTTCGTTTGTCTAGGTGGACTGACACAGTACTAATGTCCAAGTGATTTATGGAAATTAATTAATGTGTTGGATTTTGTACATTAGATGTAGGGATATATAATTAAATGAAGGGAAATTCGAATGGGGCTAGTTTTTTATAGCCGCCATGCATTTTCCCTACGTTTGAATACTCGTGTTGCTTGATTATTTTTACATACTACTACATGTTTTCTTTTTCTCCTTCTTCTTTAGGTTTTTTTGGTGTTTTCCTTATGTATTGTAATTCCTTACATTGGTATAAAGATAATACGTACGATCTAGGCAAAGTCATGTGTTACATTCTTCAAATAATTCAAGCTGATATTTAGTAACTCAAGATATATTTTGGGTCCAAGCTGATAAGTCCATTGATATTGAAATAACAATTCAGCCTAGTAAACTCAATGATAAAGGAAATTATTATATGTTGGGACATTAATTATTTGATATTTTTCCTTAATTAATTATCTAAGCTATTTAATAATGAAATTTCTGCTTAAGAATTATTATATTTATTATTCGAAACATTCTTTGTTACGGCATTTTTTTTATCTCCTATACTATACACTTTTTTCGATTAACATATATAGTTTCTCAAACTTAATTAATTAATTCATCATTATTCAAGCTCGAATTGAGTACATATATACTCTGCCGGGGATTTGTAGTCTTTTTTTTTGATATAATGTGGCCAGGGAATTGTAATCTAGAAAGCAAATGACAAGTCTTCAACGCAATAAACTTAATTAAACTTTTTTTTTTTGAGGCGAACTTAATTAAACTTGACAAGAGTTAATTAAATACACTTGGACGTGTGCAATTGACTATTATCTACAATCGATAATTTTGTTTTTTCGCATCAAATAACGCAACCTTTTCAATTGAGTGATGAAATTAATCAAATACGTCTCACTCTTACTATAAATCCATATCGAGTTACAACACTATTACTGTTTGATTTAAGCAAAAGTCTACTCACACAAGCCCAAAGCCCAAAACGAATTAAATCTGAACACAAGCTTGAATCTTGATGGATATTTTTTTATGAATTCATATATATCTGTGCATTAAGAAATTTTTTTGGTGATGTTGAGAACTTGAGAGTCAAGAATACCACCAGCGGAGATGGAAATATAGTTTTAAGAAATAAAGTTGAGATTATATATACTTGATATAAAAATGGTGTTGGATTGGACCTAAAGCTTTAATAAAAGAAATTAAAAAATTTTGAATTTTGATTTTTATTAAATATATTATTTGATATAAGTGTTGAACCAAATATAAATAACGTATGTGATTACAACACAATTTTTTGAGGAACATTATTCTTACATATGATATGACTCATGATCCTATTGTGAGGTTGGTATGTTGGTTTAATTAGTGATAGCTAGCTATATATGTTTGAAGCCAAAAAAAATTTAGATTCGAGTCACTTGAAGCTGTTTATAAATTTAATTATTAATTTATCAAAAAAATGAGTATAACCATGGTCTATTGGTCTTGATCAAGTCCAAATAGTTTCCATCATTAGGACTGCAGTCAACTAATTGAATGCTTAAAAGGGGGAAAGGCTCAAATTTGATTGGTAAAGAAAACCAATAGACTTTAATTGTTGTTATTAAAGATAGGTTAAAAGTACCAAGAATATTGTCAAACCATATACTCCATAGTTTATGCTCCAAATAGGGAATCCACTAACTGTGAAATGAAAGAGATAGAAGGGAGAACAAAAAGATGGGCATATATGTAAACTTGAATTATTCATTGATTTTGACTGTTGAAATTAAGTTGACATCATACATATAGAGTAGTGGTAATTGCACAAGAAATGAACCAAATGTCACTATTCTTAGCAACTTTTGACTTCTCGCATATTTTCAACGTACTGTCATTAAAATTGATATTTTTCGTCCTCGTATTTTAACTTATTAATTACATGCATTGAACACAACAATTTCATCTCACATCATATATTATCAATGATGTGGTATATAATTATAGGCTAGTGACAAGTGTTGTGGAAATGTGTAGTAGTTTACAGAGAGTATATTCCTTTTTTTAGAGATGTGCGTTATATATTCCTTGAAAATGACTTAACAAATCTTTTCTAAAATTATTCTTGAAATTAACTTGTCATGAACAGAGTTGAATAGTTGTATACACCAATCATTTAATCATAAATAGATCAATATATATATAGCAATTCTGCTCAGGACATGAAGGTTCTGAGACCTGTGCAGAAACATGTGCAAAACTTTTATTTACTGGCCAATCATAGTATGGAGGTTTGATGATGGGGCATATAATTTTTTTAAATATTTTTAATAAATACTCTCTCTACCCACGAAATATCGTCATAAGTGAAGAAGACCCGAGTTTTAAGAAAATTTGTATTGTTTATTTAGTTAGTGGAGAAATGGATCCACAAATGAAGAAAAAATGAAAAAAATTAATTAAGTTAGTGAATGGAGAATGTGGCTCATATGTGAGTGGAGAAAGAGACCCATAAATTTATTAAAAATAGATTATGACAATTTTTTGTAGACAGACCAAAATGGCAAATTAGGACAACATTTCGTAGACAGAGAGAGTATATTTTAAAAGTTGTGAGTTTTTCTTAAGAATAATCTAGAAAATTAATTCGAAAATTTAATTTCTACCACAAAGTTTCCGATATTAAAGCTCTCTTTTAGTTTTGGTAATAGTTCAAAAGTCCTTAATCAGAGTTGAATACTCTTACAACAAACTCAAACAAACTTGAAAAATTAACAATAAAAACGCAAACATGAAACATAAGCTAACACCATAGGTGTGCACGGTTTGGGAATTCGGGATTGGGAAATTTCTAGAACTTTAACAAAACTTTGAAACTCTATAAAATATTGGGACGTGCACGTGCTAGATCAATCAATTGAGAAAAGTGAGACGCTTGGTATGGGGTACTTGAAAAGAATCCAAAATGATCCAAATACATTTAACTATAATTGCTGGATCTAATCAACAAAACTAATGATTGGAAAATGAATGTAGATAAATATTGAACGAAAAAACATTGAATTTTTTTTATCTCACTCTAGTCACTCTCATTATAATATACAGAGTTTATGGATAAAATATATATAGAAAATATCTTAAAATATTAAATAAAAATATAATCATTGTAGCTAGTATTATAGACTATAGTATACTACAATAATACATATCTATGAACCGAGTTTATCAAGTAGTTTTGAGAGGGAGAAACTGTTTTGGGAAGAAAAAGTAGTATATATGTCACCAAATCACTATATTTTTTTAACATTCTTATTAGTTTTGGAATAATTGTTGGAGATTGTGACGATGGATATTCATGGTTAATAACTTTAATTATGAATTATGATGCCAATATTTCACAATTTGTAAATTCTACATTCGAGATATTTAATTATAGTTAGACCATCTTTTCAAGCCCGTTTCTGAATCTTTCTCCACTATAAGATGATGATCTATTCTGTGTGGAGTTTCATTTCTCTCAATAATTAGTTTGTGGACAAAACTAGGGCTACATATATAATCCCTACAAACTAGTACAAACATGCACACCACCACCACAAAACCAAATCATATATATCTACAAAATCGTAAAATTAAAGTGTCCAATAATTGACTGTGTGCATTATATTGAATTCATTGTTGGCGCGACACATACGCATTGAAGCTTGATTTTTTAATGCCTATATGTTTTCCTCTACAAGTAGTCAATTCTGGAGAATCTAGCCACCAATGTGTGTTGATGGCATCTACAAGTAGTGGAACTTATGCAGAGACTACTATATACTGATCAATCTACATGTCGATGTGATCACTCAGCCTAGCTAGCTAGCACCATATTTTACTATTATTATCTATGTTGTCTGCCTACTTATCCTTATAATCAATACACGCTATGCCTTCAAATGATGCAAGTGTTGAAGATCAAAAAATGAAAGATTCCAAGAGTATATGTTAGTAATAAATTTGACTGATTTTTCCATCAAATGGACTACTATGAAATCTTCGATTTTTTTTCCTCTTGCTCTATCCATATCCCATAGATATAGAATTAAGAGATAACCTTTCTTTCTGTATGAATCAATACATTTCAATTCCTTCTTGATACAGACCGGTTTTTTATTTATTTATTTTTTTAAGGGGGAAAAGACACTTAAATTCATTCATTTAAATCGTTTTGTACATTAGCTCCCAACCATGTGGGGAAAGTGTCGGTCCATGTATGGTCTCGATCGCTTTGCTCAACAAATTTTGGTAAACTATGGGCTGCACCATTGATTCATCTATACTACATATCACAGATGCCTACAACATGGTAGCCTTCAAAGTTTTTTTTTTTCCTAACTTTTTTTTAAGACAATAGTAGAATTGTAAGTTTAATTAGCACAATGTTACTCTAAAATTTCGTAATATGTCACTTAAAAGTAGATAAAACAAATTTCACAATATGATACTTATTTGAAGACAAAGAGAGTGTATATATGATTTTTTTTTATATATAGAAATCACGTTTGAAGCAAGCATATGGTTTATATTCTTTATGTTGTGAAAATTTTAAGCTTGTTTTGAGTTAAAAAGAAAAAAAAAAGAGAAAGACAAAATATACAAATTAAATTAGGACAATAGGATTGAATTATATTGGCTCCATATACGTGTCCACGTAAAAAAAATAGTATAATTATTTAAACCCTAGATAGTAATATAAAACAATAAGTTATTTAATTTGCACATCTAATTAACTTTTACTATAATCACCACATAATGCGAGTCATATATTATAATTTTCTGCAACAAATATATGAAAGGGTAACTTGATTATTTAAATAATGTATTTTATTTCTCAGTCCAACCGTGGAAATTAACACAATTAAGAAATAATCATTCCAATTTTTATGAATACCAATCATAGAAGTTCAAGTACATAAATACTTCATTTATTGTAATATTACATTACCAAGCTGATAATTACATCTCAATCCACCGGCGATCTGTCACAGTAGACAAACTTACTTCGATAGTGCAAGCCTCGTGATTTGGCTATGTTTAATTAGACTTTTAAACATAGCATTTAATTAATTTTTTTGTCAGGAATCAAGTGCGTTTACCATGTGGCTTTTGTTATACGCTTCGTCGCTTTTGCACTCCGAATGACACAAAGTACAAAAAAGTCAATTGATTTAGATTGTAAAGTATTAAAGGTACTTTATTATATTTGTCATTATATAGATAAATATCAGAAATTTCAGCAGATGTATCTCTCATTATATTTACCGAGTCTAGAACGAAAGCTTATTTCTACGAGATTTTAGCAGCAAATTTGAGAAATATGTTTATGCGATTTTTGTGGATATTTTCAACATCAAATCTCCAGATTTTATGAAGTATTATTGGATCACAATTTTAAATATACTCTATTATCTTTATTGGAGTTTTATTCAAGATATAACTCTTATTAGGGTTCGCCTATTTAAAAGAAAAGAGACGAACGTTTGCTGCTGCTGCTTTTCATTGTTATTCTCCTAATTTTGGCAGAATGTTTTCGTGCGTTTCAAATCATACAGTTCGTGTGTGCGTGTGATCTTGTTTGATTGCTTTTTCGTTGTATTATTGAGTGATCGATTGGAGTTGTGGAATCTTATTCTTCGTAATTTCACCGGGCTGTTGGTGAACGCTTTTTTCATAGGGTTTAGGTGGTGAATGTGTTGTATTCATGTCTAAAGAGTAAGTTGTTGTCATGCTCTCAATTATTCATTAGTGGTGAGATTTTGAGAAGATATAGATGCTAAGTAAGATAGAGTAGTCTTATTATGTAAGTCTTTTGTATATTTTAATTTCATCGATCTAGTGGATCGTTTACAATGAGCGAAGCCCCCAGATATATAAGTGTTTTATCATCGAATTGGATGATCATAATTTCACCTATCATTTTTTTTTGGTCAATTTCAAAAATTAGCTTAGAGTATCTTTTTGTGAAAGCTTTGGGTATTATATTTTGTGTGTTTATGAAAATATGTAGTCCCTATCTATGTGGACACACGCTTATGTGTAATAGCCAAAAAAATCATATCTAAAAAATTAGGTGCCACGCACTCAAATCTACGCTTATGTGTAATAGCCAAAAAAATCATATTTAAAAAATTAGGTGCCACGCACTCAAATCTACAAAAATGTTTCGAACTTATGATTTCGGCCTAAAAAACTCAATGTTACCACTGTGCCATCTCAAGGAGACTAAATATTTACATTAAATTATATCAGTTGGGATTTGCACGAGAATACTATTTTTTTTGTGAAAAATAAGAATAACAAAAAAGTTAATATAAATATGTAAATAAATTATCTGTAATATTGCACAAATAATCGTACGTGTTCAGTTAATATGGTGAAATTTTTATCGTCCTCAAAATTTGAAATTTGGTGAGGTTTTCGGCTCTCCAAGTAAACGTCAATTATAGAATTTGAAGATCTCACTTTCGGATTCATTTTCATTTTTATCATATTTGATCATTTTCACTGAATTATTTTTAATAAGGAGTATTATAATTCTCTATAACATTATATGATAAAATATTGCAGTTCTGAATTTTCTTCAAAAGGAATCGACAGTCAAAACTCACAAGAAAACAGAGACGTTTGAATTCGAAATTAGTTAGAAGAACAGAAATTAAATTAAAAAATTAAATTAAATTAAATAGGCTTTAATTGGAGGACGAAAATGAAAAACCTTGCCACGTACAGTATTTAAATAGGCAAATTTATCCGTCCAGTATGATTAACTTAATTTATTATTCTTATATAGATAATTAGATATAAGTATATGATAAATACATGACAAGTTGACAACATACATGACATTACAATCTGTGATGGTTATTCCTGTAATCCGATTTAAGTTCGAATCCAGAATTTCGTAGAATGAACTTGTGTTTACGTCACTCCACTAATTAACTCATTAAACACAATATATTTTTGAAATATATATATATATTAATTTTGTTACGATAATAAAATAATTCAAAGGGCTCCCCTAAAAAATTGATAACACTAAGTGCAATAATATAATATCATCATTAAATCTCCAGCATATTTATTTAAAAGTTGTATCTCAGTGTCTTGCAAATTGGACTCCTATGTTGCAAATATTACCTTACTGTCTATTTGAACATTATGTATAATGTCTTTATAATCACAATATATGTATATATATATATATATATATAGGAATGGGATCATATAGATCCCAATGCTTATAATAGATCCTTAGATCCAAATCTTGACCACACATTTATGACATGTGGCGCATCAAGATGGTGACACGTGGCAAGGATTCCAATGCAAAATCTGGAGGGGTAAAATTGGAATGTAATTTCGGATTTAATAATTAAAAAAAAATATATTTTTTTTTAGATTTTCTCAAAATAGATATATTTTAGATGCATATAGTTTCACACAAAGATGCATAAAGTTTTCACATGAAATGCATAACTTTGAAATGCATTTAATTTTTCCAGTTTTGGTATTTTCACCACCCCACCCCATACCACCCCCCAATCCAGCCCACACCACCCCCCAACCCTCCCCATTACCACCCCCCAAAAATATGCATGTTTCACATGCATATAAAATCAAACAAAAATGCATAAAGTTTTCACATAAAAATGCATTAAATTATACAAAAAATGCATTTTAATAAATCTGGTAGTTTTGCCATCCCACCCCACCCCTGCCCCTGCCCCCTGCCCCCCCACCCCACCCACCCCCCCACCCCCACCCCTCCCCCCCAAAAAAATTTTTTTTTTAAAAAAAAACTGATTTTCTAATTGCTGGCCCACCCCCCCACCCCCCCCCCCCCAAAAAAAAATTTTATTTTTTTATTTTTTTAAAAATTGATTTTCAAAAAAAAATTTTGGGGGGGGGGGGTGGAGGTGGGGGGTGGGTGGGTGGGGGGTCAGTGGTCAGAAAATCAGTTTTTGAGAAAATAAAAAAATTAAAAAAAAAATTTGGTGGGGGGGTGGGGATGGGGGTGGGTCAGTGGTCAGAAAATCAGTTTTTAAAAAAATAAAAAAATAATTTTTTTTTTTGGGGGGGTGGGGGGTGGGGGGGTAGGGGGTGGGTGGGGGTGGGGTTCTGGGGTGGGGTGGGGTTCTGGGGTGTGGGGGGTGGGGTTGGGGTTGGGGTGGGGTGAAATCTTATGCATATTTATATGAAACTTTATGCATTTTTATATGAAAGTTCATGCATTCTCGTATGAAACTTTATGCATCTACCGGAACCCAACCCTATATATATATATATATATATATATATATATATATATATATAGGGAGGGGCTATAGTAAAAACAGCTCTTAAAATAAAAAATACGAACCAACAAAAATATATGAATTTTATGTCGAACACGTATGAATTTGCTGTGTAACTGAATTGCGAAAAATAATTTTTTGGTACCTATGAGATTCGAATTCGGGATCATGAATTCATCTAATAAAGTGATGAATCAACCATAGATCTTGATGATCTAAGAGCTAAAAATGGTTCCCATTTTATATTCTAAAAGGTGTTTTTATTTTAGCTCACCCCTATATATATGTATGAAATTTGTAGCTAATATCAAATTTTTTCTCCATCAATCGGCTTTCTAAATAAGATTTCTTATGCAGATAAATGATTTCCGATTTTGCCCCTAAAAAAACTCGAAGCTGTAAACGATACTGGTTGGTTGAACAATTAATCTTATCGTTAGGCAAAACAAAGCACTTTGTCCTTTACCTGAATTATAGCCAAAAGGGGGCCATGCCAATCCATCTCATATTCAACTTAACTAATTATATTATGTGCACTATTTCACGTTTTGCTGCTTGGATTTATCTTGCTATATTCTCGAGTGTCCGATTAATTCTTCCCCATCACCAATTATTTGGTTCCTGATTTTTTATTTATCTTTTTCTTGACAAAATTTGGTTGGTCATTTGACAATTAATGCTCTTTGATGATACAATTAATTACCATTAAAAGAGTTTTATGTTTTTGTAAAGTTATTAATTGTACAAGACTTTTGTAATATTCAAGTAAAAAAAAAAAAAGACTTTTGTGATATTATTAATTGTATAAGATTTTCCCTTTTGCTAATTCATGAGAACTTACAATTGTTATATATCTTCGCGGTGGGCACAGAGAAAATAATCTCCGTTCCCGTTCAACTTTCCCTCGTCATCAAGAAAATTAGAAGTCCTTTGGGATGTCAATCCAGTCCGAACTCGTGAATAGACTAATAATTTGAGATGATTAGGGTTAAAAAAAAATCAATTCAATAAAAGTACAGTATAAATAGTACATAACTGAATAGCTTGATACCGAAAATAAGAATGCATCATTTTAATGGGTGAATGCAACACCTGAATTTGGAGGGAGTGAGAATTTTAACGTGGTTTCTCTTACATCCAACCTAAGATTATAATTTGAATAAATAAAATGTAGAACATAAATTGTAGCTCTCTCTTTTGTCTCTATTTCCTTTTACCGACACATGCACTGATGCACATCTTACATACATCATAAGATTATACTTGAATAAATAAAATGCATGTGTATTCGTAAACTACAAATTTGAAACACTGATACTTTTGTGCAAAACATCATGAATCATATTGTTTCTATGGGCTTTAATTTGCTTGGTGCGATGACTAGATATCCATATATAATTTTCTTGATCATGATCATTAACTCTAAAGTGACCTTGACTATAAATAGTTATATATATATATATATTTGTAGATATAGAAATTCCACTACTTCAGCACTTTATAGCGATCATTTTGTCCACGGCAAACATTATATATTTATTGTCACAAAAAAAAGATGTTTCAGTCCGTCCGAATGATTTAGTTTTTTTTTTTTTTTTTTTTGATCGGGCAAAGTTATGTTAGATGTTAGTAATTAGTTCCCTATCCACTCCAAGAACCACCTTATCTCTCCATTCACCAAAGTCCACCTTATATCTCCAATCTCCAATTCGCTCCCAAGAGGGATCGAACCCAGGTCACTTCACTTAAGTGAGGACCCGGTGGCCAGTGGACTAAGCCCCCTGGTTAGAAAGTAGTTCCTACTTTTTAAAGGGAAGCACAATATCTGACTCATAAATAATGTTTTTGTTATGATTTCAAGATTATTTCTGGAAAGAATCCGTTACCTGAAAAATAATTATTTGGTCGTATTAAACCCTGATAGTGTATGCGGGTTGTTGGATTATATATAAGGCAAAAATCGACACAACACCACAAAAGGACAGAATATTCTATCGATAATTATATATAAATCTATCCAGTCATATTGTGGCCACCCACAAACTAGTTTAATAGAAAAAAATTTAATTTATTTTTTAAAATAAAAATATAATTTAGTTATTTTATTGTATTCTCTACATTTTACTTATTTTTAAAAAAAAAATTGCATTTTTTATTTTTTAATAAAAATAAAAAAGTTTTTTAAAAAATAACTACAATGTAGAGAATACAGTGAAATAACTAATCTTATTTTTATTTTAAAAAATAAATTAAAATCGTTGATAAAAATATGGGATCGGAAATATTGAATTCAGTAAAAAGTTACCGGATGGAATACGGTCCTGGGAACTATGCTATAAGACAAATGAATTGGCTTTCATGTGTTGATGTTCTTTCTTAAGGATTGTTTTTTTGATAAGAAAATGGATTATATTAAAACCGAAATCAGGTATCAGAGGTACCAAGAGTAACTTACAGTAACAATGAATATGAATATCTTGAGATCCAGTCCTTAAAACGTGATCCAACGTCTGAAATTCCAAAGATTCTACCCCAACTCCACATTTTCGCTTTTATCTCCAAAACCACATTGTTTATTTCCCAAACTTTATCTTCAAATCGACTGGAATTTCGGCACCTCCAAAGGACCCAGTTTATGCAGCACCATAACGCCCTTTCTTAAGTATTGTATTAATTGGTGATTTCTTGTGACACATCGACTACACGTACATATTAATTGTCGGTAATTTAACTTTGTTTTTTAATTCTAACTTTATTACATACTCCCTCCGTCCCCAAAATAAGTTCCTCTTTGGGGACTGCACGAGTTTTAAGAAAAAGTGGTAAAGTGTATTGATAGTAGAGAAAAAAAAATGTTATAATTAGTATTGAGAGTGGTGAAAAGGTGAAAAAGTGTTATAATTAGTATTGTGAGTGGTGAAAAAGTGTAAATTAAGAATAAATAAAGCTTATTAGTGGTGGGGTAGTTGTCCAAAAATGGAAAGAAAGAAAGAGGAACTTATTTGGGGGACATCCCAAAAAGGAAAAAGATGAACTTATTTCAGGGACGGAGGGAGTATAAAATTACGGCAAATAAAATACATTTTTTTTCTTTTTTCTCTTTTTTTTGACTTGGGGGAGTTGGGGAGGGGGAACAGTTGGGTTTAAACCCGAGATCTCACTGTTCACACACAATAGGTCGCACCGCTTGGTGTCCCTTTAAGGACAATAAAAATCAATTTTTCAACAATCCAATAACAATCACAATTTATTTAATAATGGTGATGGGGTGCTAGGGCGACGACGACCTGGGCAAAGAGAGAAAGAGAGAGGATTATCAATGGTAGACGGTGACGACAATGAGGAGACTGACGACGATGACGACGACAATGCAAAAGGCTTACTACGGCCGGGCGTTGGCTAGAGCGGAGCTAGGGTTACAAGTTTGGAGAGAGAAATTGTGAGAAAAATAGTCGGTTTGTTTTATTTTATTTAAAATTATTGAGAGATTACCAACAAACATATTTTTCAGTACTACAAAAATTAATTTCTTACTTGATCTAATGAAAAATAATTATATACCAATGGTATCTGCCACTGTTACCTCTATGTTAAACTTTACCGACGGCCTTATCCTTCGATAAATGTTAAATACTGCTTAAAAATAATTAAAAAGTTATTTAGATAATTTTAATTATCTTTTTATATTTGATCCGAAAACAAGGCGAAGGCTCTCTATATCAACGTTATAAAGCTCGAAAATCAAGTCCAAGAAGATCAACGACATATTTTTTCAATAAATTTCAAGGACTACTTAAAACTTTTTAAGGATCAATTTGAAGAAAAGAATCAGATGATCAAATAAAGATAATAATTTGCATAAATACATTTGATCTACAAATATTGAAATTATACATAATTTTATATATATTAAATTAAATACATATATTTATTGTTTACAATCGGGCAAACCTCAACACACACGTTAATCTTACAGGAAAAAAATAATTAAAAAAAATAATAATAATTATAATAATAATAATCAATACTCCGAAGGAGTATCATAGTTCGATCGGGCCAGGTTAGGCCAACCTACTTGCATAATTCCATTTTGTATTAAATTTTCTGTGAATGTCAAGTAATGCATGCCAGGTGTTTGGCTAATTTTATTTTAGAGAGTTTATATAAGTTATAATAATTTATAATTTTTTTTGAGGAATTTTTAAAAATATTTTAAGAGCTTATAAATTGTCAAAATATTTAGATTATGTAATTTATAAATTAGAAGCAAAAGTTTGAGATAAAGTGAAAAAAAATAATTAGAGATAAATAAAATGTATATAAATCTAGTCAAACACTTATTAAAAGCATATAAATCTAGTTAAACACCTATTATGTCTCGTTTGGTACAGATGATTAGATTGTATAATATACTTATAATCTAAATTAGTTAGTACTAAATTAGGCAAAACGTACCCCCTATTTACGGGGTGCAAATGCTAGTTAGTTAGTACTAAATTAGACAAAATGTACCCTATTTAAGAATTTGGTTGATAGCTACTAAGAACAACAACAGAATTAATCTAACTATAAAAGAAGTTGGTTAAGGGAAAAGAAGATTTATATGAAGTTGAATGAGCGAGGTTTAATCTATATATAAGTGCAAAACTGAAACGCAACTTCTACTCGATATCACTCTGTCACTTTTTTGTTTGTGTATCATCTAAAACCACCATCTTTTCAGAATCCTATCTTGAACTTGCAAGTTTCCGACTGATTTACTTAATTCAGTGGTCAAATTTTGATTGAAAAATTGAGTAAATTGCTAAAAAAAAAGTCGGTTCCTAGATGAGACTCCACGGGTCCTACCACTCCTAGGGGCGGTTTATAATTTAAATGATGAACGACAGAAACAGACAAACATTTAGACGATAAAAAGAGAGAAAAAACAGATATGGGTAATTGTAAGTATTGCTTATTATAAATTAAACAATATTTGAAGTTATATAAAGTATTTGATTTAGATGATAATGTATAATTGATAAAATAATTTAATTTAATCAAATATTTGATTTGCATGATTTGATTTGTGATGGATAATTCTATTTGCACTCTAATCATTCAATTGGATGATTACTCATCAGTTCCATTCATTTTTGGATTGTCCAATTTGATTTTATATGTTTCTGTTATGAATAATCACTTTATATTACCTTAAATATTGGTTTATACATTTTTATACTATAATCTTTCTGAATAAGTGTGTTAAAAAAATAGGTCAAGTGAAATATGACAAAAGAAATGTTTATCACTTTAAAATTGAGTTGATTATATAATCATACTCTATCATATAAATAAGACTAGCATTTGCATTGCAATACACGGGAAAACATTTTTAAATTTTATATTTATATAAAATTAATACTAATTCAATTATTATACTTATAAATATAATAAAAAATTAATTTTAATTGAATTTATTTGAATTTAATATTGAAAAATAAAAAAATCACAATTATAAAATTTGATATTATGAAAAACAAAACCAAAAAAAAGTTAAAAAAAATTAAAAATATATTTATTCAAAAAAGATGAGAGAGGAGAGAGAAATTTATAAAACTTTAATATTTAAACAAATTTTAATTTTTACATTTTAAATCAAATATTTTCATAAAATATAGTATCATATTAAAGCTCTTATCGTGATCTTTAATTTGATATGTATATTAAATATTTTATAATTAATCTAATTTTGGAAAGAAATGTGACAATAAATAAGAAGTTAAAGAAAATAAAAATAAACAGAAAAATATATAGTTTGAACATAAACCTTCTATTTAATTATAACTACAAAATTGCCACTCAATTTTGAAATTAATTTGAAATTGATTTCAAATTAGAAACTCCCTTTTTAATATAGTACTATAGATTACACAAAATCTTGGGTACACCTGGGTGTACCGTACAACCGGATTGATCCGTACCAGAATAGTATTATTTATATGGGTTGGGTCAGGATATGAGTTCAAATCAGGGTAAAGGTAAAAGTTTAAGTGAAGGTATAATCCGGTTGCAGAGACGGATCCACGGCTCCGAGTACGGGGGCACGTGCCCCCACAACATTTTCTATATATATTAATTATATATGTATATTTATATAATTTTTATTATATCTTATTATTGCCAATCTCAAAATTCTGTAATTATAATATACATTTTTATTAATTATAATATAAATTTTTATAAAACTCTGTAATCTTAAAATTCTGTGATTATAAAATTTTTAATGTCTTTATTATTTTTGTATAAATTTTTATTAATTATATTTTATAAATTTTAATATATTAATTATGAATTCTGTAATTATAAATTATATTATATTTTATATAATAAATTTTTATTGTTGTAGGTTTCAATTATAATAGACTTGAATTATTATGTAGTATTTTTTTTTTCAAAGAATGTAGTTTTTTTTTTAACAAATTATATATATATATATAGTTATTTTGTGCCCCCATGACAAAAAAATTCTGGATCCGTCCCTGTCCGGTTGTACGGTACATCTGAATGTACCCAAGACCACCTCATAAGATTAATATGATAGAATAAATTAAGGAATGATTAAATAATCGATCTAACTCGATTAAGTTAAATTATTTTATTGCTCATATTATCACTCATGGCACCTTCGATTTATTAGTCATTTACGTATTAGGGTTTTACATCGTTTTTACGAAAAAATGTGCACTTTGAGCAAAAAACAAACAAAAAAGGACTACAATCCTCATAGCTAATATGTGGTTAATTGTCTGCATTGTATACGTTGTATATGCTGTATAGATAATATCTGCATTACAATTGTATGAAATCCTAAAAAAGAGAAAATATCGTGGGTGTGTGTCGATTTAATTGTAAGTGTTTAATATCCAATATTTGAGTCGATCGTTTTGTAATCTTTAAATTTCTTTATTTACTTGGATAATTTATCAAAAAAAAATTCAATTTTATCTCAAATTTTTAACATTTTGTTCGATAATGTCAAACTTTTTAATTTTTGGCAAATTGATAGCACATCATTTCGATACATTTTTAATAATGTCAAAGGGTCAAAATTTTGAAATCGAAAAATTTACATATAACGTCGAATTTGATGTGGTGCACTGCACCCCCGGCCCTCTTATTTTATTTTATTTTATTTTTGAAACCGCACCACCCTCTGACATAACGCATATTATTATATCATATGATATGAATGTGGATTTTTTATGCCAAAATTCAGGCACATAACATATTGAAAAAAAATTAAACATTGTATATTAATTTGTCAAAAAACTTAAAAATATATTACTCCCTCCATCCCAATAGTAGTGTCTCACTTTACTTTTTGGACCGTCTTAATAGTAATGTCTCATTCCCTTTTTGACAATATAATCTCTCTTTATACTTAATATTTAAATAATTTTTATCAATCTACTTTATCTACTTTTTATACACTCTTTAATCTATGTGTCCAAAGTAATGGAACACTACTACTAAATAAAATAAAGTATGATAAAATTAGATATTATCCCTACTAAAAAATAGCATAATAATTAATAGATTCTTGTACCCATTTAAAAGGGGTTTGGGTTAAATTTGGGAAGAGGACAACAATTATAGACGTTTATAGAGTAGAAAAGAACAACGATGCTTAGAAGATAAGGACAATAACAACATTATTTGTTGTTATTATTATTATTATTATTATTATTATTATTATTATTATTATTATTATTATTATTATTATTATTATTTTTGAGAGGATACATTTACATTATTTGTTATTTACTTTCAATAAAACATAACTGTCAATATTTTCTACAAATAATATATGGTGGTTGTGTCTCAATCTCGAATTGAAAGTCAGTTACTAGAATTATCTACCAATATTTATTGAACGAGGCTGAAATTTTAATTTTGTGCACTTAGAAAAACGCGTAAACAAATAGTAGTCACTCGATTTCTAAACTTTGAAATATGAAAGAAAAAAAAATGCATAAAAATTATTATGTTCGTAAAATTCTAGCATACGAAAGTCTAAAAATAAAATATTGAAGAAAAAGGAAAATATGGGTAAGAATAAGAGTGAGATTTTATATTTATTTCCATTTAGGGAGGCACATCGATGATGATGATGATGAGGCGGCACACACCTTAGTTTTCACTACTTCTCCAAAGCTCGAAAATGGCTGTGCCGAGTCTGTACGGATCTCGCTGAGTCAACTCGCCGGTAGCTGTGTCTATTCAGGTGATCGGAGGTGAAATTTCCGGCAACAATATGATGAACATCAAAGGATTGAGCGCGGTGGAGAGTGAGTATACACTGAAGCATCACAGGCACCAGATTAAGGATAATCAATGCAGTTCGTTCCTCATCAAGCATATTAAAGCGCCCGTACATCTTGTAATATTACACTTGTATTTTCTCTTTTTATTTGTTTGATTGCTATGCTGACTACAATTTGATTTATGTTTGGGGTTCTTTTCCTGTTGGTGATCTTGTCCTGTTGGTGAGCTCTGATTGGTCGGGGGAGGATGTTATGGTACTTCAACTGGTTGTGATGGGATTCTTGATTTGAAATTTGGATTCAGTTTCCGTTTAATCTGTTTACTTTCAGATTGACTGGATTCTTTAATGATAGATTCATGAAGAGAAAAAGATAAAAATACTGTGCTTCTCTTCTCATTTCAATGTTGTTAATTTTATGTTTTTCTTGCGAATACTTATTGTCATTACTTAGTTTTTTATCTGAATTGATTACATTGAGGGTGGAAAATTCTGTTGATCATCTGTATGAGAGAATTTTGGTTATATTTTTTCTGATAATAATAATAATAGTAAGTGTAATGAACATTCTTTTTCTAGCGGAACTTTCTGATTTATAAGAAGAAATAACTTTTGATTAGTTCCAAGGTTTCATGTTTCTGGAGGATGTGGTTTCTTGCTACTTTTTTTCTTTGTGCAAGAGATTTTTATTGTCTGTTTGAAAGAAAGGAGGGAAAATACCAAATGAATGGATATTTAAGATATTTAATCCATTTGAAATTGAAGCAAGGTGCATAACAGGAAGGTTGATTTATATTAAATGTTTTTGTATATTATATGGAAGTCAAGTGATGGATTTATAAAAAAGCATCGTTTATAGCTTCATCTGTTTATACTCATGGTAATTGATATTGTTGCTTTCTGCTAGGTTTGGTCTCTGGTCAGGAGGTTTGATCAACCACAGAAGTACAAACCTTTTGTTAGCCGTTGCATTGTGCAGGGAAATCTTGAAATTGGCAGTCTGAGGGAAGTTGATGTCAAGTCGGGTCTCCCTGCTACAACCAGCACCGAGAGATTGGAGCTTCTTGATGATAATGAACACATACTTAGCGTAAGGATCGTTGGTGGAGACCACAGACTCAGAGTATGATCAAAGTTCCCTTCCTCTATTTTTAGTTTTCTGGGTCTCCTAATTTGTTTCTTAGTTTTTCGTGCATTGTTGTTAGGAATTAAACCATTACCAACATTGGTCCCCTACTTTTTATGTTGTTTTTTTTTTTTTTTTTATCTCCTATTTATAGTAAGTTTAGGTATGGATGCGATGGTTGGCCACTTCCATTTAGTTTTGATATTGTGTCTCTTGATAAAGTTATGGCCTTTCTTTGATAAATTTGTGGATGCATGAATTTCTTAAGAGTGCTAATGTCGAGTTGGGGTTCATGAATCTTGCCTACTATGCCTTGAAATTCATATCACCTTTTAAAAGTTAGATTTACAATGAAATTTCTTGGTTGGGTTGTAATTAAAAGGTAAAAACTCATGATCCATCTGAGAGTCATTCCAGCAGGAATTTTTTGGTAATAAGATAAGGTGGAATACAAATCTCTAACTATTACAAAGGATTGTAATGTATGAACAGTGCATGTTACCATTAGTGACTAATCAGTCATCGTGAATTCATTGTTATGTGAATGTTATATGACCCCTGAACTTCACTATCTTTTATAGGTTGAATTTTCAAGGAAACATCTTTATTTGTAGGCATTACATCAAGATTAATTTATGTGAATGTTTCTTAAGGTTATGCTCTAATTATGCCATACTATGATTCCATCCTTGGAACATGATAGAGTAGAGAGGCTAGAACAAAACTGAGAAGGATAAAACTGTAGAACTTGCTATTCCTACTTAGGTGCATTTGAGACTACAAGAATTTTAACAGCGTCTCCGAGCTACATGTTATTTGTGTATGTGTGTGTGTGTGGCCACGCTTGCGTGGTGGATGGGGGTGGGGGGTTGGAGGGGTTACAGTCACACTCCATGCCTCACAGTCTTTAGACACACATTTACTTCATCGCATGCTTGTTTAGGTATCTTGTCACAGTCAGGGTGAAATTGACTCATTAGATCTTGCCTGATTGCTCTGCTTCTTTCTTTGTGCATTAATCTAACTGCGTATAAAAATTTCTATACCTTTCTTGCAGAACTACTCTTCCATGGTGTCTGTTCATCCTGAGGTCATTGACGGGAGACCTGGGACAGTGGTGATTGAATCGTTTGTGGTGGATGTGCCAGAAGGGAACACAAAAGACGAAACATGCTACTTTGTCGAAGCACTGATCAGGTGTAATCTGAAATCACTGGCTGATGTTTCGGAGAGGCTGGCTGTGCAAGACAGGACTGAACCCATCAACCGTGCGTAAAACCGTATGCTGACACGTTGCTTAGATGCTATTTTCACCAAGGATGGAGCTTTTCTCAAGGCTTTGGAGGCAGAATAGCCATTTCTTCTGAGTTCGACCTACTTTACTACTGCCTTCTACATTTTGTCTTGTACTCGTGTTGTTTGTTATTTGTAACTTGTTCTCGAAGTCATTTTTGGGGTCGTGCGTCTTCTTGCTCATGAACAACAGTTTATAAACAGATGGAATGTTGGAACCGAGCCCAAAAATGAGGGTTCTGCACTAGCGGAAACCTGTGCTCCTTTACTGATGTAAATGTGGAGATGATACAGATGATGTAATGGCTGTATTTTTCATGTTATATTGCAGCTATTGAAGCTTGGGAGGTGAATCCATCACAAAGCTCACGCCGAAGATGTATATTGCTTGTGTGAGTTATGGTCTCGTTAGGTTGGAATGTTGACAACAAAACTCGATAGATTTTGGAAAATGACAATTTAGTGATTTACTAAACCCACGAATTATATGGATGTATGCAGTTGTATAAAAATATATGGAATCCTCTATTCCACTTTTGGTGTTTTCACTTCATGTCCCATTTTTTGTTTTTTTTAGCTTTTAATAATTTCTTAATCAATTTTAATTTCTTGTGTTTTAGTATTATTTTAATATTATTAATTAGGTTCATATTTCAATTAGGGTTTATAATTATTTTTTATATTTATATTGTAATTTCTTTAATTAAATAACTGGTTTTAGGATTAATTAATCTACAAATAGGGCTTATTTATATTTTAAAATTTTAGTGTTAGTGATAAATATTAACTAGAATTAATACATAGTATAATATTTTTTAGTTTTATAAAATATTAAAATTAATGGTGGAATGAATGCCAAATATTATGGGACAAACACCCATCCAATTTAAAAGTCAACTGTGCAGGAATAACTGAACTTGGAGTACATAATAATTAGGGCAAATGGTTTTTAATACCCACTTTTATAATACATCTATCAAATCTACCCACCTATATAAAACATCTATGAAAAATACCCACTTCATAGTGAAATACCATTTCTACCCTTATACTTAATTTCTCTTTATCTCCCATCTTTTGCCTAATTAAGCTTGACCGGTATATCGGCTGGAAACTTTCCTCGTGCCCGATAGGTTACTCTGTAATCTGGGTCTGGACTGTGAGACAACGCCACGTACTGTTAAGCAAAAAATGATAAAAATTGGTAATTGTTCAAATTGATCCCCGCGCTTCTCAAAATGGTATCAGAGCAGGTTTTTATAGAGGAATTATATTATTTTTAATTTATTTTATGATTAACCCATGTGGGATGAGACTCCACTGAAAATTATGGATCCGGACGAGTGTCCGAGATGTGTACCATACAGGAACACTCTCCAAAATTTGGAGAGCGAAATTACCCGTCTACTCGACGGACTCAACTGGAACAATCGAGCCCTCGTTACCAACGTACGACGAGGAGAAGATGTCGAGATTATTCGTGATATTATCACGAGTATCCAATTCTACCATGAGAACCTCATGGGACTCGCCGCCACCAGATCGGCGATTGAACGAACCAGAGACGAGGCCCATCAGTCACACGATTGATGGAACCAAAAAACAAGGCGGGAGTAGCTTATCCAAGCTACCACAAGATCGAGCCAGATTCTTCCGAGAATGTCAACCTACGGGAGATTCAAAAAACGGTGGAGTATTACGGCAACAAGCTGTATGAGCTACCGATGGAGATGAGCAAAATATCACTCAAACAAGAGGAAATCCTAACCCTCTTGCGTGATATCCAGAAGAGAGTGGAGGAGATCGAACGGCGAAAACCATGTTCCGGAAAAACTCGGAAAAAATGGTCCAATGACCCGACGTATCCATTACCACTCGATGCAGCACCCAAGGAGCTGACACCAGAGGACATAATTCGAATCATGAAAGGCAAATGAATAGCCTTGATCGAATCGGATTAGAAGATCTACAGGAGTTAGCAGAATCTTTTGCTAACCTCAACATGGTGGATTTAAAGATGAACCAAGGGGATGAGATGCCCAACCTTGAAGTGCCCAAACCTGAGCACCAAGAAGAAAGTTCATCAAAAAGGGGAGGGGCTTCAGATGATGCAAGCCATTACCAACGAACCAGAAGACGCAGGCCACAGATGCGGGATACTCCTGTAGGAAAGGCCATACTTGAACCAATCCATCCATACGGATTGATTCTCAACCTCGATGAAGCCAGTTTCAAAGATTGGGAAGGACTCATCGATGAATGGGCTTCAGCAATGAAGATTGTGATTGCCACGATAGAATATGACAAAGAAGAATTTGTCAAAATCTTCGAGGCAAGTTTTGCGGGCATGGCAAAACAATTCTGGGATAGAGCCGACACCAAAGGAAAGAATGAATTGTTCAGCCACACATCGGCTGCTGAAATTCTTACGTTGGCTACCAAGCAGATTAAAATCCATTTTCTCGGAATGGGTTTCTTCGAAGGATCTGCAGAGGAAAAGCAAAAGAAATATCATCAGGCACTCTACAATCTAAGATTGGTTGTGCTAGAGCCGAAAGCTCTCGATGAATTTCTACGCCTATACACCCTATATGTCCATATGGGGGTTGTTGATGATCGAACTGCCAAGGACCTCTTTTTCACAAAGTTTCCAAGTCCATGGAGGGAGATGCTCACCAACGAGTACGTTTCACCTGGAGAATATCCACTTGATAGTGCATCAAGAAGGATGTCATATGTTCACAAGAAGCTGTCCGAATGGTGCCAGAAGGCGGCGGACCAGAGGAATCTCAAGAGATTGAGGAAACTCAACAAGAGATCTCCATTATTGATGTGCGACAACATTGATCTTCCAACAGAGATCGGTGCTGAGTTGCTGTATCAAAAGAGGAGCCGAAAGAAACATAGGTACCAACCCTATGAAAGAAAGTCCAGAAGGAGTTCTTGGAAGCCGAGAACTATGTGGACCAGACAGAAGGCGCGCTCCTACAAGTCAGGCCAACGGAGCGGACCATCAAGAAACCGATTCTCAAATCAAAAGAGAATCCCGGCGAGAAAAACTTTCAGGCGTACTCAGGCCAAAGCAAATGAAAGTTTTAAGGATTGCAACTGCTGGTCGTGCGGAGCAAAGGGGCATATTTCAACCAATTGCCCAGACAACGAGAAAAGGAAGATAAGAAGATTCGAATCCACACCGGATATCGAAGATGCTATCTACCACCAGAAATTGATACCCGTGTATCAATTCGAAGATATATCCTCTGATGAGAGTATATATGAGCAAGAAGAGGTCTTTAGTTCTGAGGATTCGGAGATGACCGATGGATCAACCGGAGACGAGTCAGACTAAAGAGGAGCACGAGGTCCACCACACCCAGAAGGAGGATCAGAATGGATTTACTAGCCATTTTCTGATTCCACAAGAAGAAGTGGTGAAGAAGCTCGTGAGAAAGCTTAAGAAGGAAACCGAAGAGGTTCAAACCTACCAAGGGTTTTCTAATGGAAGATTGAATCGAGTTTTATATAGCTTGATTCCAACCAAGAGGAAGCATCATGTCTATTTTGGCGTCACAAGCCAAGAAATGGCGCTTCCAATTGAGATCACAAGTAACCAGGTGGAAATCCAGCTGGTTCCGGCCGAAGAAATTAAGCAGGATCTCAAGAAAATGAAGCCAGAAGTCGCATGTACGATGAAATGGATTCATATTGGAGCAATTCAATTGGTAATCAAATCTTCCCTTTCCCCAGGGACAGATCAACCAATTGACGTCGCACTTTGCGACAAAAGGATCAGAGATGCTAAAGAAGCAGTTCTTGGAGCTTTTTCAGGCAATCTCTATGCCAAGAAGATTATAACCGAGTTCTATCCACAAATCGCTTATAATCTGCAAGATTCATCCTTCAGCCGAGCCCTGACTCTATATCAGGACTACAAGAAGAAGGAGTATTTGACAGATGGAAATAGGCCATACTCATTGACTTATCAAGTCTCGTATGCCCTATCAAATTCCCATCACACGGAGTTATTTCTGGGAAAAGAATATATTGAAATTCCAGAAATATTCAAGGAGGTTGCCAAGGCAGTCAATCCAAGCCGTGTGGAGATTCCTCAGATCAGAGAAATCGACATCGACATTGGAGACAAACCGGTGCTTAGCCATACTCAGAGTCTCAGACTAGGAGCACCAAGGCTATCATTCCAAGGAAATAGGCTAACTTCAGGGCCTATTACAAGAAGTTTCTCTCAATCATACGAGAGAGGGGCGATTCAGGAAACACCAGTTCCGGACATGAGAGTCAAGCTCAAATGTCCCGAAGGATGGAGACAAGTTTCCACAAGATTTGATACAACAAGCAGGGAAAACAAGTTTCCTTGTAGCTCGTTGTATTATTTGGCGAATCCAGGAGACAACCGATACATCGGAACTCTTGAGGTTGGAGGTTTTGAAATCCAAACCGAAGGCCAAGCCGGACAGGAAGCAGATGTCCTGATCTTAGGACGAGATTTCCTTGACAAATATAAACCATGGTCATGGAAATCAGGAGGAATGGAGATCACCATTGGACGCCAAAGAGTAATGATCCAATGACTAGCCCATTCTCGATATACATCTCTGTAGGGATGATATATGAGAAATACAAAGCAGAATATTTTGCTGCTTATGTGGATTCAGGAGCAGGAATCTGTACAGCAAAACGAGGAGCCTTTCCAACAGAAGTTGAAGAAGAACTACCTCGAATTGCAGGAAGGGATTTCTCCAAAAAGATTTTACTTCTATCAAAGGGAGTAAAACAAACGGAAATATTGATCGGCGGAGCAGGACAGACACCTTGGTACAAGGTCAAGACTCCACCAATTTATTTCCATGATACCGGAGCAGATATATTATTCGGAAATAATTTTCTGCAAAGCTTCAAGAGGTACATACAGGACAATGAAGCCAGGAGGCTAGTGTTCACAACCAATTGTGACCACAAAATCATTGTGCAAAGGCTCAATGGAGCCTTTCATCGATCAATGCCAATCAGATTCCGCAGCAAGCGTGGTGATGATGGCAGACTCCGAAGACCACAAATGAAGGATCAAAGGAGATTCGGAGAAGTTTTGCTCAAATGCAGAACTGAGGGATTCCCAAATCTCTCTGAGGAAGAAACTCAAATCCTCAAAGTATCCCTGATATCACACAAAGATATCAAGGAAGAAGAACATGTGTCCATTGCCGACGTCAAAAGAAGGATTCAGAGGTGTTACCATGAGAATCCTTTGGCATGGTGGGACAAGAACCAGCTCAGAGCAACCTTGAAAGTTAAAACTGGAAAGGAGCATGAGTTCGTAAGGTTCAGACCTATCCTGATGAACCCTCGAGATCAACAGGATATGATGAGTATAATCAAGGAACACCTTGATTTAAAGCTGATCGAAGAAGGAAGATCACCCTACAGCAGTCCGGGATTTCTGGTGAGAAATCATGGGGAGATCAAGCGAGGAAAACCAAGACTGGTCATTAATTACAAAGGAATTAATGATATTCTTGAGTTTGACGGATATTTCATCCCGAGCAGAGAACACCTTATCAACTGCATCAGAAGTGCAAGGGTATTCTCAAAGTTCGATTGCAAATCAGGTTTCTACCAGATTCGCATGGAGGAAGGAAGTAAGAAGTTCACAGCCTTCTCAACTCCTCAAGGACATTATGTTTGGAATGTCATGCCAATGGGGCTAGCCAACGCGCCTCAGATATTCCAAAGGAAGATGGATAATCTCTTCAAAGATTATTCTTCGTTTATGTTTGTTTATATTGATGACATTCTCATTGCATCAAAGAACATTCATGAACATGTCAGGCATCTGGAGATCTTTGCGGATGTTTGTCAACAAGAAGGACTTGTGCTGTCTGAAAAGAAGGCAGTCATAGCCACCCAGAAGATGGAGTTTCTGGGGATTGAGATCGATGAATCTGTAATCATTCTACAAGATCATATTGTGGAGAAGGTCCAGAATTTTCCGGAGGATCTCAAGGAGAAGAAGCAGCTCCAAAGTTTTCTCGGAGTTGTCAATTTTGCAGGGATGTTTATCAAAAACCTTGCAGAACACAGAAAGATCTTCAGTCCACTACTGAAGAAAGATGTTCCATTCATATGGAAGGAGGAACATCGAGAGGGTATGAAGAAGTTGAAAGAGATTTGCAAAAATCTCCCGAAACTTTCGATACCACAAGACGAGGATGATTTGGTCCTCTACACCGACGCGAGTGATTCATGGTGGGCAGCAGTACTCACAAAGATCACCCCTTTTGGAGAAGAACCTTGCAGATATTGTAGCGGTCTTTTCTCCAACGACGAGGCTGTGCGATGGCACATAAACGAGAAAGAGTTTTTTGCAGTCAGGAAGGCGTTCAAAAAATGGCCGCTATTCTTACTTGCTAAAAAATTTGTTTTGAAAGTAGATAACACCAACGTTAAAGCTTTCTTAACTAAAAAGATCGAATCTAAACCTGAAAAGGCTAGATTAATTAGATGGCAAGCAGAATGCCAATATTATGATTATGATATTGTCGTTTTGAAATCTGATCAGAATGTTCTTGCAGATTTCCTTACAAGGGATGGAGCTCCCTGAAGTGGAGGCCATCGAGACAATACAGGGGCAGCTCTTTGAAAGTCTAGAGCTGCTACAACAAGAGTGGCACAAGTGTGTGCTACATACCAAACAAGCAGGAAAGATACAAGCGGCTGACGAAGCCAAAGTATCTAGCCAAATCGATGTCTGTTTCATGAAGATGTTCAATCTGCAGGAAGCAACCAACAAGCCGCTCTTGCGCGCTGTCCGTGAAAATCGGACTAAAGCAATGCTTTCCGTACAGGGCGGATTACCTGTAGCAGGGGATTCAAGTACCCCTAGCACAAGTCCTGAGACAACGGTTTCACAGCCAGACTCTCGAGAAAAAGATGTTGTTAAGGGGTCACACCCTGAATCAACATGTCAACCCTCCACCTTTGGGGTAAAAGAGGGAGAGATCAATCTTAGGCCCATGACAGGCCAAGTTAAGGTTGATACTGACTTTATTGAAATTTCTCCTTCTTGGCAGATGTACCAGGACAGGTGGGAGAAACTTCTCACAAGGAAGGGCATTAATCCGGGAAATTGCCGGGTTGATGTTGCCGGAAAATATCCAAGGGTTTGGACAACTCCAGGAGCCAATCCAAACGATGTTAAGGAACGGTATGAGTTTGGGGCTTTGGCCTCAGTTTATACCACTGCCCCAGCCTTCACCGAAATCAAGGGTCTACCAAAATGGATCCAGAAAACGGTGTTCGACACATGGGAGAACAACGAGTCCCTCAAAAGGGGAGATGTTCTGGAATTGTACTGTTTCAGTGCAGCACCAGAGCCAGTCGGAAAAGGAATCCGTGAAGCTTTCCACTTCATTAAGCTTCGGAGACCTGATACGGGAGCCCTTAACAGGATCAAAGTTCCCGACTTCCAGGCCGCAATCGTCTCAACATTCACGGAGGAACAAATCTCCACTAGACGAGCATGGGGTCTATGGGTCTGTCTTACAGAGATGGACAAAATGAAGTCGAGATTCAAGTTCTATCAAAGCTCGGATCTGGGAACGTTCCTAGTTAATACCATGACAGGAACAACAACTCCTTTTGCCGAAGAATCCTTCGAGAAGAAACGGCAAATGATTTGGAAGAACAGGATTGCGGGGAGCCAGGAGACTCGTCGCAAGTTTTGCAATATGGCTCATCTAGGCCATTGGAACGAGAAAGTCTGCGATCAATGCTCATCGCAGAAGGAGCCAGATTTCGGCAAAGGATTCTTTCCAAAGCCGGATAAAAGGAGGTTCCGGTCTGATGAACATGATAAGCATCAGACTCCAAAGGGAAGGACACCTCGGGCACCAAAAAAGGAAGGTGGCCGACAAAGCTAAGTGAATCATGTGATTCACAGCAAGGATCGCACCCACAAAAGAAACGACAAAAGTGGGTGGAAGAACAGGAGGACCACTCACCAAAAGCTCCAGGACAAAAGTGAGTGGAGAGAAAAGCAGCCGGCCCCTACCAGCATTATCACAAGAAGATAAAGCAGGGGTCCAGCACCATGTGATGCCACTAACAAGTGTCAGCAATCAAGGCCGACAAAAGAAGGTGGATGTCATATTCAAGCAAGCTGGCCACGAGGATGGAATCCAAGGCCAACAACCAAGCAATTATAGAGGGGATCAAACCTCTATATAGACCCAAGTGCTGGAGAGAAGAAGATAATCCGAAAATTACAACATTTTCACACACCACTTCCTCTCTCTAGAAATTATCTTTGTATTTTTTAAATTCTTGTTTTAAAGTTTTTCGTATTTAGTTTTAGTTTTCTTTTATTTTATGTACACAAGGATTAGCTACTATGAGTAGCTAAAACAAGTTAGTCTCCTCCCTTGGGGAGTTTTATGAAATAAAATTAATTATTATATAATTCCTCTATAAACACTTAGTTTTTGTCCAACTATTCCGGTTTAGTAAAAATATTTTCTTTTCATTTTTCAACAAAAATATTTGGCGTCGAGACACAGTGAAGGAGGGAAACTGATTCCTGAAGGTGACCATTCGGCGAAAGCCGGAACACAGTGAAGGAAGAAGGTTGCAACCATCACTTGCGAGTAGGTGGTTGGACGAAGGCCGTGGAGGCAAGAAGTCCGCAAAACGCGATAAAAGCTCCGGAAGGTGACCAGTCGACAAAAGGTATACTGTTGATTTATGATTTGAATTATTTCGAAGTTGTACGGAAGCATGTTGGGCCTGATTATGTATTAATTGAATTATGATAATTTGAACATGAAATGGTTTAATGATGGATTTGTTGAGAATTTGTTGAGGGGTAGTTTTGGCATGAATAATGAGTTGGATATGGTTGATAGGGGTTTTGTGAAAGTGGATATTTTTGATAGATAAGTTATGAAGGTGGGTATTTTAAATTTTGACCCTAATAATTAATGCGACCAAATTTGGAAGAGTCCGCCACAATGAACTCTAATTTGGAGACGAAGAAATGATTTTCTTAGGGGCAATTAAAGCTCATCTTAATTGGTTTTAGAGTCCACTGCAAAAGGAATTTAAATTCGAACTTACCGATGCAATAACCAAAACATGAAGTGACTATATACACCACTTATAATCTGGCAATGTACTACGTGGAGAATCTGAAAAATGAGAAATGACTTCATTTTTAATGGAGTTGATCCGGTTATCAATAAAATTGTGGAAGATGTGGAGATTAATTCTTAGAAATGGCTACGTGCACATTTTCCTCGCACATTTTATTACTCCGTTAATGACTGGTGCTTACATTCAAGAGATTGTATTTCTCCTAAGTCGTAACTTTTGTTTTTCAGCTTTGGACTTGTACTATTTGAGGGTTGAGTACCCATTGTACTATTTATTTATATAATTTATCTTGACTTTTCAAAAAAAAAAATACACCACTTATAAATATCTCATTTACTCTTACTTTTTATTTTTACACTATTTTCAATACTAATTAAAATATCTTTTCACCATTTTCAATACATTCAACAACTTTTTTTTCACTCTCAATATACTTAACAACTTTTTTCTTAAAACTTATGTTATTCTCTTCTAAAAAATTCTTTCGAAAAGAGTATATCAAATGAGACGAGTCACTGATTTCAACAAACTGTGTATGCATATTAAATGTTAATTGTGCGGCGTAACTATCTTCGTAAAAGATAAAAATTTGGTTGATTTACAGTATAAATTAGAGTTCCGCTGACATTCATGTCAAATGTCACAAAAACCGTTGTATCTTATTAGGTAATGATCCTTCAATCTTGTTTATTAATGCACCACATAACTAGTATCGCAAAAATTTAAAAAGGAGACTTTCTAACTTCGCATAACGTTGCCAAATGCTCCAAACATAAACTCTTAAATTTGAAAACTTTATTAAAAATTACTCATCAACCTTTTCAATAGTTCAACGAAACCGACGGAAATAGGAAGTCTAAGAATGCGACACTTTATTCAAATGTGCAACGATAAGATTTACAAGTAGTAATAATTCAATTTGAACTTGGGACAATATGTTGTAAAACAAGCAAACTCAACAACTGGAAAGCCATTGTTGTAGACAGGCATCATAGTTTCATACCAAATTAACATCAAACAATTTACACCATCCCTATGGAAATTCAAGTTGCAAAATCTCACACCAAATGATGAAACAACTCAAACGAACTTATTGAATGCATAACGCCACATACACAATAAGACCCCAGTAACACGTGAAGAGGATAGCTGATACCAAGCAACAAATCCGCTGCAACCAAATCCAACAATCCATACTAAATAGAATATGTAATATGATATCCCCAATCTATCATCAGTCATAATGTTTAGCGAGGCAAACACCATCATCTACCTGTTTAATATGTGAGTAATGAGGCATAAGACCAACTACAACACATTGACTTGAAAGAAGGTTGATCAACCCCGAAGAGCTTCTACTTCCCTCCTTACGAAAGATGGCAATGCAAAGGCAGCTCTATGAATCTGTCAGTCATACGCAAACCATAGTTGAGTGCCCTTGTGAGTATATATTGCAATCAGCACTATGAAATTTGGGATAGAGACGATCTCTTAAATTCAGAATGGCTGGTGATGGGCAATATCAAATTTATATATTCAAAAGCTAAGAATCCTGAGAGTTAATTATACAGTCTACAGAAGATAAATAGCCTGAGAAAAGCACACATAGGTTGACGAATCAAACAAATAGAACAATAGTAAACTTAGCAGTTGAGTTTGAAGAAGTCTGGCTAAATTACAGAATGCAGTAGCTAGTGATGCTTTCTATATTAGTTTAGTGCAGCATGCTTCAACACCAGAGATCTATGAACGAACAGCATTGTTAAATCCAAATAACAATAGCAGAGCACCAATAAAAGTCATTCTACAAAAAATATTTATAGAATAGACCAGAAGATACCTCAGAGTTGTAAAATTTAATTTCCCTTCTGTAGTCAAGTGCACCATCCAATTTCTCAATGGGGTTGATAGGGTGTACAAAATCAACAGGTGGTCCCTCAGTTGAGCATAACAGAAATCCTATAACACCACTGCAGACCAGATGGAGAAACTATTAGACCACCAAATTACAGATTGCAAGTAAATAAAAATGCACCAGAATCTTGATTTATAAACACAGTAAAACGAAACAATTTTGGTGCACATACTCGATTAATTTTTAGGATAACCCTGTACAGACTTAATGGGACTTCGCAAGAGAAGTTGCAGGTTAATTAGTATTTAAATGCAGTTTGGGAACTTGTAGTTAGTTGTATGATAGATTGGAAAGTTTTTACCTCGGATATGTAGGGACATTAGCCCACGCATAACGGACAGAACCTTTAAAAATGTCTCGACATATTGATAACATATCCTGAATCAGATGTGTGTGAAGCCACATACTTTCTGCCATATTACAAAGAACACCACCAGGCCTCAATGCTCTGGCAATGGTCTCAAAGAAGGGTCTCTCCACGAGCTCCTGAGCAGGACCTGAGCAGTCAAAAACCATAAACGATAAGCTACTTGTAGGATGCCTCGAGTGGTACTATGTCAAGTCAAGCATAATGAGGGGGGACGGGAAAATGATATAAGGTCCACTCATACAACACCAACAGTTAATTACCATTCCTCATTAACAGTTAATTACCTTATCCATTCCCAAGTCAAAACATTAACAGGAAAGCACAAATATCCATTCCTCATTAACAGTTAATTACCTTATCTAATGAATTAAAACCGCCCTTTCTTGGCAATGCTCATTATGCATGCATGTTGTAGGTTAAGAATATACAAGTAAAAAAATCAATAAAATAAACAATTATTCATGCCGGTTCAATTCACCAATAGTACACGTACCCACGGGGTCTGATGAATCAACAATAATTGCATCATATTTCCCTTCAGGTGTATGCTTTAGAAATTCAATAGCTGTCACAATAAAAATTTAACAAAGTTAAGAATTATTAACCATACAAATGGAGTAATAAATAAAGGCAAATGGAGTTGGGCTACAACTATCCACAGCAGTTATTAGTGCAAGGGAACATTTGAGTTTGAACTCAAGGTAAACAGACTGGTACATGTATCCAAAAACCGAGATATCAATTTTCAGACTTCAAGCTGCTTGTGAAGGAAGTTAAACTTATCAAGAATGAGAAACTCACTAACTCAATTAACAACTTGCAGATTCAAATTTGTAAATAAAATTCAAATTGAATATCGGAAAGTCAAACAGAAAAAGAAATAAACAAAATTTAACAACATGTCCAGGTCGTAGTTTCTAAATGTATTTTAAACTCAACCTACACTTGAAAAGGTACAGCATATGAAGATGTGATGTAGAACTTAGAATCATACCATCACCAACATGAAGGTGCACGCGAGGATCCTCAAAACCAATAGCTAACTCTGGAAAAAAATTCTTGCTTACCTGTGAATTGAAAAACAATCAGCAATGTGGAGCATCACATATACAAAGCAAAGTTATGTAACAAGAATGATTGCTCACATCTATGACCATTTGATCGATTTCACAAATATCAATCAACTTCACAGAGCTGTGACGGGCAATTTCCCTAAGGACACCACCATCACCCCCGCCTACCACCAAAACCTGCATTCGCAAATGGGAAATATAAAAAACCTATGCAGAAAGGGAGGCTGGGAGGGTACCAACCTCCTGCATAATAAGCAGGCAACGTCATTATTCATTTAAATAGAAATAATCATCTTCCAGAAATACATGCAGTGAAAACCATTTCTATTGAAATCTTATGTGCTAAAGAGCACACAATCTTTAAACAAGAAAGGTGAGAATCTGAATCAACACATTGATTTTGAATTCCAACGTAATGCCCGTTGGTTATATTTTAGAGCATAACAATGGACAAAGAAGGAACTGTGTATTTACCAGAAAAACAGGGTATTTGAAAGGAAAAAAAAAGAAGAAAAAAAAAGGAAGAAGTACGCCACGGAACAAAGTTCAGTTAAACCCATTTGTTTGCTTGATTTCTAGAGAATACAGCAATAGAATGCAGAAGAAACACTCGTGTCGGAGTTAGGATTTTATAAAGAAAAAATCAACACTCAGCTTGGTTACAGAGTAAGACGAACCATCATAAAACAAAATCTAAAGCATCAGCTGTTAAAGGGAGAACCAAGTGATGCAATTGGATATGTTCCCCAAGATAGATGCTTGAACAGACAAAGTATCCAGAAATTACATTTTTTGGTGATTCGATTGAACAAAGAGGGAGATGGGTTATCATTTCCTGGTAAACACATTCATCTTTCTCAGTCAACTGAACAATGCCATCTAGCACAAGTACCCTTCCATATGCTGAAGACTGCAAAGAAATGACGAAGTACAGACTATGTGAGTGAATAATAAGTTTGCAACAGATACAAACAGAATACGGTAAAACAAATTCAGAGATGCAGAACCTGGAAAACCAGAACCTCCTGATACTTCGACTTGTCCTTGAACAAAATCTTTTCAACTTTCAGGGAATGCGACTCTCCTACAACCATGTGTGTATCTATTAATTACGAAACTGTATTCAAGTTGGGAAGCTATCTAATAACTAAGGCTGCCAAATCACTTCCCCACAAGTGAAAAAAAATTTAAGATTCAAACATCAAAAGAAGTAGAGTTTTTTTCCACACAATGATATGTGAATTGGTTTTGTCAAATTTAAAAATAATTAACAAAGGATTATTATGGCGTTTGAATCAGAAAAAGGGAATTATACCTGGCCACATTGGATTGTTAAAATAGACTTCATTCAAAGATTCATCTGCAATGAATAAATATCACAAGAGAACTAAGTCATTAGCCCATTTGGAACACAGAACAAAAGCTTGAAATGGTAGGATTGACAAAAGAGGACAAGGTTGCCCCATGAAACACAGAATAAACATGTTGCAATACCAGAGGATGGCCTTTCGGAGAACCATCCAGAAACAACCGTTGAGTGGCACTTGGCATCTAGCTCGGGCGCAGATGCCCTTGCTTTCAAGCAACAAGAGGGGATACGGATTGCCTTGCTAGAACCATTGTCACTACTCTCCCTCCCATCTGTAGCCCTCTGGCATTCCGAACCTCTTTCTGCGCCGCCTTCCATACTTTATCCTTTTCTCCTGTGGATCCAGTCTCTGAATTACAAATAAGGTAAACCGAGTTACACTTAAAAAAAAAAAAAAAAAAAAAAAAAAAAAAAAAAACATATTATGTGCAGATAAACCTTAGAAGCCATAAGTGAAAACAAGGGAGATTGGATCACAAAAGGAGAAAAGGCTTCAAATCAAAAAAGCAAATTCCCATAACAGCACATACGTAAAAGGTAGCATAATTGCAATTACACAAAAGAAAGAACAGAAAATACATATCTATATGACCAACTAACACTAACAAACAGGTATGTCAACTAGAAATTACAAAGGCAAAACATAAATGACAATATCCTCTAGCCAAATTAACAAAATAAATACAGCTTTAACAATCTTGAACACTAAAAGCTAAGAAAAAATGAGTCCAACAGAATGCATAAATAATATGTTCACCAGCAGAACGTGAGAACAAGTTCAATCTAAGAGAAGGGTCCGAGCAAACTTAATTGTCATTTAGCAGGATTGAAAATATATCAATAAAGAACACAAAGATTCTTTGAAGGAATTTAGCTGAAAGATATGGAAAGAACAAAAAAGAATGAGTAGGATAGAAAATTAGTAAAATATTACACCAAAATAACAGCAGAATCAGTACGCTATAATTTTAAATAGAAACAGCAATTAAATATTTTTCTTCCAAGTACAAAAAATAATCGCAATCATCGTCTAATAATAACAAATACGCGGCTTCTACGCCGCCCAAAAGTACGTGTCAATTAATGGAAATTTGTTCACGGGATGGTAAATATCTTTCACCGATTAGTGATCTTAGAAATCAATTTTCCTAGTTAAAATGATTATAGGTTTAAGGTCTCCCAGAATGTGAAGAAAATTAAAAGCTTCCAATCCAACAATCACCTCACTGCGGTAAAAAGTTGTGTGTCACGGATTATAAAGCATACACAAACGAATTATAAGAGATAGTAAAGTGCAACGCAATTCATTTTCTTCAACGAAATCAACAAACCCCAAATCCTAATCCCTCCATCAAAACTCAGAAGCGCACTAGGGTTCTCGAGAACCCGGGAGATGTGGATTGGGATATAATGATCGCCACAACCACCGTTAATGTGCTTTCAGATAGAGAAAATAGAACGAAATCGCATCCATACCTGTTGCGGATGTGGAATCCCCGAAAAATTTGTAGGGGGGAAACCAAACGAGAAAATGGCAGCAAAAAACAGGTGAATAAACTCTTGAAGCGTAGAAGAAACTATTGATGGCAGAAATTGCGACTGAAATCTTCCATGTTTTTCTTCTAGAGCTTCAGTCGTCGCTGGAAAAATTAGAGTGTAACATAAACGTTTATGTATTGAGTATTTCTTCCCACCAAAAAGGGGATTGTTCAATTATTCAGAATTTGTTGCGAAAAAGAAAAATGAAAAAGGATACCACGTGACGGGAATTCGATGGAGATACAAAAGCTTCACAAACCTTTTACCACCGACTTTATGGAGTTGTAGTATTAGGAATTCCTACACTTTTAAAAATACATGATATATTGATAAAAAGAAAAATGTACATGATATAAAAATGCATAACTTAAAAAAATTAAATAAATATGAATATAGACATACTGACAAACTCAACACATACGGCCTAATCGTATTATATTTATGTATAGTTGCTTGACTCAGAAATGAAATATTATAAATTTGTTGATATTTTTTTAAAAAAAGCCTATTATAAAATTCGAACTTCAAATCATACATTTATTCCAATTTACAACAAATCCTTACGATATAAATGGCGAGGATGATTGATACTGTACATGATATATATTTAGTGTTCGTTTGGTTCAAATAGAAAAATAAAAAGCGAAAATCAAATAAAAGAGTGAGATAGTAATAAAAACTATTACTTTTATTAAGTATTTGGTTTAATAAATGAAAAGGAAACACAAAGTAAAATAATGGAAAGAGAATGGAATCAAATAAAAAATGAAATGGTAACAATAACTATTACATTGAATGCTTGGTTTAACAATGAAAATGAATCACTAATAATAAATTATCTTTCTTTTGTTTTCCTTTATTTTGAGGGGTAACAAGAATCAAATAAAAGAATGCAATGGTAACAATAACTATTACATTGAGTCTTTTGTTTAACAATGAAAATGAATCACTAGTATTAGATTTCATTTCTTTTGTTTCCCTTCTATTTTAAGGGGTAACAAATTGGATGATTGTGTTACTCTCAAGTAAAAGTAATAGTTAACTCATTATTCAAACCAAACAACAACTAATGAATTCAATTAATTGAATTCATTTTCAACTTCTAAAAATATCCAATCAAACATGAGTCGAAGGTTTAAGAAATAAACTATAAACATCTATATATATATATATATATATAGGGGGCCGCTCCAATGAGACCCCCTAATTTTAGTGAGATCTAGGGCACGTTCTGGTGCGTTTATTTTATCAATCCTATGGCTGATATTGTATCTGGAGGGTGATTTTTTTTCGCAGGGTTCGAATCTTGGAGGGAGCATAATATTTTAAATTTTGTTATTCATCAGTATATACTGCATTGTTCATCAGTATATACGGCCATGTTCATCAGTATATATGTCTTATTCATTACGAATTTTTTAAATTTTATTTTTCATCAGTATATACATCTTGTTCATTAGATACACGTTTTGTTCATTAGTATTATATGTCTTATTCATTGTCCTAGTGTTTCACGAAAAATATGGGGTCTCACTGGAGCGCGCCCCTATATATATATATATATATATATATATATATATATATAGAAAAATAAATTCTATCCTACGTGGCATCATATAATAACTTCATTCTAATTTTCCTCAATTCTCATTCATTCTTTTTTTTTTTGTTCTTCGAAATTTTAATCAATTTTTATATCTAAAAATCATTATATTAATATTCCACATTTCAAGGAAAATTTATTTATATCCATACATGAAAAATAGAAAATATGTGTAGGCTTGATTAGTACGTAGCTTATAGGTTTGTAGTTTTACGTTTGTATTTTATTTTATTATAATATAATATTAGTTGAAGTTTATTATTTTATACTCACAAATTAACATGTATATATATATATACACATACTACGTTTATATATAGATGTATTTACTTAAATAACTATCTATTTATATATATAGTTTTTATTTACTAATTTAAACGACTAAATATCTATGTATTGTGTGCATATCTATTCATTTATATATATTTGTGTGTGTGTATGTATCTATTATAATTCTAGACAGGAAATAGTTCATTCAAATTATTGAAAACCCTTCATAATAAGTATAAAGATGAGAAAGTTGAGAATCATGATAAATGAAATTAATCTTATTACTTAACTAAAAAAATGCATTTTTCGTATTTAATTCAGTCTAAGTCCAAATAAATCTCAAATTCTTTCAAATTTCATCAAATATTCTAAAAATAATCTAATACTTATTCAGTGAATTGAAAAAATTGGGGTGTTATAGTTTATGAGAAAATAATGACGGTTGTTGATAGTGGCGAGAATTTTTTTTCTTTTTATATGGATACTCCTTCCGTTCCAGCTTTTAGTATTCGTTTGAAAATGACATGAGTTTTAATAAAGTGCTTGAGTGTGTTGTGAGTAGAATAAGTGCCACACCTTTACGAGAGTGTTAAAGTGATTAAAATGTAGTAATGATCTCACCTACTTTTACTGAAAATAGAAATAGATACTAAAATGTGGGACAAACTAAAATGAAAAAATGATACAAAAGGTTGGGACGAATGGAGTACAATGGTACAAGAAAGACATATATTCCGAAAAGTCTTATGATCAGCCATACGTGAGGGGAGGGGGGGGTGATATAGTACTCCCAGTAGCCTAGAGTGGTTTAGCTTCGCTACCGTTGCCTAGAGACATGAATGCACACTCTAGATTCGGTATACCATTGGAGTGTCACGAAAACTCCACATGCAACAAGATCAATCCAGATAACGATTTAACTGGACTCTTCGAGAAGACAAAACTTATTATTTGGAATGAGACAATAATTAATGATGCACAGATACTTCTTTGAAGCACTAGATAGAAGCCTCAAAGATGTTTATGAGATATTCTTTTGTTGGATTGGTGGTTGTTTTAGGAGGCGATTTCCGACATATACTCCTAATGATTCCAAAAGAAAGTCGGCATGATATCGTGCATGCTTCCATTAGTTCATCTCAACTTTAGAATACATGTCAAGTTTTCAAGTTAACTAAGAACATGAGATTACATGTATTTTACTCTTAACCTAAATATAAAATATATAATTAATAAATTATATTAACACACATTATTTATTCATATTATTTTCATCCCAATTAACTTAATACTATTTTAGTATTAAGCAGGGATCAAGTGTTATTTTTTTATCTATGAATTGAAATTACAAAAGTACAATATCCAAGAAAATAGCAGGATGGATTCGATATGGTTAACTACAAAAGTTAAATATTTGTAGAATTAATAATATTGTATTTAATGTTATGTTTAAATAAAAGTAATTGTTTAATTATTTGATAAATGTATATTTTGGATTAAAAAATATATATTACATATAATTATTTTTTCATAAAAAATAAGGCAAATACCAAATTTTTTTTAGAATGGATACTTAAAAGTAGGTGATGATACTGTCGGTGAAAGTCTTGGTGATGGAGGATCTACTGTAACATTATCAGGAAATATTCTTTACGAGATGCAACAAATCATATTGTACGTAGCTATAGTGGAAAACACATATGTACTCTGACGTAATGAATAATGCATCTGATCCAGAGTTATCTTGGCCCCCACCAGTTAGATGGTTGATACGTTTAATGATTGTCATGTCTCTAACACCTAACAACCTAGATGAAGAAGTACTTCGGTTGAATATCTCAACATGATCAAGTGTCAAGGATTAATGACTCATAAAATTAAATTGAAAGAGATATGCGACTTACCCAAAACACCTATTGAATTGACTCGCAATCGCATGAGATCATCCTAGTGTAGTAAGTTAACTCAAATCGTCTCTCAAGGAAGGCTAAACAGGGCGACTAATCATGCTACTCACATAAAGCGATAAATCCTAACATTCTAATCAATAATTTGGATATGACGTTACTCTCTCTCATATTTGGGTTGCACTAGATGCTCAACACTCTGTGCTTGAAGCCCGATGCTCGACACCTGACGCTTGAGTGTTGAGTAATAATTCAAATTGAACTATTGCTCGACAATCAGTGCTTGATAGCCGAATGTTAGACTCTCGATCGAGCATGTGAACGTCGAGCATCAAGTCGAGTATCTAAAGGTCGAGCATTCATTTTTATTCAAGTATGGTGGTGATTGATTTGCTACTTGTTATATGTGTGTACTAGTGGTGGTAGATTTGAGAAGCACAACGATTGGCGATGGCGCAGTAGTCGTCGGTCGACGATGGCATGCAGTAGTTGTCAGATGCCGGTGGGCGGTGGTGGGGATCTTCTTATTTTATTGATTTTTATAATTTTAATAAAATAAATGGTATATAAGGGTAAAAATATCTTAAATGAATATTTTTTATAAGAGGTGGGTATTTTTTTATGTTTTGTCACTTTTGTCTTAAATGAAATATAATTTATATGTTTTGTAAAAGGTGGATATTTTGTAAGCTTCATTTGTAACAGGGGGCTGAAAATAATTTCAGCCTGAATAGCTCGTAACCGAATAGCCCAACAATCTTATAGGGCTGACCCAAAAATATTTCAAGCCCTATAGGGCTAACCCGAAATAATATGTTGGCCTGATTATATGAATTTTTTCTCATTATTTAGTTTTCAAACTTCATTACTAGCTTTACTTGTGAAAGTTAATATAATAAGATTTTTTTTTCAAAAGATTTATGAAATATATTTTTATTTGATATTTGAAAATTATACTCATGTTTCATTATTATGTGTATTTAGATTAATACTTAAAATAAAACGCTTAAATGTAAAAAATTAGAAAATCATAATCATTTTAAGAAAAATGTGCATATCCTTATCAGCGAATGACACGAGCACAGCAGGTACAAAAACAAATGATGTGACCATTCATATTAGTTATTATGTAAGTAGATGTTGAAATGTCACTTATTTATTTGTGTAGTTATTTGTTACAAATATAAATTATAAAGAAAAATGTTTATATTTTTTATATAGATTTTCGAGTCTGACTGTTCGATGAATTAGCTCGAAATATGAAAATTTAGGGTTAGGACCGAGTCTAAAACAAGTTCAATCTGAGCAGTTATTAATCTGATACTGATAGGGCTAACTGTAAGTTCAATGTGTTGGCCCGGTTACCAAAAATAAAATAAAAAATTGAAACACTCAAACTTCCTGAAATTAATGCTTTAACGGAATCAAACACAAATCGAAATGTTCGGTTTGGTGCCATCAAAAAGCATATAATTTTGGAACTTATAAACATGATACCAAGTCATGTAACTATTTATTTTTTCAAGTTTTCATATGGAGTGAGTGTGCATGGTTGTTCATATAAAGGTTATTGGACATGTTGCTTAGTGCTATTGTTGAAAATGTAGCACGTACATATGAATTTGAACTTTTCGTAAAAAGGGGAAAAAAGTAAGAATAAAAAGATGTGGAAATGAATTAATGGAGTTTAAAAGTGACTATGGTGTTTGAAGAAGATTTGGAAATGATTCTCAATTATTAATTTACTAATAAAATTTAAGACTCATGTCTTAATTAACTTTGCCACTTAAACCGAGATCTTACCGGCTAGCCCTTCTAATATATACTTGATTGAGATTTGAGGTTATGTGCTTTAGATTTGTTATTGTTGGGCATGTGAAAAGTTTTATATTTTCTTCAATTTTGTCAGCTTAAGATATCATTATTTATACTACCTTACTCATATTCAATTACAATCAGATGTAAGTTCAATGATTTTTTTTTTGTTCACACTCATATATTCATACGAGTGACTCAAACTTTCGATCTACTGATTAAAAGATTAAAAGAGAACTTCTTAAATTAAAATGTATTTTGCATCATGTAAGTCCATACTTAAACATTCAATCATGTGGTAAAAGTCTTCTATGTTTGGACTTTAGATTCCATATATATTTAAAATCACAAATTAACATCCTATTAGTATTTCTGGGCGAATTATTAGAGGATCAATAATGATTCCTCATTTCTCCCATTGGTGACTCGAACTCCTGATATATTGGTTGGAGAAGAAGCGTCTTACCAACTGAGTTAGGATTCGTTGTCAATTATTTAATTAAGAGTATAAAATTCCTCGCTACGTTTAAATTTTAGGAATCATTGAAGTAATTGATTACATATTTATATGTGTTTGATTGAAATACACTTTATTCGTAGTTGCCTTTTTTACTTTGTTTTTGGTTGAAATTATTGAAGAATAATATTCTTGATTGTTGAAAGAAGATTATTCAATTAAGCTATTTTATGCTTGATGACAAGTATTACTATGAGATGAGAAAACTTTATCCACACTCATATGGCCAAACATATTTGAATTAAAAATACTAGATCATTAATATGACCAAACATATCTAAATGAAAAGTAGAACTTGGTCATTGTCATCACTTTGTAACTTAAAACTCATATATATATATATAGGGGGGCTAAAATTAAAACACTTCTTAAAATATAAAATATAAACAATTTTCAGCCCTTAGATCATCAAGATCTACGGTTGATTCATAGCCTTGTTGGATGAATTCGTGGTCCTGGGTTCGAATCCCAAAGGTAGCAAAAATTTATTTTTCACAATTCGTAACCATGTTGGATGAATTCGTAACTCTGTTGGATAAAATTCGTACATTAAAAAACGTTTATATTTATATTTTAAGAAGTGTTTTCACTGTAGCCCTCCCATATATATATATAATCAATCGCTTTCGTGCATACATGACTTTCACATATGTATATATTTATGAAAGATCAACATTCATTTATGTGAAAACTTATGTATATACATATATCTCCAAAAAACGTAAGTTTTATGTAGAGTATATACAAGCTCACGCATATCTAATCTTTACATAAAACGTTCACCAATTTTTTCTTTCTTTTGCATAAAAGTAACACCCTTGACCTTGACGATGAAAAACTTGCAATATATGAGGGACAAAAATCACTCTAAACTGGTCTTAACTCTTAAGCAATGAATTTAACCAATAAAATATTAAAGAGATCCAAAGTTTTACTTTTTAATAAAGTTCTCTATTCTTAAAAAAAGAAAAAAGTTGGGTCCATAATTAATCTACCCACCATACATTGGGTTTAAAAAGCAGACACGTACTTATTTGTGTGGAATGTCCAGCACATCTTCGTGGACAAATTCCTTATACTATATAGGTTGACGTTCACTAAAAATCAATTTTATTTTATTAACTGTAGAAAAGTATAACTGTAATATTTTAAAATATTATTTTATACGTAATTAAGAAGGTACAATAATAAAGAAAATATTATTTTAAATGTTTAAAAATCAGAGTTATTGACGCAAAAATAAACTAATTTTGAACCAATTCTGTTTTTTAACACGAATTTTAAAAAACATCACAAAATATACTAACTTATTGATTATATTAATTTTAACACAAATTTTGTTTTCAACTAAATTAAAGTTGACTTGGCACGCCGGAATGTATGGAGACAAATCGGACGTTTATAAAAAAGGGTTATTGGTGCATAAATACACCAACTTTGAACCATTTTTTAACACGAACTTTAAAAAGTGCCAAAAAATAAACCAACATACTCATTGTAGTAATTTTAACACGAATTCGAATTGTCGAATTATAGTAAATTATAAGACATTTGTTCTGGTTCATCTTCAATTGTATCTATGAAATTAAAGTGGCATGAATGAGTGGCAACTAAAGACAACTAGGATTCAACTACATAAATTGATGCATTATCTATAGGTGATGCATTATCTGACAATTCGAATTCGTGTTAAATGTTTTACGAACTTACTTTTATAAAATATAATTCAAGACGAACCAAAAATAAATGTAACATAATTTGATAATTCGAATTCGTGTTTTGCACACTTTTAAAATTTGTGTTAAGAATCAAAATTAATAAATTACTATAATTAATAAATTGGTGTATTTTTTTTTTTACACTTTTAAAATTTGTGTTAAGAATCAAAATTGATACAAAATTTGTATATTTATGCGCCAATAATCCTTTTTATAAACGTCCGATTTGTCCACATTAATATTTTGGTGTGTGAAGTCAGCTTTATTTGGTCAGAAATAAAATTTGTGTTAAAATTACTTTAATTAATAAGTTGATGTACTCCCTTCGTCCCACGAAGCATGACACAGTTTCCTTTTTGGTCTGTCCCACGAAGCATGACACGTTTCTAAAAATAGCAAAAAAATTACCCTTTATTCACATTTTCACTTTTTCACTTACCACACTTAACACACAAAATATCAATTTCTTAATTCCCGTACCGAAAAAAAGTGTGTCATGCTTCATGGGACGGAGGGAGTATTTTTTTGACACTTTTTAAAGTTTATGTTGAAATCAAATTTAATCTAAAATTTGTATATTTTTGCGCCAATAAGACAAAAATCAATATTGACCATCTATATATCCATCAAAATATATAAACTTGGGAATTTACTTATCAAGATCAGGATGATTTTTATTTGATACTTCGCACACATATATAAATAAACATTTGGTGCTCCTTAGTCCTTACATTAAGACAAATTCTTTTCATACACGTGAATATTTGATATGTAGGGACAAAATTGTTTATGACCCACTCTCTGGTATATATAATTATATATTTGCGGTGCATATTCATCACAGGCGGGTGAGCATTTTCATCACCATACATGTATGATATTTTACGTACAAGACGTTTTTAAATGTCGGCTTAGTATAAATACTTTTAATTCTTAATATGCATGTATATATGCTTCTTAATTTGAAAGTATATATATAACGATCCAACTTTTAGAGCATAAGTATGCACCTAATTTAGACACTATAAATATACAATCCTAAAGTTCATGAGGAATTGAACAAAACTATATATACGTACCTTACAACTGATCAATTGAAAATTTATTTTGATAATTCCAAAGAATATATGTGGGACATGCATTACAAAGTTTGTATTTTAAGACCTCGTTTGATACGCAGGATATGATAAGGTGATAAGGTGTACTTAAATAAGGATATTTTTCACAATTTAATATATTAATATATGTTAGTAGAATATAATAAAACTTTGTATTTTTTTTTTAGAACGTCCACAAAAAAAATTATAGTATATATTCTATTTTTGGACTATACTCCACCACTTATAATACTTTATTTACCCTTATTTTTTACGTTTCCACTATTCTTAATACTAATTACAACACATTTTCATCACTCTCAATTACACTCAACAAACTCGTCTTAAAATATATGTCACTCCCTCATAAAAAGTTTTATCATGGATGTAGGTAGTATTAAATTATTTGTAATATGTATTTCGTTGTTTGGTATAATGTATTGAACTTATATATAATTATGTATATAATCTCCCAGATGGTATGCATTACAGCTGTCTAAACGGTTCAGTTCGGGTTAGCGAACCGAAATTTTCGGTCGAACCTGAAAATTGTCAAAAATCAATAACCGAATCAGCACCGTTTTTGATATTCGATTATCCAATAACCGAATCGATTAACCGACTCGATTTTCGGTTAACCCAAAAAACCCGAAGAAGAAAAAAAAAGTTTTTTCATTGCAAAAACAAAGACATATTCTCTGGTTGTGAACGTGATTACAAGCCAAATTTCATTGCGAAAACGAAAAAGTTTTCTTCATTGCGAAAATTTGCGACCTACCAGAGACGAATCTTCAAATTTCAACAGCTAAATTTCAAACCTTGTTGCGAACGTGATTTCAAGCACATACTCTAAAGATGGAAGAATGGCATCGGAGCAGGCAATGAGAGAGAATGTGAAAAAAGATGGAGTTATCGATGATGGAGAGCAGTTGCTGCTGCTATTGCTATGTTGTTGGGGACAGCGCGCAATGCTGCTAGGGACAGCACCTTGCAGTTGCACGGACGACGAGTGGTGACTGGCATCTGGGTTGGTGGGGTCCGGCGAGCGGCGAAGGGACGAACGTGATGTGTGCGTGAGTTTAGATTTGGAAACTTAGGGCTTTTTAGATTTTAGACAAATTAGATTAGAGCGTGAGTTTAGATTTTATTGATTTTAGATATGGAAACTTAGGGCGTGAGTTTAGATTACCCATATTAATTTTAAATTAGTTATACTTAGAAAATTATAATTAAAAATTTATATATAATAGTAATTATAAATTCGGTTATTCGGTTAACTCATTCGGTTATTTGGGTTAACCGATAACCGAATTTTTTTTATAAAATGATAACCGAAACCGATCCAATAACCGAAATTTCGGTTATTGGATTCCCGAACCCGAAAATTTTAGTTCGGTTAATGGATTATCCAAAACTCGATAATCATTTAGACAACTCTAGTATGCATAATCACACAAAGCAGTATAATATTTTCAAGTTTTTGATTTATAATTAAGAGCTATGTGTTATATACCAAACAAACTATTGGACCGTAATTATATATTATACATCATATGATACTACTTCAACATACAAATGATACTTTAACAAGTATCATTTGTATGTTGAAGTAGTATCATTGTGAAGACGGTTTCATCATAAAACCGGTTTCACAGGAGTTTTTGTGCGGTGGTATTGCTCCCTTAATATATAAGGGTTATAGACCATTGTATATTTTTGAATCTCTATCCCCAAACTAAAGTACGCGCGTGTGTATATATATATATAGGGGAGTGCTAGAATAAAAACACTCTTAAGTGTATAAAATATAAATGATTTTCAGCCCTTAGATCATCAAGATCTACGGTTGATTCGTAACCCTGTTGGATGAATTCGTGGTCCTGAGTTCGAATCCCAAAGGTAACAAAAATTTATTTTTCGCAATTCGTAACTCTGTTGGATAAATTCATACGTGTTCTACATAAAATTCGTACATTAAGAAACGTTTATATTTTATACACTTAAGAGTGTTTTTATTCTAGCCCACCCCTATATATATATATATAGAGAGAGAGAGAGAGAGAAAGGTTTAACAGAGAAAGCTAGAGAATTCGTGAAACAAAAACGAACAGATCTACAATTTTTACGAACAAATCAATGTACCGTATGAACAACAATTTGCCCCGAGTTCGAATCCTGCTGGTGGCGAGTTTTTCTATTTTTTTACTAAATACGTCTGTTCGTTTGTTATGTTGATCTGTTCGTTTTTACTAAATCAATGTATAGACTTGTTCAAAATGAATTATATAATAATTATCTGTTTAACTTGACCCTATATATGTGTATATATATATATATATATACTAATAGAAAAAGAGTCTAAGGCAATTTAAGGACAACTTGTGGATTGCCTATTTTACCCTTACTATATATTTTATTTTAAAATTATTTTATATATTATATGTATTTATAAGAATATATCAATTCATTAGATATTATACTAAATCTATGTGATATACTATATCTATAGCTATTGATTATGCTTATAAATAAATATATTCATCCAATAAATTATCTAACAAAAGTAATGAATTAATAGATTTTTTAAGATAATAAATTATCAAATAAAACAACATTAATTAAACGTACAACGTACGTTCTTTCTGCTAGTATATATAAGTTCGTGTAGAAATTTTTCCTATCGTAGATCATGTTTTTTAGACGTGCAATTATATATGATAATGCATTTTATATATTACAGTAATGTATACATCTTTTGTTGAAAATGATAGATCACATATATTCATAAATCAATGGTTCAAATTATATACTTATACATAATTTAATTTGATAATCTCTGTATATATGGTTGGGAGGGTGCTTGTCGAAGACATATTCTTTCTATAACATATATTAACATATATTCCAGCGTCACTAAATAAAGTATCTTTAATGGATGCTTAATGGTGGATGAAAACGTCTGTAATGTTTGGTATTGGATGCTAACAGAATTGACAAAAGCTGGATCTTTATTTATAAGAACGTGTTTCTACTCTTAACTTAATTTTATAATGTTAAAGCATCTCACGAAATGCATATTTATTTTAAGACAGGATTTAGCTCAAATATTTAATAAATCATCAAGTAAATGGATATGATTTTCCATTTCCCACAAAATGACAAAAAAAATATACTGTTTTGCTCAACATATATATGATTTTCTATATTCAACTAAAAAATTGAAATGAATTAAGTCGAAGCAGTATATTGATTTAAGACAGTGAATATGATATTTGTTGTAACCGATTTTTTTTAGGCGCTCCAGGAATTATCAAACAAGTGACATGCAATATGACGTGTGTTTCTTTTTCTTTATTGGATTTTATTTTGAGGGGAGATATGATCTGGTTTAAGAAAGATTATATTGTCAATTATATCATGCTCTCTATTAATGAATGAAAGATAGCATTCGATCACAAATTTATTGACTTTAGAAGTGTAGAGTGGAGACTATAGAACTTCTGATGCACGGTTTATCAAACGCAATATAGTTAAATAATACTACTACATTTTGATTCATAGATGAATTGTCAATAAATTTATCCCGAAAAGAAAAACACTGTGCAGTAGCTTATGTAGCACCCTAAAAATTAATAAAAGAGTGAGTACACTTGTAATTAACATTTTCCCCTGATAAGTGAGTTTAATTTATAAATATCGTGATAGGTGAGTTTTGACTTTTAATATTTTTATAGGGAAAAATGTTAATCACGTTTCTACTGAGAAGGCAAGCGACAGAGACACGAATTAAATAGATAGTTTTTTTTTTTTGATCGGGAAAAGAAAATTTTATTAAAAGAGAATGCGAGGTACCAGGGGTACCAAAAAAGGAAACAACAATCCTGTGTCAAAGGCAAAGATAAACATCAGAAGAATAAAGTTCAAAAAAACCAAGCTCTGCAACCCCTAAATTGTGGCTTTAAACATCCAAGATCTAAAATCTGTAGATTGGATCTCCAACTTGTAAACTTTCTTCCAACTCCAGATCAAAGATTTAATCTCCAAGACCATCTTTTCTTTGTTCCACCCCCCAGTGTTGAAAATGCCGTCATTCCTCGCTTTCCAAATACACCAAACCGTGCAAATCCACACACAAGAAAGAAGAGATGTCGCTTCTTTACTCCCCAAGCTCACAAAAGCACTAAAATGATCCTTTGCATTACAATTCAATGCCGTTTGAAAGCCAAGCCAGTTGAGTAAATCATGCCATACCTCCACAACCTTTTGACATGTGAAGAAAAGATGGCCCATTTCCTCAAAATGCGACTTACAGAAAAAACAGTCAGAATCCGGCGAAGGAATGAACACCTGTCTTTTTCGGAGATTGTCGTGAGTAGCCATCCTTCCTTTGAGAATTCTCCAAGCCGTTGTTTTTGTCTTATGAGGGGCAGGAGCTTTCCAGATCTGTTTAAACTCCGGTTTTCTCCTTTGTAGTCGTCGTGTATCTCCACTTGTTCTAATCGCCTTATAGGCTGATTTGACTGAAAAATTGCCATTTTGGCCAGGTTTCCATCTCCATCCGTCTGGCTTTCCTGCAATCAGATTAGAGTTACTGATAAAGGAAAAAAGATCAGCAAGTTGAGCTTTTTCTCTGTCCCTAAGCTCACGATTCCACACCAAATTCCACTCCCAAACTCCTTCCTTCCATTCCCCCATGTTTTTAAGAACCTCCCTCTGATTGCAACACAATCGAAAAAGCCTAGGAAATTTTTCACTCAAGCTCTTATCACCAGCCCAGCAGTGTTGCCAAAAAAGGAAAGAATTCCCCTCCCCAACATCGACGACGATATTCTCCCTAAACCATCTTCCCCCATCTCCCCGACTAAGTCCCATCACCTTCTTCCACCAGCCCCATTTTGGTTCCTTAACATTGTCAAACCGAAATCCACTATCATCCCAAACAAAATTACCCTTGCAAGCTTTCACCACTCTAACCCAAAGAGAATTGCTCTCATTGAGGAATCTCCAAATCCACTTTGCCATGAGAGCCCTATTGAAACTATCCAAGTCTTTAAAACCTAAACCGCCTTCTTCCACTTCCTCACAAAGGGCCTCCCATTTTACCCAATGAATTTTTTTCCCCTCCGAATCCCCCCCTTCCCAAAGAAAATGACACATCATCGTTCTAATTTCTGCCAAGGCACTCTGAGGAAGAATTGAGAAAGACAGTTGGTAAATTGGGATAGCAAAGAGAATTGAACGGAGCAGCGTGATTCTCCCGGCAAAAGAGAATTTACGATCTGACCACCTGTTGATTCTCCTCTTGATTTTATCAACCACATACTTCCATTCATTCACCCGAGACATCCGAGCCCCGATCATGATACCCAGATATTTCGTTGGAAAATCATCGATACGACATTTGAGAATTGTCGCAAACTGATCTCTTGTTTGTTCTTGAACTCCCACTCCAAAGATGTTGCTCTTATCAAAATTGACCCTCAAACCGGAAAGTACTTCAAAAAGTTTGAGTATACTTTTAAAAGCCCAAGCATTTTCACTTTTTCCTGAGGCAATAAACATAGTGTCATCTGCATATTGCAGATGAGAGACTCTAGTACCATTACTACCAACTTTAACAGGTTCGAGAAGACCCCTGTCGACTGCTCTCTCAGTGAGAAGATTGAGACCCTCAGCCACAATAAGAAAGAGAAAAGGAGAAAGGGGATCACCTTGTCGTAGGCCTCTTTTCAACTGAAATTGCCCTGAAGTACTGCCGTTAACCAGGACGTTTGCAGAGGCTGAACATAAACACCCTTTCATCCAATTTCTCCATCTTGTGCTAAAATTCATCATTTCAAGCATAATGTCGAGGAACTCCCAATCCACTGTGTCATAAGCTTTTGCGAAGTCAACCTTGAAGAGAATTGTCGCCTTTTTCCTTTTCTTTGCTTCCTCTATGATCTCATTCACTACAACAACACCATCGAGAATGTACCTCCCTTCAATGAATCCGCTTTGACAATCCGAGATGAGATGGTGCATAACTTTCTTCAATCTTGAGGCGAGAACCTTGGCTAATACTTTGTATAGGCAGTTAATTAACGAAATCGGCCGGAAGTCCTTCAATTCTGAAACCTCTTCTTTCTTCGGTATCAAGACGATAAAAGATGGATTACTTCCTCTGACAAGCTTTCCATGACTGTGGAAATCGTTTAATGCTCCAAGAAGATCTCCTTTAATAATGGACCAACTCTTTCTTAAGAAGAGAAAGTTGAATCCATCGGGTCCAGGACTTTTCCCTCCTTCACAATTCCAGATTGCCTCTTTAACTTCCTCTTCTGTAAAAGCCGAATCCAAACTGTTCCTCATTTCGTCCGACAATTTTTTATGAACGAAATCGAAAGGTAGGATCGGTTTAGTACCAACTTGTTGGCGAAATTGTTTTTCATAATGTGAGCGAACACAAGATTTCACTTCTGCTGGTTCTTCAACCCAAGTGTCGTTGATGGAGAGCCCGGAAATTGCATTTTTTATTCTTCTCCCAGAAATGATCTTATGAAAGTAACTACTGTTGATGTCTCCGTCTTTCAACCACCTCTCTCTCGCTTTCTGTGAAAGTAAACTGTCTCTGTTCTTAAGCTGGAAAAACAGGTTGGACTCCACTTCTTTCCTTTTGACAATGTCGTCTTCGATCAGCCCCAAGGTGTCATCCTCGATATCCCATTCTTCTAATTTAGATTTGAGTCTTGCAATATTCTCTTCAATTAATCCGAAGTTCTCTTTGTTCCATCGCTTCAAATCTTCCTTCAACCTCTTTAATTTTTCTTTAAATATGAAGCAGTACCAACCAGAGATCCCATCTCTATTCCATGATTCCGAAACGACCTTATCGAATTCTGCATGATTTGTCCAAGCATTGATGAAACGAAAAGGCTTAGGCCCCCAATCAACTGATTTTGTGTCGAGAACAATTGGGCAATGATCCGAAACCGATCTTGGTAATCCTCTTGCTTTTGTATGCTGCCAAGTCTCCAGCCATTTCTCATTAATCAAAAATCTATCCAACTTGGTCTTACAATTTCCTTGTGGCTGGTACCACGTGAAGAACCTACCCTGAAGTCTAACATCAGTCAGGTTGTTTCCTTTGATGAAGTTATCAAAGTTCTGAATATCCCTTGATGGAAATTGAATACCTCTTCCAGCTCTTTCTGCACTTGCTCTAACTGAATTAAATAGATAGTAATCTATCCATTTTCAATTCTTAAAATTTGTTTGTGGGTAGGATAGTCGTAGAGGTAATATTTAAGGTTAAAGGTTTTATATCTAAATATATTGTTATACGATTTTTTAAAATATTTTTTTGAATATAAAAATAATATCAAATAATTATTATTATTATTATAATTATTATTAATAACAATAACAATAACAATTAATCAGTTAATTAATTAGAGCTGGCCTGACCCATTTTCAAGTTTCTTCTTCGACTTAAATCTTTTTTCTAAAGTTCAGTATTTGTACTGTGGTCTGTGGATATTGGAACGCTACTCATTGAGAATCACTGCGGATATTGGACATTTTTAGCAACCATTTCTCAATTTAGAACAAGTTGCGAATAACTGTGGATAACGAAAACGAAATCAGTCACATTACATTTATTATAAAAAACACACATATTATAAACATGTTCCATTTCACAGTTTCCGATAATGTGTATTGTTATTTTCTCTCCCTATATATATTACTCCCTCCGTCCCACCATTTTAGTCCCTTATTCCATTTTGAGATGTCCCAAAAAGATAGTCCACTTTTCTAATTAATACTATAGAAAAATATTTACTTTTACTAAATTAACCTTATTTAATGCTTCACTTAAATGTGAGAAGGATGTGTGAAAATAATAAATAAGGGTATAAAAGATAAAAATATAAAAATTAAATGCATTTTCTTAATACGTGTGAAAAGTGGGAGGGGACTAAAATGGTGGGACGGAGGGAGTATATATATAGTACTACTACCATATAATATAGTGTTAATAAGGTGAGAATGGATAGCTATTTCGTATTTTTTTTATGTTACAGTATAAGAAATAGTTCAAATAAGTCCATAAACGATGTGATATGAAATATTATGAATTTGTTGATATTTTTTTAAAAAAATACCTATTATGAAATTCGACTTCAAATCATAAATTCATTCCAATTTACAACAAATCTTTAGGATATAAAGGGTGAGAATGATTGATATTGTAGACGATATATGTTTAGAATTATTTGAACCACTCATTAAAGTAGAACATTTTATGATGAATCATCATCACTATTATGCGGCGTGGTGGTAGAAGGCCCAAAAGCCAGGAATTTATTATCTGAGATAAAAAGCAATGATGGTTAAACTAGAAACCCGAAAGCATATAAATAGCTAGTCCCAGCATAATATTCAACCGTCAGTGTAATTAGTTAGCAAAATGGACAAAAAATCGAATACGAGTTTAGAATTTAGACAGTTTCACGGGCTTGGGCTTGGGCCTCTTTAATAAGTATGGGCTTCCAACATCGCAGTGATAATGATGAAACTATCCGCCCGTCCGTTATTTGTAAAGTTAAGTCGTCAATTTATATTATTATTTGGAAGCCAGCACTCCTATGTTATTTGATTTGATGTGCTCTTTGTGTGTCACCTGTATTTATTTTAACTTTTCTTTCGTTTTTCACTTCAATTTTAATTTTGTACGTGTAATTTAGTTTTATGATTATTAATTAACGTGGATTATATTCAATCAGGATATACGGTTTTTATTTACTTTTAAAATTTTCAAATTCTAATTAATAATTCATTACTTCTAAGTTCATATCCATTCTTAATTAATGCCGATGAAGATGGATTATAAGAATCGCTCAAGATCGGTGGAGTATCTCACTAAAGAAACATCTTTAGCTATTAATTTTTGGACTTGGAAAGTTAAAATATAGCAATTTCCAAGTTTTTAAAAGGGCAAATTGCACGAAAATACCCCACTTTATACCAAAATCTAGTTTTTTGACAATCTTTTTTTTGTTGCAAAAATTTCAACTACCTTTCAATTTGTTGCAATGTCCGTCCCATTAAATTTTCCGGCCAAATTAAATCTGAGTTGGCAGCCGGAATGCCAACGTGGCATCAGAAATGCCAAATCACACCCACCATCCCCCTCCCACGTCACCCCCCTCCCTCTCTCCAGTCTCCCCCCATCCCCCTTCCCTCTCTCCCCGTCGGCTCTCACCCTCTCTCTCACTTCCTCCACCGCCGCCACAAACCCGCCCAAAATCTCGAGTCCGCCGGCTTGAGGGCCGACGTTCTCTGGGACCTCCGTCGGCTCTCTCCCTCTCCTCGTCGACTCTCACCCTCTCTCTCACTTCCTCCACCGCCATCACAACCGCCCAGATCTGCCCAGAATCTCAATTTTCCCCAATTTTGCACACACATCCAGAACATCAGAATAAGTGACCTCATCAGGCATCAAACCAGTTTTATACATCGTCTCAAACCACTCCACGGCTCTATCGAAAAGATTGCACCTTTTTGCGCAGGTGATAGTAGTGGAATACGTGATGTTGTCTAGAGGGATTCTCTTCTCTACCATCTCCAGTGCGAGAGCCTCAATATGCCAAAATTGGCGGCCAAATCACAGAGATTTCATGGTGACATTGTAAAATATGGTCATCATGGGAAACGTGTTTCGGGCTTTCACCCAATCGAAGAAAATTAGGGTTTTTCGCCATGGGCGCAAGCTGTTGAGCAGCAATAGCGTGTTTTCTCTGGTGGGTGGGTGGGGGATTTTCTCAATTGCATCCGAGAATGCGGATTCTTCGCAATCGTTCAATTTCTTGGCAAAATTCCGGAAGTCCTTGATTTGGGGATTGTGGGAGTAAGGAGATTAGCGTTTCTGGCGCTGGAGGGAGAGCACGGAGGGTGGTGGTGGATAAGGGTTTCAGCTGCTCGGCGAGAGATGGGTTGTGCTGCTCTTCTAGAGCCAACATCAGCGGCTTCAGAGGGGTGGAGGAGGGGGAGGGTTCGCCGACCGGAGAAAACGCAGCGGCGTCGGGGTGGTGGAGAAGGGGGAAGGGTCTGCGCAGGGGGAAGAGGACCGGCGTTTTTGGGGGGAAGAGAGAGAGAGCCGATGGGGAGATGGGGAAGGAGTATGGGGGAAGAGAGAGAGAGAGAGAGAGAAGAGAGAGAGGGTGACGTGGGAGGGGAGGGTGACGCGGGAGGGGGATGGTGGGTGTGATTTGGCATTTCTGATGCCACATTGGCATTCCGGCTGCCAACTCAGATTAGTTTTGGCCGAAAAATTTAACGGGACAGACATTGCAACAAATTGAAAGGTAGTTGAAATTTTTGCAACAAAAAAAAGATTGTTAAAAAACCAGATTTTGGTATAAAGTGGGATATTTTCATGCAATTTGTCCTTTTTAAAATATGGCAACATAACCAAAAATATGATGGTGAACCTGAGCAATAGCATCAAGAAACATATACTACTATATACACTAAATCATTTCTGTTTGTTGGCCTTGAAAATCTTTCTGGCTTCTCATTGCTTTAAAACTATGAATAGCTCAACATAAATATAGGATGTCGAGCGCAGCAAGTGAAAATATTCTAGGTTAAAACAGAAGCATGCTTACAGTTAAAAAGGACGTATAAAAGTTGCAGAGATATTGTACAAGGATATTCAGGTGAGATCGACGATGAGGACGCTGATGTTGTCGTAGCTGCCGCGAGCCATTGCCAACTCGACCAAGACGGCAGCTGCCTCCGCTGAGGCTGAGCGGCTCCTCCTTAAACACCTCCTCACCACCTGGCATGCAACCTCATTAGAAATCACATCCCACAGCCCGTCGCTCGCCAGTATCAAGAACTCATCCCGTTTCGTCCGACCCACAATCTTCACTTCCGGATCCGTTATTACAAATGGTTTTAGATATTCATCACCTGCAACACCAACATCTATTATATACATTTTCACACCAAGTAGTAATAGTATATTTTTATGGCATACCTATCGATCTAGAGGTCGCCAGGACCCCCAAAACTCTGTGCCCATTCCAGTTGATTACCTTGCCTCCACACCCTTCAATCCTCTCTAGTTCATCAGCTCTATCAGGCTGCCAATAATATAAATTTTAATATCGATTTAATACATGAAAATATATAGTGCCCATCCAATTTATGCCTATTATTGTTGAAATAAAAAGGCAGCAGCAGCATTGAAATTTTAATATTATCGTCATTTTTCTGATTATTTTCCCCTACTTTCTTCTGTACACAATATAACCATGCAATTCGTCCGCTTTTACAAATTATCACTCCGCAAACTACTGCAATAATGTTGACATATGAGATAGGTTATCACCAATCTAGCTAACTAACGTTATCACGATAATCAATATTCAAATAAATAAACAATAAATCATTTGTACCAAATGATACATATCAATTATAGAACTCATCAGATCCGAAAAAAGGTGTAGTATAAGATTAACAAGCAAACAGTGAAATGAATTAGCAGCTATATATATAATACATTATTAATTGATTTAACTTTGATAATTGTCCCGTCCTTACCTTGTGATCATCAGATAACTGTACGGCAACACCGCCGCGTGACAGCACCGCCCTGGAATCGCCGCAATTGGCCACCACGACCTCCTCCTCCCCCACCACCGCCACGACGGCGGTGGAGCCAGTGGACGCCACCAAAGCACCACTCTTATTCACTTCCTCGTCCATCTTCCTAAAACCCACCGCCATGACTCTATCCCACGCTATCTCTTCACCTACGTCTTCCTCTACAATCTCCACCAACAACTTATGCATCATCTCACTACAAGCCCGCGCCACGTGAAACCCGCCGTGTCCATCGTAAACTCCGAAGAAACTGTAACTCTTCCCGCCTTTCTTCAGAAAATCCAGCTCCGCCGCCACCGCGTCCTCCATTTCTCTCCGGCGACCGATGATCGACACTGCTCCATGAGCCGGGCACGCGGCGTCTCGAGATCCTCCGAGTCCGACGTCGCTCTCAACCAGCAACGCTTCTTCCATCAATTTTATCTCTTTCTTAACATCGGATCTCCTTTTCCTACTAGAAACCTTACAATCCAAAAACTCCACTAGATCTCCGGATTTTCCGGTGGAAACCGACTTGATCCGCCGGAGTTCCATCTTTTTCCGGCCAAAATTCTTCGATTTCTTGGGGTCGCCACTATCCAAAACCACTTCCCCACTTTTAAACTCCGATCGGCAGGTATCCTCCGGTGCCATCGATCCTTGCCGTAATTCGTCGAAAATCATATGTAGTTGATCTCACGAGTGAGAACGTGAAGAGAAGAAATAGAAAAAAAACGAACGCACCGAAACGGAATACGGAAACTGCTGCATGAGAAGAGCGAGACGAAGAGCAATCGGAGCCGTTTAAACTTTAAATAAGAATGGAGTTGGATCGGCGCCACGTGGTTGTAAACGCGGCGGTCAAGTAAAATAATGAAGCGCCGAACCACGTGGGTTGTCGATATTGGGTATATGGACACGTGGCGAGAGGATGCAGGGATCAGTTGTTAGAATTTTCAGAGGTTTAAGGTGGCACAAAACACTTTTTTTCCATTTTGTATTTCTATTTCTACTTGCCACATTTAATACACAGTTAGAGTTGCGTACACAATTTCTTTTCATTTTATTCCGTTACTACAGTAGCACCGAAATAATTATTTTTTCCAATTTTTGAGTGAGATTTGCAGCCTAATTGAGGTTGATGTTAGGAGGAGAGGGCACGTGGCTGAAAAAGTATCTTTTAGATGCATGGGATGTTGACTGCTTCGGATTCTTGGTTGACACGTGCTGATGATACGTTAATTAGGTGGTCTCATACCTTGCAATTCGTGTCCGACGCTGATAGTTTTAGTTTTCGGGGATTCTCAACCTATTTTTTAATTACTTAATTTATTAATTATAGGCAGCCTCCACGTTTCCAATTTGAAGTGGTGGCATTATCACACGCTGTGCCGGACTTATTTAACCTTGGTTTTAGATCATTATTTATATTCTTTTCCGATGATATAGTGGTGAAATGAACTTTATTTCATCATTAAAAAAAAATCAATTTTATTATGCATCGAGTATGTCTATCAGATTTGTATAGTTTAGATAGTAGCTGAGAATTTTTGTGGCAATTTGGAGGGTTGTAATCATAACTAGTACCCCAATAATTATGAAGAGAAAGTGTGATCTGGACGAGAGACTAGTGACATACATGACTCACCCAAGTAGTTGAAATACTAGTTTGGAAGGTGGAAGTTGAAGTCTGTTTAATTAAGGGAAATCAAGTTATAACTTTTACTTTTCGTCAAAAGAAAAAAGTAGAAGAATATTTTATTACGATGTAATATAAAAAGTTAGTTTAAAAATTAAAACACATATAAATTTAATGCACACCATTATAAAACAGATAAGTAATTTAAACAATTTTTAGTAATACTGACAATTCTAATCGAGTAAAGCTAAAAACAATATGAGTAAATTCAATTAGATCAAATTAATCCGGAATAAGGGTCAAACAGTCATAATATTAAAAATGAAAATATATAAATGCCCCTAGAAAAAGATTTAGGATTTTAAAATTAAGAAATTTAAAATAAATTCATTTTTTACTTTTTCCAATAATTCATTATGACTTATTTAATTGAGAGGAGTCGTGAATTTAATTAACTAGATCCTAATGAATTATTGAAAAATGAGAAAATTAATTTAATTTCACAATTCCCCCTAGTTAAACAATTTCAAATACAAATATTCAAATTGAGTTGGAATATATGTTTTAGTATTATCAGATCTAATTCGAATCTTCTTATTTGAATTTCATAAATGGAATATGAATACTATTAATTATTATAAAACAATATATATATATATATATATATATATATAAATTTAATTAAAATCGAGAAATGTTCAAAAAAGTATTCATAGCTATATAATTAATTAATTATAATCATTTTCTGTTGGGTTCGGGTACGTAATTTATCTGTTGGGCTCGGGTATGTAATTACATAAGAGCGCATCCACCACGAAAATGGGTAATTCTATTCATAGCCATCATTCTTCTCTCTATAACCTCACATTTAATAAAATAATAAAAATAATATTACCCTTAATTTAATTTAGGGCAATTCTCTTTAGAATTCGCCTCCGGTGAAATGGTTGAAACTTGAAACTGGACACTTACACGCTCGAAACAATAAGAATAATTAAGGATGATCCATTCTTGCGTAATCATGATGATCAGGATTTGATGGCTGCTAAATGGAGGTGAGAGCTTCTGGAAACAATATGATGCTTGAAGGGGTTGTGCAGTTTGCACTGAATGTGATCATGGACAAAGGCTTTGACAATGATAATATATACTTCTTTGTTTTGTTTCACTGGATTTGGTTGCTTATTCTAATAATAAATTCTCGTTTCAATTTTGCTTTTAGAATTCTATGGAGCGAGGCTACATATTCTGTAGCCATATTATTTGAGAGGCTTTCGACTGTGCTGCTCAAAATCGCGAGTTGTTTGTATATATATTTTTGAATGATTCAATTGTATATATTTCAACATTTAGGAATTTTCCTAAACATTTCTCTCTTTTAATTAGTTTGATTTTAGTTGCGTGTCTCCACTACAAAGTGGGACTAGTTTCGTTGAGGCTGGTTTCTCAAAAGCAAAGAACAGTTATTTATTACGTGATTAATTTGTTTGGGGCTATAAGGTTAAAATAGTAATTTTCTTATTATTTTTATTAATTTATTTTTATAAGAGGCTATACTGAGTAAAATAGGGGCTATGTATAGAATCACCCCACGAAAATCTTTATATATCTGATGCATTGAACCCAAATCTCCAAAAAGCAGTTATCTCATGAACTCATTTTTTGATTTATTTACACCATTACAAATTTACAATAAAATCTCCTTAAAAATATTTGATATTAATAAACTTTTTAAGTTAATAATTCTTTTCGTCTCAAATTGTGTAGTTCATAAATCCATAAATTTTAATAAAATAATAAAATATTAACTTTTTGCATAACCCCTTAGACCCGTATAAATTAATAATTTTTGAAATATTACAATTATCTATGGTAACTTTTTAAAAATTAAATTTATTGTTATATAGTTTTTCTTAAAATTAAAATCTCGATAAATTTCATCCCTAATTCTTTTTCCATTTGAGATTTATGTAATAATCTCATTATGTATCATACATTAATATATTTAATTAGTTACAATGTTTTAATTGATACATGAATAAATATTTAATTAGTCATATTAAATTTGTAGATAGATGAAAATATTTAATTAATTAGATACAATGAATGGATTGATGCATGACAATATTTAATTAATTGCAATGAATTGACAAATTCATGAATTTATTTAATGAAACGTGCATGAACCTCTATTTAATTTAAATACATTAAAAAGTATTATTTTCATTTATTTTTACGGATATATTACAAGTTGATCTAAAATTAAAACTTCTGAAAATTCTAGGTCCCAAGGCAGGTTTTAATGTATGCAGCAGCTATTGTATTAATGACTCCATAAATTTCCCTTTAAAGATGGCACTGCTTCACAATTATGCATCCACCAACCCTATCTTTCATGATTCTCTTGATTTTTTTTATGTTGACGTTTTTAATCGGAATTGAGCAATGTTCGTGTCACACAGTTTCAATAAATCTATGCAGCCACATTGTGGTCACCCACAATTTAGTTTAATAGAGAAAATTTCATTTTTTTTAATTTATATTTTAAAATAAAAATAGGATTTAATTATTTTATTGTATTCTCTACATTATAGTTATTTTTTTTGTAATTTTTTTTGCAACTTTTATTTTTAATTTATTTTTTAATAAAAATAAAAAGTTACAAAAAAAATTATAAAAAAATAAGGGTTAATTACGCCAAAAACCATGAACTTTGGGCCCATTTCCAAGTTTGCCATGAACTTTTTTTTTTTTATCAAATTTTCCCTGAACTTAAGGGCGTGATCAATTTTTCCATGATTTTCGAAAATCCCCAATTTGACTGCTGACTTGGCACCATTTAAGTCACCTGAAAGCTGACTTGGCACCGGCGACGATGTGAAGAAACGACGTCGTCCTATACTCGTGATACTACGTCGTTTGATAAATTTTTTTTTTCCCCAAAACTGAAAATTTTCGCCGTCGTCGTCTTTCTTGTTCCTGGCAGATCTTCGGCGCGAAATGGAATCGCAGAGAGAGAAGGGGAGAGTGGAGATTAGATCTGAGGAGGGTTTGATTAAGGTGTTAATCGAGCTTTTAATGGTGGCTTTGGAAGATCGTAGCGGTAATTTGGGGGAGGGCGACGCGAGATCTGGGGAAGAAGCAGATATTTTGAGGGAGAAGAAGTCGACGGCGGCGATGGATGTTTGGGGAAGAAGAAGAACGAGGGACGGAGGTGACTGGCGCGGCGGCGGCAGGAGCGCCGGATCTGGTGCAGGTGCCGGAGGCAGAGCAGAGCCAGAGCTTTCCTCCACCGCCTTCCCCGACCACCATCACAGATCCACCGTCTTTCCTCCACCGCCCTCGCTCGAGTCTTCTCTAGCTCCCTCGAGTCTTCTCCACGCGAAAAGGGCTGAAGGAATTTTGAGCGAATGGATTTTGAGCGAATGGAATTGGAGGGAGAGAGTTTTCAGAGAGGATTTTGAGCGAATGGAATTGGGGATCTAGGGCTCCTATGGCGGCTGGGTTGCTGTCAATCGGAGGGAGAGAGATAGAGGGAGGCGGCGGCGCCTCGCCGTCGCCAAGGAGGAGGAAGGTGGAGGCGGTTTCCACCGGGTTCAGTGAGGCAGAGGGCGAGAGAAAGGGGGGTAGAGCGGCGGCGGTGCAGTCGCCGGAAGAGAAGAGAGACTCCAAAGGTGGTAAGTCGAGCAAGGGCTCGGCGAGCCTGAATCTGAGAGGGAGACAGAGGCGGTGAGAGATGAGGGAGTCAAAGGGAGCGGCGGCTCAACATCGCCGCCCTAGGCCGGAGATCGGTGGTGGCGTGCGGCGGAACTCATGGCTGAGATGAGGGAGTCGAAGGGAGGAGATCAATTTACTATTTTTTGTTTTTTTTTTTCCAAGTAGGCGCCACATCAGCTCAGTATTACCACGTAGGCGCCATGTCACCTCGGTATTGCCACGTAGGCGCCAGCTAAGACCGGACCTTCACCGGAGGTAAAAATCGTGGCAAAATTGATCAGCCCCTTAAGTTTAGGGAAAATTTGATAAAAAAAAAAGTTCATGGCAAACTTGGAAATGGGCCCAAAGTTCATGATTTTTCACGTAATTAACCCAAAAAATAACTACAATGTAGAGAATACAATAAAATAATTAAATCTTATTTTTATTTTAAAAAATAAGTTAAATTAATTAAAATTTTTTTTTTCTATTTAAGTGAATTGTGGATGGCCACAATGTGGCTATTTAGCATGACTCTAAACTAAAATCCCTCTCTTTTTTCGAAGAATTCAGCTGCAGAAACTATTCAACCACACTCTGCAACAATGAAAGTAGCAATCATATTTTCATTATACTTCTAACAGTTATGAGAGCGACAGTCAGAGAAATGACAACCCAAGATATATGTGGAACTCATTCAAAACCATTCACCAATAATCATTACAAGAGCATCTCCCACCCCTGATGTGGTGAAACCTATTCGAGTCCCTCACCACTATCTCTCTCCCACTCGCCACTGATGCATACTTCATTGCAGCATGACAGTCCCCACATACTCGAAGGTTTTTAAAGATTCTGATTGGCTTTGCTTTGGCTGTGCTTATAAGACCATAGGCCAATGCTATCTTCTCACTATGTTGAAACAAATATCTTTCCTTTTCTTCCTCCTCCACTTCATGCAGCACGAAGCTGGTGTCTGGAACATATCCCATTTCTTTTATCTTCATCACCAACCTCTCTAATTCTTCATATATCTCCCTAGCCTCGGGGTGTTTCGTGTCTCCAACGTAGAACTTATGCACATTGTTTGCAATCTCTATCCAGCTACACCCTGCTTCCTTCACCAAATTCCTCTCCTTCATCCCTTTTCTGATCTTCGCCACGTCTTCCCATTGGCCCGTCGAGGCATACAAGTTGGAGAGCAAGACGTGCGCTGCAGGATCGTCCGGGTCTTGCTCAAGGATCATCTCGGCAGCATGCTTGCCAAGCTCTGCATCGCCATGAACACTGCATGCACCGAGCAACGTGCGCCACACTAGAGCATCGGCAGTGAAAGGCATTGATTTGATTAACTTCATAGCTTTATCCAGATACCCTGATCTACCTAATACATCAACCATACATGCATAGTGTTCCATTCTTGGCCTTACCCCATGCTCTTTCAACATTGCGTTGAAATGCCTCCACGCCTCATCGACCAAACCCGCATGACTACAAGCTGACAAAACTGCAATGTAAGTAACCTCATTCGGTTTTACACCAAAATCAAGCATTTGCTCGAACAAATCCAGAGCTCGTCTTGCAAATCCGTGTTTAGCAAATCCCGTGATGATGGATGTCCAAGATATCACATTCCGAACTTCCATTTCTCCAAAAACCTGAAATCCAGCTTCTATGTTGCCACACCTTGTGTACATAGAGATCAGAGCATTGCAGACACACAGGTTGGACGCGAATCCTGCTTTCAGTAACCGAGCATGTAGTTGCTCTCCTTTCCCGACTGCTCCAATACTCGCAGCACCACTCAAGAGACTAGCAAATGTGAAAGCATCGGCACCAACACTAGCACTTTCAATTTGATTAAAAAGTCCAAAAGCCTCATCAGAACCTATATTTCTAGTGTAACCATCGACTAATGCATTAAATGAAACCAAATTCTTTTCAAACAAGAACTCAAAAGCTTTTCTTGCATCTTCCATCCTATCCATCTTGGCATACATGCTAATCAGAGAGTTCCCAACACAATTAATCTCTGCAAGACTCAATTTCATGGCATGACCATGAATCTGCTGACCTAATCTCGGATTGAAAAGATTCCCGCATGCCTTCAACAGACTAGCAAATGTGAAGTGATTTGGCTTAACTCTGCCCTCTGTTATCATCCTACAATACAATTCAATAGCTTCCACGTCCCGCCCTCCTTTCTGCACGTATCCTGTGATAATCGCAGTCCATGACATTACATTATGCTCCGGCATTCTGTCAAAAACCTTCCTCGAGTCATCCATAGATCCATCCGACGTAGATTTACCATACATATCAACTAAACTACACCCCACGCAGACATCCAAACTAAGCCCAGTTTTGACTACCCAACTATGCAGCTGGCGCCCAATATGCAACAATCCCAGCTCCGAACAAGCTGATAAACAACTACTAAAAGTGAACCTATCGGGGACAAACCCCTCAATCAACATATCCGAAAACAACTCAATTGCATCCATTGAAGAACCCATTTGCATAAACCTCGTGATCATCAAAGTCCAAGAAACAGAGTTTTTTTCAGGCATTTCATCGAACAGTTTCTTTGCAGACTCCAAATCACCAAATCCCTTCGCAAACAAATCAATCAAGGCACAACCTACGCACACATCCGACTCAAAGTACCCAGTCTTCATCAGAAAGCCAAAAATTACCAACCCAATTCTCGCATACTCTCGATTAGAGCACGCCCTAATCGCGGCCGAAAAGCAAAACTGATTCGGCCGCTCACCAAACTCCAGCATCTCAAAAAACAACGAAATGGCTTCGAAATTCAATCCGCTATGCGCGTAGCCCGAAATCATAGCACTCCACGAAACCAAATCCCTGGCTCCACCCATGGAGCCGAATATCTCCTCCGCTTTCCTGGAGTCGCCGCATTTAGAATACAAAGTGATGAGCGAGTTGAGGACGATGGCGTCAAGCTGGAGTCCTGAATGGGCGAGTTTGGAGTGAACGGCTCGGCCGAGTTGGAAGTTTCGGGTTCTGATACAGGACTTGAGGAGCACGGAGTAGGTGGTGAGATCCGGGCAGAGATTGGAGCGGGACATGAGATCAAGGATGGAGATTGCTTCATCGACGCGGCCCACATCGGCATGGCGTATCAGACAGCTCTTGAGTGATTCGAAGCTGATGATATCGGGAGGTTTAGCGGTGGAGGTTTTATGGCGGGAGTGGTTTTTGGGTTTGAGCGGAGGAGAGGCGGCGGATGGCAAAGAGAGCCTTATCATTCTATCTTACTAACGCCTCTCTTTACTGGATTTATCTGTCTACTTTTTATATTCTGTTTTTTTTTAATACAAAAAAAAGAAATCTTAATAGGTAAAAATGTCATACTCCCTCTGTCCGCCAAAAGTATTCCACGATTACTATATTTGGCGTCCGCAAAAAGTATTTCACTTTCCTTTTTAAGTCATGGTCCCACCATCCACATTTATATTTTATCCTTACAAACACTCTTTATTTACAAAAAAACCACCCCAAATTCAATCTCAACCACACATCTCATAAAATGGTGGGACCCTTTCTCCACTATATCAACATCATCTCCAATTTTATTAAACTCCGTGCCCAGCCTAAGTGGAATACTTTTGGTGGACGAAGAGAGTACTTTTTTTTTATCAAGAAAAAAGAGAAATTCATTAAGAACAATGGTTCCAGCAGTACCGGAGGACAATTACAGTTCAAAACATGAACATATCACCTGTCATCCATGAAGAAAAATTACAGTTCCAGTCCAAAAGCTTGAACACCTTGTTCCAGCTCCATACTCTAACTTTGATATCTCTAATCAGATTTTCAATTTTCCAAGGCCTACCTTCGAATCTGCTTTCGTTGCGACTCTTCCAAAGAATCCAAGTGGTGCACATCCAGAGAGCCCTTAAGAAAATTCTGTTCCGTTTCCTTCCCAAGTTAGCAAAGGCGTCGAAATGCGCTGCAATATCCTGCGGTCGTGGGCCGCTGATTCCCAGCCAATTTTGAATGCCGGTCCAGACCTTTTCCGTCTTTGGGCATTCAATGAACGTGTGGACCGTCGATTCGTAATGTTGACAGCATGCATTGCACATAGCCTCTTCTTCTCCAAGTTGAATGTTTCTTTTCCTCAAGTTGTCACACGTTGGTAATTTATTTCTTAGAAGTCTCCATGACGTGACTCTTGCTTTTTGAGGAGCCGGGGTGGCCCAAACTTGCTTAATGCTTTCTTTGTTGATGCTCGTTTGGTTGGCGATGATCCTTGAAGCTTTCACCAAGGCATATGCAGACTTGGTTGAAAATGATCCTTCTGAAGATGCGCACCATCTCCAAGAATTGGCCTCACCTGCATTTGGAACAATGGGAGAAAAATGTCCTACTTCATGAACTTAAGCATTTTATGCTCAAATTTAAGTGAAGAACCCATTTTACAGTTGATGTTGATGGGTTTGCTTGATTTTTTGTGAAATTCTTACTAATTTGATCGATTTGACAACTATCAGTCAACGATTTGGAAACTTAATCTAGCCACTTACCGGTCATATGTACAATTGACTAATAGCTGTTAAATCGGTCAAATGTGTAAGATTTTCACAAAAAATCAAGCAAACTCATCAAGATTAAGAGTATTTAAAGAATGGCATAAGAAGTTTATGTTTATAAAATATGGTATTTTTTATAGGGCAAAGGTGCAGATACCCCCCTGAACTACACCCCCCTAGAGCTTTTAGCCCCCCATACTCGGTCAAAGCGCGTTGACCTCCCAAGTCTCGGAAAAAGGGTGCAACTAGGTCCAAGGCTGAAACGGGCGTTTTAACGCCGTTCGCTTAATTTTTTTTTTTTGGCTGGGCCCCACCACCCCAACCACAATGCGCGGGGTTTCTATGTACATAGAGCAGATGAAGAGTTTCTTTCATTCCATTCGAAAACTCAAAGTTTCAGAGGGCAAATAATCGAAGAAGAAGGGAGGTTTGGTTGCGATTTTGTTGATTCCGATCGGTGCTTGTAATTTTCATCGAAGTAGTCTCTGAAAATAGGTAAGTAATGGCTAAACTTCATAGTTTAATTTTTTTTTACAGAACATGCAAGTATTGTTGGATTCCGAATTTTGTTGCGTTCTTGTTGTTTTTGATTTGATGCATGAACGCAGAACATAAGAAATAATCTTGTTTGTTCTTGGTCTTGTGCAGTATGTCGAATCCTGAAATTTTCTTTATTTTCAATTGGTGGGGTATTTGGAAAAAAAATGATGAGAATGGTGAATGGATGTATGATGGTTATAACCATAAGAAAATTAAATCCACACTGGAAAACATGACATTAGACAGAATCGTATCCGAATTTGAGGAGTGTTATGGTTCTAAACCTAAGCTAGTTTATGCGGCAGATGCAGACTATACCATAGATAAGGGTCTAGTTCCCCTAAGAAATCCTATCCAGTGTCATAAGGTTCTTGATTACCTAGAATTGCTTGGCCATGGAGAGATTGCTTTTTATGCAGATCATGAGGTTGATCCTATGCCTACTTTTGTAGTGAAGGAGATGTTTTTAGAAGAGACTGAAAATAGTGATTTAGAGGGTAAACATGGGGTACAGATTACTGGTGAGGATAAGGGAGTTCAGAGCACTGATGGTGGGGTAGAAGATGGAGAGGATGTTGAGTTAGAAGAGGAAGATGAGGCTGAGTTAGAAGAGGGAGATGATGTTGAGTTGGAAGAGGAAGAGGAGGCTGAGGTAGAAGAGGGAGATGAGGGTGAGGTGAGAGGAAGAGAGCATGGTGATGATGACAATTCAAGTGTATACAGTGAGTGTTGGGAGAGTGATGATGATGTTAAGAGCTTAGAGCAGTTGGTAGGGAGTGTTGAAGGAGGAGAGGAGGGTAGTTTTCAGCTAGGAATGACCTTTGCAGGAGCAAAGGAGGCTAGGGACAGCATAAATGCTTATGCTGTGAAGTTTGGCTACAAGTTAAAGTTTCTAAAAAATGAAAAGACTAGGATTAGAGTGGTTTGCATCAATGACCAACAATGTCCATTTCTGATGCATGTCTCTAAAGATGGGGATATTGAAGGCTTAGGTATCAAGACCCTAGTTGCAGACCACACATGTTGCAAACAAAGGGAAGTCCCTAGTGCTAGCCAATCATATTTGGCCAAATACTTTAAAGGGGCAATCTACAGAAATCCTAGGTTTACTTCTAAGGATATGCAAGGTCATGTTAAAGACCATTTGAAGCTTCATGTTAGTTTACACAAGTGTAAAAGGGCAAAGAAAGAGATAATATGCAAGCTTGAGGGTAGCTACAAAGAGGAGTTCAATAGGCTAGTTGCCTATTGTAACATTGTTAAGGAATGTATGCCTGGGAGTAAGATGGAACTCCAACTGTCGACCGAGCATATCCAGAACCAAAGACATGTCTTTAAGAGAATATTTGTCATGCTAGAGCCTTGTAGGTTGAACTGGCTAGGGGGGTGTAGGCCAATAATCTGTCTTGATGGTTGCCATTTGAAGGGTAAGACATTTGGGTGTCTTTTGACAGCAGTAGGAAAAGATGGGAATGATGGAATTGTGCCCATTGCTTGGGCAGTTGTAAACAAGGAGAACAAGAATAACTGGAAGTGGTTTCTCATGTGGTTGAGGCAGGAGCTCAATCTTGGAGCAGGTGATGAAGTGACATTGATGTCAGATATGCAAAAGGTATGGCTTTCAAATTATTTGACATTGATTATTGAAATTATGGAATGTCGACTGATTATGGAAATTATGTTTAGGGGTTGATGGAGGCTGTAAAAGAAGTGACTCCTGCAGCTGAACATAGGTGGTGTGCGAGGCATATTTATGCCAACTGGAGCAAGAAGTGGAGAGGAGAGGAGTTAAAGAAACGGTTTTGGGCTACTGCATGGAGCTCTTTCCAGCAAAAGTTCAAGTTCAACCTAGCCAAGGTTTCTGCCATAAACAAGAAGGCAGTTGAGGACCTACTCCACTATCCTACTGAGAACTGGTGCAAGGCTTATCAAAGCACAAGGTGTTCCACATACATGGTAGACAACAACATCAGTGAGTCTTTCAATTCAAGTATTTCTGATGCTAGACATAAGCCGATTATTTCAATGCTAGAAGAGATTAGGATGCTAGTAATGAGTAGGATAAAGGATAGGAAACAACTTGTTGATCACTGGAAAACTGAATGGTGTCCTAAGGCAATGCAAATGTTTGAGGCAAACAAGGCAGCTTCTATGAATTGTAATGTTCTTTGGAATGGTGACTACGGATATGAGGTTGAAGAGGGAGAAGACAAGCACATAGTATTTGTGGATACTAAGAAGTGCAGTTGTAGGATGTGGGATTTGAGTGGTATCCCTTGCCCTCATGCCATTGCTGCCTTTTACTCAAGTCAGTTGGACCCCTTATCTGTGATGAGCAATTGGTACCATAGCTCCATGTATAGAAAAAGTTATGAGCATGCTATACAGCCAATCCCTGGGTACAAGTTTTGGGATATACAGTTTAAAGATTACATTGAGGCTCCACCGGTTGAGAAGAAGATAGGAAGGCCCAAAAAGAACAGAGTAAGAGCTTCTAATGAGCCGAGGTTGAAACACAAGCTTTCAAGGATTGGTAAAACACAGCACTGCAGCATTTGTGGAAGTGCAAGCCACAAGAAACACAAATGCCCTGAACGGCCTACACAGGTATGAACTTATTCAACTTATATTCTTTGTTTATCATGCTTATTCATATCAACAATCACAGGATTCAACTACCACAAAGCTTGCCAAGAAGCAGAGAGGTTCAATAACTGGGGTTGGTCTATATGTGAACATTGAGACAGGAAAACAGATACTAAATGTAAGTTAAGACAAAAAACCTATTAAAGCACTGAATTTCATGATTTCAACAAACTTAAATGAGTGTTGTTTCATTGTTCATGCAGCCTGGAGGGTCACAATCAGTTGTGATCGATGAAGGCTCACAAAAGGAGGCAGATCCCAATACTAGGTTCCCTATACCAAACGAAGCAGAGATAAAGAGAGGAGAAGGTAGCTCAAGTGGAGTCACAGGGAAGGGCAAGAAACACCAAAGCAAACCATTCAAAGCTCCAAGAGGGAAAACAGATGCTGTGGATCAAGAACTAGTCCTCAGAAGAAGTCCAAGGAGACAGAATGTGATCTCAACTGTTGGATCAACATCCACTAATTGAAATCACATTTAGACTTTTGGTCTTGCTAGGGCTTTGGGTTGGGTTATTTTTTTTGTTTTTTTTGCAATATTTCAACAGATGATCCTATCTAAACTATGCTAGTTTTTTTACTATGAAACATATGTCCAACAGCTTATGATGATGGTTTTTTTGGGAATGAATTTCAGAAACTTTAGAGGTTATCTTTGTGCATTTGTGAAGTCCATACTTATGATGTCAATTTCTTTGAGAATTCAGAATATAACAGGGGAGATTTACAAGCTTTCATAAAGTCATTTCATTAACAAAAGCAAGATACATTAAGAATTCCATAGCATCAACTATCCATTGACTAAGATTGGAGATTTACATCATTTCACTAGTTTCATACTATATAACAAGCTTGATTATCACAAACCAAGAAATAATCAAAAAAATTAAAAGAAAACGGCTTCTCCTTCTAACACCCATTGTCTCTTCTTTCCAACTTGCAATTACTGACCAAAGCTGCTCAATTTCAGCTTCCAAATCAATGGGGGGCTTCGAACTTTCATGCAACTTTACAAGCTTCATGTTTTCCTTCTTCAATCCGTTTATAACTTCACGAGCTCTTTCAGACATTGGTTCGTCATACCAATCAAAAAAACCACAATTTTGGGTCTACGAATTCAAAAATTGAGTATTAGTTCCATGTTTTTCACAAAAACAAAATGAGTGATAAGCAATTGATGTACCTTCCAATTTCGACACCCGTAGAACCTTCTCCCAGGGTTCTCATCGGTCCATGAAGTCATTCTCTTAGCTTCCAACCTCTTGCCTTCAAATTTACAACGACAATGCCTAACCTCAACGTCGTTCATCATCTGCTGTCTACCATGCGACGAGGATGACCCGAATCCTGAGCTGGAACTCATGATAATAGCTCGAATCCTAGTATACTCAACAAACCCTAACCCAATTGCAGAAAATCTTGTCGATTTCTCTCAATTTCCTGCAAGATCGTTCGTAAATTAGGGTTCCTAATATTTGAACCCTAAATCCTAAATATAATACCGTTGGTTAGGGTGGTGGGGCCCAGCCAAAAAAAAAATTAAGCGAACGGCGTTAAAATGCCCGTTTCAGCCTTGGACCTAGTTGCACCCTTTTTCCGAGACTTTGGGGAGGTCAACGCGCTTTGACCGAGTATGGAGGGCTAAAAGCTCTAGGGGGGTGTAGTTCAGGGGGGTATCTGCACCTTTGCCCTTTTTTATATATAACTTAAGAAATAGATCATTTTAAATTTTCTAGATATTCAACTCCAATGATCTTTTACTTCGTGTTTTTGACTTTTTGTTCATTGAAAAGAAATTTCTAGATGAAGTTAAAATTATTTGGATGTCTATTTTTGGATGAACTCAAAATCAAGTGTTTTGAGTGTATTTGATGGACATAATGTTGGATGCATTTTGATTGCTAGAGTAAGTTTTCATTTCATGAATATTAAACTATTAAGTACTAAACTTCTCTAAGAAAGAGTATAAGATTAAAAGTGAGTATAAAATTCTTAAATTGGTAGAAGTTTGATGAGCTCGATAAAGTTTGTGGATCTACCATCGGAAACAATTGTTAGAATTTTGTGAAATCATTTGAAATTTATATTCGGTGATTTGATTTGTTTTAAGTTGGTTTTACGGATGAAAAAGAAAGAAAAAGAAATAAAGAAGATGTAGTGAAAGAAGTGAAGAAAGGGTGGTGTTTAAATAAAAGAAAAAAAAATTAAATCGAACTAACCGTGTTTTAACGGAAGATTATTTTAATAGCGCGTGTCATACAAGTACAAGGTTCATAAGGTGATGAGCTGAACTCATGAGGATGAGCTGAGACTCGAGTTGATACCCTTGCATTGGTCGGCTCATCGTCAGCTTAAGTCGATGAGCCGGATTGATGTGGTGGTCCTACGGAATAAGATCAAAGTTGGAGGCGTGGGATAATAGGACATGCATGAATCAGTACTCAGGTAAAAAATTTATTGTGATTTACGTCAAAAATTAAATAAAAGAGATTGGAAGAGCCTTCGGAGAAGGGATCCCATCCGATACTCAAATCAATCGAGAGAATCCCAGAAATCACGAAAGTTCATGAATATATTTACTCATATTTTAACACCGATATTCATTGTTCTGTATACTATGACATAATTATAATAAAAAATCCTCGGTGGACCATTTACGTTTGTGGTAGCTATTAGATATCATAGTATATAGTTATATTCACTCATTGCAAAACAAAGGTGTCGTGGTGTAGTTGGTTATCACGTCAGTCTAACACACTGAAGGTCTCCGGTTCGAGTCCGGGCGACGCCAAGCATTATATTTAAATAAGTTTTTTTTTTTCTTTTAATATGGTACTGAAACAAAGAATTCAAAGACGAGTATTACTTTTATATTTCAAACTCTTCTAAAAAATTACAAGTATATTACTGCATCTAAAAACCAATAATATTAGGGGGGAAATGAAGCCACTATAAAAAAAAGTACTGATCTTTTGAAAATATATTAACGAGAATAAATTAGGGGAAAGTGAAACCAATAATTTTGATTAACAAATACAATATACTATAAACATTCTTAAAAGACTTGAAAATTGAAGAAGAAATATAGCTTATAACTGAAACAAAATGGCTCATTTCAGCACATCACATATTCAAACTGCTATAGGGACATTTTTGGTGTGTCAATCTTGAACAGAAATGTCAAGGCTGGAGCCCCTAATAGGCATAGGTTGATTGTCACTTATCTCATCAAACTTAGATAACTGCCTTCTTCTTTGGAACTTGCAAATTAGAAGCCCCATCGCACAAGGAAATACAATGATGATCCTTGCTGCATAGCTGATCACTGGAAGGAGAAACAAAGTCGCGTTAATAATTTTTTACTTAAACAAAATTGCTGATATGAATTATGATACCATGTTTCAACAGTTGAGTATTTTTATCCTAAAGAGTGGGATTGCTCCAATCCCATCCTTTCAATGGGATAAGAATCAAGCAAAATTGACTTAGATGATAGAAATAATCAAGGGTCTTGGGATATATCCCAAAGCTTCAATCCATCGAAGTATACAAGGGGTTAACCTTACTATTTTTATCTATCAAGGCTAATCCTACAAAGTAAACACCGCTACATGGATTGATAAATATTATGGGAGAACTTGTTTTTTTGCAAACATTTATCAGCCTTTTCATCACCATCACCACTAGGAATGTAAAGTGCAGCATATGAATAGCTCACCAACAATGAGAAAAACTTTCAGGATAATCCCTGCAAAAACACAACATACATGATAAGTCAAAGAGAAATATGTTGAAGACCATATTGCTATCATCTCCTCATTTGTTTTATACACAGAAAATGGTGCTGACAATCAAATGAGTGTAAAACATCTTACCATTAACTGAATCGAAGAACCAATCGAAGTTACTTAGGATTAAAAGTCCCCATACATAGATGAATCCAGTGATCATCAAAACGGCCTCTAGCCTCAACCCTGCCAAAATGAGAATATTATGTACCTTATCACGAGATCAAGAAGCTGATATAAGTGAAATATCAATGCATCATAAATTAAGAGCGCACCTACGATGATAATAAGAAACAATGCGATCCCTGCAGATGTAGGTGACAAGCAATGAGGATCACAAGAGGATATATTGAAACCAAGAGTTATGATCTAATCACTTTTGTAACTCTAAACAAAAAATTAAAAATTAGCAAGATAAAGAATAAAAAATACTCTTACAAAAAAGATCTGTGAAAAGAGCTTTGCCTGCATTTCCAAAATACAGAAGCATTAGCATAAACCAGATAGAGGAACTTTCAAACGTATGCTCAATTTATATGTACAAATACATATGCGAACTTATAAGTTCACAACAGATATATTCCCTCTATCACTACAACTCTTACCCCACTGGACATCAAGCTTAAGCTGAAATGTAGCTCCACTGCAACGATGCAAGTTTTCGTCCATAGTAGTACACTCCCATCCTCCTTTGCATTCTATACAGCGAAACTGGAACCAAGATAGTTCAAATCCATATTTCAGAGCATCATGTATTTTTGAGAGAGTTACATTCTTGAAATTCTTAAATTTCAATGATGTCATCACTATGAGGTCTACACCGCACTTATCTCCTATATCCAAGCCACTCATGTTCCCAACCTTTATATAACTGTACCTGCCACGAGACGAATTCGAGGCTCCATTGATACAATCAGTGATTTCTGTGAAGTTTGAAGAATCCTCCAACCGATGTGGGCAGCTCACAAAATTGACAGGCCAAGCTACACCGGGATCGTTTTCATCTCTGAAAATCCAATCAGAATATGTGCTAAACGGATATTCATGAGTGAAGTTATACGCATATACAGAGTGCTTAGGAAAAGAGCAGGTGTCATCATTGATGGAAGGATCAGCCAGCCTTATGGTGGAGTTCCCATAATTGAGTGCCTTGACCAAGTACTTGAGAGAGCTGAGATAGATGAAGGTGACATTGTTTTCGCATGCTAATTCATAGTTGGGATCACCACAGTTTTTGGGATCATCCCTCAGCCGGAAAGGATGGCTAATATTGGAAATAATGCCGCAAGTAGAATGGCTACAGGGTGTGGTAGCATGAGAGGTTTGAAGCAAAATAATCAAGAGAAACCAACATGTGAGGAGGCGGTTTCCAGTGATCATGATTCTTGGTGGCTGTGGAGGTGGAGATGGGGATTCATAAACAACAGTTTTGAAAGAAATCAAGAAAACAAGCAAGAGTGAGATATTTCACTCCAAAGAGGCTTCGAGGATAAACTCTAGCAGAGAATCTGGAAGCAAGATAGTGCAAATCTATACTGCAGAGCGTCATGTGTAATGTAATTTTGGAATATCCAAATCATGTCGGTTGGATATTTCAAGCATTAAAAAGTTGACCCCACACACACCTTTGCATACACAATGATGCACCTTGGGTGGATATGATGCATCCTGGATGGATATGAATGAGTTCTCCACTTGCCATCGGCATTCACTCACTCTGATTCTCTGCTCCCACATCGCTCCAAAAGAGTTACATATTTCACATCCAAACCTCAATTTTTCCCATTAAAATTACTCCCCCTTCCCATAACAAGGGTCCTAGTTTGTTTCGACACAAAAATTTAAGTGAATATGATTAATGTGTAAAAAATAAAAAGTGATGGAGCCCACTTTTATTTTGTGAGACGAATAAAATTAAAATGAATATGATTGAAAGGTAAAAATATAAAAGGTGATGAAACCTACTTTCTTATTTTAAAACTACATATGACACTTGTTATGAGATAACTAAAAAAAGAAACTAAAAAAATATACTACTTGACTTGGTCCGCTTTCATTTTTTGATTGTTTCATTTAATTTGGCCTGTTTCCTTTTTGGGTAATCGATTTTTAATATAACAAATATGGACTCACACACCTTTACATATTTTATACTAAAATCTTCATCTCCTAAATAATCATACCAAAAAGAACTAGGCAAATGAGGTGGGACGGGGGAGTATATGATAATTATATCAAAATTTGAAGTTGACAAGTTTTAAATTAAAATAATACTCCCACCGTCTATAATAAATTTCCTAAAAATGAATGACACAATTTTAAGACGAGATTGTTGAGTATGTTGAAAGTGGGGAAAATGTGTTATAAGTAGTATTGCGAGTGATGAAAATCAAAAATGAATGATAAATAGAGTATTATAACTGATAGAATATAATTTAAAAATAGAATATGAAGTTTTTTTTTGTGAACACCGAAAAGAAAAGTAAGAAGTTTTATCGCGGACAAAAAGAATATGAACAATACGCAGAGGAAATGATAAATGAGTGCGAGTTTTCAAAATTATGCTACAAATTACAAATCCATTGCGCAGCCCTATTGACGATTATACTCGACGGCAGCTGTTGTTTGTGATTAGAAGCAGAATTCAACTGATGAGACTACTCTCCTACGCTTAAAAAGATTTTGAGAGGATTGTGATTTGTAGGTGAAACGAATACCAACTAGATTAAACTATGTGATTCGAACTTGCCTGTTTATAATGCTGCAACTTCTTATGAATTCTTCCCTCCTTTGAGCATAATTTTCCAACCGACTATCGAAATACCAAAATTTAAGTCGATTTAAATTAAATTAACCAAATTAACCGAACAAAATTTAAAATTTCAGTTATGGTTTGATTTTTCGATTTTGGAGAATTATGCCCACCCTCATATCTGTTCCATCAAAAGCAAAGCTAATTCAAATTCTTCTATTAATCAAAGAGACAGTAATAGATGGAGTATCGTGTGAAATCATATTAAAATATTCAAAACCCAATTAAACACAGAGCATCCGCATTGGGCTACTAGATGCCCTTACTCGAGTAGCCCAAATGCATCGAGTAGCCCAATGCAAGCTCTTCCTACTCGAGGGCTACTTGTTCCATCGAGTATACCCGATCTCCTCAAATTTCAGGCGCGTGGTTACATGCGCCACTAATAAATCAAGTAATCAAAACTAAAAAAATCAAGTAAGCTATCAAGTAATTCCAATGTGGCCTCCTTACTCATTGTGGTCCCTTCCTATCAAGTAAGCTATCAAATAAGACCAATGTGGATGCTCTAACAAAATGACATACGTATCACGAAATATCTTGATCCGTGAGTAAGATACAAGTTTGTGTGTACTCATACTGATAGCCTGAGATCCAATCACATACACAGATCAGTTACATCATAAGCACATCACACATTTAAATTGCTACAAGGACAGTGTAAAACTCTGTGAATCTTGAACAGAAATGCCATGGCTGGACGGAGTATAAGTAGGACGGAGCAAGGACACATGATCAGTTGAGCTACTTGTAGTAGTAGTAGTAGTAGTAAATGTTTGATCCTCACTTACTGCAACCTGGATTGATTCTGAGGGGCGATCAGGAATCCGGAGGCATTCGACATTACCTTCCAACATTTCCAACACTTTATTCATTGAAGGCCGATCATTTGGATTCATCTGTATGCACCATAATGCAACTATTGTCATCTTCCTAATAGTTTTCTTGACTCTCTCATTGTCTTCGTCATTGATCTCATTCCCATTTCCAAATTCGACCTCTTTCCCTTGGTTATAGCTGTCGTATATCCAATATGGGAAATACTGGCTAGAATTTTGAGCATTTCCTTTCAAGTCTCTTTTTAAGCCTACCATTTCCATCAGCAGCATTCCAAAACTATACACATCAGCTTTGTAAGAGACTGCACCGATACTTCTGCTGATCAATTCAGGAGCAACATAGCCTATGGTTCCTCTAGCAGCAGTCATAGTCACAGTTTTCTTTTCTGTCGAGTAAAATTTTGCTAGCCCAAAATCAGAGATTTTTGGAATGAACTTGTCATCTAGAAGTATATTGTGAGGCTTAATGTCGAAATGCAAGATTTGGATATCACAGCCTCGATGCAGATACTCAATCCCTCGAGCCACTCCAACTGCAATCTCAAATTTCCTATCCCAATTCAAAGAATTCATTTTTTCTCTGTTGAAGATGTACTTCTCAAGGGAACCATTAGGCATGAAATCTAATATAAGGGCACGCTTGGATCTTTCTGCACAGTATCCGACTAGCTTGACAATATTGACATGATGGATCCTTCCAATGGTAGAAATTTCATTGAAGAAGTCTTGGCTATTTGCTCCAGCCTTTCCAAGTAGTTTTACTGCTACATCATGGCCACTTTGAAGCTTCCCTTTGTAAACAGCACCGAAACCACCTTCACCTAGTTTCTCTTGGAAGCCTCTTGTCATCTTCTTCAACTCTGAATAGGAGTACCTAATTGGCACGAGTTCGTTGTCACTTTGTAGGAAGCCCTCTATGTCATCAAACATGGATTGATGCCTTCTTCGGAACTTGTAGATTACAAGCCCCATCACACAAGGATATGCGATGATGATCTTTGCTGCATAGCTGATCACTGGAAGGAGGAAGGAAGTTTCATTAATGTTATAGCTTAAAAAAATTATGACATGAAATCATACCATGCTTCAACAGTTATTAACTCTATAAACCAAAAAAGTAGAAAAATATTATAGGAGGACATGTTTTCTGGAAAATATCTATCAATCTTTTCATCATCATCACCACTAGGAATGTAAAGTGAATCACATGAATAACTCACCAACAACGAGAAGAAGTTTCATGAAAACCCCTGCAAGAGCAAAACATACGGAGTACATGATAAGCAAAGAAAAATATAGGAAAATATGTTGAAATTCACAGTAAAGATCATATTGTTTATCAACTTATAATCTCCTCACTTATTACGTTGTTGGTTGTTTTATACACAGAAACTGGGCCTGACAAGAAACGAGAGTAAAATGTCTTACCGTTAACAGAATTGAAGAACCATCCGAAGTTACTAAGGATTAAAAGTCCCCATGCACAGGTGAATCCGGCAATGATCAAAACCTCTAGCCTAAACCCTGCCAAAAAGAGGATACTTATCTTATGCACTAATTACATTTCTACAATGAGCATACAGAAAAACATAATGGGTCCAGAGGAATTAGAATAAAAAAAAATCTGATTTCGGAATTACATATAGATCCTCTTTAAAAGAATATACTCTTTAATATCCTACTTATTTCCTTGTATAGCTACTACCGTTCATCTAGATCAGGAAGATGATATGAGTGTAATATCAATGCAACATAAATTAAGAGCATACCTATGACGAGCAGAAGAAACAATACGAGCCCTGCAGATGTACATGACAAGCGATGAGATTTACAAGAGGATATATGGAAAATGAAAATCAGGAGCTACACAATATATGGAAATCAAGAGTTGTCTAATCACTTTTATAACTCTTATTGCTTCAATAGACAGATAATATGGCAAGATACAGAATCAAAGAATACTTACAAAAAAGTCCTGAAAAGAGAACTCTGCTTTGCTCTGCATTTCCAGAATAGAAAAGCATTAGCATAAACCACCCAGAGGAACTTTCAGATGTATACTGAAATCAAATTACTGATATGGAAGATATATTGCCTCTAGCACTCTACACTCTTACCCCACTTCGGATCAATCTTAAGCCGAAAGGTATCGTCCGTGCAACCATCCAGTTGTGCATCAATAGTAGTACACTCCCATCCTCCTTTGCACTCTATACAGCGAAACTGAAGCCAAGACAGTTCAAATCCATACAGCAGAGCATCATGTAACTTTGAGAGCGTTACATTCTTGAAATTCTTAAATTTCCAAGATGTCATCACGATGAGGTCTATATCGCACTTATCTCCTATATCCAAGGCCCTCAGGCGTCCAACCTTTACATAAGTATATCTGCTACGAGACAAATTTGAGGCACCAAAAGAATTTTCTCCACTGACACAATCAGTGATTTCTGTAAAGTTTGAAGAATCCTCCAACCGATATGGGCAGCTCACAAAATTAATAGGCCAAGCTACACTTTCATCTCTGAGAATCCTATCAGAATATGTGCTAAACGGATATTCACCACTGAAGTTATAGGCATAAGTAGAATGCTTAGGAAAAGAGCAGGTGTCATCATTGATGGAAGGATCAGCCAGCCGTATGGTGGAGTTCCCATAATTGACTGCTTTGACCAAGTACTTTTGAGAGTTCAGATACATGAAGGCGACGTTGTTTTCACAGGCTAATTCGTATTTGGGATCACCGCAGTTTTTGGGATCATCCTTCAGCCGGAAAGGATCGCTAATATTGGGAATAATGCCGCAACGAGAAGGGCTACAGGAAAGGCTAGCATGAGAGCTTTGAAGGGAATGGAGAAGCAGAATAATTAAGAGAGACCAATATGCGAGGAGATGGTTTTCAGAGATCATGATTGTTGGTGGTGGTGGAGGCGAGGGGAATTGATTAACAACAGTTTCCGAAGAAATTAAGAAAACAATTCACATTTCAAGCAAGAATTAGTTTCATCGATTCGAGAGGGACCACGGAGAAAAGTCAAGCAGATGGAGCCAGCGGCATTAACAGTCTGCTGCCACAACGCTCCAAAAGAGGCACCTAAACTTGAATTATTTCCACTAAGTCAGGATAAATTCAATAAAATTATCTAGCAACTCAAACAAATATGTGATAATTAAATCAAAATATGCTACAAACTACAAACACAATAGCGCAGCTAACTCAATCCCTGCTCCCTATTGAGGATTCTACTCGACAGCAGCTGTTGGTTGTGATTAGAAGCAGAATTCAACTGATGAGGCGATGACTTAGCTGCTACACTTGAAGAGATTTTGCGAAGTGTAATTTGTCGGTAAAACGATGACCAACTAAATAAATCTATGTGAAAGGAACTTGCCTTGGTAGAGAGAGAGAGAGAGAGAGAGAAAACTTGCCTGATTAGAGTACTGCAACTTCTTTACGAATTCTTCATGAGGGAATGTGAAGAGAGAAGCTGGGGAGAGGAGAGAGCGTGTGTGTATCTACTTTCTCTCAGATAAAACGTACGGCTTTTCCGCAATTTAACAATTTGATTGGGTAAAAGATAATACTCCCACTGTACTAGAAAACAAAAATTTCTCCACTTAAATATCTTATTTATTTTTTTAATAAAATTTTTATGATTTCTCTTTTAAGTCTTTCTCATTCTGTTTTACTCCAAGAAATGATAACATTGTTCCTTTATTTTTGATAATCGTCTCGTAACATAAATGCTTAATAATTGACTTTTTCCACAGGCAAGCGGAATCTCTACACCGCACAAAGATGGATAATAACCGCCTCATAAGATAATGCTTAATAATTGATCGTTTTCGCCCGCAGGTGGAACCCCTACCTCGCACAAAAGTGAAAAAATAACCGTCTCATAAGATAAATACTTAATAATTAACCTTTTTTGCACACATGCTCTACACATCACAAATGTAAGAAAATAACCGTCACATAAAATAATGCTTAATAATTGACTTTTTTTCGCACGCCTACCCGCATCACCGCATGCAGGCGGGACCTCTACACTACTCATAAAATAATGCTTAATAATTGGCTTATTTCGTATGCCTACCCGCTTGCAGACGAGACATCTACACCATACAAAGATGAAAAAATAATTGCACACAAGCTGGATCGGACCAATACCACTATCCACATAAAGTGGGAGAACTACCGCATGCAGATGATGAGACCTCTACACCGCACAAAAATGAAAAAATAATCGCACACAGACGGGATCACTACCCATACAAAGATGGGAGAACTGCACTGCATGCAAACGTACGAAATTAAACTCAAGATTTCTCATAAAAAAAGAGTTTTTAAGTGTCTCAATTTTACCACTTGAACTAGATCTCATTAATTTTATTGAAAGACGTTTAAATGGAGATGATCTTCAGTTTTAATTAACATGTGTTAACCAATTAAGAATCTTAGGTTCAAATTTCACCTTCTCTGTTTTTCAAGTACAAGTACAACAATTTGTTGATTTTGTATAATAATAATTCCTCTATATATTATCTTGATTTAAAATAGAGTAATAAATTGAACCTAATTAATTTTCAATCATTAATTATAATTATACTTAAAATACGATTGTCTATTTATGTTTTAAGTATTATTTTATTTTCTATGTATATTTATTTTTTTGGGAGAAACCAAAAATTTATATTCAATCAATTTCAAATGTAAAATATTAAGAAGTCATCTGAATTCGAGTTCGAGGGTTTTTTAGGACAGTCACTTAGGTTGATTTGGAAATTAGGACAAAAACTTTCGGACTTGTAAAAATAGGACACTAATTTTTTTTATAGTAAATAGGACACTAATTAATAAGTGTTGCATCTGCATGACATTTTTTTGGCCAATTCTTTGCCGATAAATGTCCTATTTTTACGACGCTTATTAATTATTGTCCTATTTTACTCTAAAAGAAAAATTACTGTCCTATTTTTACAAGTATGAAAGTTTTTGTCCTAATTTCCAAATCAACATAAGTTAATGTCCTAAAAAATCATCTGACTCTCTGAATTCTTATGAAAGATTGTAGGTTGTCACCCAGCCCACTAATAAAGCTTGCTATGAAGTAGTCTTCTGAGAATTCTCCCCTCTTAAACATCAATAGACAAGTCCTTTGTTCTTCAAACCTCTCAACATAATCAGGATAGTTCCCAGTCATCCTCAACTTGTTGAACTCAACCACTATTTTGGTTTCCTTCAACTCCTCAAATCTGGCATAGACCAGTTCAATGAATTGGTTCCAGCTCAATTCAACTTGTTTTACCCCAAAATTCTGGTGCCACTGTGAGGCCTTCCTATCAAAGTGCATGACTGCTAACATCACCTTTTGTGGGTCAGGGATATTAGAAATAAGGCTAAAATAAGTCTGGCACTTGAGTATCCAAGCCCTGGGTTGGGTGCCATCAAATCTAGGAAAATCTAAGTAATAGGGTAACCATCTGGGATACTTCACCATCATGATGCAATCGTCGATATCTTCCAGAAAATGGTGTTATGTTATTACTACCTTCCCCCATGTAAGTATAATCACCTCCCCCTAAGATTGATTCAGACTCCTTCCCTTTTCCCACATTTAATAACTGCATGCAATTGGATATTACTAGCTAGAGTTGTTGTAAGGTGTTCAAATTTACCTTCCATTCCCTTCCATTGTTTCTGTATTTCTTCAGCCATGTCTTCAATTTTCTCTTGCATCTTTAGTTCTGTTGATTCTCTTTTTAATGCCTCAGATTGAACAAACTGATCCAGCTGCCTTTGCACCTCCTGTAGGTCCTTAAAACGGGTTGCTTCAGCCATCATGCCCGAAAAGCTGGCTCTGGATACCAACTGTTATGTTCACGTGTATTTCATGAAGATTTATCTTAGAATATGTAATATTTAATGGATTTCCACAGTAACCAAGGTGAAGAAAGAAAGAATTAGAGAAAGGAGGTGGATGAAGAAGATAAGTTAATTCTCATTGATTTTCCCAAAACCTAGCAGCCACACAATTGATATAATATCAAGGTGGTCCCCTACTGAAACATAAAAAGTGATAAAATAAAGGAAACAACAAATAAACAATAGTATCTCCCAAAGACAACTTCTCTATCCACGGCTATAATTCTTCTCAGCAACAAGTGGCTCAGATTAATTCCCCTTGCATTCAATTTTGACCCCACCATCTTGAACAAATGCAAGATACATAAAAATCCCATCTTTCTTGTTCTCCACATGGAGCTCTAATTCCTCATTTTCTTCTTTATTCTCTTCCAATTTTTCGATGTTGTTCACAACCCATGACTGTTGTTGCAGAATGTCACTGTTGAACAGTAATCTCCATAGATGACGAAAGATCATCATCACGTATGGAAGATATAGAATAGGTCGAATATGTAATTCCAGTTTCATCTACAATTTGGGTAGATTGAGATGGATAATTTGGAATCTGCAGACGCTCCACATCACCTTCCAACATTTCCAATATTTTATTCATTGATGGACGATCATCTGGATTCATTTGTATGCACCATAATGCAACTATTGTCATCTTCCGACCAACTTTCCTCGTACTATCATTTTCATCAGCATTTCCAATTTCAATGTCATTGCCTTGGTTAAAACAGTCATATATCCAATACGGGAAATACTTGGTGGAATCACCATTGTTTCCGCTCAAGTCTCTCTTTAAGCCCACCATCTCAACCAACAACATTCCGAAACTATAAACATCAGCCTTGTTAGAGACTGCACCAATACTTCTGCTGATGAGTTCAGGAGCAACATACCCTATGGTTCCTCTAACAGCAGTCATTGTCACTGTCTTCTTATCTGTAGAACATAACTTTGCTAGTCCAAAATCAGATATTTTGGGATTGAAGTTATGATCGAGAAGTATATTATGAGGTTTGATGTCAAAATGGAGGATCTGAACATCATAGCCTCGATGCAAGTACTCAATCCCACGAGCAACTCCAACTGCAATCTCAAATTTTATATTCCAATTCAACAAGTTCATTTTTTCTCGATTGAAGAGGTATTTTTCAAGGGAACCATTGGGCATGAAATCATAGACAAGGGCACGCTTGGAGCCATGTGCACAATATCCAACTAGGTTCACCACATTGACATGGTGTATCCTTCCAATAGTTGCTATTTCATTCATAAAGTCTTTACCATTTCCCCCAGACTTTTCGAGCAGTTTGACAGCAACATGAAGGCCACTTCGGAGCTTTCCTTTGTAAACAGAACCGTAGCCTCCTTGACCTAGTTTATTTCGAAAACCTTGTGTTATCTTCTTTAAGTCTGAATAGGAGTATCTGATTGGCGTGAGATTGTTGTCACTATGTAGGAAGGATTCAATCCCCTCATCTAAGGACAAATGCCTTGTTCGGAATTTGTAAATCAAGAGCCACGCCGCCAAAGGGAAAGTGATGATCCTTGATGCAAAGATGATGATACTTAAGACGAGGGCTGAGAAGAGATGCAAGAAAAAGGAAGAGATGATGTCCTCAAGTCATGCATACAGTTTCTTTTTGCAGCAATATATACCAAGAAATTAATTAGAACTTTCTTCTCAAAAATAATGACCGCGGTAGTAACTAAAATAATTAAATTGAGAGCGCACCAGGTAGAAAATAAGTTCGTGTGTCCTCTGCAAGCACAAGGAATTTGATGATAACCAAAAGGAGTTAAAATACAGATCGATAGCAATAGCATGGATCATAAAGCAAAGGAATGTAAGGACTTACGGTCAGTAATTATGACGTTGAAAAAGAGACTTGGTGCATAATATAAGAGATATGATACAGCGGCGAATCCAAAGATGGTGAAGACAGGAGGGCTTATCGCTGCACATAACAGACCTGCAATTATGTTTTTCACAACATCTTCATCACAAGTTGACTCTTCTATATATACTCATTCAAATATATCAAAACAAAACTGCTGCAATAAGAAAGATAAATTAATTAAGTTCGCACCTATAATGACCAGAAGAATTGGGATAATACCTGCAGCAGATATATAGATACACGCGATTAATTAGTAAGTGAATATGTTGAGATTCATTCTATAAATGATCTCATAAAGAGATCTAAGGAGATTGAATGGAAATGGAGTATGAGAACCCTTACTATAGAAAAAGACTACAATTATGCCTGCAATTTCCAGAAACGAAAAGAATTAGCATAAATAGATCGAAATCTCAAGTGTAATTAATTAATGCTACTAGTGATGGAGATCATCAGATCAAACTCCATTGACAGTTGAGAATTTCATAATTGATAGACTAATCACAACTTGAACCATAAGCTTAACTCATCTTGCATATTCTTACTCGTGGATGCTGCGCAGAACCAGCTGGGGCAGACGACGAGCTCAAATCCATACAAGAGAGATTGGTGGATTTCTGAAAGCGAAACGACGTTCTTCAAATCCTTAAAATGCCACGATGTCAACACTATGAGATGTACAGCGCACCTATGTGGTAACTCTGAAGCATTCATGTGGCCGACCTTGATATAAGCATATCTGGGAGTGGGAAGGGATGAATTAGAGGCACAATGATTAGTGATATCAGTAAAAAGGGAAGAATTGGCCAAGGGATTTGGGCAGTTTACAAAATTAATAGGAGAGGTAGAATAACGCGGAATAGAGCAAGGAAGAGGACGCTGGTATAGAGAGACGGTGGGAAAAGAGCAGATGTCGTCATTGTTTATGGAAGCATCGACCAGCCTGATGGCGGCGTTGCTGTAGTTGATGGCTTTGACATAGTATTTGTGAGAGTTGAGATAGATGGAGGTCACATTGTTTTCGCAGGCTAACTCAACTCTGCGATCACCACAGTTGCTGGGATCGCCCTTGAGGTGGAAAGGGGAGCTGATATTGGGAAAGATGCCACACGCAGAAGGACTGCAATAAGAGTTGGCATTACAAGTTTGAAACAAATTATGGAGTAGTGAGAGAATGAAGAGAGATGAAGTGGTGAGGAAGATGAGGTTTTGAGTGATCATGGTTCAGACAACTGATTTTGCAGTCTATACTCTTTTTTGGATGAGATATATATGTGATGCAGCATTGTATGTATAATTGGGTGGACATGATTAAGTCTTCAAACCAGACGCCAAATAAGACTTGTGAGGTCTGTCACGCAACCTTCGTTATCACATTCCTATTCAATAGGAAGCGAAATATTATTGATACTTGAATAAGCGCTTGTGTTAGTCAAGTGCAATATCGGAGATTTTTTCTTGTAGGACCCGCGACTCATAGTTTTGGTCCAGACGAGGTATACTAATTACTCCTTTAATTCCACTAGCATTTGCATCCCGTGCAATGCACGGGAAAATATTTTTTATTTTTATATTTATATACAATTAATACTAATTCAATTATTATACTTATAAATATAATAAAAATAATTTTAATTGAATATATTTGAATTGGATATTGATAATATAAAAGAATTCCAATTATATCTTAATTATGAAAAATAAAAAAATAAGTTAAAAAAATTAAAAATAAAATACTAATTAAAAAGAATTGAAAATATATTTATTTAAAAAAGATGAGAGAGGAGATAGAAATTTATAAAAATTTAATATTTAAACAAATTTAATTTTTACATTTTAAATCAAACATTTTCATAAAATATATCATATTAAAGCTCTTATCGTGATCTTTAATTTGATATGCATATTAAATATTTTATAATTAATCGAATTTTACAATTTTGGAAAGAAATGTAACAACTAATAAGAAGTTAAAGAAAATGAAAATAAGAAGAAAAATATATAGCTTAAACATAAACCTTCAATTTTATTATAACTACAAAATTGCCACTCAATTTTGAAATTAATTTGAAATTGATTTCAAATTGAAAACTCCCTTTTTAATATAGTATAAATTACAAATGTCTCAATTTCTATAATGGGATGTCCCCACTACAAGAATTGAGCACATAGACAACACAAAATAGACAACGTAATTTAATAAATATGTTGTCAAATATTACATAGATAACATATACTCCCTCCGTCCATGAAAGAACTCCTAGGAGGGAGTGGCACGGGTTTTAATAAAATGTTGTATAGTGTATTGAGAGTGGAGAAAAAGTTGTAAAGTGTATTGGGAATTGTGAAAAAGTATTAATAATTTATTGTGTTGTTTTAATTAATGTTATTTGAGTGGTGAGAATTGTCTTAAAAGGGGAGTATTTTTTAAGTGGTGGGGTATTGTCCCAAAATAGGAAAAAGTAGGAAGTTCTTTCGTGGACGTCCCGAAATAGAAAAATAGGAAGTTCTTTCGTGGACGGAGGGAGTATGACTAATTGTGTTGTTTATAACCATTAAAAAAAGATGGTCATAGACAACAAAATTTAAATTCTGGTGTTGTGTATTAGTATAATAGACAATGGATATTCCTACAGTGTTGTCTCTATTTAACACATATAAACAAGTGTTTTTAAAACTCTGTTGTCTATTACATTATTAATTGCACAACATAATTTTAAAATACTTGTGTATTTCAATTAAAAAATAAATAAATAACCTTTAACTAACAAAATAAACTCTAGATTACTGCTATTTTAAACACTATTCCTTAATCAACTGCTCCCCCTCCCTCCCGTCCGGTGCCGCTGCAACCTGCTACCCTCGAGTCTCGACTGCCGCTCACCACCGCCCGCTACCGCCCGGTTTCGTTGCCTCCTTCACCAGCCCGGTGTCTCTTCCCTTCAGCGAACGATTGCTCGTCTTAAATAGCCGCACCCGCGTCTCCGCTCGTCAACTCACCGTCCACCACCAACATTGTCGGCATCAGATGCCACGGCCACCAGAGACGACTAGCCTCCTCAGCCACCACAGCCACCAGCTCCTCAGCTTAAGGTTAATTCTTTGCCTCAAATTATGGCTCTAATAGCTATTTTCGAATTAGGGCTCCAAATTTTGAATTTCTTTTGTTTTGTGTAACTGTTGTTGTGTAGATGCTGTAAAATTCAAATTAGGGCATTGAATTTTGAATTTCTTTTGTTTTGTGTAATTGAGGCTTTGGTGACTGAATGCGTTGCGCAGAACCAGAAGTTGAGAGTGCACGATTTCGTTGTTTTTATATTTTAGTGAGTTTCATCATCATCACATATTTATGTAAGTTTTTGTTTGCATTCCAGCCCTTGATTGAGGAAGAGTCTATCCTACACCCCTGCGTACTGCGCCTTCATAATAGGACAAAAAGACAAGTGGTCCTCAACAAATTTTCCAAATATCAAATTAACCCCCACAATCTCTTCAATAAAACAACACCCCATACAAAATTCAAAAAGTAGCCAGAAAATCCTTAGATAAATTTCTATAATAATTAAACATGCTTTTAACATAAAATGGCCCAACATGCTTCCGTACAACTTCAAAATAATTCAAAACATAAATCAACAGTATACCTTTCGTCGACTTGGTCACCTTCAGGAGCTTTTATCGCGTTTTACGGACTTCTTGCCTCCTCAGCCTTCGTCCAACCACGCACTCGCAAGAGATGGTTGCAACCTTCTTCCTTCACTGTGTTTCGGCTTTCGCCGAATGGTCACCTTCAGGAATCAGTTTCCCTCCTTCACTGTGTCTCGACGTAACACTACAAGAAAAACGCTCATACTTGACGGTTTTTAGCCGTCATCTATGATATCCGTCGACCGTCAAGTATACTGGTGTCAAGTATAGTACCTAGTAAAGATGACGGTTAATGACCGTCATCTATACTCTTTATTCTTGACGGTTATATATGTATACATGACGGTGGATAACCGTCAACTATAATTTTAAACATGACATTTATATTATTTTCTTGACGCTTTCTAACCGTCAAGAAAAATATAATACATGACGGTTTGTTTTATATTTTGACATTTTTTGACCGTTATGTATGTTCGTTTTCATGACGGTTTATTGATTATATTTGACACTTTTTGAATGTCATGTATATAGATTTTCATGACGTTTCTATGTTTATTCTTGACACTTTGTAACCGTCATTTCAGCCAGAATATGTCATTATATTTAGTTTTCTTGACGGTTTATAAGCGTCATCTATAGTCATATTAAAACTGTCATATATGCTTATTCAGATTTTTGAAATATTATTTCATATTATATTGGTTTTTTCCTGTTTTAAATTTATAAATATTATTAAATTGTACAAAAAAAGAAATCAAAACATACTGAAAATGACCAATTAAACATTGATAACCAATATTCATCCAACAACAACAACAACAACAAAATAAGAACCAATGTTCTACCACATCTCCCAACAACAAAATTCACCTACATACGACACCCACAAATTATAATTGTTCCAAAAAGCTTTCAAAATGCCATATCAACGCGCAAGAACTTCTCCATGTCACATGTCAAAGCTACAAGACAAAGAAAACAAGTATATATATTAACAACACTATAAAGCCATAGATATATTTAATAAAAATTCTAATCATTAGATATTACAAACCTCATTAATGGCAGAAGTTGCCCAATCTTCTCAAACCTCATTTATCTCACTCATAGAATTAATACTCACGTTTTTTAAACTGACAATAAACAAATTCATCACATAAAACCTATATCACATAAAATGCTATATTAATATATTACTAATAATTAATATAACTTCTTACCATTGCGCTGGAAAACAAACATATGTATATCGTTAGGTTTTTAATACGCAAAATCAATATTTTTTCCTAGCAAGGTAAATGGTGCCTATTCTTTGTCCCTAACTTGAGTATGACCTGGAAAGTTTAACTAATATATATAAAGATAGAGATGCTTGTGAAATAAACACATAAAAGAAAAGAGTAGAAGAAAGAGCAATTAAGATGATGAGAAACGTACGTGTCAACTACGGATTTCCAAGTGGCATCACGATTCCGATGAGACAAAGGATCCATCACATAGACACAATCTTTGTAAGGCTCAATAATTGTTAAGATCCAATGTTTACTACACAAAATTTAGATTTAGTATGAACAATTAAAAAAAATCTAACATATTGAATTGAGAATATAAGATTTTCTATCAAAATCGTGGGAATAGAGAAGAGTAAAATCCTGTCAAAGTCTTACCTCACCAATACTAAATAGTTTTCATGAGTAAACAAGTGGCATCTAAAAACTAAATAGCATTATGTGAGAAAGTGAATATCCAATCGAACCAATCCCCTGCATATGTAAGAAGAAAACATATGTAAGAAGAAAACAGGACAACATGCCGGTTTCCTCACTGGAAAGCAAAGAAAACAAACCTGTAAATTACATAAGCTAGCATCTGAAATGCAGTGGCTCGGTGCCTTCTCATAACTCCTTGCTTTCACCAAAAAATAAGAGCTAAATCACACTCTACACCTCTTGCTATAACCTGAAATTAGTATCGAGGATACTATAACTTCCTCCTTAACTCCTTCAACAAAGGTTCCCTACAACCAATATAGTAAATTTTCTATGATTTAGTAAAATATAATATCAGTAGAGACATTCAATTCGGTTCTTATAAAAGAAGTAAATCACTTGAGTAAAATATGGTACAAGCTTAATATATCAGAAAAAGATTAAAGAAAGCACAGATCATAGTTCTTCAAATACACTAAAGTAAATCTCCCAATAACAAGTAAATGAAAATATCACCTGTGCATCTTCTCTCATTCTCAAATTTTGTCCAGCAGGTTCAGCAAATCATTGACAACCTGATAGCGTGAAGGCATTAAACAATACCCTAAGGCAATTACCTAATTTTAAAAGGAAACTAACGAAATATATAACTCTCATACACACAACAGTACCAAAAGTATCTACTATCTATAGAAAACAAATAATTAGTTATAAGTTATGACACTTTGCAGCAATTTACTGTTCTAAAGAAAAGCAAAAAATCTGTATGGAAACAGCTACAAGAGAATGTGAACAAGTATCAATGGAGGCACTGTAAAATGCTAAAATGAACCGATGGAATGACCAACTACAGATGGTGCAACAGGTTCATCTTCAGCAGGAAAGGTGACTACTAAATAATAAGCAATTAAATGTCACAAGTATCATGCAATGAATGAGAAGGAACTTCATCTCTGCATATATATCAAGACTCTCACGATTTGGTGAAATAAAGTTTGTAATAAGATAGAAGAAAAATAAAATCAAAACATACCAAGATAGTTGTTCATAAACTTAGGAGATTAGAGTGGCTTCCCTAGCTGGCTTGAGATTAATACCAAGATAGTTGTTCATAAACAATCACAATGCATCTAAGAAGAATTGCAAAAAATGGAAACTAACCATGTAAGAGTGCAGAGAGGCTTCCCATTGGCATATAATCATAGACAAGAAGCTTCTCCTCCCTACTATAGTAGTAAGCTCTAAGAGGCACCAAATTGTGATGATCCATAGCTCCAACACTCTCAATCTTGTCCTTGAATTCGTTCTCCAAAATGGTGACATCCTTGAGCCTCTTCACAGCCACCAAACATCCCCTTCCACCATTTATCCCTGTTTACAAACATATATACCCAAAATTTATGACAACCCTCTACCATATTTGATGTACTATCTTTCTTCGGAAATAATTTGCAAAGTCACCTGCAAAAGGTCAATATATAACATGTGTTCATATTTGTCTTCATATATATTTGCTATAATTTAACAAATTTAGATGTTATCATGCAGTAAGAATATTGTTGTTATGAACTACACATTTACCTTGCCCACATTAAAATTGCTACTTAAATATATCAGACATTCGTCACAGAACTATTGATGTCCATTACTGTACACGACAGGAGCGATGAATAACCCTTGTTTTCAACACGGTCGCTGAAAAAATGAAGCAAACATACAAATTCAGAAATCAAAAAAGCGAATAAAACTAAGCACTCAGATTTATAACTCAGATAAGCAAAGAACACACACAAATTTGAAATCCAAAACACAAGTTCAACATCCTCTTCTTTTATCTCTGCATATCATGGATGATGGTTATTCACAATGCTAGATCGACAAGCAAAATCCAATTGCAGAAAAACCCTAGAACGAAAATTCGTAAGTAGCAATATAAAATCATAGCCTAAAATCGAAACCCTAGACTATCTCAAACATAAATTCATAAGTAGCAAAATAAAATCATAGCATAAAATCGAAACCCTAGACTATCACAAACATAAATTCCCAGGAAGCAACCAAATTAGGATTTTAAATCCGAAATACCTAGAACAGAGCAGCGAACAATGGAGCATCAAAAAAGCAGAGCAGTGACGGCAGCACAACGGACGTGTAGAAGTGAAGACAGAGAAGGAGGGCGGCGGTTGGCAATGGGGAAGAGGCCGACGGCCGAGGCAGAGGGCGGATGTGCGACTATGCCTGCTTGAGACGGGGAGTGGCGGTTTGACCGGACGAAGAGGGTTTGAGCGCGAGAATGGTGAAGAGGGCGGCGAGAACCGCGTGGCTAGGGTTTGAGGCGGCGGGTTCGATTATTTAGAGCGGCAGAGAGTGGGTATGAGAAGAAATAATCTAGCCGCACAGACGACAAGACTACAGCGGTGCGCGATAACAACGGAGAGGGGCGGCGAGCGAGAACGGAAGCTACGGCTGAGCGCGGCGGGTTCAAAATTCCTATAGTGGGAGATAGCAGTGTATGAGGGAAGAATGAATTGGGATGGGAGTGCTTAAGAAATTTAACTAAGGGTTTTATCTTAATATGATGTGATAAATAATTTTATTTCTATTTAATATTGAATTGATTAATAAAAACCATTATAGCATAAATTCATTCTTTTTGTAATGTTTAAAAGATAAGTTCATTTTCTTAATATAAAATATTTTTCATTAAAATCATTTTTCACTATGATATCAAAACAATCTTAGTTAAAAAAATTAACATTTAAAATTTATTATTTTTGTTTAATATTTAAATGACTTTAAATAAAAATCATTATTTACAATATTTTCTTATTTAAAATATTTATTTTTTAATAATTACAAAATTATCTTATTTAATATTTAAATGGTTTAAAATAAAACTTATTGCTTATACTATAAATAAATTCTTTTATTTCAATTAAAAATATATATTCACTTTTATTTAATATTAATTGATTACTAAAATTCATTATATTTTAAATTAAAATCATTTTTCTTTATGATTTCAATACAATTATTATAAATATTAACAAAGTTGAAATTATTTGTAAAATTCTTATTGGTGCACCTGAAAAAAATTAAGTTAGAGTCCAAGTATTTGATCCTTCACACTTGCATTTTTTTATTATTATTATTATGACGGTTTAATTTAAATATAATTGATGTTTTGTACTAAATTTCAAGATTAATATAATTAATGACGATTTATTTACTGACTTACACGGCAATTTGCATAAATATCATGTATAATATTTAAATTAATGTACATATATGACGCTTATATTTAAATATATTTGACGATTTATATCAAATGTCAAGAATAATACAATTAATGACGGTTTGTTTAGTAACATACATGTCAGTTTGCATAACTGTCATGTATAACATTTAAATTAACGCACATATATGACGCTTTATAGTAAATGTCATGTATACTATGAATAAACGACGCTCATACATGACGCTTTTCCTAAAAGTGTCAGCTCAGTGTCAAGTATTCAATACATGACACCGCATATATGACGCTTTTTTTTGAAACCGTCATGTATATGAAAAATGCGCTCATACATGACGCTTTTTATGAAAAAGCGTCATGTATGCAGTGTCATGTATACTCATTTTTCTTGTAGTGTAAATATTTTTGTTGATAAATGGAAAGAAAATATTTTTACTAAACCAGAATTTGGGCTAAAAGAAAAACGTTAAGAGAGGAATTATAAAATATTTATTTTATATCATAATAATCTCCCTAGGGGAGGAGACTAACTTGTTTAGCTACTCATAGTAGCTAATCCTTGTGTACATAAAAATAAAAAGGAACTAAAAAAAAAACTTTGAAAACAAGAATTAAAATTACAAAGGATAAATTCTAGAGAGAGGAAGTTGTGTGTGAAAATGTGGTGATTTTCGGATAATCTTCTTCTCTCCAGCACTTGGGTTTATATAGAGGTTTGATCCCCTCTATAATTGCTTGGTTGTTGGCCTCGGATTCCATCTTCGTGGCCAGCTCGCTTGAATATGACATCCACCTTCTTTTGTCGGCCTTGATTGCCGACACTTGTTAGTGGCATCACATGGTGCTAGACCCTTGCTTTATCGCCTTGTGATAATGCTGGTAGGGGCCGGCTGCTTTTCTTTCCACTCACTTTTGTCCTGGAGCGTTTTGGTGAGTGGTCCTCCTGTTCTTCCACCCACTTTTGTCGTTTCTTTTGTGGGTGCGATTCTTGCTGTGAATCACATGATTCACTAAGTTTTGTCGGCCACCTTACTTTTTTGGTGCCCGAGGTGTCCTTCCCTTTGGAGTCTGATGCTTGTCATGTTCATCAGACCGGAACCTCCTTTTATCCGGCTTTGGAAAGAATCCCTTGCCGAATTCTGGCTCCTTCTGCGATGAGCATTGGTCGCAGATTTTATCGTTCCAATGGCCTAGATGAGCCATATTGCAAAACTTGCGACGAGTCTCATGGCTCCCCGCAATCTTGTTCTTCCAAATCATTTGCCGTTTCTTCTCGAAGGATTCTTCGGCAAAAGGAGTTGTTGTTCCTGTCATTGTATTAACTAGGAACGTTCCCAGATCCGAGCTTTGATAGAACTTGAATCTGGACTTCATTTTGTCCATCTCTGTGAGACAGACCCATAGACCCCATGCTCGTCTAGTGGAGATTTGATCCTCCGTGAATGTTGAGACGATTGCGGCCTGGAAGTCGGGAACTTTGATCCTGTTAAGGGCTCCCGTATCAGGTCTCCGAAGCTTAATGAAGTGGAAAGCTTCACGGATTCCTTTTCCGACTGGCTCTGGTGCTGCACTAAAACAGTACAATTCCAGAACATCTCCCCTTTTGAGGGACTCGTTGTTCTCCCATGTGTCGAACACCGTTTTCTGGATCCATTTTGGTAGACCCTTGATTTCGGTGAAGGCAGGGGCGGTGGTATAAACTGAGGCCAAAGCCCCGAACTCATACCATTCCTTGACATCGTTTGGATTGGCTCCTGGAGTTGTCCAAACCCTTGGATATTTTCCGGCAACATCAACCCGACAATTTCCCGAATTAATGCCCTTCCTTATGAGAAGTTTCTCCCATCTATCCTGGTACATCTGCCAAGAAGGAGAAATTTCAATAAAGTCAGTATCAACCTTAACTTGGCCTGTCATGGGCCTAAGATTGATCTCTCCCTCTTTTACCCCAGAGGTGGAGGGTTGACATGTTGATTCAGGGTGTGACCCCTTAACAACATCTTTTCCTCGAGAGTCTGGCTGTAAAACCATTGTCCCAGGACTTGTGCTAGGGGTACTTGAATCCCCTGCTACAGGTAATCCGCCCTGTACGGAAAGCATTGCTTTAGCCCGATTTTCACGGACAGCGCGCAAGAGCGGCTTGTTGGTTGCTTCCTGAAGATTGAACATCTTCATGAAACAGACATCGATTTGGCTAGATACTTTGGCTTCGTCAGCCGCTTGTATCTTTCCTGCTTGTTTGGTATGTAGCACACATTTGTGCCACTCTTGTTGTAGCAGCTCTAGACTTTCAAAGAGCTGCCCCTGTATTGCCTCGATGGCCTCCACTTCAGGGAGCTCTATCCCTTGTAAGGAAATCTGCAAGAACATTCTGATCAGATTTCGAAACGACAATATCATAATCATAATATTGGCATTCTGCTTGCCATCTAATTAATCTAGCCTTTTCAGGTTTAGATTCAATCTTTTTAGTTAAGAAAGCTTTAACGTTAGTGTTATCTACTTTCAAAACAAATTTTTTAGCAAGTAAGAATAGCGGCCATTTTTTGAACGCCTTCCTGACTGCAAAAAACTCTTTCTCGTTTATGTGCCATCGCACAGCCTCGTCATTGGAGAAAAGACCGCTACAGTATCTGCAAGGTTCTTCTCCATAAGGGGTGATCTTTGTGAGCACGACTGCCCACCATGAATCACTCGCGTCGGTGTAGAGGACCAAGTTATCCTCGTCTTGTGGTATTGAAAGTTTTGGGAGATTTTTGCAAATCTCTTTCAACTTCTTCATACCCTCTCGATGTTCTTCCTTCCATATGAATGGAACATCTTTCTTCAGTAGTGAACTGAAGACCTTTCTGTGTTCTGCAAGGTTTTTGATAAACATCCCTGCAAAATTGACAACCCCGAGAAAGCTTTGGAGCTGCTTCTTTTCTTTGAGATCCTCCGGGAAACCCTGGACCTTTTCCACAATATGATTTTGTAGAATAATCCCAGATTCATCGATCTCGATCCCCAGAAACTCCATCTTCTGGGTAGCAATGACTGCCTTCTTTTCTGACAGCACTAGTCCTTCTTGTTGACAAACATCCGCAAAGATCTCCAGATGCCTGACATGTTCATGAATGTTTTCTGATGCAATAAGGATGTCATCAATGTAAACAAACATAAACGAAGAATAATCTTTGAAGAGATTATCCATCTTCCTTTGGAATATCTGAGGCGCGTTGGCTAACCCCATTGGCATGACATTCCAGACATAATGTCCTTGTGGAGTTGAGAAGGCTGTGAACTTCTTACTCCCTTCCTCCATGCGAATCTGGTAGAAACCTGATTTGCAATCGAACTTTGAGAATACCTTTGCACTTCTGATGCAGTTGATAAGGTGTTCTCTGCTCGGGATAAAATATCCATCGAACTCAAGGATGTCATTAATCCCTTTATAATTAATGACCAATCTTGGCTTTCCTCGCTTGATCTCCCCATGATTTCTCACCAGAAATCCAGGACTGCTGTAGGGTGATCTTCCTTCTTCGATTAGTTTCTTCCTTGGTGAGATTTGGGAATCCCTCAGTTCTGCATTTGAGCAAAACTTCTCCGAACCTCCTTTGATCCTTCATTTGGGGTCTCCAGAGTCTGCCATCATCATCACCACGCTTGCTGCGGAATTTGATTGGCATTGATCGATGAAAAGCTCCTGGTCATTGAATCATCACTCTTTGACGTCCAATGGTGATCTCCATTCCTCCTGATTTCCATGACCATGGTTTATATTTGTCAAGGAAATCTCGTCCTAGGATCAAGACGTCTGCCTCTTGTCCGGCTTGGCCTTCGGTTTGGATTTCAAACCCTCCAATCTCCAGAGTTCCGATGTATCGGTTGTCTCCTGGATTTGCCAAATAATACAACGAACTACAAGGAAACTTGTTTTCCCTGCTTGTTGTATCAAATCTTGTGGAAACTTGCCTCCATCCTTCGGGACATTTGAGCTTGATTCTCATGTCCTGAGCTGGTGTTTCCTGGATCGCCCTTCTCTCATATGATTGAGAGAAACTTCTTGTTATAGGCCCTGAAGTTAGCCTATTTCCTTGGAATGATAGCCTTGGTGCTCCTAGTCTGAGACTCTGAGTGTGGCTAAGCACCGGCTTGTCTCCAATATCGATGTCGATTTCTCTGATCCGAGGAATCTCCACTCTGCTTGGATTGACTGCCTTGGCAACCTCCTTGAATATTTCTGGAATTTCAATATATTCTTTTCCCAGAAATAGTTCCGTGTGATGGGAATTTGATAAGGCATACGAGACTTGATAAGTCAATGAGTATGGCCTATTTCCATCTATCAAATATTCCTTCTTTTTGTAGTCCTGATAGAGAGTCAGGGCTCGGCTGAAGGATGAATCTTGCAGATTATAAGCGATTTGTGGATAGAACTCGGTTATAATCTTCTTAGCATAGAGATTGCCTGAAAAAGCTCCAAGAATTGATCCTCTGGCATCTCTAATTCTTTTGTCGCAAAGTGCGACATCAATTGGTTGGTCCGTCCCTGGGGTAAGGGAAGATTTAATTACCAACTGAATTGCTCCAATATGAATCCATTTCATCGTATTTGCGACTTCTGGCTTCATCTTCTTGAGATCCTGCCTTATTTCTTCGGCTGGAACCAGCTGGATTTCCACCTGATTACTTGTGATCTCAATTGGAAGCGCCATTTCTTGGTTTGTTACGCCAAAATAGACATGATGCTTCCTTTTATTTGGAATCAAGCCATATAAAACTCGATTCAATCTTCCATTGGAAAACCCTTGATAGGTTTGAACCTCGTCGGTTTCCTTCTTGAGTTTTCTCACGAGCTTCTTCACCACTTCTTCTTGTGGAATCAGAAAATGACTGGTAAATCCATTCTGATCCTCCTTCTGGGTGTGGTGAACCTCTTGCTCCTCTTTAGTCTGACTCGTCTCCGGTTGATCCATCGGTCATCTCCGAATCCTCAGAACTAAAGACTTCTTCCTGCTCATATATACTCTCATCAGAGGATATATCTTCGAACTGATACACGGGTATCAATTCCTGATGATAGATGGCGTCTTCGATATCCGGTGTGGATTCGAATCTTCTTATCATCTTTTTCTCGTTGTCTGGGCAATTGGTGGAAATATGCCCCTTTGCACCGCATGTCCAGCAGTTGCAATCTTTAAAACTTTCATTTGTTTTGGCCTGAGTTCGCCTGAAAGTTTTTCTCGTCGGGATTCTCTTTTGATTCGAGAATCGGTTTCTTGATGGTCCGCTCCGTTGGCCTGACTTGTAGGAGCGTGCCTTCTGTCTGGTCCACATAGTTCTTGGCTTCCAAGAACTCCTTCTGGACTTTCTTTCATAGGGTTGATACCTATGTTTCTTTCGACTCCTCCTTTGATACAGCAACTCAGCACCAATCTCTGTTGGAAGATCAAGGTTGTCGCACATCAATGGAGATTTCTTGTTGAGTCTCCTCAATTTCTTGAGATTCCTCTGGTCCGCTGCCTTCTGGCACCATTCGGACATCTTCTTGTGGACATAAGACATCCTCCTTGAAGCACTATCAAGTGGATATTCTCCCGGTGAAACGTACTCGTTGGTGAGCATCTCCCTCCATGGACTTGGGAACTTTGTGAAAAAGAGGTCCTTGGCAGTTCGATCATCAACCACCCCCATATGGACATATAGGGTGTACAGGCGCAGAAATTCATCGAGAGCTTTTGGCTCTAGCACAACCAATCTTAGATTGTAGAGTGCCTGATGATATTTCTTCTGCTTCTCCTCTGCAGATCCTTCGAAGAAACCCATTCCAAGAAAATGGATTTTAATCTGCTTGGTAGCCAACGTAAGAATTTCAGCGGCTGATGTGTGGCTGAACAATTCATTCTTTCCTTTGGTGTCGGCTCTATCCCAGAATTGTTTTGCCATGCCAGCAAAACTTGCCTCGAAGATTTTGACAAATTCTTCTTTGTCATATTCTATTGTGGCAATCACAATCTTCATTGCTGAAGCCCATTCATCGATGAGTCCCTCCCAATCTTTGAAACTGGCTTCATCGAGGTTGAGAATCAATCCGTATGGATGGATTGGTTCAAGTGTGGCCTTTCCTACAGGAGTATCCCGCATTTGTGGCCTGCGTCTTCTGGTTCGTTGGTAATGGCTTGCATCATCTGAAGCCCCACCCCTTTTTGACGAAGTTTCTTCATGGTGCTCAGGTTTGGGCACCTCAAGGTTTGGCACCTCGTCTCCTTGGTTCATCTTTAGATCCACCATGTTGAGGTTAGCAAAAGATTCTGCTAACTCCTGTAGATCTTCTAATCCGATTCGATCAAGGCTATTCATTTGCCTTTCATGATTCGAATTATGTCCTCCGGTGTCAGCTCCTTGGGTGCTGCATCGAGTGGTAATGGATACGTCGGGTCTTTGGACCATTTTTTCCGAATTTTTCCGGAACATGGTTTTCGCCGTTCGATGTCCTCCACTCTTTTCTGGATATCACGCAAGAGGGTTAGTATTTCCTCTTGCTTGAGTGATATTTTGCTCATCTCCATCGGTAGCTCATACAGCTTGTTGCCGTAATATTCCACCGTCTTTTGAATCTCCCGTAGGTTGACATTTTCGGAAGAGTCTGGCTCGATTTTGTGGTAGCTTGGATAAGCTACTCCCGCCTTGTTTTTTGGTTCCATCAAGTATGATATTGTTGATGGAGGTTGTCTCTCGCCCGTTGGTTTGCCGATATGGCCTCGGCATTCTCTAATAGGGCATCAAGGTATCCCTGGATGTACGTGATTAACTCACGAACGGTTTCCTCGTCCTCGTTGATGTGAACCGCTAAGGCTCGAAAATACACTCGTAATGCGCCTAATAGGCGTCCGTTTTCTCTCTCCATGGATTGGAGAGAAATCCTGTAAACAAGACATCTCGGACATTCGTCCGGATCCATAAATTTCAATGGAGTCTCCTCCCATATAGGTTAATCCCAAAGGTAAAATCATAAAATAAAATAAATATAATATAATTCCTCAATTAAAACCCGCTCTGATACCATTTTAGGCGAAGCGCGGGGATGCAATAATTTTATTATTAATAGAAATTTTTTCCAGAGTATGGTTCAGGTTAACTGTGCTTTTTTGAAAAATATATGGTGTCAATTGTAAATATTAGAAATAAATGAGGTCAAATTGTCTTTAGAAAATTTGGTGGGGCCCATTTATCCTAATTTGTCTTGTTATGAAGGCGTATCACGCCTTGGTGTAGGATAGACTTTTCCCTTGATTGATGTGGAGTTGCTGAAAGTATTTGTTCGTACTTTGAACAATGTGTGCCGACGAATTCTTCTACTGTACAATAACATAGCTCAGGTATGCTTCGTGTCTGAATTTGTAAATCATTAAAAGCTCTGCTTTGATATCTTCATGTATTATTGTTTGGAGAGATTTATGATGTTAGAAACTTTGTTTCACATTTTAATTTACGAAATGATATATTTGGTAATATATTATTGGTAATATATTATCTTTCTATATACCTAATATTTATATAATTTTCACTAACTCACTTTATCTACTTTCTAAATTCTACACATTTCTTAATCTCTGTGTCAGAAGTAATGAGACATTTATAATAGAACAGAGGAGGGAGTACATTTTTATGTAATAATCTGCAAATCATATAGAGCGTGTGTACATAACACTTGAAAAATTAGCTATATTGTAATTGTTAGGTTTTATATTAACTATGGTATCGTATAAATGTTTTCTTATTTATCAGATATTCACTTTGTGTTCTATAATACACATAAAATAATTTTCCCATTTACTATATATTTTGCCCATTTATATTTTTTTTGCCCATTTATATTTTTTTTCCTGATAAATTATACAAGTAAATAAAGAAATTTAAAGATCGCATGACGATGGACTCAAATCCAAAACCCCACCTCAGATATCGGGCATTAATTAACCACCTACCATTAGGCCATTCACATTTTTATATCCATGTGGCCAACCTTCCTATAGGTAGGGATGTCAATCGGGTCAGTCCACCGAATTTTTGGGCTAGCCCTATCGGGTTCCTGGTTAATTGGGTGCGGACTAATCGGGTTGGAGATTTTTTCGGATTGTAAATCTTAACCCTAACCCTAAGCGTTCGGGTTTCGAGCTAATCAAGTTAAAAGCGTAAAAATAAAATTATCATTTGTATTTTATTATTCTTAATGATCTGATGTATAATGTATAAAATATACATAGATATTAAAGATATAAATTATATAGCAAAATATGAAATGCAAAAATATAATATATTCAAGATTACATAACATATAAAATAATTTTTTTTGAGAGTATATAAAATAGGTTAATAACAATAAAATGTTTAACTTTATTCAAAAAATACAAATAAAATATTCAACAATAGTTTGAAATTAAAGAAAAAAAGGCATCTAAAAAAATCTCAAACCCTAAAAGCATAAAGTCTAATGTATTTTAAATTAAATTCAATTTAAAAAAAAAAATCAGTAGCCCAACGGGCTGGCCCGCCAATCCGACGGGCTGACCCGCTTCAACCCGCCAGCTCGAACGGGCCAGCCCGATTTATAATCGGGTTGTGATTTTTCAACCTTAATCTTCTAATTTTGTTGGGTTATTCGGGTCGGTCCATAAGTTTCGAGCTGGATTGACATCCCAGCCTATAGGTATGTACTGAATAAATTCGAGGAATTGTAACAATCATGTAACAATCAGTGACTCGAGCTAAAGAAGGAGGAGTTATTGAACTTGGACAAACTAATTCAATGATGATAGTCGACTGCAAAGAAAATTACAAACACGTCCAATATACTCCCTCCGTCCACGAAATGAGTACCCATTTGTGGACGGCACGGGTTTTAAGAAATGTATGGAGTGTAGTGTGAATAGTTTAAGGGTCCCACTTTTTGAGTGTATTAATTAAAGAGATGTGTGGGGTACACTTGCCAAAAAGGGAAATGGGTACTCATTTCGTGGACGGACGAAAAAGGAAATATGGGTACTCATTTCGTGGACGGAGGGAGTATTTCATAACTCCGCATAACCGCGTTTGATATTTCTGCCGCATTAGTTTTCTTTTGTCAGTATAAAATATAAATAACATAAAGTACATCATTCAAATTCTTCTATCTAACATTTTGCAAAATATTAACTAACAACCAAACCAAACTATTTACTAAATTCCATTGGTTAGATCTAGAAGCTGAAAAGAATTGTTCAAGCTAGAGTCAAGAGCATGAATAAGTCATACGTGAATTTAATTAAAATAGTTGAAAGCCTTTGTCCAATATCTAAATCTATATCAGTGAATCACTTGTCTTCTAAAAATAAACAGAGAGTGAATCACTTATACGGAAATTAATAAAATATAAATAAACAATTTCCTAATTTTCTGTTTTCATCCATCCACGAAACATTTCATTAATTTTCTATTTTTATCCGTCAATAAAATATCTTCCTAATCTATTTTTAAATATAACTCCCCTAACTATTACATTTACAATTTTTTTTTGAAACAACTATTATATTTACAATTCATCATATTTAATTGACCCACCAATTTGTATTTTCTCTATTGTATTTCTATATTTCTATCTTGCATGTTCCACAAAATAAATCTATTCCTCTATTTGATCATAGTGATTTTTTTTAGAAGTTTGATCATAGTGATAGAGAATAGAACCGCGCGTGCCTATTACATAATGTAATACGCGTCGAACTTTTCTTTTCTTTTTAATTAATTAATCTAATAAATCAACTATTAATTAATTAATTAAAGTTTAAAATTAATATATCAAATATATTCTAATTTGATTCATATTTCTTTCATTCTTTTAGGTACAAAATATAGATTGCCTATTATAAGCATATCTGGGATTGGATGAGTTAGAGGCACAATGAGTAGTGATATCAGTAAAAAGGGAAGAATTGGTCAAGGGATTTGGGCAGCTTATAAAATTAATAGGCAAGGGTTTCTGATCATATGGATAACTAGAATAACTCGGAATTTCGTAATTAGGAATAGGATGAGGATTTCCGTAGTAGGTGGTGAAATTGTAAGCATCTATAGAAAGGGTGGTAAAAGAGCAGATGTCGTCATTGTTTATGGAAGCATCGGCCAGCCTGATGGTGGAGTTGTCGTAGTTGATGGCTTTGACATAGTATTTGTGAGAGTTAAGATAGATGGAGGTCACATTGTTTTCGCAGGCTAACTCAAATCTGCCATCACCGCAGTTGCTGGGATCGCCCTTGAGGCGGAAAGGGTGGCTGATGTTGCGAATAATGCCGCAGGCAGATGGGGTGCAGTTTGCTTCACCGGTTTGAAACAAATTATGGAGTAGTGAGAGAATGAAGAGAGATGAAGTGGTGAGGAAGATGAGGTTTTGAGTGATCATGGTTTAGACGGCAACTGATTTTGCGGCATAATTGGTCTAATCTTTTTTTGGAGGAGATATATATCATATATATATGATGCAGAATTGTATATATAATTGGGTGGACATGATTAAATCTTCAAACCAGAAGCCAACAAGACTTGTGAGGTCCATTACACAACCTTCATTATCACATTCCCAATCAATAGTAGGCAAAACGTAATTGATACTTGAATAGAATAAGAGCTTGTGTTAGTTACACAACCTTCATTATCACATTCCCAATCAATAGTAGGCAAAACGTAATTGATACTCCCTCCGTCCCAAACGAAATGTCCTGTTTTTCTTTTTGAGCTGTCCCAAACGAAATGTCATGTTTCCTTTTTTGGCATACACTCTCTCTATACTTAATATTTAAATAATTTCCACCAACTCACTTTATCTACTTTATACATATTTCTTAATCTCCGTGCCGAAAAGAAATAGGCCATTTCGTTTGGGACGGAGGGAGTACTTGAATAGAATAAGAGCTTGTGTTAGTTAAGTGCAATATCAGAGTTTTTTTTTTAGTTTATGGGACCTGCAACTGCTACTTTTGATGCAGATGAGGTGTACTAATTATTTCCCAACAAAAAGTGACCACATTTCTATTTTTGGTTTATCGTATAAGTGGCCCAAATACAAAATAAGAAAGATTTTGGCTTAATTAAGCCCATTAAATCAGCTTTAATTATCTTGTTAATTTAAACCTATCATTATCTATTTCTACCTAAGCCTAGTTGCAGTAAATTGTTTTCATCTCATTCTTCTCTCGTCTCTCTCTACCAACCACACTATGAAAGGGCAAGAATTCTCCACATCTCCGTCGTCGATCCTCGAATCCTTGCCCTCTGATTTCTCCCCGCCAGCCTTGTTGTCGACGCCGAGCCACTATGTCTCCAGTTCTTGTTCGCTATTTTATTAACACGCCGCAAGTGTACGAGTGCAATTGTGTACAGTAGCAAGCAAGGTCGTATTCCACAGAGACTAATTATTATCAATGCCTATCCTAAATTATTCTACTCTATCTGGACAAACGAAAATGAGAGTTTTTGTAGTAAAGAACAAAATAAATAAAAAGCAGGAAAGAAAATAAAGCAAGCTGTGAAACAGAGAAACAGATAAGACAAGATTTCCCAAGGCAAAGGTTTCAACAGATTCTCCTAACTAACATGTTCAATTCAATTAATCAGATGATTCCTAAGGCAATCTCTAAGCTAGTTCATACCCACTCCCGTGGCATACAAACCGTTGATTACATGCAAGGCTACCATCCCTGGATCACACTTCTAACATGTAACTCCTAAAAGTTCCTAGGATTAACGCCCTCACAGTTATCAATTCCCTTTAGAATTAAAATAAATATGTTCTATGTTCTTAGTTCAGGTAATAATTATCATCTCCCGATCTCAAATTAAAACCTATGATTATGCTAAATTGGTGACCAATCAATAAAGCAAACAATTAAAACAAGAACATAGAAAGGAAAAACAATCTCAATTAATTGAATCAAACAGTCAGAAATTCAAACCATGTCTACTCCCTAAACCCTGGGAAAAAGGGATTCTAGCCACACATAGACATATAAACTAGAATCAATATCTCAATAAAACAGAAAAACATTCAACAATAAAACCGTAGTGAAATCGAGAATCTTCAATCTTGCTCTGTCTCTGTTCTCCGTCTCTCTCAGCTCTCAGGAAAAGTAAAATATGATATAAAGTGATAAAAGGTGCAGAGAATAAGTTCTTGGGGAGTATTTATATGCCCTAGGTCTTGTAGCTCTCAAAAATACCCAAAATCGCTAAAAAAATGAATTTTGGGCGGAAATACGGCGACTCGCGCGGCCGCATGGCTGGCCCGCGTGACGAAACAGAACTCCTGACAGCTTTGCGCAGTGATTTTGTTTTAGCTCGTTCTCTCTCGTCCGAACTCCGATTTATGATCCGTTTGCGCTCACGAACTCCTCTCGAGACGAACTACAACTTGTATTTCATCTAATTCTTCCAAATTCTGCTTCATTATTTCTGAAAATTCGTTCAAACACAAGCAAGTAACAAGTTCTTGACCATAAACGAATATAAGCTCAAATAGACCATCAAACACACAAAATCCTCACAACTAAGCATAAAAAATGACACACCAAGAGGTAAAAATGCATGTTTATCAGTTCTCGAGGGGTGCAAACCCTAGGTCCGTCCATGATAAAACTTTCTAAGTTTTTTTGGGACGTTCACTAAAAGACTTTATATATTCAATTTTTGGACTATACCCACCACTTATAATACCCCATTTACCCTTACTTTTTCATCACTTCAAATACAAATTAAAACAATACAATACTAAGTACAAGATCTTTTCACCATTCTCAATATTCAACAACCACATTTTAAAACCCGTGTCACTCCTTCCTAATGAAGTTGTATATATTTTTATTTTCTTTTCTTTTGATTGTTGTTAATTTGTTACTTCCTCTGTCCTATGAATCTTGACACGTTTGGTTTCGGCACGAAAATTAAGGAATTATAGATTAGTGTTTTAAGTGTGTAGTTAATAAATTATAAAAGTGATAAAGTATGAGAGAGAAGGTGATAAAAGTGATAAAGTAGGAGAGAGAAAATAATAAAAGTAATAAAGTAGGAGATAGAAGTTACCTTATTTGGAAATGTGTCAAGATTCGTGAAACGGCCCAAAAAGAAAAACGTGTCAAGATTCGTGAGACGGATGAGAGTATATTTGATTTCTTAAATTTAATTTATGTTGGATCTTTGGCTCAGAACAAGCCAAGAAACTGCAGCTAACACCAGAATTTGAAGAATACCAAATTTCTCTCAAGAACCCTAAACTCACGCAATGAAAACGAATGAACAAGACACCAAAATTACGTGGTTCAGCAAAACTTGCCTACATCCACGGAGGGTCAACATATTCTACTTTATTCAGAGATTGAAAACAAGAACTGCAAAGATGTTTCCCGATAAGACAAATGTGAGCACAAAGAAAGCAAAACTATGCTCTCAACTCTTCTTCTCTCACACTTCTTTTCTCTCTCGCTATTGATACATCAATCTCCTAACCAACTACAAACATAAGCCTATATAGCAATCTTTAGAACTAATCACAGCCCTCAGAAAACCAGCTCATCCAACGGCTGATAAACAAGCTGCTAAACCATGCAGCTCAATAAAACAGTAATAACAGAATGTGTCACAGCCCAAAACCGTTTAGTTCCTTTGCAATTTTTAAATTTTCGAGTTATTAATAAATATATCTATAAGCCGAGTTTATGAATTTTGTCTAATCGCACCTTAGTCAGATGAATAACGTTGTAAGTCATGTCTTTAAAAAATTGAAATTTACGTTCTTATATATTTAATTAAATTTGAATTATAAGTAAATATTTATATATGCTTATTATATTGGGCCTAGTTAATTAAAAGTTTAATAATTGGGCCAGATTTATGATGATGGGCGAATATATTTATGTAATTTTGCATAATTTTAAAACATTAGCTATTATTAAATATAATTTTTTATTTTAATTCTGTTAGAGATTTAACTAAATTTGCTTCAAGTTTAATTTTGTGGACTTCATATCCCCACGTATTAACCGTAGCACCCAAGCATCAAACAGCCGCCTTACTTTTTTCATCCACATCCATCTTCATCACCGCCATCGTTTTTGTATCATATTTATTCATCTTATTCACTTACAAATCATAATTTTTACACAGCAAGCAGATTTCTCCTTCCGGTAATTTCATTTCCTCCTCTTTCACAGTATGATAAGTTCTTTTCCTGATTTGTAATTCAGCAAAATCCAAGTTATTCTCTTGTCTTGCAAAAACGCAACAGCCAAAATTCCCACAAAAGAAATTCTTGTTTTTATTTCCAAACTTGCATACATATCATTGAAACTATTTTCTGTAAATTCCATAAGGAAATCAAATAGAACAGAGATATTACTAATTACACAGAAAAGGAAAAATAGGAGAAGAAACTGGAGATGGGAGTTTATGGCATAGAACAGGGGGAGGGACGGTGGAGTAGCGCCGCCGTGCGCTGTTGCTGGCGGAAGGCGGCGGCTGGCGGAAGGAAGAAGGGGCAGCGGTACGGTGGTCTTGGACGCTGCTATACTGGTCGGTCGGACAGACGGAGAAGGCACCTGGGCAGCACCACGAGGGCTGAGATGGTGGTGCTGCTGTCGACCAGGAGAGATGAGGGAGGAGGGTGAAGGTGACGCCGGGCAGGAGAGAGTGGTGCTGGCAGGCGACGAAGGGTCGCCGGAGAAGGCGCGGCCGCGGTTGTGGCTGGTGTGGCGAGGACAGGGCAGGGGAGGAGGAAGAGACATGAGGGAGGAGGGCGAGAAGTGAGGGGTGAGAAGGAGAGAGGTCGAAGGGAAGGACAGAGGAGGCGGAGCCGCCGGCCTCCGGGGACGGCGCTGCCGTCCGGTGGCGGCGGCAGGAAGGCACTGAGAGAGAGAGAGGGAGTGAAGCTGCGTGAGTTTTGTGAGCAATTAGGGTGTGGGTGTGTGTGTAAATTAGGGGAGTTGGAAGAGTGGACTTGGGCTTGGGCCTAGGCTGTTTTATTAATGGACTTCCTTTATTTAAAATGGTTGGGCTCAGTTTAATCATTAGCTGGGCTTCAGATTTTAATTTTACTCTAATTAAATTGGACTTTGTATTTTTGAACACTAACCCAAAATTTTATAAGAAGCATACATTTTACTGTTTGATTCATTAGACCAATTATTTTCAAATAATTTTATGATAATAAATTCTTAAGATTTAAATTATTATTATTATTATTATTATTATTATTAAAGTTTAATTAGGCCCTTATGTTTATTATTTGAATTTATCTGACTAGGTGCGACGCGACCAGGACATGGATTTTAATTTGAATTATCAGAATTAGCTTTCAAGTTGAACTTCAAATTCAGGTGTGGATTTATTTCAGTACATGCTGTGGTTAATTGTTGTCCATTTTAATATTATGTGTTTACCATATGTGAGGTGCATTAAATTATATATCGCTAGTGGCCCGTTGAATGAGTCCAGGATGGTAAAGATCCTTGGTATGCCACAATGCGATATACATGTTAAGTTATGATTGCAATCATAGTCGCCAGGGGCCGGCTGAATCAGTCCAGGACGGAAAGGTCCTTGGTATGCCACCGTGCGACTTTCAGTTACGAATGTTACGATCATATGTGTTTCCATTTTATTAACGTGGACAATGATTGCATGTTCCCACACTGAGTGTACCCTGTATGCTCATCCCATATTTAACATTTTCAGGTTTTAAAGGCCGGTGACGCGTGGAAAGTCGAATGGCGAGTCAAATATTTTGTATTTAGTTTTACTTAAAAATGTTATGTTTAGTAAAGTATTTTAAAATAAGATATTTATTTCTTTATTTTCACATTAAATATTTATTTATAGTCATGTTTTTCCGCGTGCGTTTTCATTTAAAATTAAAATGAATTTGGGTGTCACAGAATGAATTATGTTATGTTGCTTTTGCTACTTGGTCCTTCTCTGATGTGCATGATAGTCTTTTGAAAGTATAGACTTTGCAGTCACAACCTCACAATTTATGTTTTGTATTGTAGAATGTACTTAAATGAAGATTTTTTTTATTACTAATTTTATTATAAATATTTATAAAATAATTAATTTATATTAAATTATAAAGAATAAAAATGAGAATTAAATAAATATGAATAAATATTGAGTTAGTTGAAAGTGGGTGAAAAGTGATTTCAGTAAAAATTTAAGTTTGAGAAGGTATTGTTATAGGTGAAAGTAAGAGTAGGAGAATATGATGGTATGGTGGAAGCCTGCAATGATGTAATTGAATATAGTTTTTTGAGTTGTGTAATTGAATATCATTTTAATCCTTTCGTTGACTTTTATTTAGTTATTTTAATGGAAAGCGACACAACTATCATTAAATCAAATATGTCACGAAACAGCCTCGTCGCCAAGGAGGAAAATTGGAGGTCCAGGTAATCTGCTCACCATCTTGCGCCGCATGTTTAGCACATCTCCATCAATTCAACATTTGAATCTCTTTAATCCACTATTTATTTAATTACCGATATCGATAATGCTATTAAGGCCCATCAGATTTTGAATGGATGAGTCATGCTTTTATAGGTCTTTTTTTTAATAGCCTGGCATATTTAACTATATTTAGATATGCTTCAAATGATGCTTTATCAAGCAACATATATATAAATATTGTTTCTTGAATATATATTAATATATATATATAAGAATCTATTAATAAATTCAGAGGTACATACACATAAACCATATGGTCGACACACAGGAACATTAATTCACTAGTCATATAACTAACTTGCAAAATCGATGGGAATTACACTAAACTATACGGAAAATGGTAAACTAAATCTCTAAACAAAGTGCACACTTAAGCACTGTTTGCACAGTCCATCACTCCTGATCAGAGGAACATGTGAATTCGGATTGATCAACATTCACTACAATTTGCGTTGATTCATATGGATAATTAGGAACATGCAGACGTTCAACATCACCTTCCAGCATTTGCAGTACTTTACTCATTGAAGGACGATCATCTGGGCTCATCTGTATGCACCATAGTGCAATTATTGTCATCTTTCGAGCAACCTTCCTCGTACCATCATTCTCATCTTTATCAAAATCTATATCCTTTCCCTGCTCAAAGTAGTCATATATCCAGTATGGAAAATGTTGGCTAGAACCGCCCTTGTTTCCTCTCAAGTCTCTGTTTAAGCCCACCATTTCCATCAATAGCATCCCGAAACTATACACATCGGCCTTGTAAGAGATTGCCCCAATACTTCTGGTAATGAGTTCAGGAGCAACATACCCTATGGTTCCTCTAGCAGCAGTCATTGTCACAGTCTTCTTATCCGTGGAGCAAAATTTTGCTAGTCCAAAATCAGATATTTTAGGGATGAACTTATCATCAAGGAGTATGTTATGAGGCTTGATGTCAAAATGCAGAATCTGGATGTCGCACCCTCGATGCAAATACTCAATTCCTCGAGCTATTCCAACTGCAATATCAAACTTTGTGTCCCAATTTAAGGAATCCATTTTATCTCGATTGAAGAGGTACTTTTCAAGAGAACCATTCGGCATGAAATCAAAGACGAGGGCCCGCTTGGAGCCTTGTGCACAATATCCAACTAGTTTCGCCACATTCACATGGTGGATCCTTCCCAAAGTTGCTATTTCATTCATAAAGTCTTGGTCATTTGCTCCAGATTTTCGGAGAAGTTTGACTGCAACATCATGCCCACTTCGGAGCTTTCCTTTGTAAACCGAACCATAGCCACCTTCACCTAGTTTTTCTTGAAAATATCTGGTCATTTTCTTTATATCTGAGTATGAGTACCTGATTGTTGTGAGTTTGTTGTCACTTTGGAGGAATGACTCTATTGTGTTATACATGGACAAATGTCTTCTTCGGAATTTGTAGATCAAAAGCCACAACACAATAGGAAACACGATGACCCTTGGTGCCAAGATGATGAAGTCTGCATGGGATGGCAAATAAAAAGTCTTCGATAAAATGTTCGTTTCCATAATTTTTGCGAAAATAATGCACGACGAAAAATGTATTTAATTAAATACTCATATTTATATACAATGATGCTTCTAATATGATAATACTACTTTTTATGTACTCTAATCATGTTTATTTTCATATCAATTGCACATTATACAAAGATTAATAATTCAAATTGGTTTATGTATATTACTTGAGAGAACTTTAAAAATAAAGTTACAGGATTGTTATTTTTGGCATTTTACTTTCATAATCATTCACTCATTCTAACTCAAATATAAAAGCGAAAGTGAAATGTAATTATGTTTTTGAAGATCTTTTAAAATCGACATGCATGCTTTTCAATATATTTTGACAAATTGAATAAATAATTTTATAAATCAGAACCCAAAATAGTAACTAGTGAGTAGAACGTAAATTAAAAAGCGCACCGATGGTGACTGGTACAACGAGCAGCGGGGGAAATTGGCCGGGTTCTGCAACCACACCCATCAATGTATGACTAAATTAAAACAGAGACAACGAAATGCTGAAAAACCAAAGGAATGTAAGGATTCGTACGGAGATAAATAATGCTGGATAATAGAGAGAAAATATGATATACGAGTAGTGTTAGAGCGATGAATCCAAAGATGGTGAATACAAGCAGGGCCGGCCCTGACATTCTGGGGGCCCTAGGCGAAAGGGAAAAAAAATGCCCTCTAGAAAATAAAGCTTCATAATTTTATAGCAAATTTGAGATAGCTGCATATATAACTAACATTATAAAGTGCAATAAATCATAAATTAATGATCAAATAATTATAGAAATAAAGTAGATTTTTAACCAGTATAGTCTTTTTTTAGGGAGACAATAACCACATTATAATCAACAATATTCTATATGCAATAAAAATATTTAAAAAATAATCTAAAATTTTTAATAGGATTAATATTAGTGGACTTGTATTTATTTTGGGGCCCCCTAAATTTAAGGGGCCCTAGGCCCTTGCCCCTTTGGCCCTATGCAAGGGCCGGCCCTGAATACAAGCACTACAACAAAAAACACATATTGAGACAATTATTTAGAGACATTTTTTATTAAGTGTCTCTAAATTATTTTTTGGGGCAATTGTTAAATACTAATTACATATAGGGACATATAATATTTCAATTTCACTAATTAATTAAAATCCTTTTGAAGGACGTGCCTATTTTGTTGGACTTTCTTCCTCCCTTAATCCAATTTCACTCAAACACTTTCAATTTTCCTACCATTCATTTCAAACACTTCTCGTTCCGTCTTCTTGCGGCCTCCGGCGAGGCCGCGCTCGGACGAGGCGTCACCCTTCTCATGTGTCCCCTCTCTGATTCACTTTTCTCCAACAGCTAATTCAAGCCCTAGCTTTTTAATCATCACAATATTCTGCCGCCGCACTGGGGATTCCGGCGAGCCCTAGTCTCTCCCAAAAGAAAGAACCTCGCTGCCTCTCTCTTCGCCTGGATTCGGCGATTGCCATCTCCTAGCCTCTACCTACCGTCGACTTCTCCCACTGCTGGACGGAGCGGAGCAGCCCGCGTTTGCCAACGCCGACTCCTGAAGCTGCGTCGCCATTTGCCATACACCCGGCTCCGACATCGCAGTCGCTCCACCGCCTCACTTCCAGGGGAGTCACCGCCGTTTCCATGGACGGCAGCCTTCGGTTAAACACCGCCCCTCTTCCTCTGGCCATCTGTGGCTGGACGTTGGAGCAGGGCAGCGTCACCCATTTCCGGTTCTCACAAGCTCAAGGGAGTCTCTCACAAACAGGTAAGCTCTCTAAGTAGAATATTAATCAACAGCCCTTAGCTAAACTCTTCTCGCCCCAATCGAAGAAGCCTAGGTTTTTATTGAAGTAGGTGAACAAGGGAATCAAAATTCCAAACAAGATACATCTTGTTGCTCTGCAATTCTAGGTATATATCCATATAAATTATTTCTTAATTTTCAATTTTCAGTAGCTTATTATGTTTTTGGTATTTTTCCTTTAGAAACTGAATGCCTGGTTAGAGTTGATGCTCGATTAAATATTGGATCCGACTAACTGAAAAATGCTTTTGACTGTTTATGAGAATACCAGAGAGAAGCATAGTTTCCTGGAATCTAATGCTTTTTGAGGTATGTTCAGGAAGATGATACTACAAGTGGAACCTAATGATAATGAGATTGTGGATATCAGTGTGAACAGGTGTTGATTTTGTAAGTGTAGATGTTCTCTTACATATTCAAGTATGATCAAGGTACCTTAACCATATTAATATTGTCTGAGGTATTCTAGCAATGCAGAGCTGGGAAAGAGCAATGCATGTTTTAATTACGTTGTCAAGAATGAAATGAGTTCATTGATATCCATTTATTCAAGATTTGGCTTCATAAATGTTTCTTGCTCCTCATAAGATGATTAGTCTCATATATGAACCTAAAGACATACAAAGAGTTGGAGCGCTCTCTGTACTTATTGAACAGTTTGGTTAGATTAGCCTGTTTGCTTACTTGTCTTTTGATGCCTCTAAATGACTCAACTCTAGTACTTAAATAACAAAAGAAACTAGGGCTCTAGAAACAAAGCCTGTTCCATCCTTTTATTCTAACCCCTAAATAAAAGACTGAAAAAACAAAAAGGAATGCAAGGATTCTTACGGGGATATATCATGTCGACCAATAGAGGTAAAATATGATATAAGAGTAGTGATACAGCCGCGAATCCAAAGATGGTGAATACAGGAGGGCTAACCGCTGCACACAACACACCTGCAATTTATGTTTTTTAATTACTAAATCAAGATTTATAGCGCCAAATTGATAAACAAATAATGGAATATCTCGTAAAGCATAAATAATTGAAGAGCATACCTAGGATAACCGCAAGAATTGGGACAAACTCTGCCGATATACATACAAGAGTAGTAGTGATGATGATCAGTTTCCAGAATACAAAGCATTAGCAAAATATATGAATGATATGAGAGAGTAAGAGTGCATCTTTCATGCGTACCCCACATTGGTAATGCCGAGGATGTTCCACACCTGGGGCACACAGTGAGCTCAAATCCATACATGAGCGATTGGTGGATTTCTGAAAGCGAAACGTTGTTCAAATCCTTAAATTCCTGCCATGATGTCATCACTATCACCTCTACTCCGCACAAATGTGGTAATTCCGAGGCGTTCAAGTGGCCGACCTTGATATAACTGTATCTGGGATTTGATGCACAATCTGTAAGGAGGGAAGAATTCTTCAAGGGATGAGGGCAGCTTACAAAATTAATAGGGTAGGGTATAACATCATATATATAAGCATTTCCTGGAATGTGGTAAGGAAGAGGATGTGGATTATAAGAGAGGAAGTTATAGTCATATGCGTAGGTGAAGTTATAGTGATATGCGGAATAGGTGGGGAAAGAGCAGATGTCATCATTGTTTAGGGAAGCATCAACCAGCCTGATGGTGGAGTTATGGTAGTTGATGGCTTTGACATAGTATTTATGAGAGTTGAGAGAGATGGAGGTCACATTGTTTTCGCAGCGTAATTCAAATCTGCTGTCACCGCAGTTTTTGGAGTCGCCTTTGAGGCGGAAAGGGGAGCTGATATTGGGAATGATACCGCAGGCAGAAGGGCTGCACTTTGCATTGCAAGATCCAAAGGAATAGAGTAGTAAAAGAATAAAGAGAGATGAACATTTCATCATTGTTGATTCATTGATTGTAAACAACACCACACTATTCATAGTTCTTCTCCAAATGGAGTGCAGAGTCCGAGATTAAACAAAGATTTAAAAAGTGTTAGTCAAATGAGCTAGCATAGGCTACTATTATAGCTCATGCCAATTTCCAAGCATTTATGGCAAATAGTTCTAATTTCAAACTTTGCTGCCATTCTATGCAAACACCACCTCATATTTGCCTATAAATTGAGGCTTGCATCAGAGCTTTGAAGAACACCACCATTATGTGATGGAATTATTAATCAATTGATGATTAACAAAATTAGACGACCGCTGACTTTGCAGCATTACATAGTCTACTCTTTTTGAAATAAATTATGGAGTAGTGAGAGAATCAAGAGCGATGAAGTGGTGAGGTAGATGAGATTTTGAGTGATCATGGTTTAGACGACAACGGATTTTGCAGCATAATTAGTCTGCTCTTTTTGGATGATATATATCTATACCTATTATATATATATATATATATATATATATATATATTATAAAAGAGCCTTGTTTTATAAAATTTGATTTGCCTAATATGTCCCTAATTCTATAAATCTATTATTTAAATCCAAGACTTATTAATTTTTTTAAACAAATTTACTATATAAATTCAATAAATTTATAAAGAAAAACTCAACGAATTATGTTATTAAGTCCTACTAAAATCTAAATCTATATACACAAAAAGATTCGAAAAATACATAAACATATTGAGGAAATATTTTTTAGTTAGATAAATAATATCAAATAATAGTATTGTTATATATCCTTCTACGAAAATAAAATTAGTAAAGTTAAATTACATAAATAATTTGATTGGATAAAAAGGCAAAAACATGGGTGAGACTGATCGAGTGAATGGATGAGAGGGCCGGGGAAGGGTGGGTCAGCGGGGTTTGGACGCAAGTCGCGGGTCTCAGGCCGGTTGAAAAATACGGATAATTCAAAGTAATTATTGTTGTGATGAAAAAATAATTTTTTTTTTCCGCGATGATTGTCATTTTACCCACGAGAACTTGTACTTTTCATTTATTTGGTCAAGTAATTATTATCGTAAGATAAGATAACCATTGATATGAAGAAATGTAATATTTCAATAAATATCATAATATATATTAAAAAAAAGTAAAAAAATATTGTTGCAACTAAGAATTGAACCAACGAGAGATGATAGATGAAGGAGCGTACCACTGAGCTAACAAATGTTATTTGTAGAGTTGCAAATACTTTTTATTTATTCGCTCCTGGTGAGAACCAGTCTCATGTAAGACCAAATCATATAGAAAAGTTACACATAAATATAAAGGATATTTCATTTAATTCTATTCATCTAATTAATTCACAATTTGGATTTGAAGTTTTTATACTGACTTCTAGGGTGTTAATTTAAGTTCTATTTTTATTCCTACAAAAATTCTATTATTATTGCTATAGATATTATTTTAATTTAATACATTAGTATATATTAAAAGTTTTGAATATGATTACATTACTATATATTAAAAGAAAAAATAATTTAAACCCTCAAAATAAAGATTTAAAAAAATGTAAATACTTAAGGATATGATTATTAATATATAGGATAACATATCTTCAGAATGTGCACTTAAAAAATTATTATGGATAAATAATACTCCTCTGTCCATGAAAGAACTTCTTAGGTGGAAGTGGCACAAGTTTTAAGAAAAAATATTGTTGAGTGTATTGAGAGTGGATAAAAGGTAGTTGAGTGTATTGGGAGTGATGAAAATGTGTTATAATTAATATTGGGAGTTGTGAAAAGTGAAAAGTAAGAGGATTATAAGTGGTGGGGTATAATCCAAAAATAGGTAGGAAGTTCTTTTGTGGACGTCCCAAAAAGGAAAGATAGAAAGTTCTTTCGTGGACGGAGGGAGTATAACACACAACTTTATGCGATATTTCTCTAATTTTGACGTAGATGCTAATTAATAATTACCATTGGAAGAAGATATGAAAAATAATGCATTAGTTTGACATAAAATAATGCACGACTATTATGATATATTCAAAAATTACTTTAAGCAATATTTGTACATCGATTCATCAAGTAATCAGACTAATTTTTTTGTTCAACTTTCAACTTTCAATTTTCAAATTAAATTAATTCATTAGTTTGACAATCTTTTTTGTGGAGTTATGTATTCATTTATAGCCTACGTACCTAATTCTTTCAAAATAATTAAGAGCTTCTATAAATAACTCTTAGGGGGCCCTTGCTACCTTTTAGATCCATCAAATTATAAAAATATGCATGGCATTAGTTAGGAATGAGACTTTGGGAAGAAGACATATAATTTTGATAGTGTAAGGGGGCGTTTACTATTGAGGGTTAACTTAATAGGGAAAGATAGCATATACTCCCTCCGTCCCGGCCAAAACGATACATTTGCTTTTCGGCACGTGATTTAAGGAGTTGTAGATTAGTGTTTTAAGTGTGTAATAATAAAGTGATAAAGTAGGAGAGAGAATGTAATAAAATGATAAAATAAGAAAGAGAATGTAATAAAATGATAAAATATGAGAGAGAAGATAATAAGAGAATACTTAATTAGTGTGAATTAAGTGTTTAAAATTCTTTATTTTTGCCAAATATAGAAATGTATCATCTTCGTTGGGATGGCTCGAAAAGGAATATATAGCATCTTGGGCGGGACGGAGGGAGTATATGCTAACTCATTATTTATTAAGATGAATTCAAATTTTAAGATATCTCAATACCCTTGATAATTTCTATAGTTTAAGATAACCTGCTTGAGTCTTATTCAATTGAAAAGGGATCGGAGAAATTTCATTAATAAGGATAAAAATTCTCAATTATGTATATTTTAAATCATGAAAAGTAAATGCATCTTAAATTATCTGCAAATATTAAAATAACCATTTTACTTAAGCAAATATTGATTCTAATAACAAAAATAAAAATATAATAATGCTAACCACTACTACCCAAAATGCTCTTTTATAAATATACATTTTTTGAACTTTTACAAAACAAATTTTGAAAATTTGATAGATTTTATAAAATTAGTTTTTACAAAGTTATATTTGTAAAAACAAATCAAAAACCTTTCATCACGTTTAATCAAGTGTTAATGGTGTGAAACTGTACAAAATTTGGATAGTATGGCTACAACTTAATTTGTTCACATTTACTCTATGGACAATTTTGTCTAAAGTGTTAAGCAAAATGATTATTTAAAAGTATTGACACAAAAGAAAAATGGGACATTCCTTATTACTGATCTTCAAATTTCAAGTATGAGTATCATATAGTGAACTCTCTTTTTGTATACCATGTAACTATAGTAATTATAGCTAGCCATAATAACAATTAGTTTTATGATTTAGAAATATTTAATTGGATTAGTGGGACTATATAAGATGATAGCAAAACAATTTTTTTTGTCTTGTAATTAGAAAAATATAATATGTGCATTTTCTTCGTCTAATCTTATTTAATTATATTAATTATATTATAATATATTATCATTATAACTACAATACAATTTTGATGGTCAAGATGGTCAAAATTCTACACACGTATATGATTTTATTTTATTTTTTATTTATTTCTTTCTACCTTCTTGCAAACATTTATTAAAGTTAATAATCAATAATTAATAGTATTATAATATTTTTATCTTTAAATAAATTATTATTTTTAATAAAGAGGTAATACGTGCTACGCAAGTAAACTCTGCTAGTGATGCATAAATGTACATGTAAGTGGGTGGACATGATTAATTAAGTCTTCAAACCAGACACCAGACAAGACTTGTGTGGAATATTAAGTCCAATAAAGAATAAAGAGAGATGAACATTTCATCATTGTTGATTGATTAATGATTTTAAACAACACCACACTATTCATTGTTCTTCTACAAATGGAGGGCAGCACAGACAGAGTCAGAGACTAAACAACATTTAAAAAGCTCCACTGCTAATTGAATATTTTTTTCATCTCTTTCATTGACTTTTATTTACTTATTTCAACAGAAAGTGACACAGCTATTGTTAAATAAAATAGGAAACAGTCTTCTCATCCAACAAAAAATTCTTTATGCCGCATGTTTAGGTAAGGTCCGTGAATTCTTCAAAATATTAATCTCTTTCATTGACTTTATTTATGGATATCAATATATGTTCATTTGGTGTGTCTGTGTAATATGTGAATTAGTCTAGTCAATGAAACCAATCCTATTTGGAGATAGGAGTATAAGATAATACTCCATCCGTCTCACAAAAAACATGAACAAAGAGAAATGACACGAGTCTTAAGAAATATTAATTAGTTGAGAGTTAAAGTGAGTAGAAAAGGGGTACTACTTTTAAAAGTGTTGTGGGAGTAATGAATTATTAAGAAAAGATAGTGGTGGGTCATAATGATTTTTTTGTAAATACGTGTAAAAAGGAGGGATGAAAAATAAGGGGATAATTTCCAAAAATAGTAATGTTCATGTTTTTGTGAGACGCTCCAAAATGGAAAAACGTTCATGTTTTTGTGAGACGGAAGGAGTATCACGAAGCAAAATTTAAAATCAATGCAAAATTTGGAGAAAAATTGCTGCCACAAGAAGACATTTGATCAATACTTTTCCACTGCTTGAAGGACTTAAACATTAGAAAAACTTGTAAGTTGGAAATTCTGCTTGTAATAGAGATAATCAGTAGAACAAATTGGCACTTCTACTGGATTTACATGAACAACAACGTCGACATTGCAAGTAGCATCATCATACTTGAAAGCTTTACTTTGTAGACAGAGTTAATCAAAGTGGTCTAACAGAAAACGCTTATATATCTAGATTGATAGAAATTAAAGGGGAAATGGATTTATGGAAAAAAAAAAAATCATTGGTCGCCTCTTCAGCGCAGGGTAAATGAAGATGAATGATGAGGAAGTGCACCACATGCTGTTATGCTTCGTAAGAAAATATGAGAATAAAGAAAACTATGGAGACACATTCGTAACATTGTTACGAATCAGCTTACTTACTTGTCTTCTGTCTTCCCAACTAACTACAACAAATGTTTTTATACATATCTCATATGCCATTTGCAGCAAGTGAATTGCAATGCATTCCAGCTTTGATATATATGTCCATGACTGCTTCTGCAAACTTGATCACTCTTGCATAGTGATCTCGACACTGGGCGAAGCATCATTATGATGTAGCAATGATACTGAATCAGTCGAATATGTAGTTCCTGTGTGATCCACATTTACTACAATCTGAGTAGACTGAGATGGGTACTCAGGAATCTGCAAACGCTCAACATCTCCTTCCAACATTTCCAACACTCTAGTCATTGAGGGACGATCATCTGGCCTCATCACCATAATGCAACTATTGTCATCTTTTGAACAACTTTCCTCGTGATGTCATTTTCATCAACATTTCCCATTTCAATGTCCTTGCCTTGATTAAAGTGGTCGTATATCCAATATGGAAAATACTTGCTAGAAGAATCACCATTGTTTCCGATCGAGTCTCTCTTTAAGCCCACCATTTCCATCACCAACATCCCAAAGCTATAGACATCAGCTTTGTATGTCACTGCTCCGATACTTCTATTGATTAACTCCGGAGCAACATAGCCTATGGTTCCTCTAGCCGCAGTCAAGGTCACACTCAGGGGCGGAGCCAGGGGGGGCTAGGGGGGGCTAGAGCCCCCCCCCCCAAATTTTGAAAAAAAAAAAAAAAAAATTTTTAATAATATGTCTAAAAATGTTGTTGTTATTATTATTATTATTATAGTTGTATTTTAGTAAAAAATGTCTAAAATGTATTGAATGCCCCCAAATTTTTTTTTAGTAAATGTTGAACTATATTATCTATGAAAATGTTGTTATTATTATTATTATATTTGTATTTTAGTAAAAAATGTCTAGAATGTATTGAATACCCCCAAAAAAAATTTAGTAAATGTTTTGAACTATATTATCTATGAAAATGTTGTTATTATTATTATTATTATATTTGTATTTTAGTAAAAAATGTCTAAAATGTATTGAATGCCCCCCAAAAAAATTTTAGTAAATGTTTTGAACTATATTATCTATGAAAATGTTGTTATTATTATTATTATTATTATTATTATTATATTTGTATTTTAGTAAAAAATGTCTAAAATGTATTGAATACCCCAAAAAAATTTTTAGTAAATGTTTTGAACTATATTATCTATGAAAATGTTATTATTATTATTATTATTATATTTGTATTTTAGTAAAAAATGTCTAAAATGTATTGAATGCCCCCAAAAAAAATTTTAGTAAATGTTTTGAACTATATTATCTATGAAAATGTTGTTATTATTATTACTATTATTATATTTGTATTTTAGTAAAAAATGTATTGAATGCCCCCAAAAAAAATTTTAGTAAATGTTTTGAACTATATTATCTATGAAAATGTTGTTATTATTATTATTATATTTGTATTTTAGTAAAAAATGTCTAAAATGTATTGAATGCCCCCAAAAAAAATTTTAGTAAATGTTTTGAACTATATTATCTATGAAAATGTTGTTATTATTATTATTATATTTGTATTTTAGTAAAAAATGTCTAAAATGTATTGAATGGCCCCAAAAAAAATTTTCCGGGGGCTACCGCCCCCGAACCCCCGTAACAGTTCAGCCCCCCCCCAAAAAAATTCCTGGCTCCGCCCCTGGTCACACTAATATTTTCTGTGGAGAAATATTTTGCAAGCCCAAAATCTGATATTTTTGGGATGAAGTTATCATCAAGAAGTACATTGTGAGGCTTGATGTCAAAATGCAAAATTTGAATGTCACACCCTCGGTGCAAATATTCAATCCCACGAGCCACTCCCACAACAATATCAAACTTTCTGTCCCAATTCAAGAAATCAATTTTTTCTTGATTGAATAAGTACTTCTCCAAGGAACCATTGGGCATGAAATCAAATACAAGGGCGCGTTTGGATCTTTCAGCACAATATCCAACTAGTTTCACTAACATTCACATGATGGATCCTTCCAATAGTTGCAATTTCATTCATAAAGTCTTGCCCATTTGTTCCTGATTTTCCAAGCAGTTTTACAGCTACATGATTACCACTTCGGAGTTTTCCTTTGTAAAACAGAACCATAGCCACCTTGGCCTAGTTTTTCTTGAAAACCTTTGGTCATCTTTTTGATGTGAGAATAAGAGTATCTAACTGGGGTGAGTTTGTTGTCGCTTTGTAGGAAGCATTCTATTGCGTCAAATATGGATAAATGCCTCCTCTGGAATTTGTAGATCAAAAACCACAAAGCCAAAGGAAAAATGATGAATCTTGTAGTTGTTGTACAGAACGAAAATAGAGTTCCTCAAATGTTTACTTTGCCTTTACAGTCATCTTTTTACTCTTGTCTCTAGTAGCTAGGATGCGTACATATGGGACGCACATATGTGTATAAAAAAAACATGCTTCTGTTTTTTGCAATGCATTTTCTTTCATGATTCGTTCATTCTAACTTAAAAGTCCCTTGCATATAAAGTATATTTTATATCTATAGGTGTTGATAAGGCTTATAAATAAATATATCCATCCAATAAATTATCTAATAAAAGTAATGAATTAATAATTTTTTTTTAATAATTGATTATCAATTAAAATAACATTAATTACATGTACAACGTACATTCTTTCTACTAGTCTGAGTAAAAATATAACGAAACTAAAAAGAAGGAATTCTAAGTATTCTTACTTGGTGGAAAGGCACTACAATATAAGAGTAGGGATACAGCGGCGAATACAAAGAGCACTAGAGGGAGGCTAATAATAGATTTTAGCTGTAGTTACAATAAAGAATAGGTTAATAACATGATTTTGGTGCAATTGTGGCTATAATTAAATAATTTCTTAAAGATCAAACTATACAATAAATAAATTAAAGTTGAGGCTATATTTGTTGAAAATTCTGGCTATAAACTATAATTAACCTTAATTTTTTTTTTCAATTTTTAGTGATAAATATTAATTAGAGTTAATTTTATAATGATATTTTTTATTTTTATAACAAACAATTATAAAATAGAAAAATTAAGAATGAGACAAGATGGTACACACTAAATTATGGGACAGATGATCTCATCCGAACTACCGAAAGATTTTTTAAAAAAATCATTTGCATAGCAAATTTGGCAGAACCCACGCAAAAATATTTACAACACACGCACAGAGAATGCATGTATTGCATGCGCCCGAGTTGTGCGGTGTTGTGTTTGTTGCACGCGCACGTCAGCCATTTGCTAGTAGGGACCACCACTTAGATGCAAATTCATATAGCAATATTGCTATCAATTAATCTTACACCCCACTATGGTGGTATAGTTATTTATTACCTTCAAATTACCCACTGTAGAGGGTGGTCTAAGAGCGTCTTAAATGGTGGCTCCCACCTTAAGCATCTCCCCCTCCAATGCATAGTTCTTACATTGATACTAAAATGCTTATTTCCACCAAAATTTCAATTTCAACACTTTTTTGCTAAAATATTTAATTTTCATTGAAAATAAATTAAACATTACATTAAAACTAAAATTACATAATTTAAATTACTTTAAAAAATAACATAATTTAAAAATCATAAACTACATGATTCCTCGATGCTTGAGCACCTCTTAGATCAAATGGTTGTGCGCGCCCCTTCGGCTTTAGGCTTCGCCTCCGGCTATTCTTTTTCAACGGTTGATAACATTGTCGGAGTTGGATTATTTCCCGAAGTAAAGATGTTTGAAGCTTGAGAAAATGGAGTAAACCCTATCATTGGTTGAGTAGTAGGCACACCCGAACCTCCGTCGCATTGCTCTAGGTAATCGTCGATCTCGCGATCTATTGCAAAAAAATTGAGGAACATAGAAAATAGAGGAAAAATATATAATGAGAGAACAATGAGAAGAATGAGAGAAGATGAAAATTTTTGAAGACAAATGTTGGTATTTACAGAGGTAGAAAGGAAAAAAAAATTTGGCTAGTAGCCATTTTTTTCAAACGGTCAAAAGAATAAAAAAAAAAACGAGGATAAAACTGAGAAACGGTCGAAAATTTAAAAAAAAATCGGATTTTTGTTTTGCCGCGTGTGGAGAACGCGCCCCACACTTCACCTTCAACGACTCGAGACGAGAGAACACACCGGCGTCGCACCGCGGGTCTCCAGCGCGCGGTGCGACACAAAAAGCGTGTCGATCTGAGGCGATTTTTGTTGCATTGGAGATGCTCTAAGAGCATCCACTATGATGCTACCTTATAATGGGGTTGCATGTGTGTCACCTCAACAATTACCTTATTTTTCAACTATTCATTATTTTTTCCACTATAATACTATCTCATATTTAATTATTCATGGACCTCACTATCATTATTACTACTTTTACTATAAGACACACACACACACACACACATATATATTAATTATATATTTTAAATTTTGTATTATACTCGAACTATAAGTGATTCAAAACTTTTCGGCACGAGAATTAAGGAGAAACTGTAAATTTGTTAAAAGTGGTAGGGTCCACATTTTTTAACGGTTAAAATTTTCTTTATGGAAATAAGCCATTTATAGTGGGACGATCCAAAATAGAATGCATGTCACTTTTAATGAGATAAAAGAAGTATTTTACTTCAATAAAATTAATATAATTGAATACTAATTAATATAAATGTGCTACAAAAATTCAAATGCAGATAATAAAATTTGACGTTGTTTTATTATGATCATATTTCACAAACGATATGAAGATAATTTTTTTAAAAAAAATAAGGGAAGAAAAAGTTCAACAAACTAACGGTAGAAAACAATTAAAAAAAAATGATACAACCACCTAGGGATGTCAATGCAGCCCGAAACCCGTGGGCCGATCCGAATAACCCGATAAAATTAGAGGGTTAGGGTTGAAAAATCGCAACCCGAAAAAATCTCCAGCCCGATTAGCCCGCACCCGACTAACCCGGAACCCGATAGGGCTAGCTCGAAAACTCGGTGGGCTGACGGAATTGTGACTGATGCATCCAGTTACAACTTCTGCTATATTTAGATCTATGATATTTGCTTAAATATATATATGTAGCCTCATTAAAAAAAATGAAATTAATTAGTTAGAATATATGTGTGTGTGTGTGTGTGCATTCTCATTAAAAAAGTGAAATTAATTACGGATTTTTTGTAGAAATTGATTATTAGTATCTCATTAGTTAGAAATTAATTATTAGTATCTCATTTTAAAGTGATACCATTTTTTTTCTGTCAATGAGACGTGCATGACAAATCCACTAATTATTCAGTAATAATCCAGATTGATTCTAGTGCATTGATACATGTTAAATTTTACTATCTCATTTTAATATAATTTTGTTTATCTAATCTTGAATATCATATATTTTTGCATTTCATGCTTTGCTATATAATTTATATCTTTAATATCTATGTATACTTTATACATTATACATTAGATCATTAGGAATAATAAAATACAAATGATAATTTTATTTTTACGCCTTTAACCTGATTAGCCCGATGGGCTAGCCCGAAACCCGAAAGTTTAGGGTTAGGGTTGAAGATTTACAACCCGAAAAAATCTTCAACCCGATTAGCCTGCACCCGACTAACTCGGAACCCGATAGGGCTAGCCCGAAAACTCGATGGGCTGGCCCGATTGACATCCCTACAACCACCCATACTACGCACACACGACACAAAAGAGAGAGAAAAAAAGTAAAATTAAAATTAAATCTCATACACACGACACAAAAAAAAAAAAAAAAGAGTAAAACTCAAACACTCAAGGGCAACAACGAAAAGATTTAAAAAAACAAAAAGGAAATTCAATTGCATACCAACTGCAACCCCAAACGAAGTATGTGTAGCACACAGAGGCCGCGTGTAAGCACACGCCCGAGCTGTGCGGTGCTTGGCCGCATGCTATTGCACACGCGCACCAGCTACCTGCTGGTGGGGCCGACCACTTGGAAGCAAATTCAGGTAGCAATATTTTGGTACCTCTCCTCTTGTTAGTTGTTACCCTAGGTTTGCAACTTCAATTTTACTCATTGAGGACTCCCTCCGTCCACTAACTCATGATCTGGGAAAAAATATGAGTTTTAAGAAAAAACATACTCCTTCCATTTTTTTTAAGTGTCACATGGAAAAAAGTACATATATCAAGGAAATTTGACTATTACTTTTATGCCCATATTTATTATTTTCAAAGTGTAATAAATTTATTCTCAAATTTTGAAATAGGACATTTAAAAAAAGGTAAAATAGGAACTTTGTCATTTTTTATTCTCAAATTTTGAAATAAGACACTTAAAAATGAACAATAAATTTATCTTAATAGGACACTTAAAAAAAACAGAAGGAGTATTGTTTATTAGTTGAATGGAGAAAAGAATCCACAAAATATATTGTTTATTAGTTGAATGAAGAAAAAGTGTATTGTTTATTAGGACCCACCAATTACAAAATATATAAATAATTACTAAAAAAACTTACGTTATAACTATAATACGTGAGAGATAAAGTTCAGTGGATGATTTTTAGGTACATGTACAATGTGGATTTATTGTCATTTGTTATCTTGACGTTTACTTTTCATTATTGATACCCATGCAGAAGAGAGAGAGCTTAAAAATTATTTGATACTATAATATTAAAAATTATTCCATATGTCCCAATAATCTTGACATATTTTCTATTTTGGATTGTCCTAATAATATTGACCTATTTTTATTTTAGAACATAATTAATTTTTAAATTAAAATTCACTAAACATGTGGTCACCACATTTCATTAAAGTCAAACAACTTTAATAAATGATCATTAATTTACAACTTACTTTTTCTTAAACACGTGAGCACTACCTTTATTAGTGATGGCAATGGATCCTGGACCCGGTCCAGATCCGTGGATCTAGATCATTTTTCAGGGTCTGAATCTCAATTTTTTGGACCCGCGTATCTGGATCATAATTTTTAAAACAGATTTGGATCTGGATCTTGAAATTTGAGATCTGGATCCGACCCAGATCCGACCCGTGGATCCGTTTTATTTAATATATATATGATTTATTTTTTATATTTATTTTATTAATAATATTAAATATATTAAAAATTAAAAATAATACACAAATTAGAATTATAAATTAAAATACTTTGTTTTGTGCAATATTTTTATGAAGAAAATTAAATGTTGTTGATTTTGTGACTTTTTTTAGAATTTAATTTAAAAATAGTAGATCCATGGATCTAGCCGCGGACCTGCGGATCTGACAGATCTGGATCTGGATCCTAAATTTTCAGATCCGCGGATCTGGATCCGGATCTGAATTTGGTAAAATGAAACGGATCTGGATCTGGATCTGGTATTGATGAGCAGATCCAGCCCGTTGCCATTCCTAATCTTTACTCTACTAATTTAACTCTCCTTAATACTGTTGCCCAACAGAAATAGGCCAAGATTAATGGGACACAAGGAGTAATATTTTGGAATAATTATAAATCTTCGCAATGAAAGTCAATGAATTATTGTTAATTTGATTTCATTTACACACTATTCATGCCTTATTTCATACTATTTTATTTTATATCTATGTATACTATGTGTACAAATACATGTTTCAAAGTCCATTAGTAATTGAATATAGTTTTTTTTAGTTTAGTAATTGAATATTATTTTCCATCACTAAATCAATTATCTCTAACCAAAAAAAAATCTTTGGAAACAGTCTGCTCGCCAAGGAAGAAAATTGGAGGTCCATTAGTAATCTTGCGCCGAATGTTTAGCTGATCTCCATCAATAATTCAACATTTTAATCTCTTTCATCCACCATTTATTTTGCCGATATAAAAATGCTGTCAAATAAGGCCCAATCAGATTTTGGATAGGCTTGAATATCCATGCCATTAATATAAGAATCTATTAACAAATTCAGAGCCAGAGGTACATACACATAAACCATATGGTACACCCAAGAACATTAATTCACTTGTCGATTGTCATATACCACATAAACAAGGTACAATAACTAACTTGCGAATTAGATTACACTATTTAGAAAATGGTAGCCATTCCTACTTCTACATAGATTGAATCTTTAAACAAAGTGCACTTGAGCACTGTTGCAGTCCATCACTCTTGAATAGCAACCTCGATACAGAGCGACGCATCATAATGCCGCAGCAAGGATACAGAATCAGAGGAACATGTAATTTCGGATTGATCAAAATTCATTACAATTTGCGATGATTCACATGGATGATTAGGAGCATGCAGACGTTCAACATCACCTTCCAACATTTGCAGTACTTTACTCATTGATGGACGATCATCTGGGCTCATCTGTATGCACCATAGTGCAACTATTGTCATCTTTCGAGCAACCTTCCTCGTATCATCTTTCTCGTCTTTTTCAAAATCAATATCCTTGCCTTTCTCAAAGGAGTCATAGATCCAGTATGGAAAATGCTGGCTGGAACCGCCCTTTTTTCCTCTCAAGTCTCTGTTTAAGCCCACCATTTCCATCAATAGCATCCCGAAACTATATACATCAGCCTTGTAAGAGACTGCCCCAATACTCCTGCTGATGAATTCAGGAGCAACATACCCTATGGTTCCTCTAGCAGCAGTCATTGTCACTGTCTTCTTATCCGTGGAACAAAATTTTGCTAGTCCAAAATCAGATATTTTAGGGATGAACTTATCATTGAGGAGTATGTTATGAGGCTTGATGTCAAAATGCAGAATCTGGATGTCGCACCCTCGATGCAAATACTCAATTCCTCGAGCTATTCCAACTGCAATATTAAACTTTGTGTCCCAATTTAAGGAGTTCATCTTTTCAGGATTGAAGAGGTACTTTTCGAGGGAACCGTTGGGCATGAAATCATAGACAAGGGCACGCTTGGAGCCTTGTGCACAATATCCAACTAGGTTCACTACATTCACATGGTGGATCCTTCCAATGGTTGCTATTTCATTCATAAAGTCTTGGTCATTTGCTCCAAATTTTCGGAGAAGTTTGACTGCAACATCATGCCCACTTCGGAGCTTTCCTTTGTAAACAGACCCATAGCCACCTTCACCTAGTTTTTCTTGAAAATCTCTGGTCATTTTCGTTATGTTTGAGTATGAGTACCTGATTGTTGTGAGTTTGTTGTCACTTTGGAGGAATGATTCTAGCGTGTTATACATGGACAAATGTCTTCTTCGGAATTTGTAGATCAAAAGCCACAACACGATTGGAAAAATGATGACCCTTGGTGCCAAGATGATGAAGTCTGCATGAGATGGAAAATAAAAAGCTTCATATATATGTTTGCTTCCATAATTTTTGCGAGAAGAAAGGTGCGATGCACGACAAAAAAATGTATTTAATTAATAATATTTATATATAATAATGCTTCTAATATGATAATACTTTTTATGTACTCTAACCATGCCTATTTTCATAACAATTGCATATTATACAAAGATTAATAATTCAAATTGGTTTATTTCTACACTTCTATATATAATCCACTTGGTATTTTGTACTCTCTTCGTGTCATAAGAGAGTGCATTTTTTGTCATTTTGCGACATCCCAAAAGAGTGTGCACTTTTCTTTTTTGAATAATTATTTCACTAATAAAAGTGTGCTCCTTCTTTCATTAATAACACTCACATAATATTTTTTAAAACTCATGTCACTAACAATCATGCATATTCTCATGGGACACAATAAGTACTACTTAAGAGAACTTAAAGTTACAGGCTTGCTATTTTTGGCATTTTACTTTTATGCTCATTCACTCATTCTAACTCAAATATAAAAGCGAAAGTGAAATTTAATTATATTTTAGAAGACTAGCAGAAAGAAATACGTTGTATGTGTAATTAATGTTATTTTAATTGGTAATTTATTAGTTAAAAAAATCTATTAATTCATTACTTTTATTAGATAATTTATTGGATAGATATATTTATTTATAAGCCTTATCAATAACTATAGATATAAAGTATTCTTTATAGATTTGGGTGATAAATAAATGTATATCAAAATATATTTATATTTTATAAATATAATAATATATATATAACAGAGGTAAAATAGGCAATCTACAAGTTGTGTCTTAGACTACCTCAGGCTCTTTTTCTATTAGTATAGATCTTTTAAAATCGACCCCTTGCATGCTTTTCAATATGTTAAGAGTAGAACCCAAAATAATTAGTAGTGAGTAGAACGTAATTTTTTTTTTTTGAGAAAGAGTAGAACGTAAATTAAGAGCGCATCAATGGTGACTACTTCAACGAGCAGCGGGGAAAATATGTCGGGCTCTGCAAGCATACCGATCGAGTACATCAATATATACATATATATGAGTAAATTCAAATAGAGACATTGAAAAAGACTGAAAAACAATGGAATATTGTAAGGATTCTTACGGGGATATATCACGCCGACCAATAGAGATAAAATATGATATAAGAGTAGTGATACAGCTGCGAATCCAAAGATGGTGAATACAGGAGGGCTTACCGCTGCACACAACACACCTGCAATTTATGTTTTTTTTTTTTTTACTAGATCAAGATTTGACCACAAAACAAAAAATACGATGGAATATCTCGAGAAGCATAAATAAATGAAGAGTATACCTAGAATGACCACAAGAATTGGGAGAAGCTCTGCAGATATACATACAAGAGTAGTAGTGATGATGATCAGTTTCCAGAATACAAAGCATTAGCAAAATATAGGAAAGATATGAGAGAGTGAGAGTGCATCTTTCATGCGTACCCCACACTGGGAATGCCGAGGATATTCCACACCAGGGGCACACTGTGAGTTCAAATCCATACAAGAGAGATTGGTGGATTTCTAAAAGCGAAACGTTGTTCAAATCCTTAAATTCCTGCCAGGATGTCATCACTATCACCTCTACTCCGCACAAAGGTGGTAATTCTGAGGCATTCAAGTGGCCGACCTTGATATAACTATATCTGGGATTTGATGCACAATCTGTAACGAGGGAATAATTCTTCAGGGGGTGTGGGCAGCTAACAAAATTAATAGGGTAGGGTATAACATCATATATATCGCTAGAAACATTTCTCGGAATTGTGTAAGGAAAACGATGACGATTATCATAGGTGAAGTTATGGTCATATGCGGAATAGGTGGGGAAAGAGCAGATGTCATCATTGTTTAGGGAAGCATCAACCAGCCTGATGGTGGAGTTATGGTAGTTGATGGCTTTCACATAGTATTTATGAGAGTTGAGAGAGATGGAGGTCACATTGTTTTCGCAGCGTAACTCAAATCTGTGGTTACCGCAGTTTTTGGGGTCGCCCTTGAGGCGGAAAGGGGAGCTAATATGGGGGATGATACCGCACGCAGAAGGGCTGCACTTTGCATTGCAAAATCCAAAGGAATTGAGTAGTAAAACAATCAAGAGAGATGAACATTTCATCATTGTTGATTCATTGATTGTAAACACCATTCATAATTCTTCTCCAAATGGAGTGCAGCAGAGACAGAGTCAGAGACTAAACAAGATTTAAAAAGCTCCACTGCTAATTCAATGTTTTCTTTTCATCTCTTTCATTGACTTTTATTAATTTATTCCAACAGAAAGTGACAACTATTGTTAAATCAAATAGGAAACAGTTTTCTCACCCAAGGAAAAATTCTTGAGCCCGCATGTTTAGCTAAGGTTCGTGAATTCTTCAATATATTAATTAATCTCTTTCATTGACTTTATTTATGGATATCAATATATGTTCATTGGGTGTGTGTGTGTGATATGTGAATTTGTCTAGTCAATGAAACCAATCCTAGTTGGAGTATGATATAAGATAATATTAAGAAACAAAATTTAAAATCAACACAAAATTGGTGCCACGGGAACATATTTGATCAAATACTTTTCCTCTACTTGAAGGCCTTAAACATCAGAAAAAATTGTAAGTTGGAAATTCTGCTTGTAATAGAGATAATCAGTAGAACAAATTGGCACTTCTACTGGATTTACATTAACAGAAACATCGACATTGCAAGGAGCATCATCATCACTTGGAAGTTTTACTTTGTCAGACAGAGTTAATCAAAGTGGTCTGACAGAAAACGCTTATATATTTGGAAACAAAAATCTTTTGTCACCTCTTCAGAATTCGAAAGAAATTCAGTGCAGCGTAAATGAAGAGATGAATGCTGAGGAAGTGCACCAAATGCTGTCATGCTTCATAAGCAAAGAGGAGAATAAAGAAAACTATGTAGAGACATTCATAACATTGTTACCTATAAATCAGCTTATTCAATTACTTGTTTTCTATCTTCACAAGTACTACAACAAACGTTTTTATACATATCTCATATGTCATTTGCAGCAAGTGAATTGCAAAGTATTCCAGCTTTGATATATATGTCCATGGCTGCTTCTGCAAACTTGATCACTCTTGCACAGTGATGTCGACACTGGACGAAGCATCATTATGATGTAGTAATGATACCGAATCAGTCGAATATGTAGTTCCTGTGTGATCCACATTTACTACTATCTGAGTAGACTAAGACGGGTACTCAGGAATCTGCAAACGCTCAACATCTCCTTCCAACATTTCCAACACTTTATTCATTGATGGACGATCATCTGGCCTCATCTGTATGCACCATAATGCAACTATTGTCATCTTTCGAACAACTTTCCTCGTGATGTCATTTTCATCAACATTTCCCATTTCAATGTACGTGCCTTGATTAAAGTGGTCGTATATCCAATATGGAAAATACTTGCTAGAATCACCATTGTTTCCGATTGAGTCTCTCTTTAAGCCCACCATTTCCATCAGCAGCATCCCAAAGCTATAGACATCAGCTTTGTATGAGACTGCGCCGATACTTCTGTTGATTAGCTCAGGAGCAACATAGCCTATGGTTCCTCTGGCCGCAGTCAAGGTCACACAATTCTTTTCTGTGGAGAAATATTTTGCAAGCCCAAAATTTGATATTTTTGGGATGAAGTTATCATCAAGAAGTACATTGTGAGGCTTGATATCAAAATGCAGGATCTGAATGTCACACCCTCGGTGCAAATATTCAATCCCACGAGCCACTCCCACAGCAATATCAAACTTTCTGTCCCAATTCAAGAAATCAATTTTTTCTTGATTGAATAAGTACTTCTCCAAGGAACCATTGGGCATGAAATCAAATACAAGGGCGCGTTTGGATCTTTCAGCACAATATCCAACTAATTTCACGACATTCACATGATGGATCCTTCCAATAGTTGCAATTTCATTCATAAAGTCTTGCCCATTTGTTCCTGATTTTTCGAGTAGTTTTACAGCTACATGAGTGCCACTTCGAAGTTTTCCTTTGTAAACAGAACCATAGCCACCTTGGCCTAGTTTTTCTTGAAAACATTTGGTCATCTTCTTGATGTGAGAATAAGAGTATCTAACATGGGTGAGTTTGTTGTCGCTTTGTATTGCGTCAAATATGGATAAATGCCTCCTCCGGAATTTGTAGATCAAAAACCACAAAGCCAAGGAAAAATGATGAATCTTGTAGTTGTTGCACACATGATGACGCCTGAGAGAAGATTGGAAAATGAAAAATAGAGTTCTTCAAATGTTTGCTTTGCCTTTATTGCTATCATCTTTTTACTCTAGTAACTATGATTCTATATGTACAGATAAAAACATGCTTGTGTTTTTTACTATGCATTTTCTTTCATGATTCGTTCATTCCTTAAAAGATAGGCTGTTTAGTAAATCACAACTTAATATAGTAACTACAGCATAAATCAACAGCGCACCCATTAGTGATACAGCAATGACATTTCGAAGATCGTCTCGGACAAACTCTGCATCTGCAAGCACATCGAATTCATGATTACCAATAGGGATACAGCGGCCAATACAAAGAGCATTACAGGGGGGCTTGCCCCTGCACATGACAAACCTGCAATTTATGTTTTTCACAAAATCACAACTTATGCTCCAAAAATGTATGTAGCTATCAGAAGCCAAGTCTTATGTCTTGATATTTAAAAATTAATAATGAAAACAAAAATGAATGATTATTTTGTGAAGCAAAAATGAATAGCTCACCTGCAACAACCACAAGAATTGGGAGGATGTCTGGAGATATAGAGGCGTAGCAGTGAGGATCAATTTACAGAATACAAAAGCATCAGCAAATAGGAGTATATGAATTAGAGTTAAATGTAATAGTAATAAATGGCAGTATGATTTAATATAATGACATTCTCACCCCACAATAAGGATGCTCTGCACCAGCGGCAGATGTAGAGTTCAAATCCATACAAGAGAGAATGGTGGATTTCTGAAAGCGAAACGTTGTTCAAATCCTTAAAATGCCACGATGTCATCACTATCACATCTACTCCGCACACAAGTGGTAACTCTGAGAGTTTCATGTGGAATGGGATGAATTAGAGGCACACTGAGTAGTGATATCAGTAAAAAGGGAAGAATTGGTCAAGGGATTTGCGCAGCTCATCAAATTAATTGGCGATGCTACATCCCTATAGTCATAGAAATATCTCTGGGTTCGGTAAGGAAAAGGGCTATGATCGGTGAAGTTATAGTGATATGCAGAAGAGGTGGGGAAAGAGCAGTTGTCGAGGTTGCTCACGGAAGGATCAACCAGCCTGATGGTGGAGTTGCCGTAGTTGATGGCTTTGACATGATATTTATGAGAATTAAGAGAGATGGAGGTGACATTGTTTTCGCAGACTAATTCAAACTCCTGATAACCGCAGTGGTGTTGGAAATTGGTTGTGAGTAACCAATGTTTAATAATTTTTCGAGTACCGAAAATATTTAATTTAGCAGAATTAAATGGGACAGGATCGATCTACGTTCCGAGTAGATGATCGTAGTATATTTATTTAGTCAAAACCGATTTCCGGTGAGTGAGAAATAATTGTTTAAAGTTGGGTACTTGAAACATGGAGTTGTGGGAAAAGATAAGCATTAAATAACATTTAATACTTATCCCACATTGGAATGTGGATCACATTTATTACAGTATAAAAGCTATTACATCACAGGATGTAATAAAACTGTGTGCACACGTGACAGGTTGCACAGCCCACACGCGCGCGCCGCCGCCGCCCGCCCGGCCCCGGCCCCCGTCGCCCGGTTCCGGTTCCGGTCCCGTCCCCGACGCGCGGCCGTGGACTTGGATCTTGGCAATTGGTCTTTGGGATGGTCTTTGGGCCGTGGACTGTGCCTATAATTGGGGACGACACGCCAAACCGAGAGCACTACCGGGGCGTAAAACTCTGCTGCATTCTGCATCATCTGTTGAGTTCTGTTCTCGCCTCGTTCCAGTTCGCTGGAGCTCGTTGGTGTGCGGTGCTGCTACCTACGAGACGAAGCCGTTTCATCTTTGGGGACGACACGCCAAACCGAGAGCACTACCGGGGCGTATCTCGTCTTGCGGACAGAGGACCCTCCTCGACTCGGTTTTTTCCTGGTTTCTACTTACTGTAATTTCAATTCAGTTTTCCCTTGTAATCTAAATTCCTACATTTCTGTTTCATTGTACTAGGCCCGCGAGCTTGTATTCCAACAAGTGGTTGGGGTCGCCCTTGAGGCGGAAAGGTGATTTAATGTGGCGAATAATGCCACACGCAGAAGGGCTGCATTGAAACCTATAAGCTTGAGAGAAATGGAGTACTAATAAAACGATCAATGTAAACAAGAGGATTTGTTGAGTTGTGATCATTATTGCTGCTCGTGAATCATCATTCACACATTGCGCAGTTTTAAAGGCTCATAATTATATTTTGGATTGTGGAAAGATAAGATACTAGTCATGGACCAATAATTAGTAGCCCAGGTCAAGTCAAGCAAAAACTTATCAGGTCACTCACACCCTATTGCACGCACAACTCTCTAACAATTACTATTCATTTATTTTTGCCAAATCTCTTTTTTCAAGATAGATGATCTAAATATTCCATTAATGTTATATAATTGATACTTCCTCTATCCCACTATTTGTGGTTCACTTTCTTTCGACACCGAAATTAAGAAGAATGCATAAATTGGATCAAAATAGTGAATCCCACACATTTTCAAGAGTTAATTATCATTTTTTTTTTTGTGAAAATGCGCCAGTTTTAGCGAGACAGACCAAAATGAATAACGAGACTTCAACGGGACAGAGGAAGTATCTTTTATGGCATTTATGGATAATGCCAACGTATTTTAGTTTCAGAAATGCATAAAACTATTAAGATTCTGAATTTGTAGAATATAATTAAGAATTTCCACAAACAAAATTTAACAAGTTTTTTCTTTTTTCTTTTTGCTCACATGTAGCGGTCATGCGTAGATATAATTGGACTTGTTGTACAATGATGCAATACATAATACGACTTGGTCTATGCCAAAAATCTTAGTTAAAAGTAGAGCAACTTGTCTTGTGGGAAGGGCCAGTTTGACTAGTCAATTGCCAGTAGAGAAAAGGAGTAATATTCTAGTATATAATTATTCTAGACAAAGCAAATATTTTCTCCTCCACACATTTTAACTTATCAAGTCGCTGGTAAGACGTTTTTGCTTCAACCAGTAGATCGAGGGTTCAGTCATCTAAAATACTACTCTCTTTGTCTCACGAAATTTGGTCAGCACGAGTTTTAAAGAAAGTGATCAAGTTACATGGAACAACCCGAAAAAACATACCGATCAAGTTTCGCGGGACGAAGGGAGTAGAATATAAGTGTGTTGTAAAAAATAATAATTTTAAGCTATATTTTTTCATAATCGATCTTTGTGGGTTGTAACTAGAAGACAAAAAAGCAATAAAAAGAAAAAAGATAAAATGATAAATAATGAATAACCTGTTGGTGATCAAACTGGCAGACCAATCTCTACCAAATCAACTTTTCATAATGTATTATGACACTTGTTATATTTGTATTGGATGAACAGTCCCCTTCCGGATATTTCATGGGCCCTAGGCGAAATGAGAAAAAATGGCCCTTTTAATTGAATATGATTGTGTGCTTGTGGGCCCTTTTTTTTTTAATAGAATAAGATTGGAGCTTTTGGGTTTGTATGTATTTTTTTACTGATTTTGAGACCCATTGTACAACTAAATAAAAATTATTTTCATATAATAATAGCAATAAAAATAAAAATTTGGGGCCCCATTTTGCCCTGGGCCCTAGGCGGTCGCACTCCTCGCCTATGCCCAGGGCCGGGCCTGTGGATGAATAAATTTATTTTGACTAATATTTTAGGTTGTAGTGGGTTATGAAAAAAATATAAAAGTTATTGAATTATAGGTTTTTTTGTATGTAACTTTTTATTAAAAAAAATACTAAGTTGAAATAGATTGTTGATAAACATAGTATTAAATACCTCAACGAGAGGATACTCTTGGTGTTTGTAGTCAATCTTAATAAGCACAAAATGGAATGTAGTCCAATTTAATAAATCTAATCTATAACTGCAAAATTTAAATGAAAAAGCTTATCGGTATCAATCAAATTGTATCGAATCGAGTAAAAGGATTTCAATGATCCAAGAAAAGATAGATGTAATTAATTGCACAGCACATGAACCGCACCAACCTAAGATACTGATGGAATATGCTTGCGCAAATCCATACGTCAACAAACATCACATATCTAATAAAATTGAACAAAAATATGAGTTGTGTTATTATTATATTTCCCCACAACACCAACAATACTAAAACTTATAAATACCGTAGTCCTAAATCAACATCATAACAGGGGAAAACTTCTTAAACTGCGAAAATTAGTGCATATTGTCAAAGGAAACACACAACAATATCAATAATGCCATTTTCCACTATGGCAAATTAACTCTGCAACTCTTGAGCAATCTCAACACTGGTCGAAGCATAATCATGATGTTGCAATGATACAGAATCAGACGAACATGTAATTTTGGTTTGATCCACATTCACTGCAACATAGGTAGATTGTGACGGATGGACAGGAATGTGTAGACGTTCAACATCAGCTTCCAACATTTCCAGCACTTTATTCATTGATGGACGATCGTTTGGACTCATCTGTATGCACCATAATGCAACTATTGCCATCTTCCGAACAAGTTTTCTCGTAACATCATTATCATCGTTTTCATCTGTTAATTTCACGATTTCAATATTCTTACCCTGCTCAAAGCTGTCATAGATCCAGTATGGAAAATGCTGACTGGAACCACCATTGTTACCGCTCAAGTCTCTGTTTAATCCCGCCATTTCCATAAGCAGCATCCCGAAACTATATACATCAGCCTTGTAAGAGACTGCACCGATACTTCTACTGATGAGTTCAGGAGCAACATAGCCAATGGTTCCTCTTGCAGCTGTCATGGTCACTGCCTTCTTATCTGTAGAGCAAAATTTCGCTAGTCCAAAATCAGATATTTTTGGAATGAAGCTATCATCAAGAAGTATATTATGAGGCTTGATGTCGAAATGGAGGATCTGAACATCACACCCTCGATGCAAGTACTCAATCCCGCGAGCAACTCCAACTGCAATCTCAAACTTCCTATCCCAATTTAAGGAAGTTATTTTATCTCGATTGAAGATGTACTTTTCAAGGGAACTGTTGGGCATGAAATCATAGACAAGGGCACGCTTGGAACCATGTGCACAATATCCAACAAGGTTCACCACATTCACATGGTGTATCCTTCCAATAGTAGCAATTTCATTCATAAAGTCTTGCCCATTTCCTCCGGATTTGCCGAGCAATTTGACTGCTACGTCATGGCCGCTTCGGAGCTTTCCTTTGTAAACAGAACCATAGCCACCCTCACCAAGTTTATCGTGAAAACCTCTGGTCATTTTCCTAATGTCTGAATATGAATATCTAATTGGTGAGAGCTTGTTGTCACTTCGTAAGAAGCTTTCTATTCTGTTATATATAGACAAATGCCTTCTCCGAAATTTCTTGATCAAAAGCCACAACACCAATGGAAAAATAATAAGCCTTGGCGCCAAGATGATGAAACCTGTTATTAGATGAGAGAGAGAAAAAAAAAACAAGAAAAAAAAAAGAAGAATTGATGCTTCCACGGTTTTTGCAAAAGGAAGGTGCACGTAAAAAGCACGACCTAAAAACGAATTTACATAATATATGTACACAGTACACATACAATAATGCTTCTAATATGATTTATATATCTATATAATATATATAAGAGTTTTTTCCGTCTTTTTCTTCTCTCTCTTCTCCTACCAATTTTTTTCACTATTTTTTATCAATTTTTTTTATAATTTTAATTCTTTTATAAACATCGTCAAATTTGATTTTTGAAGAAATATTCAATATGCATTTTAAATTTAAGTTCATGAAAAAATCTTTAATATGATAAATAAAATGACCAAAACTATATTAAAATGAAAATGAATAAATTATGAAAATTTTAAAATATTTTACATTGTCTCTCTTCATTAAAATTTTACAACTCTTTATTTTTGAAAATATTTGTTTATTTATTATGACGTGTAATACTCTATAATAATAATATGTAATGTTAATTTTCATTGTCAAATGATTTAATAATTATATTTGTCATCACACTTTATAGAAACTGAAAATTTACATTTTTAAATTCGAGATTTTATTGAGTAATTGATGTGAATTATTTTAATTTATTTTAAAACATATTTCGTATCTATTTATAGTTTTGATTCATTTATTATTTATATTTATTATATTAATATATCGTTTAATTTTGATATCGTCGTGCATTACACGAATGGCCGTACTAGTTATTATAAAATTCCAAATATACTTTGGTGTGCTACCTTGTGTCCTACTTTCTACTTTTTGTAGTTTTTAAACTTTTTTTTTTCAATTTTAATTTCTTATGTTTTGGTATAATTTTAAAAGACAACATAAGGAATAAGACATTTTTGCCTATTAACACATTTTAAAATACTCCCTCTGTCCTGACTATCTTGAGACTTTTTTTTAGCACAGGAATGAAAAAAGTAGTGTTTTGTGTATAGATGAAAAAGTGAAAAATGTGAATAAAGGGTAAAACTTTTGCCAAATAAGAAAATGTTTCAAAATAGGTGGGAAGTCCAAATTAGAAAATGTCTCAAGATAGGTGGGACAGATGGAGTAATTAACTACGGTTCACTAATCCAATCAGCATTTACAAAAAAAAAAATTGTATATTTAATTATTTTCCAAAATTTGAACTAAGAATTGATATTATATAGGGTTAATTAATCCAAAGTTAGAATATACTATAACTATTTTAAATATTAAATTGTTATGAAAAATATTAATTTTTTATTTATAATAAATTCTTTATAAAAATGGTAGGATATAGTTGAAGATCAAAAACTATAGGTGCAGAGGATCATATCCAATTTTCATGACAACTACATGTCATACAAAGATCCACAATTTAAATTAATTCCTAATTCCTAACGAAATATTGTATATGCCATTTCATATTTTCCATTACTTAAAGGACATTAAAAAAAAAAAATACGTACTTGTTCACTCATAATTCTATAACTTAAATATAAAGCAAAAATGAAAATTATGATTTTGAAGACTTTTCAAAGTCGACCGATCCGTTGTATGCATGCTCTTTAATTTTTCTTGACAAACTGAATAACAGGCGGCACCCCGTAATAGCCAATTAGAGTCATATCTATACTATATTAAAAGAGCAGTTTTCAATTTGAAATTGATTTCAAATCAATTTGAAATTGATTTGAATGACGATTTTGTGATTCCTTCAAAAAATAATGTCATATTATATATACACAAAAAATGGATTAAACTAACTTAAATTAAATTACAACTTACAAATCCCACGTCTAAAAAAATGGAGCATGCACTAAAAACTGCATTTTTTTACGTGCAATGCATTACTAATTTATTTCACACTAATTCAACAAAATATATTAATTACTTAGAAAACACTATTCAAATATATTTATTCAATTTGATTTTCTTTTAAATTCATCAACTTTAATTTATAAAAAAATATTCAATATGGATGTTAAATTAAAGATAATGACGATATCTTTAATTTGATGTAAAAATTATAAAAAATAAATTTAAAACCAATAAGTTATTATAGTTTAAAGTCACCAAATTATTTTTTTTCTCTCTCCTCTCTCTTCTCTCCTCTATCATCTCCTCTCTCATTTCTCATTTTTTAAAATTCACGATTCTTTCATTCCTTTTTCCATATTTTTTTTATTTTATTTTTTATGTTTTTACTATAGATCAGTATTTTTTATATTTTACTATTTATATTTTTATTATATCAGTTTAATGCAATTACAATGATGAAACTTATATTTGTTCATTTTAGAAATCTTTAGCTTAAAAATATTTTTTTAAAGGTCAACTTTATATTAATATAAATTTGTAGATAAATAACTAATATATAGTATATCTTAAAAATCGAATTTTTAAGCTTCAAAATTACTCATTGGAAAATCAGTAATTAGAGAACCATTATCGATTTTCTTTAAAAATAAAAAATAAAAGTAAATTGAAGAGTTTAATTTTTTAGTAGCACATTTATTTAAATTTACTGAAATTGTATACATTTTATTTTGGAAAATGAACGACACATATCTCATGTTAAACCCTTTATTTTTTCACTTTCCAATTGAAAAAAAAAATGTATACATTGTAACTTTATTTTAAAATTTGAGCATAAACAAAATTACCTCATAAATATGCATTCGAAAACTATATTAAACTACAGTTATACTATATGTAAATAAATAGTTTTGTACATCTTAGAATATTATATGATCCATAATGATACTCATTATCATCTATACTTGCTTTTGATATTTCATAATTTATTTATTTATAAATTTATACACATTATCAATTAAATCAATTAATTGCTATTTCAATAATTGAAAATTTGAATGTTTTCAGATTGATATTTTTATTGAGATTATATTGTGAATAATTTATTTTTTATTGAGATCATTTATGTTTATATTTACTTATATTTATATATATATATATATATATATATATATATATATTATGTTTAACATTTTTATTTATTTATTTAAATTATCGTTCAATTTCGATGATGGTCGTGCATCGCACGAGCGGGCACATACTAGTAGTATATGAAATTAGAGTCATTTTTAATTTAATACCCATACACAAAAAATTTAATAATTAAACGAAAAATTTCATCTAACAGAATAATTACATGAATTTTGATTACATTTATTCACGATAAGCGTTACTTTTATTCATGAGAACTTGTACTATTACGTAAGTAGTGATTAATTTGTGCGAACAAATATATATCTTATGATTATTAAAAATAATCGTCCGCATACTATGCGGTTAACCGCATGCAAGACCAACTCTAAAGTAAGAATAAGAAATAAGGAGTTATAGTGATGAGGTAGTGTCCAAAATGATAAATGCACACTCTTGTGAACGTCCCAAAATAGAAAAAAATGCACTCTTGTGGGACGGAGGGAGTAAAAAATAGCCAGTACTGTTTTCGTATCTTTATCTATATAAATTAAATTTCCTTTTACTATGAGCAATACTAGAGTTAAATATTATCTCAACTAGTCAACTGAATTTTATAAATCACAACTTGACATGTGCAACATAAATTAAGAGCGCACCTATTACCACCAGTTCAATGAAGCGCGGAATATTTTGGAGCGCTAGAGCTGCAAGCACTGCACAACGAATAAAAATATATACATATATACTACAACATAAGAAAAGAGTACTAACAAACTAATGAATATGTAAGGATTCTTACTGGGATTTATTATCCTGAATACACCGATAGTTTTAAATAAGAGTATACTGAGTAGTGTTAGAGCCGCGAATCCAAAGATGGCGAATACAGGAGGGCTTGCCACTGCACATAACAGACCTGTAATTTATGTTTTTTTTTACAGAATCAGAATTTATATATGGCGCAAAAATTGTAGCTATATTATCCATTTGAGTATTATTTTCTAAAAAATATTGACATCATTTAATGATATATACAACGAAATAAATTGTCAAGAATATACTTGTTGTGTAGAGATATATAATGTAGAAATAAATTGTAGGTTGGGTATCGTATTATCAATATTGTTAATTAGTTGAGACATTTTTAAGGATTCACTCTATCGATATGGACATGAAGTGACACTTTTTTTTGTTGAAGTAAATACTCCCTCCGTCCCGTCGAAGATGAGACGTTTCTTTTCCACACAAGATTTAAGGAGTTATTGTTTAGTTGTTTAAGTTCGTTTGTAAATTTATAATTAAGTGGTTATCTATATAATTAGTAATTTTGAATTATTTTTAAATCCAAATTCTAAATTAATTAATTTCAAATTTTAGTTTTAATTATTAAAAAAAAAAGCAACCCATCTTCCCCCCCCCCACCCCAAATCTGCCGGTCTTCCACCCCGACCCCCACCCCGCCGCACTTCAATTTTAGTTCAACCTAGATCTCCGACGACCGTCGTCACTAACCTCCATCACCATCGCCGGTCTTCTTCAAGTCATACAGAAGCCCCCAACCCAGAAATCCTTAAAAATTAAATCCGTCAAAAATTTCAGAAAAACTTCAAAACATCTAATTTAAAAAAAAAACCCTCATAAATCAAGAAAAATCGAGAATTTTAGGGGTGGTCTCAGAGAATTTCATGGGTGGTCTCAGAGGGGGGTCGCGGCGAGGAGGGTTTTTTTCATCGCCGGCTCTCCCACCCCTCAAATACATCATGGCAGCGGAGGGGTAGCGTGGGAGTAGGCTACCGTAATCGGAGAGATTGTAAGCTGAAGTTGCAGGAATCTATTAGGTTTAGAGATGCGAAGAAAGATGGGGAGGGGGGGTTGGCAACCCCCCTTTCTACCAGAGAGACAGAGACAAGATGAAGAGAACTCTAGTCTAGGATGAGAGATAAGAGGGGGCGCTAGCCTCCGTCGATGGCACCGCCGTCGAGGAGGTGGCGACAGAGGAGTCGAGAGTGTGAAAGGGTGCGGCTGTGTGTGAGAGAGTGTATATTGAGATTTTTTATGAAATTACATCATGGAGTATTTTGGGATGATTAAGGAAAAATAAGGGGTGCAATTAGTTTTGTTAATTAATATTTTAAATTGCTTAAATTTTGCCAAAAAAGAAACGCATCAACTTCGTTGGAACGGCCTAAAAAAGAATACGCATCAACTTCGGTGAGACTGAGAGAGTACTAAATATCAATCCATAATATATGGGCTGCTAAACGCAACAGTCGTACCCATTTCCAAAATAGCACAGTAGTAGCTACAGCCCAACGTATACGCGCAGCAGCCCAGTAACTACAGCAACAGCGACCCGGACCCGCGACCCATTTCACAGCGGATCCAACCTGGTGCCCGAAACCCAGCCGCTTCCGCCGCCGCCGGTGACCAAGTCTATGCCGGAGACGTGCGTTTGCAGAGGAAGAAGTCGTGCCGTTAAAATGTCTCACATTGGTTGGAGAAAGAGGCATGGGCCAATTTATAATGGTGAGGTATCCCTCCACTTACAAGCCAGTTTTGTAAGTGGAATTGTGCCCAATATCTAATTCTAATATGGTATTAGAGCCAACCCAATCCAATGATGGATCTCCCATTATCGTTCTCAACAGATGGCGTTTAGAATAGTCCACGCTGCGCGTGAGGGGGTGTGTTATAATGTCCCACATTGGTTGGAGAAAGAGACATGGGCCAATTTATAATGGTGAGGTATCCCTCCACTTACAAGCGGGTTTTGTAAGTGGAATTGGGCCCAATATCCAATTCTAATACCTTCGCCTTAGCTGTGCAACGCCGATGATTGCGGCATCCGTGTCGGCGCGGGGCTGCCATGCTCGCACCTTGCGCGATTATCTCCGGCGCAGTGAGCTTGCATTCGCGCGCACGTTACTCACAGCAAAAGCCGCCCGTGTGAAGGTTAAAACACCAGCACGGCACCCTTCCAACGGCGAGTCCACTGCACGCGCGGAGGGTGCACCAGGGCGGGAATCTTCGCTCAGCAGTAGGTCTCCGATGGGCTGCCGTATTTTCTCTATTGTATTTCTATGTTTCTATCTCACATATTCCACGAAAGAAAACCATTCCTCAATTTAATCATAGAGAAGAGAGCCGTGCCTATTACATAATGTAATACACGTGGAACTTTGCTTTTGTTTTTAATTGATTAATTTAATAAATCAATTATTAATTAATTAAAGTCTAAAATTAATATATTCTAATTTGATTCATATTTCTTCTTTTTTCTATTGATATTAGAAAATTGATAAGCCAAACCAAAATGATGAAATAATTTTTCAGGCATAAACATAGAGCTCACCTACAATGACAGCAAGAATTAAGTGAAACTCTGCAGATATATACATACAAGAGTAGCGGTGGTCAGGATTATGAAGAGAATATGTTGAAAATGAATAAGCTTGATTTGTACGAGAATTAATCCATACCAAGGAAGTCTATAACTGCAATACAAAATGAAAGCATTAGTAAATATAGGAACCGTTCAATGTAATTATGATGAATATACAGGTTAAAAGATTGTTTATTTTTTAGATAGATAAAAGTACGTACTAGAATATAAGTTAATCCATTAATATAATTGAAACTTGAGGATATCAGAAAGTCATTCATAAATTTTATCAATTGAACTAATTTTACTCGATTCATGTTCCATATAATTAAAAATGGTGAAATTAGAGAAATATTTATTGATGAGAATAAAAATACTTAATCAAATATTCCGTTAATTAAAAAAAGTTAATGCCTCTAATGAATGACAAAATGCATCTTTGATTCATACCCGACATAGATGTTGCATACCAGCTACAGATGAGTTCAAATCCATACAAGAGAGAATGGTGGATTTCTGAAAGCGAAACGTTGTTCAAATCCTTAAAATGCCACGATGTCATCACTATCACATCTACTCCGCACACAAGTGGTAACTCTGAGGTATTCATGTGGCCGACCTTGATATAAGCATATCTGGGATGGGATGAATTAGAGGCACACTGAGTAGTGATATCAGTAAAAAGGGAAGAATTGGTCAACGGATTTGGGCAGCTTATAAAATTAATAGGCAAGGGTTCATCATCATATGGATAACTAGAATAACTCGGAATTTCGTAATTAGGAATACTATGAGGACTTTCGTAGTCGGCGAAATTGTAAGCATCTATAGAAAGGGTGGGAAAAGAGCAGAGGTCGTCATTGTTTATGGAAGCATCGGCCAGCCTGATGGTGGGTTTGTCGTAGCCGTAGCCGTTTCTGTAGTTGATGGCTTTGACATAGTATTTGTGAGAGTTAAGATAGATGGAGGTCACATTGTTTTCGCAGGTTAACTCAAATCTGCGATCACCACAGTTGCTGGGATCGCCCTTGAGGCGGAAAGGGTAGCTGATGTTGCGAATAATGCCGCAGGCAGATGGGGTGCAATTTGCTTCACCGGTTTGAAACAAATTATGGAGTAGTGAGAGAATGAAGAGAGATGAAATGGTGAGGAAGATGAGGTTTTGAGTGATCATGGTTTAGACAACTGATTTTGCAGTCTATACTCTTTTTTGGAGGAGATATATATGTGATGAGTGAGAGCCGAGTCTTCTATACAGACAGGATAAGTCAACTACCAAGCAGCTGAAGTCAAACAACACTCATGTTGAGTTATTTTCAAAGGGACCGCGCGGGAAGAAATGGTGAAGCAGATGGACCCAACGCATTAACGTATATCGACTTTGATATTTTTACTCTTTGCTCCGTCTTGCTGGATTACAAAATTGGATCGAAGCAAGAAAAAATAAATTTAGAGTAAAATAAGGAAGTATGAGACAAGAATTTTTTACATAGAAAACTCAAATTGGAAAAAACTATGAGACTGTAGTCTACAAATCTTCTACTATGTATATAGTATATTAGGCCTACAAAACTGTGAGGAAGATGGGGTTTTGAGTGATCATGGTTTAACAAAATTAGACAACTGATTTTGCAGCATAATTAGTCTAGTCTTTTTGGAGGAGATTATATATATATATATATATATATATATATAGGGGCGGTTATTCAATAAACCACCCTTATTTTAAGAATTACGAACCAGCAAAAATGCATGAATTTTATGTATAACACGCATGAATAAACTGTATAAATGTATGAATATCGAAAAAATAATTTTTTGCTACCTTTGGGATTCGAACTCATGACCATGAATATATCCAACAAGATGATGAATCAACCGTAGATCTTGATGATCTAAGGGCTGAAAATGGTTCTTAATTTATATTTTAATAAGCGTTCTTATTTTAGCCTTTCCCTATATATATATATATATATATATATATATATATATATAGGGGGCCGCTCCAATGAGACCCCCTAATTTTAGTGAGATCTAGGGCACGATCTGGTGCGTTTATTTTATCAATTTTATGGCTGATATTGTATCTGGAGGGTGATTTTTTTTCACAGGATTCGAATCCTGGAGGGAGCAGAATATTTTAAATTTTGTTATTCATCAGCATATACTGCATTGTTCATCAGTATATACGGCCCTGTTCATCAGTATATATGTCTTATTCATTACGAATTTTTTAAATTTTATTTTTCATCAGTATATACATCTTGTTCATTAGATATACGTTTTATTCATTAGTATTATATGTTTTATTCATTGCCCTAGTGTTTCACGAAAATTATGGGGTCTCACTAGAGCGCGCCCCTATATATATATATATATATATATATATATAGGGTTGGGTTCCGGTGGATTCCTATGCTTATAATAGATCCGTAGATCCAAATCTAGACCACACATTTATGACATGTGGCGCATCAAGATGGTGACACGTGGCAAGGCATTTCAAGGCAAAATCTGGAGAGGGGCAAAATTGGAATGTAATTTTCGAAATTCAAAAAAAAAAAAAATTAGATTTTCTCAAAATAGGTATATTTTAGATGCATAAAGTTTCATACGAGAATGCATGAACTTTCATATAAAAATGCATAAAGTTTCATATAAATATGCAGAAGATTTCACCCCACCCCAACCCCACCCCCCACACCCCAGAACCCCACCCCACCCCAGAACCCCACCCCCACCCACCCCCTACCACCCCACCCATCCCCCCCCAAAAAAATTTTTTTTTTTTTTATTTTTTTAAAAACTGATTTTCTGACCACTGACCCACCCCTACCCCCACCCCCAAAAAAAATTTTTTTTTTTGAAAATCAGTTTTAAAAAAATAAAAAAATAAATTTTTTTTGGGGGGTGGGGGGGTGGGGGGTGGGGGTGGGGGTGGGTCGGTGGGGGGTGGGGGTGGGGGTGGGCCAGCAATTAGAAAATCAGTTTTTGAAAAAAAAATTTTTTTTTTTTGGGGGGGGGTGGGGGTGGGGGTGGGTGGGGTGGGGGGGCAGGGGCAGGGGTGGGGTGGCGAAACTACCAGATTTATTAAAATAAAATGCATTTTTTGTATAATTTAATGCATTTTTATGTGAAAACTTTATGCATTTTTGTTTGATTTTATATGCATGTGAAACATGAATATTTTTGGGGGGTGGTAATGGGGAGGGTTGGGGGGTGGTGTGGGCTGGATTGGGGGGTGGTATGGGGTGGGGTGGTGAAAATACCAAAACTGGAAATAGTAAATGCATTTTTCTGTTCAAAGCTATGCATTTCATGTGAAAACTTTATGCATCTTTGTGTGAAACTATATGCATCTAAAATATATCTATTTTGAGAAAATCTAAAAAAAAATATATTTTTTTTAATTATTAAATCCGAAAATTACATTCCAATTTTACCCCTCCAGATTTTGCCTTGGAATCCTTGCCACGTGTCACCATCTTGATGAGCCACATGTCATAAATGTGTGGTCAAGATTTGGATCTAGGAATCTATTATAAGCATTGGGATCTATATGATCCCATTCCTATATATATATATATATATATATATATATATATATATATATATATATATATAGGGGAAGGCTAAAATAAGAACGCTTCTTAAAATATAAATTAGGAACCATTTTCAGCCCTTAGATCATCAAGATCTACGGTTGATTCATCACCTTGTTGGATAAATTCATGGTCCTGAGTTCGAATCCCAAAGGTAGCAAAAAATTAATTTTCGCAATTCATGCCTTTATACAGTTTATTCATGCGTGTTATACATAAAATTCATGCATTTTTGCTGGTTCGTAATTCTTAAAATAAGGGTGGTTTATTGAATAACTGCCCCTATATATATATATATATATATATATATATATATATATATATATATGATGCAGCATTGTATGTATAATTGGGTGGACATGATTAAGTCTTCAAACCAGACGCCAAACAAGACTTGTGAGGTCTTCATTAATTATCACATTAATTCCTATTCAATAGGAAGCGAAATGTTATTGATACTTGTACTACAAAAAAATATCGCAATTAACGATGGAATTTTCCGTGCTAAAATACTAATTATATAAAATAAAGGGTTAAATATTTTTAATACCCACTTCTATAATATATCTATCAAATCTACTCACTCCTATAAAACATCTATTAAAAATACCCACTTCATAGTGAACCAATCCTACCCTTATGTTTTATCTATCTTTATACTTCGTCTTATACATTAATCCGCGCTTTTAAAATTGGTATCAGAGCGAGTTTTTATTGAGAAATTATAATATATTTAATTTAATTTAATTTTGTAATTAACCTATGTGGGAGAAGACTCCATTTAAAATTATGGATTAATTGTCCGAGATGTATGGCATACAGGAATTCTCTCCAACATTTGGAGAGAGAAACCACTCGTCTACTAGACGAACTCAACTGGAACAATCGAGTCCTCGTAACGAATATCCAACGAGGAGAAGATGGGAAAATTATTCGTGATATTATCATGAGTATCAAATCCTATCATGACCTCTTACTGGAAATCGCCGAGACCAGAGCGGCGATTGAAACCAAGTGATGATATATTAATTTTTGTGTTTTTCAGTGGACATCATGAGATCCTAAAGTTGCGGCCAAATCCTCCTCTTGCCAGCAATGTCACGACCCCTGCTTCCAACTAGCTCCCTCAACACATCAACGAATGCAGGCTAAACATGAGACACATTCAAGTAGAGGTACGCAGTAGGCAACAAACATTGCTGCCTGTGGTTCGTCGCGTGTGCCGGAGCCCAGATGCAGCTGCCTCTCCCTGCCTGGTTCGAGATACGCCGGAGCCTTGGTTGCCGGTTCGTCGCGCGCCGTCGAACCCACACAGATGCGGCCGAGCCTCTCTTGGTCTTGGTGTAATGGCTGGAGTAGATGGTTTGATTAAGGTCGAAAGTCGAAACCAGACGCTAGCTAGAGCAATTCTAAAATGGGGGGAAAATTGTAAAATTAGGGAATTTAGGGGAAAATTGGGGATTTGAGAAATTAATACCTTACTATTAAAATCTGGAAATTCGAATTTAATAGCAAAAAAAATGTATGTAATACCCCGTTCCTTTTTGCTAAGTTTAGAATAATTTTTGAACTTAGATATTAAGTTGATTCACGTCGGATAAAAGAAAATGAATTTATTTTTAATTCCAACAAAAATGATTTACAAAAATATTTGTAAATTTAGTTATTGAATTTATATGCATTGCATATTTATTTAATTTAGCATTCTTTCACGAGCTATTTATTTAGCGAACCCTGAAGTATTATTACAGTCCCGATATTTTTAAATCAATTCATATCTTATCAAATTCTTTTCCACTCTCTTTTGTTTCCATTTTCTTTTGTTTTATGCTGTCAAATTCCACTTAGCAAATCAGCCAAATCTCTCTTTTGTTTCCACTTTCTTTTGTTTTATGCTGTCAAATTCCACCTAACAAATCAGCCAAGTTCTCCTTCACTCACTTAATCCACCAAATTATTTTCATCGGCCCCAAGCTCATTTCACCAGAAATCAAGTATTGAGGTAAAGATTCACAATCATTTCTTTTATCTCCTTTTAAGAACACCACCCTTTTCGTTTGAAAAATATTCATGATCTGAACTTTCACAGCAAACAAGCAGAAATCAAAATACCAACTGAAATCCTCGCCAAGGTAACCACTTGACTTTTTCGCCTACCTCTGTTTATACATTACGCCTCTAGCTCCAAATTGGTTTAGCAGAAACCACAAATAAACCTCATGATTTACACAGCAAAACATTTCAAGCATACCATCTGTGCCAATCCAATAAACCAACATACATGTATAAGCTTTTGCAAGAATTTCTAAAGATGCAAACTTTATTCATATGCATACACTCATGTTCATAAACATTTATTACAAGTATAAATGTTTTTAAATAAGAGAAGAAAGAAGAGTAGAAGAAGATATTTGTTGTTTTTGAAAAATGGAGTCTTGAGCCTTGTCATGTAGAAACGGGTTGCTGTCACCGGAGTAGAGTCGGGCTGGAGACGGTGGTGGCGTGGAGCCACTGACCGCGGCTGTCGGACCTAGAACAGGGGGAGTTGAGAGAGCAGAGGGAGTTCAGGGAGTCGGCGGCGGCAGTGGTTTCTCGCTGCTATCGCCGGAGTTTCAGGGGGGATATCGGCGAGAGTGGAAGAGGGAGGCCAGGGCGCGGCAGCCTTGCTGTTGCTGTCGTCCGGCCACGGACGAGAGGGAGTTCAGGCGGCGGCCATGGATGTACTGTGGTCGCCGGATTCGAGAGGAAGGAGGTGCTGCGTGCGTGTGTTTGTGTAGGTAGAGGGAAAACTAGGGAGAAGAAGATGGGGTAGAGGGAGAGGGTCGGTCGTCGGCTTCTCGCCGGAGGAGGAGCCGTGGCGGCGGAAATTCGAGGGAACCGAGAGAGGGAAAGAAGAGTGCTGCTGCGCAGCTGCTATGTGTATGTGAGTGTTGTGCGATTTATGGGGGAGAAGAAGAGGGTGGAGGTGTTGGGCTAGGGTGAGGGTTGGGCTTTGGGGTTGGGCTTGGTTGGGGAGTGGGCTTGACTGTTGGGCCGGGGTTTAATTAGTGTTGGGCTGGATTTTTAATTAGTTTTGGGCTGCGAAATTTTATTATCAGTTGGGCCGGTTTTTATTTTATTAAACAGTTGGGCCTTTATTTTATTTATCAGTTGGGCTGATTAGTTTAATTCAGCTGGACCTTATTTTAAATATCAATTGGGTCAGTTATTATTTTAAACTTTGGGCTGTCTTGATTAATTTAATTAATTAATTGGACTACCCTATTTTAATTAATTGAACTATTAATTAGTTTGATTAATTATTTTCAAAGACTAGTTTTCATAATAATATTAAATTATTATTATGTGCATATTTTAAGTAAATTACTTATTATATGCTAAGCATGACATGAAATTGCATTTATTTTGCAATAAAAGTATTTAATTGGTTTTAATTATAAATCCAATTATTAAAGAAAGATGAGTAAGAATATTGTTGGTGTTCTTAACTCAAGAGAAATGTTTTCAATTATTTATTCATTAAATTTTGAAAACCCGGCTAAGTGAATCATAGAATATTAAGCACTACACCATGACTTAAGATTAGAATTCAAGGAGACCTATTGAGAATAGATTTCTTGTAGGCTTTGAGCATCAGAAGGATTAGCACTGCTATTCCGATTCAGAGATAAAGTTAAACGACAGGCTTTGCCTATACAGGTGGGCTTATTTTTCAAATGTATGATTTAGCTATTGAGCTTAAATATTCGTGTAATATAAACTGTTTATCCAATAAAATATTTTTGTGCACTCTACCATGTTTAATGCTCGTACAGTTAATCAATTGAGGTTCTCTTATGACCTAACACGTTGTTTGAGAATTGTGTACACTTGTTAGATGACTCGGTGGGTTGATCTCCATCGGGCACTAACCAGAGGCGTTATAAGGGTGCTCGACTGGATGTGTTCCGGAGCATAGTTATGATAGGCCTGTCTGGATTAATTTCCGAGGTTTATTTTACTTGACTGGGTTACGCCCTCAGTTCAAGTCAGCGGGAGACAGAGATCCGTCGGTGGCTAGAGGTCCGGGATCACAGCGAGTAACAGAATGGAGTGTGCAAACGCGCGCAAAATAATTAAGTATATATATATGAAAATGTTTTAACATGCATAGAAGTTATTTCTCTTTAAAACCTTCTATGTCATGTCAGTAAGATTGGATAAACTGTTCTTCAGATTATGAAATGCTTTAAAAGTTGCAGCCCACTAAGTACATTAGTACTTAGCCCAAAATTACTTTCAAATGTTTTCAGGTTAATGGCTGGTGATGACGGGGCAGAGCTGAGGCTAGGGTTCAACTCCGTATTTTGTCTTCCGCTATTGCACTAGCTTTTATTTGTCTTTTGTTTCTCCAACTTAAGACTTTTATGTTAAATTCTGAATTATGTTTTTATCGAGCTTAAACTCTCAACTTCTAGCTTTATGTTATTTAACGTTGGTTATCGGAAGCATGAAACCGAACTTGTGATCCTAAGGCTTTGAATGTTGTTGATTGATTAGTATCACTTGATTTCTATCTTTCTTCATTCAAAGGGCATTGCCCAACATTTTTATTCTATTATCTGAATTTCACAAGGTTCTTCCCTTGTTCATTTATATGATTTTAGTCGTACCCCAGTTATAGTTTATTCCTTCAAGAATTGGGGTGTAACAATGTAATTTCTTACATGGCTGCCACATCAATTTTTTTTCTTGTATATGTGGCGTTTTCGGCGTCCACGTCATTTTCACGTTTGGTGATTAGCAGACCATGTGAAATTCTATAAAAAAAAGTGATGTATTATGAGGCAAATTTTAAAGATAATGTGCAATTCCAGAAAATATGAAAAGATAATGTATATAGGAGCAATTATCCCAAAATACTAAGGGTGTGTTTACTTTGATAGAAAATGTTAGAAAAAGTATATTTTTCATCATTTTGATATGTTTCTTATGATGGATAATTTTCTCCGGTCAGGCTGGAAAATTTATTCGGGCAGCCCCTTTTTTTCACTCCTTTTCACACAAATGTTGGATAATATTATCCTATTGGGAGGGTGTGAAAATGTTTTCCAACATTTCAGTTTGTTTATCCATCTATTTCTAACAAAGTAAACACATGATAAAAAAACGAGAAAAATATAATATTATCTCACATTTTCTTATCCATCATTTTCAAATGAAAATTTTACTACCAAAGTAAACATACCATAAATTGATATAGGTTATTGATAAACATAGTCTTCTTAGATACCTCAACAAGAAGATACTCTTGGTGTTTGTAGTCAATCTTAATAAGCACAAAATGGAATGTAGTCCAATTTAATAAAACTAATCTATAACTGCAAAATTTAAATGAAAAAGCTTAAAGCTTATCGATATCAATCAAATTGTATCGAATCGAGTAAAAGGATTTCAATGATCCAAAAAAAGATAGATGTAATTAATTGCACAGCACATGAACCGCACTAAACTCAGATACTGATGGAATATGCTTGCGCAAATCCATACGTCAACTAACATCACATATCTAATAAAATGAGTTCAAAGTTTTTTTTAGGCTCATAATTTTGACTGTTTTGCAGATATAGGACAAATTTTTTCGGGCTTATAATTGTAGAATAAATTTTCAAAAATTGAGCATAAGTAGGATAAATTGAGCCCGGAAAATCAATTTATCCTGCAATTGCCAGCCCAAAATTTTTTGTCCTACATTTACAAAATGACCAAAGTTACGGTCCTAAAAAAAGAGAGAGAAGAAAGTATTTTTTAAAAAAATTTAATCTCTAAATAAATATAATTTTTACATTTCAAATCAAATATTGACATAAAATATATCAAATTAAAGCTCTTATTGTGATCTTTAATTTGATATGCATATTAAATATTTTGAGTGGCAATTTTGGAGTGACAAGATATTAAATTTTTTGCCACGCAAGAAAAGAAAATATAGGGGAAGAAAAATGGAAATAAAAAGACAAGATTTCAATTTAAGTGAGAAATTTGGAGTTATAATAAATTCAACGTTTATTTATAAACTATATTTTATAATTTTTTTTATCTTTTAATTATTTTATTTTATTTCTTTCTAAAATTGTAAAATTCGACTAATTATAAAATATGTAATATGCATATCAAATTAAAGATCACAATAAAAGCTTTAATTTGACATATTTTATGTAAATATTTGATTTAAATTGTAAAAGTTATATTTATTTAAAGATTAAAAATTAAAAAAAATTCCATCTTCTCTCTCGTTTTTTTAGGCCCGTAACTTTGGTCATTTTGCAAATGTAGGACAAAAAATTTTGGGCTTGCAATTGCAGGACAAATTGATTTTTCGGGCTCAATTTGTCCTACTTATGCTCAATTTTTGAAAATTTATCCTACAATTGCAAGCCCGCAAAAATTTGTCCTACATTTACAACACAATCAAAGTTATGGGCCTAAAAAAACTTTGGGCTCTAATAAAATTGAACAAAAATATGAGTTGCATTATTAATATATTTTCCCAGAACACCAACAATCCTAAAACTTATAAACACCGTAGTCCTAAATCAACATCATAACAGGGGAAAACTTCTGAAACTGCGGAAATTAGTGCATTTGATCACATTGTCAAAGGAAACACACAACAATATCAATAATGCCATTTTCCACTATGGCTAACTCTGCAACTCTTGAGCAATCTCAACACTGGTCGAAGCATAATCATGATGTTGCAATGATATAGAATCAGTCGAAGATGTAATTTCAGTTTGATCCACATTCACTGCAACATAGGTAGATTGTGACGGATGGACAGGAATGTGCAGACATTCAACATCAGCTTCCAACATTTCCAGCACTTTATTCATTGATGGACGATCGTTTGGACTCATCTGTATGCACCATAATGCAACTATTGCCATCTTCCGAACAAGTTTTCTCGTAACATCATTATCATCGTTTTCATCTGTTAATTTCATGATTTCAATATTCTTACCCTGCTCAAAGCTGTCATAGATCCAGTATGGAAAATACTGACTGGAACCACCATTGTTACCGCTCAAGTCTCTGTTTAATCCCGCCATTTCCATAAGCAGCATCCCGAAACTATATACATCAGCCTTGTAAGAGACTGCACCGATACTTCTACTGATGAGTTCAGGAGCAACATAGCCAATGGTTCCTCTTGCAGCTGTCATGGTCACTGCCTTCTTATCTGTAGAGCAAAATTTCGCTAGTCCAAAATCAGATATTTTTGGGATGAAGCTATCATCGAGAAGTATATTATGAGGCTTGATGTCGAAATGGAGGATCTGAACATCACACCCTCGATGCAAGTACTCAATCCCGCGAGCAACTCCAACTGCAATCTCAAACTTCCTATCCCAATTTAAGGAAGTTATTTTATCTCGATTGAAGATGTACTTTTCAAGGGAACCGTTGGGCATGAAATCATAGACAAGGGCACGCTTGGAACCATGTGCACAATATCCAACAAGGTTCACCACATTCACATGGTGTATCCTTCCAATAGTAGCAATTTCATTCATAAAGTCTTGCCCATTTCCTCTGGATTTGCCGAGCAATTTGACTGCTACGTCATGGCCGCTTCGGAGCTTTCCTTTGTAAACAGAACCATAGCCACCCTCACCAAGTTTATCGTGAAAACCTCTGGTCATTTTCCTAATGTCTGAATATGAATATCTAATTGGTGAGAGCTTGTTGTCACTTCGTAAGAAGCTTTCTATTCTGTTATATATAGACAAATGCCTTCTCCGAAATTTTTTGATCAAAAGCCACAACACCAATGGAAAAATAATAAGCCTTGGCGCCAAGATGATGAAATCTGTTATTAGATGAGAAACAGAAAAAAAAGAAGAAGAAATGATGCTTCCACAATTTTTGGAAAAGGAAAGGTGCACGTATAAGGCACGACTTAAAAACGAATTTAAATAATATATGTACACATACAATAATATGCTTCCACAATTTTGGGAAAAGGAAAGGTGCACGTAAAAGGTACGACCTAATAACGAATTTAAATAATATATGTACACATACAATAATGCTTCTAATATGATTTATATATCTATATCTATATAATATATAAAAGAGAAGTTTTTATCCTCCATTTTTTCCCTCTTTTTCTTCTCTCTCTCTCTTCTCCTACTAATTTTTTTTTCACTATTTTTCTCTCTATTTTTTTTTATAATTTTAATTCTTTTATAAACATCGTCAAATTTGATTATTGAAGATATATTCAATATGCATTTTAAATTTAAGTTTGTAACAAAATCTTTAATATGATAAAAAAAAATGACCAAAACTATATTTAAAATGAAAATGAATAAATTATGAAAAAATTTAAAATATTTTACTTTGTCTCTCTTCATTAAAATTTTACAACTTTTTATTTGTATTTGTGTATGAAAATATTTGTTTATTTATTACAGCGTGTAATACTCTATAATAATAATGTGTAATGTTAATTTTCATTATCAAATGATTTAATAATTATATTTGTCATCATACTTTATAGAAACTGAAAATTTACATTTTTAAATTCGAGATTTTATTGAGTAATTGATGTGAAGTAATTTAGACATATTTTGTATTTATTTATAGTTTTAATTCATTTATTATTTATATTTATTTATATTAATATATCGTTTAATTTTGATATCAATGTCGTGCATTGCACGAATGGCCGTACTAGTTGTTATAAAATTCCAATTATACTTTGGTGTGTCCTACTTTCTACTTTTTGTAGTTTTTAATCTTTTTTATTTCAATTTTAATTTCTTATGTTTTGGTATAATTTTAAAATACTCCCTCCGTCCCGACTATCTTGAGACTTTTTTTTGGCACGAGAATTAAAAAAAGTAGTGTTTTGTGTATAGATGAAAAAGTGAAAAGATGAATAAAGGGTAAAACTTTTGTCAAATAAAGAAATGTCTCAAAATAGTTGAGACGTCCGAAATAGAAACTGTCTCAAGATAAGTGGGACAGATGAAGTTTTAACTACAGTTCACTAACCCAATCAGCATTTACAAAAAAATTGTACATTTATTTTCCAAAAATTGAACTACAGGGTTAATTAATCCAAAGTTAGAATATACTATAATTTCTTTGTGAGAAATATTAATTTTTTATTTATAATAAATCTTTATAAAAATGGTGGGATATAGTTGAAGATCAAAAACGATCATATATATCCAATTTTCATGCATGACAACTACATGTTATACAAAGATCCACAATTTAAATTAATTCCTAATTCCTAACGAAATATTCTATATGCCATTTCATATTTTCCATTACTTAAAGGACAAAAAAAAATAATAAAAATAAAATACGTACTTGATTTACTTTCATTATTCACTCATAATTCTATAACTTAAATATAAAGCAAAAATGAAAATTATGATTTTGAAGACTTTTCAAAGTCGACCGATCCGTAGTGTGCATGCTCTTTAATATTTCTTGACAAACTGAATAACAGGCGGCACCCCATAATAGCCAATTAGAATCATATAGTATATGAAATTAGAGTCATTTTTACTTTAATACCCTTACACAAAAAATTTAATAATTAAGCGAAAAATTTCGTGTAACAGCATAATTACATGAATTTTGATTATACAAAAAAATTGTGTAAAACGTGTAAGCATATAATGATGTATGGGTATAATAATAAAAAATAGCCAGTACTGTTTTCATATCTTTATCTATATAAATTAAATTTCCTTTTACTATGAGCAATACTAGAGTTAAATATTATCTCAACTAGTCAACTGAATTTTATAAATCACAACTTGACATGTACAGCATAAATTAAGAGCGCACCTATTACCAGTCCAATGAAGAGGGGAATATTTTGGCGCAGAGCTGCAAGCACAACGAATAAAAATATATACATACTACAACATGAGAAAAGAGTACTAACAAACTAAGGAATACGTAAGGATTCTTACGGAGATATATTATCTTGCTGACAGAAGATACATCAGGATTCTTACGGAGATATATGCTCAAAAAATATACACCGGTAGTACGATATAAGAGTAGTGTTAGAGCGGCAAATCCAAAGATGGTGAATACAGGAGGGCTTGCCACTGCACATAACAGACCTGTAATTTATGTTTTTTACAGAATCAGAATTTATATATGGCGCAAAAATTGTAGCTATATTATCCATTTGAGTATTCTTTTCTAAAAATTATTGACATCATTTAATGATATATACAACGAAATTAATTGTCAAGAATACTTGTTGTGTAGAGACAATATATATAATTGATTGATCATGTGTAGAGACAATACTTGTTATATAGTAAATAACCATATAGCAATTCGTGCAGTTAAATCCATACTAAGGAATCCACGGATATATTGCAGATCTTTCAGTGCAGGAACAATTTCATATAAAAAAAAATCCAGCTTTTGAAAGCTAGGATATCTCTAGTTGAATTCTATGAGTACTCAAAATATTTCTAATTTTGGAAATAGAAAAATACTATGCATTTTTTCTATTGTACGTATTTTTGTGTTTCTGTCACACGTATAGGGCTGTAAATGAACAGAGCTATTCGCAAGCTATTCGAGATTCGGCTCGAAAAAAGCTCGTTCGGAGCTCGATTCGATAATAAACGAGCCGAGCTCGAGCCTGATTTCGAGCTCAAAAATTTTATCGAGCCGAGCTCGAGCCTGACAGTGCTCGGCTCGTTGAGTTCGCGAACATGTTCGAATTCGATTGTTCGCGAACATGTTCACGAACCTTCAGTCAAGCCTTCAATCGAGTTAGTACACGAGCTTTAAACAAGTCGAACTCGAACTCGAACTCGAACTCAAGTAACATATTAATTAAGAAGATTTTCTTAAATTTATAACAAATTCGAGCTTGAACATCATATATACGAACATCTAACGAGCTGAGCTCGAGCTCGATTTCGAATTCGACATTATCGAGTATCATCCGAGCCGAACTCGAACCGAGCTCGAGCTTAGTAAGTGGGTGACGAGCCGAGCTCGATCATCAAGATAAAAGCTCGAATCGAGCTCGAGCCAAGCTCGAACACCCGAATATTTAAACGAGCCGAGCTCGAGCCTGCTAGTATTCGGCTCTGCTCGGCTCGTTTACAGCCCTACACACGTACACCAACATAAGAAATCTATTCCTCTATTTAATCATAGAGAACTGTGCCTATTACACAATTTAATAAAGATTGAGTTTTCTCTTGTCTTCAATTAATTAATTCTAACTATTAATTAACTAACTAAAGCCTCAAATCAATATATATATATATATATATATAGGGGTCGCTCCAATGAGACCCCCTAATTTCAGTGAGATCTAGGGCACGATTTGTTGCGTTTATTTCATCAATCCTATGACTGATATTGTATCTAAATGGTGATTTTTTTTTCGTAGGGTCGAATCTTGGAGGGAGCAAAATATTTTAAATTTTATTATTCACCAGTATATACTACATTATTCATCAATATATACTGCCTTGTTCATCAGTATATATGTCTTATTCATTACCAATTTTTTAAATTTTATTTTTCATCAGTATATACATCTTCTTCGTTAGATATACGTTTTGTTCATTAGTATTATATGTCTTATTCATTGTCCTCATGTTACACGAAAAATAGGGGGTCTCACTGGAGCGCGCCCATATATATATAGGGGAGGGCTAAAATAAAAATACTTCTGAAAATATAAAATATAAACAATTTTCAGCCCTTAGATCATCAAGGTCTATGGTTGATTCGTAACCCTGTTGGATGAATTCATACGTGTTCTACATAAAATTCGTACATTGAAAAATATTTTTATTTTAAGAAGTGTTTTTACGGTAGCCCTTCCCTATATATATATATATATATATATATATATATATATATATATATATATATATATATATAATAGAGAGAGAGAGAGAGACAACACAATATTTTAGCCAAAAGTATATAGTGATAGGAAATCATAGTCATATAGATAAAATATACTTCATTCGTTCACGAAAGAACTTCCTAGAAGGAAGTAACACAAATTTTAGAAAAGAAGTTGTTGAGTATATTGAAAGTGGAGAAAAAATGTTTTAATTAACATTGTGATTGGTGAAAAAGTGAAAAATAAGGGTAAATGAGATATTTATAAGTGGTTGGATATAGTCCAAAAATAAGTAGAAAATTCTTTTGTAGACGTCCCAAAAAGAAAGAATAAGAAGTTCTTTCGTGGACAAATAGAGTATAATATAATAGTCATTTTGGACTATTATTCCCTTACACACTTACACGATTTACACGAATTTTATGTGCAACCAAAATTTGTGTATATAGTGAAAATAACAGTATTACACAAATTTGTATTAATCGTGTAAGTGTGTAAGGGCATAATAGTCCAAAATGACTATTGTATCTATATATTTATCTACATGGCTATAATTTCCTTTTACTAAATGAAAAAAAAGCTAGAATGTGATACTATCTCTATAAATATATCATAATCTAGTCCATATTTCTTTCAATCTCTCATTTGGACTAGCATCAGATTATCATGCATTATCCTTGCATCCTTGAGCAAATCAACAACACACATAAAGTGTGACCCATATATAGATCTCCATTATCGACTGTTGGTCATAGGTGAGTACGTACTAGTGTATGGGGGGAATACACTACTTACAACTTTCGTTTCCTCGTGAGTAGAATAATCTGAATGTAATCAGCAAATACCTCAACGGTTAGTTGATTGCCGAATAGTAAGGATAAATATTGATCTTTGTGTGAAATGTGTGGATTGGTCGTCGGATTCCGGGAAGATCTTATCGTTGAAGATGGAGCTTAGGGTTTTACCCCATTTGTCGTAGTCGAGGGACTGTGGGCCCATGCTGGGCTAAGTGTTGATGAAGTCGAGGGCCCACCGACAATTGCGGATGAGGAAGACGTCGGCGTTGATACTGGTCCACATGTTCCTTTCCAGGAAGAGGAGCGGCCAGTCGTGCACCACCATGTTGTGGTCCTTGTAGCGGTGGAGCGACAGAGCGAAGTCTATGTAGGTGAAGGAGGCGTATCGGAGTCTACTCCCTGATCCACTTTGCGGTGGTCTTGGCCCAATAGGAGAACATCTGGGGCTGGAGGAGGACGTTATTAAAGATTTTCTCAATCTTTTCGATCTTGGTTCCGTAAGACGTCGATGTCGTGCCAACGGCAGTACTCGACCTTGTTCTTGAACAGGTTCAACAGTAGGTGGTCGTCAATGGGGTTCTTGCACGACGTCGCCTGCGAACCCGTCACTATTAGGATTCAGTTCTTGAACACCTTCAGCAAAAGTTGGTCATCAATGGGATTATTGCTAGCTCGTCAACGGTGATGTATTTCTTGTGTTCCGCCATTGTTGGGGAGACGCAAAATTTGCTTTTGGGACGAAGGTTTTGGAGAGAGAGATGAAATATGTATTTTTTTTCATTTCATTTCTTTTCCACTCCCGTGGGCAAGCCATGTAGGAACTCCGACAATCCACATTATTTTCCAGTAGACGAATTTCATTTATAGGACACAGATAATATTTTTTTGTAGGTTGGGTATCGTTTTATCAATATTGTTAATTAGTTGAGACATTTTTGAGGATTTGCTCTATCAATATGGACATGAAGTGACATTTTTTTTAGTTAAAGTAAATACTCCCTTCGTCTCGTCGAAGATGAGGCATTTCTTTTCGGCACGAGATTTAAGGAGTTATTGTTTAGTTGTTTAAGTTAGTTTGTGACAAACATGATTTTCGTATCTCCATTTCGTATGAATTGTTGTCATTTTCCTTCATGTTTTGCTTGTGAATACTTTTTTGTACCTTAATGTTGAATTTTATGAAGATTTGATTCTTGGATGTAGTTTTGGTGTGATTTCGGGAAAATCAAAGATAAATTAGAGAATTGTGAAAATATGAGGTTGAAGTGCATCTCGAGAGGAATACGTGAGCGCAAACGGCGACCAAATCGAAGTTCAGACGAGGGAGAACGGAGCCAAACAAGCGGATTGTGCATAGAGCCCATGACACCCACGGTCACTACCCGCGGCCGTTGGAGCATTTTGATACAGATTGCACCCGCGGTCCGGGCCGCGGGCTAGCCACTCCTCCGCTGCATTCCCATCCGCGGTCACTGTCGCGACCGCGGAAATATGGCGGCTTTGCATCCCATGTGGGCCCCAGACGCGATTTCAGCCCCTAAAACCCCATCTTCCCTCATTTTTCACATGATTCATCATTCAACACACACACTCAATTCTAACACCCCCATATTCTCCACACCAAACCCTAGCCTCCATCAATACATCTATCTACCAAGATTGAAGGCATTGAAGATGAGAGAAGGAAAAAGATTGAAGAAAGCCCCATTTTGTCACCTCTTACTCTCGCTTTCATTTATGTATTTCTTTGATTTAGGTATTGTGATTGTATGCATGTTAGGCTAAAATCCTCCTGGGGATTAGGCTATATGGATGATGTAATGGATTGATTGTTTTGCTCAATATATGTCTTAATTGTTCATTTTTCATTATCTTTTAAAGCCCTAGTTTTATCTCTTGCATGAATTGTTGGCCACTCTTTATGCATTTCTCATTTGTAATTTGAATCGGGAGAGGATGATTACAATGATGATGTGCTTGAAACATATCGACTCAATAAACCGGGAGGTTGAGAGTTGGGTGAGAGTTTATCGATCCTTTGTGCTTTTGGGAGTTATATAGGTTAGAAGTTAACCGGGGCGATAACTATGACCCGTAATCTACAGTTTTAGTCGTCCGAGAGGGGGCTAGAACTAGTTGGGAAATCACTCTAGATAAATAGGTAATGTTAAGACTAATATTGAGCTAACTTGAAGTTTATTGCTAATCCATTATTGACGCATAATCTCTAAATCACTTTAATCACTTAATTAATCCACTATGTTTGTTTTAATCTTAATTTGTCCTTGATTTTGTTAGATAATCAGACCTCTCACTTCTCTACTTAGTCTAAATAGCCCTAGTACAATGACTTAAGGTAATCACTAGAATTCAGCCACTAATCATCGTGGGATATGACCTTGCTTCCACTCATTACAACTACCCGTATACTTGTAGCGTAGTGAAAATAATTAACAATTTTGAATTATTTTTAAATCCAAATTCTAAATTAATTAATTTCAATTTTATTTTTAATAATTAAAAAAAACGCAACCCACCCCTACCCTCAAATCCGCCAGTCTTCCACCCCCACCCTGAACTTAGATCTTCGACGACTGTCGTCATTGACCCCCATCACCATCGCCGGTCTTCTTCAAGTCATACAGAAGCCCCCAACCCACAAATCCTTAAAATAAAATCCGTCAAAAATTTCAGAAAAACTTCAAAACAAAAAATTCCTTCCCCAAAACCTCAAATTTCAGAAAAACTTCAAAAAAACCCTCCTAAATCACGAAAAATTGAGAATTTCAGGGATGGTCTAAGAGATGTTATCATCATTGACCTTTTGCCAACTCAACCACCACCCATTTCAGGGGTGGTTTCAAAGAATTTCATGGGTGGTCTCAAGGGGGGGGGGGTCACGGAGAGGAGGGTTTTTCCCGTCGCCGCCTCCAGGACCGCTCAAATACATCATGACAGTGGAGAGGTGGCGTGGGAGTAGTCTACCGTCGTCGAAGAGATTGAAAGTCGGAGTTGCAGGAATCTATTAGGTTTAAAGATGAAGAATGATCGACGACCCTTCTTTCTACCAGAGAGAGAGAGAAGACGAAGAGAACTCTAATCTAGGACGAGAGATGAGAGGGGGCGCTGGCCTCCGTCGATGGCACCTCCGTTGAAGCGGTGGCAACAGAGGAGTCGAGAGTGAGAGAGGGTGTGGCTATGTGTGTGAGAGAGTGTGTATACTGAGAGAGAGAATGCGTGTATGCTGAGATTTTTTAAGAAATGACCTAATGGAGTATTTTGGGATGATTAAGAAAAAATAAGGGTTGTAATTAGTTTTGTTAATTAATATTTTAAATTGCCTAAATTTTGCCAAAAAAAAAGGAAAAGCATCAACTTCGTTGGAACGGCCCAAAAAGGAATACGCATCAACTTCGGTGAAGTTGAGGGAGTACTTAATATCAATCCACAATGGGCTGCTAAACATAAAAGTTCGTGCCCATTTCAAAAACAGCATAGTAGTAGCAACCCCAACGTATAGAGAGCAGCCCAGTAACCACACCATCAGTGACCCGGACCCGCGGTCCATTTCACATCGGGTCCGAACTGGTGACCGAAACCCATTAGGGTCAGCCACTTCCACTACCGCCGGTGACCAAGTCTAGGCCGGAGACGTGCATTTGTAGAAGAAGAAGTCGCGCTGTTAAAATGTCCCACATTGGTTGGAGAAAGAGGCATGGGCCAATTTATAATGGTGAGGTATGCCTTCACTTACAAGCCTGTTTTGTAAGTGGAATTGGGCCCAATATCCAATTCTAATATGGTATTAGAGCCAACTCAATCCAATTATAGGCCCCCAATATCATTGTCAACACATGGCGTTTGGGATGGTCCACACTGCGCGTGAGAGAGTGTGTTAAAATGTCCCACATTGGTTGGAGAAAGTGGCATGGGACAATTTATAATGGTGAGGTGTCCCTCCACTTACAAGCCGGTTTTGTAAGTGGAATTGGCGCACACATTACTCACAGCAAAAGCCGCTCGCGCGACTGTTATAGTGTCCCACATTGGTTGGAGATAGTGGCATGAGCCACTTTATATGGTGAGGCAACCATCTCCCTTATAAGGCCTTTTAAGGGAGGAATGAGCCCAATATCCATTTCTAATAAAGTATTAGAGCCAATTCAATCCAATGATGGGCCCCCCATTATCGTTGTCAACAGATAGCGTTTGGGATAGTCCATGCTGCGCGTGAGGGGGGTGTGTTAAAGTGTCCCACATTGGTTGAAGATAGTGGCATGAGCCATTTTATATGGTGAGGCAACCATCTCCCTTATAAGGCCTTTTAAGGGAGGAATGAGCCCAATATCCATTTCTAATAGCGACGGTTAAAACACCAGCACGGCACCCTTCCAACGTCGAGTCAGCTGCACACGGAGGGTGCACCGGGGCGGGAATCTTCGCTCGGCAGTAGGTCTTCGACGGGCCGCCGTATTTTCTCTATTGTCTATGTTTCTATCTCACATATTCCACGAAAGAAAACTATTCCTCAATTTAATCATAGATATGAGAGCCGTGCCTATTACATAATGTGATACACGTCGAACTTTGCTTTTGTTTTTAACTAGTATGCCCGCTCGTGCGATGCACGACCAACATCGAAATTGAATGATATTTATATATATATATATATACACTACATATTAAACGTAATTTAAATATAAGTTAATGCAAATATGAATTTGAAAATATTTGAATTTTTAATTTTTAAAATACCAATTAATTAATTTTAACTGATAATTTGTATAAATATATAAATCATCAAATATCAAAAGCAATTATAAATGATAATGAGTATCATTATGTATCATATAATATTCTAAGATGTACAAAACTATTTATTTGCATATAGTTTAATAAATAAAATAAAATCAATAGATAAAAATAAAATAAGTTTGAGACTTTTAATTTCTATAATATTTTTATCAAGGAGTATAAATTAAAGCACTTATCATAACTTTTAATTTAATATGTATTAAATATTTTATCATTATTAAATTACAAATTTTAGAAGAAAAAAATAAGAAAACGAAAATAACAAAAATGAAATAGGAGTATAAAAAAGCTAAAAATTTAGAGTGGAAACGGCAAATATGAAGTATTTGCTAGTGGAAAAGAGAGTTTTTTTTAGAGGCAAAAAAGATAAAACATGAAATAATTGTGATAAGATAGAGGTAGCCGAAAGAATAGGCCTAATTAGTTTGAAATAAAAACTGATTTTTAAAATTTGCCGGTAAATTGTTACCGTTGAACTGCTTCTTTATATATAATATAGATTAATTAATTTAATAAATCAATTAGTAATAATATAAATTTCATAACGGTAAAAAACTGTTATAATTCATACTCAAAGATAACGGAAATAACCATTATCTAAATACAAAAAAGCGTTGTCTATAATAGTAAAACTGTATGTACGAATTATATTTTATAACGCAAAAATAATTTTCATAACGGTGAAAAATCGTTATGTTTTCTACCATATGATAACGGCGGACAACCGTTATGTAAAACATAAAAAACCGTTATCTGTACAACAAATACATGTCGGAAAAAAGACATTTTATAACAGAAAACTTTCGTTATGTATTAGTGTCATAGACAACGGTTTTGGATATGTTATATATATCCCAGTTACCGTTATGTATATATTGTATAGGTAACGATATATTACCGTTATGTATGAGCGCCCTCATACATAACACCACTATATAGGACGGTGGTTTTGGTACATACATAACGGAAATTTACAGCTACGTATGAGCGTTTTTTTAGTAGTGATATATTCTGATTTGATTCATATTTCTTCTTTCTTCTATTGATATTAGAGAATTGATAGGCCAAACGAAAATGATGAAATAATTTTTCAAGCATAAACAAAGAGCTCACCTACAATGACAGCAAGAATTAAGAGAAACTCTGCAGATATATACATACAAGAGTAGCGGTCAGGATTATGAAGAGAATATGTTGAAAATGAATAAGGTTGATTTGTACGAGAATTAATCCATACCCAAGAAGAACTTTATAAATTTCACTGCAATACAAAATGAAAGCATTAGTAAATATAGGAACCGTTCAATGTAATTATGATAAATATACGCGTTAAAAGATTCTTTATTTTTTAGATAGATAAAAATAGTAGAGTATAAGTGAATCCATTCATATAGATTGAAACTTCAGGATATCAGAAGGTCATTGATAAATTTTATCAATTGAACTAATTTTACTTGATTCATGTTCTATATAAAAATGGTGAAATTAGAGAAATGTTTATTAATGAGAATAAAAATACTTATTCAAATATCTCTGATTCTTACCCGACTCTGTAGATATTCGTATTCCACACCCGGGGCAAACCATGAGTTCAAATCCATACAAGAGAGAATGGTGGATTTCTGAAAGCGAAACGTTGTTGAAATCCTTAAATTCTTGCCATGATGTCATCACTATAACCTCTACATAGCACATATATGGTAACTCTGAGAGTTTCATGTGGCCGACCTTGATATAAGCATATCTGCGATTGGATGAGTTAGAGGCACAAAGATTAGTGATATCAGTAAAAAGGGAAGAATTGGTCAACGGATTTGGGCAGCTTATAAAATTAATAGGCAAGGGATCATATGGATAACTAGAATAACTCAGAATTACGTAATTTATAGGATATGGATTTTCGTAGGTGAAATTGTAAGCATCTATAGAAAGGGTGGGAAAAGAGCAGAGGTCGTCATTGTTTATGGAAGCATCGGCCAGCCTGATGGTGGGGTTGTCGTAGCCGTTGCTGTAGTTGATTGCTTTGACATAGTATTTGTGAGAGTTAAGATAGATGGAGGTCACATTGTTTTCGCAGGTTAACTCAAATCTGCGATCACCGCAGTTGCTGGGATCGCCCTTGAGGCGTAAAGGGTGGCTGATGTTGCGAATAATGCCGCAGGCAGATGGGGTGCAGTTTGCTTCACCGGTTTGAAACAAATTATGGAGTAGTGAGAGAATGAAGAGAGATGAAGTGGCGAGGAAGATGAGGTTTTGAGTGATCATGGTTTAGACGGCAATTGATTTTGCAGTCTATACTCTTTTTGGAGGAGATATATATATGATGCAGCATTGTATGTATAATTGGGTGGACATGATTAAGTCTTCAAACCAGACGCCAAACAAGACTTGTGAGGTCTGTTACACAACCTTCGCTATCACATTCCCAATCAATTGTAGGCAAAACGTAATTGATACTTGAATAGAATAAGAGCTTGTGTTAGTTATATAAGTGCAATATCAGAGTTTTTTTTTTAGGACCCGCGACTCATAGTTTTGGTCCAGACGAGGTATACTAATTACTCCTTTAATTCCATTACAAATGTCTCAATTTCTATAATGGGATGTCCCATTACAAATGTCTAGTTCCTTTTTTGGTAATATATTATCTCTCTATGCACCTAATATTTAAATAAATTTCACTAACTCACTTTATCTACTTTCTAAATTCTACATATTTCTTAATCTCCGTGTCAAAAGTAATGAGACATTTATAATAGAACGGAGGAGGGAGTACATTTTTATGTAATAATCTGCAAATCATATAGTGCGTGTGTACATAACACTTGAAAAATTAGCTATATTGTAATTGTTAGGTTTTATATTAATTATGGTATCGTATAAATGTTTTCTTATTTATCAGATATTCACTTTGTGTTCTATATATAATACACATAAAATAATTTTCCCATTTACTATATAGTTTGCCCATTTATATTTTTTTTCCTGATAAATTATACAAGTAAATAAAGAAATTTAAAGATCGCATGATGAGGAACTCAAATCCAAAACCCCACCTCAGATATCGGGCATTAATTAACCACCTACCATTAGGCCATTCACATTTTTATATCCATGTGGCCAACCTTCCTATAGGTAGGGATGTCAATCGGGTCAGCCACCGAATTTTCGGGCAAGTCCTATCGGGTTCCGGGTTAATTGGGTGCGGGCTAATAGGGTTGGAGATTTTTTTGGATTGTAAATCTTCAACCCTAACCCTAGCTAAGCGTTCGGGTTTCAGGCTAATCAAGTTAAAAGCGTAAAATTAAAATTATCATTTTTATTTTATTATTCTTAATGATCTAATGTATAATGTATAAAATATACATAGATGTTAAAGATATAAATTATATAGCAAAACATGAAATGCAAAAATATAATATATTCAAGATTACATAACATATAAAATAATTTTTTTTAGAGTATATAAAATAGGTTAATAACAATAAAATGTTTAACTTTATTCAAAAAATACAAATAAAATATTCAACAATAGTTTGAAATTAAAGAAAAAAAGCATCTAAAAATATCTCAAACCCTAAAAGCCTAAACTCTAATGTATTTTAAATTAAATTCAATTTAAAAAAAGGCCCGCCAACCCGACGGGCTGACCTGCTTCAACCCGCCAGCCCGATTTATAATCGGGTTGCGATTTTTCAACTCTAACCTTCTAATTTTGTCGGGTTATTCGGGTCGGTCCATAAGTTTCGAGCTGGATTGACATCCCAGCCTATAGGTATGTACTGAATAAATTCGAGGAATTGTAACAATCATGTAACAATCAGTGACTCGAGCTAAAGAAGGAGGAGTTATTGAACTTGGACAAACTAATTCAATGATGATAGTCAACTGCAAAGAAAATTACAAACACGTCCAATATATTTCATGACTCCGCGTAACCGCGTTTGATATTTCTGCCGCATTAGTTATCAACTGTGGCTTCCATTGGTTAGATCTAGAAGCTGAAAAGAATTGTTCAAGCTAGAGTCAAGAGCATGAATAAGTCATACGTGAATTTAATTAAAATAGTTGAAAGCCTCTGTCCAATATCTAAATCTATACCAGTGAATCACTTGTCTTCTAAAAATAAACAGATAGTGAATCACTTATACGGAAATTAATAAAATATAAATAAACAGTTTCCTAATTTTCTGTTTTCATCCATCATCCACGAAACATTTCATTAATTTTTTTATTTTTATCCGTCAATAAAATATCTTCCTAATCTATTTTTAAATATAACTCCACTAACTATATATTACATTTACAATTTATTTATTTATTTGAAACAACTATTACATTTACAATTCATCATATTTAATTGACCCACCAATTTATATTTTAATAACTATATATTACATTTACAATTTATTTATTTATTTGAAACAACTATTACATTTACAATTCATCATATTTAATTGACCCACCAATTTATATTTTAATTGAGGCACTAGTAACTAAATTAAAGCACCTTCACCCTAATCCCACTAATTCTTTAATAACTTATTATTACTTTTTCTAATTCGTGGGATCGCTTCTACATTTACTAAATACATTTAGCTTTGCTTAAACACTATTTGGATAAAATATGTCCGGACAAGAAATGTTAAATATTTTAAAAAGTAGATTTGTTAAAATTTTGATTTAAATATAAACCTAGCTAGTTTAGTTAGTTTTATTGATTTCTCACATTGTAGTGTATTTGTAATTTTTTTTATAATTTTATTAATTTTTTTATATTTTTTGTACTTAAAAAATATTAAAAATATATAAATAAATTATATTGTGGAAAAAATATAATTAAATAATTTTTTTATTTTAATTTTTTTTAATATTTAATATTTTTTGTTCAAATATATTTTGTACAAATAGTATTATTATTATTTTAAAAACTTGTGTATACTTTCCTTAATACTTTTTTTTCCACCGTCTCATTACAAATGTATCACTTTCCATAATGGGATGTCCCATTATAAATGTCTCATTTCATTTTTGGCAATATATTCTCTTTTTATACCTAATATTTAAGTAATTACCATCAATCCACTTTATCTACTTTCTACACATTTCTTAATCTTCGTGCCTAAAAATAATGGAATATTTGTAATGAGACTAACATCTTTTATGGGTGAATAGACTAATTAATTGTAATAGAAACTTTTAAGGTGGGGCCCACGGAGCAATAAATCATGAATGCAACGGGAGCTAGAGCTGTCTATATTAATTGATTGCTTTGACCAAGTATTTTTTATTTATCACGGTTTTTGGGAGTAAAAATTAGAGTAAAAATTTGAGAGTCATATTGAGCAATAAAATTTAATATTTGACCAGGGTAGAGTAGCATCCGTGGAGTCAATCGTATTTTTTGGACCGAAATTTTAAAAAATGATCATATATAATTTGTATTTTTTGAATGAGTGGCCGAAAATTGAGTTTCATTACTAAATATAGTTATATGAGTGCATATTCTCTAAAAATTATCAAGACAGATCAGCACGATTATTGGAATTTGTAATTAAGATTTGAGTAATGGTGTCTTATAAACACTCATTTTACATAGTTTCTATGACTTATATTCTGTGGATTAAGTCGGAATTGTGCCCATTTTATTGTCGTTTAGAGCTTATTGCATATTATTTCATGATTTCACGATTGGGTATAGTTTTGGCTATTTTGGTGTAGGAATGAGTGTTTCTTGGAGCATTATGAATGAGGATTATGTCTAAGGGAAGAGATGTGATAGAATCGAGCCTAGAAATCGAGAAGAGACGAAGAAAATGAGCTATAATCGAGAAGATGAAGAAGACGGCGATCAACGGCATTGACCGCCGAAAATGGCATTTTTGGAGAAGTTTTTCGGCGACCAAAACGGCGGACGTCGTTCCGACCGCCAAAATCCCTGGACGGACTTTACGTTGTGTAGTGGATAAAATCCGACTGACCAGCCTAGCCCTGCTCGGCAGCGCTCGACTGCCCAGCTCGAATCTGCCTTGGCAACTCCGACTCTGCCCAGAGCGATCCCTCTGCTCTGCCAGCGGCATGATCTCTCTGCTCTGGCAGAGGCGCGATCCCTCTGCTCTGGCAGCGGCATGATCCCTCTGCTCTGGCAGCGGCATGATTTCTCTGCTCTGGCAGCGGCGCGATCCCTCTGCTCTGGCAGAGGCGCGATCCCTCTGCTCTGGCAGCGGCATGATCTCTCTGCTCTGGCAGAGGCGCGATCCCTCTGCTCTGGCAGCGGCATGATGTCTCTGCTCTGGCAGAGGCGCGATCCCTCTGCTCTGGCAGCGGCATGATCTCTCTGCTCTGGCAGAGGCGCGATTCCTCTGCTCTGGCAGCGGCATGATCTCTCTGCTCTGGCAGAGGCACGATCCCTCTGCTCTGGCAGCGGCATGATCTCTCTGCTCTGGCAGAGGCGCGATCCCTCTGCTCCGGAAGTAGCGCCATAGTAAACATTTCAACGCGAAAGTATACAAACTGGATTATAAGCTTACGAAAACCTAGTCAAACATGGGTGACTAGGTCAAACGAAGGTCGCGGAAGATCGTTTCCTAAGAAATCGGAACCGCTAGGGTTTCAAAGAACATTCCAAAAAGCCCTAACCCTAGTCGCCTCCCTGCAGGCCCATAACCTATATATACTACTTCACTAACACAATCAAGGGACACCGTCATTAACATTCATTCTTATACTTACAATCTCTTACTCCCGCTATCCCCGCTCTTCCATTCCGCCTCCACGCTCACAACTTTCTAGGGTTTCAATCGTCCGGCTGGCCCCGTTAGCCCCGACGTCCGTCGCCCTTTGATCCATACCGCTCATTAGCTCTACCTCTGACTACTGGATCATCCGGATCAGTCGGAGAACCCCCTCATTACTATCCTTTTTCTATTTTCTCTCCGCCATTTAATTATTGTCATTACGTTACTTACGTTATTATTCATATCAATTCACTGACTTGAGCGTCGGAGGCCCTTCCATCGACACCCCCACCGGTGCTCTTCGGAGGGCTCGAACGTTGCTTGTGGTTTCAGGTTGCTAGTGCCCATCCATCCAGACGTTACTGACGTCACTTCCGTAATTGTCGGATTCACCCCCTACAATTTGGCGCCCACCGTGGGGCCCTAGCAATCAAAGAATTCCGACGAGCCATGCCAAAGTTACACCATGAGTGCTCCGAACGACGCTCACGATCCGAACAACGCCCCAAACTAATCGGGTTCAACCCAGTCAGAACTACTTGCCCAAGTGGAGGTGAACGCTCGGATCTCCGCCTTGGCTGACCAAATTGCGCAAGAACGGGAGAGTAGGCTCTTGTTGGAAAAGTAAAATACGGAGCTACTCGCCCGGTTGAATGCATTTAGCCAGATCCAGACGCCTCCTCAAATCCAAACACTCCGTGCTAACCGGTTCCAAGTTCCCGTTAACTCCATGGTGGACATAGAGGACGTCCCGCTCACACCCCATGGAACTGAGATCGACCCGGATGACCCTTCATCATCGGTAAGGAACAATAGATCGGAGACTATCCATCCTAATCTGGGCACCCTTCTTGTGAATGGAGGTGAAACGCGTACCCTAGATCAGACGCCCGGAGCAACCGGGACAAACGTCACAGGTACCCTCCCCCAGGCCAACCTGACGACCGGGGGAATGGGTCAAACAACCATGACGGGCCGGACCAATGTCGCCCATGAAGATGACTTCGTGCGTGACGCCCCAACGGGTCAACCAGATGGGCCAAGGCGAGCAGGCCCAATGGGCCAGAATGGCGGAACTCATGATCAACCACCTCTGGTCGAACAGGGCTGACACGGCATGCTGAGCATCCAACAGAGTATGGACCCCGTCTTGGCCAGAAGATTGGCAGACATGGAAGCCATCATTCAACGAATCCCAGGAGTCCCGGCCCCGATCAAGAAGAGTGCAGAGAGTTGCTACGCTGACTCTCCGTTCGTGGATGAGATAGCCTTGGTGGAAATGCCCAGAAAGTTTAGCTTTCCACATATGAAAATGTTCGACGGCGCATCCGATCCAGATGACCATATAGCTCAATACCGCCAAAGAATGTTCACCGTGGCTATCCCTCGTGACATGATGGGAGGCATGCATGTGTAAGGGGTTCGGTTCTAGCTTGATAGGACCGGCCCTCCAGTGGTATACGAACCTTCCTAATAATTCAATTAGATCTTTTGCTCAACTAACGGATGTTTTTGTTCAACAGTATGCAAGTAGCAGGAAATTGGAGAAGATCTCGGAGGACTTGTACGCCGTTGTCCAAATGCATGGAGAACCACTTCGAGACTACATTGGACGTTTCAACAAGGAGAAGGTGTCAATCACCAACTGTAGCGAGCAAACCGCTGTCACCGCTTTTCGCAAGGGACTATTGCCCAGCTCGGATCTTTATAAAACTCTCACCAAGTATCCGTGCAAGATCATGGAGGACGTGCTGATTCAGGCGTGGGCACAGATTAAGTGGGAGGAAGACCAATACAACATGCAGAGGGCCTTCCCACCTAGTCGACCCGAAAGAGACCACCGGGTAGACAGGAGGTCAGGTCGTGACAGACGTGCTGAACCGTATCCACCTTATCGACAAAGCGGAGGAAGGGATGAGTACGATAGGGCACCCGACACACGCCCCCGCGAGAAAGCAAAGATTCCAGAGTATGCCCTATCCATCTCCCCCGCCGAAGCAGTTGAAGCACTAAAGAATCTGGGCAACAAGGTCAAATGGCCAGAAAGGATGAGGGCCCCAGCTGACCAGAGGGACAGGTCCAAGTGGTGTGAGTTCCATGCAGACCATGGGCATCGGACAGAGGATTGCATCGCCCTCAGATTGGAAGTGGCCCACCTACTAAATCAAAGCCACCTCACCGATTACCTAACCGAAAAGGGCAAGCTTACCCTACAACAAGGAAGGGATAGACAAGAGAAACACAGAGACGACAGCCCACCAGACCCGCCACACCATGAGAGAACTGTGAACGTGATATCCGGAGGCTCCGAAGTCAGCGGAATCACCCACTCAGCCGCCAAGAGACACGCCAGACAAGCTAGATCAAGCAAATCTGGGGCTCTGCCTTCCGGCAAAGCTGGACCAACGGATCCAACCCTAACAATCAGCTTTGCAACATCCGAATCAGACAAGCTTCTACACCCCCATCATGATGCTTTAGTTATTTCCATTTATATTGCTAATTGTTTAACAAAGCGTGTGCTAATAGACAATGGTAGCTCTACCAATATTTTGTTTTGCAGTGCATACAGGGAGATGGGTTTGGACGAGTCCAAACTAATCAAGAAAGCGGCCGTACTCGTTGGCTTCAGTGGCGAGAGTACGACTATTGTAGGGGAGATCGATCTTCCCATCTACGCAGAGGGAGTCAACCTTTCAACTAGGTTTCTCGTGGTAGACGCCCCGTCAGCATACAATGTCATCCTAGGCCGTCCATGGATCCACGGAATGGAAGCAGTACCATCCACCTATCATCAAGTCATACGATTCCCAACCAAGTGGGGAGTTAAGGAGATCAAGGGAGAGCAGAAGGACTCCAGGGCGTGCTACCAAACCACTATGAAAGCGAAAAGCCCGTCCTTATAGCAATTACAGCAATAAGCTCCGTCCCATTCAAAGGCAAATAAAGAGTGTACGTCGAATCAGTTAATTACACCAAGAGGGACGCCCGAATCATTCAACCACATCCGTCAAACGAAGCACATGGGAGAACAGAAACACCCAAATCATACCCTGCAGTGCACTCAAGACGTGAGTCGACGCACGGAGCTACAGAGAAGTCAAAATCTGCAGAGCAGAGAAATCAAAGTCTGCAGAGCAGAGAAGCCGAAATCTGCAGAGCAGAGAAGTCGAAGTCTGCAGAGCAGAGAAGTCAAAGTCTGCAGAGCAGAGAAGTCAAAATCTGCAGAGCAGAGAAGTCGAAGTCTGCAGAGCAGAGAAGTCGAAGTCTGCAGAGCAGAGAAGTCGAAATCTGCAGAGCAGAGAAATCAAAGTATGCAGAGCAGAGAAATCAACAGACGGAGCACTATAATCGAGCTGCACAAACGAAGAGACCACGCAGCCTGATCGAGGAGGAGACGGTGGAGATAGATGAAATTCAAATTAATGCGAGCTTTCCAGACCATAAAGTTCGGATCGGAGCACAACTCGAACCAGAGCTCAGAGAGAAGCTTATCAATTTCCTATCTGATTACTACGATTGTTTCGCTTGGTCCCATGAGGACATGACAGGGATTGACCCTAGTATTATTGTTCACAGGTTACAGGTCACCCCGGGCTACCCACCGAGGAAGCAGAAACGTAGAAAGTTTGCACCGGAGAGGAACCAAGTAGTGAATGATGAAGTCACGAAGCTCCTCAAGAATGGACTCATTCGAGAGGTCCACTATCCCGAATGGCTCGCAAATGTGGTGGTGGTCAAGAAAAAGAACGACAAATGGCGGGTCTGCATCGACTTCACGGACCTCAATAAGGCATGCCCAAAAGACTCGTTCCCACTTCCACACATCGACATGCTAGTGGACGCGACAGCAGGCCATATATTGATGAGTTTCATGGACGCATACTCGGGATACCATCAAATCTGGATGCACCCTGATGATGAGGAGAAGACGGCCTTCATGACCAGCGTAGCGTTATTTTGCTACAAGTATATGCCATTCGGATTTAAGAATGCAGAAGCAACGTATCAACGCCTGGTCAATCGGATGTTTGCAAGCTTGCTGGGCCAAACAATGGAAGTCTACATCGATGACATGTTGGTCAAGTCCATCCGCGCGAGGGACCACATTGATCATTTGAGGGAGACATTTGAGATTCTTAGAAAATACAATATGAAGCTAAATCCTACTAAATGTTCTTTTGGTGTCAATGCAGGAAAGTTCCTAGGTTACATGGTTACCCAACGGGGAATAGAGGCAAACCCGGCTCAAATCGAGTCGATCCAGAGAATCCCTTCCCCCACCTGCGTGAAAGACGTCCAAAAACTAGCGGGGAGAATAGCCGCTTTAAGCCGCTTTATTTCAAGATCGTCCAAAAAATGCCACCTCTTCTTCAACACTTTGAGGAAATAAAAAACGTTCGAGTGGACTGAGGAGTGCGAGGAAGCCCTAAAGCAACTCAAGCAGTACTTGACTAGCCCGCCATTACTCGCAAAACCAAAGAATCACGAGACTTTGTTGGTGTATCTGGCCGTCTCTGATACAGCCATCAGCGCCGTGTTGGTCAGAGAGGAAGAGGGAAAGCAGTCACCAATCTATTACGTGAGCAAGTCACTACTTGATGCAGAGACACGATACAGCCAGCTAGAGAAGCCGGCCCTCGCACTGGTCCATGCGGCAAGGAAGTTACGACCATATTTCCAGTGTCATTCGATTGTAGTCGCCACCACGTATCCCTTAAAGGCCATACTCCATAAGCCGGAACTATTCGGTCGATTGACAAAGTGGGCAGTGGAGTTGAGTGAATACGACATCACATACAAACCACGGACCGCACTTAAATCTCAGGTATTAGCCGATTTTGTTGTTGACTTTGCACCTAACCTTACTATATAGGCCGACAAAGAGTTATGTTGTCTGATGGAAGAACCAGACCAAACTGGAACTTGGAAACTATATGTTGATGGATCCAGCAACGTACGAGGGAGCGGACTTGGAATCGTCCTCTCATCACCACGAGGAGACAACATTGAGCGGTCAATCCGATGTGATTTCAAAACAACCAACAATGAGGCTGAATATGAAGCCATGATAGCTGGACTCGGACTAGCTAAAGAAATTGGGGTAAAACACATTAACGTATTTAGTGATTCTCAACTTGTAGTTAACCAGATGCAGGGTACATTTCAAGCCAAAGATACGAAAATGACGGCTTACCTGGGCAAGACAAAAGAACTCCAATCGTGCTTTAAAGAATTTACCATCAATCAAGTGCCGAGGGGGGAAAACGGCCACGCTGATACTTTGGCCAACCTAGGGTCAGCAATTCAGACTGCACAACCTAAAACCATAACTATCACTTGCCTTCAATATCCAGCAATACAAAGAGATGAGGCCGAGGAACACGTGACTGCAGTATCAGTCGGACAAACATGGATGACCCCAATAATGGAATATCTCGAAAGAGATATACTCCCAGATGATTGGAATGACGCACATCGAATTAAAGCTCAGGCCGCACGATTCTGCATCATCCGAGGTAAACTGTATAAACGTTCATTTACCGGTCCATATTTGAAATGCATTAACCCTGCAGAAGCAAGATACGTCTTGTCCGAATTACACGAAGGTGAATGTGGCAACCACTCGGGAGGCAGAAGCCTCGCACACCGCGCCTTAACCAACGGTTACTACTGGCCCACAATGAAAGCAGATGCAACTGATTACGCCAAAAAATGCGATAAGTGCCAACGATTCGCCCAAATATCACATCTGCCCCCGGAACCCCTGACTGCTATCACTTCGCCATGGCCATTCATGAAATGGGGGATGGACATTGTAGGCAAATTGCCCATTGCGCCTGGACAGAAGGTATACATGTTGGCAGTGACCGATTATTTTAGCAAATGGATAGAAGCAGAGTCTTTCCACCAAGTTCGTGACAAAGAAGTCAAGGGGTTCATATGGAAGAACGTGATCTGCCGGTATAGGGTGCCCAAGGAGATCGTCACGAACAACGGGTCCCAATTTATAAGCGCAGACTTTCAAGATTTTTGCAGGTTTTGGAACATCAAGCTAAGCTTCTCAACGCCAAGGGACCCCCAAGCCAACGGGCAAGCAGAATCTTCCAACAAAACCATCATGAACACCTTGAAGAAACGACTAGAGAAGGCCAAAGGCAAATGGGCAGATGAGTTACCGGCGTGCTATGGTCCTACCGAACAACTACAAGAGCATCAACAGGGAAAACACCATTCTCCCTCGCCTATGGGATGGAGGCAGTAATTCCAACAGAAAGCGAAGTACCCACCGCCAGACATGAGCTCACGACAGACGACGGGAATCAAGAGGCCATGTGCCACGAGTTAGATCTCCTCGACGAGAAACGGAACAAAGCAAATATCAGACTAGCTTCCTACCAACAAAGCATCGCCAGACACTACAACAAACATATCCGCACCCGCACATTTAAGCCGGGCGATTGGGTGTTACGAAAAGTGTTCCAGAACACCAAGGAAACAGGTACGGGTAAATTAGCCCCGAATTGGGAAGGACCATATCTGATCACCAAAGTGGTTGGACGTGGAGCATACAAATTGCGATCGACATACGGACGTGACATCAACAACAGCTGGAACGCCATCCATCTCAAACAGTATCACGCTTGATCTCTACGCTTCTACTCTATTTCATAAGGTCTTCCGAGACCAACTCAATCTACTACACGTTCACTGACCTTTGCATGCAGGTCAGAACTACATTCGGGCTTGATCCCTTAATTGGGTATGTAGGCAGCTCTAAGGAGCGCAGCCCCCCTCCCCCTCCACACCCAGGGGGGAAAAACTTTAAATGTAAAAGGCACAAGCCCATATCACCCCGCATATATTGCATTTAGCCTTAAGTTTAAACAACTAAGTCTAAATGGGGGGAAAAACTTTAAATGTAAAAGGCGCAAGCCTATGTCACCCCGCATATATTGCATTTAGCCTTAAGTTTAAACAACTAAGTCTAAATGGGGGAAAAAACTTTAAATGTAAAAGGCGCAAGCCCGTATCACCCCGCATATACTGCATTTAGCCTTAAGTTTAAACAACTAAGTCTAAATGGGGGGGAAAAAACTTTCATGTCAAAGGCTCACGCCCATCTCACCCCGAACTTCTTGAATTTAGCCTTAAGTTTAAACAACTAAGTCTAAATGGGGGGAAGAACTTACATATACAAGGCACAAGCCCGTTTCACGCAAAACCTGAGATAAAGACCCGTCGTGTCCATCAGTGCAAAGCGCGCCTCTCCCAAACTGAAAAATTTTCGCATCGCCAGAGAAATGGCCTTCGCCAGAGAAATGGCTCTTGCCAGAGAAATGGCCCTAGCCAGAGAAATGGCCCCCGCCAGAGAAATGGCCTTCGCCAAAGAAACGGCCCTCGCCAGAGAAATGGCCTTCGCCAGAGAAATGGCCCTCGCCAGAGAAATGGCATTCGCCAGAGAAATGGCCCTCGCCAGAGAAACGGCTCTCGCCAGATAAATGGCCTTCGCCAGAGAAATGGCTCTTGCCAGAGAAATGGCCTTCGCTAGAGAAACGACCCTCGCCAGATAAATGACTTTCGCCAGAGAAATGGCTCTTGTCAGAGAAATGGCCTTCGCCGGAGAGATCACCAAAAGAGCGGGAAAATCTCCCGCCTAGGGGCAAATTTACTCTTATGCCCTCGACCACGCGAGGCGCATGTTTTAGCAACGAATTTACTATTTTACCCCCAGCATGGGTTTATAAATATCCATATACGCGTAATCTGAAACCTACGCTATCTTTGCTTGCAACACTACAACAATTCACTCTCGTGCTCTCAACAATCCAATTACCCTCTTTCACATTTCCAATCAAACACTAGGTACAATTAGCAGTTCAACAACAATTCACCGATTGGTTCTATATTTATTCATTTACGACTCATCACCACCGTAACGTCCAACGCCATTAGATACATTTTGGGCCTCTGAAAGTGCCGCAGGTCGAGGACGCCCAGTGTAATGTCACCCCGACCATTTAATTCCACGTTTTTCTGGCTCACCTGTTTCACACGAACTGCCGGGAATCAAAGAAAACGGCAACGCCCTGCTCACTATGCGCACCCTATACAAGTTAAATTGCACTCCCTAGTTGAAAAAATTCCAACTATGGAGTGGGGGACAAACTGTAGTGGATAAAATCCGACTGACCAGCCCACCCCTGCCCGACAGCGCTCGGCTGCCCAGCTCGAATCTGCCTTGGCAACTCCGACTCTGCCCAGAGCGATCCCTCTGCTCTGGCAGCGGCATGATTTCTCTGCTCTGGCAGAGGCGCGATCCCTCTGCTCTGACAGCGGCATGATCTCTCTGCTCTGGCAGAGGCGCGATCCCTCTACTCTCTGGCAGCGGCATGATTTCTCTTCTCTGGCAGAGGCGCGATCCCTCTGCTCTGGCAGCGGCATGATCTCTCTGCTCTGGCAGAGGCGCGATCCCTCTGCTCTGGCAGCGGCATGATCTCTCTGCTCTGGCAGAGGCGCGATCCCTCTGCTCTGGCAGCGGCATGATCTCTCTGCTCTGACAGAGGCACGATCCCTCTGCTCTGGCAGCGGCATGATTTCTCTGCTCTGGCAGAGGCGCGATCCCTCTGCTCTGGCAGCGGCATGATTTCTCTGCTCTGGCATAGGCGCGATCCCTCTGCTCTGGCAGCGGCATGATCTCTCTGCTCTGGCAGAGGCGCGATCCCTCTGCTCCGGCAGTAGCGCCATAGTAAACATTTCAACGCGAAAGTATACAAACTGGATTATAAGCTTACGAAAACCTAGTCAAACATGGGTGACAAGGTCAAACGAAAGTCGCGGAAGATCGTTTCCTAAGAAATCGGAACCGCTAGGGTTTCAAAGAACATTCCAAAAAGCCCTAACCCTAGTCGCCTCCCTGCAGGCCCATAACCTATATATACTACTTCACTAACACAATCAATGGACGCCGTCATTAACATTCATTCTTATACTTACGATCTCTTACTCCCGCTATCCCCGCTCTTCCGTTCCGCCTCCACGCTCACAACTTTCTAGGGTTCCGATCGTCCGGCTGGCCCCGTTAGCCCCGACGTCCGTCGCCCTTTGATCCATACCACTCATTAGCTCTATCTCTGACTACTGGATCATCCGGATCAGTCGGAGAACCCTCATTACTATCCTTTTTCTATTTTCTCTCCGCCATTTAATTATTTTCATTACGTTACTTACGTTATTATTCATATCAATTCACTGACTTGAGCGTCGGAGGCCCTTCCATCGACACCCCCACCGGTGCTCTTCGGAGGGCTCTAACGTTGCTTGTGGTTTCAGGTTGCTAGTGCCCATCGATCCAGACGTTACTGACGTCACTTCCGTAATTGTCGGATTCACCCCCTACACGTTGTGTGTTGAAAAATTCGGCGACCGCCGAACTCTGAAGGAAATTGGTGAAGAAAACGGCGGGCGCCGAGTTGGACCACCGAACCGAAGTTTTACGGGATTTTTGTGGGTTTTAGTGTTTTGTTCGGATTTAAACTCTGTTTTTACCTTAAGACTATATATAGGTCCTCTTTTGACCTATGTAGGGTTCCCAATTTTATTTTTAAGTTCTATAGCTTTTAGTTTTTATTGCTTTCCAATTTTTAAGACTTGGATTTTATTTCTACAAGATTGAAGATTCAAGCTGTTACATTCGTTCTACTACGGGTTTTTTATATAATTCAGTTTTTACAATTGCTTTCTTTATAATTATATTTATGTTTTCTTTAATTTGTTATGTCTGGCTAGTTTTTTTTATCTAATTCTAGGGTTTGTAAATAGCTAATTGAATTTATGTGATTAATTTGTTAATACATTTTTGCCTTCTAGTTTATGATTCATAATTCATGGTGCTTGAATTCTTATGAATTATCTGATCAATAGTTTGCATGTGTAGCTATTCAGTTTGAGACCTGACGGAGATAACTGTTTAACGGATTCATAAATGTATGATTTGATTTTAACCTTGAGACCTGACGGAGATATGTGGATCATAGGGAGCTATTCTTAGAAGCCATTGGGAGTTAGTAGATTATCTTGAGACCTGACGGAGATAGATAATTTATTAATCTATGATCTTTGTTGCTCTGTGGTGAAACATAATCGAGTGGGTAAAGATTTTATCGGTGAATTGTGATAGAATGATGAAATATACCTAGTGTTGCTTGAAGATTGAGAGAAGAGAATGAGATTGAAAGCTTGAGAGGAAAGTGCTGTTATATTTCAAGAGTGAAGACAACGTCAAATTACAAGGAGCACGTATGGCGCTATTTATAGATTACACGTAAAGGGGTAAAATGGTAAATTCAGCATCGAAACATGCGTCTTGCGTGGTCAGGGGCATAATAGTAAAATCGCTTTCACGCGGGAGATTTCCCCGCGTTTCTGGTGATTCCTCTGGTGAAAGCCATTCCTCTGGCGAGAGCGGCTTCTCTGGTGTACGTCGTTCCTCTGGTAAGGTCCATCCCTCTGACTCTTTTGCGAGAGCCCGTTCCTCTGATGAAGTTCGTTTCTCTGGCGAAGGTGGTTCCTCTGACAAGGTGGTTCCTCTGGTACAATCCGTTTCTCTGATGTATCCATTCCGCTGGTGGGGCCTATTCCTCTGATTAAGTATTATTCCTCTGGCAAGTATGATTCCTCTGGCGAGTATGATTCCTCTGCTGAGTGTGATTCCTCTGGCGAGTATGATTCATCTGGCGAGTGTGATTCCTCTGGCGAGTGTGATTCATCTGGCGAATATGATTCCTCTGGCGAGTGTGATTCCTCTGGCGAGTGTGATCCCTCTGGCGAAAGCTATCTCGCTGCTCCCCGTGATTCCCCTGGTAAAGTCATTTCTCTGTTCCGCATATATTACTCCTCATCAGCTACTCCCCCTAGTCTGGTTGAACCGGGTATCCTTCGTGTTCAACCAGCGAAGTATTGTGAAAGCCAGTGCTGTGCTGTTTTCCTTAATCCCTGCAAATCATGAAGACATAAGAGTTCTAATATTGTAAGAAAGCAAATATAAGCATTTTCCCCCTGACTTTGGAATTGTAATTCCAAGTTAGATTTCCTTCTTGTGAAGTGGCGTGTTTATCCTTTTAATCAATGTGCTGAAATTTTTTTTTAGAATTTTTGCTAACTCCTCCTTGTATGATTTCGCTGACTCCTCTGATTGGATTTCTCTGATTTTGATATGGTTGATGGTTTCCTTATGACATCCTTGCATTCGTTGACTGGTGTTACCGTAATTTCTCTGTCTCTTCCTTTGGCGAACTCCCTGTGTTTGCCTTTCTGTGGATTTCTTTGGTCCCGCCTTTTGGGGATTTCTCTGACTCCGCTTTCTGAGGATTTTGCTGACTTCTCTGGCAAGGATTTCGCTGATTCCTCTGGCGAGGATTTTGCTGATTCCTCTGGCGAGGATTTCGCCGATTCCTCTGGCGAAGATTTCGCCGACTTCTCTGGCGAGGATTTTGCTGATTCCTATGGCGAGGATTTCGCTGCTGCTTTCCATCCAAGCATTCCTTTGCTGCTTCCCATCCAAGCATTCCTCTGCTGCTTCCCTTCCAAGCATTCATTTGCTGCTTCCCATCCAAGCATTCCTCTGCTCCTTCCCATCCAAGCATTCATCTGCTGCTTCCCATCCAAGCTTGAACACTCTGCGCGGAGCATGGAGGACCCGGAGGGTGCAACCAACTTTCGCGGCTTACGATTGAACATTAACCCCCTGCATGAAGCATGGAAGACCCGGGGGGGTGCAACCAACTTTCGTGGCTTACGGTTGAACAGTAACCCTCTGCTCTGCTGGCTGCATGATCCCTCTGCTCTGGTGGCAGCATGATCCCTCTGCTCTGGTGGCAACACGATCCCTCTGCTCTGGTGGCAGCATGATCCCTCTGCTCTTCCCTTTGTTCGAGCGTTGTCCCTGGCTGTTTATTTTTCCCTTGACTTGCTAAGAAGCAATTTTGAATTTGTAAATTGTGGACTATGGGTATACACCCTACTCCCCCCTCTGGTGACATGTGCAATGCTTCTGCATGAACATGTTAAGTAGAATATGCAATTTGAAAAGCGATAATTAAAATAAACGAGTCAACACCAGGGAAACCCCCAATAGGCCCAAGGCCCTTACTTTCTCCATTTCCTATAAATAGCTCCTCTTAGCTCTCATTTAGGGGAGATATTCATTTTTCTAGCCTACAACTTGTAAACTGTAAAATACTCTCTCGATTATAGTGGAAAATCCCCAACACCCCCGTAGACGTAGGTCTTCTCGACCGAACCACGTAAATCCGGTGTCGTTTACTGCTTGTGTTGATCGTATTATTTCTCGTTTCACCACTCTGACGATAATAATTGATTAAATATGTGATCTCTCATCATAATTGGATTAAACTGGTAAATAGGATTAATAGATTACTTGTATAAATTTACTTAATGAATTTACTACCCTAGGATCAGTCGCTTTATCATTTGATTTTATATCTGAATTTTTATTTGCTTTGTTTAGTTTTCGTTTTATTAAATTTTTCATACAGTTTCTTTGCCTGAATATTACTAGAGTCTTATTTAGGATTACTTAGAGTAATTCGTTCATCAGTCCCTGATGATACGATACTTGACTTGCTATATATAGTATGATTACAACATGTTAGTTGCGGTATTTTTATTGCTAATAAAATTGTGATCAGTGTCCAGGGCTAATTGGGTTCGGCTAAACCAGCCTGTGGTCAACGGTTTGCATTGAATCATTGACCATGGGCAGGTCCTGGAACCAAAACTGCCAGAAACTCGGTCTGATTACAGGCTACCAATCGTGAACCGGAAATCAACTGTTAACCGTCGGATCGGACCGCTGGTTAAAATTGGTGTCAGATGGCAAATTGTAGAGGGCGTACGGTACAGGCTAGGGTCAGTCGAGGATTTGATTATTGATAAACCAACAAGATAACAACACCATGATTTGATTATTGATAAACATGCTTTTTAATTTGCACTCTTTCTAATACATAATCCAGATCCTTTAACCAAAGCGGTGTATGCTTCACCACTTTTGAACAGTAATCTCCACACAAGACAAAGCGTCGTGATGAGAGAGCGAAGATACATAAGTAGTCGAACATGTTTGATCCACGATTTGGGTTGAGTGAGACGGATACAGAGGAAGTTGCAGAGATTCAACATCACCATCCAACATTTCAAGCACTTTATTCATCGATGGACGATCACGTGGACTCGTTTGTGTGCACCATAATGCAACTATGGTCATCTTTCTTGCGAGTTTCCTTCGACTACCATTCTCATCATTATTGTCGATTTCATTAGCTTTTCCAAAGTCAATGTCCTTACCTTGGTTAAAGCTATCATATATCCAATGTGATCAGTTACTAAATCTCTGTTTAAGTTCAATAGTCCCATCAGCAGCATCCCAAAACTATACACATCAGCCTTGTACGAGACTGGGCCAATACTTCTGCTGACCAGTTCAGGAGCAACGTAGCCTACAGTTCCTCTAGCAGTAGTCATGCTCACTGTCTTCTTGTCTATAGAGCAAAATTTTGCCAGACCAAAATCAGATATTTTGGGAATGAACTTCTCATCAAGAAGTATATTGTGAGGTTTGATGTCAAAATGGAGGATTTGAAAATCACAACCTCGGTGCAAATACTCAATCCCGCGAGCAATTCCAACAGCAATATCAAACTTCCTGTCCCAAGTAAAGGAAGTCATTTTCTCTCGGTCGAAGATGTACTTATCAAGGGAACCATTGGGCATGAAATCAAAGACAAGCGCACGCTTTGAGCCTTGTGCACAGTATCCAACCAGTGTGATGACATTGACATGGTGGATCCTTCCAATAGTAGCAATTTCATTCATAAAGTCTCGGCCATTTCCTCCAGATTTTCCGAGCATTTTGACTGCTACATGATGGCCACTTCGGAGCTTCCCTTTGTAAACAAAACCATACCCTCCTTCGCCTAGTTTATCTTGAAAATTCTTAGTCATATTCTTTATGTCTGAATACGAGTACCTGATTGGCACAAGTTTGTTGTCACTGTGAAGGAAGGATTCTATATCATCAAATCTGGACAAATATCGCCTTTGGTATTTGTAGATTAAAAGCCACACTAGATAAGGGCATGCAATGATTAGCTTTGGTGCAGAGATGATGATGCCTGCGATGACATCGAAAAAGAAACTGATCACAATTCCTCAATTTTGAAAATGAACAAATATTAGCCTAGTAGTATCCCTCATCTATGTAATGGTGAAAGATTAGAGTTGGATCTTCATTCCCCTTCCCCAACTAATAAAACAAAACATATATGTAAGTACATAAATAGATTAATTGATACTCTTCAGAAGGAAAAACTTATACAGATCATAGCTTAAAAGAGTAACTACAACAAAACTTAATAACTCACCACTAATTAACATATCAACCGCGACCGTTAGCAAATCAGTGACCAACGCCCATGTGTCGGTCTCTGCAAGCACACCAAATACATGGTAGGTTAAGGGTGAATATTAGAGAAACTAGAGTAAAATGATAGATTTAACAGTCTCTATATTTATCAATCACTAAAGGCTACTTGTGTCAATACATTCATTTGTAAAAAAAACTCCTCAAAGATAAGCTTATAAATGAATTTTTCCGGAGGAGAATTGGTTTATCAGCAAAAACTCCAATACCTCACTATATATTACAACTTCAAATATGTAGACAATATATAGTAAGTAGTAATAGATCATAAATTAAGAGCGCACCATGGTCTGCTTCATCAAATGAAAGGGTCCCTGTGATCACAATACATACATGATAATTGATAAGCAATATGAAAGAAATAAAAGTAGAAAGACAGAGCATGAGGCTAAAGAGATGACTCTTTTTATGAAAGGATTCTTACATTTTTGTGTCAGTCGAAAGACAATAAATAAGAGTCCTAATAAACCGGTGAATCCAATTACGATAATCAAGGGGAAGCTCACCCCTGCACAAACAAGAACTGGAATGTTTTTGACAAGAATAGTTGGGAAAAGAGCAGATGAAGTGATTGTTTATGGAAGCATCGACGAGCCTAATGGTGGAGCCGCTGGCGGCGTAGTTGATTTGTGTGACGTAGTATTTGTGAGAATTAAGAGAGATGGAGGTGACATTGTTTTCGCAGGCTAATTCAGCTCTGTGATCACCGCAGTGGAAGGGATCATCCTTGAGGCGGAAAGGGTAGCTAATATTGGTAATGAGACCGCAGGCAGATGGTGCGCAGGGAGGGTTAGCAGCAACACAGATTTCAAACAAATATTGGACCACTGAGAGCAGGCCGGTCCTGGTAAAAATGGGGCCCTGGGCGAAACTAAAAAAAATGGGCCCTCAATATATTATTGTGCGCAATATATTAAAAAATACAAATATTTTATTACTTATAAAAATGACTTCGTCTAGCGTTTTTACTTGCAAAATCATCTACAACATCATCCAAATTTATATTATCTAAAATCTCTTTTTCTATACATAATATTGCCAAGCCATTCAATCTAGGAATATGTTCACTCTCATTCAAGTCATTTCTCTTTTCACTAGAATCTTCAATCTCATGAAGCGCATCAACATTGTTCACATTTGAAGTTCCAGCTTTTTCTTTAGAAGTTGTATTCTTAAGAATAAACTTATCCATATCACCCTTATGTGATTTAGTGAGTTCTTCTATTCTTTTTTTCTTTTTCTCATTTCCACATGCTTGTTTTCTAGGTGGCCCCATGTTTCACACAATAACACTCAAAGTAAAATGATAGAATAATAGCACATGGAGGCTGGAGAAATTGGAGCTTGAGAGTTTGTAATAGGTAGCCCCAAACCTGATAGTCTGCAAATTATAAAAATACAATTAGAAAAAGACATCCTTATATCTGTCGAAGCAATACCAAATTAGCATTAAAAGATTAATTTGCAGACTACATCCTATGAGCCTAAATTAGTTTGCAGAATACATGCTTATTGCTTATGATAGGAACGGAACAATCTAACAAACTTACCAATTACCAGAATCCAGATTCCAGAAGACAAATAGACAATGAGGGTACAACAACAATCTTCCCCGCTACGAATCCAAACGAAGACAATCTGTAAATTGCAGTGTGAATTTTTTTGCTCAAGAACAAGAAGGACAATAATCAAAGAGTAAATTGGTGAGAAGAATTAATTTACCTCATTCTATTTATGCAACTATATATGTGACTGATTCTGATTCAACGGTAAAAATTTAGAAATTGAAGAGATTAATACCTTCCCCCTGCAACGGCTTGAAGCAGAGGACGAAGCGTTTTTTTTCCCGAGAATTATGACTCGAATTTGAAACAGATGAGATTTAATGTTTGATTTTAGATATCTAACGATATTGGTATTTACCGATAACAGATTTTGGGCCAAATTAACAAGCTTAATATTTTTATTTAATTATGGGCCTATAATAACTAATGAAATATAATACTAATAATTTTGGGCCCTCAAAATTTTGGGGCCTTGGGCCGTCGCCCAGGCTCGCCCGCCCCCAGGGCCGGCCCTGACTGAGAGCGTCAAGAGAGATGAAGGCGTAAGGCGGGGGGCCATGCTTGATGCTGCTTCTTCTTCTTTGGCGAATCGATTGACTTAACAAAATAAATTGAATTATGGGTAAATCGTAAACTACAATAATATAAATACTAATTGAATATTTTATTATTAACTATAATTCATGATTTTTGAAAAGAAAGAAAACATGTTATGGGTAAATCCTAAATTAACAATATTAAATAAAAAAAAATTTAAAGGCTTGGCCAGTTTTATTACAGTGGACCCAATCTAAATTTACTAATTAGGAATGGAATAAAATATTGCGTACAATTATAATCAATATTTAAAGTGTGGTTAATTTCTCAGAAAATGGAACAAATTTTGAAAATTCGTAAAAATAGAATGAACCCCGAGTAACTGAGCGGATGCATCGAAAAGCGTGTTTGCTTAACAGGTAAAATATAGCATTTTAAAGTTCAAATCGATTTATTTTGAAATTCATCTCGAACTAATTTTTCTGTCACCAAAAAATCTAGATGGCAACCAAAAGTGTGGAAAATCAAGCCGGATAAAAAACAATTAACGTGAAGAAGCTTATTATTCTACAACGACTAAATTTAAAATTTTATCGTAAATGAAAAATTATATAAAAAAAAATACGTTCCACATACGTTCCACAAAATTCTCCATTTCAATATATTCATTTCGTCTCAATTTAATATGCTACATTTTTTTATCTGGAAGTCTCATTTTAATAGATCACTTTCTAAAATGAAAAATTAATATATAACAAATAATCTCACATAACGCATTTTATACATTGTATATAATTGTGGCTCACACATAGTTATCTTTTATCTCATTTAAAAAAATATTTTAATTTTTTTTTCCTTTTTTTTCAACAGTATATCTTCAAAAAATTACTTTCACTCTCCTGTTTTATTTCGAACTATTTTTGTTTCTTAACATCCATGTCCAGACATTGTGACTTATTGAATTGGGTCGGCGAGAGTATTTTTTTTTTTGGTAATTCTAAACACAGCCCTCAAATTACTCATTGTAGCCCCCAATTTAATAAAAATAATAAATATAATAATAAATGTACAATTTTACCCATGTAATCCCTAAATTAAATTATATTCATATTTTTACATTTTCGGTATTCTCATACCCACAACTTTCATCGGAATTTGTATTATCATTTAGATTAGAATTAGATTCCGGAGGCAGACATCGCGCAAAGTCTCTCTGATCTAAATCTGCAGCCCACATCCTAAAAAGTGTGATTTTTTTTCCAAATTTATATCTACTGTTGCTGGTATTTTATTGAATTTATGTTCAGGTTTCTTGAGATTATATTTGAAACTTCTGTTTCTTTGATTCCTCAGAACCCAATTCGTCTTCTTTTAATTGGTTTACTTCTGTATTCAGAGTGAAAAAAATTATTATAAGTAAAATTCCAACGCCATTAAGTTACAGTAAATTGAGTCAACTACATCCATGGAGGGAGCCCACGGATCAAACAAAAATCTTCATCTTATTCTCTTTTTCTTTCTTCTTTTTATATATTCAATTTTTTAAAATAAAATACTAAAAAATAGCGATTAACACAAACAATTATACTTACTTGCTAGTTAGGTCGATAAAAGTTGCGTATCATATTTCTTTGTTGAAGGTTTTGAAGTTGGTGAGTTGTGTACCATATTTCTTTGTTGGAGGTTTTGAAGTCGACGGCTATGGATTAAAAAAGTTTGATTTTGCAGGTTTTGAAGTGGGTGGCTATGAGAGTAATAAAAATATTATTTAGATTAAATTATAGTACTCCCTCCGTCCCATGAAGCGTGACCCATTTCTTTTCGGCACGGAAATTAAGAAATTGGTATTTTGTGTGTTAAGTGTGGTAGGTGAAAAAGTGAAAAAGTGAATAAAGGGTAAATTTTTTGCCATTTTTAGAAACAGGTCAAGCTTCGTGGGACAACCCAAAAAGGAAAGTGGGTCACGCTTCGCGGGACGGAGGGAGTATTATTTATTAAAAACGTGATTTGGGGGTTATAAGGACAAAATTGTAAATTTTATAATTATTTTTATTATTTTCTAAATCAAGCGCTATAATGAATAAATTGGAGGCTATGAATAGAATCTCCATTTTTTTTCCTCTTGTTCCATTTATGGCAAATTTCCATTTTCATTGGACAATCCCTTTTTCCATAAGATAAACCCCAATGGGAAAGAATCACTACAGTAACAAATCAATATGAATATTTAATTTCACCGTGTTTTATCATTGAGAGACTTCCAAAGGAATTAAAAGTACCCATCCCACTTTCCGCAGAGACGATCGAGTCTTCTTCAAATAGAGTTTACCACAGATCATAATTATTCCTACGCTAATTCTCATGTGCAGTCAATCGCATATGATGGTAACGGTTTGAAAGTTTATATGTTTTTACAATAATATTTATTTTTATATATAAGAATTTTTACTTTTAGTTATTTTCACTCATTAATACTTTTATTCTTAACTATCTGGTAGAGTAATCATTATCGTAATAAAAAGTAACTATTGTTACAATAAAATGTAATATTTCTAAATTTATTACATTTGTTCACGATAAGTGTTACTTTTATTCATGAAAACTTGTACTATTACGTAAGTATACATTTGTGCTACAAATGTATATCTTATGCTTATTAAAAGTAATCGTCCGCATACTATGTGGTCAACCGCATGCAAGACCAACTCTTATTCCTATAATTACTGTATTTTCATTCCGCGTGCTATTATTCCTATACTTATATATATAGAGTGCGTTCTCTTTGGTTGTAAATTTATCATGAAAAAAAGAAGGATAAACAAAATTTCATCCTTTAAATCATTCATTTCTTTCCCACATTTCCTACTTGACCATTACTCATTCCTCATTTACACTACAAATGAGGGATAATATTATCACATCATTTAAATGAGGAATGAGTATGGGTCAAGTAGAAAATGTGGGAAAAGAAAGAAAAGATTTAAATTGTGAAATTTTATTTATCCTTCATTTTCCTATGATAAATTTACAACCAAAGAGAACGCACTCATAGTATATTTTCCTTTGTCTTTTTCCTTTTAAGTTTGTGGCATACTTGTACATATAAGTCAAAACCCTCCTAATATAGTGTTGAAAGCTAGTAAATTATATCGTAGGAGACCCAATAAATCAAATAAATTAGTAGTAATATAACTAGATTAATTTTAAGTTATCAGGTAATCCTAATATCGACGCATCTTGCTGGCACACCAAGGTCGATTGTTTTTGTAATTAAGCACTGAGCCGATGGATGATGTATAAAGTTTAAATGGAAAATGGTAATTATATATAGATCGATGTTGTATTTCATATAGCACAACATGCATGAGCTCCTCATATGGTGGTACCTCCACTGTACAGATTAAAAGCTTTCGCACCCAATAAAAATACGATCGAGCTAGTATCTGCTTGTACAACTTGTTGCACCATACAACACGATGGTGCAGAGAAGTAATATATATTAATTGTTGAAAATAATCACTAGTTGAGCATCTAGCTCAGTTGGTTCAAAACTCACAAGCAACGCCATATTTTCTCCTTCTTAACTTCACTCAAACAAATCTACATATTACGAATGATATTTTTAATGCATGCAAATGATACTTTTAATTATATGACAGTGCATGTAGACTCTAACCTCCTAGATGCTCAATTGATGATTTCTCACAGCCATTAATATACATGTCTTCCTTGCATCATCATATTGTATGATACAACCAATTGTACAAAATAATTTGTGTACAAAATATTAATAGCATTTAAGATGACTTCATCAATCTTGATCATGAAACGTGGAATGGATCACTGAATGACTTAATTATAAGTCTTCTATAGAGTTCTGGCCAATGAAAATATTTTCTCCTCCACAAGCCCCACATGACCCACCAACAAGAAAAGTAAGTAACAAACAAACAATACTGTTTGTTTGATCAAGTCAATCTTGATAGGTACAAAAACCAAAAGTGGGATCCAATTCAATCAGGGCTGGCCCTGAGGGCGGGCGGGCGGGCAGGCATGGCCCAGGGCCCCCATCATTAAAATAAATGAAAAATCCTACAATGTCAATCAAGTTGTATTGAGTGAAATGATCAGAATGATTGAAGTGAAGATCAATGTAATTGCATACGAAACATAAATAGATGCTTACGAAGAACTTGTAAAAAAATTGGCAACAAAGTGTAGCAACGATCTGCTTATAGTACATTGTCAATGCAAATATGTACACCCTGATATCAATAAGGCCCATTTTCACTCTGTAAGTCTTGAACAATAATCTCAACACTGGGTGAAGCATCATCATAATGCATGTGATACAGAATAAGTCGAACATGTGATTCTGGTTTGATCTATGATCTGGGTAGATTCACAAGGATAATTAGGAAGGTTTAGACGTTCAACATCAGCTTCCAACATTTCCAACACTTTGTTCATTGATGGACGATCCTCTGGACTTATCCGTATGCACCATAATGCAACGATTGTCATCATCCGAACAAGTTTTCTGGTAACATCATTATCATTACCTAATTTCACGATTTCAATGTCCTTACCTTGGTTAAAACAATCATATATCCAATACGGGAAATACTTGCTGGAATCGCATGGTTTCCACTCGAGTCTCTCTTTAACTCCATCATTTCCATTAGTAGCATCCCGAAACTATAAACATCAGCCTTATAAGAGACTGCACCAATATTTCTGTTGACGAGTTTAGGAGCAACATACCCTATGGTTCCTCTGGCAGCAGTCATGGTCAATGCTTTCTTATCTGTAGAGCATAGTTTCACTAGCCCAAAATCAGATATTTTAGGGATGAAATTGACATCAAGAAGTATATTATGAGGCTTGATATCAAAATGCAGGATCTGAACATCACACCCTCGATGCAAATACTCAATCCCACGAGCAACTCCAACTGCAATCTCAAACTTCCTATCCCAACTCAAAGAATTCGTTTTGTCTCGATTGAAGAGGTACTTTTCAAGGGAACTATTGGGCATGAAATCAAAGACAAGAGCACGTTTGGAGCCATTTGCACAATATCCAACTAGCTTCACCACATTCACATGGTGAATCCTTCCAATGGTTGCTTTATTTATGGATATATATCAATATATGTTCATTTGGTGTGTCTGTGTAATATGTGAATTAGTATAGTCAATGAAACCAATCCTATTTGGAGATAGAATAAGATAATATATATGATGAAGCAAAATTTAAAATCAATGCAAAATTTGGAGAAAAATTGCTGCCACAAAAGAAGACATTTGTTCAATACTTTTCCTCTGCTTGAAGGCAAACAATAGAAAAACTTGTACGTAGGAAATTCTGCTTGTAATAGAGATAATCAGTAGAACAAATTGGCCTTTCTACTAGATTTACATGAAAAACAACGTCAACATTGCAAGGAGCACCATCATACTTGGAAGCTTTACTTCGTAGACAGAGTTAATCAAAGTGGTCTGACAGAAAACGCTTATATATCTAGATTGATAGAAATTAAAGGGGATATGGATTTATGGAAAAAAAATCTTTGGTCGCCTCTTCAGCGCAGGGTAAATGAAGATGAATGCTGAGGAAGTGCACCACATGTTGTCATGCTTCATAAGAAAAGATGAGAATAAAGAAACTATGGAGACACATATTCATAACATTGTTACCTATGAATTGGCTTAATTACTTGTTTTCTGTCTTCCCAACTACTAGAACAAATGTTTTTATACATATCTCATATGTCATTTGCAGCAAGTGAATTGCAACGCATTCCAGCTTTGATATATATGTCCATGACTGCTTCTGCAAACTTGATCACTCTTGCATAGTGATCTCGACACTGGGCGAAGCATCATTATGATGTAGCAATGATACCGAATCAGTCGAATATGTAGTTCCTGTGTGATCCACATTTACTACAATCTGAGCAGACTGAGACGGGTACTCAGGAATATGCAAACTCTCAACATCTCCTTCCAACATTTCCAACACTTTATTCATTGATGGACGATCATGTGGCCTCATCTGTATGCACCATAATGCAACTATTGTCATCTTTCGAACAACTTTCCTCGTGATCTCATTTTCATCAACATTTCCCATTTCAATGTCCTTGCCTTGATTAAAGTGGTCGTATATCCAATATGGAAAATACTTGCTAGAAGAATCACCATTGTTTCCAATCGAGTATCTCTTTAAGCCCACCATTTCCATCAGCAACATCCCAAAGCTATAGACATCAGCTTTGTATGAGAATTGTTGGCGATGAAGTGCGCCGCTGATTCATTGCCTGATAGGACGTCGTTGAACAACTTGGATTGGTTGAGAATGTTGATGTCGTTATTTGAGCCAGCAACTCCGATGAAGGCGTGCCAGATCCACAGATCTTGTGATGCAACAACCTCAAGTATAATAGTGGGCTCGGCCTAATCCCCTCGAGTGTAAGCGCCATGCCAAGCAACTAGACAATTCTCCCAACCCATCTCCCTTTGAGCCCGGAGCGGCTGTCAGCACAACGCCAGAGGCTCCGCAATGGCGAGAGGCGCGGAAATGGGGGGCTCACGCCCAGAAAAAGAGCCCCATTGCGGGTGCACTTAGTTGAGTGAAGAAAAAATATATTGTTTATTGAGACCCACCAATTAAAAAATATATAAATAGTTACTAAAAAAAACTTACGTTATAACTATAATACGTGAGAGATAAAGTTCAGTGGATGATTTTTAGGTACATGTACAACGTGAATTTATTGTCATTTGTTATCTTGACAATATTTCACTACGTTTACTTTTTATTATTGATAATACATAGCCCATGCAGAAGAGATAGAGCCTAAAATTTATTTGATACAATAATATTAAAAATTACCCCATATGTCCCAATAATCTTGACATATTTTCGATTTTGGATTGTCCCAATAATATTGACCTATTTCTATTTTGGAACATAATTAGTCTCTAATTAAAATTCACTAAACATGTGGTCACCACATTTAATTAAAGTCATTTAACTTTAATAAATGATCATTAATTTACAATTTACTTTTTCTTAAAAATGTGAGCACTACCTTTACTCTACTAATTTAACTCTTCTTAATATTATTGTCCAATCAGAAATAGGCCAAGATTAATGGGACACGGGGAGTAATATTTTGGAATAATTATAAATCTTTGCAATGAAAGTCAAGAAATCATTGTTAATTTGATTTCATTTACATAAGATTTATGCCTTGTTTCATATTTTATTTTATATCTATGTATATTATGTGTAAAAATACATATTTCAAAGTCCATTAGTGATTGAATATAGTTTTTTTGAATTGAGTATTTGAATATTTTTTTTAATCACTAAATCAATTATCTCTAACAAAAAAAAAAATATCTGGAAACAGTCTGCTCGCCAAGGAGGAAAATTGGAGGTCCATTAGTAATCTTGCGCCGAATGTTTAGCTGATCTCCAATAATTCAACATTTTAATCACCATTTATTTTGCCGATATAAAAATGCTGTCAAATAAGGCCCAATCAGATTTTGGATAGGCATGCCATTAATATAAGAATCTATTGACAAATTCAGAGCCAGAGGTACATACACATAAACCATATGGTACACACAAGAACATTAACTAACTTGCGAATTAGATTACACTATTTAGAAAATGGTAGCCATTCCTACTTCTACATAAATTGAATCTTTAAACAAAGTGCACTTGAGCACTGTTGCACAGTCCATCACTCTTGAATAGCAACCTCGATACAGAGCGAAGCATCGTAATGCCGCAGCAAGGATATAGAATCAGAGGAACATGTAATTTCGGATTTATCAAAATTCATTACAATTTGCGATGATTCACATGGATAATTAGGAACATGCAGACGTTCAATATCACCTTCCAACATTTGCAGTACTTTACTCATTGATGGACGATCATCTGGGCTCATCTGTATGCACCATAGTGCAACTATTGTCATCTTTCGAGCAACCTTCCTCGTATCATCATTCTCGTCTTTTTCAAAATCAATATCCTTGCCTTTCTCAAAGGAGTCATAGATCCAGTATGGAAAATGTTGGTTGGAACCGCCCTTATTTCCTCTCAAGTCTCTGTTTAAGCCCACCATTTCCATCAATAGCATCCCGAAACTATACACATCAGCCTTGTAAGAGACTGCCCCAATACTCCTGCTTATGTGTTCAGGAGCAACATACCCTATGGTTCCTCTAGCATCAGTCATTGTCACTGTCTTCTTATCCGTGGAACAAAATTTTGCTAGTCCAAAATCAGATATTTTAGGGATGAACTTATCATTGAGGAGTATGTTATGAGGCTTGATGTCAAAATGCAGAATTTGGATGTCGCACCCTCGATGCAATTACTCAATTCCTCGAGCTATTCCAACTGCAATATTAAACTTTGTGTCCCAATTTAAGGAGTTCATCTTTTCAGGATTGAAGAGGTACTTTTCGAGGGAACCGTTGGGCATGAAATCATAGACAAGGGCACGCTTGGAGCCTTGTGCACAATATCCAACTAGGTTCACTACATTCACATGGTGGATCCTTCCAATGGTTGCTATTTCATTCACAAAGTCTTGGTCATTTGCTCCAGATTTTCGGAGAAGTTTGACTGCAACATCATGCCCACTTCGGAACTTTCCTTTGTAAACAGAACCATAGCCACCTTCACCTAGTTTTTCTTGAAAATCTATGGTCATTTTCGTTATGTTTGAGTATGAGTACCTGATTGTTGTGAGTTTGTTGTCACTTTGGAGGAATGATTCTAGCGTGTTATACATGGACAAATGTCTTCTTCAGAATTTCACTACAAGAAAACGCCAGATTAGCTACTGAATTTAACTACGGAATTTATTCCGTAGTTAATTAACTACGGATTACCAACGGAAACATATTAATTTTGATTTTTTTAATTAATTTTAAATATTTAGTTATTAAACCGTAGCTAAATAGTCGTTAAAATATATTGAATTTTTTATTTTATTTATTAAATTAATCATCCGTAGTTAAATAGTCGTTAAAATATACTGAATTTTTCATTTTATTTACTAAAATTAATATTCCGTAGCTAAATAGTCGTTAAAATATGTTGAATTTTTTGTTTTATTTTCTAAATTAGCTTTCCGTAGTTAAGGAGTCGTTAATATTTATTGAATTTTTTTCTTTTTATTAATTAAAATTAATATTTCGTAGCTAAATAGTCGTTGATATATATTGAATTTTCATTTTATTAATTAAAATTATTATTCCGTAGCTAAATAGTCGTTAAAATATGTTGAATTTTTTGTTTTATTTTCTAAATTAGCTTTCCGTAGTTAAGGAGTCGTTAATATTTATTGAATTTTTTCTTTTTATTAATTAAAATTAATATTTCGTAGCTAAATAGTCGTTGATATAAATTGAATTTTCATTTTATTTATTAAAATTTTTATTCCGTAGCTAAATTGTCGTTAAAATATACTGAATTTTCATTTTATTAATTAAAATTATTATTCCGTAGCTAAATAGTAGTTAAAATATGTTGAATTTTTTGTTTTATTTTCTAAATTAGATTTCCGTAGTTAAAGAGTCGTTAATATTTATTGAATTTTCTAAATAGTCGTCTATCACAGTAATCTCAATCGGAAGAAGTGCAGCTCCCGCCCCCTTTGCCGTCCATTTCTGAAATAAGCTCCTGGCCCCTTTGCCGTCGATCTCCCCGCCGCGCGCTTCGATCTCCGCCGTCTATCTCTGCATCTTCTCCCCATCGTCGCCTTCAGTTGCTATTGCCATTGCTGGAACAATGGTGAGCCTTTTGTCTCCTATTTCATTTCAGTTAGGGCTGGAACAATGATAATCGTTGTCTGGTTATTGTTTTATAGATCTGAAGACCGATAATCGTGAACTACTACTCTACTTGTTTTTTTGGTAAATTTTACCTCGGTTTTTGGATAAATTACCAAATCTCGTTGAAGCTACCAAAGGCAAGGATACTCTCGTTTTCCACTGCGCTCTCAGCCAGGTGTTTATTTATTCCTCCTTTTTGTGTGTTCGGATTATTTAAAAATGTGAACATATTATGTGTTGTTCTCAGCCAGGCAAAGAACAATTGACATGTTATCAAGGTTTTTATGTCAATGGATTTAAATTTCAGACAGTGGAATACGGGTCGAGAAACAAAACTGACAACAGTGGAATTTGTGTAAAGGGGTCGGTGTTAGGTGGAGTTCAACAAGATTATTATGGGCGTTTGTTGGAGGTTGTGATTTTGGAGTATCCTGTGCTACCAACCAAAAAAACCACTTTGTTCAAGTGTCAATGGTTTGACCCTTCTCCAACTTGGACGTTTGTGGATCGAGAATTCAAGTTGGTTTCCATCAACCAAACTCATTTATACAATAAATATGAACCATTTGTCCTAGCATCACAAGCTATTCAAGTTTATTACTGCACATACCCAAGTAAAAATGTGACTAGGCGAAACTGGTTGGCAGCTTGCAAAGTGAAGGCAAGATCGCTTGTAGAAGTTTCGAGCAATGAAACTTCTTTGCCTTTCCAAGAGGAGTTGTTTACCCAAGTTCATCATACAATAATAGATGATGATCCAATTCCCGTTCATCCTGATGGTGGCTTGGTAGACATGGTAGAGGATGAGGATGGAGATGAAGATGCAATTCATGAAAGCATTCTGAAAACATCATCCTCTGAAGCCGATGATTTAGATGATATAGAATAGTTATTATTTTGTCAGTTCTTGTCAACATTTACTTGTCTGTTTCATTTTCAAGGTACAATGCATGTTATTTGTCTGTTTCATTTACTTGTCTGTTTCAAGGGATGAAGATGATATATGATTTAGATGATTTTGATGTTACTTGTCTGTTTCATTTACTTGTCTGTTTCAAGGGATGAAGATGATATATGATTTAGATGATTTTGATGTTACTTGTCTGTTTCATTTACTAAGCAATCATTTTCTCTCTATTTTTTTATGATCATAATAATTATTAATTATTATATCGCTATCATATATCACTATCATATACCATTTTTAGATAGAAGATGAGTAGTACTGCTTCGCATCCCACCGACTCAGACTCGACTGAGTCTCGTGCTACTGAGACCCGTGCTACTGAGACACACGTTTCTAAGACGCAGGCGTCGGCAGTCCGTCCAGAATTAGCACCTGACGGTAGGCGGATCTGTTGGTTGGAAAATGGGTATGTATATATGTTTGTCGAATTAAGTAAAATGTTATGATATATTTAATTTGAGTTACTAATATTGAATTCAATACTTTATAATTCAGCATTTTGAGGCCGACTGAGAAGATTCGACGTACAACTACTTCAAGCTTTCAAGGCTTCATAGATCCTGAAGGCGTCAATTGGAAGAGTTTGTCGCCCAGCACCATAGACATATATTATGATGAGTTTAAGGTATATTATAGTAATTATTTAGTTTAGATATCATTAAATTTATACTAACTTCAAATTCAAATGTTGTAGAAATCTTTTACATGGGATGGGGAAGTTTACAGCTCGGACGTCATTCGTAAGACATGGATCTCACAAGCTAGGCATGCTTATAAAGATTTTGTCCATGGATGTAAGGTTATTATCGATGAAGGGAGCATACCTCAATTTCTTCATAAAGACATTGTTACAAAGTGGAAGGAATATTGGGCGACACCTGAATTCCAAGTTAAGTCGCAGCAGGCGAGCAAGAATCGTCGATCTGAGCCTGCTGGTCCAGGTACATGATTATCTATCCACTATGGAGGCTCTCACAGTGCTATTAGTCATGCTGAGCATGTGGTAAGTTATTGCAAACGTGTTTTTATCTTTGTAAAAAATTCAATAATTCAATAATTTAATTTTGAATCATCTTTCTTTATTACAGGCTCGAGAGAAGAACATTTCTATCGCAGATGCACATTATGATACTTTCATGAGGATGCACTTTAAGAAAGGACAGTTCGATGGACGAGCACAGACTCAGGGTGTAAGTAATATGAACATTTTAATTATTCTAAGCATTTAATTCTATTTTATCACATTTTAAGTTGTTTGTAATGCATCTAAATGTAGCTTGAGATACATAGTCGAGTCGAGGAGTTACGCTCTACTCTTGGACGAGATGTCACTCCAGATGAGGTCAGTCAGATCTATAGGGAGGTGGTGACGCCAGATCCGAAGGGGCGTAGACTCGGATTGGGCATTATGTCTCAGATGCGTTCCACTGGTTCGACGAGCACTCATTCGACGTGCTCGTCTCAATTTCCTTCAGCAGCAGTCTCAGCTCAGATTGCACAGCTCCAGACAGAGTTAGAGCAGACACAACATAGAGAGGCTACTCTACAAGCTACTCTACAGGCTGAGGTGCAGGAGCGACGACGAAAAGAAGCAGAAATGGAGGCTGAGGTGCAGGAGCGACGACGAAAAGAAGCAGAAATGAAGACTAGGCAGTTGGAAATGCAACAACAAATTTCTCAGCTTATGAAATTCTTCCAATCATCCTCAGGGTCGTTCCCCCGTTCCTCGTCTCCACCCTAAATACATGTTTTGTACTTATTATATATCGTTATTAGATTTTTATTTAGATGTTTATGAATTTATTACACTAACAGGTATCCTTTATGATATTTTATTAGTTTGATTTTGAGATGATTATTAATTTAAATATTGCATTGATTTTGTATTTATTAGAAACAGGTTTTACTGTGAAATATTAAAAAAATAAAAAAATAAAAGTATATATATTGCTACGGTTTTACTACTGAATACTAAAAACAATGCCGGTATGTTACGGTTTTACTACGGAAGGTTAAAAAAAATAAAAAAAATACCTATATGTAGCTACGGTTTTGCTACGAATTATTAAAAAAATATAAAGAAATCTATATATAGCTACGGTTTTACTACGGAAAGTTAAAAAAAATAAAAAAATACCTATATATAGCTACGGTTTTGCTACGGATTATTAAAAAAATATAAAAGAAATCTATATATAGCTACGGTTTTACTACGGAAGGTTAAAAAAAATAAAAAAAATACCTATATGTAGCTACGGTTTTGCTACGGATTATTAAAAAAATATAAAAGAAATCTATATATAGCTACGGTTTTACTACGGATGGTTAAAAAAAATAAAAAAATACCTATATGTAGCTACGGTTTTGCTACGGATTATTAAAAAAATATAAAAGAAATCTATATATAGCTACGGTTTTACTACGGAAGGTTAAAAAAAATAAAAAAAAATACCTATATGTAGCTACGGTTTTGCTACGGATTATTAAAAAAATATAAAAAGAAATCTATATATAGCTACGGTTTTACTACGGAAGGTAAAAAATAGAAAAAAAGAGAAAAAAATACTTGTATATAGCTACGGATTATTAAAAAAAATGAAAATAAAATGTGTTTATGGTTACGGTTTTATGACGGAATGTAAAAAAATTACAAAAACGAAAAAGTAAAATAACGACGGTATATTCCGTTATTAAACCGTTGTTAAATTTAACGACTGAATATTCCGTAACAGGTGAACAGTACGACCAAGCATATCGCGACGCTTGTCATTCCGTGGTAAATTTTGAAATTTCCGTAGTTAATCATTTTTTGCTACGGTTTAGCTACGGAATTTTTCGTAGTTAATTTCAATTTTTTTTGTAGTGTTTGTAGATCAAAAGCCACAACACGATAGGAAAAATGATGACCCTTGGTGCCAAGATGATGAAGTCTGCATGAGATGGAAAATAAAAAGCTTCATATATATGTTTGCTTCCATAATTTTTGCGAGAAGAAAGGTGCGATGCACGACAAAAAATGTATTTAATTAAATAATATTTATATATAATAATGCTTCTAATATGATAATACTTTTTATGTACTCTAACCATGCCTATTTTCATAACAATTGCATATTATACAAAGATTAATAATTCAAATTGGTTTATTTCTACACTTCTATATATAATCCACTTGGTATTTTGTACTCTCTCCGTGTCATAAGAGAGTGCATTTTTTGTCATTTTGCGACATCCCAAAAGAATGTGCACTTTTCTTTTTTAAATCATTATTTCACTAATAAAAATGTGCTCCTTCTTTCATTGATAACACTCACATAATATTTTTTAAAACTCATGTCACTAACAATCATGCATATTCTCATGGGACACAATAAGTACTACTTAAGAGAACTTAAAGTTACAGGCTTGCTATTTTTGGCATTTTACTTTTATGCTCATTCACTCATTCTAACTCAAATATAAAAGCGAAAGTGAAATTTAATTATATTTTAGAAGACTAGCAGAAAGAAATACGTTGTATGTGTAATTAATGTTATTTTAATTGGTAATTTATTAGTTAAAAAAATCTATTAATTCATTACTTTTATTAGATAATTTATTGGATAGATATATTTATTTATAAGCCTTATCAATAACTATAGATATAAAGTATTCTTTATAGATTTGGGTGATAAATAAATGTATATCAAAATATATTTATATTTTATAAATATAATAATATATATATAACAGAGGTAAAATAGGCAATCTACAAGTTGTGTCTTAGACTACCTCAGGCTCTTTTTCTATTAGTATAGATCTTTTAAAATCGACCCCTTGCATGCTTTTCAATATGTTAAGAGTAGAACCCAAAATAATTAGTAGTGAGTAGAACGTAATTTTTTTTTTTTGAGAAAGAGTAGAACGTAAATTAAGAGCGCATCAATGGTGACTACTTCAACGAGCAGCGGGGAAAATATGTCGGGCTCTGCAAGCATACCGATCGAGTACATCAATATATACATATATATGAGTAAATTCAAATAGAGACATTGAAAAAGACTGAAAAACAATGGAATATTGTAAGGATTCTTACGGGGATATATCACGCCGACCAATAGAGATAAAATATGATATAAGAGTAGTGATACAGCTGCGAATCCAAAGATGGTGAATACAGGAGGGCTTACCGCTGCACACAACACACCTGCAATTTATGTTTTTTTTTTTTTTACTAGATCAAGATTTGACCACAAAACAAAAAATACGATGGAATATCTCGAGAAGCATAAATAAATGAAGAGTATACCTAGAATGACCACAAGAATTGGGAGAAGCTCTGCAGATATACATACAAGAGTAGTAGTGATGATGATCAGTTTCCAGAATACAAAGCATTAGCAAAATATAGGAAAGATATGAGAGAGTGAGAGTGCATCTTTCATGCGTACCCCACACTAGGAATGCCGAGGATGTTCCACACCAGGGGCACACAGTGAGTTCAAATCCATACAAGAGAGATTGATGGATTTCTAAAAGCGAAACGTTGTTCAAATCCTTAAATTCCTGCCAGGATGTCATCACTATCACCTCTACTCCGCACAAAGGTGGTAATTCTGAGGCATTCAAGTGGCCGACCTTGATATAACTTATATGAGTTGCGTTATTATTATATTTCCCCACAACACCAACAATACTAAAACTTATAAACACCGTAAGTCCTAAATCAACATCATAACAGGGGAAAACTTCTTAAACTGCGAAAATTAGTGCATATTGTCAAAGGAAACACACAACAATATCAATAATGCCATTTTCCACTATGGCAAACTCTGCAACTCTTGAGCAATCTCAACACTGGTCGAAGCATAATCATGATGTTGCAATGATACAGAATCAGTCGAAGATGTAATTTCGGTTTGATCCACATTCACTGCAACATAGGTAGATTGTGACGGATGGACAGGAATGTGTAGACGTTCAACATCAGCTTCCAACATTTCCAGCACTTTATTCATTGATGGACGATCGTTTGGACTCATCTGTATGCACCATAATGCAACTATTGCCATCTTCCGAACAAGTTTTCTCGTAACATCATTATCATCGTTTTCATCTGTTAATTTCACGATTTCAATATTCTTACCCTGCTCAAAGCTGTCATAGATCCAGTATGGAAAATGCTGACTGGAACCACCATTGTTACCGCTCAAGTCTCTGTTTAATCCCGCCATTTCCATAAGCAGCATCCCGAAACTATATACATCAGCCTTGTAAGAGACTGCACCGATACTTCTACTGATGAGTTCAGGAGCAACATAGCCAATGGTTCCTCTTGCAGCTGTCATGGTCACTGCCTTCTTATCTATAGAGCAAAATTTCGCTAGTCCAAAATCAGATATTTTTGGAATGAAGCTATCATCAAGAAGTATATTATGAGGCTTGATGTCGAAATGGAGGATCTGAACATCACACCCTCGATGCAAGTACTCAATCCCGCGAGCAACTCCAACTGCAATCTCAAACTTCCTATCCCAATTTAAGGAAGTTATTTTATCTCGATTGAAGATGTACTTTTCAAGGGAACCGTTGGGCATGAAATCATAGACAAGGGCACGCTTGGAACCATGTGCACAATATCCAACAAGGTTCACCACATTCACATGATGTATCCTTCCAATAGTAGCAATTTCATTCATAAAGTCTTGCCCATTTCCTCCGGATTTGCCGAGCAATTTGACTGCTACGTCATGGCCGCTTCGGAGCTTTCCTTTGTAAACAGAACCATAGCCACCATCACCAAGTTTATCGTGAAAACCTCTGGTCATTTTCCTAATGTCAGAATATGAATATCTAATTGGTAAGAGCTTGTTGTCACTTCGTAAGAAGCTTTCTATTCTGTTATATATAGACAAATGCCTTCTCCGAAATTTCTTGATCAAAAGCCACAACACCAATGGAAACATAATAAGCCTTGGCGCCAAGATGATGAAACCTGTTATTAGATGAGAAAAAAAAAAAAACAAGAAAAAAAAGAAGAATTGATGCTTCCACAGCTTTTGCAAAAGGAAGGTGCACGTAAAACGCACGACCTAAAAACGAATTTACATAATATATGTACACAGTACACATACAATAATGCTTCTAATATATATAAGAGTTTTTTCCCTCTTTTTCTTCTCTCTCTTCTCCTACCAATTTTTTTCACTATTTTTTATCAAATTTTTTTTTTATAATTTTAATTCTTTTATAAACATCGTCAAATTTGATTTTTGAAGAAATATTCAATATGCATTTTAAATTTAAGTTCATGAAAAAATCTTTAATATGAAAAAAAAAATGACCAAAACTATATTTAAAATGAAAATGAATAAATTATGAAAATTTTAAAATATTTTACATTGTCTCTCTTCATTAAAATTTTACAACTCTTTATTTATGAAAATATTTGTTTATTTATTATGATGTGTAATACTCTATAATAATAATGTGTAATGTTAATTTTCATTGTCAAATGATTTAATAATTATATTTGTCATCACACTTTATAGAAACTGAAAATTTACATTTTTAAATTAGAGATTTTATTGAGTAATTGATGTGAATTATTTTAATTTATTTTAAAACATATTTTGTATCTATTTATAGTTTTGATTCATTTATTATTTATATTTATTATATTAATATATCGTTTAATTTTGATATCGTCGTGCATTACATGAATGGCCGTACTAGTTATTATAAAATTCCAAATATACTTTGGTGTGCTACCTTGTGTCCTACTTTCTACTTTTTGTAGTTTTTAATCTTTTTTTTTTCAATTTTAATTTCTTATGTTTTGGTATAATTTTAAAAGACAACATAAAGAATATGACATTTTTGCCTATTAACACATTTTAAAATACTCCCTCCGTCCTGACTATCTTGAGACTTTTTTTAGCACATGAATTAAAAAAGTAGTGTTTTGTGTGTAGATGAAAAAGTGAAAATGTGAATAAAGGGTAAAACTTTGTTGGAAATATAGATGTTATATATATGTGGGAGGATTTACAATGATGGAGGATTTGCTTTTGAAAATGTGTAAAGTGGGGTGGACGTGTATTTCAAAGAAAAATAAAGAAGTTGATTTGAAAGCTATCAACTTAATTTTTTATTTCTCCACTAACTTTTCTTCACACCTTCATTTGCATACAAACTACAAACATATTTATAGCCTACAAAGGTCGGTTACTAAACCGACTTAGTTGTTGCTAGAATAATCTAGTGGCTAAGCAATATTATATTAGTTCTAGAATTCTCAAATATGTTCTCATATTTTCTTTTGTTTTCTTTTACTATTTAATATTTTATTTCTTTCTTTTAGTTTCTTGTTAATTCTAGAATACTCTACATAAATCAAGTTTATTATTTTTCCAACACTCCCCCTTAAACTTGATTTGTCATTCCCAGCAAACTTCTGAACTTGATAAAGTCTTCGTATTTGAGCGGCTTGGTGAAGATGTCGGCGATTTGATCTTGCGATTTCACGTACTCCACTTGAACCTCCTTCTTTGCAATGCATTCTCTGATGTAGTGGAAGCGGGTGTCTATGTGCTTGCTTCGATTATGAAAAACCGGATTCTTTGAGAGCGCGATTGCTGACTTATTATCTACGCAAATCGTTGTTGGCTCCTTTTGTGGCCACCCAAGCTCTTCCAGTAAACTTCGTAGCCAAACTGCATGACAAACACTGGATGTGGCAGCCACATATTCAGCTTCACATGTTGACAGCGTGACTATGGGTTGCTTCTTCGACATCCAGGTGAAAGCAGTATCTCCCATGAAAAATACGAATCCGCTTGTACTTTTTCGATCGTCATTGTCTCCGGCCCAGTCACTATCACTATACCCGACAAGATTATATTGATTAGTACTTGAGTAGAATAGGCCGTAGTTGAGCGTACCTTTGAGGTAGCGAAGAATTCTCTTTGCTGCCTTAAAATGCGTAGTGGTTGGATTCTCCATATAGCGACTCACGAGTCCTGTCGCATAAAGAATGTCCGGCCTTGTGCAAGTTAAGTACCGTAAACTTCCAACCAAGCTCTTGAACAATGTCGGGTCCACTTTTTTTCCTCCATCATTCTTGGATAATTTTATCCCGCATTCCACTGGCGTGTTGATTGCTTTGCAACCCTCCATCTTGAACTTCTTGAGAATTTCCTTGGCATATCCTTCTTGTGTGATGAAGATCCCATCTTCGAGTTGCTTGACTTCCACGCCGAGGTAGTATGCCATCAGCCCAATGTCTGTCATCTCGAACTCCTTTGACATGGCCTTCTTGAACTCCTCAATCATCTTTGGATTATTTCCTGTGAAAATCAAATCATCTACATACAAGCACACAATTAAGACATCTCCTCCATTGGCTTTCACGTAGAGAGCATGCTCGTGGGGGCATTTGGTGAAACCATTCTCCTCCAAGTACTTATCGATCCTGCTATTCCATGCCCTTGGTGCTTGCTTTAGTCCGTATAGGGCCTTCTTCAACTTCAAGACTTTATCTTCTTGCCCTTTCACCTCGTAGCCCATTGGCTGCTTGATATAGACTTCTTTGTCTATATTCCCATTCAAGAAGGCTGACTTGACATCCATTTGATAAATCTTCCATCTATTTTGGGCTGCAAGAGAGAGTATTAGTCTGATAGTTTCTAAGCGAGCGACGGGAGCAAATACCTCATCATAATCAATTCCAGCTCTTTGGCTATATCCTTTTGCGACGAGCCTCGCTTTATATCTTTCCACTTCACCCTTGGAATTCTTCTTAACTTTATACACCCACTTGACTCCAATAGCCTTGTGCCCTTTCGGTAGTGTCACGAGTTCCCACGTATCATTCTTCTTTATGGCCTTGATCTCTTCATCCATCGCGACTCGCCAATTTTCACTATCTGCTGCTTCTTCAAAGCTAACAGGCTCACAATCAGCAAATAGGCAAAATAAGGTAAGATCTTCTAACCTTTCAGTATCCTCATATATCTCGCCCAAACTCCTTGTTCGTGGTGTAGCTCTTTCATTTAAGAAAGATGGTGGTGAGTCTTCAGTAACTTGTATAGGTGAAGCTGGCGGAGTCACTAGCTCTTGTTGGACTTCTTCAACTTGCTCGACAGGCCTTTCATCTTCAAATTGTGGGATGAAGGTGAAGTCACCGCTGGGATTAAAATCCCACACTCCTTCTTCGTCGAACTCCACATCTCGACTTATCACTGTTTTCTTGGTATTTGGATTATATAACTTATAGCCTTTAGAGTTAGAGTCGTACCCGATAAAGATGAATGCTTCGCTTTTATCGTCGAGCTTCTTCCTTCTCTCATCTGGTACATGCACGTAGGCTTTGCTTCCAAATACCTTTAGGTGGGAAATTCCTGGCTTTCTCCCACTCCAGGCTTCTTGTGGAGTCATTCCCCACACGCTCCTTGTCGGCGATCGATTGGATAGGTACACCGCGCACGCCACTGCTTCTGCCCAAAACTCTTTAGGCAGATTCTTCGTCTTTAGCATGCTCCTCGCCATCTCCATGATTGTTCTGTTTTTTCTTTCCGCCACTCCGTTCTGTTGGGGGGATCTCGGAACTGTCAGGGGCCGTCGAATTCCATTTACTTCGCAAAATTCTAGAAACTCCTTGGATGTAAATTCTCCACCTCGATCAGACCTTAGGGCCTTGATTTGTCGTCCGCTCTCCTTCTCGACGGCAGCTTTGAACTTCTTGAATGCATCAAATACTTCTGACTTCTGCTTCAAGAAATATACCCACGTTTTTCTAGAAAAATCATCAATGAAGAGCAGAAAATAATTATTTTTACCGAGGGAGCTTGGCTTGATTGGCCCGCACACATCAGTGTGAATTAACTCCAGTGGCTTTTGAGCTCTTGAGCTTGACTCCTTTGGAAATGGCTTTCTGAACTGCTTCCCGAGTAGACAACCTTCGCAGAGTTGATCGGGATGTTTGATGGATGGTAGTCCTCTCACCATCTCTTTTTTGGACAATAACTCCAAACCACCAAAATTCAAGTGCCCAAACCGAAGATGCCACAACCAAGACTTATCTTGGTAACATGCTTTCAGGCATTTTGCCACGTCATTTCGAATATTCAATAAGAACATTCTATTTTCAGACATTGGCACCTTGGCAATAAGATTATTTTTGCCATCTCTTATTGAAAGGTTATAATCTCTCATGTGAATATCATAACCTTTCTCCAAGAGTTGTCCCAAACTCAAAATATTATTTTTCATATTGGGCACGTAATAAACATTGGAAATAAATTCATGATTTCCATTCTTCAAGCGAATTAAAATTTTCCCTTTTCCTTTAACTGGAATTTTAGATTCATCACCAAAGGAGACGGTGCCACTTACTGACTCATCGAGCTCCACGAACATGCTTCTCTTCCCGCACATGTGGTTGCTTGCACCGGTGTCGAGGTACCACGTGTCATCTTGTCTTCCAGCTTCTCCTTTATATGCCAGAAGCACACTACCATTTGCTTCACTCGTGTTCTCGGCATAATTGGCCCTTTCTTCAATCCTTACTTTTTCACTTCTGCACTCGGAAGCATAGTGCCCAAATTTATGGCAATTATAACACTTTATCGAAGATTTATCGTACCTCGACTGCGGGTTGCTCCTCCCCCGACCACTTGTAAACTCATTTCTTTCACCATTGTTGACGAAGCCTCCTCGTCCTCGACCACGTCCACGTGCTCGGCCTCTGCCTCGATCTTGTCCTTGGCCACGTCCTCTCCCGAATTGTCCACGGCTGTTGCTCGAATCTTCTTCTTTCTCTTTTGGGCTTACTCGCAACTTTAAAAGTTGCTCTGAAATTTCTTGCTTCTTCTTTTGCTTCTCCTCATATGCTTGCAACGATCCCAACAAGAGATCGATTGTCATCTCCTCCAAATTTTTAGTTTCTTCGATCGTCACCACAATGTGCTCAAACTTTGGGGTTAGTGAGCGCAATATTTTCTCCATAATTCTAACATCCTCCAATTTTTCACCATTTCTTTTCATTTGATTAGACACCGCCAAGACTCTTGAAAAATAATCCGAAATCGATTCGGACTCTTTCATATGCAAAGACTCAAACTCTCCTCTTAGAGTTTGAAGTCGTACCTTTTTTACTTGCTCCGCTCCTTTGCACGCGTTCTGGAGCTTCTCCCACGCTTCTTTGGCGGTGCTCGCATTCGAGATTTTCTCGAAATCATCGTCCCCTAGCGCTTGATAAATGAGACAGAGAGCCTTCTTGTCTCTCTTTCTCGCGTCTCGCAATCTATCCTTTTGTTGTTGGGATAGTGCGGCCTCGTCCCGCGGCTCCTCGTAGCCGTTCTCCACGATCTCCCAAACGTCGTGGGCTCCCAATAGCGCCTTCATCTTGATGCTCCAATTGTCGAAGTTGCTCTTGTTGAGCATGGGGACTTGAAAGGATTGTAGGTTGGCCATTCCACAGGTAGGATTTTATGGCTCTGATACCACTTTGTTGGAAATATAGATGTTATATATATGTGGGAGGATTTACAATGATGGAGGATTTGCTTTTGAAAATGTGTAAAGTGGGGTGGACGTGTATTTCAAAGAAAAATAAAGAAGTTGATTTGAAAGCTATCAACTTAATTTTTTATTTCTCCACTAACTTTTCTTCACACCTTCATTTGCATACAAACTACAAACATATTTATAGCCTACAAAGGTCGGTTACTAAACCGACTTAGTTGTTGCTAGAATAATCTAGTGGCTAAGCAATATTATATTAGTTCTAGAATTCTCAAATATGTTCTCATATTTTCTTTTGTTTTCTTTTACTATTTAATATTTTATTTCTTTCTTTTAGTTTCTTGTTAATTCTAGAATACTCTACATAAATCAAGTTTATTATTTTTCCAACAAACTTTTGCCAAATAAGAAAATGTCTCAAAATAGGTGGGAAGTCCGAAATAGAAAATGTCTCAAGATAGGTGGGACAAATAGAGTAATTAACTACGGTTCACTAATCCAATCAACATTTACAAAAAAAAAAAATTGCACATTTAATTATTTTCCAAAATTTGATCTAAGAATTGATATTATATAGGGTAAATTTATCCAAAGTTAGAATATACTATAATTATTTTAAATATTAAATTGTTATGAAAAATGTTAATTTTTTATTTATAATAAATTCTTTGTAAAAATGGTAACTATAGTTGAAGATCAAAAACTATATATAGGTGCAGAGGATCATATCCAATTTTCATGACAACTACATGTCATACAAAGATCCACAATTTAAATTAATTCCTAACGAAATATTGTATATGCCATTTCATATTTTCCATTACTTAACAGAACCGATCACCTACCCACCGTGGGCATGCATAACGTGCCCACCATGATGTGGCAATTGTAATTATAGTAAGATAATTTTAATTAGAGTAAGATTTATTAATTATCTTTCCTAATTAAAATTGTCACATGAATGATGGGCACGTTACGCTTGCCCACGGTGGGTAGGTGATCGGTTCTGCCATTACTTAAAGGACATTAAAAAAAATACGTAATTGATTTACTTTCATTGTTCACTCATAATTCTATAACTTAAATATAAAGCAAAAATGAAAATTATGATTTTGAAGACTTTTCAAAGTCGACCGATCCGTTGTATGCATGCTCTTTAATTTTTCTTGACAAACTGAATAACAGGCGGCACCCCGTAATAGCCAATTAGAGTCATATAGTATATGAAATTAGAGTCATTTTTACTTTAATACCCATACACAAAAAATTTAATAATTAAACGAAAAATTTCATCTAACAGAATAATTACATGAATTTTGATTACATTTATTCACGATAAGCATTACTTTTATTCATGAGAACTTGTACTATTACGTAAGTAGTGATTAATTTGTGCGAACAAATTAATATATATCTTATGATTATTAAAAGTAACCGTCCGCATACTATGCGGTTAACCGCATGCAAGACCGACTCTAAAGTAAGAATAAGAAATAAGGAGTTATAGTGATGAGGTAGTATCCAAAAATGACAAATGCACACTCTTGTGAACGTCCCAAAATAGAAAAAAATGCACTCTTGTGGGACGGAGGGAGTAAAAAATAGCCAGCACTGTTTTCGTATCTTTATCTATATAAATTAAATTTCCTTTTACTATGAGCAATACTAGAGTTAAATATTATCTCAACTAGTCAACTGAATTTTATAAATCACAACTTGACATGTGCAACATAAATTAAGAGCGCACCTATTACCACCAGTTCAATGAAGCGCCGAATATTTCGGATGAGATCCTCTGTCCCACTATTTAGTGTGTACCACCGTGTACCACTCTTAATTTGTTGTAATTTTTAATTATATTTTCTTTAATTTTAATTTATTATGTTTTAATATAATAAAAAGATAATTAACAAGGGTTCACTCATTCAATTAGGGTTTATAATAATTTTTTAATATTTATTTGAATTAATAATTGATTATTTGGGTTCATTAATTTAAAGTTAGGGTATATAATATTTTTAAATTTCAATTTTTAGTGATAAATATTAATTAGAGTTCATAATATAATAATATTTTTTATTTTTATAAAAAAATAATTATAAAATAGATAAATTAAGAGTGGTACACGGTGGTACACACTAAATAGTGGAACAGAGGATCCCATCCGGGAATATTTTGGAGCGCTAGAGCTGCAAGCACAACGAATAAAAATATATACATATATACTACAACATAAGAAAAGAGTACTAACAAACTAATGAATATGTAAGGATTCTTACTGGGAAATATTATGCTGAATACACCGATAATTCTAAATATGAGTATACTGAGTAGTGTTAGAGCCGCGAATCCAAAGATGGCGAATACAGGAGGGCTTGCCACTGCACATAACAGACCTGTAATTTATGTTTTTTTTACAGAATCAGAATTTATATATGGCGCAAAAATTGTAGCTATATTATCCATTTGAGTATTATTCTCTAAAAAACACTCTTAAGTGTATAAAATATAAATGATTTTCAGCCCTTAGATCATCAAGATCTACGGTTGATTCGTAACCCTTTTGGATGAATTCGTGGTCCTGGGTTCGAATCCCAAAGGTAGCAAAAATTTATTTTTCACAATTCGTAACCATGTTGGATGAATTCGTAACCCTGTTGGATAAAATTCGTACATTAAAAAACGTTTATATTTATATTTTAAAAAGTGTTTTTACTGTAGCCCTCCCCTATATATATATATATATATATATATATATATATATATATATATATATATAGGGTCAGCTTCAATGGAGACCATTATATATATAGATAATAGAGATCAAATCAGAGCCATTGATCTCACCAAAATCAATGAATCGGATTAATCCGAATTCTTCAAGTTTAGGAAATCCTGTAAATTCCTCATTTTTCAATTCTGGGAACCAACGAACATTATTATGAACTTACGAAATACTAATGTTCGTCGATGTGTTCGTATAAAAAACAAATGAACATACTAATGTTCATCGATATGTTCGTATAAAAACAAATGGACATACAAATAAACATACTTATGTTCGTAAGCTCATAATAATTTTAGTGAGATCTAGGGCACGATTTGATGCGTTTATTTTATCGATCCTATGGCTGATATTGTATCTGGAGGGTGATTTTTTTTCGCAGGGTTCAAATCCTGGAGGGAACATAATTTTTTAAATTTTGTTATTCATCAGTATATATTGCATTGTTCATTAATATATACTGCCTTGTTCATCAGTATATATGTTTTATTCATTACCAATTTTTTAAATTTTATTTTTCATCGGTATATACATCCTGTTCGTTAGATATACGTCTTGTTCATTAGTATTATATGTCTTATTCCTTGTCCTCATGTTATACAAAAAATAGGGGGTCTCACTGGAGCGCGCCCCTATATATATATATATATATATATTCAGAGTGGAGAAAGATTTTTGCGTATATTGAGAATGGTGAAAAAGTGTTTTAATTAACATTGTGATTGGTGAAAAAGTGAAAAGTAAGGGTAAATGAGATATTTATAAGTGGTTGGGTATAGTCCAAAAATAGATATGAAGTTCTTTTGTAGACATCCCAAAAAGAAAAAATAAGAAGTTATTTCGTGGAGAGATGGAGTATAGTATAATAGTCATTTTATCATTTTAGACTATTATTCCCTTACACATTTACACGATTTACACGAATTTTATGTGATGTTACACAAATTTTGGTGCATATATAGTGTAAATATATAATACTATTACATAATTTTTTTTTTGAGAATACTATTACACAAATTTGTATAAATCGTGTAAGTGTGTAAGGGCATAATAATCCAAAATGGCTACTATTCCTATATATTTATCTACATGGCTATAATTTTCCTTTACTGAATGAAAAAAGCTAGAATGCGATACTATCTCTATAAATATATCATAATCTAGTCCATATTTCTTTCAATCTCTCATTTGGACTAGCATCAGATTATCATACATTATCCTTGCATCCTTGAGCAGATCAACAACACACATAAAGTGTGACCCATAGACCTCCATTATCGACTGTTGGTCATAGCGAGTATAAACTAGTGTATGGGGGGATACAGTACTTACAACTTTCGCTTCTTTGCAAGCAAAATAATCTTAGTGTAATCAGCAGATACCTCGCGGTTAGTTGATCGCCGAATAGTAAGGATAAATATTGATCTTTGTGTGAAATGTGGTGGATTGGTCGGATTGGTTGTAGGATTCCAGGAAGATCTTATCGTTGAAGATGGAGCTTAGGGTTTTACCCTATTTGTCGTAGTTGGGGGACTGTGGGCCCATGCTAGGCTAGGCGTCGATGAAGTCGAGGGCCCACTGACAATTGCAGATGAGAAAGACGTCGATGTTGAAGCTGGTCCACATGTTCCTTTCCAGGAGGAGGAGCGGCCAGCCGTGCACCACCATGTGGTCCTTGTAGTGGTGGAGCGGCGGGGCAAAGTCTATGTCGGTGAAGGAGGCGTATCGGAGTCTACCCTTCTGATCCACTCTGCGGCGGTCTTGGCCCAAAAGGAGAACATCTGGGGCTGGAGGAGGACGTTATTGTAGATTTTCTCAATCTTTTCGACCTTGGTTCCGTAAGATGTCGATGTCGTGCCAACGACAGTACTCCACCTTGTTCTTGAACATGTTCAACAGTAGGTGGTTGCCGATGGGGTTCTTGCTAGCTAGTCAACAGTGATGCATTTCTTATGTTTCCCTATTGTTGGGGCGACGCAAAATTTGCTTTTCAGATGAGGGTTTTGGAGAGAAAGATGAAATATGTATTTTTGTTTTTATTTCTTTTCCATCCCCGTGGGCAAGCCAAGTAGGAACTCCGACATCCACATTATTTTCTAGTAGACGAATTTCTTTTATAGGGCACAAATAATATTTTGTTGTAGGTTGAGTATCGTATTATCAATATTGTTAATTAGTTGAGACATTTTTAAGGATTCGCTCTATCGATATGGACATGAAGTGACACTTTTTTTTGTTGAAGTAAATACTCCCTCCGTCTCGTCGAAGATGAGACGTTTCTTTTCGACACGGGATTTAAGGAGTTATTGTTTAGTTGTTTAAGTTTGTTTGTAAATTTATAATTAAGTGGTTATCTATATAATTAGTAATTTTGAATTATTTTTAAATCCAAATTCTAAATTAATTAATTTCAAATTTTAGTTTTAATAATTAAAAAAAAAAGCAACCCATCTTCCCCCCCTCCCACCCCCAAATCTGCCGGTCTTCCACCCCCACCCCGCCGCACTTCAATTTTAGTTCAACCTAGATCTCCGACGACCGTTGTCACTAACCCCCATCACCATCGCCGATCTTCTTCAAGTCATACAGAAGCCCCCAACCCAGAAATCCTTAGAAATTAAATCAGTCAAAAATTTCAGAAAAACTTCAAAACATCAAATTTCAAAAAAACTTCAAAAAAACCGTCATAAATCAAGGAAAATCGAGAATTTTAGGGGTAGTCTAAGAGGATTTCGTGGGTGGTCTAAGAGGGGGGTCGCGGCGAGGAGGATTTTCTCCGTCGTCGCCTCTCTCACCCCTCAAATACATCATGGCAGCGGAGGGGTAGCGTGGGAGTAGGCTATCGTAACCGGAGAGATTGTAAGCTGAAGTTGCACGAATCTATTAGGTTTAGAGATGTGAAGAAAGATTGGGGGGGGGGTGGGAACCCCCCTTTCTACCAGAGAGACAGAGACAAGATGAAGAGAACTCTAGTCTAGGACGAGAGGGGGCGCTAGCCTCCGTCGATGGCACCACCGTCGAGGAGGTGGCAGCAGAGGAGTCGAGAGTGTGAAAGGGTGCGGCTGTGTGTGTGAGAGTGTGTATACTGAGAGATAGAGTGTGTGTATGCTGAGATTTTTTAAGAAATGACATCATGGAGCATTTTGGGATGATTAAGGAAAAATAAGGGGTGCAATTAATTTTGTTAATTAATATTTTAAATTGCCTAAATTTTGCCAAAAAATGAACGCATCAACTTCGTTGGAACGGCCTAAAAAAGAATACGCATCAACTTCGGTGAGATTGAGAGAGTACTAAATATCAATCCATAATGGGCTGCTAAACGCAATAGTTCGCACCCATTTCCAAAATAGCACAGTAGTAGCTACAGCCCAACGTATATGCGCAGCAGCCCAGTAACTACAGCAACAGCGACCCGGACCCGCGACCCATTTCACAGCAGATCCAACCTGGTGCCCGAAACCCAGCCGCTTCCGCCGCCGCCGGTGACCAAGTCTATGCCAGAGACGTGCGTTTGCAGAGGAAGAAGTCGCGCTGTTAAAATGTCTCACATTGGTTGGAGAAAGATGCATGGGCCAATTTATAATGGTGAGGTATCCCTCCACTTACAAGCCACTTTTGTAAGTGGAATTGGGCCCAATATCTAATTCTAATATGGTATTAGAGTCAACCCAATCCAATGATGGATCTCCCATTATCGTTCTCATCAGATGACGTTTAGGATAGTCCACGCTGCGCGTGAGGGGGTGTGTTATAATGTCCCACATTGGTTGGAGAAAGAGACATGGGCCAATTTATAATGGTGAGGTATCCCTCCACTTACAAGCGGGTTTTGTAAGTGGAATTGGGCCCAATATCCAATTCTAATACCTTCGCCTTAGCTGTGCAACGCCGATGATTGCGGCATCCGTGTCGGCGCGGGGCTGCCATGCTCGCACCTTGCGCGATTATCTCCGGCGCAGTGAGCTTGCATTCGCGCACACGTTACTCACAGCAAAAGCCGCCCGCGTGAAGGTTAAAACACCAGCACGGCACCCTTCCAATGGCGAGTCCACTGCACGCGCGGAGGGTGCACCGGGGCGGGAATCTTCGCTCTGCAGTAGGTCTCCGATGGGCCGCCGTATTTTCTGTATTGTATTTCTATGTTTCTATCTCACATATTCCACGAAAGAAAACCATTCCTCAATTTAATCATAGAGAAGAGAGCCGTGCCTATTACATAATGTAATACACGTGGAACTTTGCTTTTGTTTTTAATTGATTAATTTAATAAATCAATTATTAAATAGAGATTTTATTAAAAAAGAAACAGAAAAACGAACCTAGAACCCTTGAAAACACAGAGAAGTAAACTAAGGGCCGAGCCTCATTAAAACCAAAAAAAAAAAAAAAAAAAATCAACTCAATTATTAATTAATTAAAGTCTAAAATTAATATATTCTAATTTAATTTGATTCATATTTCTTCTTTCTTCTATTGATATTAGAAAATTGATAAGCCAAACCAAAATGATGAAATAATTTTTCAGGCATAAACAGAGAGCTCACCTACAATGACAGCAAGAATTAAGAGAAAATCTGCAGATATATACATACAAGAGTAGCGGTGGTCAGGATTATGAAGAGAATATGTTGAAAATGAATAAGGTTGATTTGTACGAGAATTAATCCATACCAAAGAAGAAGCCTATAACTGCAATACAAAATGAAAGCATTAGTAAATATAGGAACCGTTCAATGTAATTATGATAAATATACAGGTTAAAAGATTGTTTATTTTTTAGATAGATAAAAGTAGTAAAGTATAAGTTAATCCATTAATATAGATTGAAACTTCAGGATATCAGAAAGTCATTCATAAATTTTATCAATTGAACTAATTAATTTTACTCGATTCATGTTCCATATAATTAAAAATGGTGGTTATTAATGAGAATAAAAATACTTAATCAGATATTCCGTTAATTAAAAAAAGTTAATGCCTCTAATGAATGACAAAAATGCATCTTTGATTCATACCCGACATATATGTTGCATACGAGCCACAGATGAGTTCAAATCCATACAAGAGAGAATGGTGGATTTCTGAAAGCGAAATGTTGTTCAAATCCTTAAAATGCCACGATGTCATCACTATCACTTCTAATTCGCACAAATGTGGTAACTTTGAGAATTTCATGTGGCCGACCTTGATATAAGCATATCTGGGATTGGATGAGTTAGAGGCACAATGAGTAGTGATATCAGTAAAAAGGGAAGAATTGGTCAAGGGATTTGGGCAGCTTATAAAATTAATAGGCAAGGGTTTATCATCATATGGATAACTAGAATAACTCGGAATTTCGTAATTAGGAATACGATGAGGATTTTCGTAGGTAAAATTGTAAGCATCTATAGAAAGGGTGGGAAAAGAGCAGAGGTCGTCATTGTTTATGGAAGCATCGGCCAGCCTGATGGTGGAGTTGTCGTAGTTGATGGCTTTGACATAGTATTTGTGAGAGTTGAGAGAGATGGAGGTCACATTGTTTTCGCAGGCTAACTCAAATCTGCCATCACCGCACTTCTTTGGATCGCCCTTGAGGCGGAAAGGGGAGCTGATGTGGCGAATAATGCCGCAGGCAGATGGGGTGCAGTTTGCTTCACCGGTTTGAAACAAATTATGGAGTAGTGAGAGAATGAAGAGAGATGAAGTAGTGAGGAAGATGAGGTTTTGAGTGATCATGGTTTAGACGGCAACTGATTTTGCAGTCTATACTCTTTTTTGGAGGAGATATATATGTGATGTGTGAGAGCCGAGTCTTCTATACAGACAGGATAAGTCAACTACCAAGCAGCTACAGTCAAACAACACTCATGTTGAGTTATTTTCGAAGGGACCACGCGCGAAGAAATGGTGAAGCAGATGGACCCAACGCATTAACTCTCTGGCTCCCACACTGCTCCATATATCGACTTTGATTGCTTTGACATAGTATTTGTGAGAGTTGATATAGATGGAAGTCACATTGTTTTCGCAGGCTAACTCAATCGCCCTTGAGACGGAAAGGGGAGCTGATATTGGGAAAGATGCCACACGCAGAAGGACTGCAATAAGAGTTGGCATTACAAGTTTGAAACAAATTATGGAGTAGTAAGAGAATTAGAGGAGTTTGCCTCACCATATAAAGTGGCTCATGCCACTATCTCCAATCCAATGTGGGACACTTCAATACACCCCCCACGGGGCCATCATTGTATTGGGTTGGCTATGATACCATTTTAGAAATGGATATTGAGCTCATTCCTCCCTTAAAAGGCCTTATAAAGGAAATGGTTGCCTCACCATATAAAGTAGCTCATGCCACTATCTCCAATCCAATGTGGGACACTTCAATAAAGAGAGATGTAGTGGTGAGGAAGATGGGGTTTTGAGTGATCATGGTTTAGTCAACTGATTTTGCAGCATAATTAGTCTAGTCTTTTTGGAGGAGATATATATATGATGTAGCATTGTATGTATAATTGGGTGGACATGATTAAGTCTTCAAACCAGACGCCAAACAAGACTTGTGAGGTCTTCATTAATTATCACATTCCAATTCAATAGGAAGCGAAATGTTATTGATACTTGTACTACAAAAAAAATATCACAATTAACGATGGAATTTTCCGTGTTAAAATAGGAGAGTGAAAGTAGTTTTTTGAAGATATACTGTTAAAAAAAAGGAAAAAAATTTAAAATATTTTTTTAAATGAGATAAAAGATAACTATGTGTGAGCCACAATTACATATAATGTATAAAATGTGTTATGTGAGATTATTTGTTATATATTAATTTTTTCATTTTAGAAAGTGATCTATTAAAATGGAGAATTTTGTGGGACGTATTTTTTTTTTATAATTTTTCATTTACGATAAAATTTTAAATATAGTCGTTGTAGAATAATAAACTTCTTCACGTTAATTGTTTTTTATCCGGCTTGATTTTCCACACTTTTGGTTGCCATCTAGATTTTTTGGTGACAGAAAAATTAGTTCGAGATGAATTTCAAAATAAATCGATTTGAACTTTAAAAAATGATATTTTACCTGTTAAGCAAACACGCTTTTCGATGCATCCGCTCAGTTACTCAGGGTTCATCTATTTTTACGAATATTCAAAATTTGTTCAATTTTGTGAGAAATTAGCCACACTTTAAATATTGATTATAATTGTACACAATATTTTATTCCATTCCTAATTAGTAAATTTAGATTGGGTCCACTGTAATAAAACTGGCCAAGCCTTTCAAATTTCTTTATTTAATATTGTTAATTTAGGATTTTCTCATAACCTGTTTTCTTTCTTTTCAAAAATCATGAATTACAGTTAATAATAAAATATTCAATTAATATTTCTAATATTTCTAATATTGGTAATGATATGTTAATAATAAAATATTCAATTAATATTTCTAATATTTCTAATATTTGCTAGCGGTCGCGGTTGATATGTTAATTAGTGGTGAGTTATTAAGTTTTGTTGTAGTTACTCACTTAAGCTATGATCTGTATAAGTTTTTCCTTCTGAAGAGTATCAATTAATCTATTTATGTACTTACATATATGTTTTGTTTTATTAGTTGGGGAAGGGGAATGAAGATCCAACTCTAATCTTTCACCATTACATAGATGAGGGATACTACTAGGCTAATATTTGATCATTTTCAAAACTGAGGAATTGTGATCAGTTTCTTTTTCGATGTCATCGCAGGCATCATCATCTCTGCACCAAAGTTAATCATTGCATGCCCTTATCTAGTAGGGATGGAAAATCGGGTTGCGGGTATCGGGTATACCCTCACCCGTCCCGATACCCGCGCGGGTATCGGGTACCCGATACCCGCAAAATTCGGGTGGAGGGTCGGGTGCGGGTATCGCATCCTCAAAAATCGCGGGTAGAGGGTACCCGCGGGTACCCGCATACCCGCAACAAATATTTAAAAAATAAAATTAAATAATTTTATTTAATAATATTAGGAATTAAACCAATTAACCAAAATTAAATATTAGGAATTAAACCAAATTTATTAGGAATTAAACCAATAAATATTAGGAATTAAACCAATAAATATTAGAAATTAAACCAATAATATTAGGAATTAAACCAATAAATATTAGGAATTTTATTTAATAATATTAGGAATTAAATCAATTAGGAATTAAACCAATAAATATTAGGAATTAAACCAATAAATATTATGAATTAAACCAATAATATTAGGAATTTTATTTAATAATATTAGGAATTAAACCAATTTTATTTAATAATATTAGGAATTAAACCAATTAACCAAAATTTAAAAATAAAATTAAATAATTTTATTTAATAATATTAGGAATTTTATTCGTCACAGGTTTTATGGATAATCGATGAAATGGAAAGGATATTTTCAATTTTTTTTGTGAAATGCGGGACAAAATACCCTCTCGCGGGACGAAATACCCTCTCGCGGGACGAAATACCCTCCAGGGACCAAAAACCCGCAAAATTATAATTAAAAAAAAATCGCGGGACTGTGAGGGTACCCTCATACCCGCAGCGGGTATCCGCTGCGGGTATTCGGGTACCCGCATCGGGGAAGAGGGTCGGGTGAGGGTGCCGTTTTCGGCAGTTTTCGTCCCGCGGGTACCCGCATTTTGCGGGTAGGGTACCCGCGGGTACCCGATTTTCCACCCCTATTATCTAGTGTGGTTGATGGGTAATTAGACGCAACTAATTCTGCCCTGGATCTAGTGTGACGCAATATTTTAGATATCGACCGATATGAAACGACAAAAAAATGACACCGATATTTTTAACGTGGTTCGGCCAAATTGCCTACGTCCACGGACCCACACCAATATATTAGAAAATCTCAAAAGGAGGAGTACAAAAAATACCACACTGTATTTTGTATCTTGCCTACGCAGAGGCTATCTCTCAACTCACTTTTATCACTCGTGTATAACTTCAACACTGAAGTTCTCTCTCACAAGATTTTTTCTCTATCTCTCTAGCAGAAAGAAATATTTCTGCTTTGGTAGTTTTTGGTGTGTCTTGCAATGCTGCTGCGAGGCTTAATTTATAGAGAGGTTGAGGTGGTTGGTGGCAGCAAATGTTGAAGAAACATTGCTGCCATTTTTGAATGGCCGCAACTTTTGACCAACAATCTCCCACTTGAAGACTGATTTCAATCTGTCTTCACACCTTGATCAACGCAGCAGCCTTTTTGTCTTTGTTATTCTAGCAAACCAATTGAAGCTGAGCACAACTTCAATTTATCAATGGTTACTGCCTTTGTAAGCATGTCGGCTGGATTTTGAGCTCCTTGGATCTTTTCTAGTATTAACACCTCATCCTCCAACAGAGATCTGATGAAATGATAACGAAGTCCAATATGCTTCGTTCTAGAATGAAATGCTGAATCCTTGCCAGATGTATCGCACTCTGACTATCGTTGTACAAGACATTCTTCGTCTGATCAACACCCAATTCTGCCAACAACCCTTGTAACCAGATCATTTCTTTGCTAGCCTCGGTGATTGCCACGTACTCTGCTTCTGTAGTGGATAAAGCAACAATCTTTTGTATCTGCGAGATCCAACTAACAGCAGTCGTGCTAACTGTAAAGACATAACCGGTAGTGCTTCTCCTGCGATCTACCTCACCGGCAAAATCTGCATCTACAAAACCTTGTAGTGCTACATCACCTCGTCGAAAGCATAAGCATCTATCAGTAGATCCACGTAGATATCTCAATATCCACTTTACTGCTTCCCAATGCTGCTTTCCTGGATTTGCCATAAATCTGCTCACAACTCCCACTGCATGAGCGATATCTGGTCTAGTACAGACCATGGCATACATCAGACTTCCAATGGCTGAGGCGTAAGGAATTTTAGCCATGAAGTGTCTTTCCTCCTTAGTCTTTGGAGAGTGCTCTTTGGATAGGCGGAAATGGTTAGCTAATGCTGAGCTAACCGGCTTAGCACTGCTCATGTTGAATCTTTGCAAGATTCGATTGATGTATATTTGGCCTGAGACAACTGCAAAACACCTTTTTGCTTGTCTCTGTAAATTCTCATCCCGAGAATTTGCTTTGCTTCTCCTAAGTCCTTCATCTCGAACTCCGCTGAAAGCTGCCTTTTCAACTTCTTGATTTCGTTTAAGTATGAGCCGGCTACTAACATGTCATCAACATAAAGTAGCAAGATGATATAGCTGGACTCGAACCTCTTGAAGTAACAACAATGGTCAGCATTACACTTCATGTAGCCATTTTTCTGCATGAATCCATCAAACTTTTTGTACCATTGCTTCGGAGCCTGCTTCAAGCCATACAAACTCATTTTCAACTTGCACACCAGCTTCTCATTTCCTTTGACAGAGAATCCATCTGGTTGTTGCATGTATATTTTCTCCTCTAAGTCACCATTGAGGAAAGCAGTTTTCACGTCTAACTGCTCTAGATGCAAGTCCTCCGTTGCAACAATACTCAGGACCGATCGGATTGTTGTCAGCTTTACAACCGGAGCAAAGATATCTGTGTAGTCAATTCCTTCTTCCTGTTGGAAACCTTTGACTACCAATCTTGCCTTATATCGCTTTGAACCATCATGCTCTTCTTTGATTCTGTACACCCATTTGTTGTGTAGAGCTTTCTTTCATTTGGGCAACTCAACTAGTTCCCACGTCATATTAGAGATAAGAGATTTTATCTCTTCTTTCATTGCAAGCTCCCACTTGACAGAATCTCCGACTTGACATGCTTCTTCATAGAATTCAGGTTCACCAGCATCGGTCAGTAACATGTGATTCATGTACTTCCTGTTTGGAACATGAGGTCGAGATGACCTCCTGGGTATAGGAGTTGGAGCTGGAACTGGAGACTGTGGTGGATCAGCCTCAGAGTTGGGCTCCTCCGTCTGCAAACCTTCATCTGTTTGCTTTGATGTACTGCACTCTGCAGTATCATCTGGATCAACATATGTTGGATCGTCACTTGTTGTGTCGGTGGACTGCACTGCATTTCTGTCCTTGTACATCACATTTTCATTGGATATGACATTCCTGCTTCGAATGACCTTCCTATTTTTGTCATCCCAAAAACGGTACCCGAACTCATCTCCACCATATCCAATGAAAGTACATTTTAGTGATTTGGAGTCGAGCTTACTCCTGGCATTATCACTAATGTGTACATACGCGACACAACCAAATAATTTCAAGTGAGAAAGTTTAATTTCTTTGCCGCTCCAAACTTCCTCAGGTATTCTGTACTCCAATGGTACAGATGGCCCATGGTTAACGAGATACGCCGCTGTGTTGACAGCTTCTGCCCAAAATTGTGTTGGCAGTCCTGCATGTATCCTCATGCTCCTAGCTCTTTCTGTCAACGTCCGGTTCATGCGTTCTGCAACTCCATTTTGTTGTGGTGTCCCTGGCAATGTCCTTTCTAACTTGATGCCGTCCTGATAACAAAATTTCTTGAACGCCATATCTTCGTATTCTCCACCATTATCGGATCTCAACTTCTTTATCCGTAAGCCAGTTTCATTCTCCACCATGGCCTTCCACTTCTTGAACGCCTCAAACACCTCTGACTTGTGTCTCAAGAAGTAAACCCACACCTTTCTCGAGTGGTCATCGATGAAAGTCACAAAGTAAGACTTTCCGCCAATGGATGAAACTGCTGCTGGGCCCCAAACATCTGTGTGGACTAACTCAAGCTTTACTTGCTTCGGAGTTCTACCACTGGTATTGAAACTCACCCTCTTCTGCTTCCCGAAGATACAACTTTCGCAAAAGTCTATATCAACATACTGAAGCTCTGGTAGTTTCCCTTTCGAATGCATATACTTGAGCCCTTTCTGGCTCATGTGCCCAAGTCTTTGGTGCCACAAATTTGCATTCTTCTTGCTATCAGCAACTGCAATTGTCACACACGCATTCATCGTTGTGTATAGGCTGCCAGTATCCTTGCCACGTGCAAGAATCATTGCACCCTTAGTGATTTTTCAATAATCACCTGAGAAGTGTGTATCACATCCTTCTCTTGACAATTGCTTGACGGAGATCAAGTTCTTCCTCAACTCTGGAATGTGTCTCACGTCCTTCAATTTCCATACAGATCCATTGAGTTTGATCTGTACTTCTCCTATGCCCACCACGCTGCATGGATGAAGTGTTCAGTTTTATCAATTGAAATAGCACAGTTATGAAAGTAAAACTGAAAGCTGTAAATAACACAGAGACTTTTACGTGGTTCGGAAAAACTCTTTCCTACATCCACGACTGGTTGATCAGACCAACAATCCACTCCGCAAGTGCTTGCCTGGTGCACTGCAAACCGTAAACTGAAGATAAACTATCTTCAGCACCTACACACCTCGCGTAGGGTTTCCCCACCTACACACCTCGCGTAGGATTTCAGCACCTACACAACTCGCGTAGGATTTCCCTGCTAAGCACACCTCGTGCTCAGACTTCCCTTTCAGAGTTCAGAGTACCTTCCTGAACTCCGAGTCACTCAACTAATGGTGAAAGATTAGAGTTGGATCTTCATTCCCCTTCCCCAACTAATAAAACAAAACATATATGTAAGTACATAAATAGATTAATTGATACTCTTCAGAAGGAAAAACTTATACAGATCATAGCTTAAGTGAGTAACTACAACAAAACTTAATAACTCACCACTAATTAACATATCAACCGCGACCGCTAGCAAATCAGTGACCAACGCCCATGTGTCGGTCTCTGCAAGCACACCAAATACATGGTAGGTTAAGGGTGGATATTAGAGAAACTAGAGTAAAATGATAGATTTAACAGTATAAAAATGATCGATTCGCCAAGAAGAAGAAGAAGCATCAAGCATGGCCCCCCGCCTTACGCCTTCATCTCTCTTGACGCTCTCAGTGGTCCAATATTTGTTTGAAATCTGTGTTGCTGCTAACCCTCCCTGCGGACCTTCTGCCTGCGGTGTCATTACCAATATTAGAAATATTAATTGAATATTTTATTATTAACTGTAATTCATGATTTTTGAAAAGAAAGAAAACAGGTTATGAGAAAATCCTAAATTAACAATATTAAATAAAGAAATTTGAAAGGCTTGGCCAGTTTTATTACAGTGGACCCAATCTAAATTTACTAATTAGGAATGGAATAAAATATTGTGTACAATTATAATCAATATTTAAAGTGTGGCTAATTTCTCACAAAATTGAACAAATTTTGAATATTCGTAAAAATAGATGAACCCTGAGTAACTGAGCGGATGCATCGAAAAGCGTGTTTGCTTAACAGGTAAAATATCGTTTTTTAAAGTTCAAATCGATTTATTTTGAAATTCATCTCGAACTAATTTTTCTGTCACCAAAAAATCTAGATGGCAACCAAAAGTGTGGAAAATCAAGCCGGATAAAAAACAATTAACGTGAAGAAGTTTATTATTCTACAACGACTATATTTAAAATTTTATCGTAAATGAAAAATTATAAAAAAAAAATACGTCCCACAAAATTCTCCATTTCAATATATTCATTTCGTCTCAATTTAATATGCTACATTCTTTTATCTGAAAGTCTCATTTTAATATATCACTTTCTAAAATGAAAAATTAATATATAACAAATAATCTCACATAACTCATTTTATACATTGTATGTAATTGGGCTCACAAATAGTTATCTTTTATCTCATTTAAAAAAATATTTTAAATTTTTTTCCTTTTTTTAACAATATATCTTCAAAAAATTACTTTCACTCTCCTGTTTTTATTACGAACTATTTTTGTTTCTTATCATCCATGTCCAGACATTGTGACTTATTGAATTGGGTCGATGAGAGCATTTTTTTTTTTTTGGGTAATTCTAAACACAGCACCCAAATTACTCATTGTAGCCCCCAATTTAATATAATAATAAATATAATAATAAATGTACAATTTTACCCATGTAATCCCTAAATTAAATTATATTCATATTTTTACATTTTCGGATTCTCATACCCACAACTTTCATCGGAATTTGTATTATCATTTAGATTAGAATTAGATTCCGGAGGCAGACATCGCGCAACGTCTCTCTGATCTAAATCTAGCCCACATCCTAAAAAGTGTGATTTTTTTCCAAATTTATATCCATTGTTGCTGGTATTTTATTGAATTTATGTTCAGGTTTCTTGAGATTATATTTGAAACTTCTGTTTCTTTGATTCCTCAGAATCCAATTCGTCTTCTTTTAATTGGTTTACTTCTGTATTCATTTTATTTGAAACTTCTGTTTCTTTGATTCCTCAGAATCATTAACTAAAAGGCTACTTAAGCCAAAAAAGCCATGAGTGGAGAGTGGAGAGAGGTTAGGAGAAATAGGGGGGGACCGAACAGACCCGAGAGATCTCCGGCGAGGCACCAATACTTACCTAATCGCAGGCTCAACCCAAGATCACAGAGCGCGGTTATTCGAGAAGGAAAAGGATGGGACGATATCGGAATCACTTTTTTCTTCACCAACTTTCCGGCAGGTACATGGATGGAAACACTGAAAAAGAGTTTTAGCAAGATTGGCAAGGTGATTGATGTGTTTTGTCCTAGGAAACGTGATTCGAAAGGAAAGCCGTTTGGTTTCGTTAGATTTGAGAAGGATTCAGAGTCTGATAAGATTCTTGTTGATCTTAATAACATTTGGCTGGGAAGTTTCAAACTTAGGGCTCATGTTCCAAAGTTCGAGAGAACAAGTTTGAAGAAACAGAAAACAATGGTGGAACACTCGGAGGGAGAGAAGATGCAGAAGACAGAGTTCATGGAGAATAAAAAAGCGAAGAATCCTAAGACAAGCTGGAGAAAGGCGGGAGTGTCATTCGCAGAAGTGCTCGATGGAAAGAAGAATACCGGAGTTATCCCGGCAGATGAGACCATTGAGTTTCAATCAACAAAAGATGAAACAGAATGGCTGAAGCAATCTTATACAGGTTTTGTTAAATCAGAATTTTTGTTGGAAGAGTACGGTGAAGAAATCAACAGCGAGTGTTCATCATTGCTGAATTTGACGCCATTGGGGGGGAATCTTGTGCTTATACAAAGCAATAACCAGAGATCGGTTCAAGAGCTATTGAAAGATTTAAACGAGTGGTCGGGTTTCTGGTTTGAATGGACTAGACCGTGGTCCTACGTTGATGTTTTTACACAGAGAATCATCTGGACGAAATGGAACGGTATCCCGCTACAGGCATGGAATTCTCGATTTTTTCATACAGTTACCGCTAGGCTGGGAATGATTTTGAAAATCCATGAGACCACGAAGGACAAAACTCGCTTGGATACGGCCATGATCCAAATTTCAACTGGTTTGGGTTCGTTAAACAAGATCATTGAATGCAGAATCGATGGGGCTTATTTCAAGATAAAAATCGAAGAGTTACAGGAACCTTGGTGCCCGGATTCATCAATTCCAAATGGTCAAGAGCAAGATACTGAGGAGGAGTTTCTGGATTCGGAAGAGGAAGGGGTACCGGAAAATACAGTGTTTCCGGCCAAGGCATTGATCGTGGATGGTGGGCAGACACAGACGCTTGAGGAAGGGGAATTACGTGAAGAGTCAACGCATGCAAATTCTACGGCTTCTGTTCATGGGGGAGCCGAAATTTCGGTGCTCGAGAAGGATACTGAGATCGCATGTCCCTCTCAAACAGCTGAAAATATTAAAGTAGGAGACAAAAGCGAAAATTCTTCACGTGAGAGCTCCTTTCCTTGTCTCATCCACCGCACTAGTGAGGTTTCAATTATGGTGGGCTCGCATATCCAGCCCTCACCCAAACAATTAAGCCCAGAGAGTAAGGGCCCATCTTCGAACCCCATGGATGAGAAGCAGGATGCGGATGTTATGTCATCAGATGGGCTTGATTCAATTTTAGAAAAAATGGTAATTGGCCCAAGTATGGAGATCGAAACTGCTCAGCCCGCTACAGGCATGGAGACACCGAATAAGGAGATCGAAACTGCTCACCACATCTCTTCTCGGGAGAAGGAAAACACTGATGGAATCTTTGCCTTGACCACTCAGAGGAAAAGAAGCGACAAAAATGTAATTCACAAAAAGAGATTAGGGGGCGATTTATCAATGAAATTTGGGAAGAATAGATTTTTTCTTTTTCATTCAAAAAGAGGTACAGCCACACAGAGCCGAAAGAAGACAGCAAACTCGGTGAGCACAGCTGTGAATAGTAAACTATTCGAGGAAGAAGCAGATTCGAAGGCAGATAGCGAGTCGGAAAAAAAGCAGAGAGCTGAAGATGCTAATGATTTCGAAGAGGGAAACAAAATTTGGAACTTTGGGAAGGAACTCGGTCTATCGAGCGACCTCAATGATGCGGAAATGGTGGAACAGATCATTGGGAAATCTACGAAATCTGGAGCTGAGGAGATTCAGGAAAATTGTTAATAATGAAAGTGCTCTCTTTCAATGTCCGTGGTCTTGGGAGTTCAGTAAAGAAACGAGAAGTGAGGGAGTTAATTCGTAAGATTGAGGTTGATCTATGTCTTCTTCAGGAGACAAAAATGGAGAAAATTAGTGAGCTGGATTTGAAATCGACGTGGGGTGGAGACGAGTTTGATTTTGCACAAAGTCAGGCAATTGGGAGATCTGGGGGTATTCTCACGATTTGGAACAAAAGGAAGTTTACATCATCAAGCCAATGGGATATCCCGGGTGCCCTGATCGTTAATGGGCTATGGTCTACAGGTAATTTGAGATGTTGTTTCATAAATATTTATGCTCCGCAGAGTCTTTTTGAAAGAGAAATTCTGTGGGATCAAGTGAGTCTTGTTATTGATCAGAATAGAGATGCTTGTATCTGTGTTGCTGGTGATTTTAATTCTGTTAGAATTAGTTCAGAAAGGTGTGGCAGAGGGACTCATTTTTCTGCGAGAGAAATACAGGGGTTCGACAATTTCATTTCTGATAATATATTGGAAGATATTCGACTACAGGGGAGATCATTCACGTGGTATCAACCACAAGGGGGTTGTAAATCAAAATTGGATCGTTTTTTGGTTAATGAAAAGTGGATGTCGAATTGGGGTCAAACCACGGCGAGAGGATTGCCGAGAACAGTTTCAGATCATTGTCCAATTATCATGGAGACAAAGGCAGTGGATTGGGGCCCAAAGCCGTTTCGATTTGTTAATGCGTGGTTAAACCACCCCGATTTAGAGAAGGTTGTCAAGGATTCATGGCATAAGGGAGGTATTTCAGGTTGGGGCTGCTTTGTGTTTAAAGAAAAACTGAAAAGGTTGAAAGAGGACTTGAAGATTTGGAATAAAACCTCGTTTGGAAGAATTGAGGAGAAACTTTCTTCGCTGAGGGATAAAATCCAACATTGGGACTTTATCGATGATGCTTTGGGGCTCGATGAGGAAGAAGTTATTGAAAGAAGCGAGGCCGAAGCTTCGTTGATGACACACCTTAAAGACGGAGATAGTTTGTTGGCTCAAAAGGCGAACTGCAGATGGGCGAAGGAGGGAGATATTAACAGTAAATTTTTTCATCAAGCAATCAAGTCTAGAAGAATCATCAACGGTATCTCAGGGCTTATGGTGGAAGATAGTTGGTCGGACGATCCGAGGGTGGTGAAACAAGCCGTTAGAAATCATTTCCAAACTCAGTTCCAGGAAAGTTGCAGAAGAAGACCGGTCCTCCCAGATGAGTTTGGCCAAAAGAAGCTCCCGGATAACATCAGAGATGGCCTCGATGCTCCTTTTTCAGAAGAGGAGATCAAATCGGCGGTGTGGCAGTGTGATGGAGATAAAAGTCCCGGAACAGACGGATTTAATTTCCAGTTTATGAAAAGGTGTTGGGATATTATCAAAGAAGACTTGTGGAAACTAATGAAAGAGTTTCACAAGTTTGGGAAAATAGCAAGAGGATGCAATACTTCTTTTGTGGTTCTTATCCCAAAGAAGGATGGCGCGACAGATCTCAAGGATTACAGGCCGATCTCCCTTATCAACTGCCTCTATAAGGTGATCGCGAAGGTCTTGGCAGCCAGAATGAAACAGGTACTCAATTGTGTTATTTCAGATTGTCAGAGTGCTTTTATCGAGGGGAGGTATATTTTAGATGGAGTTGTTATCCTTAATGAAATTGTTGATGATAGTAAGAGGAAGAAAAAAGGTCTGGTCCTTTTCAAAGCAGATTTCGCAAAGGCCTATGACACTGTGGATTGGGGATTTCTCGATAGTATGCTACAGAAGATGAATTTCAGTGTTATGTGGAGATTATGGATAAAAGGATGTCTCACATCGGCATCTTCAAATGTCCTTGTCAACGGCAGCCCCTCTGGTGAATTCCATCTTGGTAGAGGTCTTAGACAGGGCGATCCGTTATCACCGTTCCTTTTCTTGATCGTGGCTGAAGGCCTTAACCTTCTGATGGAAAGAGCGGTTCAAAAGAATTTGATAGAAGCGTTTAAGATTGGGAAAGAAGACATTCGAATTTCACATCTTCAGTATGCCGATGATACTATGTTCGTCTTAACAAATAAGGTGGATAGTGTCAAAGCTTTAAAGTATGTTCTCAAGCTTTTTGAACTACTTTCGGGTTTAACAGTGAATTTCGACAAGAGCTGTCTCATTGGAGTCGGGATACCAGATTTCAGAAGTGAAGATCTGGCGGGCATTCTCAAATGTAAAGTGGGTGGATTACCCACTAAATATTTGGGAATTATGATCGGGACAAGACTTTCTCGGAAATCAGAATGGCAATACGTGGTGGAAAATATCAAGAGAAAAATCAAGAGCTGGGAAAAACGTAAGTTTTCGTTTGCTGGTAGAATCACCCTGATTCGATCAGTTCTTTTGTCCATTCCGGTATATCATCTCTCATTTTCTCTTGTTCCAAAAGGTGTGTTAGCTGAGATGCGGTCTTGTCTGAGTAGTTTTTTGTGGGGGGGTGGAATAGGAGAGAGGAAGATTCATTGGGTTAAATGGGAGCAGCTTTGTGTTGGTCTGGATTTTGGGGGGCTTAATTTTAAAGATTTGGGTGGTTTTAACTCGGCTCTTATGGCGAAATGGATCTGGAGATTTTTGACAGAAAAAAATTTGTTGTGGGTGAAGGTGTTCAAATCTTGCCACGGGGAATTGGAGAGGGATGGAAATGGATTCAGGGCTGAGGGAAACAATTTGATTAAGTCGGCTTGGTGGAGGAAAGTGGTGAGACTGAGTAGGGGTGAGGGTGGAAAAGGGGTGAGAGAAAATCTTGAGCGAGTAATTGGAGATGGGAATTCGGTGAGGTTTTGGACTCACATTTGGGCGGGGGAGAAATCTCTGGCTGATTTGTATCCGAGACTTTTTCGTCTCAATTCCAATAAAGAGGGTGTTGTTAGTAGCATGGGGGAATGGATTGAAGGATCTTGGGAATGGAAATTCGAATGGGAAAGGATTTTGAGGGAGAGAGATATGGAACAGATTTGTGCTTTAACGAGTTGCGTTAGCAAGATTAGGATGAATGCAGGTACAATGGACGCTTGGAGATGGAAGGCAGCCGGAAATGGTGTCTTCTCTGTCAAGACAGCCTACGAGACATTCGTTAAAAACAGGAGTTCTTCGAATGTTTGCGGAGTCCAAAAGGAGTTGTCCATGATCTGGAAAGCTCAAGCTCCAGCTAAGGTCAGGGCCACAGCTTGGAAGGTTATTATAGGTAGAATTGCAACAGTGGACAACCTGCGGAGGAGACAAGTGTTGATACATTCGCCGGCTGATTTATGCGCTCTATGCCAGTTGAAAGAAGAAACCATAGAGCATCTCTTTTTCCATTGCCAAAAAACGGATGAAATCTGGAAAGAAATCTTAAATTGGACAGGTAAACAAGCAGTCTTTCACTTTAATTCCAAGGCTCATTTCAACGCTTTCGTGAATTTGGGGAGTAAGAAGGATGTGGATTTCTTTCTTGATGTTTGGTTGTGTGTGATTTGGAGCATTTGGAAGATGCGAAATAATTGTATATTCAATCAACAAAGTTGGAATAAAGAAAGAATGATGGCAGAGATTAAGGCGAGATTATGGGTTTGGCGTACGGAATTGAATCAATCAACGCAGGAACAAGAATTTCGAAGATGGTTTGTTGCTGTTAGAGGTTTGGATTGCTAAAGATTGGGTTACAGCGGCTGATCCTAATCAAGAACATCATACGTTCTTTTGCTTTTGTTTCAGCTGAGGTTTGGAGATTGGGGAATCCGATTTTGGTGTTACTTTGTGGAGTTGGTCTGGTGGAAGTTTATTTCTTTTGCTCTTTCCCTTGTATTTTCAATTCTGTTCTGTATTCTTGGTACCTCTGGTACCCGGAGAACCGTTCCGGTCTTTTACTGAATGAAATCTATTTTTTCTGATAAAAAAAAAACTTCTGTATTCAGAGTGAAAAAAATTATTATAAGTAAAATTCCAACGCCATTAAGTTACAGTAAATTGAGTCAATCCATGGAGGGAGCCGACGGATCAAACAAAAATCTTCATCTTATTCTCTTTTTCTTTCTTCTTTTTATATATATATTCAATTTTTAAAATAAAATACTAAAAAATAGCGATTAACACAAACAATTATACTTACTTGCTAGTTAGGTCGATAAAAGTTGCGTATCATATTTCTTTGTTGAAGGTTTTGAAGTTGGTGAGTTGTGTACCATATTTCTTTGTTGGAGGTTTTGAAGTCGACGGCTATGGATTAAAAAAGTTTGATTTTGCAGGTTTTGAAGTGGGTGGTATGAGAGTAATAAAAATATTTATTTAGATTAAATTATAGTATTATTTATTAAAACGTGATTTGGGGGGTTATAAGGACAAAATTGTAAATTTTATAATTATTTTTATTATTTTTTAAATCAAGCGCTATAATGAGTAAATTGAAGGCTATGAATAGAATCTCCCCCCTTTTTTTCCACTTGTTCCATTTATGGCGAATTTCCTTTTTTTTTTTTCCACTTGTTCCATTTATGGCGAATTTCCATTTTCATTGGACAATCCCTTTTTCCATAAGATAAACCCCAATATAATGGCAAAGAATCACTACAGTAACAAATCAATATGAATATTTAATTTCACCGTGTGTTATCATTGAGAGACTTCCAAAAGGAATTAAAAGTACCCATCCACTTTCCGCGGAGATGACCGAGTCTTCTTCAAATAGAGTTTACCACAATTCCTAATTATTCCTACGCAAATTCTCGTGTGCGATGAATCGCATATGATGCGAACGATTTGAAAGTTTACATTTTTTCACAATAATATTTATTTTTATTCATAAGAATTTTTACTTCAATTCCTAGTTATTTTCACTCATTAATACTTCTATTCTTAACTATTTGGTCGAGTAATCATTGTCGTATAAAAAGTAACTATTGTTACAATAAAATGTAATATTTCTAAATTTATTACATTTATTTACGATAAGTGTTACTTTTATTCATAAAAAACTTGTCCTATTACGTAAGTATACATTTGTGCATACAAATGTATATCTTATGCTTATTAAAGGTAATCGTCCGCATACTATGCGGTCAACCGCATGCAAGACCAACTCTTATTCATATAATTACTGTATTTTCATTCCGCGTGCTATTATTCCTATACTTATATATGTAGTGTATTTTTTTTCCTTTTAAGTTTGCTGCATACTTGTACATATAAGTCAAAACCCTCCTAATATAGTGTTGAAAGCTAGTAAATTATATCGTAGGAGACCCAATAAATAAAATAAATTAGTAGTAATATAACTAGATTAATTTTAAGTTATCAGGTAATCAACCAGGGGGCTTAGCCCACTGGCCACCGGGTCCTCACTTAAGTGAAGTGACCCGGGTTCGATCCCTCTTGGGAGCGAATTGGAGATTGGAGATATAAGGTGGATTTGGTGAATGGAGAGATAAGGTGGTTCTTGGAGTGGATGGGGAATTAATTACTAACATCTAACATGACTTTGCCCGATCAAAAAAAAAAAAAAAAAAAGTTATCAGGTAATCCTAATATCGACGCATCTTGCTAGCACACCAAGGTCGATTGTTTTTGTAATAAGCACTGAGCCGATGGATGATGTATAAACTTTAAATGGAAAATGGTAATTATATATAGATCGATGTTGTATTTCATATAGCACAACATGCATGACATGAGCTCCTCATATGGTGGTACCTCCACTGTACAGATTAAAAGCTTTCGCACCCAATAAAAATACGAGCTAGTATCTTGTACAACTTGTTGCACCATAAAACACGATGATGCAGAGAAGTACTCCCTCCGTCCGTTAAAAGTGGACCACTTTGGCTGGGCACGGAATTTAATAAAATTGGTGATAATTTTGATGTAGTGGAGAAATGGTCTGACCACTTTATGAGATGTGTGATTGAGATTGAATTTGAGGTGGTGTTTTTGTAAATAAAGAGTGTTTGTAAGGATAAAAGATTAAAGTGGATGTTGGGGCCATTTCTATAAAAGGAAAGTGGTATACTCTTTGCGGACGCCCAATATAGTAAAAGTGGTTCACTTTTGACGGAATTGTTGAAAATAATCACTAGTTGAGCATCTAGCTCAGTTGGTTCGAAACTCACAAGCAACGCCATATTTTCTCCTTAACTTCACTCAAACAAATCCACATATTACAAATGATATTTTTAATGCATGCAAATGATACTTTTAATTATATGACAGTGCATGTAGACTCTAACCTCCTAGATGCTCAGTTGATGATTACTCACAGCCATTAATATACATGTCTTCCTTGTATCATCATATTGTATGATACAACCAATTGTACAAAATAATTTGTGTACAAAATATTAATAGCATTTAAGATGACTTCATCAATCTTGATCATGAAACGTGGAACGGAGCACTGAATGACTTAATTATAAGTCTTCTATAGAGTTCTGGCCAATGAAAATATTTTCTCCTCCACAAGCCCCACATGACCCACCAACAAGAAAAGTAAGTAACAAACAAACAATACTGTTTGTTTGATCAAGTCAATCTTGATAGGTACAAAAACCAAAAGTGGGATCCAATTCAATCAGGGCGGGCCTTGAGGGCGGGCGGGCAGGCAGGCATGGCCCAGGGCCCAATCATTAAAATAAATGAAAAATTCTACGATGTCAATCAAGTTGTATTGAGTAAAAGGATCAGAATGATTGAAGAGAAGAAAAATGTAGTTGCACACGAAACATAAAGAGATGATTACGAAAAACTTGTGAAAAAATTGGCAGAAAAGTGTAGCACTCTGCTTATAGTACATTATCAATGCAAATACGTACACCCCGATATCAATAAGGCCCCTTTTCACTCTGTAAGTCTTGAATAATAATCTCAACATTGGGTGAAGCATCATCATGAGACAGCAATGATACATAATCAGTCAAACATGTGATTCCGGTTTGATTTACGGTCTGGGTAGATTCACAAGGATAATCAGGAAGGTTTAGACATTCAACATCAACTTCCAACATTTCCAACACTTTGTTCATTGATGGACGATCCTCTGGACTCATCCGTATGCACCATAATGCAACGATTGTCATCTTCCGAACAAGTTTTCTGGTAGCATCATTATCATCACCTAATTTCACGATTTCAATGTCGTCATTACCTTGGTTAAAACAATCATATATCCAATACGGGAAATACTTGCTGGAATCACCATTGTTTCCACTCCAGTCTCTCTTTAAGTCCACCATTTCCATTAGCAGCATCCCGAAACTATACACATCAGCCTTGTAAGAGACTGCACCAATACTTCTGCTAATGAGTTCAGGAGCAACATAGCCTATGGTTCCTCTAGCAACAGTCATGGTCACTGCCTTCTTATCTGTAGAGCATAATTTCGCTAGCCCAAAATCAGATATTTTAGGGATGAAGTTAACATCAAGAAGTATATTATGAGGCTTGATATCAAAATGCAGGATCTGAACATCACAACCTCGATGCAAATACTCAATCCTGCGAGCAACTCCAACTGCAATCTCAAACTTCCTATCCCAACTCAAGGAATTTGCTTTGTCTCGATTGAAGAGGTACTTTTCAAGGGAACTATTGGGCATGAAATCAAAGACAAGAGCACGCTTGGAGCCATGTGCACAATATCCAACTAGTTTCACCACATTCACATGGTGTATTCTTCCAATAGTTGCTATTTCATTCATAAAGTCTTGCCCATTTCCACCGGATTTTCCGAGCAATTTGACTGCTACGTCATGGCCGCTTCGGAGCTTCCCTTTATAAACCGAACCATAGCCACCTTCACCAAGTTTATCTTGAAAACCTCTGGTCATTTTCTTAATGTCTGAATACGAATATCTAATTGGTGAGAGTTTGTTGTCGCTCCGTAGGAAGCTTTCTATTATGTTATATATGGACAAATGCCTTGTCCGAAATTTCTTGATCAAAAGCCACATCGCTAATGGAAAAAATATGAACCTTGGGGCCAAGATGATGCATTCTGCGAAGACAAGGGAAAAAATTTGGAAAATGAAAAAGAAAATAAATTATCAGTGCTGAATATGCTTGTACAAATTTCTGTTTTCATTTATAACGAGTGAGAAAAAGCGTTCAAGATACGTATAAATATATTTTTGTAATTCTTTTTTTTTTTTATGTGACACGATTGGAAACAGAGGAATATCCAGTGACTCTTATAATTGTATTGAATAACATTCCTATAATAAATTAATAAATGTATGGTGTGTATTAACATAATGAAATATGGGACGTGATATAAAACTTTTACGTATATAGTATAATGTCTAAATTTGTAGAAATTCTAGCATTATATGGTATATAAGTAATTGTTTTGATTTCTTATTCTTCTTTTCTTCTTTGATATACTAGCACTTACTAATCGATTAATTTTCAATTTGAAAAATTGTGATATATTACAGAAAGAATATACAAAACCTTTAAAGAAAGCAATTTATTTTGAAAAAATAATCCAATTGTAATATTAATAATTATTAGCACTTGCATCTCGTGCAATCCACGAAAAATATTTTTACTGTATTTGTATAAAATTTATACCAACTCAATTATCATATTTATAAATATAGTAAAAAAAATTAATTTTAACTGATATATTTGAGCTGAATATTAACAAAATTAAAATAAAGAAGAATTCACAATAATAAAATTGATATTTCTTCTAAAAAAATTGATATTTCTTCTTAAAAAATGATATTTTGAAAATAAAAATAAGTTAAAAAATAAAAATAAAACATTAAATTCAAAAAAGATGAGAGAGGAGAGAGAATCATTTTAAAATTTTAATCTTTAAATAAATATATCGTTTACATTTTACATCAAATATTTACATAAAATATATCAAATTAAAGCTCTTATCGTGATCTTTAATTTGATATTCATATTAAATACTTTATAATTGCTCGAATTTCATAATTTTAGAAAGAAATAAAAAAAACAAATACAAAGATAAAGAAAATAGAAAAAAAGGAAAAAAAAATATAATTTACAAATAAATCTTCAATTTTATTATAAGGGTTATTAGCCTGTAAATACACTAACTTTTTATATTTTCTAAAATTTAACATGACTTTTATTTTTAGTCCACAAATACACGAACTTAGCATTTTTTCTGATTTTTGACATCGACAAGAAAAAATTCTAATTTACTATTAACATGAAGGCCGGTACACCATGTCATTCACTCTCTAATCAAAATAATGAATCAAATTACTCTATTCAAGTGCATATTTCGTAGTCCACGTCATGTATTCCGGCCTCCACCTCAACAATAAATAGAGTTTTTTCATGTTGATGTCAAAAATCAGAAAGAAAAAAAAATGCTAAGTTCGTGTATTTGTGGGCTAAAAATAAAAGTCATGTTAAATTTCAGAAAATATAAAAAGTTCATGTACTTACATGCTAATAACCCATATTATAACTATAAAATTACCACTTGATTTTGAAATTGATTTTAAATTGGAAGTTACAATTTTAATATATTATAGATTTTCTATGAGTAATAACATGCTAATCACTTTTTAATATTTTTTTTTATTTTGTAAAAGTAGAATTAAAATCACATCTTGAAATAAACGCACCGATTACTAATTGAATGACGACTCGAGCAGATCGGACTCCATCACCTGCAAGCACACGGCACACCAAATCATCACATATATAAGCAAAGGTAGATGAATACGAGCAGGTTTAATTATTTAAATTCTAAATGTAAGAATTATTTTAACTCTTTAATTATGAAGATATACGGTAAATATATGATTGTATTATCTGAATTTTAACTCTTTAAATATGAAGATATACGATGAACATATGAATATATTATTTGTTTTTTTATTAGTGTAGTTAATTTCACAGCAAGAAGAGGAGAATCAAAATCCTAGAAAAATATAAAGAGAGAGAGAGAGAGAACAAACTATAATGTAATTCTTACCGCCCAATAAAACGGCAGTACGAATTAAGAGTAGTGATAGAGCGGCGAGTCCAAAGTAGGTGAATACATGAGTGCTTACCACTGCACATAACGTACCTGCAGCAATTAATGTTTAATTAATTGATTTCACAAAATTAACTACTTCATCCGTTCACGATACATGTGGATGGAAGATAACGTGTTTTTAGAAAATAGTGAGAGATGTGTGTAAAATAGAAAAAGAGTTCCACTAAAGTTGAATTGTTAGTTAATTAGATGGATTTTTTCTAAATATTGTGTGTGGATGGAGTAAAAGTATAAATGTATATTTCCTAAATTGAAATATTTCCTAAATTGAAAAGATCATATTTATTGTGGACGGACGAAAATGACAAAAAGACCACACTTATCGTGAACGGAGGGAGTATAAATTATGGCGCAGATGTTATATCCCCTCTTCATCACAACTTGAGATCAGAAGTAAAATTGATAAAGAAATGAATATCTCACCTAGAAGCAGAAGATATGGGAGAAGCTCTGCAGACATAGATGGAGAAGTGACAGTATCCCGAACAAAAAAGATGATTAGGTTGCAAATTAATTAGTATAGGTAGGAAGAAGCGTTAAAAAGTAATGACAATCTTTCATTCTTACGTACCCCACCACGACCACCACCACATTGTTGAATATGATCCGCAGACCATGAGTTCAAATCCATACAGGAGAGAATGGTGGATTTCTGAAAGCGAAACGTTGTTCAAATCCTTAAAATGCCACGATGTCATCACTATCACTTCTAATTCGCACAAATGTGGTAACTCTGAGGTATTCATGTGGCCGACCTTGATATAAGCATATCTAGGATGGGATGAATTAGAGGCACACTGAGTAGTGATATCAGTAAAAAGGGAAGAATTGGTCAACGGATTTGGGCAGCTTATAAAATTAATACTAGGGAAGGGCTTATAATCATATGGATAGCTAGAAACGTTTATTGGAATTTGGTAATTAGAAATACTATGAGGATTATGATAGTAGTAGCGGGTGAAGTTGTAAGTATCTATAGAAAGGGTGGGAAAAGAGCAGATGTTGCGATTGTTTATGGAAGCATCGACCAGCCTAATGGTGGAGGTGTCGTAGTGACCATCATTGCTGTAGTTGATGGCTTTGACATAGTATTTGTGAGAGTTGAGAGAGATGGAGGTCACATTGTTTTCGCAGGCTAACTCAAATCTGCCATCACCGCAGTTGCTGGGATCGCCCTTGAGGCGGAAAGGGGAGCTGATGTTGCGAATAATGCCGCAGGCAGATGGGGTGCAGTTTGCTTCACCGGTTTGAAACAAATTATGGAGTAGTGAGAGAATCAAGAGAGATGAAGTAGTGAGGAAGATGAGGTTTTGAGTGATCATGGTTTAGACAACTGATTTTGCAGTCTATACTCTTTTTTGGAGGAGATATATATGTGATGTGTGAGAGCCGAGTCTTCTATACAGACAGGATAAGTCAACTACGAAGCAGCTGAAGTCAAACAACACTCATGTTGAGTTATTTTCAAAGGGACCGTGCGCGAAGAAATGGTGAAGCAGATGGACCCAACGCATTAACTCTCTGCTCCCACACTGCTCCATATATCGACTTTGATATTTTTACTCTTTGCTCCGTCTTGCTGGATTACAAAATTGGATCGAAGCAAGAAAAAATATATTTAGTGTAAAATTAGAAAGTATGAGATAAGAATTTTTTACGTAGAAAATCCAAATTGGAAAAAACTAGCTATATGAGAGTGTAGTCTACAAATCTTCAACTATGTATATAGGATATTAGGCTTACAAAATTCAATTACAATATGATTCATTGCTAATTAATATCTAATCTTAAATTCAATTTCACCTTTGCAATTACGTTAACCTCGTTGTGATAACTCTATCAAAACTTGAGGTAATAAGTTTTTATCACATGAATATGATCGATACCGTATGCAGATACCATGAATAATTAATGAGCAGCACAAGTTCAAAGATAAATCTTAATCCTTTGTATATATGTGTAGTACTACAACAAATCCCCATTCAAGCATTAATTAATTATTAAGCCATGCCCGTGACTGCAGCACAAGTTGTCACTCTTGAACAGTAATCTCCAAAGAAGAGGCTACTGCATCATCTTCATCATGTAGCAACCGCACTGAATCTGCACTCGACCATGTCATCCCACTTAGATCCACATTAACTACACTTTCGGTCGACTGAGATGGATAATCAGGAATTAGTAGACGTTCCACATCAGCTTCCAACATTTCCAACACTTTATTCATTGGTGGACGATCATCTGGATTCATTTGTATGCACCATAATGAAACTATTGTCATTTTTCGAGCAACTTCCCTCATATTATCATCTTCATCACTATCAGCTTTTCCAATTACAATATCTTTGCCTTGGTTGATGTGGTCATAGATCCAGTATGGGAAGTACTGATCGGAATCACCATTGTCCCCCATGGAGTCTCTCTTTAAGTTGACCATTTCCATCAACAACATTCCGAAACTATAAACATCAGCCTTGTAAGACACTACCCCAATACTTCTACTGATTAGTTCAGGAGCAACATACCCTATGGTACCTCTACAAGCAGTCATGGTCACTGCATTCTTGTCTGTGGAGAAAAATTTTGCCAACCCAAAATCAGATACTTTGGGAATGAAGTTGCCATCAAGAAGTATATTATGAGGTTTGATGTCAAAATGGAGGATTTGAACATCACACCCTCGGTGCAAGTACTCAATTCCACGAGCAACTCCAACTGCAATCTCAAACTTTATATTCCAATTCAACGAGTCCATCTTTTCTGGATTGAAGAGGTATTTTTCAAGGGAACCGTTGGGCATGAAATCATAGACAAGGGCACGTTTGGAGCCATGTGCACAATATCCAACTAGTTTCCCCACATTGACATGGTGTATCCTTCCAATAGTTGCTATTTCATTCATAAAGTCTTGCCCATTTCCTCCGGATTTTCCAAGCAGTTTGATTGCTACATCATGTCCGCTTCGAAGCTTTCCTTTGTAAACTGAACCGTAGCCTCCTTCACACCTAGTTTGACTTGAAAACCTTTAGTCATCTTTTTAATGTCTGAATAAGAGTATCTGATTGGCGCGAGTTTGTTGTCGCTTTGTAGATAACATTCTATTTCGTCAAATGTGGACAAACGCCTTCTTCGAAATTTATAGATCAAAAGCCACAACACCAAAGGAAAGATAATGACCCTTGGTGCCAATACGACGTCTGGGACGAGTTGAAAAAAAGAAAAGAACTCCTCAAATTATTGCTTACTATACTTCCACAATTTTCGCAAATGTCTTGCATCTTAAAGTTCCTCCATTCGTAACATTTCAATTTTGTTTTTTGGATTGTTCTATTTATAATGTCTCAACTCTAAAAACAAAATAAATTAAACAATATAAATAAAATAAATTTAAAAGATGTGGATTCGGGATTCCTATTGTTAAAGCATTTCTTAAATTATCTCGGCTCATTTACTTTTCCTAATTGAGTTTTAAAAATTACTTTATTACCTAAATCACCATTCCTTAATTTAGATGCTCTAATTTTTTGAAACGTTATTAATGAGACGAAGTGAATATTATACAGGAAAGGACACATTTGGGTGCGGCAGGCCGCATGTATCTAGCTTGGATTCTACGCCCAGACTCGACCCGTTTCAGTGATTTCATTTACAAATTAGGGAAAAACTCACATGCGAATACCCGTGCATATGTGAACACACATTATAATAAATCTATACCCATTATAAAAGAGTCTTGTTTTACAAATTTTAATTTGTCTATTATATCCCTCATACATACTTAATTTAAGACCAATTGTGTAATATAATATATTATACATATAATAAATTTAAAAATATATTATGATTTATGTTTTATATTTTAATAATTATTTAAGTAGTACTATTCATTGTAACTCTTCATCCACATCCATTACAATTTTTATTTAATAAATTATAGTTACATTACAAAGGATTGATTAATTTATTAATTTTATTAAAAGTTTAATTTTGCTAGAATCTTTGAAATTATAATTAATTATGTAAAGATTAAATAAAAAATAATTTTATATTAAATTTAGATGATTTTTTTTTTCAATTTTGTGAGTATTAATATAATTTTCAAACATGGTCCAATAATTGGTTCAAAAATGTATTAAAATGATAAATGTTACTATAAAACAAATTAAACAAAATATATAAATTTACACTCATAAAAGTATTTATTAAAAATAATTCTTTTTTACGTGCACATCATCTCCTCTAATAATTTTAAACATTTTATCAGTGTGTTTAATAAAGCACTCGAGAATGTATTATTATTATTATTATTATTATTATTATTATTATTATTATTATTATTATTATTATTATTATTATTATTATTATTATTTTTTGACTTGGGGGAGTTGGGGAGGGGGAGCAGTGAGGTTTGAATCCGGGGCCTCACTGTTCACACACAGGAGGTCGCACAAGTTGGTGTCCCTTTGGAAACAATGAATGCCGTATTAATAGGACACTCATAAATATTTTATTAAAGTATAAATGTCGTATTAATAGGGCACTCATAAATATTTTATTAAAGTGTGTGTCGGCATACATATGAATCTATTTATTATATGAAAACACAGTTTGTGGCAAAATTGTAATTAAATAATCAATCAAAGGGTATTTATAAAACTCAACAAATCTCATATCCCATATATTTTCTCTTTCCTCTCTCCTCCCTTTCATCATCGGATTCTTCAATTTTCTACTCTATCTTCTCTTTCTCTTTCTCTCATATTCTCTTTTTCATATTTTGATGATGTTTTTTAAAAATCAAATTTTATTTATAAAAAATATTCTATATATATCTTAAGTTAAAGATGAATGCAAGATCTTTGATTTGGTATCAAATAATTATAACTCTTTTATTAGTATTCTAATAAATTCTAATAATATAATTTATTTTTCTACTTATCAATTGAAGCTTTTCTAATAAGATGACATAGAGCTAACTTAGAAAAAAATAATTTTATGCATGATTAGCTTATATTTTAAAACTATATATTGTGATGTGAAAACTCTTTTTTGATTGTTTCTTCGTTTATTTTAATTTGAATGATGTGTTTATTCTATAATTTTAAGGAAGAAAATAAAGTTTTCCATCAAATAGATGGAAAATTAAAAATGATACTTTTCAAAATTATAAAATAAAATTAAGGATCTTTACTGAGTAATTGATGTAGTGTAGATTATTTTATTTTTTAAGAAAAAATAATTTACATTTACTTATATTGTAACTATATTTAATATTTATTTTTTATTTATTTGATACATCATTTAATTTATTTATTTTTGATAAATTAACATGATTAAATAAAGATATTTAAAGGCCGCGCCACAGGGGCTCGAACCCAAGACCTTTGGTTTTAGACATTAACTCCTAATCGTTTAACCGATACACACGCTACATCGTTTAATTTTGATGCAAAACTATGTTCGCCGTGCATCGCACGGGCGAATGTACTAGTATCTATATGAAAACTGAAAGTCCACCTCAATTAGCGTACGTACCGATCACTAGTAGAATGAGTCGAGCAGATGTGACGACGTTATCTGCAAGCCCACCAAGCAAACATTATATATACAGATAATTAACGAAACTAACAAACAATTAAAGCAATCTAAGGATTCTTACGTAGTGGTCTGATTGCTCTGTACAATAGAAAGCCAGTATTAAACAAGAAGAGGGATACAACGCCCAATCCAACTACGCTCAATACAGGGTTGCTTACCAATGCACATATGAGACCTGCAATGTTTTTCAGAATTTATGTCATCTGTTGTCTTAGTTGATATAAAAAAATTAATAAAGAAAAATGAAATTTTAAAAATAATAAATGAACAACTCACCTACAATGCCCAGAAGAATTGGGAGAAGCACTGCAGATATAATACAGAGTGAGAATCATGAAATTCAAAGCCATCGAAAACAGATTGCCTGACTTTGATTCTTACCCCAGTTTGTGGGTGATGGCCATGGTTGGCAGTTGTTAGTACAGAAGGTGAGTTCAAATCCATACAAGAGAGACTGATGGATCTCTGAAAGTGAAACGTTGTTCAAATCCTTAAATTTCCACGAGGTCATCACTGTCACCTCTAATTCGCACGTTTCTGGAAACTCAGAGGCGATCATGCTGCCGACCTTTACATAAGTATATCTATGATGGGATGAATTAGAATGAGTAGTAGAGACAGTAAAGAGGGAAGAATTGGTCAAGGGATGTGGGCAGCTCATAAAATTGATTGGGGATACATCATAATGCGGATCATCATACAGAGAGGTAGAATAAGTGTTAAAAACAGAAGAAGCTTGAAGAAAGGTGAAGTTATAGTGGTATGCAGAAGAGTTGGGGAAAGAGAAGATGTCGTCGTTGTTCACGGAAGCATCAACCAGCCTGATTCTGGAGCTGCCGTAGTTGATGGCTTTGACGTAGTATTTATGAGAGTTGAGAGAGATGGAGGTGACATTGTTTTCGCATGCTAATTCAAATCTGGGATCGCCGCAGTGGTTGGGGTCGCCCTTGAGGCGGAAAGGGTATTTAATGCGGCGAATATTGCCGCAGGCAGAAGGGTTGCAGTGAGGCTTAGCTTCGGAGAAATGGAGTGCTGAAACGAGCAATGCGAGGAAGAGGATTTGTTGAGTCTTCTCCATTGATGATTAACAATAGAAAGGGTTCATCTTGGGGTGGACATATTAATTAAGTCTTCTCCACTTGTTGGTAACAGCATCATGTATTCATGTATCTTTGAAGCGTTACATTTTCTTGAAATAATTCTTAAATTTCCAGCATGTCAATGTTCAAATATCTCCACACCATGTCAATTGGTCCCACGAGCCATCACATATATAGTTGACCACAAATCATAGCATATATTCCCTCGTCTTCGAATAAGTGTCATATTTTATAATTTTATCTCATTTTAATTAAGTGTCCTATTATAGAATCTTAGAGGAAAATTATGTTAAAAATAATAAAATTATGAGAATTGAAGGATAATCTTAAACTTAGAAAAAACTAATTAAGAATACAAATATAAAATTATCTTTTTTTCGATATATTACATTTTTTTATTATTATTATATGATACTAATTTGAAGACAGGTGGGGTAGTGAATGCATTATTGCTACAATTGGTGAGGATAGAAAAAGTGTGTCTGCAAGACTTAATTTCATACCCTTAACAAGATTTGGTCCGCGATTGCGGCTATAGAGTGGCCTGCAGCTAGCTAAGGGAAGACATTTGAGCTCAATTCATCTCAAAATTGAGTGCAATTTTATCGAATGAAAGTGTGCATATAAGTAGGCTAACAAGTTGGATAAAACAAAAGAGAGTCTGATGAGTATGCATTTTCAGAGGAGAGAAATGAGTGGGAGTTTGCAAATTATGATGAACTCTTGATTAGACAAACACGCACCCGGCCTTATGACTTAGATTTTTGAATTCTTCAATTTCAAATGAGTTACCTTCACATAAGTTGGTCGAAAGAGAAGTTATACGATAATTATTCTAAGGAAATTAGATATCCATCAAATAGTTTATGTAATCTAATGACATAAGAATTAATGGTATGCAGAGATATCAAATGCAATGTGAACGCAAAGATTACAGAATTCTTCTTTGTCGACATAAATATACAAATATCACTACTACAAAATGTGTCTTTAGCGATAGAAAATTCGATAGTTATAAGGGTTAATTGCATATAATATCACAACCTTTGCCCGAAATCCATTTTGCCCACGAGCTTTAAAAAATCCAATTTTTATCACAACCTTTGACATTTGTTCAATTTTCCCACAAAATTTTTTACCGGTCGCCGTAAAATTGACATGGCGCTGATATGGATTTAATTTTACACGTAATATTGACGTGGAATATATTCAAATTTATAATTACACATATAATATTAAATTAATTAACATAAAAATCCCTAAATAGTACTCCCTCCGTCCGCGATATCGTTTCCACATTGTGGACGGCGCGGGTTTTAAGAAAAGTGGTGGATAGTAGTGGATATGTAGTGAGTGGAGTTTGGGTCCCACAATTGTTGTGAGTGGAAGTTTGTGGACCCTACTTCTATAAATGGAAGTAGAAACGATATCGCGGACGGACCGAAATGGCAAATGTGGAAACGATATTGCGGATGGAGGGAGTAAAAGTTTCAAATCCCTAATCTAAACAGAGCCCGTAATTCCTCTTCCGCTTCCCGTAATTTGTTAAATCTCACTGAACTAATCTCCTTCCCCAATCTATACGGCGGCGCCGGTGGTGATATCTTCCGCCGGAGGGCAAATCTTCCTTTTTACTTCTCAGCCGTAGGTGGTGAACGCCGATTGAGTTCGACTTCTCAGCCCATTGGTGGGCAGCGCTCCGCCGATTGCTGGCGCAGGTGGATTCGTCATTGCAGCGGGAGGCGGAGGATTCGCCGCTGCGCGAGGATTGTCATTGCTTGCCATGGCTGACAGGTGCGAAATCTGATTTTTTGTGAAATGGTCCAGTTGCATTTTGTTCTTTTTTTTTTTTGGAGAAGTATCAATTTTGAAGAGCTCTGAAATCTCCGTTACTAGCTATGTATGCGTCTATGTCGAATAGCTAATTTGATAGGGCAAAAGCTTGAGAATTGCTATCGTGAATGAATGTCAGTATTTGTGAATTTTTTTAGATTATAGGCATTAATAATGGAGGAATTTAAATGTTAAAACTAAAAATTTAATGTGACATTGCGAAATGGTCCAAGGCATTGGAAAGATTGTTTATTTTCTTATCTTTTTTCGCTTTCATCGTTTTCTATCCATGTGTTCTTTCATCTATTACTTTCTTATCAGACGATTTTCCAGTGTTGAGATTACAGTGATTGCAGTGACTTGTTTGTTTTCATCTGATTTTTTTTATTTTTTTTTTATTTTGTGATTGCAGTTACTTGTTTGGAATATATATGCATCATGGTGGTAAATTTGTGAAGTTAGGAAAATCTACAAAGTATGTTGGGGGTGAGATCGTTGTTTTATCAGGATTTGATCATGACAGGTTTGGTTATTTAGACTTAGAGGATGAAGTCTTTAAGTTAGGGTATAAAAGTTGGGCTTGTTTGGAATTTAAGGTCCCTAGAACACATGATTTCAATCCAGTACTTGATGATAGGAAGAACTGATTGATTATTATCAGATATGTTTTTGATGTACAGACCTTATGATATCTATTTACTTCTACTGCTTTGGTGTACGAACCTTATGAAAATTCAGCAAGTGAAAACTAGCTTGTCTTATTTTCATATCCTTTACTATGAAGCATCTGTCTAATAAAATGGTTAGTTGCTGAGGATCGTGTATTCATTTTCTTGCATCAGTGTAATATCCTTTACTATATGTTCTTTTTCAGTTATTTATCTGATCTTTTTTGTTGGGATATAGTACTGATTTTTCAAATCATATCAGAAGGTCTTCATGCCATTTATTAGTACTAAAAGGAGATGGCATCAGATATTTATCACCTTCTGCCATTGGTACACTTTATAATTGTCATTGGTACACTTTATCACCTTAAACATGTGGAATGTAATCAAATGTGGACCGAGACAATGGCATTGGTCAATTAGATTCAATATGCATATTCACTCACAAGGTTAAGCAGTTTAATCTGATGGTGTAAATTCCAACTTCATGCGAAACAATATTCATAAAACATCAAAATTTCAAACGAACTACATTACAAACTAACTTCATTACAAACTTGTCATCTCAATACTTTATGTCAATTAACAAGTTTACAAATGAAAGCCATAACAAGAAATAAAATGAAATAACGTTGCATTGAAAGCTTCTTCTCCAGCTTCTTGTTCAAATCCTCCAAATTTGAGTTCTTTGCTTCATGTTCATGAATTCTCTTGCAAAATTGTTCAATATGCCTAATAAGCCTTGAGTCTCGCCAATCCAATAACTGACTTTGTTTGGCAATTCCTTCAACAATTGAAGAAGACAAATAATTAAAAAACAATATACATACGGCTTGTAAACGACAACAGTAGAAAGTACGACCCGGATTCTTTGCGGTTTTGGAAGTTTCAACCTTTGCGGCTTTTCTACACCTAAAAAAAATAAAATCAGAATTTAAATCTTTAGAGAAGGCAGAAGAAAACATCTTGTACAGAGAACACCGGCCGAGGAGTGAGAAGGAAGAAGGGGAAAATGGTGTACAAAGCGAGGAGGGAGGAAAGAAGGGAGAAGGAGAAGGAAGAAAAAAGTTGCAGACGGGTTGCGCTGAGGAAGAAGGAACAAACGAAAAATAAGGGTTTCAATTCTTTAATCTACAGATTTAGCAACAGTAACAAAACGCGTCGTTTAAATCATCGGAATGGAACAGGTTTGGCGTGTGCCGGCGAGCCACATCAGCGCCACGTCAAATCCGATTTGGGGGAAAAAAAATTGTGGGAAAATTGAACAAATGTCAAAGGTTGTGATAAAAATTGGGTTTTTTAAAGCTCGTGGGCAAAATGGATTTCGGGCAAAGGTTGTGATATTACATGCAATTAACCCTAGTTATAATGATTAACAACATAATTGAGGGGTCCTTATTTGGATAGTTGTTCCGTCTTTTGATGATCAAAATTCGATTGTTTATTTTAATGACCAATTCAATCGTTATAAATAGCAATTTTGGTCGTATATTTTCACCATTTTTTTTTAATTACCGAAAATTTTATCGTTAAAAAAACATATAAAAAAATTTATTTTAAATTGTAGCAACCTAATTTTGCCCTACGACTTTTTTTGTCGTATTTTGTACTCAATCATGTATATTTTGATAAACTTTTCAATAGGTCACCAATCATGAAAGTGCTATAAGCCAGGAGAGCTTAACTTTGAAGTTTCTTTTGAATAGTCACTAATATAGAACATACATATTATTGATATAACTAATAACTATCAATTCATTTAAATTATCTTTTAATATACAATCTCGTTCATACATACCCTTATAATATGCCAAGAAGAAGAGTCCAAATCCATAGTATTACCAGAATTTCTCTTGGAATTTGTGCATAAAAAAATAAAATTAATAACTACAATGGAATGTAACAAAGATAAGTCAACTACCAACCAGTGCAGCTGAAGTCAAACGAACCACGATGAGATGGTGAAGCAGATGGACCTAACGCATTATCTATCTTAAAACTCAATCTCCTCCACCATCTCTGCAGCTCTGCTCCCATACCGCGCCAGGAATAACTTAATTAAGGATTTATTGCTAATCTCTATCTTAAACTCAATTTCACCTTCAAAATTACAATTTGACCTCGTTTTGATAACTATATCAAAACTTGAAGCTTATAAGTTTTTATCACATGAATATGATCGATACCATACGCAGATACAATGAAAAATGAGCGGGACAACAAATACGCATTCAAGCATTTAATTATTAACTAGCAGTAAGAATGTGCGATGCACGTTTAACACTTATAATTTTATACTATAAAAATAAAATGCATAGGTATTATTATATAGTTTTGAATATTATCACTAATTAATTGTATTTATTAAATTGACTTATTCATTTGATTATTATTAAAATTTAAAAAAGAAATTAATGAAACTATTAATGAATAAAATGTAAGAAAGTAATATTCATAATATACGTCTAAATAAAAATGCGTAAAGATCTATGAAAAAACATCATAAATTATCTTATTACGGAGCAAGACGAATTTTAAATATTTTCTTGTTTGATTTTGACAATTGGGATCTATTCTTCTTATTTTTGGTTTGCGCCAGAATGTTGTTCAACGACAGATCGTCGTCACTTGTAATTTCAATGTAGTCATCAAACTTTTTGTTGGCTACTCTTCTTTTTTCTTTTGTGGTTCTGTAGGCTGCAACTCCATTGTAGTTTTTTTCTTTTTAGACGCAACGTATGTTGTACGTATAATTAATGCTATTTTATTTGATAATCTATTATTTTAGAAAATTTATCAATTCATTAATTTTATTATATGATTTATTGGATGGATATATTTATTTATAAGCCTTATCAATAGCTATAGATATATATCACATAGATTTAGTGTAATATCTAATAAATTAATATATTCTTATAAATATATAATATGTAAAATAACCTTAACATAAAATATATGATAAGGGTAAAATAGGCAATCCATATGTTGTGTCTAAGGCTATTTTTTTTCTTCTTTCTCTTAAGTTGGCTCTTCTTCAATTTCTCCAACATTGATGCTTTCTATTGGTTGTCTTTTGGATGGCATTTGCTACAATATTGAGAATTTTCCGTTGATTGAATTCTTATAGACTTGAGTATTGTCATAAAGCGCATTTCTATGTACGCTTGTGTGCTTAATCCTTTATAGTAGTTTCACCCTATGAAAATATATACTCCATCCGTCCCGGCTTTTTGTATCCAATTTTAGCAGTAAATACTACTAAAATTGGATACAAAAAGCCGAGACAGAGGGAGTAATATGAATTATTTAAATTATAGTAAGTGCTTAAGTAGAAATCATAATTTACCTTTTTGATTAAACAAAGATATTCATCCACATAGCATCCTACATATACATTTGCTGCTTGATCGAACAATGTAACATGTGCATTGCAGTCGTCTTGTATAACATTTATTGTTAACTATGTAACTAGAATTATATAAAATGATAAAAATTAATATATTTTTGTTATTGTGTTACTAATTAATATATATATATATATATATATATATATAGGGAGAAGATCTATAGAGAATGCTAAATATTTTGATAATAGAGAATGCGTTCGAGTAAGTCTATAATTTCGATGAATAAATCAATGTATCGTATGAATAAGATTTTTGGTCTGGGTTCGAATCCTGATATGGGCGAGATTTTCACTATTGTTACCGTATTTACTTAATACATCTATTCATTCGTTATGTTGATTTGTTCGTAAAATTTATAGATTTATTCGTTATTCTTCATTCTCTCGAAAAATATAATTCTCCATAGATCCCTCCCCTATATATATGGTAATATTAATAATTGACTATTTAAAAAATGTGACTTTAATTTTTTAAAAAAGAAAGAAGAGATGTTTCTACACTATATCATTTTTAATTGGTAGTAGTTTTAAATTTGATAATTACCTGAGCGATGTCTCAACAACTTCTTCATTGTATTTTTTGCATATATGCACTCTCATGTTTTTTGGAGAACGATGTATTGCAATTTTTACAAGAATCATACCATATTGTTGCTTTATTGAACATGAAAACAACTCTACGTCTCATAGAAGCAAGCAAGATCTAGCTACATGTGCAATATGGATCTTTTTGTCATGGTTATCTTGAATATATTAAATAAAGTCACAAGATAATGTGCCAATATTAGTCTATCTTAAAAACTTAAGTAAACAATAAACGCAACATATAATTTAAGAGGCGTTTACTTTTCATGATTGATAATATATATGATTGAGAATTTTTATTCTCATTATTAGGATTTCTCCATTCCTCCTTTCAATTGTATAAGAATCAAGCAAGTTAGCTTAAACTTATAAATTACTAAAGGCCTTGAGATATCTCAAAGCTTCAATCCATCTTAATAATAATGGTTGGCTTATGCTATTTTTATCTATTACGTCAACCCTCAATAGTAAATGCCCCCTCACACTATCAAAATTATCCCTAGATGTCTTTTTTCCCACCCAGTGTCATGCATATTTTTACGAATTGTCTTATTCCAAACTAATGTAATGCATATGCCTATATATAGTTTGGTGGAGCTATAAGGTAAGAAGGGCCTCCTAAACATAACATAAAAGTATTAATTAATCAAAACCCGATTAATTATATTTAATTTATCACTTGATCTAAGTTTAGCATGATGTTAAATGATAATTAACATACTTTTGATATTTCAGTGAACAAAATTGATAATCAAAATCCCATTTTTTAACCCCTCGTTCCAATGGTAATTACTAATTAGCATCTCTGTCAAAATTACAGAATATCTTCAAATTTATTTTTTTTCTTATCATACATAATCTATATGTTTAGTTATAAAAAAAACTGGTAAAAAGAAAATGTAATAAAAATATCCATTACGACCAACAGAAAATATTACGTAATGTAAATCGTATTATGTTAATATTATATTATTACCAAGATTTAATTAGTTTTTAGTTATAAATATATTTATAATTAAGAGTAAGTAGGTTAATATAGTAAAGATTTGGATGACATATATCAAATAGAATTCTAATGCAATAAGTATTTTTTATAGATTTGGCATTTGGGTGATAAATAGATGTATATCAAAATAAATTTATATTTTATAAGTATATAATATAAATATATAACATGGGTAAAATAGACAATCTATAAATTGTCCCATAGAATGCTTAGGCTCTTTTTCTATTAGTATAGATTAGAACATGCCCGTGATTGTGTTGTTGTTGCATAAGTTGTCACTCTTGAACAGTAATCTCCAAAGAAGAGGCTACTGCATCATCTTCATCATGTAGCAAGCGCACTGAATCTGCACTCGACCATGTCATCCCACTTATATCCACATTAACTACACTTTGGGTCAACTGCGATGGATAATCAGGAATTAGTAGACGTTCCACATCAGCTTCCAACATTTCCAACACTTTATTCATTGGTGGACGATCATCTGGATTCATTTGTATGCACCATAATGAAACTATTGTCATTTTTCGAGCAACTTCCCTCATATTATCATCTTCATCACTATCAGCTTTTCCAATTACAATATCTTTGCCTTGGTTGATGTGATCATAGATCCAGTATGGAAAGTACTGATCGGAATCACCATTGTCTCCCATCGAGTCTCTCTTTAAGTTTACCATTTCCATCAACAACATTCCGAAACTATAAACATCAGCCTTGTAAGAGACTGCACCGATACTTCTGCTGATGAGTTCAAGAGCAACATACCCTATGGTACCCCTACAAGCAGTCATGGTCACTGCATTCTTGTCCGTGGAGAAAAATTTTGCCAGCCCAAAATCAGATACTTTGGGAACGAAGTTGTCATCAAGAAGTATGTTATGAGGCTTGATGTCGAAATGGAGGATTTGAACATCACACCCTCGATGCAAGTACTCAATCCCACGAGCAACTCCAACTGCAATCTCAAACTTTTTGTTCCAATTCAACGAGTCCATCTTTTCTGGATTGAAGAGGTATTTTTCAAGGGAACCGTTGGGCATGAAATCATAGACAAGGGCACGTTTGGAGCCATGTGCACAATATCCAACTAGTTTCACCACATTGACATGGTGTATCCTTCCAATAGTTGCTATTTCATTCATAAAGTCTTGCCCATTTCCTCCGGACTTTCCAAGCAGTTTGATTGCTACATCATGTCCGCTTCGAAGCTTTCCTTTGTAAACTGAACCGTAGCCTCCTTCACCTAGTTTGACTTGAAAACCTTTAGTCATCTTTTTAATATCCGAATAGGAGTATCTAATTGGCGCAAGATTGTTTTCACTTTGTAGGAACGATTCTACTCCCTCAAATAAGGAGAAATGCCTTGTTCGAAATTTGTGAATCAAAAGCCACACTACGAAGGGGCAAATGATGAGCCTTGGTGCACAGATCATGATGACGGTTGGAATGATGGCTGATTGTGCTGGAAAAAGAAGGTGATAGATGGATCAAATATATACTATTATATATTTGGAGTGTTTACTTTGTATGATTGAGTATTTTTATTCTTTATATTAGAATTTTTATAATTTTATTTTTTTAATGATATATGAATCAAACAAAATTAGCTTAAGTGATAGAATTATCAAAATAAAAAAGGAAGTAATCTTATTATTTTTATCTACTAATTCTTAATAGTAAACTCTAGTTACATTCTACTCAAACGAAGTATTTCAAAAGTTCAAGCAAAAACAGAGTATGTATATATCAGATCTTTGGCTTCCAAAAAAAAAAACGCATTTTTCTAAATTGTAATTAAGAAACAAATAGATACTATTAATCACTTGTTGACCCTGCTACATTCAATAAAATAATGCGCCTAAAATCTACTTATTTGTTTGAAAACTTAAACAACTGAGTCACTTAGAAATAGAGAAAAGTATAATATTAATACATAGACATGAAGAAAAGTATCAAAAAGGATTTTAAGCAGGCTTATTCAAAGTCTCAAAACTTGAATTAGTAACTACAGCAGAAATTTAAAACGCACCGTTGCTTTGGAAAACATAATTGTGCTTGTGCCCTGCAAAGATATTGAATGCATGAAATGCAAAAAGAAACATGTAAGAAAGAAGTGTAAAAGTATAAGTAGCACAACATGATCACAAAGGAAGCTAATTAAGCATTCTTACAATAACTGTATAAGGCAACATGTAATGAGAGTCCTACCACCACAGCGAATCCAATGATGGCCATTACAGGAGGGCTTATTGCTGCACTTATGAGAACTGGAACGTTTCTGACAAAATTAGAATATTTCCAGCATTCTCATCGTCACAAAGTGAATCTTTTATGCTCATATTGATACTACAAAATTGATGGACAAAATAAAACTGTAATAATATCTTAATTCGAAAAAAATAAATCAAGTGCGTACCTACAATTACCAGAACCATCAAGACAGGGCCTGTAGATAAAGAAGATAAACATTGAGGAATATCAAGAGAATATTTGAACTTCAAATATTTCCCAAATAAATTATTTGCTACTAGAAAAGGAGTGGGCGCAGGAATCCTTACCTGTAAGTCTTATGACAAAAAACTTTACGAATTCATCTGCATTTCCACGAATATACAAAAAACATTAGGAAATACATATCACAAGGATGCATGATTAATGATAGAGATGAGATTGAGAAGGAAATGGTTTTTACAAACGTAACACAATATCACATCTCCCACTATTTCTTACCCCACGTAGAGTATGAATATTCTCTGCAGTCCTGGCAGATGAGAAGGTCAAATCCATACAAGAGAGAGTGGTGGATTTCTGATAGCGATACGTTGTTGAGATCTTCAAACTCCCACGACGTCATCGCTATCAGATCTATTCCGCACATAGGCGGTACCTCTGAGGCATTCATGTGGCCGACCTTTACATAATCATATCTAGAGGCACATTGAGTAGCGATATCTGTAAAGAGGGAAGAATTCTTCAATGGATTTGAGCAGCTCAGAAAATTGATGGGATAAAGTCGCTCAACATATGGACTGCCATAGTAACCAAGATTAAAAGCAATGGTGAAGTTATAGGGATATGCTGAAAAAGTGGGAAAAGAGCAGACGGTGTCGTTTTTTATGGAAGCATGAGCAAGCCTGATGGTGTGGTTGTGGTAGTTGATCTGTTTGACGTAGAACTTATGGGTGTTTAGATAGAGGAAGGTGACATTGTTCTCACATATGCTAATTCATATCTGCGATCGCCACAGTGGTTGGGATCATCGTTGAGGCGGTAAGGGTAGCTAATGTTGCGAATAACGCCACACGCAGAAGGGCTGCAATAAGAGTACTTGGCATCACAAGTTTGAAATAAGAGAATTAAGAGAGATGAAGATGTGAGGAAGAGGATGGTTTCAGTTGTCATCTTTACCAAATGGAGTTTAGCTAAACGAGAATTATTGGCTCCATTAATAATTCAACTTAGACTATATACGTTTATTAATTATCACCCCAATCCTCCAATCATCCAACCATGTGTAATATTTAATTATTTTTTTTATTATGCATCTTTAATATTTATCTCAACTCAACCATCTCTATTTTTGTTGGTTTATATATCAATAACCACTCCAATTACCACACCACAATATTATATATAATTATTTATTATTATTTTTAATCATTATAATTTTAATAATATTAAATATAAATTAAAATATCACTAAAAATTAAAAAACAAGAAAAAATAAAAATTCAAATTACGACAAATTAAGAACATAAATTACAACAATACATACTAAGCATTTAATTTTGATCGCCAAATTTTTGTCATATATGATTGATCACATACTGCTAGCGAGAATTGAAGAAAGAATTATTGTCTCGATACATTGAAAAATTAAAAAAGAAATACTTATACTCCATCTGTTCCGCAAATAACTTCTTTATCTTTCTTTTTTGGGCAGTCCCCAAATAATTTTTTATTCATTTTAGGACACTACCCCACCACTTTTACTCTTACTTTTCACAACTTTCAATATTAATTATAACACATTTTTTCTTATCATTTTCAATACTAATTACTCCATATGTTCCTGAAAATTGTGACTTTATTACTATGTCGGTACGTCCCTGAGAATTGTGATATTTTCTTATTTAGAAATGACCCCACAAACTTTTTCTCCCACTATTTAGAAAAAGGTGTGGGACTCAATCTCCATTCAATACACTCAATAATTTTATCTTAAATTCTCTCAAAAAAATAATAATTTTGTTTCTAAAACCTGAGCTCCTCTCTTTTAGGAGTTTTCTAGCCTATTGCCTGGACGTAAGAAGTAGATGTTATATGTAAAGAGGGGAAAAAGAAGAAGATAATTTAAAGATGTGTTAAAATACAACAAGAATTATCTATTTATAGAAAATAAAAAAAGGATCATTTTTATATTTTTAATTTTTTAATACTTTATATAAAAAATATATAATTTTATTTATCTAAATATAATCCCTAAAATGAATAGAATAAAAACAAATGTCTTTTTTATCAATAAAATATAGAGGAGTGAGAGACCAGCTTGATCTCATATTTCATTCGGTCGACCATCTCCGTTCCATTCTTTGTCATTTTTTCATTTTTTTTTTCTTTTTCCTATGCGGCGTTTGACTAGTTTGCCAAACAGCCACCGATAAAGTTGGTCTTAATAAAATTCATTGACCTGTTTTTGTCAACACGTATAGGCAGTCGCCAAGTGCGAACCTATAATATATGAATAATATAAATTTATGTTTACAAATTAAAGAGTTGCTTTTGAGAATAGCTTATTTGTTTTAGTAAAATTAAAAATTGTCCACTAAAATAAAAAAAATAAAAAAATGATCATTGTTATCATTTTATCCTTTAAACATACCCCTTTTAAAATTCGCGCATTTCACAACCAGTCGAATTCACGACCAAAACTTTTTGACTATGAATTCACAACCAGAATTTTTTGGTTGTGAATTCACAACCAGAATTTATTTTTGTTGTGAATTTGAGTTTTTAAAGTTTGAATTCACAACTAAAACTAGAATGTATTTTGGTTGTGAATTCATAGATTTGGTTGTGAATTCAAGAATATTAAGCTGTGAATTCATAAACGTGGTTGTGAATTCAAGAACATTAAGTTATGAATTCATAGATTTGGTTGTGAATTCAAGAATATTAAATAATGAATTCATAGATCTAATTGTGAATTAAAAAACATTTAATAATTTCATAGGGGTGAGAAAGTAATAAAAAAAATGGCTTGGGGGTGCAGGGGGTGGAGAAGTAAAAGAAACAAAAAAAAATTGACTTGGGGGAAGAGTAAAAAATAAATAAATAAAATTTTGCTTGGGAGTAGGTGGTCGGGGGAGGGGGGGGTTGGTGGGTGGGGGGACAGGGCAGGGAGAGTAAAAAATAAATTTTTATTTTTGGCTGGGGGGGGGGGGCGCTTTGAAATGAGTGGCTAAATTTTTATATTTTAATGTTATGAGTAATTTTGTACTTTTGCTCAAAAACTAGTTATTTTTTAATATTTTTATTTCATAGGCTAGATTTTAATTTTGTCTTATCTTGGCATACTTTTTTTTAATTTGTCTTATTTATAATAATACTATTTTTCAAAATAAATATGTGGTCCATATTTTTTCTAGACACATTAAATAAGTGGTCCTTATCCACTCTACACTCTTAACACCTTATTATTAATATTCGTGTCCAAAACAAATTTGCCAAGATAAATGGAACATAGGGAGTAGTTAATAAGATTTCTTCTTCCCTTTGAACATTTAAATGATTATATGAACTCCTATGTTAACAATAAGGTTTGGGTTCAAACCCAAATATTCTCTTTTGTTCAAAAGAAAATTGATTTATTTTTCTATTGTTGGATGACCATCTAAAAAAAATAGCAATCAATTTTGAAGATAAAAATATACTTTTTTCGTCCTTCAATTTATGACTCATTTTTTTATTTTGATTCGTCCATAAAAACTTAATTCATTCTACTTTTAATAAGTTTAACTCACAACTTTTTAATTTTAATTTTCAATATTACTTTTTATTATTATAAATATTATTATTCTAGACTCATCACTCAATTAAATTAATCAATTTAAAACTATAATAAATGTGAGATTTATATTCTACTCGCAACACATTCAAACAATGTTTAAAATCCGTATAATTATGAAATAAAACGAAAATAAATGGTCGGAGGGAATGGTATTGACAAACATGGTTTTCGTACCTCAATTCCACATGATTTGTTGTCATTTCCCTTCATGTTTTGCTTGTGAATGCTTGTTTGTGCCCGAATATTTAGTTTTATGAAGATTTGATGTGTTGGTGTAGTTTTGGAGTAATTTCAGGAAAAATCAAGGATTAATTGGAGGATTTTGAAGACATGAGATTGAAGTACGTCTCGAGAGGAATCCGTGAGCGCAAACGGCGACCAAATCCGAGTCCGGACGAGGGAGAACGAAGCAAAACAAGCGGACTGCACACAGAGCCCAGTACCCCGCGGTCCGGGCCGCGGTCACGGGCCCGACCACGGGCCTCTGCTCCAAAATTGTCCAGACCGCCAGACGGCACCCGCGGTCCGGGCCGCGGCCGCGGGCCTGACCGCGGGCCCCCTCCAAAAGCTCTCCCACGGTCCTGTACCGCTGTCACGGCCGTGACCGCGGTCAAAAGGCGGAATTGTGCGTTTTTGTGGGCCCAGACGGGATTTTTAGCCCCAAAACTCCTTTTTCCCCCTCTTTTCTCATACCATTCACCATTCCCACACATTTTTCATCTTCCCCAACACTCCAATTCCAAACCCTAGCCTCCATTTCTACCATTTTCTCTCTTCCACACACAAGAACAATACCAAAATCAAAGAAAGAAGGGGAAGACTTGGAAAGGAGCTCATCAAGACTACATGATTGAAGATCAAGATTATAGGATTTGTCTATGAATCTCTATCTCTCTATATCTTTATTTATGTTTTCTTATGACTTGGGATTTGTTTTTATTATGAATATGCTTGGCTAAAATCCCTTATCTTAGGGATTAGATTAGATGGATTTGTAATGGATTGATTTCTTTGTTTAATATATATTTTGATTGTGCTTATTGTTATCTTTTCAAGCCCTAGATTTATCTCTTGTATGATTGGTTGGGCACCTTTTGTGCATTTCTAATTTGTGATTTGAATCGGGAGAGGATAATTACAATAGATTAGGAGCTTGAAACATATCATCTCAATAAACCGGGAGGTTGAGAGTTGGGTGAGGGCTTGTTGATCTTTTGTGCTCTTGGGAGTTATAGGTTAGAAATTGACCGGGGACGGCAATTATGTCCCGTAATCTACTGTTTTAGTCGTCCGGGAGGGGGCTAAAACTAGTGGGGGGATCGCCCTAGATAAGTAGGCCTTAATATTGCTTTAGATTGAAGTTCATTACGATCCATCGAAATCTAGTCCCTAGGATAACTTTCCTTCGAGTCATTCCCCAATTTATAAATTAAGTTTATTTTCTTGTTATTTTATTTACTTGCTTTATTTAGCTTTGTTTTAACCTTCAATACCTCTTCATCTTTGGTTGTCTAAATAGATTGAAAACAACTTATTAATAGTATTTTGAAGTTTGAATTCACCAATCCTTGTGGGATACGACCTTGCTTCCACTTATTGCAACTACACCGTATACTTGCGGCGTGGTGAAAATAATAGCGAACAGGTATTAATTAATTTTTTGTTTACTTAAATAGCATATTGGAAAGTAATTCAACGGTAATCGATTGGCATCGAAAAAAAATTTAGAAAGCATCAATCAGATTTGATAACTCGGTGTGGAATTTGTGCCGCGTTAATTTTTCTTTTTGTCGCAGGTTTGGTCAAAGTTTTGAAGTGTTTGGCTAAGCTTATTTTAAAGAGCTTAGAGCATCTCCAGTCGTCGAGTCGAAGGGAGCGTCGATCCGGGGCGCTGGGAGGGTGGCCGCGCTGGAGAGCCGGCCTGATGCGAGGCCGCGTCGAAGTGGAGACTCGGGGTGAAGGAGAGAAAAGATGGTCGCGTGTGGGAGACGCGCGGAAATTAAAAAAAAAACGAACAATTACAAGAAGAGAGGAGAGATGGGGGAAGAAGAATTAAAAAAAAAAACGAAAAATTTATAGAGAGATGAGAGATGGGGGAAGAAGAAGAAGAAGAAGAAGGGGTGGAGTGGGGCGGTGGGTGGGTAGGTAATTGATTTGACTTTTTTAATTCCTTTTAATTTTTAGCCCAATTTTTAATTATTGTTATTTAATTCATTGTATTGTATTTAAATTAGTAATATTTATTGTTAATTTTAATTATTGTAATTTTTTTATTATTAAAATTATGTAATTTTTTAATTATGTCTTTAATTTTATTTTAATTATTGTAATATTTAATTTTAATTTTAATGAAATTGAGAATTATAAATAAAAGTGTAGAAATATGTATTTTGTGGAAATGAGGATCTAAGACACTCTCTAAGACTCAATGCATTGGAGAGGGGTGTGTCTTAGGTGGGGACTACCATCTAAGACACCATGCATTGGAGAGTGTTTTAAGAGCTTATAAGATGTAATTTTTAAAAGCTTATAAGTTGTTAAAGTGTTTGGATAATTGAGCTTATAAACTAGAGAGAGAATTTTTTGCTAGAGAGAGAAAATCGACGAGAAATGAACTTAAATGATTAATGATGAAAATAATAAATTATAGTTGAAAAATATTTGTAAAATGATTGTTGCATATGAGATTATAAAAAAATAAGTTGGGGTAGAAGAACTTATTTTTTGAGGAGCTTATAAGCTCTTGGAGCTTATTTTTGGAGTTTATAAGCTGTTTAGGAGTTTATTTTGCCAAACATTTTGAAGGAGCTTATAAGCTCCTAAACAACTTATAAGCTCAGCCAAACACCCCCCTCTTAGTGAACGGAAGTTGGAACGCGCTTAACTTTTTATCATTTTTCTCAAAACGAAAAAACTTTTTATCATCTTATAGTGACACGAAATAATTTGATATTTTTGCATCGAATCTGACTCACTCCAGAGTATTAGTTTGATTTCACTATATGAATTACGTTCTGAGTAGACTTTAAAAATATTCAAATTAAAATAATAAAAATATATTTATTAAAATAAAAAAATTAAAAATTGGTCATATATATTTATCATTTTACCTTTCACACAAAAAATTTAAAAGTTATTTATTAAATTTTAATTGTAAATTATAGCTTTAAAAGTCGAATTTACGGACTATTTCTTAATTATGTAGAACCTTTTAACTATGTGCAAAACATTTCTGCAAGTTTCATAAAAAAATCTATTATTAACTGAACCAAGTGAGGCCGGGTCTATAAATCTACACATAAATAGTATGGACATATTCAAGCTTTTATAAGCCCATGACTGTTGTTTTACACTCTCACTCTTCAACAATCAACAGTAATCTAAGCAGAGGAGGTTACATCATCATGTAGCCTAGGTAAAGACCAACTGGAATATGTAATCTCAGTTTGATCGATATTTACTACGATATGGTTTGATTGGGACGGATAATTGGGAATTTGTAGGCGCTCAACATCACCTTCCAACATTTCTAATACCCTATTCATTGATGGACGATCATCTGGGTTCATCTGTATGCACCACAACGCAACTATTGTCATTTTTCGAGCAATTTTCCTCATACTATCATCGTCGCCAACATCTTCAATAGCTTTCAGCATTTCAATATCCTTGCCTTGATTAAAGCAGCCGTATATCCAATTTGGAAAATACTGGTTGGGATCATCAGTGTTTCCTATCAAGTCTCTCTTTAAGCTCAACATTTCCACCAGCAACATTCCGTAACTATAAACATCAGCTTTGTAAGACACTGCCCCAATACTTCTGCTGATTAATTCAGGAGCAACATACCCTATGGTTCCTCTACAAGCAGTCATGGTCACTGCATTCTTGTCTGTAGAGAAAAATTTTGCCAGCCCAAAATCAGATATTTTGGGAACAAAATTGTTATCAAGAAGTATATTATGAGGCTTGATGTCAAAATGGAGGATTTGAACATCACACCCTCGGTGCAAATACTCAATCCCTCGAGCCGCTCCGACTGCAATATCAAACTTTGTATTCCAATTTAAGGAAGTAATTTTATCTCGATTGAATAAATACTTTTCAAGGGAACCATTTGGCATGAAATCATAGACAAGGGCACGTTTGGAGCCTTGTGCACAGTATCCAACTAGTTCCACCACATTGACATGATGTATCCTTCCAATAGTTGCTATTTCATTCATAAAGTCTTGTCCGTTTCCGCTGGATTTTCCGAGCAATTTGATTGCTACATCATGCCCGCTTCGAAGTTTTCCTTTGAAAACAGAACCGTAGCCTCCTTGGCCTAGTTTTTCTTGAAAACCTTTAGTCATCTTTTTTAGATCTGAATAGGAGTACCTAATTGGCGCGAGTTTGTTGTCGCCTTGTAGATAACATTCTATTGCGTCAAATGTGGAAAAACGCCTTCTTCGGAATTTGTAGATCAAAAACCACGCTGCCAAAGGGCAAATGATGATCCTTGGTGCACAAATAACCATGCTTGAGATGACGCCTGAGATAAAAAAAATGGACAAAGTTGAAAAGATCAATTTCTCTAAATGTTAAAATGAACCAAAAACTTATAATTGGAAATGGTACTTGGACACAATATTAAAGCGCACCAGTGAATATGAATTTAGGTGCGACACCAACTCCAAATGAGTAGGAAACTGCATGATATATAAACATAACGAATATTTAACCAAGAACTAAAGAGTAAAAAAAGGAGAAATTGACGACATTAAAAAGACAAATGAATGTGAAGTTTCTTACAGTTTCTCATCAAAATAAATGAGAGTATCAAAGCACCGGCGAGTCCCACAGTGATCCCCACAAGGATGTTTACTGCTGCAGTAAAACAAACTGCAGTAATTTTGACAAAATTAGAATCATAGCAATCTTATCCTTTCTACTTTTCATCACAAGTTGAATCCTCTCTCTTCATTGATGTCAGAAAATTGATTAACAAGACAAAATTATTAAATATGTAGGGACACGTAAATTAAATGCGCACCTACAATGGCGAGAGAAATCACGAGAAGCGCTGCAATATTCATAAATTTTAAAATTAAAATATAATCAAATGGGGTAAGCCAACTTCTGGCCCAAATAAGGTGGGATCGGCCAATCCACATGAAAATTAAAATTTGAAATAGTAACTACAATATAAATTTAGAGCTTATTACCAATTATTAAGAAATTAGATCCCAATCCAACTCCATGAGGGAATAAATAGTCAGTGAATGAGTAGGGCCCTGCAAGTTCACAAATACAAGACAAACAAAAAAGATTATTTTTGAGAAACAATATATAGTAGAAAGACAGACATGCAGTGAGACTATAAAGATAAACTAAGGAATGATTTGTAAGAGAAAAACACATTGTAAAGATTCTTACAGTTCTCCGGTAAGGAAGTAAATGAGAGTACTAATGCACCGGTTAATCCGATGATGATGGTCACAGGGAGGGCTTACCCCTGCAATTAAAAAAACTGGAATTGTTTTGACAAAATTAGAATTCTAGAGATGATGTTATCTTATCCATGATAAAGAAGAGTGAATTGTTAAGTATAGGCACCTAGAATGGCCAGAGGAATTAGGAGAAGAAGCCCTGCAGATATCCAAGACAATTCAAGTATTGAGGATTAATTATGATCAGATAATATTAATTGTTGGTTTTCATTAAACACAGAAATGAGAATACTTAATAATTACCATTAGTTCCTAGTAAGCGATTTGTGAATTTGTCTGCATTTTCCAGAATAGATGCAATTAGCAGCATATACAAAGAAATTAGGATAAAATACTAATTAATGATGAAAATCCATGACCGTACCCCAGTTTGAGGTTGTTCTTCTACACCACCACCACGAACACACGTAGAGCTCAAATCCATACAAAAGAGATTGGTGGATTTCTGAAAGTGATACGTTGCCGGAATCCTTAAATTCCGACGACGTGAACGCTACCACGTCTACAGTGCACCTGTGTGGTACCTCTGAGGGCTTCTCCATGCGGCCGACCTTGATATAATCATATCTAGGAGTGGGAAGGGATGAATTTGAAGCACAATCTGTAATATCTGTAAAGAGGGAAGAATTGCTCAACTGATTTGGGCAGCTGATGAAAAATATAGGCGAGGCTGTATAGCCATTATAGGGGTAGCTATGATGACTAAAGGTCCGGTAAGGAGATTCATCATCGGTAATGAAAGTATAAGTGGGGAAAGAGCAGATGCTGTTGTTGTTTATGGAAGCATCCACCACCCTGATTCTGGCGATGCCGTAGTTGATCTCTTTCACATAGTATTTGTGAGAGTTTTGATAGACGAAGGTGACGTTGTCTTCGCAGGCTAATTCAAATCTGGGATCGCCGCAGTGGTTGGGATCGCCCTTGAGGCGGAAAGGGGAGCTGATGTTGCGGATGATGCCGCACGCAGATGGAGTGCAGTTTGCGTCACCAGTTTCGAAGAAAAGGAGAGACAGAATCAAAATAATTGTGATCATGGTTACACTTAATTGGAGCTGATCATCCAAATTCGAATTAATCATCATTTGGTATTTACAAAACTAGTTACTAGTTAGGTTATTTTATGAAAACGACAGCAGAGACGCAAAATAAGACTAGCTAGGTAAGAACTGATGTTGACGAGTCCACGACAACAGATCATTTTTGTGACGTTGAATCGGCCACGTACATGTATATTGATTAGTATGTCGGGTGTCGCAAATAAAAGTCAAGTCGGTAGAAAGTTTACATATTATTCCTTTATTTACATAACTAGCATTCTTTAAAAACTTGCACAGAAAGTTGGAAAGGCTAACTCAAATAGTTAAATCTTATACTTTTGTTTATTTGAAATAGTTATTCTCATATTATTATTTATTTTTCGTGTGTTTTCTTAAGCTCTTTATCTATATACTTGGAGATTGAAACAATCAAAATATTAATGTTATTTGCTCTATTCAATTTAGGAGGCATTTAATGTAATTTGCATGATTGATTTATATGAATGATTGAGTATTTTATCTTTGAGATTAAGATTTCTTCAATTCGATCCACCCTTTGAATGGAATAAAAATCAAGCAAAATTATTTCAAATGATTGAAATAATAAAGAACCTTGGATACCTAAAAGTTTCAATCCATTAAAATAAATATGAAATTAATTTATTATTATTTTTATCTATCAAAACTAATCCTCAACTCATTCCTATAGGATTAGTTACATTTTTGATTTCCTGATTTGTCCCTCCATGGAGCGACGTTAGGCTTTTATTTTGTAATTTTGTAATAAAAACAGACGTAAAACAAGACTTGTAAGTTGTAAGGTCCATCACGCAAACTTCATTATCACACTCTGTTCGGCTAGCAAAAAGGCTTATAAGTTGTTGTCCTTAAATAAAATACATAATAAGAAAATTAAATTTTGCAAAATAAAATTGTTTTATGATGAGTATCTATACTAATAGAAAAAGAGCCTAATTATTATATATTTTATTTTAAAATTATTTTACATATTATATATTTACAAGAATATATTACTCTCTTCGTCCCACGAATCTTGACACATTTCTAAATATAGTAACAATTACTCCCTCCGTCCACTAATTCAAGGCCTTCTTTCCTTTTTGGGACGTCCACCAACTCAAGGCCTGTCCATTTTTAGTAAGTTTTTATTTATATTTAATTGGTGGGTCCCAAAACAATACACTTTTTCTCCACTCAACTAATAAACAATACATTAATTGTGGGTCCCTTTTTCCACTCAACTAATAAAAATACACTTTTTCTTAAAACCCGTGTTTTGCTCCTTAGGTCATGAATTAGTGGACGGATGGAGTATTATTTTATCTCTCATATTTTATCACTTTATTACCTTCTCTCCTACTTTATCACATTCCCTCTCGGGCCTCTCCTAATTTATCACTTTTATACTTTATTACCTACACACTTAAAACACTAATCTACAATTCCTTAATTCTCATGCCGAAACCAAACGTGTCAAGATTCGTGGGACGGAGGGAGTAATTCATTAGATATTACACTTAATCTATGTGATATATATCTATAGCTATTGATAAGGCTTATAGATAAATATATTCATTTAATAAATTATCTAATAAAAGTAAAAAATTAATAGATTTTCTAAAATAATAGATTATCAAATAAAATAACCTTAATTACACGTACAACGTACGTTGTTTCTACTAGTATTAACTAAAAACATGAACAATTACAAATTACCTACGTTTTAACTATGGGAATAATAGTTTTAATTAAAACATTATCAAGCGAAGAATGAGGTCGTAATTAGTTAATAAACGACATTCTCAGATATATTCGTTTTCGGATGCATTAAATTTAATAGCGAATGCATTAATTTATATAGCAGATGCATTGATTTTAATGGTTCTTATGTTCTCACGATAAGTGTGGTTCTCATTATAACTGCACCCTATATATATATATATATATATATATATATATATATATATATATAACACAAGTACAAGAAACGTACATGCATATATATGAGTTGATGCTTGATGAGATCATCATTATATTATTTTTCTTCCTACAAGAGTCGATGGAGGAATGAAGGGTGTGAAATAAGTAGATAAAAAGAGGAACTCGTCTCGAGCGAAAACAGATGAGAGAAAACAGATTCAAGCAATAGTAATCTCAATGCTGCTACCTTTGTTATAGTGTAGCAGTGATACTGAATCAGTTGCACTTGTATCCCAGCTCTCTTCCTCATTTCCTGCCATATCTGCTGATTGAGACGGATACTCTGGAATCTGTAGGCGTTCAATATCTCCTTCCAACACTTTATTCATTGATGGACGATCATCTGGTCTCTTCTCTATGCACCACAACAGAGTTCGAGGGTTTTTTAGGACAGTAACTTAGGTTGATTTGAAAATTAGGACAAAAACTTTTGGACTTGTAAAAATAGGACACTAATTTTTTTTTAAAGTAAAATAAGACACTAATTAATAAGTGTTGCACCCGCAAGACATTTCTCATCCAATTATCAGCCGAGAAATGTCCTATTTTTACGACGCTTATTAATTAGTGTCCTATTTTACTCTAAAAAAAATTAGTGTCCTATTTTTACAAATTCAAAAAATTTTGTCTTAATTTTCAAATCAACCTAAGTTACTGTCCTAAAAAGTCCTCTGACTCCACCACAACGCAACTATTGTCATCTTATGTGCAAGACCATTGTTTTCTTTTGCTTTTTCAATTTCAATGTCCTTGCTTTGGTTAAACTAGTCATATATCCAATATGGGAAATACTTACTAGAATCATCTTTGTTTCCCCTCAAGTCTCTGTTTAAGCCCACCATTTCCATCAACAACATCCCAAAACTATATACATCAGCCTTGAAGACACTCCACCAATACTTCTATCGATAAGTTCAGGAGCAACATACCCTATGGTCCCTCTTGCAGCAGTCATTGTCATTGTGTCCTTCTCTATGGAGCATAATTTTGCCAACCCAAAATCTGATATTTTTGGGACAAACTTATCATCGAGAAGTATATTATGAGGTTTAATATCAAAATGTAAGATTTGAATATACTCAACTCCTCGAGCCACTCCAATTGCAATCTTAAATTTCATATCCCAATCCGATTAACATGTTTTTCTTTTGTCGAGAATGTACTTTTCAAGGGAACCATTCGGCATGAAATCGAATATGAGGGCATGCTTGGATCTTTCAGCACAATATCCAACAAGCTTTACAATGTTCACATGATGGATCCTCCCGATGGTTCCAATTTCATTGATGAAGTCTTTCCCATTTGCCCCGGATTTTTCAAGCAGTTTGACTGCTACGTGATGCCCAATTCGGAGCTTTCCTTTGTAAACAGAACCGAACCCTCCTTGGCCTAATTTTTCTCTAAACCTCTCGTCATCATCTTTACATCCGAATATGAGTACCTGATTGGTGAGAGTTTGTTGTCACTCTGTAGGAAGCTTTCTATTTCGTCGTACACCGACATGCGTCTTCTTCGAAACTTGTAGATCAAGAAGCCCATTCCGCAAACAATTCCAACTATGAATCTTACTTCATAACTTACAACTACCATTAAAAAATAATAGTAATAATAATTAAGGAGAAGAAGAATATTGAATAAATAAATAGAAGTTACTTTATAAAGACCACAACTTGAAATATAAAAGCATATGTGATGAGCGCACCAATGATACGTTGATCTCTGCGATACCCTGCAAGTAGTCCACAAACATGATAGCAAGATAAGTTTAAAACAATCCCGTTTCAGATTTGCCAACTAATCTCATCACTAGTTTTCAATTACTTTATTTACACAAAATAATCGAGGCAAAAGTGTGTAATAATTCTTACAGTCTTCTCCAAGGACCAAATAAGAGGCACCAAATCCAATGATGATCTTTGCTGAAATGCTTACCCCTACAAATATAACAGCTGCAAATGTTCTCAATAATCTTAATTAGAATTACAAAACTAAAAATTTCTCGTCTGAAAATCTTAAAACTGCAGCATAAATTTACTATCTCACCAACTATGAGCATAAAAATCATGAGATAGCCTGCAATTGGACCTGATGATGAGGAATACAAGAAAAGTTGTTGAGAACTACATATATCTAATTACCATGCGCTTGTTTTTATTCTTGTTTCTTCGCTGACATTAATTAATCTTACCTCCATATTCTGGTCGGAAGGAATTCATGACATGCTCTGCATATTCCAGAATACAAAAAAGTATCAGCCTAGAATTTGAATTTAAAACTTGTTTGAACTTGTAAATCATTACTCTTACCCCACTTCTGAGCTAGATCAGGTGGGTACTCGGCGCAAGTAGGTGTGCCACCTTGCCAGAGATTACACAAAAATACTCCATGGCACTTGATGCCACACATAAACTTCAACCAAAGCCACATTAAATCCATAAAGCAGAGCTTCATGTATTTCTACATTATTCAATTCTGTAAAATACCAAGATGTTTCCAGAACGGAATCTAGTGTGCACATATGCTCTATATCCGTGCAGCTCAATTTCCCAACCTTTATGTAAGTATGTGTGCTAGATTGCTCACAATCAGTGACTTGGGTTAAGAGAGAAGACTTATGCACCGGATACTGGCAGCTCAAGAAATTAATATTCTGAGTAGAAATATAGCCAATGGTATAAGGATAGATCTAATTCTCATATGCAGGAAAAGAGCAGGTGTTGTTTATGAAAAAAAGATCAGCAGCAAGCCTGATGGTGAAGGATTGGTAATCGATTGCTTTGGCAAGATATTTGTGGGAGTTGGGCACATAAAGTGTGGTAACATTATCTTCGCATACTAATTCGTACTGTGGATCACCGCAGTTGATGGGATCATTCTTGAGGCGGAAAGGAGAGCTTATACTGCGAATTGCGCCCCACGCGCAGAAGGGCTGCAATTTGCATTACAAGATTGAAATAGAAAGAAATGGAGTGAGAGAATGAAGAGGGATGAACAGGTGAGGAGCTTCTGAGTTATCATTATTCAAGAAAAGCAAGGATTGGTACTGTAAAGAAGTACTAGAATTTGAGGAGGACTCTACTTTGAAGTATCTGAGGACAGATTTTATATGAGGAATTCCAACAGATTTTATGTTCATGTGAAGCAAAATAAGCTTGACTGCTTGAGTCAAGGCTTTCAAATGTGTTATATTAGGGTATCCAAAATGATTCAGATTAATGTGGTGTATAGGGCCTAACAATAATAAAATTATTATAAACAGATTTGTTATGTGATAACACTCATTTTTTTATACATGTTTTTTAATATTATTCTTAAACTATTAATTTTATAGGAAATTGAGTGTTTGATGATTATTTTATGCTTGAATTATTTTATCTTTTGAAATATGATAATTGCTCGTACTTTGAGAGAATTAAAAGAGATGAAATCATTCTTGCTGCAGTTTTTTCCACTCAAACTTCACCTCTTAAAGGGCACAAACTGTAGTGCATGCGGTGATCGTATGCATGCAAGCAAGACTAAGGATCTATGACATAAAGTCTAAACAGCAACAAAATGATCGTCCCTTACTTTTTTCTTTAGTTTTCTTTTGGCTATTATGACTTGATTTTAGAAATTTCTTAGATACGACTTGAACATGAAAATTTATTAGTTAGTTTACAACTTCATTTTTTTGTGTTAGGATCTAGCTAGAAAATTGATTAGGAATGAAATGTCATTTATTAGGATATCAACGATAATATGAGATTCATGCATTATCAACTTGCATAGCTTTAAAGTTTTGGCGGTAGACTCAACTGCCCCATATTAATGTATACTATCTTTTTTTTTTTATATCCAGCTTCTTGACTTGTCTCATTAATGTGGCTGACCATGTTTGCGAACTCTTCTTAGTGTCATCTACAAGGTCTCATTAATCTCGATAGGAACAAAAACCTAATCAAAGATAATTATAGGAAATGCAGACGTACGCCAAATAAGACTAGTAATTAAGGTTCATCTTCATTATATGGCACTTTGTTAGGCTCGCAAATATCACCATTTAATCACATAATAAAAGTCAAAAGGAAAATATATCGTTTTATCACCGCAAAACTTGAGAAGCCGGACAGTTTATTCGCATCAAGTTCAATTATGATGAGTTGACATCTGATTGTGAGCAAATCACAACTACAACAATATATGTATTACTTTTTTCACTGTAGAAGAGATCGCTGAAGCAATGAAGGCTATGAAACTCATACATAAAAGAGGAACCTATTTCATGCAAAAACAGAGGAGAAAATAGATTCAAACAATAGTAATCTCAATGCTGCTCCCATTGTTATAATGTAGCAATGATACAGAATCAGTTGCATCTGTATGCCAGCTCTCTTCCTCGTTTCCAACGACATGGGCTGATTGAGGCGGATAATCAGGAATGTGCAGACGCTCAACATCAGCTTCCAACATTTGTAGCACTTTATTCATTGATGGACGATCATCTGGCCTTATCTGTATGCACCATAGCGCAACTATTGTCATCTTCTGTACAAGACTCTTTCTACTCTCATTCTCATCACCATTACTATTCTTTTCCTCTGCTTTTTCAATTTCAATGCCCTTCCCTTGGTTAAATTGGTCATATATCCACTCTGGAAAATACTTGCTAGAATCATCATTGTTTCCCCTCAACCCTCTGTTTAAGCCAACCATTTCCATCAACAGCATCCCAAAACTATACACATCAGCCTTGTAAGATACTCCGCCAATGCTTCTATTGATGAGTTCAGGAGCAACATAGCCTATGGTTCCTCTAGCAGCAGTCATGGTCACAGTGTCCTTCTCTATGGAGCATAATTTGGCCAGCCCAAAATCTGATATTTTTGGGACGAATTTATCATCAAGAAGTATATTGTGAGGTTTGATATCAAAATGTAAGATCTGGATATCACAACCACGATGCAAATACTCAACTCCTCGAGCCACTCCAACTGCAATCTTGAATTTCATATCCCAATCCAATGAAGATGCTTTTTCTTCCTTGAAAATGTACTTTTCAAGGGAACCATTGGGCATGAAATCGAATATGAGGGCGCGTTTGGATCTTTCAGCACAATATCCAACAAGCTTGACAACGTTCACATGATGGATCCTCCCAATGGTTCCAATTTCATTGATGAAGTCTTGCCCATTTGCCCTGGATTTTTCTAGCAGTTTAACTGCTACATGATGCCCACTTCGGAGCTTTCCTTTATAAACAGAACCAAATCCTCCTTGGCCTAGTTTTTCACGAAAACCTCTCGTAATCTTCTTTATATCTGAATAGGAGTATCTGATTGGTGAGAGTGTGTTGTCACTCTGCAGGAAGCCTTCTATTTCATCGTACACCGACAAGCGCCTTCTTCGGAATTTGTAGATCAAGAACCCCATTCCGCAAACAATTCCAACGATGAGTCTTACTTCATAACTTACAACTGCCATTAAATAGTAATAGAAGAAGAGTATTCAATAGAAGTTTCTTTATAAAGACCACAACTCAAAATATTAAAGCATATGTGGTGAGCGCACCAATGATACGTTGATTATCGCTGCGATCCCCTGCAAGTAGTCCACAAAAATGATAGCAAGATTAAGTTCAAAACATTCCCATTAAGATTTGCATAACAATCTCATCACTAGTTTTCATCTGCTTTATCATCATAAATCGAGACAAAGGTGTGTAATAATTTCTTACAGTGTTTTAGAACAACCCAATAAGAGGTGCCAAATCCAATAATGATCTTTGCTGGAATGCTTACCCCTGCAAATACAACAGCTGCAAATGTTCTCCACAATCATAATTAGAATTGCATACCTATAAATTTTTTGTCTTCAAAATTCAAAAGAACTGCAGCATAACTTTACGAGCTCACCAACTATGACCATAAAAACCATGAGACAGCCTGCAATTGGACCTGATCATGAGGAATACAAGAAAAGCTGTTGAGAACTACATATCTAATTACCTTGCGATTGTTTTTATTCTTGTTTCTTCATAAACATTAATTAATCTTACCTTCATATTGTGGTGGTCTGGTGGGTCGAAAGGATTCCATGAAGTAATCTGCATTTTCCAGAATACAGAAAACCATCAGCATAGAAATGGAATTTTATACTTGTTAATTGAACTTGTGAAATTAAGCAGTCTTACCCCAGCGGTAATAGAGATCAGAATGGGGCTCAGCGCAAGTAGCAGTGCCATTTGGCTCCTCCAGAATACAACCAACTTTGCACTTTCGACAAAGAAAATTACTACTCCAAGACAGAGTAAATCCATAGAGCAGAGATTGATGGATTTCTGAGAGCGATACATTTTTCAGAACCTTAAAATTCCAAGCTGTTGCAACTACGGAAACTATTGTGCACATATACTCCACATCTGCGAGGCGCATGTTGCCAACCTTTATGTAAGTATGTCTTCCTTGCTCACAATCAGTAACTTGGGTTGACAATGAAGAATTTTGCAATGGATGCTCGCAGCTCATAAAAAAAATAAGCTGATTAAAATACAAGACATAAGGATCGAATAAATTATATGCAGAAGACATAGGAAAAGAGCAGGTGTTTTTGCTTATGGAAACATGAGCAAGCCTGATGGTGAAGTCACTGTAATTGATCGTTTTCACCAAGTATTTATGGGAGTTTAGATGAATTGAGGCGACGTTGTTTTCGCAGACTAATTCGTATTTGCGATCACCACAGTGGTTGGGATCACCCTTGAGGCGGAAAGGGGAGCTAATATTGCGAATAACGCCACACGCAGAAGGGGTGCAGTCGAATGCATTACAAGTTTGAAAGAAAACAATCAAGAGAGATGAACAAGTGAAGAGGAAGATGAAGTTTTGAGTAATCATCATTCGTGCTTCAGATTTTTTTCCACTACAAAATTCACTCATTAAAAGGAAACAAGACTATAGTGACCCAGTCATATGCACGAATCTCTGACTATAAGTCTGAACAAAACGGCATTCGTCAAAGTTGTCACTTGTATTTATTTTTCACTTTATTGACTTTAGAAAAACAATTGTTAGATGGCCTCTACTTCATTATTTGCATCAAGAAGTATTTGATCATCATTTCTGCTCCAGTTTTTTCGACCTCAAGCAAGACTAAGGATCTATGACTTAAAGTCTAAACAACAAGAAAATGATCGTCGTTGTTACTTTTTGCTTTCGTTTCCTTTTGGCTATTATTATTATGACTTGATTTTAGAAATTTCTTAGATACAACTTGAACATGAAAATTTAATAATCAAATGTCATTTACTAAGGTCTCAACCATAATGAGATTCACTGCATTATCAACTTGCATAGCTTTAAAAGTGTTGGCAGTAGACTCAACCACCCCATATTAATAGATAGCATTAATATTGACGTTGAATTTGAAATACATTTACTCTTTTTCTTTTTATGATATCCAGCTTCTTCACTTCTCTCATTAATGTTTGAGAACTCTTCTTGATTTCAGAAAAAAGTAAACTGCTCATCTCAAGATTCGAAACCACATTGCAGACCTCTAGCATGGTCTTAAGTTCACCTCCTTAATTTGCCATCCAGCTGTTTCCCGGGTAACTTGCGAGTCTTGTACAAATATTCTATCCAATAAATTTATCTTCTTCTCCACATGCCCCACAGGACATTGACACCAATCTCATGTTCGTAGTCAATCTCAAGCCCCACAAGAAATGCAAACGCCAATTCGTAAGTTCCATCTTAATTATCGCACTTTGTTCGGTTCCTATCCCAAATATCACCATTTAATCACATAATAAAAGTCAAAGGAGAATATATCGTTTTATCACAGCAAAACTTGAGGAGCCAGACAGTTTATTCGCATGCATCAAATTCAATTATGATGAGTTGACATCTGATTGTGAGCAAATCACAACTATAACAATCGCATAAGTTGATACTAGAGATCACTGTAGAAGAGATCGATGAAGCAATGAAGGCTATGAAACTCATACATAAAAGAGGAACCTGTTTCAGGCAAAAACAGTGGAGAAAACAGATTCAAGCAATAGTAATCTCAATGCTGCTCCCATTGTTATAATGTAGCAATGATACAGAATCAGTTGCATCTGTACGCCAGCTCTCTTCCTCATTTCCAGCCACATGTGCTGATTGAGGAGGATAATCAGGAATGTGCAGATGTTTAACATCTGCTTCCAACATTTCCAGCACTTTATGCATTGATGGACGATCATCTGGCCTTATCTGTATGCACCATAGCGCAACTATTGTCATCTTATGTACAAGACTCTTTCTACTCTCATTCTCATCATCATTACCATTATTTTCCTCTGCTTTTTCGATTTCAATGTCTCTGCCTTGGTTAAAGTGGTCATATATCCAATCTGGAAAATACTTGCTAGAATCATCATTGTTTCCCCTCAACTCTTTGTTTAAGCCAACCATTTCCATCAACAACATCCCAAAACTATACACATCAGCCTTGTAAGACACTCCTCCAATACTTCTATTGATGAGTTCGGGAGCAACGTACCCTATGGTTCCTCTAGCTGCAGTCATAGTCACAGTGTCTTTCTCTATGGAGCATAATTTTGCCAGCCCAAAATCTGATATTTTTGGGACGAACTTATCATCAAGAAGTATATTGTGAGGTTTGATATCAAAATGTAAGATTTGTATATCACAACCACAATGCAAATACTCAATCCCTCGGGCTACTTCAACTGCAATTTTAAATTTCATATCCCAATCCAATGAAGATGCTTTTTCTCGGTTGAAGATGTACTTTTCAAGAGAGCCATTGGGCATGAAATCGAATATGAGGGCGTGTTTGGACCTTTCAGCACAATATCCAACAAGCTTGACAACATTCACATGATGGATCCTCCCAATGGTACCAATTTCATTGATAAAGTCTTGTCCATTCGTTGTAGCCTTTCCCAGTAGTTTAACTGCTACATCATGGCCACTTCGGAGCTTTCCTTTGTAAACAGAACCGAATCCTCCTTGGCCTAGTTTTTCTTGAAAACCTCTCGTCATCTTCTTTATGTCTGAATATGAGTACCTGATTGGCGAGAGTTTGTTGTCACTTTTTAGGAAGCCTTCTATTTCCTCGTACACCGACAAGCGCCTTCTTCGGTATTTGTAGATCAAAAACCATACTACAAAAGGACCAATGATGATCCTTGGTAAAGAGATGACTATCCCTGATATTACGCCTGGGATGAGGTGGAAAAATAAGACACAAAAAAGATAAATTAATTGGTAGTTCTCCAATTTTGAAATATTCATGATACTGTTTTATGTTATTACGATGTTAGCGATGATTGTTATCTAAAAAGTTTGTTTGGCTTTTCCATTTTTATCATGGAGTAATAATTAAAAGGTTTTCTTCCTACTCTCTTGTTTATATGATATTTTTTCTTTTTTCTTTATATATATAATAATGTTATGTCTAAATTATATTATTGTCTAAATTATATTGCTGAAAATAAAATAACTACTAAATTACTCGAGTGTTCTTATATTTCAGTAAGCCCAAAAAACTCGTGTCGATACACTAAATTGTAAGAAGGAGAAAACAAATCCTTGTTTTAGAAAAGTATGGTAAGCCGACTAGACTGATAAATGTAGAAATGAACAAAAAAATTGATACTCCATCCGTCCGCCAAGATTATGTAAAAATTACTATATTTGGCGTCCGCCAAGATTATGTCACTTTCCTTTTATGGCAATGGTCCCACCATCCTCTTTAATATTTTATCCTTACTAACACTCTTTATTTACAAAAAACCCCACTCAAAATTCAATTTCAACCACACATCTCATAAAGTGGTGGGACCTTTTCTCCACTACATCAAAATCATCACCAATTTTATTAAATCCCGTGCCCAAACAATTTTACATAATTTTGGCGGACGGAGGGAGTACAAATTATAATGTGAAATGGCAGAGAACGCACCAATGAATAGGAGTCTAGTAGCTTCGTTCGTTACAGTGGACCCTACAAGTAATAAACGAAGATGAATATTTGACAAATTGAAGAGTAAAACTAGAGATAATTAAAAGACAATTGACGAATTAATGTAAAGATTCTTACAGTTGTGTATCAAAATAAATGAGACTAGTAATACGCCGCCAAATCCGGTGATGATCGTGAGAAGGGGGTTTATTGCTGCAGATAACAAAACTGGAGTGTTTTTGACAAAATTAGAACTGTAGCAATATTCTTATCCGTTAATTAATAATACAAAATTGATGTTAAATAGTTATGTGAGACATAAATTAAGTGCGCACCTATAATGGCCACACAACTCACGAGAAGCGCTGCAGATATACACGCAATGAGACTGATTAGATTAAACTCTGATTAGGTTCCATTCAAGTTTATCTAGAGTTCCATTTTCACAATTAAAAAGGAATTGTGTCAGGGTTTTGATTGTTAAATCATGTTTTAAATGTCTATGTTATATGAATATTGTTATCCATTATGAATAGAACCGGCAGCATTTTTTATATAATCCTATCATCTACTTTAATATTATAAATTAAACAATATTTGTAAACTAAAATGTCATCAAGATACAAGGATCAACTTATTCTTATTAACTAACGGGGGAGTGTTTGCATTGCACATAATTCATGAACTTTATATTAAATTATTAGAGTTTAATAATTGTAAATTTTATAGTTTAGTAATTAATATAAAAAAAACCTGAAAAACTATTATTTTTATGATTAATATAAAATCATATAATTTTTAATGTATATTTAATGAATTAATTTATTTATTGTTATAGTATTTTTGGGATATAATTCTTCTTCTTTTAGTAGAAAATTAAAGTGAAGCAAAACTACAAATATATTTTTTAATGTAGTAATGGAAAATGAAATCATATAGAATTTATGAGTGGATTTTGAAAATAGCCACTTTTATATAGTAAAAATAAATTTTACCCACTAATATAAAAATTTAAAAAAATACCCACATTTACCATTTTACCCCTGCATATGAAATTTTTACAAATACCCGCGAATTCACAACCAGTGAATTCACAACCAAAATTTTGGTTGTGAATTCAAGCTTTAAAACTCGAATTCACAACTGAATAACAAGTATTGGTTGTGAATTCAAGTTTTAAAATTTGAATTCACAACTATAAATAGTGTTAGTTGTGAATTCGCGTGAATTCACAACCAACAAAACAAAACTTGAATTCACAACCAACACTATTTCAAGTTGTGAATTCACAACCAAAAGCCGGTAAATCTAGTTGTAAATTTATAAATCTAGTTGTGAATTCAAGAACATTAATTTGTGAATTTATAAATCTAGTTGTGAATTCAAGAACATTAACAACAAAAACTCACCTCTTAACAATTTTTGAAAATTCCTCCAATTTTTACTGATCATTTATGCTCCAATTACAAAAATCCTCAAATACGCAATCCCCATCTTAAAAATTCACTAAATCAGATAAAAAACATTTTCCAGATTTAAATTGTTGACCAAATCAATTTAGATGCTCTCACAATCAAATCTCAAATTCAATGAACAATTGAATTTCGAAACAATATTTTACTAAGCAAATATTAAACACCAATCCATCAATTCAAGTAAAAGCATGAATTGTCGCCGGCCAGATTGAGTAGAAGAGAGAGAGAGAGATTCGTCAGATCTGGAGGAGAAGAGAGTGAGGGCAGCGGCCGTGACTTGCTGCGGTCGCCGGAGATACAGAGAGGTGGCGGCGGTTGCCGTCGTCGAAAGAGATAGATGGAGATGGGGAAGCTGGTGTAGACTGTGATGAGGGAGAAGAGGAAGGGAGTTGGGAGAGGGGGTGGTCGGCGGCGGTTTTCGCTGCTACCGTCGACTGTTGAATCGTGAAGAAAGGAGGCGAGGGAGATGTCGAGCGGTGGCCGTTGTCGCCGGAGAAGGGGGCGGCGCGGTGATCGGTGATATTGAGAGAGAGAAGGAGAGTTTGAAAATGATGTGGTGAGTAGGGCAGGAGATGACGGGCGGCGGCCGGTTCACTGCTTCGCCGGAGAGAGAGGGACGAACGGATTTTGGTGAGGAGGGAGAGAGAGATCCGATTGAGAGAGACGGAAGAGGGGGCGCAGGTGTGAGCGAGTAAGGAGGGAATTAGAGAGAGAATGGGAGGTTTGCCCATTTATATAGAGGGGCAATTTAGTCATTTAACACAAAAAGTGGGTATTTTTTTATGTTTTTATTTGAGTGGGTAAAATTTATTTTTACTATATAAAAGTGGGTACTCTTATATATTAACACTAGAATTTTTATGTAAATCTAATAATTTAGATATTCATGTATAGTTTTTTTTTAAATTATAAATCAATATATTCTTTTAAATATGTAGTAGAATAGAAGCTGAAATCAGATAGAATTTTAATGTATACTTAATGAATCAATATATATATATATATATATATATTCTTATAAATATATTTGATTGAATATATATTTTTATTTATATGCCTTATCAAATAGTTACAGATATATATCAAAGTGCTAGTTTGGTTCAAGTAGAGGAATGGAAAGGGAATGAGAATCAAATTAAATAGAGGAATGATAACAATAAGTGTTACTTTTAAATCACAAGTTCAAAGATTGTGGGGAAAAAATGGAATTTGACGAAAGTTTATGAATTTAAAGGCAATTAACCCAAATCTATTTGATATATACTCCCTTAGTCCCATGAAGCAAGGCCAAGTTTTCTTTTAGGTCTGTCCCACGAAGCAAGACCAGTTTCTAAAAGTAGCAAAAAATTTACTCTTTATTCACTTTTTCACTTTTTCACCTACCACACTTAACACACAAAATATCAATTTCTTAATTCCGTGCCGAAAAGAACTTGGTCTTGATTCATGGGACAGAGCGAGCGTATCTTATATCTAGAATTCTTTTTAGAATTTTGAAACAGATATATCCTATAGAATCTATCTACTTAACTAGATCAACGAAAAACTAGAATTTCATTAACTTAGATATATTAATATATCGATAAATTAATAATTTTTTAATTTTATAGAGTGCTTTTTAATTTCAGAAATATAATTTTAAATAAAATTATAATGTGTAAAAATAAATGAGAGATAATATTTAAATTAAATAAATACATGTATCTATCAATTCATTGTGACAGATACTACTAGAGATCGAAATGACGATTAAGCTGAAGATGATTCAACACCATAGGTTTATATTTTAAAAGGTTACCATAATATTCATAATTATTTAACAATTATTAATTTATAATATTAACAAGACCTATATATTTGTAAAGGGATACTCTAAAAAATTACTCCCTCCGTCCCTGAAATGGCTTCCTCTTTGGGGACGGCACGGGTTTTAATAAAAAATTGTAAAGTGTATTGATAATGAAGAAAAAATGATATAATTATTATTGGAAGTTGTGAAAAGTGTTATAATTAGTATTGAGAGTGGTGAAAAGTGAAAAGTAAGAATAAATAAAGTATTATTAGTGGTGGGGTAGGTTTCCAAAAATGGAAAGAAAGAAAGAGGAAGTTATTTGGGGGACGTCCCAAAATGGAAAAAGAGGAAGTTATTTTAGGGACGGAGGGAGTATTATTTTGTTATTTATTAGAATAGATGATATTTTAAATTGACCTAAGTCAAGACCAGAGAAATTATTAGTTTACAGAATTTATTAAGTTATTTGAATATTATTTTAAAGAAGTTTTACGATAGTTCTAAAATCAAATAGCCCAAATTGCTAATTGAAAATTTAGATATAATAAATATTAATATTTTATTTTTATTAAGTAAAATAACATTAGTTACGCGTAGAATGTACACTCTTCATGCTAGTTTATATAAAAATATGAGTATATTCCTTTCTGGTAATTGCAACATTAAATTATTTAGAGACATCGAGATCGCCCAAAAATAAACTGGAATATGAAATCTTTCGCATCAAGTACTTGTCATTCGATGGCTAGAACAAAAAACACTGTACGGGAAAAGGAAAAAAAAAATCCTTCTTCCGGAGAAGAGTGGGGAGAAGAGGATATAGACATAGAAAATGAAATAATAACTTATGCAAATTGTAATTTGAAATAATAAATATAACATAAATTTGAGCGTACCAAGGAATGAGAAATTAGTTCCCAAGCTCTGTACCCCTCCAGGGAATAAGTAGTTACTGAATTTGTAAGGCACTGCAAGTACACAATTACATGGTAAAAAAAAAAGGAATATTTGAGAAAAAGAGTAGAAAGAGTGAAAGACGTATAGTGAGACTAAAAATAAAAAGGATTATATGGCAAAAAAATATACGAATTTTAGAAAAAAAAAATAGATTTTTCACCTTAACTTTCAATTAAATTAAAAAATACATGAATTTATTTTTTGTTGCAATTTTCACGTAAGTTTGACTTTCGACGAAATTAGAGTTTAGTTGACGGTCGAAATTAAGTCAAATATGTTAATTTTTCCCTACAAAAAAAAATCACTAATAAGTCAATGACATAAGACTTGGTAACTATTATGTGTGTCATAAAAATTAATGACATTTGATGATGTAGCTAATCACTAATAGTTACACTTTCAAACGCCACTATTTTTTGTGACACGAATATTAGCTATCAAGCCTCATGTCACTAATAAAAACATAATTTTTTGTAGTGTTTGTCTTCTAAGTCCTCCGAGCTTCTAAATACTCTCCATCATCAAAAGTTAGACTAATATCAAGTAAACTTCTGACTGTCATCTAAGCTCTAATTTCGACGAAAGTCAAACTCAGGTGAAAATTGTAACAAAAATATAAATTCATATAATCTAATTTTGACTTAATTGAAAGTTTAGGTGAAAATTATAACTTTTTCCAAAGTTCGTGTACTTTTCGACCATGACCCAAATAAAAATGAAATCAAAGAATCTTACCGCCGTCTAGCCGGGCCGAAAAGGAAGTAAATGAGAGTACTAATACGCCGGTGATTCCGATGATGATCGTCAGAGGGAGACTTACCCCTGCAATTATAAAAACTGGCATTTTTTTGGGGGGGGGGGGTCAAAATTAGATTTCTTTCGGTCTTAGTACTCTCCACTCCTCTGACTTCATTGTTGTAAGAAAATAGATAAAGAAGACAAAATTAATTGTTGAATTCTTATTTATTTGAGTAGTAAGCACCTAGAAGAGCGAGAGGAATTAACAAAAGCCCTGCAGATATATACGCATATGATAATTAGTAATGAGGATAATAGATATGTTAATTAAAATTCAAAGTCATGATCTCTTATGAAAACAAAATTGGTTAGACAAGATAGGAGTGAGCGCCTTACTATTACTTCCGAATAAGTGCTTTGTGAAATTCTCTGCATTTACCAGAAAACAAAATTAGTATATATATATATAATAGACAACACAAACTTAGCGGATATCGCATTGTTACCCCAGTTTGACTTTGTGGATGATAGTTGGCACAAGGACGGGGTACAGAAATCGAGTTCAAATCCATACAAGAGAGATTGGTGGATTTCTGAAAGTGAAACGTTGTTCAAATCCTTAAATTCCTGCCACGATGTCATCACTATGAGATCCACACCGCACAAATGTGGTAACTCTGAGAGTTTCATGTGGCCGATCTTGATATAAGCATATCTGGGATGGGATGAATTAGAGGCACACTGAGTAGTGATATCAGTAAAAAGGGAAGAAATATTGGTCAACGGATTTGGGCAGCTTATAAAATAAATAGAAGATGAGGTAGAGTAACTCATAACATAGAAAGGAAGACGAGGGAAATTAGTAATGGGGAAGTTGTAGGCATATAGAGAAAGGGTGGGAAAAGAGCAGATGTCGTCATTGTTTAAGGAAGCATCGGCCAGCCTGATGGTGGAGTTGTCGTAGTTGATGGCTTTGACATAGTATTTGTGAGAGTTGAGAGAGATGGAGGTCACATTGTTTTCGCAAGCTAACTCAAATCTGCGATCGCCGCAGTTGCTGGGATCGCCCTTGAGGCGGAAAGGGGAGCTGATATTGGGAAATATGCCACACGCAGAAGGACTGCAACTATAGTTGGCATTACAAGTTTGAAACAAATTATTAAGTAGTGAGAGAATCAAGAGAGATGAATTGGTGAGGAAGATGAGGTTTTTAGTGATCATGGTTTAAAGTTAGCTATGTGATGGAATTATGATTAACAAAATTAGATAACAATTGATTTTCCAGAAGCAGCATACATATTCTACTCTTTTTGGAGGAGCTGTATATGATAAAGCTGAATTGAAATTTTATTATAGAAAGCGGAACCAAAAAAACCCAAAGCTGTATATGATAAAGCATTGTATATATAATTCGGTCGACATGACTCAGTCTTCAAACCAGACACCAAACAAGACTTGTGTGGAATATTATAAGTCCGATAATCTAAATTACATGCAAAATCTCCACATCATCCAAAAATGTAGTCAGATATTTTTTTCCACTACAAACTTCACATTTTAAAAGGCAACAAGCTAAGACTAGAGTGCACCGGTCATATGCACGATCTGACGAAGTCTCAACAAAACGGCATTCGTTAAAGTTTTTACTTCTATTTCTTTTTTAATTATAGTTGTCATGACTTGATTTTATAGAAACAAGTTGGATAGTAAAAACTATTTATTTTCGAATAAATTCTTTATATTTTATCTTCTTCATTTATTAAATATTAAGAGATTTAATATAGAAATTTTCAGATTTGCAAAGAGAGGAAGAAGAAAGGAGAAAACAACCAAAGACCATGTCTTCCAAAATTGTAGGGATGTTGGTTATGTGCTTATCCAACAACCAAATTTTGACTTCAAGTAAATATCAAATCCACGATCTTCAACCACGTTTTCACCTTTCAAATCATTGCTTTTCAAGTATACTTTGCATCTATAAAAAGGGTTGAAGGCCACTTCATTCTGTACCAGTTCATAAAGGCAAAATACAAGTGCCGATCGCAGGAGTGTTAAGCTGTATTGTTCCAACATCAAACTCAACATCTAGTTTATCATATCTTGAGTGGGAGACTCATATATCTAGGGCTAGTTCATAGGTTTGTATGTTTGTGATTTATATATTAGCTTCATTATAAGTCTAGCGCAGAAATTTCTTTTCTAATTATCAAATCTTGGGTTGACCGAATACCATAACACCTTCTTTAGTCAATTCCCTAGAGAGTAAGATGGATCCTAAATAAACAAAATAATGAAGTATAAGCTATCTGAAAGCTTTTGCTCCCGCAAACACAGAGATATTGGATAAAATGTAAGAACAATCAATTCAACAAACATACAAACCTATCAACTAGCCCTAGACATGACTTGGTTGACCCTTTGATTAATTTGCAATCCCATCCTTAATTTCATATTTCGTTTCAATTTAATATTTTGTAACATATGCATATGTAGCCTTGTATGTTAGTCTATCGTACATGATTGATAAAATAATATAATTTAATCAAAAAATCTATTAAAGCTAATCCTCAATTGTCCTCCATAACGAGATCCTCATGTGAAGTGGTTGAATTTTTTCTAGGATAGTTCGGATGAAATTGTGGCTATCACTCTGGATATTAATATTTTTTATTTTTATGGTATTATCATCTGTAAAATATATTTTGGAGTCAATTCCTATTCTGAATTATTTCTTGATTTAACCTTTCAATAATTGTACGTCATTAGTGTTTAATTTGAGTTTATTGATTTTCCATTTCGCTATCGAATTTCAAGAATTATTTTGCTTAATTTGTATAGGATATGTTTGGCATGATGAGATTTTGTAGATGCTATTTCTGAAGTAATACTTCGAGTGACATGTCAATTGTCGGTTTCCACCAAGACACATTGCAATTTTGTAAATGGTATTTCTCAAATAATTGTGTGGCTTTATTTGTACAAAAAGTTTGCATGGTAATTTTTCGTTGTAAAATGTTTGTACATTTGTGAGATGTTAAACTCTTATTTTTATCCTTAAATAATAATTCATACTGATAACTCTAAATTATAATTTTGGGACCAATAATATGGGTAGGCATTTTTATTTTTTATTTTTATCTTTTTCAGCTGATATTCAAATAATTGAGAGTGATTATATAATGTTTTAATTTTCTTAGCTAGTGACTCTCTTGATTTAACCTTTTATAACGTGGTGGTGTATCATATATACTGCAGATATTGTACTTCATAATTTCAGATGTAAACCTATGTTTGTAAAATTTAACAAAAGAATAAAAACATTCAAAACATCCCAAAATAGAAAAAGTCGAAGTCAAACCTAATGTCGAAAATGCCAAAATGCCATCCAAAAGACACAACCAATGGAAAACATCAATGTTGGAGAAATTGAAGAAGAGCCAACTTAAGAGAAAGAAGAAAAAAATTAGCCTTAGACACAACATATGGATTGCCTATTTTACCCTTATCATATATTTTATGTTAAAGTTATTTTACATCTTATATATTTATAAGAATATATTAATTTATTAGATATTACACTAAATCTATATGATATATATCTATAGCTATTGATAAGGCTTATAAATAAATATATCCATCCAATAAATCATCTAATAAAATTAATGAATTGATAAATTTTCTAAAATAATAGATTATCAAATAAAATAACATTAATTACACGTACAACATACGTTGCGTCTAGAAAGAAAAAATCTACAATGAAATTGCAGCCTACAGAACCACAAAAGAAAAAAAGAAGAGTAGCCAACAAAAAGTTTGATGACTACATTAAAATTACAAGTGACGATGATCTGCCGCTGAACAACATTCTGGCGCAAACCAAAAATAAGAAGAATAGATCCCAATTATCAAAATCAAACAAGAAAAGATTTAAAATTCGTCTTGCTCCGTAATAAAATAATTTATGATATTTTTTCATAGATCTTTACGCATTTTTATTTAGACGTATATTATGAACATTACTTTCTTACATTTAAATGTATTCATTAATAGTTTCGTTAATTTCTTTTTTAAATTTTAATTATAATCAAATGACTAAGTCAATTTAATAAATACAATTAATTAGTGATAATATTCAAAACTATATAATAATACCTATGCATTTTTGTCACACCCCAATTCTTGAAACAATAACTATAACTGGGGTACGACTAATCATCTAAATGAACAAGGGAGAATCCTTGTGAAATCCGAATAAAAGGGATAACAATCGGGCTTAGCCCATTTGGATGAAGAAAGACGGGCATTCAAGTGATACGAATCAATCAACAAACATAATAACTTCAAGATCATAAGTTTAGTTTCATGCTTCAAATAACCAACATTCATAGAATAAAATACTTGAGAATTTATAGTCTCGGCTCAACAAAAGATGTCGTTTAGAGTCGTAGCATAAAGGTCTTAAGTTAAGGAAACAAAAGAAAGATAGTGGCTAGTTCTACAGCGGAAATCAAAATAAGGAGTTAAACTCTAGCCTCAGCTCTGCCCCGTCAGCACCAGCCGTTAACCTGAAAAACATTTGAAAATATTTGGGCTAAGTACTAATGTACTTAATGGGCTGCAACTTTTAAAACATTTCACAATTTGTAAAAGCAGTTTATCCAATCATACTTGACATGACTTAGAAGGTTTTAAAGTAAAAGAACTTCTAATCATGTTAAAACATTTCATTATATATATATATATATATATATATATATATGTGTGTGTGTGTGTGTGTGCTTAATTTGTGCGCAGTTGTCACACTCATTTCTGTTACTCGTTGTGATCCCGAACCTCTAGCCACTGTCGGAACTAGGGATGTCAAAAAAGCCCGAAACCGATGGGTCGACCCGAATAGACCGATAAAAAAGGTGGGTTAGGGCTGAAAATTTTTAGCCCGAATGGCCCGAACCGAAAATAGCCCGAGCCTGATAGGGTTGGCCCAAAAACCGAGTGGGTTGGCCCGATTAACCGAACACATTCTTAATAATTAATTTTTAAATTTTAATACTTTAATTTTCAATTCAATAATAACATTTTGACGCTTGTAGAATATGTTTTGATTTTTTCCAACAGTTAATAACAAACATCTATGATATAAAAGTCAAATAAAGATAGTTATTTATATTAAATCTATATACAATTTTTATCAAAACGAAATTAAAGTTAGATAATATGTAAACTTATGTTAAAAAAATACTAATTTTTGTATTTAAAATAAAGCGAAATGTCTTGATTTAAAAAATTTGACATATTTTTTGATTATCTTATATATAAAAAAAACATATAAAAAATCATAAAACTTGCGGGCCCGAACGGGCCAGCCCGAAACCGAGTGGGTTAGGGTTAGGGTCGAAAAATTTTAGCCCGAAAAATAAAAAAACCGATTAGCCCGAACCGAAAATAACCCGAAACCGAATGGGTTGGCCCGAAACCGAGTGGGCTGGCCCGATTGACATCCCTAGTCGGAACCATTTCTCCCATTTACTTGAACTAAGGGCGTAACCCAAACAAGTTTCTTTTGACCTCGGGACGCTACCCATGCAGGCCTTACATTCCATGCTTCGGAACACATCCAGCAAGCACCCTTATAACGCCTCTTAGTTAGTGCCCGATGGAGATCAACCCACCAAGTCAGTTAACGAGTGTACACAATTCTCAAATAACGTGTTAGGCCATAAGAGAACCTCGAACGATTCGTTGTGGCGAGCCTTAAATAGAGCAGAGTGCACAAAAATATTTATTGGATAAACAGTTTATATTTCACGAAACAATTAAGCTCATTAGCTCAATAATACATTTGGAAAATAAGCCCACCTGTATAGGCAATGCCTTTCGTTTAATCTTATCTCTGAATCGGAGTAGCAGTGTTAGTCCTCACGATCCACGAAGCCTACAAGAAATCTATACTCTTAATAGGTCTCCTGAATCTAATCTTAAGTCATGGTAAATTGCTTAACATTCTATGATTCACTTAGCCGGATTTTCAAAATTTAATGAATAAATAGTTGAAAACTAAAATCTTTGAGTTAAGAACACCGACAATATCATTACTCGATTTTTCTTTCATAATTGAATTTATGAAAATCAATTTAAATCATGATGCAAATGCACAACTCATGTTATACTTTAATCATATAATAAGTAATTACTTAAAATATGCACATAATAATAAGGTAATATTATTATGCAAATTACTCTTTAAATAAATAAATTAAACTAATTAATAGTTCAATTAATTAATACAAGTATAGTCCATTTAATTAATAGGACGCAGCCCACAATGTTAAATAAATGAAGGTCCAACATCCTTTTAAATAAACTGAGCCCAAATGAAAAATGGCCCAATCCTTCCACCCCATTCAAAGAAGCCGTTCGTCCTCTCTCTTACCCAGAAATCCGCCCCCTTCTCCCCCAAGATACGTTCGTCTCTCTCTCTCCCGAACTCACGGCCGCCGCAGCCCATCTCTGACGAAGAGCGCCGTCTCTGGTCATCGTCACCATCACCCTCGACTGATCGGAACCCTAGTCCCTCTATTCTCCTCTCTTCCGGCGACTACAGCAGCGACGAGCCGCTGCTGCGCCTGAACCCTAGCCACCCCAATCCAGTCGCCCTTAGCCTCCTCTCTTCTCTCCCTCCGTCCGTGGCCGAGCGACAGCGGCAGGGCCGCCGCGCCCTGGCCTCCCTCTGCGAAAACCTAGCCTAATCTAGCCTCCGCCCCAACCCTTTGTTCTCTCCTTCTCCGACAACAGCCAAGGTCAAGACTCACACACACAACCATCGAAGCAGACGCCCATCTCCCTCTACCCTCTGCTCACTCCGACCGGCGGACAACAGTGGCGCCAAGCCACCACCTCCGCCTCCCTGACTCCGACCGACAGCAGTAGATGGAGCAGACTGCCGCCGCCGTCCTGACCTCCCTCCACCTCTCGACTCTAAACCACAACGAGGTAAACTCTTCTTCCTTACCCAACTCGACACAGCAGCCCAAAGTTGAAAGTAAACTCATAAAAATTCTTTCTTTAAATCATTCAAACTTGTATAACAGAGTATAGTATAGCTCCCATTCAACAATATACATATATATACAGAAATGATGAGATGGTTATGCTCATATGATATGTCATGAATCTACTGCTTAACAACGTGTATAAACTCGTGTGGTTTGCTGAAATAAGATTTGAGAGGTGTTTAAATCATATGCAGAATGAAATAGATGTAGGTGTTGAAGATGAAACCTTTGAAAGACAATGATATGTGCTTGTTGGTTTTTCTCTGCTTCTTTTGCCTTTGGTGGTAAGGATGGCCAATGAGAATTTACTGAAATGAAGTCATGTTGATCTTTGGTGAATGCAGGAAGAAACCTGTAGAGAAATGGGGAAGATTGAGGCAAGGATTACCTTGGATGCTTGCAGAAATGAGTGAAGTTCTCCTGCTCTCCTTGTGGAGTTAGTGTAGAATGGTGAAGGAAGTTGCTAGCTGATTTGGTTTAAAAGGGGTTTAAAAGGGGATATTGGCAGCTACCTCTCCTATGACAAGCAAGAAGGAGGGGCTGCAGGTGGAGTGTAGGGTGGCTGAGTTGACAAGCTAGTGTACTATGAGCTTGACTTTGCTTGAAAGGAAAAAGGGAGGTGCAGGCTAAGGGTGGCAGCGGATGGATGAAGATTTGGGGATATCTTTTGTACTAACACATGCGTGTATGTGTATGTATGAATAAGTATATATGTATTGCTTTCATACTTTATGCAATAGTGTAGGCTTGAGTAGTAAAATTATAATATGAATGTAATTAAATCCTTTGTATATCTGTAAAAGAGATTCTTTTCGGTTTTGCTAGTTAATAAGCTCACCGTATTCTCAAATACTTGAACACAATATAATATCCAATGCATATAATTTAATAACTAAATTTATAAATACTTTTGGAAATCGTTTTTGTTGGAATTTAAAATAATTTGTTTTTTCTTTTATTCGGCGTGAATTATCTTATCTTCTAAGTTAAAAAATAATCTAAACTTAGTTGTGAGGAAAACGAGGTATTACAATTTTATTTTTATAGTATAAAATTATAAGTGTTAAACGTGTCTCGCGCGTTCTTACTGTTAGTTACATAATAAAAGTCAAAGGAAAATTATATCGTTGTATTACCGCAAAACTTGAGGAGCCGGACAGTTTATTTGCATCAAGTTCAATTATGATGAGTTGACATATGATTGTGAGCAAAACACAACTACAACAATCACATAAGTTGATATTTGAGATCACTGTATTACTTTTTTCACTGTAGAAGAAATCGATGAAGCAATGAAGGTTATGAAACTCATACATAAAAGAGGAACCTATTTCATGCAAACACAGAGGAGAAAACAGATTCAAGCAATAGTAATCTCAATGCTCCTATCGTAATAATGCAGCAGGGATACAGAATCAGTTGAATTTGTACCCAAGCTGTCTTCCTCGTTTCCTGCAACATGCGCTGATTGAGATGGCAACTCTGGAATGTGCAGACGTTCAACATCAGCTTCCAACATTTCCAACACTTTATTCATTGATGGGCGATCATCTGGCCTTATCTGTATACACCATAGCGCAACTATTGTCATCTTCTGTACAAGACTCTTTCTACTCTCATTCTCATCATCATTACCATTCTTTTCCCCTGCTTTTTCAATTTCAATGTCTTTGCCTTGGTTAAAGTGGTCATATATCCAATCTGGAAAATACTTGCTTGAAACATCATTCTTTCCCCTCAAGTCTTTGTTTAAGCCAACCATTTCCATCAACAACATCCCAAAACTATACACATCAGCCTTGTAAGACACTCCGCCAATACTTCTATTGATGAGTTCTGGAGCAACATAGCCTATGGTTCCTCTAGCAGCAGTCATGGTCACAGTGTCCTTCTCTATGGAGCATAATTTTGCCAACCCAAAATCTGATATTTTTGGGACAAACTTATCATCAAGAAGTATATTGTGAGGTTTAATGTCAAAATGCAAGATCTGAATATCACAACCACGGTGCAAATACTCAACTCCTCGAGCCACTCCAATTGCAATCTTAAATTTCATATCCCAATCTAGTGAAGATGCTTTTTCACCCTTGAAAATGTACTTTTCAAGGGAACCATTAGGCATGAAATCGAATATGAGGGCGCGTTTGGATCTTTGAGCACAATATCCAACGAGCTTGACAACATTTACATGATGGATCCTCCCAATTGTTCCAATTTCATTGATGAAGTCTTGCCCGTTTGCCTTGGATTTTTCGAGCAGTTTGACTGCTACATGATGCCCACTTCGGAGCTTTCCTTTGTAAACAGAACCGAATCCTCCCTCGCCTAGTTTTTCTCGAAAACCTCTGGTCATCTTCTTTATATCTGAATATGAGTACCTGATTGGTGAGAGTTTGTTGTCACTCTGCAGGAAGCCTTCTATTTCATCGTACACCGACAAGCGCCTTCTCCGAAACTTGTAGATCAAGAACCCCATTCCGCAAACAATCCCAATGATGAATCTTACTTCATAACTTACAACTGCCATTAAATAATAATAATAATAATAATAATAATAATAATAATAATAATAGATAAATAGAAGTTTCTTTATAAAGACCATAAGTTGAAAATATTAAAGCATATGTGATGAGCGCACCAATGATACGTTCAATATCGCTGCGCTCCCCTGCAAGTAGTCCACAAAAATGATAGCAAGATAAGTTCAAAACAATCCCATTTCAGATTTGCCAGCTAATCTCATCACTAGTTTTCATTTGTTTTAATAACATAAAATAATCGAGACAAAGGTGTGTAATAATTTCTTACAGTCTTTTACAAGAACCCAATAAGATGCGCCAAATCCAATGATGATCTTTGCTGGAATGCTTACCCCTGCAAATACAACAGCTGCAATTTTTCTCCACAATCTTAATTAGAATTGCATATATACCTACAAATTTCTTGTCTGCAAAATTAAAACACTGCAACATAAATATACGAGCTTACCAACTACAAGCATAAAAATCATGAGACAGCCTGCAATTGGACCTGATGATGAGGAATACAAGAAAAGTTGTTGAGAACTACATATATCTAATTACCATGTTCTTGTTTTTCTTCATTAACATTAATTAATCTTACCTCCGTAGTGTGGTCGGAAGGATTCCATGATGTGCTCTGCATATTCCAGAATACAATACAAAAAAGTATCAGCCTAGAAACTTAATTTAAAACATGTTGGTTGAACTTGTAAATCACTGCTCTTACCCCAGTTGTAACCTAGATCAGATGGGTACTCGTGGCAAGTAGCTACGCCATCCGGCCCCACAGAACAACTAGTTCTTCCACTGCACTTGCCACACATAAATCTCAACCAAGACACATTAACTCCATAAAACAGAGCTTGGTGGATTTCTGAGAGCGATACGTTATTCAAACTCAAGTCTGTAAATTTCCAAGATGTTGCCAGGACGGAATCTAGTGTGCACATGTAGTCCATATATGCGACGCTCACGTTTCCAACCTTGATGTATACATGTGTGCTAGGTTGCTCACAATCAGTGAGTTGGGTAAAGGGAGAAGAATTATGCAACGGATGCTGGCAGCTCATGATATTAATACGCGGTGTTCCAAGAATGCCAGAGAAATCATAAGGATAGAAATAGATAATTTCATATGCAGAATACATAGGAAAAGAGCAGGTGTTGTTGTTTATGATAAAAACATCAGCAAGCCTGATGGTGAAGGTGTGGTAATCGATTGCTCTAACATGGTATTTCTGGGAGTTGAGATAAACTGTGGGGACGTTGTTCTCACATACTAATTCGTATTGGTGATCACCACAGCCGATGGGATCATTCTTGAGGCGGAAAGGAAAGCTAATATTGCCAATGTTGCCACACGCAGAAGGGCTGCAATCTGCTGCTTTACAAGTTTGGAGAAAATGGAGTAGTGAGAGAATCAAGAGAGATGAAGAGGTGATGAAGAAGAGGTTCTGAAATATGATCATCATTCTTGCTTCACATTTTTCCACCACAAACTTCACATCTTAAAAGGCAACAAGACTTTAGTGCACCGGTCTTATGTGACTTAGTCTGAACAAAACCACATTTTTTCTATTTATCTTTTTAATTTGGTTGTCATGAATCGACTTTAGAAAAACGAGTTAGATAGCTTAAGTATATACTTCATTATTTTGTTTTAGGATTCAACTTATAGACTCTAACGAATTGACTAAAGAAGGTGCTTATGGTATTCGGTCAACACAAGTAATCTTTAATTTTAATTTTAATTTTCTGTTTTGCTAAAATCTTTCTTGTCATTGAGGTGAGCAGCAGCAAGCAGTATCATTTTCGCTATATATAAATTTCAAATGAAGTAGTATTTTTAAACTATTAAATCAATATTTTATAGTTTCGAATATTTCAACTTATTTTTTTCATATTCTGTGTTGTGCATACGTGTGCTAGGATCTGTGACCAAGTCTAAACAACAAGAAAATGATCATCGTTACTATTTTCTTTTCTCTTCTTTTGGCTATATGTGACTGTGTGCTGGTATTTCATTATCCTCGTCCAATTAATCAAAAAAATTAATTATTTATGTTATTAAAATAAAATACAATAAAAAAAATGAAAAATCATAATTCAATAAAAGAAATAAGAAATTAATAAATACAATTAAGGCTTGAGTTTTCCGCATTACGTTCTGTTGTATTTATTATGTGATAGCTATTAAAATTAATATGCATGACTATTTGAGCTTTTCAACTGGGTTCTATCACATATCACGTATACATTAATTTATTAATATATCAACAATTTAATATTCCATGCGTCTACAATAAAACTTCAATTTCCTTTTCGTGATGTCCAAGAAAAAAAAATATTTTTCTATTTTTAGTTTATATCCACTAATAATACTCTATTTACCCTTGCTTTTTATCATATCTACACTATTTACAACATCTTTTTACCGCTTTCAATACACTCAACAATCTCGTCTTAAAATTCATTACTCCCTCCTATGAAGTTTTATTGTGGACGGAGGGAGTAATTTATGAATAAATTAATATTTTCTTAATTTCAAAAATTGTAATTTTAAATTAAATTATAATGTGTAAAAACAAATTAGAGATATTATTTACATTAAATAAATGAAAGTATCAATCAATTCATTGCAGCTGATACATAGGAGATCTTAATGATGATGAAGTTGAAGACGATTCAACAATATGTTTATATTTTAATAAGTTACCATAATATTCATAATTGTATATTCTAACAATTACTAATTTATAATATTAACAAGACATGTATATTTATAAGGGTTAATTGCCGCTAAATCCATATACTTTTCCAGTTTTCGGTTTTTTCCCATGACAAAAAAAATCTGATTTAAAATCCATGCATTGGAAATCGATAGGAAATTTCCCCCGCATCCGATTTTCGGCCATCGGCGAAATGAGTCAGATCCTATGTGGCGCAATTGAATTATAAAATCAGTCAATCCAAATCCATGTCATCATCTTCCAGATTCTGTGCAATATTTCTTCAAAATCATACCCACAAAAGCCATGAAAATCGTCCTCTCTCTTCTCTTCTTCAACGTGACAACTCTTCTTAGCTTATTCAACGACGCATTTGCAGACGCTATGTGCAGGGAGAGCGACAGAAGTGCCCTCTCGACGTTCAAGAACGATCTAGAAGACTCCAGCGGCCGCCTCTCATCATGGCGCGATGCCAACTATTGCAAAGGGGAATGAGTAATCTGCGACAATGCCACCGACGGAGTTTGCAAGCTCCGGCTCCGCAACCTACACAACGATCCCTGCGCTCACTTGAGCTATAGTGCAGCCAAATTCGAAGCTTATCACAATCACAAATTGGGGGGTAGATTGAATCCATCTCTCCTCAATTTGCAGTTCCTAAATCACTTGGATCTCAGCTGCAACGATGTCTAAGGCGCGCGCGTCCCAGATTTCATCTCCTCCATGAGAAATCTACAGTACATCGATCTCTCCAGCTGCGGATTCCACGACGCGATCCCTCAGCAAATCGAGAATCTCTCGGGCCTCCGATATCTGAATCTCGGAAATTCGTACCCAATTTTTATGGATAATAAACTTAAGGTTCGCAATTTGCAGTGGTTGTGGCATCTTTCTTCATTGGAGCACTTGGATTTGACAGGAGTCGATGTGAGCAAGGCGAGTGATTGGCTGCGAGCAGTCGAAAATCTGCCTTCTTTGTTGGAGCTGCGCCTCGCGAGTTGCGGCTTACGGTCCCTGATTTCGAGCAATGTTGCAAATCTCACACATCTTCGTGTTCTTGATCTTTCCTGGAACAATTTCAACTCATCGTTGCCTCGCTTGATTTACAGCTGTTAGAAATGGATATTGGGCTCATTCCTCCCTTAAAAGGCCTTATAAGGGAGAGGGTTGTCTCACCATATAAAGTGGCTCATGCCACCATCTCCAATCCAATGTGGGACACTTCAATACACCCCCCGCACGCGCAGCGTGGACTATCCCAAACGTCATCTGTTGACAACGATATTGGGGGGCCCATCATTGGATTGGGTTGGCTCTGATACCATGTTAGAAATAGATATTGGGCCCATTCCTCCCTTGGATTGGAGATGGTGGCATGAGCCACTTTATATGGTGAGACAACCCTCTCCCTTATAAGGCCTTTTAAGGGAGGAATGAGCCCAATATCCATTTCTAACATGGTATCAGAGTCAACTCAATCCAATGATGGGCCCTCCAATATCGTTGTCAACAGATAGCGTTCGGGATAGTCCACGCTGCGCGTGCGGGGGGTGTATTGAAGTGTCCCACATTGGATTGGAGATGGTGGCATGAGCCACTTTATATGGTGAGGCAACTTTCTCCCTTATAAGGCCTTTTAAGGGAGGAATGAGCTCAATATCCATTTCTAACAACAGCCTCACCAATTTGGAGCACTTGGATTTGAATCACTATGGATTCTACCACCAGCTCCCTACCGACTTGCAGACCATGATTTAGGAGAAATGTTTTGGTGGAATACTTATCTTATGTGGCGCTCATGTCACTCTTTAAACTTAACACCTGGATTGAATTGCGCCACATAGGATCTGACTCATTTTTCCGAAGGCCGAAAATCGGACGCGGGGGAAATTTCCTATCGATTTTTCAATTCATGGATTTTAAATCAGATTTCTTTTGTCATGGGAAAAAACCGAAAAATGAACAAGTATGTGGATTTAGCGGCAATTAACCTTATTTATAAATGGGTACTTTAAAAAATTATTCTCTTTCTCCACGATAAGTTTGATCTTTTTGTCAATTTCGTCCACGATAAGTCTGATCCTTAATAAATTATTCTCTTCGTCCACGATAAATGTGGTATTTCTATTTTAAAACATATACCATTAAATTTTACTCTGATTCACACACAATATATACAAAAAATTCATCTCACAAATTATTTATTTGATTACCTAACAAATTAACAGATTTTGATGAGTCTTTTTTTCTATTTTATAAACATCTTTCAATTTTTTCTAAAAACATGTGCCTTCACATTAACATCACACTTATTGCGGATGAATGAAGTATTATTTTTTAGTTTATTAAAATAGAGCATTTTTTGAACTGATCCAAGTCGGGACCAAAAAAATTATAGTTTATGGAGTTTATCAATTTATTGAGTATTATCTAAAGAGGTTTTATTATATATAATTGCATAGTCAAACATACTAAATTGTTAATTTAAGAAATTAAATATAATAAATATTATATATTTCTATTTTTTGCTTGTGTCAAATAAAATAGTATTAATTATGCATATAACGTACGCTCTCTCTATCATATAAAGAACAAAAATCTAATCAAACATGCATAAAAATCAATAAATTAAATTATCTAGAAATTGCAAGAAAAGCAGATGCCAAATAAGTCTTGTAAGATCCATCATGCAAGCTTGAAGCTTCATTGTCGCACTTTGGTAGGCTCGCAAATATCACCATTTAATCACATAATAAAAGTCAAAGTAAAATACTCCTAACAAAAAAAAAAAAAAAGTTAAAGGAAAATATACCGTTTTATCACCGCAACTAGTACTTTTAGTCACTTTTAAATCATTAAATGTAATGCAAATTTATACTACTCCCTCCGTCCACAATTTAATGCCCTGTTTGGCTTTAAAAAACTGTCCACAAATTAATGCCCTGTTTTACTTTTTGTACCCTTTTACTCTCATACTTTTTCTATATTTACTACCCTTTGCCATTAATGGACCCACCTTCAAACACCTTTTTCACTTTTATATTCTATATTTACTACACTTTATCACTTTATCACTTTAGTCAACTACTTTATCACTTTAGTCAACTACCCTTATATTTCATCCACATCACCTTTTTCAGCTTTCTTAGTCTCCGTGCCAGGACCCAAGTAGGGCATTAATTTGTGGACGGAGGGAGTATTATATATCCGCAAAACATGAGGAGGCGGAGAGTTTATTCGCATCATATTCAATAATGACGAGTTGGCATCTGATTCTGAACAAATCACAACTACAACAATCACTTATGCTGATACTTGAGATCAGTGTATTACTTTTTTTAAGGTAGAAGAGATACTCAATGAAGAAACGAAGGCTAGGAAACTCGTACATAAAAAAGGAACCTCTGTGAATTCAAGAAAAAAGAAGAGGAACCTCTTTTTATTTGCAGGTTCATCATGACAAAACAGAGGAGAAAACAAACTCAAGCAATAGTAATCTCAATGTTGCTCCCATTGCTATAATGTAGCAATGATACTGAATCAGTTGCACTTGTATCCCGGCTCTCTTCCTCGTTTCCAGCCACATGCGCTGATTGAAACGGATACATTGGAATGTGCAGACGTTCAACATCAGCTTCCAACATTTCCAACACTTTACTCATTGATGGACGATCATGTGGCCTCATTTGTATGCACCATAGCGCAACTATTGTCATCTTCTGTACAAGACGCTTTCTACTCTCACTCCCATCATCATTACCATTCTTTTCCTCTACTTTTTCAATTTCAATGTCCTTACCTTGGTTAAAATGGTCATATATCCAATCAGGAAAATACTTGCTAGAATCATCATAGTTTCCCCTCAACTCTTGGTTTAAGCCAACCATTTCCATCAACAGCATCCCAAAACTATACACATCAGCCTTGTAAGACACTCCGCCAATACTTCTATTGATGAGTTCAGGAGCAACATATCCTATGGTTCCTCTAGCAGCAGTCATGGTCACTGTGTCCATCTCTATAGAGCATAATTTTGCCAGTCCAAAATCTGATATTTTTGGGACAAACTTATCATCAAGAAGTATATTGTGAGGTTTGATATCAAAATGTAAGATTTGGATATCACAACCACAATGCAAATACTCAATCCCTCGGGCCACTTCAACTACAATTTTAAACTTCATATCCCAATCCAATGGTGATACTTTTTCTCGATTGAAGATGTACTTTTCAAGGGAGCCATTGGGCATGAAATCGAATACGAGGGCGCGTTTGGACCTTTCAGCACAATATCCAACAAGCTTGACAACATTTACATGGTGGATCCTCCCAATGGTTCCAATTTCATTGATGAAGTCTTGCCCATTCGTTGTGGCCTTTCCCAGTAGTTTGACTGCTACATGATGCCCACTTCGGAGCTTTCCTTTGTAAACACAACCGTATCCTCCTTCACCTAATTTTTCTCGAAAATCTCTCGTCATCTTCTTTATGTCTGAATATGAGTATCTAATTGGCGAGAGTTTGTTGTCACTTTTTAGGAAGCCTTCTATTTCCTCGTACATCGACAAACGCCTTCGTCTAAACTTGTAGATCAAGAACCCCATTCCACAAAGAATCCCAACTATGAATCTTACTTCGTAGCTAACAACTGCCATATGAAAAAGAAGAAGTGAAAAAAGCATTTCTAAATATCTACCATCCTTATACGTAGAGTTTTTTATGTTTATACAGATCACAACTTGAAATATTAATTAAAGCATATATTAGGAGCTCACTAATGATGCGTTCAGTAGTACCGCGCCACCCTGCAAGAAGACAACACGCACATCCACGCCCCATTTTAGATTTGCTTTATTAACAGAAAATATATAGAGGCAAAGGTGTGTATCAATTTCTTACAGTTGTATTTTACAAGAACCCAATAAGATGCGCCAAATCCAATGATGATCTTTGCTGGAATGCTTACCCCTGCAAATACAACAGCTGCAATTTTTCTCCACAATCTTAATTAGAATTGCATATATACCTACAAATCTCTTGTCTGCAAATTTGAAAAAACTGCAGCAATAATTTACAAGCTCACCAACTACAAGCATAAAAATCATGAGATAGCCTGCAAGTGGACCTGATCATAAGGAATACAAGAAAAGTTGTTGAGAACTACGTATCACACCACTAGCTTGTTTTTGTTCTTTGTTTTTTCATTAACATTAATTAATCTTACCTTCTTGTTCTGGTCGGAAGGTATCCATGACGTCCCCTGCGTTTTCCAGAATACTAAAAACCATCAGCATAGAAATGGAAATTCATACTTGTTAATTGAACTTGTAAATTAAGCAGTCTTACTCCAGTGGTAATACAGATCAGAATGGCGCTCGCCGCAGGTAACAGTGCCATGCTGATCCACATAACAACCATCTGCTATGTTGCACTTCCGACAAGCCAAACCCCACCAAGACAGATTAAATCCATAGAGCAGAGATTGATGGATTTCTGAGAGCGATACATTATTCAGATCCCTAAAATTCCAAGATGTTTTAACTACGGAAACTATTGTGCACATATACTCCACATCTGCGAGACGCATGTGGCCAACCTTTATGTAAGTATGTCTGCCTTGCTCACAATCAGTAACTTGGGTTGACAATGAAGAATTTTGCAATGGATGCTCGCAGCTCATGAAATAAATAGGCCAATTCATATCCAATTCATAAGGATCGAAAGACTCATATGAAGAAGAAATAGGAATAGATTCATATGCGGAAGACATAGGAAAAGAGCAGGTGTTGTTGCTAATGGAAACATGAGCAAGCCTTATGGTGAAGTCACTGTAATTGATCGCTTTCACCAAGTATTTCTGGGGGTTTAGATGAACTGAGGCGACGTTGTTTTCGCAGACTAATTCGTATTTGCGATCACCACAGTGCTTGGGATCACCCTTGAGGCGGAAAGGGGAGCTAATATTGCGAATAACGCCACACACAGAAGGGGTGCAGTCGGCTGCATTACAAGTTTGAAAGAAATGGAGTGAGAGAATGAAGATAGATGAACAAGTGAAGGGGAAGATGAAGTTTCGAGTGATCATCATTCTTGCTTCAGATTGTTTTCCACTACAAACTTCACACATTAAAAGGTAACAAGACTAGAGTGCACCGCTCATATGCATGAATATCTGACTAAGTCAAACAAAACGGCATTCGTCAAAGTTTTTACTTCTATTTCGTTTTTACTTTAATTAGTTGTCAATTGTCAAGACTTGACTTTCGAGAAACAAGTTAGATAGCTTATACTTCATTATTTTGTTTATACTAAGTAATTGACATAAGAAGGTGCTTATGGTATTCGGTCAACCCAAATAAATGAAAGTATCAATCAATTCATTGCAGCTAATTAATAAATAGGAGATCTTAATGATGATGAACTTGAAGATGATTCAACAATATATTTATATTTTAATAGAGTTTAAAATTATTTAAGGTCACTATCATAATATTCATAATTGTATATTTTAACAAGGGATTATAGCAAAAAAATACACGAACTTTGATAAAAGTTGCAATTTTCACCTGAACTTTCAAATTGGCCAAAATATACCTGAACTTATATTTTTTGTTGTAAATTTCACCTCGACGGAGTTCAATCATTGCAAGTTCAGGTGAAATTTACAACAAAAATATAAGTTCAGGTATATTTTGGCTAATTTGAAAGTTCAGGTGAAAATTGCAATTTTTATCAAAGTTCGTGTATTTTTTGGCTATAATCCCTTTTAACAATTATTAATTTATAATATTAACAAGACATGTATATTTATGCAATGTCATCTATAAGTTTGTTTCTAAAGTCATCACCAATAGGCTTAAGTTGATCCTCCCTTCTGTGATTAATGAGAGTCAGAGTGCTTTTGTTCCTGGTCGTCAAATAACTGATAATGCTCTTCTAGCTTTTGAGATTTTTCATATGATGAAATTGAATAAAGCTAAATCAAAAGGATGTTTTGCTTTTAAACTTGACATGACTAAAGCTTATGATCGTGTGGAATGGAGCTTTCTTGAAGCTATGATGAGGCAACTCGGTTTTCATTCCTCTGTGGTGAATTTACTAATGCGATGTGTTACTTCGGTTTCTTTTCGTGTGCTTGTTAACGGCTTTCCAGGTGATTCTTTCGAGCCTAGTAGGGGTCTTCGCCAAGGAGACCCGCTGTCGCCTTTCCTTTTCCTCTTTTATGCGGAAGCTTTGTCGGGGTTGTTGCGCAAAGCGGAAAACAAACAGCTTATTCATGGGGCTAGGCTTTGTCGATCTGCTCCTGCTGTCAGTCACTTGTTATTTGCAGACGACTGCATTATTTTTGGGAGGGCTTGCACGAAAGAGATTTCTGAAGTTAAAGATATTTTGCTAAAGTATGAGATGGTTTCGGGCCAAAAAGTCAATCTTGATAAATCAACCATCTCTTTTAGCAATGGGGTACCTGAGTCCTTGATACAAGATCTGACGGAGCAGCTGGGTGTGCGAAGGGAGAATCAGCAAGGAAAGTATTTGGGTATTCCATGTTCGGTTGGCCGATCTAAAGTTGAGATTTTTCAACTTCTTGTAGATCGAACCCGGAAAAAAGCAAAGGATTGGAAACGTCGTTTTTTATCGGGAGCAGGGAAGATGGTGCTTATACAATCTGTTCTTCAGTCGATTCCCACTTATCTTATGAGTTGTTTTCTTATTCCTGAGCAGATTTGTCAAAGGCTGAATGGTATTGCGGCTAGTTTCTTTTGGGGGCAGAAGAATGACGAAAGAAAGATTCACTGGAAAAGCTGGAAAAAACTCTGTGTTCCCAAGAATGAAGGAGGACTGGGCTTTAGAGATATTAGCTTGTTCAACCAAGCGATGCTTGCTAAACAGACTTGGCGGATAATTCAAAACGGCTCATCTCTCTTAGCTCGCTCTCTCAAAGCAAGATACTTTCCCCGATCGGACATTCTTTTGGCTAGTAACGCCCATAATCCATCTTATGCTTGGAGAAGCTTACTAGCAGGTCGTGACCTTTTGGAGAAGGGTATTGCTTGGCGTGTGGGAGACGGTTCCAGAATTCGGATTGGTAGGGATGCGTGGATTCCGGATAACAAAGGCAATTTTAGTGTGGCGCGGGTATCTGAACAGTGGATTGATTTAAGGGTTGAGGAGTTACTTTTGGATAATCAGGTTTCGTGGGATATGTCTAAACTTGCTTCGCTGCTTCCCCGGGATGAGCTGTGGAAATTTTCTGGTAAGTTGGTGGTTAATCCGACCATTCTGGATAGGCCACTGTGGCCTCACGGAAAAGGGAACACCTATTCTGTTAAATCAGGGTATCGCTTAGCATGCTCCTTGAAGAATCGTGATGAAGCTTCCTCGTCTCATGCGAACCATGGGCTGTGGGCATGGATTTGGGGGTTGGATGTCATTCCCATAGTTAAACTTTTCCTTTTGAAGTGCTTATCCGGAGCTCTTCCTACGGCATGCTCGCTCTTATCGCGATCAATTGATGTGGATCCTTTTTGTCGAAGGTGTGGAAAGGAGATGGAAACCTTGGAACATGCTTTGCGCGACTGTTCTTGGGTGAATTTTTTGTGGGAAGTTTCGCCTCTCCGTCTTTCGCCGCTAGGTGGTAACGAGCCCTGTTCTTTCAGCGATTGGCTTCTTCGATACGCTCCATTCCTGAGAAAGAAGCTCATAATATCTTCGCTACTATTGCTTGGGCTTCGTGGTTCGCCCGAAATCTTCTCATTTTTCAAGGGAAGGTTGCCTCACATGCTGATTGTCTTTCGATTGCTAGAGGTGCTGGTTGGATTAGGCCTCCTAACTCTATTCCAGCAGATTCCTTTTCTTTGACAGTCCGGTGTAGTCGAGATGCTCAGGTGAAAGTGCAATGTGATGCTGCTATTGGTGAGGGGGTGGGGATTGGCTTGGGGGTTGTCATGCTGGATGCAGAGGATCAGATGATTGGCGTGAGATTTGGATTTATGCCGGGAGTCTTTTCGGTAGAAGAAGGTGAAGCATGTGCTGTTCTGGAAGGGCTCCATCTCTGCGAAGAAAAAGGAATGACCGACGTTATTATGGAAACTGACAGCCAGCTGCTGTACTAGCGTCTTACCAACCGTGAGGAGGACTTGTCGTTTATTGGTGATACTTTGAAAGACATTGAGTTAAGGACTGAAGGTTTGCTTCACGTTTGTTTTAGATGGACCTCCAGAGACTGCAATATGGCTGCTGATAGTCTCGCTCGTTATGCTCTTAGATTTCGTTTGCCTTGTTTTTTTTCTTGTGTTTTTCCTGCTGATGTAAACTCTCATGGTTTGTTTTAATGTTAGTTATGATCTTTCTCTCAAAAAAAAAAAAAGTCAAAGGAAAATACAAAAAAAAAAAACAAAAAAAAAAACAAAGGAAACTATATCGTTTTATCACCACAACTAGTACTTTTAGTCACTTTTAAATGTAATGCAACTTTATAAATATCCGCAAAACTTGAGGAGGCGGACAGTTTATTCGCATGAAATTCAATAATGACGAGTTGGCATCTGATTCTGAACAAATCACAACTACAACAATCACTTACGCTGATACTTGAGATCATTGTATTACTTTTTTTAATGTAGAAGAGATACTCGATGAAGAAACGAAGGCTAGGAAACTCATACATAAAAAGGAACCTCTGTGAATTCAAGAAAAAAGAAGAGGAACCTCTTTTTATTTGCAGGTTCATCATGCAAAAATAGAAGAGAAAACGGACTCAAGCAATAGTAATCTCAATGCTGCTCCCATTGCTATAATGTAGCAATGATACTGAATCAGTTGCACTTGTATCCCGACTATCTTCCTTGTTTCCAGCCACATGCGCTGATTGAGACGGATACACTGGAATGTGCAGACGTTCAACATCAGCTTCCAACATTTCCAACACTTTACTCATTGATGGACGATCATCTGGCCTCATTTGTATGCACCATAGCGCAACTATTGTCATCTTCTGCACAAGACTCTTTCTACTCTCATTCCCATCATCATTTCCATTCTTTTCCTCTGCTTTTTCAATTTCAATGTCCTTACCTTGGTTAAAGTGGTCATATATCCAATCTGGAAAATACTTGCTAGAATCATCATTGTTTCCCCTCAACTCTCTGTTTAAGCCAACCATTTCCATCAACAACATCCCAAAACTATACACATCAGCCTTGTAAGACACTCCGCCAATACTTCTATTGATGAGTTCAGGAGCAACATATCCTATGGTTCCTCTAGCAGCAGTCATGGTCACAGTGTCCTTCTCTATGGAGCACAATTTTGCCAGCCCAAAATCTGATATTTTTGGGACGAACTTGTCATCAAGAAGTATATTGTGAGGTTTGATATCAAAATGTAAGATCTGGATATCACAACCACGATGCAAATACTCAACTCCTCGTGCCACTCCAACTGCAATCTTGAATTTCATTTCCCAATGCAATGAAGATGCTTTTTCTCGGCTAAAGACGTACCTTTCAAGGGAACCATTTGGCATAAAATCGAATATGAGGGCGCGTTTGGACCTTTCAGCACAATATCCAACAAGCTTGACAACATTCACATGATGGATCCTCCCAATGGTTCCAATTTCATTGATGAAGTCTTGCCCATTCGTTGTAGCCTTTCCCAGTAATTTGACTGCTACATGATGCCCACTTCGGAGCTTTCCTTTATAAACACAACCGTACCCTCCTTCACCTAATTTTTCTCGAAAACCTCTCGTCATCTTCTTTATGTCTGAATATGAGTACCTGATTGGCGAGAGTTTGTTGTCACTTTTTAGGAAGCTTTCTATTTCCTCGTACATCGACAAACGCCTTCTTCTAAACTTGTAGATCAAGAAGCCCATTCCACAGAGAATCCCAACTATGAATCTTACCTCATAGCTAACAACTGCCATATCAAAAAGAAGTGAAAAAAGTATTTTAAAATATCTACCATCCTTATACGTAGAGTTTTTTATGTTTATTATACAGAACATGTACAACTTGAAATATTAAAGCATATATATATTAGGAGCGCACCAATGATGCGTTCAATATCACGGCGCCACCCTGCCAGAAGACATCACACACGCCATGTCAGATTTGCTTTATTAACAGAAGATGTACAGAGACAAAGATGTGTAAGTATTTATCCTCACAGTTTTTCACAAAAACCCAATAAGTGGCGCCAAATCCGATGATAATCTTTGCCGGAATGCTTACCCCTGCAAATACAACAGCTGCAAATATTGTTGACCAACTTAATCAGAATTTCCATCTGAAAATTGATCAGTGAATATTTAAAGAGTGCAGGACAAATTAAAGAGCTCACCAGCTATGAGCATAAAAAGCATGAGACAGCCTGCAGCTGGACCTGATAATGAGGAACACAAGAAGAAGAAAAGTTTTTGAGAAACTATACATCTCACCACTTGTTTTACCTTCAGGTAAACACGGATCGTATCAATTAGTCTTACCTTCAGGTGGTTGGAAGGAATACTTGATTTGCTCTGCGTTTTCCAGAATACAAAAAAAACCATCAGCATAGAAATGGAATTTCAGACTTGTAATTAAATTAAGCAGTCTTACCCCAGTCGTAATAGAGACCAGAATGGTGCTCGCCGCAAGTAACAGTGCCATTCGGATCCACAGAACAACCAGCTCCTTTGTTGCACTTCCGACAAAGAAAACCTATCCAAGACAGATTAAATCCATAGAGCAGAGATTGATGGATTTCTGAGAGCGATACATTATTCACATCCCTAAAATTCCAAGCTGTTGCAACTACGGAAACTAGTGTGCACATATACTCCACATCTGCGAGACGCATGTGGCCAACCTTTATGTAAGTATGTCTGCCTTGCTCACAATCAGTAACTTGGGTTGACAATGAAGAATTTTGCAATGGATGCTCGCAGCTCATGAAATTAATAGGCCAATTCATATCCAAGACCAAGTCATAAGGATCGAAATAAGAAGGCTCATATGCAGAAGACATAGGAAAAGAGCAGGTGGTGTTGTTTATGGAAACATGAGCAAGCCTGATGGTGAAGTCACTGTAATTGATCGCTTTCACCAAGTATTTCTGGGAGTTTAGATGAACTGAGGCGACGTTGTTTTCGCAGACTAATTCGTATTTGCGATCACCACAGTGCTTGGGATCACCCTTGAGGCGGAAAGGGGAGCTAATATTGCGAATAACGCCACACGCAGAAGGGGTGCAGTCGGCTGCATTACAAGTTTGAAAGAAAACAATCAAGAGAGATGAACAAGTGAAGAGGAAGATGAAGTTTCGAGTGATCATCATTCTTGCTTCAGATTGTTTTCCACTACAAACTTCACACATTAAAAGGCAACAAGACTAGAGTGCACCGGTCATATGCACCAATCTCTGACTAAGTCGCAACAAAACGGCATTCGTCAAAGTTTTTACCTCTATTTCTTTTTTACTTTAGTTGTCAATTGTCATGACTTGACTTTAGAGAAACAAGTTAGATAGCGTATACTTCATTATTTTGTTTATACTAAGGAATTGAGTCAACCCAAATAATCTTAGTTTTTATTTTAATTTTATGTTTCGGCAAAAATTCTTGTCCTTGAGCAGCAGCAAGCAGCATCGCTTTCTTCTTTGAAGAGATATTAGACAACTTTGATATTAAGGGTGTGTTCTCTTTGATGAAAAATGATGGAATATAATTATTTTCTACTCATTTTTACCTTTTTAACTTACATGTTCTATAGAGTAGATGAAAAATGATGAAATATAATCTATATAGACATAGTGTAGATTATTCATTCCAAGCTCCTAAAGTTCGTCAATACTTCAAATAAACAATCTATATATAACTAATAAAAACATTGGCACAACTACTAGAATCCTAAATCTGCATATAAAATAATAGCTAGCATGACAAATCTTCAACACTAAGGCCAATGTTCAGATAATTAAACCGCTCTGACAACGATCGATGAAGAATTAGTAGAACATGTAGTCCTAGTTTCATCAACATCTACTACAATGTGCGATGGTTGAGACGGATACTCTGGAATCTGTAGACGCTCGACATCAGCTTCCAACATTTCCAACACTTTATTCATTGATGGACGATCATCTGGATTCATTTGTATGCACCACAACGCAACTATTGTCATCTTCCGACCAACTTTCCTCGTACTATCATCATCAGCAGCATTTCCAATTTCAAGGTCCATGCCTTGGTTAATACAGTCATATATCCAATATGGGAAATACTTGCTAGAAACATCATTATTTCCTATGAAGTCTCTCTTTAAGCCCACCATATCCACTAACAGCATCCCGAAACTATATACATCAACCTTGTAAGACACTTCGCCAATACTTCTATTGATGAGTTCAGGAGCAACATACCCTATGGTTCCTCTAACAGCAGTCATGGTCACTGTGTCCTTCTCAGTGGAGCATAATTTTGCCAACCCAAAATCTGATATTTTTGGGACAAACTTATCATCGAGAAGTATATTGTGAGGTTTAATATCAAAATGCAAGATCTGAATATCACAACCACGGTGCAAATACTCAACTCCTCGAGCCACTCCAACTGCAATCTTAAATTTCATATCCCAATCCAATGAAGATGCTTTTTCTCTATTGAGAACATACTTTTCAAGGGAACCATTGGGCATGAAATCGAATATGAGGGCGCGTTTGGATCTTTCAGCACAATATCCAATAAGCTTGACAACATTCACATGATGGATCCTCCCAATGGTTCCAATTTCATTGATGAAGTCTTGCCCGTTTGCCCCAGATTTTCCAAGCAGTTTGACTGCAACATGATGCCCACTTTGGAGCTTTCCTTTGTAAACTGAACCGAACCCTCCTTGGCCTAGTTTTTCTCGAAAACCTCTCGTCATCTTCTTTATATCTGAATAGGAGTATCTGATTGGTGAGAGTTGGTTGTCACTCTGTAGGAAGCCTTCAATTTGATCGTACACCGAAAAGCGCCTTCTTAGGAATTTGTAGAGCAGGAACACCATCGCGCCAAGAATCCCAACGATGAATCTTACTCCAAAGCTAACAACTGTCACAAACAAAAACAATTCAAACAAGAAAAAGAAACTTAATATCTATCATGCTTACAAAGTTTTGATTTTTATATCGATCACAACTTGAAATGTCAAAGCATATAGTAGGAGCTCACCGATGAAACGTTGACTATCGAGGCGCCTCCCTGCAAGTAGTCCACAAACATGATAACAAAATAAGGTTAAAACAGATCGGAGTGAACATCATATCATTTGCTTTACTCACATGAGAAACTGATCGGGACTATGGTATCCTTGAAAAGAATCCAATAGGAGGCGCCAAATCCAATGATGATCTTTGCTGGAATGCTAACCCCTGCAAATACAACAGCTGCAAATTTTCTGGACAAAGTTACTTACAAATTGTCTACCTGCAAATTGAAATGAGTGAATTTTTATAGAATTAAGCACGCACCGACTATGAGCAGAAAAATGAGTAGACAGCCTGCAGATGGACCATCTGAGCAATGAGGAATAAACATGGATACATCCCTATCAATTAATCGCCTTGTTTTTATTCTTCTTTCTTGATAAATAGATCCTATCAATTGATCTTACCTTGAGGTTGTCAGAAGGAATTCTTGAAGTTGGCTACATTTTCCAGAATACAAGAAAAGCATGAGCATAGAAATATAAGTTTAAACTTGTTGGTTCAACTTGTAAATTAAGCAGTCTTACCCCAGTTGTAATAGAGACCAGAATGGTAGCCAGGGCAAATAATTAGGCCATCAGGCTCGATAGAACAAAGAGCTCCTCCTTTGCAGCCGCGACACATAAATCTCATCCAAGATAGATTAAATCCGTATAGCAAAGATTGATGGATTTCTATGAGAGATACATTATTGAGATCTGTAAAATTCCAAGATGTTGCAACTACGGAATCTAGTGTGCACATATACTCCACATCTCTGGCGCGCATGTGGCCGACCTTTATGTAAGTATGTCTGCTAGATTTCTCACAATCAGTGACTTGGGCTAAGAGAGAAGAATTATGCAACGGCTCAGCGCAGCTTATGAAATTAATAGGCTGAATTGCTTCCACTGTCCAAGAAAAAGGTGTCAGGAAGGTGATCATCATATGCAGAAGACATAGGAAAAGTGCAGATGTTGTTGTTTATGGTAGCATGAGCAAGCCTTATGGTGAAGTCACTGTAATTGATCGCTTTCACCACGTATTTCTGGGAGTTTAGCTGAATTGAGGCAACGTTGTTTTCGCAGACTAACTCGTATCTGTGATCACCACAGTGCTTGGAATCACCCTTGAGGCGGAAAGGGGAGCTAATATTGGGAATAAGGCCACATGCAGAAGGGCTACAATCTGTTGCATTACAAGTTTGAAAGAAAACAATCAAGAGAGGTGAAAAAGTGAAGAGGTTTTGAATTGTGATCATCCTTCTTGCTTCAGATTTTTCCACTACAAACTTCACATCTTAAAAGGCTATAGATGAAATGTCACTTGGGATAATGGTGCAACTATGAATCATCTATGACCAAGTCCGAACAACACGACACTGCACTAATTTTTTCTTTTTTAATTTGGTGGTTATGACATGAACAAGTTAGCTTATAACTTCATTAGTTTTACGGAAGGGTGAGTAAGTAGCAAAGAAGCTCGAATATGTTTCATGACCTAATACATTCCAGATAATATATTATTTTCTCCCAACTATGGGAAAAAGGTTTAACATAGAATATTGTCAAAAGAAGGTTGCATAAGGTATTCGATCACAAATAAATCTCATTTTAGAGGATAAATTCGAAACCTCATTTTCTGTTATGGCAAAGTCTTCTTGTCCTTGAGCAGCAACAATATCATTTTCTGTTTATGTTTATGTGTTTGTCTCTTTCCAATCCATCATTGTCAATCATCATCATCAACGTAATTAATTAGTAGTGTTAAGACTGACGACCGAGCAATCAAACTTATCTCTATCTTCACTAGCCAGATTCTACATATATAAGAGAAATTTCTTTATGGAACATTACCTCATGTTTAATCTTAATTAGACGAGAAATTTGGTCAAATACTTCAAATAAACAATCTCGAACTAATTAATGACGCAGTGGCACAAGCACAACTATCAGAATCCAAAATTTACATAAAATTGTTATAGCAACTCTACTTGAAGATGGACCTATAAAAGTAAATGATTTTGGACAAGTCAGCAGAAACACATAACAACAGCTATAATTAAGTCCATTTCTTAGTTTGGCAAATCTTCAACAGCGACGCCTGTGTTCAGATCATCGTTCTGTTGTATTGATGAAGAATCAGTTGAACACGTAGTCCCAATTTCATCAACATTTACTACAACGTGGGCTGATTGAGAAGGATAATCAGGAATCTGCAGACGCTCAACATCACCTTCCAACATTTCCAACACTTTATTCATTGATGGACGATCATCTGGATTCATTTGTATGCACCACAACGCAACTATTGTCATCTTCCGACCAACTTTCCTCATACTATCATCATCAGCAGCATTTCCAATTTCAATGTCCCTGCCTTGGTTGAAACACTCATATATCCAATATGGGAAATACTTGCTAGAAACATCACTGTTTCCTATCAAGTCTCTCTTTAAGCCCACCATTTCCACCAACAGCATCCCAAAACTATACACATCAGCCTTGTAAGAGACTGCACCAATACTTCTGCTGATGAGTTCAGGAGCAACATAGCCTATGGTTCCTCTAGCAGCAGTCATTGTCACTGCCTTCTTGTCTGCGGAGAAAAATTTAGCAAGCCCAAAATCAGATATTTTAGGGATGAAGTTAACATCAAGAAGTATATTATGAGGCTTGATATCAAAATGCAGGATCTGAACATCACAGCCTCGATGCAAATACTCAATCCCGCGAGCAACTCCAACTGCGATCTCAAACTTCCTATCCCAACTCAACGAATTTGTTTTGTCTCGATTGAAAAGATATTTTTCAAGCGAACTGTTGGGACATGAAATCATACACAAGAGCACGCTTGGAGCCTTGTGCACAATATCCAACTAGCTTCACCACATTGACATGGTGAATCCTTCCAATAGTTGCAATTTCATTCATAAAGTCTTGCCCATTTCCTCCGGATCTTCCGAGCAATTTGACTGCTACGTCATGGCCGCTTCGGAGCTTCCCTTTGTAAACCGAACCGTAGCCTCCTTGACCTAATTTATGTTGAAAATTTTGAGTCATCTTCTTAATGTGGGAATAGGAGTATCTGATTGGTGTGAGTTTGTTGTCGCTTTGTAGGAAGGATTCTATTGCTTCATACGTAGACAAATGCCTTCTCCGGCATTTGTAGATCAAGAACCAAACTACCAATGGACAAATGATTACTTTTGGTGCAGTGATGATGAGGCCTGGGATGAGATGCGAAAATTAGAACAAAACTCCTTTGAGGTATATATGCGTGTACAGTATGGAAAATGCATGCGTTGCATCATGTGATGATATGTATGTATAATTTTATCAAAATAAATAAAATGATATATAATGTTTATCTTCAAACATTGGCAAATATATGTTATAAGTAAAGAGGAATGTTATGTTACATACCTTACGTAAATATCGCTCTCGTTTAGTTCGTGTTAGCATTATTCTTTTGATTCTATAATACCAAAATTTGTTATTGACGAAATTACATAAAAATTATCAAAATTTATTTTCTTCTTTTATTAAGTTAATTGAAGTTATAGGAAAAATGAAGAAATCGAGCTTTGATTTTTATGTAATTTGTAAAATAAATAAAGTCAATAACAATTTTTGTGATACTAGTTTGTACAATTTTGACCATCAAAATCATATTGTAGATTATTAGAGGGAGAAAATATATATATATATATATATATATATATATATATATATATATAGGAAGAAGTTCTAATAAAAACCTCTGTTAAAATGAGAACTAGGAACCTAATCTTGACCTTTTAAATATTAGATCTAATGGTTAGGATTTAGTCAACAAAAGAAACTGTGCATCTATTATATTTTACTGTGCACTTAAAAAATATGCAATTTATGCAATTGAAACCAACAATGCAAAATACTCAAGCAAATCGAAATTGTGCATCTATGCAATTGAAACTGTGCATCTATGCAATCGAAATTGTGCATTTGTAGTTTAATCTCAGTCCTCTATTTTATTTAAATCAATGACTTTAAATTGGTTCCTAGTTTTCATCTTAAGAGGGGTTTTTATATTAACTCTACCCTATATATATATATATATATATATATATATATATATATATATATATATATAATTACAAGGCAAAAAGCTATTTTGCTCTCATCTTAGCCCCACTAATTCAATTAAATATTTCTAAATCATAAAACTAATTGTTATTATGGTTAGCAAGAGAGTTTACTATATGTTAGTCATACTTTAAATTTAAAGAGAAGTAATCTTTTGTGTTAATACTTCTAAATAACCATTTTTCTTAATACTCCAGACAAAATTGCCTATAGAGTAAATATGAACCTCATAGTGTTCAAATTGTACATTTTGCACTATTAACACTTGATTAAAGGTGGTGGAAGGGTTTTGATTTCTTTTACAACTATGACTTTGTAAAAACTAATTTCATATCTGTAAAATCTATCAAATTTTCAAATTTATTTTATAAAAGTTAAAATTTAATGTATTTTATAAAAGACCATTTTAGATAGTAGTGGCTATCATGGTTATACTTTCATTTTTGTGGTTAGAATCAATATTTCTATGAAAATATCTAATATTTCAAAAAAACAAATCCAACGATTCCCCATAGTCAAGAATAGGGATGTCAATCCAGCTCGAAACCCGTGGGCTGACCCAAGTAACCCGAAAAAATTAGAGGGTTGGGGTTGAAAAATCGCAACCCGATTGTAAATCGGGCTAATCAGGCTAGCCCGTTCGGGCTGGCGGGTTGAAGCGGGTCAGCCCGTTGGGCTACTGTTTTTTTTTTTTTAATTGAATTTTAAAATACTTTAGAGTTTAGGCCTTTATGGTTTGGCCTGAAACCGAAAATTTTTCAGCCTCACTAGTCACTAGCGCGCCTCCACCCTCACTTCAGCCATTCTTCCTTTACCGCCAACCGATCTACCACCTCCAGCCACGCCGCCGCACCTCCCTCCCCTCCGGCGCATCCACTCCCATCGGGCAACCGCACGGCTATATTAAAGATATATAATTTATATCTTTAATATCTATGTATATTTTATACATTATACATTAGATCATTAAGAATAATAAAATACAAATGATAATTTTATTTTTACGCCTATAACCTAGTTAGAAGAAATGGACATTGCAAGGGATAATTATGACATCTGTATAATCTATAGTATATAGATTAATTAAAATATAATCTCAAAAGAATATCAAAGTACTAATTAATCAAGCATTTATTACTTGATTAGAGTTTGGCATGATGTCATAATGATGATAAACATTTTTTTGATACATCAATTCAATGAACAAAATTGATAATCAAAATAATTTTTTTCCCCATATCTTGTTTCAGTGGTAATTGTTAATCAGTATCTATATCAAAATTAGAGAAATATTGCATAGAGTTGTGTGTTATATTATTCATTCATAATAATTTTTATGTGGATATTCTGAAGATGTGTTATCCTATAATTATCACATCCTTAAGTATTTACATTAATTTATTAAAATCTTTATTATAAGGGTTAAATTATTTTTTGTTTTAGTACATAGTAATGTGATCATATTCAAAACTTTTAATATATAATAATGTATAAAATTAAAATAATATCTCTAATAAAAAAATTAAAATAATATCTATAGTAATGATAAATTAGAATTTTAGTAGGAGTAAAGATAGAACTTAAATTAACACTCTAGAAAATCAGTAGAAAATAACTGTAGAATGCATTGATGCTTGTTTGGTACTCCCTCTGTCCCGCTTCAAATGACCCTAACTTTTTCGGCACGGAAATTAAGAATGTGTGATAGAGGTGTAAAGTGGTGGTCCAAAAAGTAGTGTTAAATAATTCTATAAATTGAATAGGTTATTTGAAGTGGGACAACCCAAAATAGAAATAGGGTCATTTGAAGCAGGATGGATGGAGTATATATATTATAAAAAATTCATATATAAATTGCGAATTAATTAAATGAATAGTTTTAAATGAAATATCCAATATAACTTTATATTGATGTGTAACTTTTATATGTTTATCCAATCAAAAGTTTTATGTTATTTAACTTTACTAATTTTATTTTTGTAGAAGGATAACAAATAGTATTTTTCTTACTAATTAACATATATTTCCTCAATGTATTTATGTATTTTTCGAATCTTTTTGTTTGTATAGATTTAGGTTTCAATAGGACTTAACAACATATTTCATTAAGTTTTTTTATATGCTTATTGAATTTATATAATAAATTTGTATTCAAAAAATTAATAAGTCTTAGAATAAAATAATAGGTTTATATTGACAAATAGATAACATCGAACTTTCTTAGAATTGTGATTGGAGTTGGACTCTTTTTTGTTCATGATTATGATAATAACCAATTAAATAAAAAAAAGTTAGAATAATAATAATAATATGATATTACACTATTGTCCTTAAGATAGATTTAAAAATAGGGATATATTAGGCAAATCAAATTTTGTAAAACAATACTCTTTTATAATAGGTATAGTTAGAATAAAAAAAATGTATATATACACAAAAAAAATAAATATCAATGTGAGTTAAATAAGAGAGCGTGGTGATCATACAAGGTATCTAGTATAACATTCCTCCCCTAATAAATACCTCAAATTTAGTCCTCTTCCTTTTTTCAGGCATACATGTAAAACTTATCCTACTATATATACTGAATCATCCACAATACAATTAGTTAGTTTCGAATAACATTAATTGAGTAATATAATGTACAAGTTGTACTTGTGCCAATACATTAATTTTTGGGGGAAAAAAAAACTTTTTTCAATACTAGAAAGAATAAGTATAGATCATAGATAGTGTTTAATGGATCGATATGACGATTATCTTTTCTTTTTTCCTATATTCATTAAAAGATTGAGGGAGGGAAGAAACGCGAGACCTCTCCAATGAAAAAATGAAAGGAGGTTCATTATTAAAGGAGATTGGATTTGTTTGCAAATTAAAGCTTATTGAGCCTTATAATGATCGATGAGAGACGTACTTGAAATGTATATAGTAAGCATAAGAAAGATTAAGAGTCGCACCCGCGATTCCTATAATTAATGTGTCGATCCCTGCAACCACACCAGAATACATAATTAATTAAGCAAAGAGGAATAGAGAGCAAAAATAGATAGTAGAATGACAAATTAAAGATATATTCTTACGGAGATGTTTCGACATGAACATATCGAACACAAAATACGACAAGAATCCTAATCCAGCCAAGATCGTCAGAGGAAAGCTTAGTCCTGCAACTAAAGAAACTGCAATGGTTTGAACAAAATAAGAGTTATTGTAGAATTACATCTTGTGTCTAGCTTGCATGATTTCAGAAAATGGGTAATGAAACAGAAATCGAGTGCACACCTACGATGAACAGAAGAACCGGGAGATAACCTGCAGATGATGAGTTTAATCAAGACTAGATAATATATTAATTTGTTTAAGACATATCATATATGCACGTCAGAAATCTAATTCTTACCCAAGATCGCGACTCTAAATTTCTCTGCATTTTCCACCACACAAAAGCATTAGCATATATAAAAAGAGGAATTGCAATTAGGTTTAACATAGAGCATGTTGCTTTCTTACCCCACTGCGTGGGCAATGGCCTGCAGGCACCACAGAAGTGGAGCTCGAATCCATACAAGAGGGAGTCATGGATTTCTGAAAGTGATGCGTTGTTTGAATCGTTAAATTCCCAAGATGTCATCACTATGAGATCTACTTGGCACATATGTGGTACCACTGAGGCCTTAATGCGGCCGACCTTTACATAAGTATATCTGGGATGGGAGGCACAATCAGTAGTGATATCTGTAAACATGGAAGAATTCTTCAAGGGATTGAGGCAGCTCATCAAATTAATAGGGCGGCCGATGAAGCGATGATAGGGATATGGATAATCAAGACGGCCGTGAAAAGAATGGATGGGGAAAGAGCAGGTGTGGTTGTTGATGGAAGCATCAGCCAGCCTAATGGTTTGGTTGATATAGTCGATTGCTTTCACATGGTATTTTTGTGAGTTCATGTACATTGAGGCTATGTTGTTTTCGCAGCCTAGTTCTAACATGGGATTGCCGCAGTTGTTGGGGTCATTCTTGAGGCGGAAAGGGGGCCAAATATTGCCAAGAATGCCGCAGCTAGAGGGGCTGCAATGGCTGCTGTTAGCAGCAATAGAGGTTTCGAAGAAATGTTGGAGAGAGAGTATCAAGAGAGAGAAGAGGAGGTTTTGAGCGATAATCATCGTCTTCTTAATTCATTCACTTCATCAGGGGAAATTAACTAGCCCTAACTATTAACCATGTTTAAATTAATTAGTTGAATACTTGTGTGTTTTGGTGATTGAGACGTGTGATATCGGGAGCTTCTTACATTTGGATTCAGATTCTCATTTTATATTTCTGTCATATATGAAGGCATAAATTGGAGTACGTAACGTAATATTGTTGTGCAGTGGATTTTATTAGTTCTTCCATAATTTCAACCACTTTTTTTGTTTTTTTGTTTTTTCCTTCTGGTGATCTTCTATGCAAAACAACGAATTTTTGTGCTAGAAAACAAAAAAAAGAAGCAGGAGCTTAACTTACTCCAGCGGATTGAGCGGAATTCAATAATTATTATATATATTGTGCGTCTCAACTCATATGCTTAGACAATAATAAGATCCAAATTAACTATAGAGATCTTAGTAGGATATTACAATAAATTCAAACAATGCAGAATAAAATTAAGAAGAAGGAATATGCTTCATTATTTTAATACTGATACATCATCACATATGGACAACGACATTATATATATTAATTATGCAGGTCCGGCACACACGACTCATCTACAGGGAAAAGTCAAAACATATTATGATACGATGCAGAATATAATTTTGTAAATTTAATATGAGAGAGTGTGGTATTCCTTTTTTTTTCTATGGGTGAGTAATTACTAATTAGGATAGCATCTCAATATCCTTCAATTCGACTCAATAAAAAAAGAGTAAAATTTTGGAATACCAAAATGAATCATAAAACACAAATTATGATCACTCATTGAAAAAACATAAATTTTGGCCATTTTTATAGCTTTGGGACGTTTTTGCCCTTAATTGGGCGGACTGGGTAGGGTCAGGAGCGCGGGTCGCGTGCCGGGTAGGATCAGGCACGCGGGTCGGGTTAGGCACTTATGGCACTATTAGTGCCATAAGTGCCAACAAATTTTTTTTTTTACTCCCCTGCCCTGTCTACCCCCCAGACCCCCGACCCCACCCACCCCCAAGCCAAAAACAAAAAAAAAATTACTCCCCCTAGATAAAAATAAATCAAATTTTACTTTGGTTATTTTATTTTATGGCACTAATAGTGCCATAAGTGCCAACGAAAATCCAAAATAAAATAAAGTAAAATAGTCTTTTTAGCACTTATGGCACTATTAGTGCCATAAGTGCCAAACATGCAGAACAAATATAGAAACAACAACATCATCTAAACCCTAAATAAATAATCTAAACCCTAAATGGAATATCTAAACTCTAGGGGAAGTGTTTAAAAAGTTCCTTTTGGCTTGGGGGTGGGTGGGGTCGGGGGTCTGGGGGGTAGACATGGCAGGGGGAGTAAAAAAAAATTCCGTTGGCACTTATGGCACTAATAGTGCCATAAGTGCCTAACCCGACCCGCGTGCCTGATCCTACCCGGCATGCGACCCGCGCTCCTGACCCTACCCAGTCCGCCCAATTAGGGGTATATTAGGCATATTGCCTAATTAATGGCCATAATTTGTGTTTTTTCAATTAGTGGTCAAATATTGTGTTTGCATGTTCAATGTGGCCATTTGACATCATTGTTTCATAAAAAAATATATTGAATTATAGTGGGAGTGAAATAGAGAACAGTATTTTCCTCAAAAAAAAAATAGAGAACAGTATCAACTTTTTCATTTATGTCCCAAGGAAGGTTGCCCTAATAAAGGGAAAGTGGTAGCAGCAGTAGATTTGAACACGTGTGCGGTCCGGATCTCCTGCCCTGATTTAATTCGCTTGAGCCCTAATTGCTCTTTCAATTTGCAGTCCGACTCTTCTCCTTCCCACTTTCATTTGCAGACTTTTTGTGATTTAAAATACTACTCCACAAAAATATACTTCATTAACTATATTAATTTTTCTAAAATCTATTTGATATATATTTGGAACTCATTTAAAAATCCTGAAAATATATATATATATATATATATATATATCCTATAAAATCTATCTACTAAGAAACAAATGAAAATAACAATAAATTATACCCATTTGTCTCATCAAAGGAGAGGTGTTTCTTTTGGTTACGGGATTTAAAGAGCTAATATTTAGTGAAAAAAGTAAACTGAAAAGGAGAATGAATGAAAAATTAACTTTAATTTATTCCAAAAGAGGAAACAACTCAACCTCGTTAGGACAAGCCGTATATATGTAGGGATGGAGGTACTATTATATATGTATGTGTTTGAAAATTGTGTTTGAAAATTGTGTATGAATACTAATTTCTTAAATAATACTCCTTCCATCCCAATTTAATAGGTTGCATTTCCTTATTTAAATGTTCTATTTTAATGGGTCATCTCCTAAAGTAGATCTCTAAACTATTACTTATTTAAGGAGATCTCTAAATGATTATTATTTGATTATTTTATCAGAATTTATGATTTTTTTAACTGACTTAAGTCGGAACTGGAGAAATTTATTAATTTATAGAGTTTATTAAATTATTGAGTATTATTTTGAAGATGTATTATTAATTATAATTTTACACACACAAAAAAAAAAGATGTATTAGTATAATTGTATAATCAAATATACCAAATTGTTAATTAACAAATTAAATATAATAAAATTATATCTATATCTTTTTCTTTTATCAAATAAATAGCATTGATTACACGTACGACGTACGTTCTTTTTGCTAATTACACGTACTCCACCACACTCTGCTCAGTCTACCCCCGCTCGTCGCCACCACCTGGTCCTTCAACCATGTAGCCGTTTTCTCTATCATTGTCACTGTTGATGCCGTTGCAACTCCTGTTTATCTTTACACGAAAATACGAACAATACGTGCTTACATGATAGGTCATGTGAGTATGTAAGTGAGCAAGTATATAAGTGTGAACTTACTTAAAATTGGCCTAATATACTCTTATAGGTTATGTCTTGCAAGTTGCATCATGTGAGCGTATAAGCGTGCATTAGCTAAAATTAGCCTAATGCACTCCTACACGCAAAATGGTAGAATAGTAATAATGAATCTTATTTATATATTATTACAGTAATGGATTTCTTTTTTTTTTATCTCAAAATGAGAATTTTTCATTTTATCTATAATTAAACGCAAGTTACAATTCCAAATTATGACCCCACACTTATAAAAGTACAAGAGGGAATACACTTATAGATGGACCTGTAGTTAAGTAGTTTTAGCAGTTGCGCATAAACAAATTAAGCAACAGCTATAAGGCCATTTCCTCGTGTGGGCAAATATTCAACAGTAACACCAATGTTCAAAGCACCGTTCTGATGTAGCAATAATGATGAAGAATCAGTTGAACATGTAGTCCCAATTTCATCAACATTTACTACAATATTGTGGGCTGATTGAGATGGATAATTTGGAATTTGCAGACGCTCGACATCACCTTCCAACATTTCCAATACTTTATTCATTGATGGGCGATCATCTGGATTCATTTGTATGCACCATAATGCAACTATTGTCATCTTCCGACCAACTTTCCTTGTACTATCATTTTCATCAGCATTTCCAATTTCAATGTCCTTACCTTGGTTTAACCAATCATATATCCAATACGGGAAATACTTGCTGGAATCTCCATTGTCTCCGCTCAAGTCTCTCTTTAAGTCCACCATTTCCACCAGCAGCATTCCGAAACTATAAACATCAGCCTTGTAAGAGACTGCACCAATACTTCTGCTGATGAGTTCAGGAGCAACATAGCCTATGGTTCCTCTGGCGGCAGTCATGGTCACTGTCTTCTTATCTGTAGAGCAAAATTTCGCTAGTCCAAAATCAGATATTTTTGGGATGAAGTTATGATCAAGAAGTATATTATGAGGTTTGATGTCAAAATGGAGGATCTGAACATCACACCCTCGATGCAAGTACTCAATCCCACGAGCAACTCCAACTGCAATCTCAAACTTTGTATCCAAATTTAGTGAATTCATTCCTTCACGATTAAAGAGGTACTTTTCAAGGGAACCATTGGGCATGAAATCAAAGACAAGAGCACGCTTGGAGCCATGTGCACAGTATCCAACTAGGTTCACCACATTGACATGGTGAATCCTTCCAATAGTTGCGATTTCATTCATAAAGTCTTGCCCATTTCCACCGGATTTTCCAAGCAGTTTGACAGCAACATGAAGGCCACTTCGGAGCTTTCCTTTGTAAACAGAACCGTAGCCGCCTTGACCTAGTTTGTCTTGAAAATTTTGAGTCATCTTCTTAATTTGGGAATAGGAGTATCTGATTGGAGTGAGTTTGTTGTCGCTTTGTAGGAAGGATTCTATTGCTTCATACGTAGACAAATGCCTTCTCCGGCATTTGTAGATCAAGAACCAAACTACCAAAGGACAAATGATTACTTTTGGTGCAGTGATGATGAGGCCTGGGATGAGATGGGAAAAGAATAAGAAAAACTCTCCCAAGGAAAAGATGTAAAGAAAAAGGGATTTCTGTGCAAAATTTGTTCAGCCTCTTGTAGATATCAGAGCAATTTTTACAAAAATTATCAGGAGAAATATTAAGTATATATAAAACAAATAAAGAGTCGCACCAGTGATTGATGGGATTAATATGTGAGCTCCTGCAAAAGCATAGACGATAAACAGGAGAGTATAAGAGTAAAAATAGAGATAAACGAGAGTAGAATAACAAAAGTATTCTTTTACCGGTGTGTTTGGAGAGTATTAATCGGAAGAGAACATATAATGAGAGTGCAAATCCAAGGAAGATCGTCACAGGAAAGGCTATCCCTGCAAGTATAAGACCTGCAACTTTTTCAAACAAAATAACAATTAATTGCATCCTAATTCTGTGTTTGATTAATGGATAATGAAACAAAAACTGGGGGGTGCACCTAAGATGCAGAGCAGAATCGAGAGATACCCTGAAGATATAGATGATGAGGATTATCAAGAGTAGATAACATTCATAAACACAAGACAAATCAATGCAATCCTTACCCAATAAACCGAAAATGCCTGCATTTTGGACAACACAGAAGCATTAGCATAGTGATAAGGTTAAACACGAAGTAAATCCATGTTGCATGCTCTCTAGTCTTACCCGAAGTCAATTCTTTGCAGTCGCCACAGAAATTGATTTCGAATCCATACAAGAGAGATTCATGGATTTCTGAAAGTGATGCGTTGTTGGAATCGTTAAATGCCCATGAAGTCATGACTACGAGATCTACCCGGCACGCAGGTGGTACGTCTGAGGGGGTCATTCTGCCGGCCTTGACATAAGCAAAGGCGGGGTGGGATGAATTTGAAGCGCAATGAGCGGTTATGTGGGTAAAGATGGAAGAATTGTTCAAGGGAGTTGGGCAGCTTATGAAATGAACATGGCGTGTTTCAGCAGGAGAGTATGGATGAGGGTAGTAGTCTAAAGAATGGATGGGGAAAGAGCAGGTGTGGTTGTTGATGGAAGCATCAGTCACCCTGATGGTGTGGTTCATGTAGTTGATTGCTTTCACATAGTATCTGTGAGAATAGAGAGAGATGGAGGCCACCTCGTTTTCGCATGCTAATTCCAATCTGCCACCGCACTTGCTGGGATCGCCCTTGAGGCGGAAAGGGTAGCTGATGTTGCCGAGAATGCCGCAGGCGGAGGGGCTGCAAGCAGCAACACAGGTTTCCAAGATATCAAGAGGAGGTTTTGAGCGACCATCGTCTTCTTCAGTTGGTGAAGTCTAGATGCTATTTATATGGTGGTTGAATGAGCAGAAATTGTTTTCTACAGTCGACAATTGAACGGGATCATAATTGCTTCAGCACAACATATAATTATTTACTTACGCTAACACAATAATAACATCCAAAATATCAAGCTACAAATCATAGTTGGATATTATAATAAATCCAAATAAATAATATAATCATGACTATGTTTCATTGTTTGAATACGTCATCACATATGGACAACGACGTCATATATATATATATAAATCAATCATGCAGGCCCAGCAAACACGACTTCAGCTACAGGAAAAGTCAAAAACATATGTTGACAGAAAAATATGCATCTGCCAAGGCGTCGGTCTAAATTATCTCACAAACGATAGATGATAGTTAAATAGAGAAGAAAATGGCGAGAAAAGAATAATAAAGTGAAATTCCCTACAACATTGATGATTGATTACTGATAAACACAGAACAGACAACCTGTACATTATTGTTTATTCCATTAAGCTTGGCATAGTTTGCCACCACTTTCAACACCAACAATCATACTTCAACTTATAAACACCACTGCATAACCACTAGACCCCTAAAATTTCTACCTCCTTCCCTTCAAAACCCCTATCCGTCCTTCTACGGCATCTGTTCTGGTCGGTTCTGATTGCCTCGATTCGTATGGCCACCACTCCAACTAACAGCTTTCCGACAACACACTTTCAGCTTACTGGATTATGTCCTCACAGTTTGCCTCCTGTTGTCTTGCTGCTGCTTTGTAAGTCCTTCCTGTCCATCAGTGCCATCGTTCTCGTCTTTTAGGAGATATTGGTCAACTCGTGCAGCTGCTTGCCTGCCTTCAGAGATTGCCCAGACCACCAGAGATTGTCCGCGCCGGCAATCCCCAGCAGCGAAGACACCTTCAACATTGGTTGAGAAGCGGCCGTAGTCAGCTTTGAAGTTTGATCGGTTGTCTTTGTCCACTCCAAGCTTGTCCGCGATCGTCTGAGAAAGAACCAGAATTGTTGTCAGAGCAGAAATAGTGTTTACCCAGCTGTCAAAACTATCACCATGTTCACATGCACAGCAGCAGTAGATATTATATAGCAAGAAATTTCCAACCAAATAAAATACAGTTCCTGTTGCACCAAGGTGGAAGAGAAAAGGGAATTTCTATAATGGCAACACTTATAATAAAGCTAACCTCTTCAGGACCCAGGAATCCCATTGCTAGCAGGACTAAATCAGCTTCAATAATTTCTTCCGAACCTTCAACTTCTTTAAATTGGAATCTTCCACTGGCATCCTTCTCCCAACTGACTCGCACAACCTCAAGTCCTTTCAATGTTCCGTTCTCATCTCCAATAAAACGTTTTGTCAACACCTCGTAAGACCTTGGATCCTGACCAAACTTGGTAGCAGCTTCCTGATGCCCATAATCTACACGGAATACCCGTGGCCACTGCCAATTTTGAAGAAACAGAACATTCATTTTGTTGTCCAGGAAAGCTAGTCAAGAAATTTAGGAGAAAAAGGAGGGAACAAATGAAGAATGGAAAAGCAAAGATACAGAAGGAACTTAAGCCAGAACAAATGATGTCATTAGTCCACTCAACAATCAACATCCTGGCATAAAGTTCCTTCAACCGAATAACTTCAGCAGGACAAAATATTCAGTGCAAGTGGTAACTATTTTGAAATATGAAACTGGTAGGGAAAAACTTAAATATTAATTACATGCAGTTGAATAAAAGAACTATTTTGCAGATGGTGGAAGCAGAAAAAAGATCAAACCTGAGGCCAAGGGTTGCCTGGAGCCCTGGTAGCTGGTGGTTTAGGGAGAAGCTCTAGATTTACAATGCTGGTGCAACCGTGTCTGATTGATGTTCCAATACAGTCCGTGCCGGTGTCACCTCCACCAATCACCACTACTTTCTTGCCCTTGGCGGAAATGTACTGCTCATCCTGAAGATTGCTATCAAGCAGGCTCTTTGTATTTGCATGAAGAAACTCCATTGCAAAATGGACTCCGGAAAGGTCTCTCCCAGGAACAGGAAGGTCCCTGCAAAATTAGTCCATAGGGTTAACTCATTCTTAAAACTATGTACTTCAAGTTCTTAATATTTTTGATAGCATTCAATGAATTGCAGAAATCAATATTGCACACCTTGGTTTTGTGGCTCCCACAGCCAACACAATTGCATCGTTCTCTTCACGAAGCTGATCTATCGAGTATAAGGGATCCTTTCCTACATTAGCATTAACTACAAACTTCACTCCTTCCTTTTCCATGAGATTAACCCGTCTCTGAACTACATCAATTTTGTCAGTCTTCATGTTCGGCACACCATACATCATTAGACCACCGATTCTGTCAGCACGTTCAAAAACTGTCACAGAGTGTCCCTTCTTATTTAGCTGATCAGCAGCAGCCAAACCAGCAGGCCCACTTCCAACAATAGCAACTCTTTTTCTGAGATAGGTGAAGGTAAATCACAGTTAAATTCCACAATGGATAATAAAATCATCTTCATCAATGAATTAAATATATTAATGTAGTATAAGTATCATATATCAGCATAGCCAATACAAAGACTGAGACAAATATTACTGACCTAAAGAAACCAACTGAAAAACGAAAGAGGCAATACAGAAGGGCAACATACAAGGAAAAAGACCATACCCTGTTCTCGTCTGAGGAGGCCGGGGAACCATCCATCCCTCCTCAAAAGCTTTATCTATGATAGAGCACTCAATTGATTTGATAGACACAGGATTTTCAATGATACCAAGTACACAAGATCCTTCACAAGGAGCAGGGCAAACACGACCTGTGAACTCCGGGAAGTTGTTAGTTTCCAAAAGACGATCCAGTGCTTCTCGCCATCTGTTTTGGTAAACCAACTCATTGAATTCTGGTATCTTATTTCCAAGAGGGCATCCAGAGTTCTCCTGCAAGATATATCCCATTTACAATAACTTAGGGCTTAGTCCTCAAGGCGATTCTTCTTAAAAGTACTACTGAACTTTTGTTACCTGATGACAAAAGGGAGTACCACAATCCATACAGCGAGCTGACTGTGTTTTCAACAATGGTCCTGGTTTTGATTCTTCCATAACTTCTTTCCAGTCATTCATCCTAACAGTCGGGTCCCTGTATGAAACACCCTCCCTCTCATAAGCAACAAAACCCCGATGTTTGACAGCATCAGGAACCCTAGTTGGCCTCTTTTCTTGTTCATCTTCCTCAACCTATCCAATCAGAAATTTGGATCAAGAAACTGCTTCAAATATGCATCAAACATTCCATAAGCAACAACAGAAGATGAGCATCAGTCTCCTAAATATTTATCAATGAATGAGTAATTAAAAATGGATCTTCATGATTGGTACAAACTTAAAAGCACATAAGTTGTCGGACTAAGTAATTGCGGTTGATGAATGTACTGGTATAAAAGTGTGTAGGTCGAACTGACACAGGCATGTTTTTTTCAATGTCTGTGCACATGTATCTATTTGCATCCTAGAGTGTAAGGCATGATGAGAATGTTACAAAGCGAGCAGCCAACAAAGTGCCTCAGAAAGTACCTGGGGGGCTTCATTGATAGATGCGGCTGCCATCTTTTTAAGCTCTTCAAAAGCATCCTTCTCATTCAACTCCGCCTCTTCTTCTACCTCAGCCTCTTTGGCTGCAACTTCAGCTGTCTTTTCTGAAATTTCATCTGCTTTCTTATTTGCTAGAATGCGTTTATAGTCACGAGGGAAGACCTTAATGAATTTTGGGAGAAGGGAGTCAAAATCTGCAAGAACATCCCTAGCTAATTGGCTGTTTGTGTGACGCTGATGCTGCTGAATCATCATTCTGAGCATCAGAATATCATCCTCATCTTCCACTGGATCAAGATCTACCAACTCTTGATTGCACCGAGATCTGAAAGTTGAGTCAGTATCAAGAACATAGGCAATGCCCCCACTCATGCCAGCAGCAAAATTTCTACCGGTCTTGCCCAGCACTACAACAGTGCCCCCAGTCATGTACTCACATCCATGATCACCCACACCTTCAACTACAGCTTTAACACCAGAATTACGAACAGCAAATCTTTCTGCTGCCATCCCGTTAAAATAAGCCTCCCCATTTGTGCCCCCATAAAGCGCTACATTGCCAATGACAATATTTTCCTTCGGGTCAAAGTTGCTACCTTTTGGGGGATAAACAATAATTCTCCCTCCTGACAGGCCCTTCCCAACATAATCATTGCTATCCCCTTCAAGCTCCAATGTGATGCCAGGACATAGAAAAGCTCCAAGACTCTGGCCTGCACTTCCATTAAGTTTGATATGAATCGTATCTGAAGGAAGTCCCGCCATTCGGTAGCGTTTTGTCACTTCATGGCTCAGCATGGTTCCAACTGCTCGGTTTACATTACAGATAGAAGATTCAATGTATACGGCAAGACTTTTATCCAAGGCAGGTTTGGCTAAAGCTATTAGTTTGTTATCTAAAGCCATGTCCAACCCATGGTCCTGCTTCTGCACACAATACTGTGCAGCATCTGGTCTGATGTCAGCAGCTGGGCGAAGTAGAAGAGACAGGTCAATGTTCTTAAGCTTCTCATTGTTTTTTGCCACATCTTTATCCAGTTCAAGCATGTCTGCACGGCCTACCATTTCATTGAGTGTTCGAAAACCAAGCTCAGACATAATTTCCCTTAATTCCTCTGCCAGCATGAAGAAGAAGTTGATGACATGTTCAGGTTCACCAGCAAACTTTTCCCTAAGAACTGGATCTTGAGTTGCAATACCAACAGGGCATGTGTTTTTGTGGCATTTCCGCATCATGATGCAACCCAGTGTTATGAGGGGAGCAGTGCTGAAACCAAACTCCTCTGCACCAAGAAGCGCAGCAACAGCCACATCCCGTCCAGTCTTCAGTTGGCCATCGGTCTGAAGAACAGTTCGACCACGGAGATCATTAGCCACTAAGGTTTGATGTGTCTCTGCTAGACCAAGTTCCCAAGGAACACCAGCACTTTTGATGCCTGTCCATCTTGAAGCCCCCGTACCTCCGTCATGACCGGAGATCAAGACATGATCAGCATGACCCTTAACAACCCCACTGGCAATCACTCCAACACCAGCTTCAGAAACCAACTTCACACTTATACGGGCATCAGGATTTGCATTCTACAAGAATTATAAGAGCAAATTCACGAAAATCAGATAGGAAACCAATGTATAAGTGGACAACCACGATATACAATCATAGCTAACATATCCACTTTCACGTAAATTACAAAAAGATAGTGTAAAACAGATGAGGCATGGAAATATACCTTGAGGTCATGAATCAATTGAGCTAGATCTTCAATGGAATAAATGTCATGATGGGGAGGAGGACTGATAAGTCCCACACCAGCTGTAGAATTCCTAGTTACAGCAATGTCACCAATTACCTTATGTCCTGGAAGTTCACCTCCTTCACCAGGCTTTGCTCCCTGCATCATGAAACCTCAAATCTTAGGAACATAATAATCATTTGCATATAAAACATGTGAAATGAACATTCTCACCAAATGCCAAATGCAGGTATCACTAAATGATGCAAAGACACCACAAGGTGCTTTGCTGACACGGCGTCATCTGTCCATGAACGCAAATTCATAAACAAAAGAAACCGTTGTTCCTACCCAAGCACAGGAGATAAAAGAAAGGCATGATACGGAAACAGCACAGACCATGGAAATTTCCCCTATAGATGAAAAGGATAACATGAGCATTACCTGAGCCATTTTTATTTGTAATTCATCCGCATTTGTAAGATAATAGCTGGAGACTCCAAATCTTCCACTGGCGACCTGCTTTATGGCACTCCTCTTTGGGTTCCGGGAACCATCAGCAAGAGGCTCCATACGAGATGGTTCTTCACCTCCCTCGCCTGTTTACAAAAGGTTAAATTTACGTAGACAGCTTAGATTAAGTTTAATGAACAAGCAATGGAGGCATAAAGCAACCATATCTTACCAGTGTTCGACTTTCCCCCAATCTGGTTCATTGCTTTAGCAAGTGTTGTATGAGCCTCCAATGAGATAGAACCATAGCTCATTGCTCCAGTGCAAAAACGTTTTACAATCTCGCTAGCTGGTTCGACTTCTTCAAGTGGAACCTTTACCTCAGCTTCTTTAAATTTCAGAAGCCCTCTCAAATTACATGACTTATTCAATTCTTGAACACGGTTAGAGTACTCTTTATAGGCAGCTACACTGTTGGATCTAGTAGCCTCTTGTAACTTTGAAATGGCAAGGGGATCATTTAAGTGAATCTCACCACCTTTTCTCCAGTGATAATCTCCTGGATTAGGAAGTGCTACGGCCTCAGCACTACCAGGCGGTAAGGCACGTGTTGGGAAAGCCAGCTCATGTAACTGAAGCGCATCAAGTGCAAGTGCTTCAAAAGTTGCACCCTCCACTCTGCTTGGAGTCCCTATAAAACAACGTTCCATGACCTCCGATGACAGGCCAACAGCCTCAAATATCTGAGCACCCTTGTATGAGGCCAGAGTTGAGATACCCATTTTGGCTAGGACCTTCATCATACCATAGTTGCTTGCCTTGAAATATTTCTTGACAAGCTCATCCTTTGTGTGGAATTCACCAGATGATTTGGGTGGAATTTTCCCATCAACTTGCAATCTCCAAATGGCTTCTACAGCCAAGTAAGGACAGATTGCATCTGCACCAAATCCTACAAGTGTACAAAAATGATGCACTTCACGGGGTTCCGCAGATTCAATAATCAATGCAACACGAGTTCGTTCAAGCTTCTTCACTAAGTGATGATGTACAGCACCAACAGCCAAGAGGGAGCTGACCACAACACGCTTTGGTGAGAAAGCTGCATTATACAAAGAAAAGAAGAAACTAATAACTAAAAAGATTATGATAAAAGAAACCGGAAAATAACACACATTTTTTTAACAAAGAAAATAAGACAACAATTATAATCATTATCTTCCTAGTTTCAGGATTGCCTACCTCGATCAGAAAGCACCAGTGTTGTATATCCTTCTTTGATTGCATCGCGTGCTTCGTCACATATCCTATCTAAGGTCTCCTCCAAGCCCTTCCTACCACGATCCTTGGAGTAGGTAATGTCAAGAACTTTGCTTTTCCAACCTCTGTAGTTCATCTTTTTCATTGCTTCCATTTCATCAATGGTTAGGAGAGGTCCTTTAAGCGACAGGCGATGGCATTGTTCTTCAGTGGTCTCTGTAAGATCGCCTTCTGGACCAATCATGCATTCCATAGAGGTAACAATCTTCTCCCGAATAGGATCAATTGGAGGGTTAGTGACCTGAGCAAACATCTGCTTGAAGTACTCAAACGTAAGTTTCTCCCTGTTAGACATCACAGCCAATGGAGCATCATTCCCCATTGAACCTAGGGCTTCAATGCCATCTTTCGCCATTGGCAGTAATAGCATCTCCAGAGATTCAACAGTGTAACTGCGCAGGGACAACAGTCATTTTCTCATGAGCAACAAAAAGTGAAATATATATCAAGCACAAATATATACATATACGTGACATGACATACCCAAACGCCTTCAATGGTGACAATATTCCATGCATTCCCATGTTTTCCATATCTTCATCGTCAGAAGATGCCTAAAAAGTTGTGACATGTTAGCTTGTGAAAATGAGTATGACATCAATGACAAGACTGAAAAAAGTGCTAACCGGTAAAACACCAGCTATGGTGGGAGGAGTTCTGTCTGATTCTGGAACGGATTCAACTATGTCCTTCAATTGCAGCTTTTGCCTCTTTAGCCACTCCCCATAAGGTCTTGCGAGTGAGTATTGTTGCTTCAAGGCTTCATCATCAACCACAACATGCTTCTCAAAATCAACAAGAAGCATCATACCAGGATTAAGTCTTCCTTTTCTGGCTACATCTTCTGGGGGGATGTCAACAACACCTACTTCACTTGCCATGATAACTCTGCCACTGTGTGTGACATAAAATCTACCAGGACGTAACCCATTTCTGTCTAATGTTGCTCCAAGATAGTGTCCATCCGTAACTGCAAACCATTCTATGTAAGAACCAAGCAAATAAAGTCAGATGTAATAATATAATAATCTTCAAAAAGGACATACATGATATAAGAGCAGGTCCATCCCATGGCTCCATCAGAGCTGAGAAATATTCATAAAGAGCCCTGCGATCAGGATCTATATTTTTATCATTTTGCCAGGCTTCAGGTATCATCATCATCATAGCTTCAGGGAGACTTCTACCAGCTCTAACCAAAAGCTCGAGTACACCATCAAATGCACCTAAAGGCAATGCCATATTATTATCGATTGTCAGTACCAGATATGGCATCAAACCAATGGAATTGAATATCCTTATGTCACTAGTCACTTCGCCAAGTTTGTGACCATTCATGCAAGCACGTGTAATAAAAGTTAAGTTAATCAAGAACCTGAGTCAGAAGAGCTGGCATCTACAATTGGCAGAAGCTTCTTCATCTCAGTCTTTGACAGGCCAAGCTCCTTGCATTTCAAAAGGCCCTCACGTGCCCTCATCCTAAATAAATAGGCAACATGAAGTCAGTAGGTTTCCCTGCTCATCTTGATAAAAACTAAATGAAGTTGATATAATGATCCACTGTATCATTTATCAGACATCTTGATAATCTTCAGGAAAAAATTGTGTATACATCAAGTTAACTGATAAAATTGTAGAGTCTGACAGAATAAAAATGATTTTGTGGAAAAAAAACAATCATAAAAGTTATCAGTAGGAGCTCACAAAAGATTACATTAAAACACGTTCAAACAAAACCTACCAATTCACATTGCCTCTAAGCGTATTTATCTCTCCATTGTGACCAAGGACACGCATCGGCTGAGCTCGATCCCAGCTAGGAAATGTGTTTGTCGAGAATCTAGAGTGTATCTGCAACAATAATGCAGAGCCAAAAGATATTAAAGATTCCATTGATGATGTAACATATTCTGTGAGGAATAAAGTTTGTCTTCAGCGCTCTTAAATTGAACATACAGCATGGCTACTGATATCCATGACCTAGTCTACCTTGTCCGAACATAATCTCCTCTCCACTAAACAACAGGTTTGATCTTAAAAGTGGATCATGGCAGAAAAACACCAAGTTTCTGCAAATATTATTTACTTCATAATGAGTTTCCTTACCAACTCACCCCAAGAATCCAATCCAGCATCCAAAATCAAATAGTGATCAAGGGTGTGGAAGAACTTAAGAGATCATTCATACGTCAATGCCTCAGAAGTCATTCCTCAACCTTGCATTGCTTCAGTTAATCGGTTGATCCCATGCTGTTCGTTGTTGAAGTATGGAGTCAGCAGAGAAATAAATAAGAGAATGGATAAAATATTTACCAGGGCCATGTAGCTCGTAAACCTTTCATTGCCAAGATCTGCATAGTAATATTCCTTCAACTGTTCAGGTTTCAGCTGACCTTTGTAGACAACAGTCCTGTTAAAAAGCATAGTAAAGTCAAATTTAATCCTTCAGCAACAAACTTAGTTTAAAATTCACACTTCCACAGAAAACAAACCTCGAGGACAGAGAACATATGTAGAAGTCTCGAACCCCACCATGCTGAAGGTTCAATGCAGCTCGGATTGCCACCATAGAAACCCTCCTTAATATGTACATCTGCAATAGTATAATAGCAATAATTGTTTAGTGAAAACTGATAATAGAAGAGCAAATCCTGCAGTTTCATTATTTAACTGAGTTTAAGAAATTATTCTCATAACTAGTAATTAGACACCTGTTGTTCAAAATCAGCCTTTGACCGAGGAGTGGCCGTAAGAAAAACTTGCTCAATGACGGGTTCTGTCTGCAACGCAGACTTGCCCAATCCTGAGTTGTTTGTGGGGACAAGACGCCAGCCAAGAACCGAGTGCCCAAGTGATTCGGCCACCTACAATGTAAACGAAGATTTATCAGAAATTCATAATGAATACTGGAGCACGGTAGAAAAGTAATCATATCTAAAATTGCATTATTTTACCTTCGTGAATACAATTTTACTTTGCTCCCTCCGACTGTCCGAAATAGGCAAGAAAAACATGCCGACTGCATATTCACCAGGTGGGGGCAGCTCAAATCCAGCATCTTTAGCAGCCTGAAATTTAAAAAAATTGCCGATACGCTTGATCAGTGCCCAATAAACATACAACTCATTTGTCTCATCAGTCAGTATCACCATTCGTTAAGAAACCATCTTCAAAATAATAGGGAATTCCCGAGAAGGAGAGTGAGGCCCTTAATCTGTTTTAAAACACTTAGATAAAAAAATAGCAGCAACGAACAAACTAGAAAAGAATCCATGACAAAATTATACCCCTGGTAACTCTTTTGGAAAATTGATTCTTTACAAGTCACAATACTAAACTTGTTGCTAAAGTCCAAGAAAAATAGAAACCTCTCTGTAGAATTCATGAGGAAGGCCGACAAGAATTCCAGCTCCATCTCCAGTGTTTGTCTCACAGCCACACGCACCTCTGTGGGTCATCCTCACTAACATCTCTATAGCATCCGTCACCTGCACAACCAAAACTCGCAATCATTTACGGATAAATACATATATACAAATTATTATTTACTCCTCTTGTTCATTTAACTACAACTGTACCGTTTTACGGCTGCTTTCACCAGAAAGTTCCGCCACGAACCCGACTCCACACGAATCCTTGTCGAAGGCCGGATCATACAGCCCGAGCGGCTTCTCCGGCACCTGCGACATCGAATTCTTCACATCAAACCGCAGCTTCGGCGACCGACCCGGCCCGGCCGTCTGCCAAAGCTGCAGCCTCTCCATCTCCGCACTGCTCCGCAGCTTCGTGCCGTAAACAAACCTGTTCTCCAGGTTCACCGTCCTCTGCTTCGACGCAAATGCACGCGACACCCTCACCCTCCGGGACAAAGCCGCCACCACATTCAGCTGGTGGCTCGGCGCGCAGGCCGGCTTCACCAAGCCGCCGCCTCTCACATGAATCCCGGATCCTGACACCGCCGACATCGCTCTCGCGAATCCCGAATCCACCAAAACCTCGTTATATCTTATAGTATTATATATAATATGAATTTAATTACACAAATTTACAAGCGTCCTTGTATCAGATCTGGTGAGATATGAGATCAATCCAACCAAAATTTTCAGGAAAGCAACGAGGAAAACAAAATCGATACAACAATCAAGGCAAATCTGAAACGGAGGAGGCAACTGGGATATAAATAAGCGAAACTCTGAGGCAAAGTCGTTATTTTTGACGACTAAGGCGAGAACTTCGATATCTAGTGAGAGATAGAGAGAAATATATGCAGGCTGAAAGGAGAAGGTGTAATCTGTATCTAGGGCTGATGAGATATGCTCGCAGTAGAAAAACGCCGCCGCGAGCTGGTGGTGAGTTGGATGGATATAGCCTCGGCGAGGAAGTGAGGTGGTGAATTTATAGAGAACAACACACCAACTACTTTGCATTGCTGCTTCTGGGGCCCACGTAGTATTTCATTTTCGTTTCTTTTTATTTTTTCTTTTTTTTATACCATTTTTTTTTTCTTTCTATTTTGTGTAGTTTCCGCATTTTTCAGGTAATCAAGATGTGCGATTTTTGCTCCTACTATTTTGTCATAGCTCATCGTTTCTTCCCAACTTAAATTAAATTATAATTATAATTTGGTCCTAACTTTTGATGACTGTATTTTTAAGTCTTTGTTGTGACATTAATTTTTTCAATTAATTTCCCGATTGTTTTGTTCGTGAAAACTGGATCTGTGTAGTTGAGTAGTATTGAATAAAGAAAAGTATTCTCTCAAAAAAAAATTTAAAGAAAAGTATTCCAATGCACGTATATTAAACAGAAAATTAAGTGACACCAATATGCATTAGTAAATTCTATTTCACTATTGAAATATGAAATTAAATTATCTATTGCCGTATAATTTTATGGATAAGATAAATCTACCTTGTGTATTTATGTATTTAATTAAATGGATATAAAATTATATGGAGCAAATGAGTAAGTAGATATATGGATTCGGCACTCTATTATTGGATAATTAATTATTATCGAAATTGAATGCTAGCTAAAAGGATTTAATTAATAAGAGGAGCAAGAGAATTAAGAAACGATCTGCGATTTCTGATATATATTTATGTATAATTATAATTTTTTTTTCTTTTTTCTTTTAGGTATGTAGTAATATTTTTTTGCTTATTTACCCATTTACAACTATCCCATTGGTTTTACTATGTTTTCTTAATTTATCATAGGACATATGCAGTAATATCTATTACTCAACTGTCACCTAACGTTGAATCATCCTTTGACTCGATGAATTTAAAGTTTTAACCTTAAAATTTTAGGGGAGAAAAAGAATTTAATATATCCAACAACAGTAATCCAATTTGTTTTTTTATTTTTTTCCTTTTAAGCTTAAACGACAAGTTGACGTATAGAAATGAAGACACGTGGAGGAGTGGGTATGTGCGGCACGCGACAACCGCTCATGGTGGGTCAATCGGGCGACCCGAACCCGGATGGTGATGTTATATTTCAATCGGGGAGACGGACGGACAGTCATATTCAGGGATATATCGATCATTTCATTAGATTTCATTATGTTAAACATTTAGCCGCCTCTAGGCTCGGTTCCGAGCCTCCACGGTGCGTGTTTGGTAATTTTTGGTTATTTCTAAAAGTAAACTCACTGCCACCAGGAGTGGAATCACGTGTGCAACATAAATATTTTGAAATATTTCAAATACGGAGAACATAATACTCCTCCCATCTATGCATATTCATATCATTTTTAGTTTGCTCAAAATGCATAACTATTTATCTTTTTGACATAATTCACTTACAACGTTGTATAATAAGACCCTTATTTCACTAATACATATTTAATTAATTTTTAAAATTATAGTATTATTTTTAAATAAATATATATTTCAAGGACGGAAAGATTCATTGAATATCATTTGATAATATAAAAACTAGTATAAAATTTTTAATCAAATTTAATAATCGTTGCGATAGAATACTAGTAATTAGTTATTTATTTAGCAGACATGACAATACATGTTAAGGTGAAACATGTTACCAAAATAAAATAAAGTGAAAATATCTCAAATCATTCGTCATTAATCTAAAATATCTCTTACTATTAAAAATATTATACTGTTTGATTCTCAAAACAAAATAAAAAAAAAAAAAACCAAAAAAAAAAGTTTGTTACCTTACAATATCCCTTCTAATTTTCTTAGCACCAAACACCATCTTTAATCGTAAATTTATTATGAGGAAATATGGATAGAAAAAAAAAATCATTTAAATTCTTCATTTATTTTTTGTTATTTTCTAAAAAAAAATATAGTTTCACCTTTTCTCATTCTTATTTCGAATCCAGTTTCTACAAAAAATAATTTTATCATTTCTCAATCTTTATTTTCACTTGAACGATGAGAGAAAAGAAATATGAAATTAAATAAATATATATATATATATATATTATAATAAATTTATAATCAATGAGAACACAGTCTTACAATATTCAAACATAACGTTAAAACAATCACTGCCATCAATTGTGGGCGACTACAATAATTCAGAATTAGGGTTATTTTTGTTTTAGTATTGGACAAAGTTTTTATATGTATGTAATCTTATTACAGTAATGCAATTGATTTGTTTTACAACAGCCAAACTACAAAACTAAACGAAGAAGAAAACTTTGACCTACCGAATATAAATGTGATCGATGTCGTCATCTTATCATTCACTATACGCACGGGAAAAAGTGAAGTTTGCCTATCCCACAAAATTCAAAGCATTTTATTCTCAATAAATATTTCAAGATCATTCCGGAAAAAAAATATATATTCCTTCAAAGAAAATCAAGATGCGAAGAAAAGCAATTTAAGGTGACAAGTAATTCGCAACTTTATTTAGAACAACAGTGAATATTTATGGGCTAATAATTAGTTTTATATATGAATATATTTTAACTACAAAAATTTATAAATAATTATAATATGTATACATATATACAAAATAAGGCTGAAAATTTGAGGGGGGCGGCTGCCACCACCTGCCATCCCCCTGGCTCCGTCTCTGCTTTGGTGGATATGAATTGAGATTTGAGCACAAAATATTACAATTACATTCAACATTGGCCTAGTTCAAGTAATAAGGCTAAAACACCTAACAACTCTTATTTGTAAGAGGTCTTAGGTTCAATCTCGCATGCGATGGTGTAAAAGGTATTTGATTCAATCTCGCATGCGTGTGGATAATTTTATCATTTTTGTATGGAGAGTGATCTTGTGTGCGTGCGGATAGTTTTCTCACCTTTGTGTAGTGTAAAGGTCTTATTTATGTGTGAATTGCTTATTTGATTATATAATAGATATTTTTTGTAATTATAAAAAAATTACATATAACATTTAAATTCCTATATCGCCTAAAGAGGTGCGATGTGAATCATGTCATATATATATATGCGCGATGTGATAATATGCAACCCTTTCTTGCTAATTCAGCAAAGTATACATACGATGTGTGTATATTAAATTGATAAATTCCATTCTATCAAATATTCAATAGTCAAAAACAGTTGTGTGCTCGAGATGGTGTTTCTCTTATACCCATTAAATCGAAAATTTGAGTGATCACATATAAATCGTAATAAAAAAATACTCCCTCCGATCCACGAATTTTGAGTCACTTTCTTATCCGGTCGTTCCACGAATCTTGAGTCATTTTCTTATATAGCAAAAAAATTCTCATATATTCACATTTTTACTTTTTCACCTACCACACTTAACACACTAAATACTAGTATTTTCTTAATTCTCGTGCCGAAAAGAATTGACTCAAGATTCATGGGACGGAGGGATTATCAAATAAGAAATCATTATTCATTATTCTCAAATAATAGCTTCCTATGATACACCTATCTCCACTAGGTTTCAAGGTTAAAATCATGTCTCACATTCTTGAATTCGCTATACATTAATTATCTCTGCTAGGTCTCAAATTAAATAGCTAAATATGTAAACTATTGATTATGTTACTTACACGAAATCAAGCACCAGGAATTGTAAATCATAAACTCAAAAGCAAAAAGTTACAATAAATCAATCACATAATTCAATCAACTATTTACAAACCCTAAAAACTAGAAAAGAAACTAGTTAGACATAATAAAATAAATCAAAAATATAACTAAAAGAAAAGCAATTGAAATGACTGAAATAAATACAATATAGAACTCGAAAATACTGGTAAAATCTCAAAATTTCGCAAAATTTCGCCGGCCACTATTCAATGTTGCGCACAATTTTTTTGTTTTAGTCATATATCCCTCGTTCGAACTCCAATTTACCCGTTTGCGCTCACGATTTGTATCAAGATGATCTACAACTTTTATTCAGATCATACTTTCAAATTCAGGTTCAAAATTTATGTAGATTTTATCAAAGTACGAGCAAGTATCATATTTCACAATATAAATTAATTCAAACACAAAATAATTATCATACACTCAAATTTCTATAAAATTGACATCTTAAGAACATTAAAAATCATGAAAAGATGACGTACAGAAAAGGTTCAGCCGGAAACACACCAAACTTCGATTTTCTGCTGATAATATTAAGATAATATATCATGAAATTAATCTGAAAAGCAACAAAGACGTTCGACAAATAATTTTGTAGCAGTTAAATATCATTTTCAGTAGCTCATTTGGCTGCATTGTTTGAGTTGACAATTCATGGATACACACATCAATGAATCAGTAGAGCTAATTTTATTGCAATTTTTATTAAGTGTAAGAGTCGCGTTTCTAGTACTAAAAACAAACATCTTTTCAAGTGGAGTTTAAATGAGCTTTAACACAATAAAGAGTGTAATTAAATTCGAAAAATAATGGAGAAATATTTTTACGATCTTTTTTTTTTTCATGAGAACCCACATGCCACAGCTGATTTGGTAAGTAGTATTTTTTTGTTTAGAAATGATATGAATTAAGTTCAAATTCTCATGCAATAATCATAACGGCCGAACAAATCATATCCGGTCAATCGAACCGGCACAACATTTTTTTTTCTTTCTAATTTTAAAAATTGATGTTACCAGTTTAATTTTGATTTTAGTTATAAAATCTGCGATTAATCGAACAGATTCGATACCAATGAATAATCATATAAATATTAATAATGTATCTTATTTACATATTAAGATGTTAACTTTTTTTTAAGTGGTTAACAACTAACATGCGTATTTTCAAAGATTCCATCATGTTATTAAATTCTCAATTATGAAGGTGAGTTTTTGCGACATTAATTAATACTCCCCCGTCCCTGAAAATTGTGACTTTATTATTATATCGGGATATCCCTAAAAACTGCGACTTTTACTTATTTGAAAATGACCCTCAAACTTTCTCTCTCGCTATTTATAAAAAGATGTGAGACTCAATCTCCACTCAAACACAATTACCACATTTTTTCTTAAAACTCGTGTCATCTTCATTAGATCACAATTTTTAGGGACGGAGGGAGTACAAGTTGACACCAAGCATCAAGCCGTCAACAGTAAAGGTGAGTTTTGCGAAATATGTTTCCTTAATTGATCGAGAGAACTGATTTTGCAACAGTGAGTTGATACAAAGCATCAAGTCGTCCAGTAATAAATAAATTTAAGGGATTATAGCAAAAAATACATGAACTTTGATAAAAGTTGCAATTTTCATCTGAATTTTCAAATTAGCCAAAATATACCTGAACTTATATTTTTTGTTGTAAATTTCACCTGAACTCGCAATGATTGAACTCCGTCGAGGTGAAATTTACAACAAAAAATATAAGTTCATGTATATTTTGGCCAATTTGAAAGTTCAGGTGAAAATTGCAACTTTTATCAAAGTTCGTGTATTTTTTGACTATAATCCCTAAATTAAAATTATTTTATAAGTTTATTTTCCAATCAAATAAAACTTCTATTATTCTTTTTAATTATAAAAAAGTATAACTTTCGTTTGTTATGGCTAACCACTAGAAAAATATCGATTAACCAAAACAATTTTTAGGTTAATCGATATAATCATTTTTATATAACGTTAGTATAAATTTTCCTCACCCTTATTTTATTTTATTTTTGAAACTTACCATTATTATAAACTGCTCCCTCCGTCTCAAAAATAATGACATGTTTATTTTGGGCACAAAAATTAGGAAGTGTTATTGAATTAAGGAGATAAAGTGATGGCCCACATATTTAAAGATGTTATTAATAAAAATAATTGTTAACTAATCTACATCAATTAAAGGTAATAACCCACCACTGTTTTCCCCTCACTCTATCTGAAAATAGGACAGACACACACATATATCCCTCCCGGCCTCCCCTTCTTCCTCGCCTAATCTTCCCTTTCCGAATCTAGCAACGTCGTGATGAAGGCGCGGTGGAGGCACGATGGTGGTGGAACGGCGAGGTTGGTGGTGGAGACACGAGGTTGAGGAGGGTGGAGGGAGAAGAGTTGGGAGCCAGAGGAACATCCAGTAGAGAGTGTTGGGATGGGAAGTGAAACACTGAGAGGGCAGAGAGTGTGTGGAGAGAGTGTGTGTGTAACTTACGAAATTGAAATTAGGATTAAAAGAGTTTAAATTAGATAGATTAATTAAGTATTAAATGAATCCTAATTATTTTTAGTAAAGGAAATAGGTCATTACATGCATGTGGGACAACTCAAAGAGAAAAATAAGTCATTATTTATGGGACGGAATGAGTATTTAAAATAAATAAATTACACTTAAAAAATCAAATGTAACATGCTTAAACATATAATGATATCACTGGAATTCAAGATTCAAACAAAATAATTGAGTTTAATTATTAAAGATACGCATGGCATGGGTGACGAATGATGGTCGAAATACATTGTACTTGGTCATTAAAAATTTCGAAATATTATAAGAGAAGCGGCCAACTGTAACCGCCGGCCGTTAGTTTTATGTGGCCAACAGCAACCGATGAAAATCCTCTTAATCATATCTTTAAAAATTCATTAGTTTAATGGATCAGATATCAAAATATCTAATGGAATCAATACAAATTACTGGATCAACCGATCAAGTAAATAAATTTCTAAATCGTGCATATATTATATATATGTGTGTGTGTTTCGTAGATAATGACTTATGTAATTATAGTATAAATATTATATTTATATTAAATAAAGTGTATTTGACTGATTCAAATCCAAACTGATATAATGAAAACTAGGGTGCACAAATAAAGTTTATTTGACTGATCCAAACGCATATGATGAAAACTAGCATTAATTTGCACCCGTTTAATGCACGGTAAATATTTTTAGGGTTAATAGTATTTTATGCTCCGAACTTTCAGCATTTTTTACAAAATATCCCGAACTTTTATTTTCTCCTAAAAAACCCTGAACTTTCATTTTTTTTTCATAAAATGTCTCGCTATACAAAATTCGATGAAAAAAAAGATGAATTATTTCGTCGAAAGAAATATTTTGGGGACCACCATTGTTGGAAAACCATATTGGAAACAACCACCATTGTTGGAAAACGCTGAAAGTTCGAGATTTTTTATCATCTTTTTGTCATTGAATTTTGTATAGCGGGGCATTTTATGGTAAAAATTGAAAGTTCAGGGTTTTTTAGGAGAAAATGAAAATTCGAGACATTTTGTGGAAAACGCTGAAAGTTCGGGACATAAAACACTATTAACCCATATTTTTATATACTCTTTATATATAAAGTAGATAGTAACTTAATTATCATTTTTTTTTAAATATAATAAAAATATATTTTGGTTGAATATAGAAAAAAATAGAAATTGACATTATGAAAAAGCAAAAACAAATTAAGAAAAGAAAAGAAATTAAAAAAATGGAAGAAAAAATTGAACTTATAAAAAAGAAGAGAGAGAATAGAGATTTTTTAAAAATTTAATACTCCGTCCGTCCCCAAAATAAGTTGCTCTTTGGGGACGGCACGTGTTTTAAGGAAAAATGGTAAAGTGTATTGATAGTGGAGAAAAATATGTTATAAATATTGGGAGAGGTGGAAAGGTGAAAAAATGTTATAATTAGTATTGGGAGTGGTGAAAAAAGTGAAAAGGTAAGAATAAATAAAATATTATTAGTGGTGGGGTAGTTGTCCGAAAATAGAAAAAAAGAAAGATAAACTTATTTGAAGGACGTCCCAAAAAGGAAAAAGATAAACTTATTTCAGGGACGGAGGAAGTATTGTAAAGTTAAGAATTTTGTACTATGGAATAAACGGTAATGATATTTGTGGAAGATGCTCACTCAAAATGATCGAGTGACGTAGCGCCATATATAAATGTATATCCTTTTATTTGAGAATTGGGATAAATATTAATGTACATTCTATAATTATATCTCTGTCATGCAAAATTTCCAAATTACAGCCCATGGTTTTGTTTTTTCCATTAATTATATGTGAATTGTTGCAAAGGCAAACTGCGTGCCATATCGCAGTTTTAAGTGCTCGTCTTTCATAACATGCTAGTTTTAAAGTTTTAATTTTATTTCATAGGCTATTTTTTAAAAAATATATATAAATATATGTCTATATTATAAAAGAAATTTTCTTTACAAAAATTGATTTGCTTGTTATATTCTTCCATATATAATTAATTTAAGGATAATTGTGTTTTTTAAAACTATATAATCTATAAAAATATTATACATTATTATTACTATTATGCTTGTCTTTTAATAAAAAATGCCTAAAATGTATGGAATGCCAAAAAAAAAAAATTATTTGCTATTATTACTATACTTGTCTTTTATTATTATTGATTATAGCTTGTAATTTATTGAAATTATATAATCTATGAAAATGTTGTTTGTTATTATTACTATTATACTTGTCTTTTAATAAAAAAATGTCTAAAATGTACAAAATGACAAAAAAAAAAAGGTTTGTAATGTATTGAAATTAATTTGTAATATATTGAAACTATATAGTCTATGAAAATGTTATTCTTTATTATTAGGGCAAATTGCATGAAAATACCCCACTTTATACCAAAATCTGGTTTTTTGACAATCTTTTCAATTGTAGCAAAAATTTGAACTACCTTTCAATTTGTTGCAATTGACTTCCGGAGTAATTTTCCGACCAACTTAATGCTGATGTGGATTCCCGTAAAGTTGATGTGGCACGCCTCGCTGGCTAATCAAACGAAAAATTGCATGAAAATACCCCACTTTATACCAAAATCTGGTTTTTTGACTATCTTTTCAATTGTAGCAAAAATTTGAACTACCTTTCAATTTGTTGCAATTGACTTCCGGAGTAATTTTTTGGCCAACTTAATGCTGATGTGGATTCCCGTAAAGTTGATGTGCATTGCCTCGCCGGCTAATCAAACGACAACGTCTCTAATTACCTTAAAAGATGTCGTTTTCCACGATTTTAAGCAAATTACAATTTCTAGTTTTATATATTTGTCGATTAGGGCTTCAAATGTCCTCATTTCTTCTCCCAAATTTTCTCATCTCAGTTGAAATTCTTGTTCCATAAATTTTCTAAAGAAAAAAAAAATATATGAATTAAATAAAAGTATATTTTAAAGAGCACAAGATACTTGATGTGGGTGTTTTTGTACATGATGAGAAGTAGCGCCTCTCAGCATTAAGTTGGCCGGAAAATTACTCTAGAAGTCAATTGCAACAAATTGAAAGGTAGTTCAATTTTTTGCTACAATTAAAAAGATTGTCAAAAAATCAGATTTTGGTATAAAGTGGGGTATTTTCATGCAATTTGTCGTCCGGCGAGGCATGCCACATCAACTTTACGGGAATCCACATCAGCATTTAGTTGGCCGGAAAATTACTCCGGAAGTCAATTGCAACAAATTGAAAGGTAGTTCAAATTTTTGCTACAATTGAAAAGATTGTCAAAAAACCAAATTTTGGTATAAAGTGAGGTATTTTCATGCAATTTGCCCTTATTATTAATAGGGAGAAGTAGCAAATACCCCTTATCATACAACCCCCTAATACATTTACCTCCATATCTCTTAATTGTGGGTTGTTAGTCCCTCAACACCTCATAAAGAGTGCAAAAATCCCCTTGTTCCTGACGGACATTTAACACCTCATAATAAAAAATGCCTTAAATACTTAATGCCAAAAAAAAATTATAATGTATTGAAACTAATTTGTTATATATTAAAACTATATAATTTATGAAAATATGGTTATTTATTATTACTATTATGCTCGTTTTTTAATAAAAAATATCTTAAATATATGAAATATTCAAAAAAAAAAAAAACAGTTCAGCCCCCTCCTAAATTAATTCCTGACTCAGCCACAGCATGCAACCTAGCTCGAACTGATATTAGATGTCATGGAATACGTATCGCAAACCAACCAAAATCAATCTCGAGTTCTCAGCAATTTTGGATTTATCTCAGCAATTTTGGATTTATATGCGTCATCAATTTTGCTTTTCCTTATTTTTTTTAGCTTTTTTTTTTGTGTCATATTTCGGATCTCATCAATATCTTATAAAATGAATTTATTATTCAATAGTAGTTTTTAGTATTTGTCCTTTTGATATCATATGGGAAATTACATTAAATATGTGTCGAGACTTCTTTTTTTGATTTGGAGAAGAAACTTCAATATTCGAAACTTCACTATTACCACAAAAGATCATCATCATTGGAAGTATTTAATTTCACAATTTAAAAGGGAGTTGGCTCGTAAAAATCCTATGAATTTCACTAGTCGTGAAAAACCATATTTTTATACTGAATTATAAGGTTTGTCATCGTAAGAACCATATTTTGTCGTGTATTGTGACCAAATATAACATTTTATCTACTATATAGCACACTATTAGATGACTATGATATATAGCAAAAAGTATGCCTATGTTACTACCAATTTTTTTATAAAAACAAAATTTATCTATATATGACAATACAGTTTAATGTTAATATTTTCTCGATAATTTTGTTGACAGTTTTTCTTCCCAAAATTATAGGCAAGTGTGTGTCATCAGTATTTGCAGTTTAGTTTCTCTCTTAATTTCTCTAAAAATCTCATAAAAGTAGTAAAGTTCAGATATCTTCTTACAGATCTCTTATAACAACATATATATCTTCTATTAAAAAAAAAACGGCAATTAAGTTTCTCTCTTCTAAGAGCGAACTGCACATATCAAATTTATGCGATTTCTTATTTAAGTAAATAGATGAAAATATAGATTTCAACTAAATTTATATATCGTTGTATATAATATGTCGTTGGAAATGCAATTATAAAAAAATATAATAACAGTAAAATAAAAGTAAAAAATGAATCGAGGCTAATGTTGGACACTATCTTCTCAGGACAATATTGCTCCGCTATATTGTGCACGCGCGGTTCCACACCAAATGTTTTCAAAATATATACAATGTTTCTAATGAACTCGAGTTATTGCACACCACAAGCTTGATGTTCCGCCAAACTGCTCGATACTTGGGATGGAGTACTTCTCTTGAAATATATGAAAAATATGATAGATCATTGAAACGATATGTTGAATGAGTGAATTCTGGTATGTTGGGGACCTTTATTTACAAGATGAAGTGGTTGACTTGAATGAGTAAGAGTCTGAACAAGTTTGAGCACTTGGACCCGAATAGTGCGAGCCCTGACCCTGGCTTGGACCGACGCATCGGTTTAGCGTGCTTAGGTTAGGCGCGTGCTGAAGGGGCATTCAAAAAAAAAAAAATTTGTTTTCTTAGACCGACAGGATAGTTGTCGTGAAGTTGAGCATTCAAAATAATTAGACCGGCGCCGTTTCCTTCTCTGCCGGATCTCCACAGCGCCTCGCCGTTTCCGCCGAGCCCCCGCGCCGCTGCCCGCCGCGCGCCGCCCTGCTGCCTGCGCCGCTGCCTGTGCCTCCCCGGATCCGCGCCTCTGCTGCCAGCGCCGGATTCGTCCACTACCAGCGCCGGATCCATCCGCCACCCGCGACCAGTCGCCGCCGGTTTCAGCGCAGACGCCCGGGATGCACCGATCAGCCTCCTCCGTCAGCAGCGCTGCAAGTTTTGTAGCAGACGTCTTTTCCAGCTACATCAGTCCGGCAGCAGCAGTGCGATTCTTGAGCCTTCACAGCAGCAGCCAGCAGATTCGCAGCCCTGAGGTCTCTGCCGGCCCACCTTCACTCACAGATCCGCCGCCCAGAAGCCCATTCCGGCCACGCCCAACGCACCGTGCCACTCACCCACGACCAGTCGCCACTGCTGTCACGCCGCTTTGTCCCAACCGAACGGGCAGTCAGTCCTACCTCTTTTAAAGCTAAGTTCTACTACCTTATCTCGGGTGATGTTCAGTTGATATGGAGGCGAACTGAATTGAGCAATTGAGACAGCAAATTACCTTGAATGTTTTCAAGCAGATGGGTTGTTGTTGGGGTTGAATGTATTGTAGAATAACTGAAATGAATTGAAGGTGCCATGTTGAAACGAAATGGAGGAGATTTGAACTGAAATTAGCAAAGTTAAGGACAGAGCTTACCTTGCAGTTGTTTTGTTTGATTGATGTATTGTTCGTTGTAGTTCATTAATTCCTAAAACCGGTGATTTTCTCTATAATGGAGCCTAGAGAGAGGGAGAAAGAATGGAGAGAGGTGAGAAAAAGAGGGATTGATCCCAAACATGTCGAGAGAAAACCAGCAAGAAGCTGGAACCGGAATACTTTGAATGGGAGGAGAGATTGGAGTTCGAATGAACGTGAAGGCACTACAACCTTTTTCTTTAACAACATCCCAGAGGATTGCGGCCTAGATTTTCTAAGACGTAAGTTCGAGACGGTTGCGAAGACGGTGGATGTATACTGCCCAAGGAAGAGAGATCTTCGGGGAAGACCGTTCGGTTTTGTTCGATTTCAGAAGGTGGAGAGGTCTGAGACTTTACTAGAGGACCTCAACAAACTCTGGATTGGCAGTTATAAGGTTAGAGTTTATAAGCCTAAATTCGAAAGGGATGTTGAGAAGAGAAGGAATGAGCAGAATAGCGTCAAAGAAAAAAAGTTGAAACAGATCCAGCCATGCACCATGAAGGTGTATAACAGGCACGCAGGTGTCTCGTTTAAGGAAGCTCTTACAGGTGCTAAAGATGATAAAGAACTTGATGACGAGACCTTTCAGTTCCAGACGACAGAAGAAGACTTGGTTTGGCTTAATGGGGCTTTTACAGGTTACATTAAATCTGAGTTTCTCTGGGAAGAAGTTCAAGAGGAAATAAATAGTGAATGCGCAGGTTGTTTAAAGTTGAAATCCCTCGGTGGCAACATGGTCCTAATCCAAAGCAGCAATGAGCAGACGATCGAGGAAAATCTCAATAAGCTCAACGAATGGAGAGACTTCTGGTTGCAGTGGTGGAGGCCTTGGAAATCTGTGGATATCAACTATCAAAGAGTTGTCTGGACTAAATGGACCGGAGTTCCGATACATGTTTGGAATTCCCGTTTCTTCAGTACGGCAAGCGCGAGGTTCGGGTTGCTTCTGAAAATTGAAGAAAAAACAAGAACGAAAGAGAGGCTGGACGTGGCTTTTATACAGATGTCTACTGGGTTCAACTCTATTGGAAACATCCTCAAATGTAAAATTGATGGTGCTTCGTTCCAAATCCGGGTGGAAGAAATGCCCGATAATTTCGTTTCACCGGAGGAGGAGGAGAGGTCTTTGGACGAAGATGCTGACTCAGAATGTTATTTACAAGATATCTCACAGTCTCCGGCGAAGGCTTCCATCGTCGAGTCAGAAACAGAGGACGGTGAAGGAAACGAGTCGGTTACTCAAAAAAACGGCGTCTCGGAACTTGAGACGAAGGTGGTGGAAACTAATGGCCCGTTCCCACATTACTCTGGCAAAGATAAAGTGAGCCAAGTCCAGATGGTTTCCTCCAAAGGGACTGATAAATCGTCTTCAAATGAGCCAGAGAGTAGAGATACAGAGATCAGCGAAGGGAGTAGAAACGAGAAAGAGAAGGAATTTCAAAATGAACTTGAGGGGGAGGAGTGCGATCCCTCGAGGGTACCAGATTCTCTCACTGAGGGGGTTGTTTATAAGAAAGGAACGGCGAACAGAAGAGGAGGAGGTTCGAGGAAGAAAAATAATAAATCAAAAGCCGCCGAAAATCAGCATCAAGTTTGGGGCAATTTCATTGCTGATATTGAATCAGAGGGTGAGATGGGCAAGAATGGAAGCGGCTCGCGATCTACTGAGGCGGATTGGGAGAATTCGGACATAGATGAAGACACAAGAACATGGCTCTTTGCCAAGAAGTTGGGTTTGTCGAGCAATCACCAAGACGCGGTCATGATCGACCAATTGAAGGAGCAAAGAGCGAAGGCAGGAGATCCGAAGGTCGTGGGTGATATTGAAACAGGTTTTTAATGAATATTTTATCTTACAACATTAGAGGCTTGGGGAGTTCCATTAAACAGAGTGATATCGGAGAATTGGTTAGGAAAAATGCTTTAGATTTTTGTTTTGTTCAGGAAACCAAAATGGAAATTTTCTGTTCCCCAATGTGTGATAAGTGGTGGGGGATGAGTAATTTTGATTGGGCTGTGAGGGAGTCAGAAGGCAGATCGGGTGGAATACTATCGGTCTGGAACAAGGATAAGTTTGTGGCAACTAGTAAATGGAACGTGATGGGGGCTGTTATTGTTAATGGGATTTGGCTACAAGGAGGCCTGCATTGTTGTTTTGTTAATGTGTATGCGCCCATGGGAACCACCGAAAAGGAATCTTTGTGGGATACATTACAGCTCATTGCTCTTCAAAACAAAGACTCGTGCCTGTGTTTTCTTGGCGACTTCAACGCAGTGCGTGATTCGGGAGAAAGGGTGGGGAAAGGTGCTGTCTTTAATCAAGCAGATGCAAGGTCTTTTGACGCTTTTATTAGGCAAAGTAATCTGCTGGAAATCAGAACACAGGGAAGAAAGTTTACGTGGTATCAACCTGGTGGAGGATGCAAGAGCAAACTAGACAGATTTATGGTCAACGAGAAATGGATGCAGGAATGGCCGGACACAGTCGGAAGGGGGCTTCAGAGATCAGTGTCGGACCATTGTCCGATCTTCCTGACTACAAAAACCAAGAACTGGGGACCCAAACCTTTTAGGTTCCTTAATTCTTGGCTCTCCCACCCAGATTTTTGCGCGTTGGTAAGGAAATCTTGGGATGAAGCTAAGATTGAAGGATGGAGTTGCTTTGTGTTCAAAGAGAAATTGAAATTGGTGAAGAGTGCGTTGAAAGAGTGGAATATGAGGATTTATGGCAATATTGAGCACGGCTTGACAGATCTTAAGGATGAACTTCAGGAGCTGGACATTTTTGATGACACCTTTGGTCTTGAGGAGAGTGACACAATCAGGAGAAATGAATTACGAGCAAAGATTTTCCTTAAATCCAAAGAAAAATGTAGTCTTCTCCAACAAAAGGCGAAAATCAAATGGGTCAAGGAGGGCGATCTGAATACTAGTTTTTATCACAAAGCAATTGTTGGGAGAAGAAAGAAGAATGAAATTGCAGGGCTTGATGTTGGGGGTTGCTGGATCGAGGATCCAAAGATCATTAAGGAGAACGTCAAAACGTTCTTCGAGAATCACTTCAAGAAGACGCCGCGCGTCCTACCTATGATACCGGGAGATTTCACTGCTCGGAAAATTTCTGCAGCAAATAATGCGGAGCTGATCAAACCTTTTTCAGAATCAGAAATTAAAGAGGCCATTTGGAGCTGTGACGGTGACAAGAGCCCGGGACCGGATGGCTTTAACCTCAAGTTCTGGAAAGCGTCATGGGAGATTATCAAGAAAGATTTTTTAAAGGTGATGACTGAATTTCACTCCAATGGCAAAATCCCTCGGGGATGTAACTCTTCATTCATCGTTCTCATTCCTAAAAAAGAAGGAGCTTGCTCACTTGAGGAGTTTAGGCCTATTTCACTTATTTGTAGCCTCTACAAAGTCATTGCGAAGGTTTTGGCGAATAGGATGAAACAGGTCATGGATTCAGTTATTTCGGATAATCAGAGTGCCTTCATTGGCGGCCGTTACATCCTAGATGGAGTGGTGGTTCTAAATGAAGCAATCGCGGAGGCTTCTAAGAAGAGAAAGGGGAGGATTATCTTCAAGGTGGATTTCGCGAAAGCCTATGACTCCGTTGAGTGGGATTTCTTGGATTTAATGCTTGAAAGAATGGATTTTGAGCCATTATGGAGGAAATGGATCCGAGGTTGTATCTCCTCGGCGACGACGAATATTTTGGTAAATGGATCTCCATCTGGTGAGGTGTGTTTAGAAAGAGGATTACGGCAGGGGGATCCGCTTTCCCCGTTTCTCTTTCTTGTTGCAGCGGAGGGGCTCCACTCTTTGATTACGAGAGCTGTTGAGAAGGAGCTGATTAAGCCGGTAAAGGTAGGAAATGATGACATTTCAATTCCGCACCTCCAATACGCCGATGACACGGTCTTCTTGATGGAGGATGATGAAAGAAATGCAGTGGCAGTTAAAATGATTCTCAGAGTGTTCCAGCTACTATCAGGGCTTGCCGTCAATTTCAAAAAATGTTGTCTCTTCGGAGTTGGGGTCGAGGAGGATACGATCGAGAGGATGGCGGCTGTTTTGGGCTGTGAGGTGGGCTCCTTACCTTTCAATTACCTCGGTATTAAAGTGGGCAGCAAGGGTAAAAAGGTTGCTGATTGGAAATACTTGGTTGAGAAGGTGAGAAAGAAAATCGATTCGTGGAAAAATGGGAAGTTCTCTCTCGCGGGCCGTGTGACCTTGGTGAAGGCTGTGCTTCAATCCATACCGATTTATCAGCTCTCTTTTACCTGTTTACCAAAATCAATTGTGAGTTCTCTAAATGCTTTACTTGGTAATTTTCTGTGGGGAGGGGGTGCTAGTAAAAGTGCGATTGCTTGGGTGAAGTGGAAGGTGCTTTGTGCTTCAAAAGATGAAGGAGGCTTGGGGCTTAAAAATATTGAGTGGTTTAATCAGGCACTAGTCGTTAAATGGTTGTGGCGGTACCTTACTGGAAGGGACATGCTTTGGGCAAAAATTGTTAGGTCCATTTATGGTGAGGTTGAGTGGGGAGAGACAGGTATGGAAAACGCGGGGAAAGGTAGATTTAGAGATGGGTGGTGGCCGAAGATCGTTTCTGCGGCGGGAGGGGCGAGCAATTTTTGGTTTGTTCAAAATTTGAAGCCAAAGGTGGGGGATGGGAAGACCTTTAAATTCTGGACTCAGTGGTGGGTTGGTCAAAAGCCGTTGAAGTTTACTTTTCCTAGACTTTTTCAGTTGAGTGCGAATAAAGAAGCTGCAATCTGTGAAGTTGGGGAATGGACTGATACTGGATGGTGTTGGGATTTAAGGTGGAGAAGAGAGTTGTTTGAGAGAGAGAGGGAAGGAGTTTCGGAGCTGCTTAGCCTTGTTTCTGGTACAAATCTGTGTGCAGGTAACAAGGACGGATGGACATGGAATGGCGACACTGGGAGAGGCTTTACAACCAAGTCCGCTTATGAAGCTATTAAAGATCAAGCAAACGAGACTACGGAGGCGGTGGAGGAAACTGATACGAGTACGAAGGTGTGGAAGATCCCTATTCCAAACAAAGTCAAGCTTACCGCATGGAGAATTTTGAAGAACAGAATTCCGACGTGTGACAACCTCTTGAGAAGAAATGTGATGTTGTGTGAAGTCGAGGTGGGATGTAACGCCTGTTTTCATCGGCAGGAATCCACGAACCACGTGTTGATCCACTGTCCAAAGACCTCAAAGGTATGGGAAGCAATCTTTCAATGGCTCGGTGTTAGCATGGCGCAGCCATATGACGTGCACTCGCACTTCCAGTTCTTTACTAGTTTGAGTGGCCGGAAAAGAAATAAGAAGCTCTTGATGGCTCTTTGGTGTTGTACTACTTGGCTTATTTGGAAAATGCGGAATGAGAGTAGATTTGAGAACAAAAGATGGGAGAGTGCAAACTTGTTTGGAGAAATCAAAGCTAGAGTGTGGAGTTGGGGTAGAATTTTTGGTTTTGTTAATGATGGAGTTGGGTTTCATAGGTGGATGTCGAATGATGAATCCCCGATGATTTTGTAATCTTCTTGGTACTACTGGTGCCTTATCGTTCTATAATATTTACTTTCCTTATCAAAAAAAAAAAGGTTAGGCGCGTGCCACCCGTATGCACCGCACCTGGGAAGAGCCACGATCAAACCATCGGACTATCACTGAGCCCCTTCCACGAGTCACTTTGCCAAAAGTAAAGGCTCCTCAATGCTTCTCGCGACGATATACATGTGGAAAGTGTAAAGTGAGCTTCAAAGCGCCCATTAATTGTTTTTTTTTTTTTTTTGATCAAGCAAAAGGGAATTTGATTAAGAAAAGATCAAGGTACCAGAGGTACCAACAAAACACTTACATCACACGTGGCAAAAGCCCGTTAGAGCACCATAGTGTAAAATCCAAATCAAAATCAACCAAACCAAAAATTTTATTCCAACTCCATACCCTAACCTTGATTTCCAAGATCATATTTTTAACCTCCCACGTTTTGCCTTCGAACCTGATCTCGTTTCTCCTCTTCCAAAGAAGCCAACAGCAACACATCCAAATTGCCTTGAGTAACTTCGTACCTTTCTTGTTAGGCCCGCACTCGCTTAAGCTAATCCAATGGTTAGTTGCCGTAGATGGTCGGGCTGTGCTTATCCCAGTCCACTGTTGGATCTCGTCCCAAAGCGCCCATTAATTGTAACGTGCCCATGCTTTGACTCGGACTCCTCGTAAAAAAATTGGGCTAGCCATAAAATAGCTAACACAAAAGTTCCACTAGGGTGATAATGCGCACATAATTATCTCCTTTCGAAGGGACAATACTTATAAATGACTTTAGATTTTCCTACTTTTTCAACGTGGGATACTTCTCATTCCCCACATTTATCAAGCATCAAATTTTATGCATTCATTATTCATTCATTCCAACTTTTATGGTTAGGCTGGAGCTTCCGAAGTATTCCCTCTTTCTCGCTGCCTTTTTTTTTCTTTTGATGTTCTAGACGAGTACTCTTTTTCCTCTCTTAGATTTTTTCCTTCGGGTTTTTCTTAGAGTGGTTTTAATGAGGCTCAGCCCCTTTATTTCTTCATGTGTTTTCATGGGGTTTAGGTTTCTTTTCTCTTTTTTGTTCCATCAATAGAATTTTATTTTAATAATTAATTCATTCCAACATGAAAATGAATAATCAAATGTATTAAATTTATGTGTTCAGGACGTAGATTTCAAATTTACAATTGAATCTCGACAAATTTCAATAAATTAATTAACATAATTATTTAAGGTTTACTCACTATTTATAAATCAAATTTCTAACATATATACGAAAGCAACTAGTAATTATTTAAATATTACTACATTTGTCCACATTTATAAGGTGAAAACGAAATGAAAGTAAAAAAAAAAAATGTCCCAACGTGTTTTACATGGTTTTATAAAAGGTGAAGACTTCCGTCAAAAAAATAAAATAAAAGGTGAAGACGAAACGAGACGAGACGGTAAATAGTTTACCCAAACGTGTGTGGAAAGTTCCAATGTAACCAAAAACTATAGTATAAGATTTGCCTTTCAAATTTAATAATTTTCTAAATAGATTCCAAATTCTTTAATACCTAGCCTCAAAAAAAGATATTGTCCCAAATCTTTTATATATCTAATAAAAAAATTATAAAAAGAAGAAAGGGTCCATAGATTAAAGATGATTCAAAAGATGATGGGTGTATTCAGTTAACACATGGTTCCATTTTTACTAGTCTTGTATGGGAGGGGTCCATTTGATCAACTATCACCAAATTGTTACTAATTGAAAAGGAAATAGAGATGTGTCATTTTTTATCTTTTGCTTTTTTGACTTTTCTATTTTGGTTGGGGGAATATCTTTTTGTCTTTTATATTATTTTTGGCATATATTAATTAATAAGTAGTATGTCCTAAAGAAAATACGTAACTATCTTAGAGTTTGGAACTTTTAATGATTCCATCTCATTACTAGTAATATTTTGGAGGTTAGGTGGATTTAGTTCGAACACTTGTCCCGCTTGTGGTTAGCTTAGCTATCAATAAATTTGCGATGAGTTTTGGGTCTTCATTTTCCTATATATATAAGTATAGATTTCAAACATTTTATTAAGGTTAATTACTAACTAATCCACTAGCTTTTATCTATTTTGTAATTTAAAAAGAATATTGCAATAATATCACCTTATTTCATTTTGCAGCAAAATTAACACCTTCAATTTTTTTGGATCACTATAAAGTTAATTGATATATCTAGTGTAATAGAAAATATCAAAACCGTGCAATAGTAATTTGGTGAAAGGTGGTGATATTACAAATGTTGTATTGAAATTGCAAAATATGCAAAAGTCCATGCACTAATTGACAATAAACCCTTTAATATAATTGTAAGGTTTTTTTTTTTCTTAAATAAATTGGTAAGTTCTTGTTGTTATATTTAGTAGAACTATTTTCTGATAGAATGTTCAAGTAATTTAATTAAGTTTAGGAAAAATAGAGTTTATGGAGTTTAGATTTATGAGGTTTCATCCTAAGGTCCTTATAAAAGAAGTGGCAGCATAATCACATGTATAGTTCTATTGCGAGTGCCTTTGAAGAGTGACCAAAATGTTTGGAATAAAGTTAACATTGTCGTGGATGTCTTTTAGCTTTTTATTATGAAAACACTCACCATAAATGAAGTAAAATGTTTAACGTGAGAATAATTCAATTTTTAGCATAAGTCCAAAGTAATATGAGGCATCACGCCAAAAGTAGAATATATCCATTCTTTCCTCTTAGCTGTTGCATTAAATCGAGATGCTTTAATTGTGAATAAATTACACTCATATTACTTAATCAATGTTGAATGAGTGCGATGCGCTATAAATATTTATATATGTATAAAAAATTAATTAAAATCTCACGTACATTTCATTAGACACACGCTTATGCAGTTTTATTGTTTAATTATTTAAAATTTTTGTTTCAAAATCAAAAGAGATTTATTATTTTTACAGTTTTCTCCGTATTGTAGGTTTTTGTAATTTTTTAAAATTTTTATTATTTGTAAGTACAGAATTTCAAAAAAAAATAGTAAAAACTAAAATAAAATTTAAAAATCACAGAAAAACTACAATACGGAGAAAAAATAAAACTAATTAATTTAAACAAAAAAATTTAAATAAATTGATTTTTAATAACATTATCTAAATATATTTTAGGCTGAAGTTGTGCAGACGGAATTTGGGTGAGTCACATAAGATTTCTAACTGTATTTTCAATTGCATGATTAATGGACGAATCCAATGTTAATTTGATTAATTCTAATCCACGTCTCATTTTATGGTCGTAAGTCGTATCCAATTGCATAAATTGTTACCGTATATTACGGTGACGAAGTTACAATATTAATTATGTCTAATATTTGCAATTGCATAAAATTGTTGCTGTATATTACGGTGACACTGACAAAGTTACAATATTAATTAGGGTTAATAGACAGAAAATATAGGAACTATTACGGGATTTGTATATTGCACATCACCTTTAAAATTAGCTCCAGAATACATCACCTTTTAATTTATTTGTAAATTGCACACGACGAAAATTTCAGCAGCTCTTAAGTTTGACCGGCGATGACGTGGACAATATTTAATATTACATGGCATTACTCGTGGCTTTTTTTTACACGCTGGCAAGCCACATGGGCAAAACGAAGGTGATTTTAATTAATCAAAGTCTGATTAATTAAACAAAGTTTGAAATTAAATTAAAAGGTGATTTGAGCAGAGGCGGTGCCGCTCTAAGGGAATGAAACTCTAGGTGGCGCGATTTTTTTCCAACAAATCCTAGAAGGGTCAGGGGCGTGAGCGGAGCAGTGTTCATCGGAGAAGGAGCCAAAACAGAGGAAGCAAGAGTCAGGGGTGTGAGCTGCTGTTGTCACCGAAGCAAGAGAGGAAGAGAAAGGCTTAGGACGGAAATCAGCGTCAGTAGTTTCTTGTTATTCTTTGCCAGAAATCGAAGAAGAAAGTGGAGGCTGGAAATATGGGATCTAGGTTTGAGAAATGAGATAAGAGAGGTGAGCTTAAGAAAAGGGTGAGAGAAGGCGTCGTCGTCGCCTCTCTCAAACCCCTCCTCTCCAACAACGTCGCCGCCTTCATCCTCTCCCCGCCCTCCCTCCTCATCCCCGCCCTCTACTTCTCTCTCCTCTCTGTAGGTATCGCCGTTGCCTCTGGAGCTGACGAGGCGAACGACGTCTCCCTCTCTCTCAACCCTTCAATTTTGATGATTAAGTCTTGGGTCCTTACCAACCACCGTCGCCTTTCTCCTCTGTTTCAAGTTTCTTTTCCTTTTCATAAAGAGTTTTGTGGTGAAGAATGAATGGTCTTTGCCGTGTACGAATGTGCGAATTTAGAGTGCAGGTGTTTGAGACAGTGACAAATAGGTGAGATTTTGGGAAGAGAGAAAGTGTGGTGGTTGAGTGGGTGAAGCTGCATTACCCGGGAAATGTGGAGGATTTAATCGACGGGAGGATGGAGAAGACGACGGAGATGGTTTCCGCGGCGGCGTTTTTTTTTTTGCATCAACATTTTTTTTTCTTTTCTTTTAATTTTTATTTTAAAAATCTTGACAAAACGACGTCGTTTTACATGCCCGGTGATTAGTCCACGTCTGCAATTTTCGGTTGCCACGTCAACTACGCTTAAGGTGATGGTCAACGCGTGTGCAAATTACAATTAAATTAAAAGGTGATGTATTTTGGGGCTAATTTTGAAAGTCATGTGCAATTTGCAAATTTGGTGATAGTTCGTGTATTTTTTTTTACTATTAACCCTATTAATTATATATAATATTTGCAATCGTGTAATGTACGAAAAAGATTTTTGTAGATTTTTTTAAAATTTTTTGCTATCATTTTTTATTATTGTAAAATCTTCTTTATTTTTTTTTTCTATATAAAAGAAGTAAAAAAATATCAACGCTGAAAACAGCCTGAAAAATAGGCAATGAGAGGGAGCGCACAGAAGTTTTTTCCAATTTAAATATATAAGCAAACCGATTATGATTCATAATTCCAGAAATGTCACAATTCTCCACTGAGACAATGCTCCTAGGTCCCAATCGAAAGTAGAAGAAAATCAAGTCAAGTAAGAATCATTGATATAATTAGGATTTAAATTTAAATTAGATTAAACTCGTCAACAACCACAAAATTTTAGACATAATACAATGTAGTCATTATAAAAGAAGAGAAGTAATCATTTTATGGAGTTAGGTGAGACAACTACTTCCTTTCCTAACCATGGAATTTTCAACCCTTTGATAATACCTAACACACACCCACACACTGTACACAATACTCTATATTTACCTCTCATTAAGTCATAACTGTACTGAAGCCAAAAAGGTTAAAGTTGCGAAAAATGAAGTTTCGAACATAGGTTTGGTCAATGGCTCGTCAAAACGATCCTAGGAATCTACTGTATATAAAATCCAATATAGGTTATGCTAAATTACTCCCCACAAAAAAATGTTAAATATTTAAATATATATATATATATATATTTAAATTTTTTGATTCAAAAAATATATAAAAAAATAGTTATTTTTATTGTTTTCTTCATATTGTAGTTTTTTTTTGTAATTTTTTAATATTTCTTTATTTTATTATTTTTTTAAGTACAAAAGTTACAAAAAATAGTAAAAGTTAAAATAATTATTAAAAAATACAGAAAAATCTATAATGTGGAGAAAAAAAAATTAACTAAATTCTTTTTAAATTTGAACCAAAAATTTTAAAGAAACCGACTTTTTAAAGTATTTAACATTTTTGTGTTCGCACAAATTTTGCCCAAATAGCACTACTCGGCAGATTATACTAAAATACCCACTCCGTCCTATTACAAATGTCTCACTTTCCATAATGAGATGACCCTAGGGGTGTAAATTCGGATAGAAGGTATCGGGTATACCCTCACCCGACCCGATAACCTCAAAATATTGGGTACCTGATACCCTCCTAATTCCCAAAGAGGATCGGGTGCAGATATGGAGTTACAGAAAATTGCGGGTGTCGGGTACCCGCGTCGAGTAATGTGGCTTCCTGCATACTTGAATTTAATTTCAATTAATTAATTAATTTCTAATTCAGTGAAATTATTAGCTATGCCTCTATAATTTGTGAAATTATGGCTAATTTGAGAATTGAGAGCGCCCAATTTATTAGATTCAATGCAATACCAATATATTGGTTTTTGTCATTTACATTTCTACTTTTTGGTCAGAATTCTAGATTCAAAAATTCATCAAAGCTTTACATTTTTAAGAATCTGGACAAAATACCCTTTAGCTGGACAAAATAACTTCAAAATTACAAGCCTTCAAAAAATTGCGGGAAATGCGGGTACCTGAATACTCAATGAGTACCCGCTGCGGGTATTCGAGTACCCACACAGGATACGCGGGACAAGTGAGGGTATGCATTTTGGGTGATTTTGGGGGTCGGGTACCCGACCCGATCCGAATTTACACCTCTAGATGTCCCATTACAAATGTCTCATTTCTTTTTTGGCAAAATATTCTCTCTCTATACCTAATATTTAAATAATTTCCACCAACTCACTTTAATTATCTACTGCTTACATATTTCTTAATTTTCGTGCCTAAAAATATTTCTTAATTTCCGTGCCTAAAAATAATGGGACATTTGTAATGGAGCGGATGGAGTATAATTTTTACATTTTAAATCAAATATTTACATAAATATAATCTTATCGTGTTCTTTAATGGGAGCTTTGCAAAACTACCAATCTGGGGTTTGAACCCGGGACCTCATTGTTCACACACAGGAGGTCGCACCGCTTGGTGTCCCCTTGGGGACATTCATTTGTCTTGTTATGCACCGTTTTTTTTTTTGTGTGCCAAATATTATGCACTGGGAAGAAGTGAGATGTGCCTAAGTAAAAAAATAATGCGCCCAAATATATATGCCATGATATTTTTACCTTTAAAAACTTTCACATGAATTGCATAATTGGTAAATATCATTTGTAAATACATATGTACCATAATAGTGTTCATGTAACTTGTGCCTCTAATTAAGTGAATTTTAAATGATTAGTAAATATTATCGCATAATAGATAAATATAATCGCCAAATTGGTAAATACTGTCGCATAATAGATAAATACACTCGCACAATTGGTAAATACTATTGCGTAATTGATAAATACCGTTACATATTTACCATAATAGTCATGTAACTTGTGTATCTTATCGAATATTTTTTAAATAATTAGTAAATATCATCGCACAATTGATAAATACCTTCGCATAATAAATAAATATTGTCGCCTGCATGTAACATTAACAAGTGCTCGCATAAATGATTTTTTAAATATATGTTGGTTTGATCAGGAATGCGTCGATATTTTGGGTTGACAGAATTGAGAAGAAAGACTAAATTTGCTCGAGTGATAGGCTCGTATTAAGATGTCAAGAGTTTAGGTGCACAAAACTCAATAACACATACAATAATTATGTTCCAATTGATAGCTTTAAGAAAGATGGTTGAGGAGGAATAAATTTAGTCAAAAGCAACTTATACTTCTCTGCATACACACACTGCACACGCTGCACTTTCAAGAATATTGTTTAAAAAATACAAATAGATATAAAATGTAAGATTTTGGAAAATCTGGTACATATGCCAGATAGTTTGAGAAATGTGGATAGTTGTAAATGCATATCAAATATTTTATAATTAATCGAATATTCTAATTTTACAAAGAAATAAAATAAATAAAAATGAGAAGATAAAGAAAGAAAAAATATAAAATTTACAAATAAATCTTCGATTTTATAACAATTATAAAACCGCCACTTAATTTTAAAATTAAATTGAAATTGATTTCAATTGAAATCTTGGTCTTTTTAATATAGTATAGATATACGATAACTAATTCCATTTGTAAATATTTTACAAATTAATTTATACATAATTTTTGTGCGGAGTAATTCGATTTTAACAAAGTTAACCCGATATTGTGTGCAATTAATTACATGATCAACATGTGCATTATTACTTATTAGTCCGACAAAATTAAAAATAAAATGGAATAGATTATGTATTCAGCTAGAGAATCTTTTCTAATATTATACCTATAAGTTATAGTTCGGTATAAACAAGGAAAAAAGATTACGTGATTCCATGATAGCCCCAATCAAAGTTTATAAATTAGTAGATTAGTTGGAAGCAGTTGGCTGTTCATAACTGTGAAGCCAGACTAAAATACTAGCACATCAAAAAGTGTCATTTTACACCTGAGAAAACATATGTACTAACACTATTTTATATGTATATACTAATAAAACTTGGGATTATTCAACTAGATTGCACACGGTATAAGGGATTCCATGTCTAGCTAGATCCAAGATATATATCAATGTATTCTTTTCCTGAATAGAGCAACAATTAATGATATTATTATAATATTAGTTATTTAACTATATACCAACGTTGTGCAATAGTGGCAAGGTACCACCCTTTTCATATGAATATGCGTTCAAATTAATCGACCATCATATCATTAGATTAGATCTGAACGCATATGAATATGTGTCCAGATCTATATTGTTAAGCGTAAAAGTATATATCGTCTCTTAAAATATTTCTCAAAATTTATTACAACCATTTCAAATTAGACATTGATATAATACGCTATGCAATTATTGTATGTGATGTATAAATAATTCTTAATGTCGATAAATGATAGAGTGAAAATTTAAAATGCCCTATTCCTTAAGATATATATGAAAAATATCCTCGTTCATAAACATAAGCTTCTTATGTCATATTCTTTAAATACCCTTGATGTTGATGAGTTTGTTTGATTTTTTATGAAAATGTTACACATTTGAACGATTTGACAGCTAACAGTCAACGATTTTACAGCTATCAGTCAAGAGTACATGTGACCGGTGGATGGCTAGATTATCTGATCGCCCGGGCGGTCAGATCATTTCACCGGACGGTCACATGATTTTACCGGCCGGTAAAATAATGTGACCGCTCGGCGAAATAATCTGACCGCTTGACGGTCAGATAATCTAGTCACCCACCGGTCACATATACTCTTGATTGATAGCTGTCAAATCGATTAAATGTGTAAGATTTTCACAAAAAACCAAGCAAACCCATCAACATCAAAGGGTAAAATAGGTTCTGGCGGAGATAACTATTTAACAAATTCAGGAATGTGTGATATGATTTTAACCTTGAGACCTGACGGAGATAGGTGGATCATAGGGAGTTATTCTTAGGTGCTTTTGGGAGTTAGTAGATTTTCTTAAGACTTGGCGGAGATAGATAATTTACTAATCTACGATCGTTGCTGTTCTAGCGAGAGTAATTGATTAATTGTGTGATATCTCATAATAGCTAGATTAAACTGGTAATTAGGATTAATAGGTTGATTATGTGAATTTGACTTATGAATGCTTAAGTTTATAAAGTAGAGCATTTTTAACATACAACTTAAGGAATAAGACATTTTTTTCCTATTAACACTAAATGATAACCTATAAAGAGTGGCCCCAATAGTTCTCACACGGCGCCTTCCTTGCTAGATTGCTAAATGAATAAAGCTAACTCGCAAGTTATTTGAAGCTTATTTTAAAACAATGTTCATTTGAAGCTCAACTTATGGTGAACAAGCTGAGTACGAGGCCGATTTCGATCTCGACAATTTTATTGAGCCGAATTTGAGCCTGATAGTGCTCGACTTGTTAGGCTCGCGACATGTTCAAATTTGTTTGTTTGCAAATACATTCGCAAGCTTGTTCACAAACCTTCGGTCGAGCCTATAATCGAGCCGAGCTCAAGTAATAGGTTGATTAAAAGCACATTTTCATTTTTTCCAACCATTTCACGAGTTTTGAACGAGCTTGAGCTAGAACACCATTTATATGAATATCAGACGAGTCGAGCTCAAGCTATCATACGAGCCGAGCTTGAACTCATCAACTGGTCGATGAGCTGAGCTCGATCAACAAGATAAAAATTTAAGTCAAACTCAAACATCCAAATATTTAAATATGAGCCGAACTAGAGCCGACTAGTATTAAGCTCGACTCGCGCGACTCGTTTATAGTTCTACTTTCCACCCTTTTTCTCAAATGGCAACAAATAATTAAAGAAATTCTTTTAGTTTTTTAAAGTAAAAAAAATGCTATTCTTGCAAAAGTAAAGTGAATTCTCTAAAAAGTAAAGAGCATTTCACAATTGAGCAACAAATCATGTGACTAAAAACTTGAATTTTATGAAGATGACTAATAAAGAGATTTTGCTATGTCTACTGGGCTCTATATACTTTTAACTTTTGCCTGTTTTGGTTAATCCAGTTCAGTATATATTTCCATTATACTTTCCTTGCCTAATTCAACTGGCTCGGGAGAGTGGTAACTTAGAGCTAGAAAACACACACAGACACACCAATATATGTAAAATCAGAATTCGCCTAAACTTGGTGTATTTTACGGAAATTTACCCTAGGGCATCCGAAGTCCATATTTAAGGGTCTTTTCAACTCCTGCACGCGACCAATTTAGCCATACATCATGATGGAATCGTGAAAGATTGTTTCCTTTTCTCCTACGAAGCTTCTCTATATATATATATATTAGTAGTTTAAAAAAATGCAATCTTTGAGAAGATTAAATTGTGATTTATCTTTCTGGGCATGGAGTTGGTTTTAATGAAAATGAAATCTCATCAGACAAAACAACATAAGAGAGGAAGCGAGGTAATCGGCAACTTGGTTACCTTCCCGGTAGTTATGAGAGCAACGGAGGTTGTAGTGCTCCACACCTTTAAGCGCCGCCCGCCATCTGCTCCGAAAATGCCACGGGACCGGAACCTCACGATTATTGAAGACATTAACAACGTATGTTGAATCAGATTCAATCCAGAGGTTATACCATTGATGAGCAGCAGCCCTCTCAAGAATGATAATAAAAGCAAAAAGTTCCGCCTCAAAGGCAAAACCGGCTCCTGCCGAAAAGTGAAAGCACGCCACCACCGAATTAAAGGCATTTCTGACCACACCACCCGCATGCATCACCGAAGGATTACCCCTAATGGACCCGTCGATATTGGCTTTGAGCCAAGAAGGAGAAGGAAGGGTCCAGCCCACATCAATGGTGACCGGAGCAGGGCGCGGATTGCCTGCAACAGCAAGGCGACGAAGGATCCCAAGCTCAAACACCGAGTTCGCCATGCTTCCTAATTTAAAATTGCTTGCAGCCTCCAAAAAGGAAATCTTAAGAAGCTTCATCAAAGCATGAGGTGAGGCCACAACATTTTGAAAAATAGATTGGTTACGAGAGTACCAGAGACCCCAAAGAATTGTCATGACGCCCACACGCCAAAGGCTTGTCACCTGCGCACTTGCATTATAATTCATAGCAAAGATAATGAAACTGCCAATATCATGAAAAAATGGAACCTCCATCTCAAACCATGAGAAAAGAAAACCCCATAAAGGCTTAGCAAAGTTGCAACCCCAAAAAAGATGATCTATATTTTCCTCTGCATTGAGACAGAGGCTGCAAATGTTAGGCCCAATGAAACCACAACGTTGAATCGCATCCATAGTAGGAAGACGGCCCAAAATGATCCGCCAACAAGTGATAGAACGACGCACCGGGATGAAAGGTGCCCAAATCCACTTCCCCCAATCCACCGAAGGAAAAGGTGGAGCGAAATGATCAAAGGCCAAAGAAGCCGAAATATTGCCAAACCGAGAGTGCACCCAAGCTCGCTCATCTTCCATATCCCCAGTGGGAAGCGAGATAATGTCGAAAGCAACCTCCGGAAAAGCCACCAGAAACGAATCAGTGAGATGCCAAATATCATCAAAATAAAAATCTGACACTTTGTGCGTGAGAAAAGGAGCCATGTAGCTCGGAATACGTAGGCGCGAGGAGATCTTATACCCGAGCCAATTGTCATGCCAAAAAGAGACGGAATCTCCTCGTCCAATAATACAGAATGTATCCTGCACGATCTGCTGAATCGGCTTACGAACACCAAGCCAGATAGAGGAGGAAAACCAACGGGAGGAATGACTTAACATCGGGGAGAGATAACGCCGGCGAAAGAGATCGAAACCAAGGGTTCGTTCCTTTATGACTTGCCAGCCCAATCTGAACATAAAGCTGTTGTTGATATCAGAAAAGCTCTTCACACCTAAACCACCCCTCAGCTTAGGAGCGCAAACCCTATTCCACGCAACCGAGGAACGAGCCTTTGACGTGATACACCCAGTCCAAATAAAAGAGCGACAAGCTTTATCAAGCTCATGAAGCAGCTTAGCCGGCCATTGATAAATAAGCATGCTATGAACTGCCGAGCTCTGAATCACCGAAGCCACTAAACAAACCCGTCCAGCCATAGAAAGTTGCAAACCCTTCCACCTAGAGAACTTCGACAGAATAAAATCTTTAATCTTGACCAGATGAGAAGCCGAGACCCGGCCAGGGAAAACAGGAACCCCCAGATAGGTGAATGTAAGGGAGGCAAAAGAAAAATGGAGAATACGCCGAAGACGCCTCTGCACCTGCGTAGGAACCCCCTTACCAAAATAAATAGTAGACTTATCGGTGTTGCAATGTTGGCCCGAGACTTGGGCATAAATTTGCAAAATAGAATTAATCATGATACACGAACGTTTAGAAGCGCGACAAAACAGCAACACATCATCAGCATACAACAAATGCGATGGGAAACACAACTGGCGAGACATTTGCATCTGTGCGATAAAACCATTATCAACCGCGTGGAGAAGCAGTCTACTCAAAAGATCTTCAGCAAAACCGAAAAGAATGGGAGAGAGAGGATCTCCTTGCCTCACTCCTCTGCGACAAGCAAAATAGCCATGCACCACTCCATTAAACATGACAGAAATACGAGCAGAAGCGAAGATAGTTTGAATCCAATTTCTGAAGACCGTAGGAAAACCAAACGCCTTGAGAACCACATCCATGAACTCCCAATTCAGAGTATCAAACGCCTTCTTAATATCCACCTTCAAGGCCATATTATTCCCTTTACGAGACCGATTCATGCAATTAACACCTTCTGACGCGAGCAAAATACCTTCATGTATCGAGCGTCCCGCCACAAACCCGAACTGATTCGGCGAGATAATGTCAGAAGCAAAGGTATTAACACGCGTAGCAAGGATTTCCGTGATGATTTTAAACAAAAAATTTCCCAAGACAATAGGTCTATAATCAGAAATAGACACGGCGTCATCCTTCTTAGGAAGCAGAGTTAAGAAATTGGAATTCAAACCCTTAGGCAAGTAATGTCTATGGAAAAAACGTTGCACCGCAGAGATCACATCCGAACAAATAATATCCCAAGCAACCTGAAAAAATTTACCACTGAAACCATCCGGCCCAGGAGCACCATTGCCATTCATGGAAAAAACCGTTGCCCGTATCTCATCCTCCGACGGGCAACAAATGAGCGACTCCCCTTGATTCTGAGTAACTAAATTAGAAACGTGCGCACTAATCCAAGATCGATCCATATCCGGGGTAGAATCAGCAAAAAGATCGACGTAAAACTGAACCACATGATCAGCCATAATCGTGTGATCATCAATCAAAATGTCGCCAATGCGAAGCTGCTTAATGTTCAGACGAGATCTCCGCATCCTCACCATATTTTGATAGAATTTAGTGTTACGATCCCCATCTGAAAGCCATTTGATGCGACTCTGCTGTTGGAGAAGAGAAGCTTGACGCGAGAGCATAGTGTTAATCGAAGCTTCAAGCTGTATCTCGTGATCAAACAACTCCTCCGTGTAGCCAGAAACCCCAATAACATTCTGAAGGGAGGTTAGTTGCTCATATAAACCAGACAAAGCAACGTTGAAATTTCCAAAAGTCTCTTTATTCCAAGTCTTCAAGTCTTTGCGCAGCCGCTTGAGTTTGCGCATTACCCGCACCATAGGGCAACGAACATCAATCTCCAGAGACCAGTAATGTTTCACCAAATCCAAAAAGCCCTCGTGAGAACACCACATATTCAGGAAACGAAAATGTTTTTGAGCATGCACCTGAGAAAACGAACAATTGAGAATAATAGGTGAATGGTCAGAACCTACCCTCGGAAGAACACGATAACTGATATTATCCCAATAATCAGAAAACGAAGCGAAAACGAGAACACGATCTAAAACCGACTCCGTGGTGACAGGAAAGCGACGCCTATCAGTCCAAGTGAAAATAGGCCCTGCAGATACAGGCTGAAAAAGCATATTATCATCAATAAAATCCCGAAACTCCCGACAAGCAATATTACTAGGATTACGCCGACCCCTACGCTCATGTGCCCCCAGTAGAGCATTAAAGTCACCAATGACAACAAGGCTACCAGTAGAGTAGCATGCTAAATCTTCCCAAAGTAAACGACGCGAGATATAATTACAACTCGCATGTACAAACGCCGCAAAGAAAGAGAACCCCGGAATCCCAACCTCAAGCACCACTGCTTGATCCGAGGAAAAGACAACTTTAGTGTTTACTGTCTGAGAAGCAAAAATCCAAATATTGGGAGCATGCACGCCTCTATCATTTTGATGCACCGGTCGGACATTGATTGAATGCCAAAAAGAAGACTGTGTACGATTAAAAGACGTCTTGGGCTCAAAGATTCCAACAAGTGAAGGGGAATGAGTAACACAATGATTGTGTAAAAGATTACGGGCAGTAGAAAAGCCCCTAATATTCCATGCAAAGATATTCATTGTAAAAACAACATACCATCGTCCTCATTACGAGGATTATCATCACGATGCGCAGCCTCTTCCGCGTCCATAATATCACTCCAACGTTCGCCAACCACCGCATCCATAATTTGCAAAAATGGTCGTTGGGAAGAAGTAGTATAAGCATGCAGCGGCATACCATTAGCATTGGCTTCACGGACTAAATTTAAAAAAGCCTTGGGCCGGGCATTAGGTGTTTCAGCTCTCTTTTTCACGACATGCTTTTCCACTTTGGGAGCATGCGCGTAGCCCACGGGCTTTGACCCGTTTGTCCTCCTTTTCCCATTAATCGGCGACTGGTTCTTCTCCGGCGTCGCCACCTCCGTCTCCCAAACGAGTCACACGACTCTATGTTTTACCTTGGCAACTACGCAGCAGCAGTTGATCTCCGCAGCAGCAGTTTCTCGGACAGCAGGAGAAGCCGCTTCCGCCACGCTGAGCTCCGGCCATCGGCATCCACAGCACGCCGTCGCCCGATCCCGACAGTCCGAGTGAACAGCACACCGGACCGATCCAGACCGTGCGATCTGATCCAGATCTTGAGATAGGCTCGATCCATATCTTGAGATCAGCCGCGGGATAGCTCGGCGTCCTCCAACTTCGACGTTGGCACCAACCGTCGACTCCGGCCATCTCCGTTCGCTGGAGCTGTGCTTTTTGTCGCTTCTGCTGTGCTCAGATCTCCCTTTTGACTTTTCTCTGCCTGGTTTTCTCCAGGGACTTTTTCATGGCTTCCTCTTCCTCTGTTCCGCCTAACCTTTCCCGTGAATTGGTTATTGTCCAGAACTCTACTGATGCTTCGGTCCCTCGATCGATCCTCCCTGGATCTGATATTGGGAAGGCTAGTTCGCCGGTGAACTCTACCCCTCATGAGCAGCCACTAATCATTAAGGGTAAGCCTGTTACTAATCCTCGACGAACTTACGCCTCCGCGGCTAGGGTTTTTTCGCAAAAACCCCCTGATGTCTTAGCACAAGATTTTTGTGCGCTCCATCCACATACTACTGGGGAAAAGATGGTGTTACATATTCCTGATTCTATTTATCAATAACAGTTGCATGAGCTTCGTTTTGCGCTTCATGCGAAGTTATTTTTACCTAAAGGTAGTCTTCCTCGGACTTCTTCGGATATTCAGAAGGAACTCTCGTCTTTGTGGCGTTTGGATAGCCGGTTTCGCGTTGTCACTCTGGGAAAAGGGTTTTTTACACTTCAATTTACTAGGGAATCAGATATGCTTACTGCTCGCTCCAAACTTTCATGGAAGCTTTCCGTTGGACTTATTCGCATCCGTGACTGGACGCCTCTTTTTGATCCGTATAAGGAGTCTTCTACTATTGCTCTTGTTTGGCTCCGAATTTATTACTTGCCGCATGATTGTTGGCATCCGGAAGTTATTACGGGCATTGCACGTTCGGTTGGCACGCCAATTAAGATTGATGGTCTTACTTATTCTGCTGCTGTAGGACACTTGATGTTTCTAAGGTTACTCCCACTCACCTTTCGGTGGCACGTGGCAACGTGGCTTTGGAGGTGGAATTTGGTTACGAGTCTATGCCATATTTTTGTGGTATTTGTAAAACGGTCGGACATTCTTCGGATAGATGTAGTAGAAAGCCTAAGGACCCCAGCTCTGTGGAGACTGCGGTTCCCAACAAGGTCTCTACTTCGGTTCCTAATGATACTCATGCGTCGGTTCCTCCTGCTGCGGTTTTAGAGGATGGTTTTCGTCCGGTGCAAGGTAAAAAACATTGGCGTCAAACCCAACGATGGAATAATATATCAAATCCTCCTGTCACCACTAGTCAGAATGGTTTTGAGGTTCTTGGAGAGGAATCGGATACGGAGATGATTTATGAGGAAACTGAGCAGCCGCTTCAGGCCTACGTCGGGCAGAAGGCTCCTAAAACGGGTATTTCATCTCCTAAAAATACAAAGACGCAGCCCGAGTTACACTATTCTGCTGGGAATACCCAAGTTGTTCAAAAGACTGGGGTGGATTTCTCTCCCTCGGCCAGGGAAAGCAGCTTACCTCAGGATCAAACGGACGGCAGTTTAGCTATTACCATTCCACCACCGGCCAAAGATGGTTGCTCGGTTTTGGCTAAAGGGCAGGTTCAGTTGCCCTCTACAGTTGGGGAATTTCAACAAACAGATGTCGGGCGCAATTCTCCCTCTCAGGATTTAGTTCAATCACCTGGAGTGGGTTTTCCTTTGGCTACACAAGATCAATTGGGGCCTGATTTGGCTTCTGTTAGGGACGCTCAGAGTCGGCTCTCGTCAGCTTTGGCTAGGGTCAACTCTAATGCTTCTGGTTCTCGATCGGATCCTCCTACTGGCAATGTTTATGAGGGTAATACGGGCAGCGCAACAAGCTTTGATCGTGGGTTTTCCTCTGAAGATCAATGGGATTTGCGGCGCCATATTGATGCAAAACAGGTTGCGCGTGCTGAAAATGAACAGGGAGCTGAAACACCTAATGCCCGGCCCAAGGCTTTTTTAAATTTGGTCCGTGAAGCCAATGGTAATGGCATGCCGCTGCATGCTTATACTACTTCTTCCCAAAGACCATTTTTGCAAATTATGGATGCGGTGGTTGCCGAACGTTGGAGTGATATTATGGACGCGGAAGAGGCTGCGCATCGTGATGATAATCCTCGTAATGAGGACGATGGTATGTTGTTTTTACAATGAATATCTTTGCATGGAATATTAGGGGCTTTTCTACTTGCCCGTAATCTTTTACACAATCATTGTGTTACTCATTCCCCTTCACTGGTTGGAATCTTTGAGCCCAAGACGTGTTTTAATCGTACACAGTCTTCTTTTTGGCATTCAATCAATGTCCGACCGGTGCATCAAAATGATAGAGGCGTGCATGCTCCCAATATTTGGATTTTTGCTTCTCCGACAGTAAACACTAAAGTTGTCTTTTCCTCGGATCAAGCAGTGGTGCTTGAGGTTGGGATTCCGGGGTTCTCTTTCTTTGCGGCGTTTGTACATGCGAGTTGTAATTATATCTCGCGTCGTTTGCTTTGGGAAGATTTATCGTGCTACTCTACCGGTAGCCTTGTTGTCATTGGTGACTTTAATGCTCTCCTGGGGGCACATGAGCGTAGGGGTCGGCGTAACCCTAGTACTATTGCTTGTCGGGAGTTTTGGGATTTTATTGATGATAATATGCTTTTTCAGCCTGTCTCTGCTGGGCCTATTTTCACTTGGACTGATAGGCGTCGCTTTCCTTACACCACGGAGTCGGTTTTAGATCGTGTTCTCGTTTCCGCTTCATTTTCTGATTATTGGGAGAATATCAGTTATCGTGTTCTTCCTAGGGTGGGTTCTGACCATTCACCTATTATTCTCAATTGTTCGTTTTCTCAGGTGCATACTCAAAAACATTTTCGTTTCCTGAATATGTGGTGTTCTCACGCGGGCTTTTTGGATTTGGTGAAACATTCCTAGTCTCTGGAGATTGATGTTCGTTGCCCTATGGTGCGGGTAATGCGCAAACTCAAGCGGCTACGCAAAGACTTGAAGACTTGGAATAAAGAGACTTTTGGAAATTTCAACGTTGCTTTGTCTGGTTTATATGAGCAACTCACCTCCCTTCAGAATGTGATTGGGGTTTCTGGCTACACGGAGGAGTTGTTTGATCACGAGATACAGCTTGAAGCTTCGATTAACACTATGCTCTCGCGTCAAGCTTCTCTTATCCAGCAGCAGAGTCATATCAAATGGCTTTCAGATGGGGATCGTAACACTAAATTCTATCAAAATATGGTGAGGATGCGGAGATCTCGTCTGAACATTAAGCAGCTTCGCATTGGCGACATTTTGATTGATGATCACACGATTATGGCTGATCATGTGGTTCAGTTTTACGTCGATCTTTTTACTGATTCTACCCAGGATATGGATCGATCTTGGATTAGTGGGCACGTTCCTAATTTAGTTACTCAGAATCAAGGGGAGTCGCTCATTTGTTGCCCGTCGGAGGATGAGATACGGGCAACGGTTTTTTCCATGAATGGCAACGGTGCTCCTGGACCGGATGGTTTCAGTGGTAAATTTTTTCAGGTTGCTTGGGATATTATTTGTTCGGATGTGATCTCTGCGGTGCAACGTTTTTTCCAGAGACATTACTTGCCTAAGGGTTTGAATTCCAATTTCTTAACTCTGCTTCCTAAGAAGGATGACGCCGTGTCTATTTCTGATTATAGGCCTATTGTCTTGGGAAATTTTTTGTTTAAAATCATCACGAAAATCCTTGCTACGCGTGTTAATACCTTTGCTTCTGACATTATCTCGCCGAATCAGTTCGGGTTTGTGGCTGGACGCTCGATACATGAAGGTATTTTGCTCGCGTCAGAAGGTGTTAATTGCATGAATCGGTCTCGTAAAGGGAATAATATGGCCTTGAAGGTGGATATTAAGAAAGCGTTTGATACTCTGAATTGGGAGTTCATGGATGTGGTTCTCAAGGCGTTTGGTTTTCCTACGCTCTTCAGAAATTGGATTCAGACTATCTTCGCTTCTGCTCGTATTTCTGTCATGTTTAATGGAGTGGTGCATGGCTATTTTGCTTGTTGCAGAGGAGTGAGGCAAGGAGATCCTCTCTCTCCCATTCTTTTCGGTTTAGCTGAAGATCTTTTGAGTAGACTGCTTCTCCACGCGGTTGATAATGGTTTTATCTCACAGATGCAAATGTCTCGCCAGTTGTGTTTCCCGTCGCATTTGTTGTATGCTGATGATGTGTTGCTGTTTTGTCGCGCTTCTAAACGTTCGTGTATCATGATTAATTCTATTTTGCAAATTTATGCTCAAGTCTCGGGACAACATTGCAACGCCGATAAGTCTACTATTTATTTTGGTAAGGGGGTTCCTACGCAGGTGCAGAGACGTCTTCGGCGTATTCTCCATTTTTCTATTGCCTCCCTTCCGTTCACCTATCTGGGGGTTCCTGTTTTCCCTGGCCGGGTCTCGGCTTCTCATCTGGTCAAGATTAAAGATTTTATTCTGTCGAAGTTCTCTAGGTGGAAGGGTTTGCAACTTTCTATGGCTGGACGGGTTTGTTTAGTTGCTTCGGTGATTCAGAGCTCGGCAGTTCATAGCATGCTTATTTATCAGTGGCCGGCTAAGCTGCTTCATGAGCTTGATAAAGCTTGTCGCTCTTTTATTTGGACTGGGTGTATCACGTCAAAGGCTCGTTCCTCGGTTGCGTGGAATAGGGTTTGCGCTCCTAAGCTGAGGGGTGGTTTGGGTGTGAAGAGCTTTTCTGATATCAACAACAGCTTTATGTTAAGATTGGGCTGGCAAGTCATTAAGGAACGAACCCTTGGTTTCGATCTCTTTCGCCGGCGTTATCTCTCCCCGCTGTTACGTCCTTCCTCCCGTTGGTTTTCCTCCTCTATCTGGCTTGGTGTTCGTAAGCCGATTCAGCAGATCGTGCAAGATACGTTCTGTATTATTGGACGAGGAGATTCCGTCTCTTTTTGGCATGACAATTGGCTCGGGTATAAGATCTCCTCGCGCTTACGTATTCCGAGCTACATGGCTCCTTTTCTCACGCACAAAGTGTCAGATTTTTATTATGATGATATTTGGCATCTCACTGATTCGTTTCTGGTGGCTTTTCCGGAGGTTGCTTTCGACATTATCTCGCTTCCGACTGGGGATATGGAGGATGAGCGAGCTTGGGTGCACTCTAGGTTTGGCAATATTTCGGCTTCTTTGGCCTTTGATCATTTCGCTCCACCGTTTCCTTCGGTGGATTGGGGGAAGTGGATTTGGGCACCTTTCATCCCGGTGCGTCGTTCTATCACTTGTTGGCGGATCATTTTGGGCCGTCTGCCTACTATGGATGCGATTCAACGTTGTGGTTTCATTGGGCCTAACATTTGCAGCCTCTGTCTCAATGCAGAGGAAAATATAGATCATCTTTTTTGGGGTTGTAACTTTGCTAAGCATTTATGGGGTTTTCTTTTCTCATGGTTTGAGATGGAGGTTCCGTTTTTTCATGATATTGGCAGTATCATTATCTTTGCTATGAATTATAATGCAAGTGCGCAGGTGAAAAGCCTTTGGCGTGTGGGCGTCGTAACAATTCTTTGGGGTCTCTGGTACTCTCGTAACCAATTGATTTTTCAGAATGTTGTGGCCTCACCTCATGCTATGATGAAGCTTCTTAAGATTTCCTTTTTAGAGGCTGCGAGGAATTTTAAATTAGGAAGCATGGCGAACTCGGTGTTTGAGCTCGGGATCCTTCGTCGCCTTGCTGTTGCAGGCAATCCGCGCCCTGTTCCGGTCACCATTGATGTTGGCTGGACTCTTCCTTCTCCTTCTTGGCTCAAAGCCAATATCGACGGGTCCATTAGGGGTAGGGATGGCAATCGGGTACGACGGGTACGGATAGTGACTATCCATACCCATACCCACGAACTAAATGGATAGTGGTTGCTACCCACGAAACTATCCATGGATATCAAATGGTATCCAAACCCGCTACCCGCGGATACCCGCTACCCGTCGGGTATCCGCGAAACCCGCTATCCGACGGGTATCCGTCACCCGCTATCCGCCGGATACCCGCTATCCGCCGGATACCCACTATCCGCCGGATACCCACTATCCGCTGGATACCTACGAAATAGAATTTAAATATAAATTTACAACAAATTTAATAGAAAAAAAAAATCAACACAAATAGCATAGTTCAAATCCACAAAGAACAATGTTTAAATTCAAATTCACAAAGAACAATGTTCAAATTCATCAACTAAAATATAAAATCCAACAAAGAACAATGTATATAATTGCTCAACAGTAGAAATAGAACCCTCTTCATTGAACTCTTCTTCTTCATCTTCAAGACAAGTCCAAAAGCTTCCATTCTTTTCTTGACCTATGAAATAAGCAATTATTTACATTAGATATATGAAATAAAAGATTAATTATAATTATAAATTTACATACCTTCAAGTTGATTTCGTAGCCAATTTTGAGTACACATTAATGCTTCTAATAGCTTTGGTTTGAGACGACTGCGATGCTCACTTAGAACCCTCCCACTAGTGCTAAAAGCTGATTCGGAAGCCACTGTGGTGATTGGGACAACAAAGATATCACGAGCTATGAGGCGAAGTGTGGATAATGTGTTCTAGTCACCTTCCACCAATTTTATTCAAAGCCAATATTTTATAGAATTTTTTTGTGGATATTTGACGGGTAATTGATGGATAATTGACAGGTAATTGGCGGGTATTTTTCGCGGGTTAACGGATTTCGCGGGTATGGATAGTAAGTATCCAAACCCATACCCACGAACTAAATGGATAGTGAATTGCACCCACGAAACTATCCGTGGATATCAAATGGTATCCAAACCCACCCTAATGGGTTCGGGTTTTCGCGGATATCCGCTACCCGCGGGTAGATTGCCATCCCTAATTAGGGGTAATCCTCCGGTGATGCATGCGGGTGGTGTGGTCAGAAATGCCTTTAATTCGGTGGTGGCGTGCTTTCAATTTTCGGCAGGAGCCGGTTTTGCCTTTGAGGCGGAACTTTTTTCTTTTATTATCATTCTTGAGAGGGCTGCTGCTCATCAATGGTATAACCTCTGGATTGAATCTGATTCAACATACGTTGTGAATGTCTTCAATAATCGTGAGGTTCCGGTCCCGTGGCGTTTTCGGAGCAGATGGCAGGCGGCGCTTAAAGGTGTGGAGCACTACAACCTCCGTTGCTCTCATAACTACCGGGAAGGTAACCACGTTGCCGATTACCTCGCTTCCTCTCACTCGCAGGAAGGATTTTGGCTTCATTCTATTCCTGAAATTGCTCAGCTGGTTTCCGATGATGTACATTCTTCCTTTGTTCGCATGGTGCGATAGCTTGTCCTGAGTTGTTTGTTCGGTGCTTGGTGGGAACCGGGGAGATTTGGGGGTGATGGTACGGCCGGAACTTCCGAAGTCTCCTCAACTCAGTTTCCACCGCACCTTGTTTCTTTCATGTTTTCTTTGTATCTAGACGGGTACTCTTTATCCTCGTTTTGAGGTTTTAATGAGGCCCGGCCCTGGTCTTCTCTTTGGGTTTTTTTAGGTTCCGGTTTCTTTAATAAAAATTCAATTCAGCAGCAGCATGCAGATATATATTTGCAGTACTAATAAACAACCGTGTAGAATTGAAATACATAAATAAAAAGTCCAGATACAAACAACATACAAATACAATATGGTGATTTCTTGTTTTCAGTTGCATCAATGTTGAGCATAAAAGTTAGGTAACAACTAGCAATTGATTAAACTTTCACATCATTTCTTCCCAGTGCGGCGAATAGACAAATTCGTTAGCTTTCGTGCAAAAATTACAAGACAAAAAGTGTTGACAATAACTATATATAACTTGCATATTATAGTATATAAAGGGGTATATATACAAGTAATATAAAAAGGGGGTAGTGGTTGGGTTGGGGTGGGGTGGGGTGGGGGGGGGGGGGGGGGAGGTTAGCAAATTCAATTTGGAATTGGCATTATGTCTGGCAGTTAAGGTACCATGACACAATGTCCATAAGTCATTGTCTTGTACATATACAATACAAGTCCATGTAATGCAAAATTAAAATTTTATTTTGTTTTAAAATTAACTTTATATAAACCCCTTTGAATCTGTATTAATATCTGATTTCATATGGACTTTGATTATTTTGAGCTTCTCTGAAGTATTCGAACAACTTGACGAGCATATAGCCTCACGACAATGTAGATTTACATATACAATTACAAGTTCATATACTATCGATCCATAATATTAGTTCATGATACAAAATAAATATCATAACACAATTCTACTTCATCCGTCTCACAAAAAACATGAATATTTTGTTATTTTCGATCGTCTCATAAAAATATAAATATTTCTATTTTGGTACACTACCCCATCGTAATTCCTTTACTTTTCATCTCTATTTTATAATAAAGTGGGACTCTTTTTTATTCACAATATATTTTTATTTAATATTTCTTAAAATTTGGGTCATTTATAAATATTTATATTTTTGTGGGATGGAGCGGAGAGAGTAATAATTAATTTATTAAAAAAGTAACTGTGATGAAATGACAAACATGGCCAAAGCCCATTATCGAGAGTAGATCTATTATCCATATTTTAATGGATGCAAGACTTTTAAGAGACGTGAAGCGGTGAAGCTACTTGAGTCAACTTGCGAAAAATAAAAAAGAAATAAGAAAAAGGTTATTTTGAAGCAATTGAGAAACAAGGTGAATAGTGATTGGCCGTTGCAACAAGTGAGTGGCTAATCCAACACTTTACCTTTTTGCTCCCACCAAAGGGTCACTACTACTCAATACTCATAGTAAGACCCCAACACTACACACACATACACTCACAATATATATATACACACACACTGACAAAACAAGTTGTTGGTTCCAATTTTTGCACTTCTCATTTGTTTTTTTTGAAAAAAGAAAAAAAAAGGGCTCAATGATTGACTATAAAGAAACATATGCAGACACTCACAAAGACACAGATTCACAGAATGATGTCTTTTTTTCAATTTTTTGCAGGTTTTTTGCTAAAAATGATAGGGACTTTTTAGTTTTTTGGAGGTTATTTAAATTTGAGTGTCATGCATGTATGTATGGGGCTGAATCTTGGAAGATTTCCATTGTCCTACTATTTTATTTACTTTTTATTTTTATATGTGCAAGTTGAATTGTATGATACTTAGAATCTTTGATTTCTTATATATATACTAGTAATTTGTATTTGGGAGGAAGAGAATATTCATTAATGGGTAAGCTGTGCTGGATTTGGTCCCACGGGAAACTAGTTGCATGAAATGACTTTTGCTTAACACTACTTACATACATACTTACATTTCTTACATGTCATGGAAATCTAGATTTGAACTAGCTTAACACCCCCTCTCCCCAAATTTTGATTATATGTATAAAGAAAAATTTGAAATGAAATTATGAGATAGAATGAAATTTGTGATTCTAATTTATGGGGAATTTGTGAGGTGTAATTTGTCTTCAATTTGTGCATCTGCTTAATTTGTGTCGGTTTATGTAGCTAATTTGAAAATAAAATAAAATAGTTTATGGATGAATTAATTAATGTCAATTTCTATAATTATTATTAATAAAAATTAGTTAACTTTAATAGAAAATGGAACAACTTTTTTTTTTGTCAAAAAAAAAAAACGTAGAGATAGATCTTCATGTGATTTTGTCACATCTGTTGTTGAATCAATGGAAAGAGAAATGCGAGTAGATAATGAGTTAAACTTTGAACTTTAAACAAATTCTCATTTGCACATGGATTTTAAAATCTTTATTAAAATTACTCAACTATTATTTTTTTTCTCATTTCGCATACCCATCCATTTTTCGGCCAAAATTTGAGCCTAAAACTACGTCGTTTTCATCCGGCTATACAATATGATGTCGGTTCTATTATTCTACAGGGTCATATTTATATCACGCTGTCGGTTCTATTATTCTACAGGGTCATATTTATATCACGCTAACATATTTATGCCAAGCGAGTATATTTATGCTATGTCACCACGATAAAAAAATAGGTGAATGCAAAATGAGAAAAAAATAATATTTGAATAATTTTAATAAAGATTTTAAAGATTATGTGCAAAATGAGAATTTGATGAAAGTTCAATAATTTATATGCAATTAACCCTTGTTATTATAATTTGATCGTATCAATTATTTTTTCTCCAGCCGCTAGGGTTCCCTAGGGTTTCTTTAGGGTTGAGAGAATTGACGTTCGCTTTTAGCGCTGTTCTTCCCTCGATTCGTAGGGAGTGCTGTTTGTCAGCGGGGTGATTTCTGGATCATGGATCCAGAGGAGATTCAACGTTTGGTGGAACAACTTCAGTTATCAGAGGAGGCTGAGGCAAATACTGTTAATCTTTCTCAAGAACTCACGGAAGATCTTTTGGTTACTTCGAAGTATCGGCTTGCGGGGAAAGTTTTTGCGAGCAGACAGATTAATAGAGATCTTTTGCTAACTCAATTGCCTAATATTCTTCAGGCAAAATGTCGGATTGATGCAGAGATTATTGGCCCGAATATATTTGTTATCCATTTTGTTTCGGTGAACGATAAAAAACAAGCTTTGTTAGGGGGGCCTTGGCACTTCTTTCAGGATTTATTATTATTTGCTGAGATAGAGGGTTTCCAAAACCCTTCAGAGGTGAAGTTTGAGGAGTTTACGGGATGGATACAATGTCATAATCTACCTGTGGCGTGCATGCATCCGGAGGTGATAAGGAAGATTGGGGAGGGCATCGGCCGTGTGGAGGAGGTTGATATGAATGCAGGAGGACGATGTATTGGCCGCTTTGCTAGGGTAAGGGTCTCATGGGCATTAGATAAACCCATGCAGAGATGCGTGAGACTTCTACCTAATGGAGAGAGGGAGGGTGCTATTATATTACTTTTATATGAGAAGTTACCAAATTTTTGCTTTAAATGTGGGAAAATTGGACATTTATTAAGGTTTTGTGATTCTCCGTTGACGGTAACGGGGCAATTGAAGTATGGCACGTGGTTAATGGCTCCAAAAACCAATGAGATCCGGAGAAAGCAGACCAATGGCAATAAAGCTAATGCTGACTTGGGTGATTCACATTTGTTGGCGGTGAATAAAGGTTTAGTTGCGAGACCATCACAACAGACTGAGGGGTCTTGCTCCAAGGAGAGTTCGTCGCTGGGGGTCGAAGATGAGGTACCTATCAAAGATCTTGTTCCCAATACTGCTATTTTGGAAGAGGATAGAGATAGAGGGATGGATGGGGTTCTGGTGGAAGCTGAAACGGGAGGAGAGGAGAGGCGAGATGAGCAGATGGAGGAGGAGGAGGTTAGGAGAGGTTCTAGCTCTAATCTGAAAGTGGGTTCGTGGAAGAGGAGAGCTCGTGTTTCGGGTTGGGGGTCGGAGGGGAGGGGTCGTAGGGGAGGGAGAGTTGGTAGAGGAAGATCTGGAGAGGACGGGAGAAAAAATGACGGGGGAATTTCTTCTGGGAACGAGGGAGCTAGGAGTCGGGAAGAGATAGAGAGGGGGATTGAAGGTGGAGGTTTAGATGAAGAGGAAGTTTCAAGCTTCTCTAAGAAACGACCGGGGAGTGCCGTGTGTGATGCGGGCTCGGACTCCCCAAAACGAAAGATTCCGCGTCATGATATGGAGAATACTTTAGAGCTGGCAATAACGGCGGAGGCTGCCTCGCAGCCCCGCCGAGCCCAATGAATGCGGTAATCTGGAATGCTCGAGGCCTGGGCACACCTCGCGCATTCCATAATCTTCGCCAGTTAGTATCTGGCGTGTCTCCAAGCATACTTTTCATATCTGAGGCAAAAGTGTGTGCGGCCAAATGTGTTAATTGGAAGGTGATTCTAGGGTTTGAGGGACATTTTGTGGTAAACCCCGTTGGAGCGAGCGGGGGTCTTATGTTGTTCTGGAAGAATGAGTGTGATGTGAGTTTCAGGAGTTTTTCAAAGGGCCACATTGATTGTTGGGTTAAGAGTGATAGTTTTGGTTTTCGGTTTACGGGTTTTTATGGAAATCCTGATGGGAATAAACGTCAACAGTCTTGGGAACTTATTAAAAGATTGGCGGAGATTGGTGATGCTTCTTACCCTTGGATTGTTGGAGGGGATTTTAATGAGATTTTGAAGCAGGAAGAGAAGGAAGGAGGGAAACGAAAAAATTGGTCGTGTTTATCTACCTTCCGAGCTGCGATTGAGGCAAGCGGATTAAAGGCCATTGTCAATGACGCTCGTTTCACCTGGTTTAATCAAAGAGAGGGGGAGGCAGCCATCTTTGAGTTGCTGGACAGGTTCTTTATTAATGAATCGGGTCTTTTGGCAGTGGGAAATTGTGAGGCACAAGTGCTGGACTCGTACGGATCAGATCATAGAGCAGTGAGGGTGAGGTTGGAGAAGCAGGAAAAGTGTCAATCCACCGGGGGCTATAAAAGGTTCCATTTTGAGCAGAAATGGATGTTGGCGGAGAATTTTACAGCTGATACTCTTATGAACTGGAGGGGTTTTGGTAGTCTTTCTTTGCCAAAGCGGCTTGCCTTATGCCAGCAATATCTCAAAAAATGGGTGGATTCTGAGTACAAAAACCCTTCGAAGACGCTTGAGGAGTTAAGGAAGAAGAGGATCAAGCTGTTGAATCAGTGCGGAGATAAAGATGTGGGGAAGGAGCTACATGAGATTAATATGAAAATTGAGAGGATTTCGGAGGCGGAGGAAATACATTGGAAGCAAAGGTCAAGAGCGAATTGGCTGGGATTGGGGGACAGGAATACGAAGTATTTTCACAACTTCGCCTCAGAAAGAAAGAGGAAAAATAGAATTGAAGGCTTGTTTGATTCGAGGGGCGTTTTGCAGACTAAGGATGAGAACAAGGCAAGTATTATTCAGCAATATTTCAAGGAACTCTTTCGGTCGGATAAGCCTAGGGCTGAGGATATTTCGGCGATTACTAGCTGTGTTAAAAGCAGATTTCAACAGGCAGATGTTGCTGTTCTTCAAGAACCTTTTACTAAAGAGGAAGTACGGAAAGCAATCTTTCAGATGAATCCGAATAAAGCCCCGGGACCTGACGGGTTTCCACCTATTTTTTTCCAGAAGTATTGGGGAGAGATTGGAGGTTCCATTACTAAAGAGGTTCTGGGTATTCTCAATGGTGATGATAGTGTTAGAGAGTGGAATAAGAGTTTGATAGTCCTTATTCCGAAAGTTAAAAAGCCTAAGCACGTTTGTGATTTTCGGCCTATTAGTTTATGTAATGCCACTTATAAGATTGTGACTAAAGTGGTGGCTAATCGGTTGAGAAGAGTGTTGGGAAAGGTTATTGATGATAACCAGAGTGCTTTCGTACCCGAGCGGTTGATCACAGACAATATCTTAGTGGGCTATGAATGTATGCATTGGCTTAAAAATCAAAAGAACGGGAAACATGGCTTTGCGGCAGCAAAACTGGATATGAGGAAAGCCTATGACAGAGTGGAGTGGGGCTTTATAAAGGCCATGATGCAGGTGATGGGGTTTCCTAGTAGATTGATGCGGGTGGTGATGGATTGTATAACCTCGGTGGATTTTGCTTTTGTGGTGAATGGAAAGGTGTATGGCTTTTTGATCCCTACGAGGGGTATTCGCCAAGGATGCCCGTTGTCACCTTTCTTATTTGTTATCTGCGCGCAAGGGTTGTCCTCGATTCTCCACGAATATACGAGAAGGAAAGAGTTCGAAGGGTTACGGGTTGCTAAGGCCAGTCCGGCAATAAGTCATCTCTTCTTCGCGGATGATAGCCTTCTCTTTTTTAGAGCTAATGCTAAGGGGGTGGATGCTATCAGAGATGCTATTGATCTGTATTCTGTGGCTTCGGGGCAACAGATTAATAAGGATAAATCTGCTGTTACATTTAGCCCGTGTACTCTGGAGAGTGATAGGGAGGTGGTGGCGAAAACTTTGGGCATAGGCCAGACCAAAGGACATTCTGTATATTTAGGTCTTCCTACGATCGTGATGAAGCAGAAGAGGATTCAATTTGATTACCTACGTGAAAGGGTCTGTAAGAAGCTTGGATCGTGGAAAAATAAGCATTTTTCAATGGGTGGTAGAGAAGTCCTCCTTAAATCAATTATACAGGCGATCCCTACTTACGCCATGAATTGTTTTAAGATTCCGGTTGCTGTTTGCAGAGATATGGAGAAGGCTAGTGCTAATTTTTGGTGGGGTATGACTGAAAAAGGTCCAAATATGCATTGGGCAAAATGGCAGTCGCTTTGCTATCTGAAGTCGAAAGGTGGGATGGGTTTTCGAGATTTGGTCGCTTTTAACAAGGCACTACTAGCTAAACAGGTGTGGCGATTGATCAAGTTTCCTAACTCGCTGGTGGCTAGGGTGCTTAAAGGACGCTATTATAAGGATGGGGACGTGTTGAATGCTACCTGCCCTTCGACGGCTTCCTATTCTTGGCGATCGATTTTGTGGGGAGGAGATCTGGTGAGACGTGGAGTGAGGTGGAAGATTGGTAATGGGAAAAGTGTGAGTGCTTTTAAGGATGCTTGGATTCCTAATGGGGGAGATGGTATAGCTGCCGGAGGGATGGTGAAGGATGAAAGTATTTTGGTTGCTGAGTTCATTGATGAAAATAAACGTTGGAAGGAGGAGCTTTTGAAGGAAAATTTTCTCTCTTATGAGGTACAGAGTATTATGTCTATGGATTTATCAAGAAATGAGAAAGATGATAAATTTTGGATACATGATGAGAAAGGGAGATATACTGTAAAATCTGGATATCTACTTGAGAAGGAATGTTTTTTGCCGAATGCTAACACGACTTCAGAAGTTGTTGAAGATTGGTGGAAGCTTGTTTGGAATCTTTTTATTCCACCGAAGGTTAGGGTTTTTGCATGGAGATTTATGAAGAATATGTTGCCTACTGCTATAAACTTGAAGAATCATCATATTCCCATTAATGGTATATGCTCCTGGTGCAAAAGGGATTGGGGCTCGACGACTCATTCAATCATTTTCTGCGAGTCAGTGCGAGGGGAATGGAAGAAGACCAAATGGTGGTCGTGGCTGAGAGGTAGAGAAAATCTTGAAAGTGAGTCGCTTTGTAGGGAATTTTTGGCTGGTTTTGGAGTTGAGGATCTGGAGCAGTTTGTTATCTTTCTTTGGTGGAGTTGGAAGAATCAATGTGATGTTAAACATGGCAATAAGGCTGCTGGAACGATGGAGCTTATCGAAAGTGGCGAGGTTTTTCTGAGTATGTTCCAGGAGGCAACCTACAAGACGAGAACGCAGCAGTCGATTCTGCCGAAGGAAGGAGAAAAGTGCTGGCTTCCGCCGTGCCGTGGTTCTTTTCGGTTGGATGTGGATGTCTCTATCCATGCGAATGGAAATGTGGTTGGAGTTGGTTTTCTGGTTCGGGATTATACAGGCAAGGTGTTAGCGGCGGCTGCGAGACGCATTGGAAGAACGGAAACCATTCTTATGGGCGAACTGCACTCGATCTTGTTGGGTGTGGGTTTCTGCATGGAGCATGATTTTTGTCCTCTTGAGGTCTTTACGGATTCACTCTTGGCGGTGCACGTTTTGAGCGAGAAAACGAGGGGGATGGACTCGCTTTGTGATGACCTTTATGATGCTTTTATTTATATCAAGGAGAAGATAGTGCTTGATTTTAGACATGTTCGTAGGGAAGCTAATAGAGCGGCCCATTTCTTGGCTAATTTAGCCGTTTGTATTCCTGATGCAATGATCTGGAGATCCAACTTTCCGTCGGGTCTTTTAGATATTGTTCATCGTGACTTGAATTAATATATGGGTATTGGTGTTTTCTCAAAAAAAAAAAAAAAAAAAACCCTTGTTATTATTATTATACTTGTTTTTTAAGTAATCATACGAAATGCCCAAATTTTTTTAACTCGAAGTAGCCTCCAAACCCTCATACAAGTTCAGTCCTCTCCCTCAATAAAAATTTCTAGCTCCGCGATAAATATTCACAAACATCTCATAGTATTCACAATATATCCAATGTCAATTGCTATTAAAATATCATCCCAGTGATACTTGAACTATCAAACATTTAGTTAAATCAAGCATTTTTTTTATTTGCACGACGGAATTGATGATTGAGTTGTTTGTAATTGGTGTGATATTATGCATGACTGAGGTAAGAATACAACTGAAAAAATTGTACATGCTCAAATCTTTATGAAATGAATTGTACGATGATCTTTGTTAATTCAATTTCCAATTTCAAAATCTACATTTTAAACGTAAAATTTTGGTTGTTTATGTATTGATGGTATAGACCATCTTAGATGAACTGCAAATGGGTAGAAATATTTTCTCATATATGCACAAATAAATTCAGAATTGATACTTATGGTTTTTAATGAGTTTTAATGTTCCACAATTTTTTGTGTGCTATCATATCTCACTATTACATTTATTATAGTAATATTATGAATTATTTTAATTTTATTTTTAGAAAAAATTTATACCCTATCATTGAGTTTATTAACCTATTACTAACAAAAGTGAAATAAAATGATAAAAAAACAATTATATACCCTAATTGAATGCAATAAATTTTAGTTAATAATCATAAAATTAAACTAAAACAAATTGAAATAATAAAAAAATATATATATGAGTGGTTCGTACTGTGCGTACATTCACACGATATGGATGTCTTTATAAGAGAAGTCCACTTAATTTTATTACTCAATGAATTACTCTGTTTATAAGTTAAAAAGATTTGAAATACTCCTCCATCCCGTGTAGCTTGAGCAATTTATTTTTGATATGGGTTTTAAGGAGTTACTCCCTCCGTCCAATAATTTAAGGCCTTCTTTCTTTTTTGGGACGTCCACCAACTCATGGCCTATCCATTTTTAGTAAGTTTTTATTTATATTTAATTGGTGGGTCCCAAAGCAATACACTTTTTCTCCACTCAACTATTAAACAATACATTAATTGTGGGTCTCTTTCTCCACTCAACTAATAAAAATACACTTTTTCTTAAAACTCGTGTTTTGCTACTTAGGTCATGAATTAGTGGACAGATGGAGTAATATTTTGTGTGTTAAGTGTGATAGATGAAAAAGTGAAAATATAAATAAAGAAAAAAAATTCATATAATAAAAATGCTCAAATTTCGTAGAACAATTTAAAAATAAATACTGCTCAGATTTCACGGGAACGGAGGGAGTAATACTTTCGGCCTATGTTAGAAAGAAATAAGGAAATGATTTGGGCGAATCAACTGACTTCAGATCCTTGGTAGTTGGAGACCAAACTGTGGCTAGTGGCTACCCTTTCAAGTTTCAAAACCAACAATTTTTTTTTTAATCAATGCAGATTCAACACTGACCAATGGCACATCTCTCTCTCTTGGGAGAATCAAAATATTACTAGTATTTTTTTTTTAATAAGTCAACACATTAAATTTTCGTTAAAATGCACAAATAATAAAATTCTTGGCACACTTTTGGTTGTATTTAGAAACAAAAAGTGTGCCAGAAGGAGTATATATTGCTTTTGCACTTAAACGAAAATTTAATGTGTTTGACTCACTAAATTTTTTTATTAGATATTTAATATTTTGATTCTCCCAAGCAGTCAAGTGAATATTTAGTTGTGGGGTTCGTGTAATTAATTAGTCTCTTCTAGTTTCTGATCTTGGTAGTTGGAAACAGTAGTCAAGAAGACTTGCTAATTGCTGTCTGATGAGCTTTATGAAGCTGTCTCACATGTCAAGCAACGTGTCGTGATAGATTTTTCAAATGCTTGTAGAGAAGGTTATAGACTTCTTGTTTTAACTAATGATGATGTTATTTTTTTAAAGATGTAATTATAAACACAAAATTTTTGTATTCAATGAATAAAATACAAAATTACGTATAAATTCAAAATATATGAATTGAGATGAATTTGTTGCGAGTTGTGATTTTTTATTTGATCATCTGATTCTTATCTTTGAATTTCTTTTCGAACGATCCCAAAGATTTTTGATAACGTCAATCAAAGTCATGATTTTAGATTAAACGTTGAATTTGGTTTGATGAAGAACGTTCTTAGAATTTGTAAGAACGCCTTGAAGCTTTTGAACTTGGTTTGAGTTGATTTGATGAAGAACATTCTTAGAATTTGTAAGAATGCCTTTAAGCTCTTGAACTTGTGAGTTGATTTGATGAAGAATATTCTTAGAATTTGTAAGAACGCTTTGATTGTTAGAATGTCTTTGTTCGGTGAATTTCTCCTTCAATGCTTGAGCTCTTCATTTAAATTGTTGGAGATGTCTTTGTGATAGTGAATTTCTTCATAGCACTTTAAAGATTTAAAGGAGTTTAAGAACACCCCCCTGAATGCTTAAGAACACTTTAAAGATTTAAAGGAACTTAAGAACACTTTGAAGATTTTAAAGGATGTTCGAGTATTGTAGAGAGAAAGAGAATTATCTTTTCTCTCCAACTTATGCCTTCTTCAAAATTATCCTCCACTTCAATTATATCTTACGCTTACTCCAACACCCCAATTTATAGGTGTAGGGAACTGGGCTTTGGGCCTCCAAGTAATGGACTTTAGGATTAGATGACAATGGGCCAATAAAATCATTATATTAAGAGTTAATTGTCTATAAATACACGAACTATACTCAAATTTTGGTTTTTGACTAAATCTATTTTTTTGGTCAAAAATACATAAACTTTTATATTTTTAGAATTTGACCGGAGCCGAAAGTTAGTCGGCTAATAAATTGATTATCTGAATTCTGATGGGCAATCTGAAGGTACCGTTGGAAAGCTCTTAATGTTATCTTTCTAATGATACTTATATTGTTGGGTTTTGATAATCGAAAGTAGTAAAAAAATGGCATGAAAGTCGAGGTCACGAAACTCTATATTTTTTCCTTTTTTCAACCACTTTCGGTTACCAAAACTCAACAATATAAGTATCATTAGAAAGACAACGTCAATAGCTTTCCAATTGTACTTTCAGATTGGCCATCAGAATTCAGACAATCAAGTTATTGGCCAATGAACTTTTGGGATCATGTCAGTACTACATCCTTCCGGGAGACTACGTACAGGTGGGGACGCCTTTGCCAGCGGAGACACCCGCTACTGCCCCTGAGTCTCCGATGACCTTGCCACGAGATTCTACACCACGTGCCTCAGTTCTAGGGCGCCGTGGTAGGCACGATGACGAGACAGGCCCTTCTCGTCCACGGGCTCGTAGGGATTTCCCATCGCCTCCTGACTCAGCGATCCGAGCTACTGCTACTCCACCACCACTGATACCTACGATAGACGCAAGGTTTGAGGCTGCCATGGCAGATGTCGACAGGGTCATGGCCAACATGAGGGAGTTTCTAGATAGGGGCAAATACCCTATGCAGGAGGATGACGATACAGCGCAGTATGGTACGATAAGGATTACTCGTCCTGAGTAATAAAAGCGGAGGATGACGATACCGGAGGATGACGATACAGCGCAGTATGGTACGATACAGCGCAGTATGGTACGATAAGGACATACTATAATTCATTGAGTAATAAAAAAATATATATATGAGTGGTTCGTACTGTGCGTACATTCACACGATATGGATGTCTTTATAAGAGAAGTCCACTTAATTTTATTACTCAATGAATTACTCTGTTTATAAGTTAAAAAGATTTGAAATACTCCTCCATCCCGTGTAGCTTGAGCAATTTATTTTTGATATGGGTTTTAAGGAGTTACTCCCTCCGTCCACTAATTCAAGGCCTTCTTTCTTTTTTGGGACGTCCACCAACTCATGGCCTATCCATTTTTAGTAAGTTTTTATTTATATTTAATTGGTGGGTCCCAAAGCAATACACTTTTTCTCCACTCAACTATTAAACAATACATTAATTGTGGGTCTCTTTCTCCACTCAACTAATAAAAATACACTTTTTCTTAAAACTCGTGTTTTGCTACTTAGGTCATGAATTAGTGGACAGATGGAGTAATATTTTGTGTGTTAAGTGTGATAGATGAAAAAGTGAAAATATAAATAAAGAAAAAAAATTCATATAATAAAAATGCTCAAATTTCGTAGAACAATTTAAAAATAAATACTGCTCAGATTTCACGGGAACGGAGGGAGTAATACTTTCGGCCTATGTTAGAAAGAAATAAGGAAATGATTTGGGCGAATCAACTGACTTCAGATCCTTGGTAGTTGGAGACCAAACTGTGGCTAGTGGCTACCCTTTCAAGTTTCAAAACCAACAATTTTTTTTTTAATCAATGCAGATTCAACACTGACCAATGGCACATCTCTCTCTCTTGGGAGAATCAAAATATTACTAGTATTTTTTTTTAATAAGTCAACACATTAAATTTTCGTTAAAATGCACAAATAATAAAATTCTTGGCACACTTTTGGTTGTATTTAGAAACAAAAAGTGTGCCAGAAGGAGTATATATTGCTTTTGCACTTAAACGAAAATTTAATGTGTTTGACTCACTAAATTTTTTTATTAGATATTTAATATTTTGATTCTCCCAAGCAGTCAAGTGAATATTTAGTTGTGGGGTTCGTGTAATTAATTAGTCTCTTCTAGTTTCTGATCTTGGTAGTTGGAAACAGTAGTCAAGAAGACTTGCTAATTGCTGTCTGATGAGCTTTATGAAGCTGTCTCACATGTCAAGCAACGTGTCGTGATAGATTTTTCAAATGCTTGTAGAGAAGGTTATAGACTTCTTGTTTTAACTAATGATGATGTTATTTTTTTAAAGATGTAATTATAAACACAAAATTTTTGTATTCAATGAATAAAATACAAAATTACGTATAAATTCAAAATATATGAATTGAGATGAATTTGTTGCGAGTTGTGATTTTTTATTTGATCATCTGATTCTTATCTTTGAATTTCTTTTCGAACGATCCCAAAGATTTTTGATAACGTCAATCAAAGTCATGATTTTAGATTAAACGTTGAATTTGGTTTGATGAAGAACGTTCTTAGAATTTGTAAGAACGCCTTGAAGCTTTTGAACTTGGTTTGAGTTGATTTGATGAAGAACATTCTTAGAATTTGTAAGAATGCCTTGAAGCTCTTGAACTTGTGAGTTGATTTGATGAAGAATATTCTTAGAATTTGTAAGAACGCTTTGATTGTTAGAATGTCTTTGTTCGGTGAATTTCTCCTTCAATGCTTGAGCTCTTCATTTAAATTGTTGGAGATGTCTTTGTGATAGTGAATTTCTTCATAGCACTTTAAAGATTTAAAGGAGTTTAAGAACACCCCCCTGAATGCTTAAGAACACTTTAAAGATTTAAAGGAACTTAAGAACACTTTGAAGATTTTAAAGGATGTTCGAGTATTTTAGAGAGAAAGAGAATTATCTTTTCTCTCCAACTTATGCCTTCTTCAAAATTATCCTCCACTTCAATTATATCTTACGCTTACTCCAACACCCCAATTTATAGGTGTAGGGAACTGGGCTTTGGGCCTCCAAGTAATGGATTTTAGGATTAGATGACAATGGGCCAATAAAATCATTATATTAAGAGTTAATTGTCTATAAATACACGAACTATACTCAAATTTTGGTTTTTGACTAAATCTATTTTTTTGGTCAAAAATACATAAACTTTTATATTTTTAGAATTTGACCGGAGCCGAAAGTTAGTCGGCTAATAAATTGATTATCTGAATTCTGATGGGCAATCTGAAGGTACCGTTGGAAAGCTCTTAATGTTATCTTTCTAATGATACTTATATTGTTGGGTTTTGATAATCGAAAGTAGTAAAAAAATGGCATGAAAGTCGAGGTCACGAAACTCTATATTTTTTCCTTTTTTCAACCACTTTCGGTTACCAAAACTCAACAATATAAGTATCATTAGAAAGACAACGTCAATAGCTTTCCAATTGTACTTTCAGATTGGCCATCAGAATTCAGACAATCAAGTTATTGGCCAATGAACTTTTGGGATCATGTCAAATTCCAAAAAATTAAAAGTTTATGTATTTTTTGACCAAAAAGATAGATTTGGTTGAAAACCAAAATTTGGATATAGTTTGTGTATTTATAGGCAATTAACCCTTATATTAAAAATACTAATTATATGAGTATCTGTTTAATTTTAAAATTATATTTAATTTAATCCTAAAAAATAAAAATATAATTGAATATTTACTCAACAATTTAGTTCGATCACAAATTTAATTGTCCACAGTAATGATCTAAACATAGGACATTCCGTCTTGACTCTTGGATGTTGTATGTGAAATAAGAACATCCACAGTGGCTTACTCGATGGGCCTTACTCGAGTAAGCTGCCCATCGAGTAAGCTACTGTGGGTGGTGGGCGATTCGAGTCTTACTCGATTAATCGAGTATGACTCATTCTTTGATTTCTAAAGCACGTGTAATGCGTGCTCCAAATTAAAAAAAAAGAAAAAGTTAAATTCGGATGTTTTAAAATTTGAGATGATTCAAACATATGTTTTAATTATTTTTTTCATTTTCTTTACTATTTCAAAAGTAAGTGTCATTTTTTTCTCTTTTTTTTTCGTTTAAATATGGAGTATTTTAAAGTTTCTTATAACTTTGTTTTTTTTTCTTTCATTTCTATATAATTTTCGAATCAATATTTTGTTTTTGTTTTTAATTTATAAAAGTATTTATCATTATTTATTTATTTTATTTATTAAAATTACAAATTTAAAATAATTAAATTACATATATTAAATTTACTTTAATTTTACAATATTGTAAATATAAAATATATTTCAAGTTATGTTTTAAATTTTTTAAATTTTGTAGGTTATTTGTAAGTTTTAAAAATTAATGCAATTTTAATTTGAAGTAAATTGTGTTATTTAAATTTGTGTAATTAAAGTTAACTGAAAGATACGAAAATCAAAACTAAAAATAATGAGTAAGAGAATGAGTCACCCCATTGTGGGCTCCTTACTCTTAAGTAGTCCCCCACTCTATTAAGTAAGGAGTTTACTCAACCAGTATGGATGCTCTAACAATCTAATTTTTTAGCCGCTCAAAAAAGAAAAGACATCAATTCTTTGGTGGTTGAGGTTGAGGTTGAGATTGGAGCAACTACAACCACCCCACCAACACCACCGTAGTCATTAACACATCAAACTCATTTTCCTCGTGTAATGCAAACTTATCATAGTACATACTACATCACCAACAACCATCTAGGAAAAACCAACTTGACAACAATGTCATAGAAGAAATTCCCATAAAAAAAGATCTTGATATGAGGCTGCAGATAAACATGATGTAGGTTTGGAAGCAACCTTTGACAACGTATGTCTTGCAACACTATCCGTCTCTTGATGAAGCCTCCATACATAAATTTTGATCGAATGCAAGCTAAACACGAAGTCATTATAGCGAGTGGAGAGAAGCTAGTGGATTCAACTAACAACACACAAAAAACTCGCATAATTAAATCGTTAATCAAACAAAATATCCAGATGAACAAGCCTTGAGAAGATAGTAGCACTCGACATGTTCTGAATGAAACCCTATGAAGCCAGGGGATCTTTAAAATCGTCAAAGACATCAGTCTCCCACAACAAACTTGGAGCGACGCAGCTGATGTTATATTCTGGATAAAGAATTAAATGGAAAATTGTCATATTTAAGATGGCCAAGAACCAGTCAAATGAGGATGATTCAATTTTGTGAAGGCAACAAGGAAGAAGATGGCCGCATTAAGTCATCTAGATTTCGGTGTCACAGAGACGGATTGTCAGATCAGACACCATTCTACGGGCAAATGGAATATAGCTTAAGCTGTACCTGCAATGGCCCAAATGGTTGAAATAATGAGTACATTAGGCAAGAACCCAAAATGGGGCTTTATCCAGAATGCATAATGTGTCAATGCATAATGAGCACACTCGACATTTATCATTCAGCAGATTATGTGTTTCCCCGATTTCAAGACTTTAAGTCTAAAGTTTCACCCTTACTCGTGAACAACATTTACAAAGGTTTTAGCTGTTTCAGTTGGATACTTTTTCTCCAGAAGCAATTTCAAGTTAAAAAAGATATTTAGACACAAGTGATTAATGGCAATACTGTAACTTAAGCGATACACGTCTTATTTGGTGAAAGCCGACAGACAAGTCTTGTTTGATTCTTTAGTTAGGCACGAATTAATTATTACTCATGGAAAGGGTACATTTTTTAAAGGCAAAGGTTTTACTGGCAAAAAGGAGATATTGCAGAAGGTCTTTTCTTCAGGGATAAAATGTCAAAATAATATTTTCGATACACTCATGGATCTTAATCATCCTATTATATTTCCTTCTTTCTTCTTCTTTTACTTTTTGTCCTGTCCTGAATATCAAGACACAACATGTTTAATAAAGTTATGTAACTAATGGTTTCTGATTGGAAATTCTACGACTCAGCGATTTGCATTTACAATCAGTAGCATAAATTCAGGACTCCTATCTTAGATTTCTATGCTGGGAATGAGAAAGTTTCATCAGACTAATCATAAAGATAGATAGTAGATTCACGAGATTTTTATCTGACACAGCAAAGAAATGTATATTCAAAAAGAAGAAACTATATTTCAAGGGCAATAATGTGCGCAAAGTCAGTTTTTTTATCAGACAAATTAATTTCCATACAATGTTCAAAGTGACACTTCAGGTTTCCAAGTTCCAACTATTTGGAAGGTAACTTCTTGAGTTTTTCTTACAAGTCTTAGTTCTTTTTCTGCATCTTACTTTTCACAGTATGTTGTTTTATCCTTTGCACATCATCACATCACAATCTCCAATACTAGCTGATAATGATATTCATCAGATAACATAGTTCAACTTTTCTGCATCACAATTTGCTCAGAGAATTTCAATTCAAGCATATCAATTTGGGAAACAAAACCAGTTATTTCTTCAAAAGTCAACTGCTATTTAAAAGGAATACAATACTTCACCGGGAACAAAAAGTATTTCTTCCCGAAAAGTATAAAGTTCTACCTAAGTAAACATTTAGGATACGAGATGGGGAAGACTAGCATACATGTGATAGACATTAATGTTTCCGTCATAAGTGAGGAAGCATAAAGACTTCATGCTTGTACTTGTACTTGTGCTTGTTAGAACAGATACAATTTTCATGCAATTAATATGATACTTTTTGGACCTTGGCTCAATTGGTCGAAACTATATAGTGAAAATTCCCATGAAATTCCAAATGCTATACCACTCACAGTTGTTTGTTGCCAATATATTATGTTGGAACTTGTAATTGTAAACTTGCATCTGCCACTAAAATACAGCCCTCAATTTGCATAAATCATAATCTATTCGTAAACTTGTAATTGCCACTAGAATACAATGAGCTGAAGGAAGTTACAATAAGAAATATCAATTAGTTGAAGTTATTAGATGTGTCAACTTCGTGGTGTGGAACCACATAGGCTTCCACAAACATACACAGGCTAGAAAAATTAGATGTAGTGTATGTGAAACAGTAAAGAAGATGTAACAATAGAATGCAAGATTAGGTAGATGTAAAATACAACACTTACCAAAATAGAGCACAAATTTCACATATCACGGCAATTAAGGTAAGAATCTTACTGTGGATCTGCAATATATAGGATGAAGCACTTGGTAAAAATATAATTTATACATGAATATACCAATCAACGAGTTAACAAAAAACCATAAGGTGAATTCGTATAGGATAGGAACGATAGATATGACATTATATTCAATCAGGTTGCTCTAGTATGACTGGGAATAGGTATAACTAAGTTGAAGATAGCAGACTTACATTAATTAGCATAATAGCCTAAGTTGATATGCATAAAAGGATGGTGTAAATGTGTTAGCACTGGTTAATGAATTATTTAATAGTACTAAATTTCTTGCACTGCTACCAAAACATTAGGTTATGTTTCGTTGAAAGACTTTTAAATGCATGCATATCTTTACACCATTGTGCTTCTAGAAAACCATTTTTACTCCCATCATAGTCCTCTTATTAGGGATATATTTCTATAATTTTGGTTATCATATCCAATTTAATCCAGTAGGCTTACCAAAAGACCACAAACAAGAGCCACGATCACACATCCACCATAAACTGCAGTAGCATAGACGCGAACATCATCAAGCATCATGTTGAGCTGTTGCCTGGGTCCAATGACGAAAGCTGTGCTGCCAATTAGATTCCTGATCAGAAACTCAGGGAAAATATCCAAGGAAAATGCATAACTTCACCAATTAGTGTATATATATATATATAAAATCATGATAATGTACTATTCCCATTGATTCTTCATATAAATGGTCAAAAAACAAGTTCTTCTTTTTCGTTCTGCCATCACCAAGGTGGGGATGGATAAACCACCGTCTTTTGTCAAGTAGGAGATATTTGTTACAAGCCATCTCATGCTAGTAAGTTTTCAACTTGTATGTAGAGACTATTAAAAAGAATGTCCACCCCACCCGAACTTTGCTTCCGCAGACATACTTATAAGACCAATCTTTAAGGCTTTAAGCAGAGATTACAAGCAAACAGCTAGAACCATGTCTACTAGCAGAGACAACGATTAAATTGGATAGTCTTAAATTTTGCTACCATGATCCGAGAACACCAATTTTCTTTTCACCTGTGCCAACTTCAAAAAGAACAAGGAAAACCAAAAAAACAAAACAAAAACACTAAATTATGCAACAATGACAATGTACCTCCCAACTGCCAGCACATTGCCAAAGGTAAATAATAGCGCGAATTTGATGGGCATCGCGAAAACAATCAATGACTGCAATGAACATTGATCAAAATAAAGGTCGTTAAAATCATCCCCATTCATGAAATAAGTCAATACTTTCCCAATAAACTGCAAACTTCAGCAGGATTTCATATTGAGAAGATTGAACAATTCAAGTGGGATGCTCATACCAAGAACATACAAACAACCCCAGCTAGTAAACAAGCACCGAATCCATAAATCCTCTGCTCAATTAAGAAGAAAACCAAAAACAAAAAAAAGTGAAACCAAAGTAGGTTTTTAGAGAAAGATTGAAGTAATACATCGATTGTAAATCAGTTGATTCATGAGTTGTTTGATGGTAATACCTGCATAGGAGAGAGAGAGCAGAGACCTTCGGTCCCTTCAAGAAAGTAATCTTGCTGTTCTTCATCATCTTGGGTAGAATTCCACATTGTCCAGAATTTCACAAGCTTTTTTGTTTCATGAAATCAACAACTTATTCAAGTTTAGTTTTTTAAGAGAGCGGAAAGTGGAGTGGGAAAATAGTTGTGGGTGCCTTCGCAAATAACATAAATTTGTGTCCCAACATGTTTGCAACTTCAATTCAACTTTATTTTTCTAATAATAATATGTGATCAAATCCTAGTAGTATATTTTATAGTTATTGATATATTTCACGAGACTTGTAGTATATTTTTCGTTGCTTTAATAAATGTATTATAGATGTAAAACTAATTGCAAAACAATAAATTTTCAAGTGGTGAAGTAAATAAAAGAATGCACATAAAAATATTCAATGATATATTTTTTTAAAAAAAGACGTGACTAATTAGCTACTACTGTTAAACGGAAATAAGTGGAGTAGTAGGGAGCAAACTAAAATTATTGAATTTTCAGTACATTTAAATGAAGATATATACTAATAAGCCCGGTATAAAAACTGTCTACGCAAATAAGCTCCCAGCTTGCCGTTCCGAATAAGAGAACGACGTCGTAGATCTTTTCAATTTTGCCCCCTTCTTTTGTCCTCCACAAAACCCCACAAAATAGAAAACCCTCCGTCGCACAGTAGCTCTGCGCAAAAGAAAGCATGTCGTCGACGTTGCTGGAGGTGACGCGTGCGTCGCATGAGGAGGTGGAGCGGCTCGAGCGGCTCGTCGTGAAGGATCTCCAGACCGAGCCGCCGACCAACAAGGACCGGCTCTACCAGAGCCACCGAGTTCGCAACATGATTGAACAAATTATGGACACATCTCACAAACTCGTGCGATTTTGATGCTTTTGAGCTAAATTTCAGTACATTTAGTGATTGATTCGTTGTGAATGAGATTTTTGTTTGTTTTTGTTGTGGTTATTTTGGTTCATAGGGTGAGATTTATGAGGATAAGGACAATGCGAGGAAGGATGAGATTGCTGCGCTTGGTGGACAGAGTTCGACGTCCACAAATGTTAATGTGTTTAGTGCATTTTATGACAGATTAAAGGAGGTTTGTAATTCTAGGGTTGTCTGATGTTTTCTGCTACTTTTTTATTTTTATGTATGCATTGGATGTATGCAGATAAGGGAGTACCATAGGCGGCATCCAGCTGCGCGATATGTCGACACTACTGATGAGTATGAACATCTTCTCAAGGAGGAGCCAGTCATTGAGTTCACTGGGGAGGTTTGTTCTTTTGATTTTAATAATTGAAGAACAGATACACTAAACACACATACTTAAAATGAGAAACTTTTGATTTGCACTAGTATATGAAAGTGGAAAGGGGCAATGGTTGATGGAGAAGTTCTCTGACCATCCCAATTTTAATCTCTGTTTCTTGAAAGAGGACATGCCATCTTTTACATTGGATTTTTTCCTGAAAAACCTCACTTGTGATCTTGCGAGCAAGCAGTTTGTGGTTTTATAATTATCAATTTTTCTTGCTTTTTTCAGGAAGCCTTTGGACGGTACCTTGATTTACATGAACTATATAATGAGTACATCAACTCCAAGTTTGGGCAGCAAATTGAGTACTCTGCTTATCTTGATGTATTTTCAGATACGGGGAAGATATCAAGCAAATTGAAATTAACTAGGTAAAGTTGTTATATTGTGTTTCTATTCTGCAAAATATGTCTTCAAGCTCCATTTATTTCCTCAACTTTTTCTACCGTCCTTTGCAAGGTGCTGCATAAGCAGCTTCTTAAGTTATCTTAATATTAGGAAAGTATGACGTGGACAGAAATGTAAATTACAATCCTTTTGCTGCAACCTTACTCTGACCTCTCGACCCATTGAATCATATAGTTCTGCATAGGGATGATGGAAAATGATGTTAGATTAGCATTGGTCGGTGGAGCAACGCATATGTGTTGACAGAGTAACTTGTACACATCAACAATTAGCACATAGGTTGAACCATCGAGGATATTATTATTTGATACTCTGAGGATTTTCATTTACTTGCATCCTTCAATACAGTATATGCAGATGGAGACCTATAGTTCTGATGATTTACTGAATACTTCATTCACGGTATTCTCGGCTGTCAGATTGATGTGTATCTTTAGTTCTAGAACCAGTTAAATCTTGATGCGTAAACTGCTGGATAATGTGGATAGTTTGAAATGGAATCTCTGAGAGATCCTATCAATGGTACTAAAGACTGCCACTCAGATTATTGCATTAAATGTATTAGCAAAAGAAATTTATGTTTGACAGTAATTAGGTTAGTGAGGTCATAGGACATTCTTTTAGTTTACCAAATATATGGGGCCACTAGCTAAAGCCACAGAGTGGTTTGCCCTCTCTTGAGTCTTTGCCTTGACTAGATAAGTTTACCCTTCTCTGGTTTTACTTTGATTCTCTCTTAAACTGTAGTCTGCTGAATGATATGATTCCAATTGTTAATTTTTCTGGAAATGAATGTTACAATCTAAAATTTCCTCTGCTCTTTTAGTTAGGGTTGGCTGGTATATCTTTGGACTTCTATGACTGCCTTGCATTCTTCTTCATCAGCAGATTTATTAGTTACAAATTTGTTAAAACCGAGTCTTCTATCTCTATTGTTTTGACCCCCCAAAAAGAGAGAAAAAGTCCAGGTTCTCTGTCATTCATTTTGGTCACTGTTCATGTCTTTCCCTTGTTTTGAACAGACAATACCGGGATTATATGCAGAAAATTTTGGAATATCTTATATACTTTTTTGAGCGGACAGAACCTTTGCAAGATCTTGGAAGAATATTTTCAAAGGTTAGCTTCAAACTCATTGTGATTTAGTCCTATACCTTGACTCCTGTTCTCTATGCACATTTGATGTCATGCTTTTCTCTTTGAAATAAATAAACCGATTTAATCATAAGATATGAACTATGCTAACTTTGGGCTTATATTCTATCTTTTGTTATTTTACTGGTTTGCATGTCTGATGCAATGAAGCAGATGCGTTATTAATAAATGCTCGAACTTTGGGTTAACTTCAGTTGGCTTTATTATTTGAATGCCTTTGTCTCTGGCAGGTTGTTGCTGAATTTGAAGAGCTATGGAGCAGTGGACTTATTCAAGGATGGCAGAATGACAATCATGAAAATGGGAATGTCAAACAGCATGAGGCATTGATTGATCTAGATTATTACAGTACAGTTGAACAGCTAATGGAAGTAGGACCTGAGAAGTTAAAGGAGGTGTGACTGCATTGCATCAGATTTTGTGGCATTCTTCTTTAGCCTATTGATACCATGCTGTTTTGAAGAAAAACAAATAATTTGGCGTGTATTTATGTTGGGGGTGTAATTTGTTCACGTGAAAAGAAAAGATTGGGTAGTTTTAAAGCTATATCTCGGTAAAAAGTACAATTATATCAAAGTAATGCTTTCTGCATAAGTCAAAACAAGGAACTGGTTGGTCTGATGAGTAATATGTGCGGGATGCAATTATCTGGTTTTTATGCACAAAGCTTCCTTTTTTGATTATTTGAATCCGATGTAAGCCTGCATACATGCAATTGTGAATCCAGGATTTTGGTTTTTGGGGGCGGCATATATGCAATCACATCTTGACTGTTAATGTTCATTTAAACTCTCAACACACCATCTACTTTAGTACACTATCTTTTATACTGATACACACTTATATATGTTTACAAAAACATGCATGTGTCTAAAATATTGTGTACAAAAATTTGAGTGTTCAGCCCCCACTAACCCAGCCCTGGATTTGCTAATGCATGTGTGCCTTCTTAACTTTCTACTCATGTATTGAAGTATAATGATAATTTTGTTTCCAATTAATGATGATGATATTGTTGACTGATATTGACCAATAACCATTCCTAGGCATTGTCTGCTCTTGGTCTGAAGACTGGTGGTACATTACAACAGCGTGCAGAAAGGCTTTTTCTTACAAAGGTTAGGGTGTAATGATCTTTATGTGTTGTCAAAATCTTGCTGTTCAATATGTTTTCCTTTCCTGACCTCAAAAAATATGTTTAATGTGATTATATAAGCAAATTTTTTGTCCCGTAGCCAATAGTTATGTTTTTGCTTTTGTTTTTGTTTTTGGGTTTATGCATGTGATTTATATAATACCAGTGACCTCTGCCTATGAATTAACTGAGTATAATGCAAGTCATTGACCTTATCAATTTTCTTTGCTTGCAGCATACACCACTTGACAAATTGGATCCAAAACATTTTGTCAAAGGCTCACGTCGACATGAACAAAATGGTGGTGTTGTGGCCCAACAACCAAGTGAAGATGCAAAAGAGATTGCCTTAATGGAAGCAAAGATGAAAAAAATGTGTGACCTGTTGCATGAGGTAAGCTCATGCTATGTCATCTCCACTCCTTGCTTATATTGCACATTTACATGTCATGTACAGACTCTTACTTCCACTTACATTTTCTGGACTATAAAGAAGTATTCACAGGAGCAATGAACTCTACTTCTTATTTCTTGACTTTTTGCAGACGATTGTACGGACAAAAGAAAATATTGAGAAGAAACATGCATTGACATATGATGAAATTGTACAAGAACGTGAAGAGGTACTATTTTCAAACTCTGTGAACTTGCTCTTATAAGAATAGGAGAGCATTATCTATGTGTGTGTGTGTGTGTGTGCGCGCGCGTATTTATATAAAGGGGGAAAAGAAAAGCAAGCTTCATGCACAGGCAAAACAGTATAATAGTAAAACTGCATAATACTGTGATATTATAATTTATCCATATCCATGCTCAAAAACTGTCATGCTTTATATGATTGATATTTAGAGGTCAAGCTTATAAAGTGAACATTTGGTGCTCCATTTCTGAATGTTGACATCTTGGAAAAATAAACAAGTCTAACTGTACTAATATGATTCATTCCCATACCAATTTGTATTCTTATAATAAGTAAATGCATAGATGATCTTTGGAGTCGGCTTACGTAGACAAGCAGTTGTTATTAGACGGTCTGGTTCCACTAATATCCTTATCGTATATAAATTATAATCTGTCTTTTATTTGAATCCTATGATCAGGATGAAGTACAACCTGAGTCTGAGAGTGACGATGAAGATCAACAGATCTACAATCCACTGAAGTTGCCCATGGGTTGGGACGGAAAGCCAATACCCTACTGGTTGTATAAGCTTCATGGGCTTGGCCAGGTAATCACAATTTATGCTTGCAGTCTGGTGTTGATAATATACAACGCCTAGAAGTAAACTTTATTATACCCATTGATTTCTAGTCATCATTTTATACATTTCTGATAGCGAATAATGGTTTTGTTTACAATCAAAGAGAGTTTGGAGCCAGGTTGAAAGACTTGTCATATCACGAGACAAGATATTCTGGTTGTGTGTATGTCTCATCAATTGTATGTTCATAAATCAACTGAAAAAAATTGGATGTTCATAATAAGTACTTGTTACTTTACATCAAAATTCTGCTGACATGCTTATTACTTGTTATAACCTTGGTATATTTTGCTATCCCTCACAAGAACTTGTGAATGTTATCAGGAGTTCAAATGTGAGATATGTGGGAACCACAGTTACTGGGGCCGCAGAGCCTACGAACGTCATTTCAAGGAATGGAGGCACCAGCACGGGATGCGATGTCTAGGAATTCCAAACACCAAGAACTTTAATGAGATAACATCAATCGAGGTACACTTCATAAATCATAAATATCCAATATGTACTGCTTGTGTTTTCTCCTTGTTGATGATTGTCTTCTGATGGATATTGCTATCGAAGAGGGTTTTGTTGTCCACATAAAGCAAACTTTTCATACAAGTTGACCTCCTCATTTTTTCCAATGCCTGTTTTCTGAACATGTTTCGGTTTGATGTTACTTGTATATCGCAATGTAGGAAGCAAAACACCTTTGGGAGAAAATACAAGAAAAGCAGGGCCTTAATAAATGGCGCCCGGATCTTGAAGAAGAATATGAAGATCACGAGGGCAACATTTACAACAAGAAGACATATACAGATCTGCAACGTCAGGGTTTGATATGAGTAAACTATCAAATACGGCTTCGGACCTTCTCATTGGTTTCATGCAACTACATCTCAGCAAATCATCCAAAAATTTATTGGCTTCCCTTCTTTTGGAGGAAAGTTTTCCGATCATTTCTATGAGAAGCGACCTTAATGACTTGTGTAGAGGCTATCTTGCTGTATTATTACGTTTTTGCTTAGCATACCAGAGAAACAGGTTTAGAAACCAATTGGATTAGAATGAGTTGCCTAAGCTGCTTTGTGCCAGTCAGGAGAATGAAGGGCAGACGAGGGCTTAAGAGAAGCAGGTCATGTCTGTAGCATGTAATTTTTCTCTAATGAAATTGCGTTATTTTGTTATCACAAGCTTCTAGCTACTGTCTGTTGCATTGCATTTGAAATATTTTGTCCAAGCTGCCTATTATGTTTCAATCATGGAAATATTTGATTGCCTGATATTTTTACCTTAATTCTTTTGGGATGTGATTTTTATGTATATTTGTAAATATCACATGTAATTGTCTGAGACGTAGGCAATAATTCTTGCATTATCAACAACCTAACTGTCTGTATGTTACACAAGTGCTCGTTCATAAACAATTTTCTACGACCCTCGTGAACAACACAGCTGAACCATTCACACTTCGAAGGACAAGCAGCCTTGAATCTACGTAAGTTCCACATACAATTTTAGACGGATCAAACAGTTCAGGCGGAACTTGCATTCTCACCTCGCGAATCACATTTTGCGCGGTTTTTATGTCTCTCGTAAGTGGTTCGTCCAGACTCATCATAATATCAACATCAGAGGACACAAATTTTGCAACAGGTAGACTCGAAGGGAATTCCTTTATAGGCATGATCTTTCTCCACTTCTTGCTTGTCAGTTTTTCCAGAACAGAGTCGCTGATATCCGGTGTCGTTGGATGGAGTTTGGTGGCTGTTTCCTCCTTTATGTACAATCGCTTCCCGGCTCTCAGCTTTGAGAGAGAGGTGACTTGTAATCTTCCACCTGTTCCAGTTTTTTCATGTGGCCAGTTGTTCCGAGTACCTGGCATAACTGTGAAGCAAATGTCGGATTCCAGAGAAAACGTTGCGTGTGGCTTGGCGAGTTTAGAGACTTTCAAGTGCACATCACCGATAAGGAGACGGGTTGGAGCTTGTCGAAGGGTCAGTCCTATATGACGGCCTGTGCTGTATAGGAGACGCCATTTACCAGGAAGCAGATCCAGCCAATTCTGCATGCCATAACGATTAATATCAAAAAAACATGGTGTAAATTCTACAATCTAAGTCCAGCATATTTGGCAACATTGAAACCCAATAGAAATATCAGCAAGTGACAACTGAAAGGATCCATCAGCATGAAATGAAGAGCCAAAACTGTTCAAGCATGTACAACTAGAGGACTTGGTCAAAATTTATTTGGCATGTAACATAAATAAATAAGAATTCAACATACCAATTGTTATTAACTTGGGGAAATATAGGTTCAGTAATAGAAAGCAGATTGATTTGCGCAAGCAACTTCACTGTCTCTAACAAGGATTTTATGCAGACTGGGAAAACAAAAGGTAGACATTGCAGTAACAAAAGGATAACTAGTTAAGGAACTTCTTACCCTTGGTTTTGAATGAGGATTTAACATCTCCACTAGCTCAATGAAATGTGCTATTCTTTGTCGCTGAAAAGTAGAAGTAAGACGTTAATATAGATTGTCTAAAGGACCTATTTTACGCGTAGTTCATGCATTTAAGCAATAAAACTGCATGGATCAGTTAAAATTTGCATTTAAGCCCAAATCAAGGTCTTAAGAGGTTAATATAGATTGTCTAAAGGACCTATTTTAAGCGTAGTTCATACATTTAAGCAATAAAACTGCATGGATCAGTTAAAATTTGCATTTAAGCCCAAATCAAGGTCTTTTACATAAATAAGGAAAGATGGAATTGGATAACATGTCATTTATCAAAGGTAGATGCAATTCTCCAGACAAAGAAATTTTCACGTACATTCCCAGCTATTCTCCATTGATCAGTTAACCATCAAATTATTTCAACATCATAAGACATATAGAATGCAATATCTACACACAAGGTTGTCTGAGACCCTGAACCACCAGCTGATCCTATGTAATGTGATGATGGCTAACAGATTTAAGTTCCTCATTGCAAATTAGAGGAATGCTTATGTCAGGGCTGGAATACATAACAAGGATACCATAATATCAGAAAACAATGAAGTTAAGTTATCTAATTGCTTAGGCTATATTGACATCAGAGAGAGAGAGATTTCACAAAACCTGCTGTCTTCCATAAATGTATTCCTCAATAATTCGAACAGCAGTAGAACCCAGGCTCCATCTAATCATGTCCATTGTTGGATCTACACGCCATCTTGGTCCACATAAGAAAGGATGTCTCAATGCGTCTAAGCAACTGTGGGAAAAGATAGAACTATTAGGAGTAACCGAAGATAAAAGATAATGTTCACCAAATTCAGCAAACAAGAAGACTAGCTTAGTAGCTAAGTTCACCCAAAATCTCAAATGATCATTTGACATAATTTCGAAGATATTTTAATTCTGTTAATCTAGGCCACAGTAACAAATATCCAGCTACCTTATTCTCTGTGACGGTTTGGTAGCAAGGAGTAGGGACAACAAATTCCAACCAGTACCCCAGTTCCTATCAAGTATCTGCAATAAGTTTTGTTCATCACCCATCTTGCTATGGGCCAAGGGGTCATTAAGTGCCAAACAAAAAAACTGCATTTACTTGGAATCCATCATTTTCCAGAGAGGAATTCCTGCTGACAGTATGCATCAGAAACTCACGCAAGCAGGAAGGGTCATTTCCCTGAAAGCCCCAGATCCAGGAAAAATGATAAGGTACTTCAGTTAGAAGAAAGCAATTCCAAGAAGAAACAATATATGGATGAAGGCACTACCTTGGAAAGGAATGCTTTGAACTTGGCAAACATAATTGGATCCATGAGATCCCTCAGAACCATTTTCGCCATGATAAATCCAACACATCTTACAAATATATTTGTAAAGGCATATTTAGAAAATAGATGGTGATATATCAAAGCAAGAACAAAGGTGTCATATACTTTATATGGTACCTCATATCAAATGCGATCATCATTTTTCGCCTATCAATGTAGCCATCGACTTTGCTATCATCTGCGGGACTGCAATCGTGAAGATAAGCAGCATTTCCCAGAAGCCCAACCTAAGGTAGCAGTGGCAATTAGAAGAACATAAAGGGGTTACCCAAAGAAGAAAGACAACAATGCTCTTTAAATTGCCAGAAAATATAAGATCCATTATATGCCCAATAAAGAAGAAGATATAATCTTATTGATCAGTAGCTTAAATCTGAGATTTTAATGCAGTAAACAAAGGACTAACACTATACACCTGTATACTTAGTTTCCTTTTTATACATATTGATTGTCGTACTCACTTTGATATGTCCATCAACAGGGCTAATATGCAAATTTTCGAGTCTCAACTCTGTATGTGCAAGTCCATGGCTGTGCAGGTAATTCACCTAGTTAAATATTAACATGTCAAAAAATTGTGAACCTTTAACAACTTCAACTCAAGGCTAGGGAAAATGTCATACTCCAATCAATAGATCTCGCATTAAAATTCGAATAAGGCGTAACTGCCGAGAAACTGCTGGCCCTCCCACTGTAACATCACCAACTCTCCTGACGGATTCCACATCCAATGCAATAGTAGCTTCCAAAGTTGGCAGCCAATCTGATTGTTGAAGCCAATGTCTCAAAGACAAACTGCCATGATACTGTACGTTTACAAAAAGAAAATAAGAAAACAGGAGGGGATGAAATCCTTGGCTTGGTCAATCATTCCACTCAAAGACATGAATATGCTAAATTACACCAGTGAAAATGCTTTATTCAGTAATGGTCAATTCAAATAACTAGGACACAACAGAGAAAAATAAAAAATACAGAATAATTAAATTAAACTATTATAGTGAGACACCTACTCCATGAACTAGAACGAATGAATCGCTGTCATCAGTTGTGGATGAGCAGACATAGCCATGAACTTGCATTGAGTAAGAATGGTACATTAGTCTTCTGCGGACTAGTTTCTTTAACACCTAGAACAAATTTCCAAGAGGAAGACTAGAAATCAAATAAAGATCCTCAATTCAACAACTCACAGTATCGCAGAGCATACCTGTATTGCACGTCTCCCCCTACGCTTAGCCCCAGTACTAACCAGCCGCCTAAGTACTACTCTTGTGTTAAAAAGGGGACTGCATTGCCATAAAGAAGCTAGTGTGAGAACTGTTAACTCTTCACAATATTCAATCAATAATTCACGAATCCCACTGAAAAAAAACACACCTACTAGCTTCCTTCACTGTGGCTTCATAAACTACTTCATCACCCTGCAGTATAAATGTATAATTCACAATGTATTGCACAAACCCTTCATAAACTAAGCTAAAAGCTCACTGATCAAAATCAATTGTATGAGAAAGAGATACATTTGCAGTAAGACTTTCACATACCCGATTTCCAAGGCCAATGCTAACGCTATCATGAATCTTAAAATCCGACATCTTGAACTTTATCACATGGCTAAAATCACCATCGTCGTCCTTGGAGCCACTCACACTAGCATTCTCTTCAGATTCTAATTCAGGAGTCGCATTTCCTCTTGAAGCAAAGCATCCAATTTTCGACCTCTGTTTCTGGAGGCTGTTATCTCTCAGAACCGCAGGCAAAAGTACTCGTCTTTTTGACAAATTAGTGCCACGCGATAGTCTCGAAAATGGCACATCAACAAAATCAAAAGACGACCTTGAGCATACTCCCGCATATAACGCCATCACAATCAATTCAAACACAAATTCCCATCAACTGCATAAAACCAAATATTGAGCTGAATCGGTCAATTCTCAACTCAAAGTACAAATGAAGCCATGAAGGGACAATCAATTCAATAGCTCAATGCATAGCTCCATAAATTTTACAAACCGAACCAAGAATAAATAAATTCAAAACGAGCTTATTCAAATTCCACCAACCACTACGATTCCACACGTCACCGCCAAAAAAATTGACCGATCACGCCACTAATATGCATTATATATATATATATATATATGTACGCGCATAAAAAACTGTAAAATAAAATTTAGAGTGATTCTGTATTGTGCCGAAATTATGAAGCAGGTTCAGAAATGGTTAATTTCCGCACGGCTTACCAGTTTACAGCGGTGACCAAGGATTGTTAGAACCGCGAGATGAGAAATGAAGGAAAGGAGTGTAAATAAATATAATAGAGAGAGGCGTGTGAGAGAGGCGTGTAAGAAAGCGTTTGAAGCGTTGCGACATGAGCCCTTCGCGCGTCTACGTCCGCCTGCCTTCAATTTTTCATAAAATATCTATCTGCACGAACCGCATAGGTGGTCCACTGTAGATGAAGCTTCTCATGTTCGGTACTACTTTGCTTAATTATTCTTATTAAATAAAAGTTGGTGTTATGCTTACATACTTTTATGAAGCACGTTTCATGGTGTTTAGAAATAAACAAACTCGATTTTGTTTAAGGTTACTTACTCCTTTATAAAAAGGAAAAGGCCCACTTTGGTGTAGAATTTTGGCACTAGATTGTAAATTTTGATATCAAATCACCATAATACCATAATATCCACTTATCCAAGTCAAGTTACACTTACACCTAATCAGTTGGACTTAAGTTATTTAAGTCTGCCAAGGATTATTTAATCTCATGATTCAATATTATACACGTGTCACATATGCACTACTATTAACAGAAATTTCTATAAAACAATCACAAGACTTGTCTGGTCAGCGTTCAAAAAACTAGAAAAGAGAATTTCCATCACAAACAATTTTTTTTTTTTTTTCACTAAGAAATATTACAACCTCTGCCAAAGAATAACAACAAATGATGCCATATTTATCTGGAACTACATGCTTCATACTTTGTAATTTACACAAAACTGCCTGAAGCTCTACCCTCTATTGAGCAATGGCCGTTATTTGTACCCCTCAAAACTGTAAGGCTCTCAAAATGGGGGGAAAAAAATTACATTTTTCTTTGAAGCGAAAATAAAAAACTTTACAAAGTTAGCAGACTAATTGGTGAGGTCTTCTGCAAAGGGGAAACAAGTTAGAGTTCCTTTGGAGGAAACAATGGCTATTTTGTCGTAACCTAGTTCATGAATTTTCGACAATTTGGAGCATTACACATGCAAGGAACTTTGAATTCTTCAGGCTCATCGGGATCAAACAAATAGTCATACCTGCCAAGATGCACCAAAGGTAATAGTAAAAACTTTAGTTCTATCTGAGAGAGAGAGCGAGAGAGAGAGAGAGAGAAATACGTTAATTCATCCCCAGCAGGCACATTCGTCTTAGCAATGAGGACAATTCTGCTTTCATCATCACCCACACTCATTATCCTTGCGTAGCAGTTGGGCATACACTGGAACGACGGTGTCGTAATGATCGTCAAAACCAAACAATGCAACAAAAACTGGACAAAGTTTCTAATAAAATGGATATAATAGCTTTTGTTTTGGGAAGACTTACTGAATGGTTTATCAACCGAGCAATATTTCCTGCATCCGTGGCATCTACCACAACTTCTTCACTGATTTTGAATAACTGAGCAGATTTAAATTCAATTAGTACATCTGGAAAGGGTGGGTGTGGGTGTGGGTGGGAAGAGAACAGATTATGTCGCAAACAATCAAAACTAGAAAGAATCATCTCACGTAGCAGTCTTTTCCCTGTGCTCGATATCGAGCCTCTCTAAGATCTGCAACGCTGCGTCTGACCTGCTCACCACGATACTCAACAACCTGACCACATCAAATGAAATTTAGAGCCAATCCCTCATGTAATACTAAAAGATATACATCATGACCTGTGCTCATTGCAGATGACTAGGCTCCAAAAGTTATAAACTTCAACAGCAGTACATGATATATTCTTCCCTACTGTCTTGAATTACTATAGATGAATAAATAGTTAAGAGGAATTACCATTTCTCCTTCTAGGATGTTCCTACGTGCAAACAGGCCCCATCCATGTATTTCAGATCTACCAAAGCACACTTTATCCTTTTCCGTTTTCTGGATTCATATACGAGCATAAATGACGTCAGATGTCAAGCTCCAGCCCATCACTAGAAAGTAGAAACACATCAACAAATTTATATTACCTGTAAATGATGAAGCCGTTCTCTGAAAGTGGAGAAGTCCCTTGGCTTCTCTATTTTCTGTTTCAGATGGGAAAGAAGTTAATTAGATGGTTTTCAGTGAAGGAACGGACAAAGAAATAAAAATTCCAAGGTTGATCAGATTTACTCTATTTGCATTTAAGCTCAATATTGAGCTCATAGGATGATGACGAGGCCCCATAATTTGGTGGGCAATTGCCTCCTTTCTTGTCTGCTTGCAAGCAAGAATGTGAACGAAAGATCAAAACAGGATACAGAAACTAATACATAATTGTTATCATATCTTGCCTATTCCGCTCTTTTGACAACATACACAATGAAAAACATATTTGTTGTACAAACCTTTTTTGTTCTTTTGTAGATACGACATCTAGCAGCAGAAAATAGATCGACCTCCTCAGTATCCTCTGGAGGAGGTTCCTCAAGTTTCAATCTGCTAGTTGAAATTAACCTTGCTCCCATGTGTCTTTTATTTTGAAGCAAGCTTTTAGTAGAGAATGTCCCCTTAGGGGTTTCTACAATCAAAACTGTATCTGGATTCGGAGCCCTGCACAACGAAGGTGGAAAGAGCAATGATGCATCCATACGAGGCAAGATTCACCATAAGAACCACCAAATAAATTAGACATTACAAGAACTAAGCATATAGTAATACCTGTGATAGGCACAGTATGAAACCATTTTCGTAAGTTGTTTCCCATTCTTCTCCAGGCAATGCAACTGCATTTTGACAATATACTCGGTGAAGAATTGCATACAAAAATATAATCGGTGCAAATGTGATACACACAGGCAATGGAACCTAGATGAAATACCCATAGTGAGTGGCATAAAGATGAAAATTTGTCAACCAGGTGACATTATTTTGGCAATTAATGCTGCTGTCGTTCTAGAGCATAAAGTAAAAGCACGCAACCACTCCAATACAACTGCCAGAAACTAAGCATAAAAGCAATTGCCCAAACAAAGTGTTCCAGAGTAGTAAATGTACAGTGATCGACAATCACATCACGCAATATTTGAAGTGAATATCAATGAGCCCCTCGCAAAACAGAATTGTCTAATCCTAATCAGAAGGCAACCAAACTCCATACAATTGTTTGACTTGTTGGAGCATGCTTTATTTTCAGTTTATACACTATTGACCATCTCAAGGATGAACATCAATCCATACTGCATAATATAATCACCTGGAATCCAATTAATTTATTGCAAGAACTAGCTCAAATACACAAGAGATATGAAAATTAATCGCTCCTCACCTCCATGCGATACCCTGCTCTTGATGCGCACATTGCATGGTAATAGGTGGAACACTTGCTACATTGTGTACAGGAACCATGGATTTGTTTGCAAACTACACAAATCTGCAGCATAAGAAAACATCCTCAGTTAGTAGTAGGACATATAAGATTTGGTGAAGCATGTTAACAAATCTACAACATCCTTCAGGTAAGGACAATCCATAAATAAGTAACCAAACAGAAGAACGGAAGATATTACATTACCATTGGAAACACTGAAAGATGCCTAAGAATAATAAGATTCGCAAGTAACGGAAGCATTACCTTCACAAAAGAGCTTGAAGGAATTCTCAATATTCCAAGGGCAGGCTCCATCTTTTCATCACTTGCAAAAGAAACTTCAGGTTGAAACCAAGCACAAGTGACATGAACCCACAACGGAGCAATGTCTGTAGGCTTCAGAGCACCCCCTATATTGGGAATACAAAATAAAATTATCATGATAGAAAATTGGAGATAAGCTTCAGCTTGTTTGCACTTTTCATTGGATATTACACTTCCATGCATAATAGAATATAGTAATATTTATTGAGTTACATAACTAGGAGACAGAATCTAGATACTTGAGATATAATTTATTTCATTGGTTCACATTTCTCCTCCTTATAGTATGTTTGACTGACTGGATATTTCCAGGAACAGAATTCATCCACTTGGCAAATTTTACAAAAGGACATCAGATGAATGTAACATCAAAAGTATTCCAATGCTTTCCTCTTTCCTTTTATAAAATTTTGTTTCTAAATCAGATCAGCTCACCAATTAATGACTCCCACTCACAAAACACTTTCGCAGAAATTTTCCCCACTTAGTGATTACACTATAGTTGAATGCCACATAAAAAAGGCCACAACAAGTAAAACATACTTAATTCCAACATATATAAGTGAGACCATGATATCAATAGACAATAACCAGCAAGCACTTCTTATATAATGATTTTATTCCGAACCAGGGAAAACATGTAATAAGATCCACACCTTTCACAGGACAGAGGCAACATTCCCTCTCAATATCAGGTGTTTCACAGGCTCTACAGACCCATGAAGTAAAGTCACTAACATTTCTTGCTCCATAGCATTCTTGATGAACGGCTATTTGACATCTGAAAATAACAATGAAAAATCAACATCCTATTCATCACCTCAAGGAGTAATTTTGAAGAACAGATATGTCTTTAAACAGAAACAAATGGAGCTAAGCTGGACAAATACCTAATACAAATAATAATTTTGTTGAAGTCCCAATCTTCGACCCACCGACAAACTGCACACCTCTCTGTTGTCCACTTTGCACAAACAGGTTCATAGTGCTCTATCATATCAAAAATAACAAAGTCATAATTTATACTGCAGTGGATACAGCAGAAGAGATATCTCAGCAGAACATGAACATTAACTCGGAATTAGGAGAGAACCTTGTAGGAAATTAAGCAACTTCTGCTTCCGCACTTTGATAGAAGGACGCTTGACAGGTTTAGCAGGAACAAGGCTACGTTCATGATACTCAGCCATCTGTAACATCTATAAAAGGAAAAGGACTTAAGAACTGACGTGTTTGATACAGTATGTCATGGCAATTTCAATAACTAATAAATAAGCACATCTTCTAAGCAATCACCTAAACTGGATATAGCATGTATATACATGCAGCTACAACCTTTTCAAACGTGCTCCAGGAAAATAGATAGAATATTAAAAGAAAGATTAGCTTCGAGAACACACCCATTGCTCAAGAGGTAGCAAGGAGCCCTTCACCCTGACACTTGATTTCCAGTTCTTCGTTCTCGAACCTGTGTGCCGTTCCCATTCACTGAGTGCCTGCTTCTCCATTCCACAAGACCCACACTTGCAAACAACTCTTCAATGGGTGAAAAGATAGCAATGTTGCTTTCAGAAAATTGAAGGACGTGTAAAGTTAAGTATCCATAGTAGACGAAAGTGAAAAGTAAAATACTTACAGATGAAGACTTGGAAAGTAAATTCCCTCAACACCACAGCAAACGACAGCAACCTTGTCAGGCAATGCAAATTTACCATTCTTTTTCTTATTTCTGCAACAAGGATCATTATTCTCAGAAAGGTGACAAAAAGATTTTGAATTGCAGATGATACAAAACTAATACATTAGAAAAAACAGAGCAAGCAGAACTTACTTAGACTGCAAAGTTTCTGAATCAGATAGCTCAAAATTGAACCTGGCTTTGCATTCAGGGCAGTAATAATCACTTGTTCCCAGATCCTGGAATCAGAGAAAATGGTGTATTCAGAAACCAATAAATTTCAAGTCCTATACAGACATCGCAGGTACGTATTCGGCATGAAAGGAGACCTTGAAATTTCTTTTCGAAAATTTGTCACACTCTGCATGGACCCAGACTTTACAACCATTACATCGCACCTGAAATTTTAAGTGACAACAATTTAGGAGAAAATAGCAACCACATATCTACAGGACATATCAAAAGAAAGAAGCTACCAAAAGCTTAAAACTTGATCTTACCCAAGTTCCATTATCTGATTGGTTCCGAATCTTTTTGCATATGCCACAATAGTGTTTCATTTTTTTCAACTGAAACGTAAAAGAAACAATCATCAGCAAAAATTAAAAAGACCTGTAGATGTTGCTGGAGGATGACTTAAGAATATAGCTGAGTATAGCAAGCAACAAACCCTGGTACAAGAAGTACACAGACGATTGGTACCAGCAGCTATTTTCTTTGATGGGTAAGGAGCAATGCTCATTCCACATGCTTCACAAGATTGGGATTCTTTCTTCGTATGAGCTTCCTGCTAGAAAAGATGAAATCTTCTTAACTTTGTGATAATAACGCAAGTCTTTGTATTTGCAAGTTTCTACATTTATCTTTACTACAATGAAACGCAAAATGAAATTGAACAATATTGATGGAAGCTGGCCTGTGTTCAATTCCCACAAAAAAAGTCACTAGAAAAGACATGTTAAGGTTGCATGGAAAACACTAGCAAGAATCAAATCATTATGTGATCAATGCTATACCGGTTCTGCAGAGCTGCACTGTCGATCCTGATTTAAATCAGTAGCCTCAAACACCCGTCTTCTAAGAGAGTGAAGATAATGTGACTTGCCAGCTGCGGCACTGATTTCAACCATCAACATCTCGTTGAATCCACTTTCAGCTAGAAAAGCCTCCTCTATTGCAGAACGAAGATCACTGGGCTTGCTATCATTAAGTTCAGTCTGCCCCTGGAACCTAAGGCAACAAAAATTACATCGCTTCCAACTCCACATGTGCCACCAATTGAGAGGCGAGAAACAAAGAGGGGGGGGGGGGGGGGGGGACATAATAAATCAACAATTAACTACCTGTCCACATGGTCAACAAATGGAAATATCCTCCCGCTTTTAATCCATGCATAGTCCTGCTCAAAAAAGGCATGCCAAAATAAGTGCATGCAATCCCATCAACCATGTTCTTTGTCACAAGCTTCTTACCACAAACATCTGTTAGGTATTACAGTTGGAACGCCAAAAAATAACATAAAATACGAGCAAACAATTTACCCTTTGTGTCCCATTGCCAGAATAACCGAAGAACATTACGCAAAGTGCACCAGGAATCTGATAGTTGAACACTTGCGCGGGCACCTGCGACTCTTGATTGAGCACGATTGCTGGCCAAGCAGGACAATGCTTCCCAGGTATCGCCCACACTATATCACCTTCACCAAAATCTTTGGTACTATACAATGTGTCAATACCACATATTTCTATACACTCATCATACTCATCATCATCATCATCATCATCATCATCATCATCATCATCTTCGTCATCATCATCAACTTCTTCATCATCATCATCATAATCGTCTTCGGACTGCTCAAGCAATGTCACCAAAGAATCACGTGGACGCATATACTTCTTACTATCACTGCTTCTCAAACTTTCATTCCTCAATTCCGCAATCTCATCCTCAGACAAAGGCGAGAACTTGCGGCATTTCTTAGCCTTCTCCTCGTTCTGCTTTCTAAGAATGTTCACATCGTCGTGAATCCTCAGGGGTTTTAAGCTCGATTTGTTGTCCTTGTGTTTAACTGGGATATATTCTGTATCCAAAGCAGAATCTCTAACAGCATTCTTACTCTCTTTCTTCCAATTATCAAGAATTGAATCATTGAATCGTGAAGGCAATACCTGGACCCTCCCTCGCGAAGTCCTCACTAGCGGCGGCCGCGAGACCTCCTTCGATTTTAACGGCTCTGCACGCCTCGATTCCGAAGCCGCGCCGTCCCCTCCACCTTGTCCGTCCGCGGCGGACTTGGCGATAATATTTTGAATTCCATAGCCACTGAATGGAATTATACCGGCGGCAGCCTCTCCAAGGAGATGCAGAGGAAAATAACCATTGGAAGTTTTGCGTTTCTTCCGATTGACCGATGACTCGTCGTCATCACCGGCCGAGTCGCCGACTCGGCACCGTTTCAAAATCGGCATTACCGTTTTCAAGCTCTTCTTCACTATCATCCTCCTCAAAAACTCCCTTCAAAACCCTAATTACGATTACAAACTCCAGCGGCGTAAGAAAGGTCGGCCGGCAGTCAAAGCGGATAAATTCCCACCTCAATTGGGCGGAAACTCGATTCAAAGGAGGCGAATAGAAGAAAAATCGGTGCTTTCCTCAAGAAAACCAGCAAATTCCCGGTGTTCAGGGAGCAGTATCGGAATAGGGATCTCTGTATCAAGCAAGACCTTTCTCTCTCTAACTGCCAGTCGATGAGAGAGAGAGAGAGAAATATAGGTGCGCCAATTTTATATGCATATATAAGTACACGGATGTGTATGTATAGTTGAGCACTTTTTATTAATTTTTGCAATGTAATTGAGTGAAGATAAAATTTTGCTGGAGCGGCAGAATTTGTAATTGTATTTGGTTATTAGATACAACTATTGTATGTATAGATATAAGGATAAAAGTTTACTAGAGAGAGAAAGGAAGGTGAAGGTTCGGCGCTATGAATGTGATTGCAACAATGTGACGCTAAATTACGCCGTGGGTGCTGAAAGTCCATAGTCATGGTGGCAACCTGCCTGGTATAGACACAATTTCTGCAAAGATATGGTGAAGAAGAGTACCTTCCAAGAAACAAGCTACTCGAGAAGCGTAAGGGACAAAGAAAGAAATTTTATTTTCAAATAAAGATTTTCTTTTCTAGACTACAGTCTCCGGAAAAAGTTTTTACCATTTTATGGAATGTAGTGTTTTTTTTTTTTTTTTTGAGGCAAAGTGGAATATAAAAGAAACAAAGTCTGGTAGCAGAGCAGAGAAAGCAGATAGAGAGCGATGTAATAGAGCATAGTATTTGGCTAATTGATGAGCTAAGGAGTTTGTATTCCTGTTAACCCACGGAGGTCAACTTCATGACAGAGCAATTTTTTTTGGAACACTAACCAATTTCGAGCATACCAAAGGAGAGAAGCAAACAAGCATATTCGTGCATTGAAATAGCATTGCTGTCCAGCCTTGTACTTCCCATCACCTATCGGAATCCAACGATCCTTGCAAAGAGTAAGACGTTCCCCATTGCCCACTTTCCATGCAATTCCTTCTTTAAGAAGAGTAATTCCAGCCGACAAGCTTCTCCAAACAAACGATGGATTAACGGCTTGGAGCACATCACACCTGGGGAAGTACTGAGCTTTCAGAGAACGAGCAAGTAAGGATTCGTCAAAGTAGAGAATTCTCCAAACTTGCTTTGCCTTGTTAAAGAGCTCTAAGTCACGAAACCCCAATTAATCCTCCCTCTTCTTTTTTACTAGCAAGTGCTCTCCAATTGCGCCAATGGATTCGTCGCTCATCATGTTTCTGTCCCCAGAAGAAGTTCGCTGCAACACTATTCAAACGCTGACAAATTTGTTGGGGAAGGAGGAAAGTATGGATTAGATGACAGATTTTAGCAGTACCATCTTTCCTGACCGTGATAGAAACCTTTATTTCCAATCCTGTGTTTTCTTTCGGGTACGATCCAATAGCATCTGAAAGATCTCGAGCTTTGACCGTCCGACTGCTTGCCATGTTGGGTAGCCCGGTTCACTCCCAGTTGGAATGCGAGTGCCTCCTTGATATCCACAGGGACACCAATGCTGAAATTGATCTCCGACTTCTCAAGATTTACTTTTTTTTTTTCATATTTTTGAAGGATACTTTTCACCACACCAATCTCATTCGCAGTAGCACGTCCAAAGATAATTGTGTCATCTGCAAATAGCTGATACCTAATAGCTGGGGCAGTTTGACACAACCGAGCTCCGTGGACAAGTCTTTGTTGCTACTCATCGAATTTTGTTGAGTTGAATTCACAAATCAACTGAATAAACAGAAATTTGTTGCTACTCATCGAATTTGGTCAGTTTTTAGTTCCAAAAAATTTCAATGATATGAATTTTGTCAGTTTTTAGTTCCAAAAAATGTCAATGATAAGCGTAGATCGTATAAAATCATTAGTACAGATCAATTTTTAGTTGAAAAGTAAGATAACAAATATGAAATGGAAGACATGTAAACCCAAGTCACTGAAAAGGGGTTGTATTAATATATTGAAGATGAGAAACATAAGTCGTTATTTATTGCATTATGGAATAATTAAACAGTATATGTACATAACCTAGACGAACATTTGACTACAAAGGTTAATTATTGTTTCAGCTACCACCAAACAAACTAAGCTTATTACCATTATCTTCTTTCTTAACTACATAAACTCTAACAACTACATACTCTCCTATACTTATTGCTTCTTCCCGCCTTCTGTCTCTTCAGTCTTTGCAAATCTTCCTCGAATTCTCGGCTGGCTATCCGCCAGCGCTTTCCTGCAAGCGTACTGAAACCAAGCAACGCAACAAGTTACTCCGACTCGTCCAAAACTCAAATCTATGCAAAAGGAGGGCCTTTATATTTACCTTGATTTTTCTGCCAAAATTTCTCTTCGACTTCTTGCTCCAGTATCGGGATAGCTTCTCCCTGCGCACCTCAGATATGCAACTGCTCAACACTCTCGGTTGCCCCATTGGCGATTGAACGTGGTTTATGGTACCATTACAAAGAGCCTGCCATGAAACCTCAGTGTCAATGACCATGCCACATATCCTGTTGAGGTCAACAAACTTCTATGTGTTTCTCAGCTCATACACTCTTGTCAAATGCATATTGCTCAATCACGAGCAACACCACAACGAGAGAATCGCTACTTTGCCAGAAGTTGATGCTTGTTTGTAGACATGTATATATGTATGAATATGCATGCTACAAACTACTTCAAAAGTCTAAATTTGTTTTCTATAAATTTGGCTGTCAGCTGCATTCATAGTACTACTCTACGAATTTAGTTCAACTTCATACCTTTATGTCTCCTTCACTGTATGCCCGTCGCATCCCATATGCAGCTTCAAAGTCATCAACTGGGAAATCAAGAAAACTGGGCCTCAGTGGAGTCTCATGCACGTTGTCCATCGATCTCAGACAACTGGAACTAACACTCTTCTGGAACAAACACTCGGCATCCGACTTCTCATCTATCATCATGTTTTCATCAACCTTGACATGAGTAGGAATGTTGATGCTGAGGACTTCAGAGAGGGGCGTTTCATTCCCTTCCTTTGCCAAAATATCCTTCCTGCACTCGTAGAAAACCTCGCTTAGGAGCTGCCCACTCTCAATCGATGACTCAATATCCGACACACTCAGCGACTGAGGGGAGATGACATCTTCTCCACAAGAGATCATTGAGATGGCAACGGTCATCGGATCAAGTCCCACAACGGGCTCCTCGATAACCGGTTCAGGTGCATTAAACAGATCTCCTTCGCCCCACAGGCTGTAATCAGATACAGCAGACGCCTGAACGACGCTGCTTGGTGTGCCCTGCATCAAGTAGCATATATTTCAATGAAAAGTTGAAGAAACCACATATATGAGAATATAGACAAGCGTGGTAACCGGTATGTGCACGATTATAACAACATAATCAAACATTTCTCCGAAATGCACAACATTCTCGGTATCTGAATAGCCACAGAACATTATCATATGGTATCATATTTCAGCAGAAGACTCCCAAGCAAACAAGATATAGAGAGAGATAAGTTGTGGCAAGATAGTTCAATTTGCCTAAGCAATATGTATGCATTACATGATACACGAAAAGCAGCTGGCAAAATCAACGCGGCTTTACACAGATTCAGACAAAGGAATTAGGCAAGGGGGGAAGGGGAACAATAGTGACTCCACCACTACAAATTGTCACCTACTTTAGAATTCAAACAAAGCGGCACCAAATAAAATACTACCAATGATTAAAAGTGTTCAACAAATACTTTTGTAATAACCTAGCCAAGATCCTAACTCCATAAGCAGCAATTACATCCTACAAACTCAAACGATTTAGCAGATGAAAAGACAAGAAACAGTTAGATCAACCCTTTTTCAAGGAAACAAAGATATTTCTATTTTTTTTCATCCACCTATTAATCAGAATCCCACAGAAAAAACAGCACAATTTTGTTAAAAAATTTCCACCATTTTCATCATTACTTAGCATAAGCTCGTCGAAAAGGGGGAATCCACAGCCACAAGTTGACATGAAAAAGATAAATTTTTCACAAAAAAGGACATGTTTTTGTCAAATGATATTCGAGGCCTATTTATGTCATGTGTACTAGAAGAGGAATTGACAAGTTAGTGAAGAACACGGAACTAATGATTGTGATATTATGCTCCAATATTTATTTCTTAACACCAAATGCTTTCTATTTATGCTTAGTGGAATCTTAGAAAAAATAGATGGTTTTCTTGAAACTCAGAATTCAAGTTTCCTTTTTTTTTCTTCAAGTTGGTCAAATTTTTTAGCAACCAAATGGGAATTCTTGCTACCTTCTTGTGTAGATGAGCTGCAAATTCTTAAAAATGTCACAATTCAATTGAATTACCCTAATTTTTGGGACAACCATATAGTGAATGAGAAAATAAATTAAAGCCCACAAAAAGAGATCATACAGAATGAAGGCAAAAGCATAAAAGTGTCAACTGAAAAAAGAAAAGAAGAATGAAGATATGAAACTCCCAAATAATCAACACTCACACGCAAAAACACTCAAAAGGGGGAAAGATCAGATTTTTACATTAGAAATTTTTAATTAGAAAAAAACAATGATGATCAAGAAAATAACAATGGCAGGATTACTTACCGATGAAGCATTGGGCTTCTGAGAGCAGCCAAAGTCTTCAAAGTGCTGAACTTCTTGAGTGAAGTTATGGAAGTAAGGGTACATTAGCCCTGCATACATTTACTTCTCTTCTCTTTCTACCTTTTTATATCAAAGATGAGAGAGAGAGAGACGTAGGTCTGTATCTAAGTGTACGTAAAAATATAAGAGAAGTGTTCAATGGAGGGAGGTGGCCTCTTATAGGTGTCGACACAGTAGAAAACAGAGTAGCAGGAGCAGCAGCCGTGTTATAGAGAGAGAGAGAGAGTGGGAAAGAGAGGAATCTGATTTTGGTTGGATGTTTGGCGTCTTTCATTTAGGACAGAATTTTGCCAGTTAAAAAGAGGGTGAAATTTTTATTACTACTCCATTACTTATACCATTCACACACCGGCCGCACATGGGATCCTTTGTCCCACAATATTGTGTGTACCACGTGTACCACTCTTCATTTCTTTATTTTATAAATTGTTTTTTATAAAAATAAAAATTATTATATTATTATAAACTCTAATTAGTATTTATCATTGAAAAATTAAAATTTAAAAAATTATATACCCTAACTTTGAATTAATGAACCCAAATAATCTATTATTAATTCAAATAAATATAAAAAAATAATTATAAACCCTAAATGGATGAGTGAACCCTTGTTAATTATCTTTATAATATATAAAAGTATAATAAATTAAAATGAAATAAAAAATAATTTATAAATATAAAGAAATGAAGAGTGGTACACGTGGTACACACTATATTTTGGGACAGATGATCCCATTTGGGCCGGCTGATCTTCACTTAAAACCACCACTACACAACAAAGACAAAGAGCTTTAAAATGGATTTTAAAATTTTTATTTTCATTTCTTCTCATTTCTCTAATTTAAATGTATTCCAAAATTAAATAGATATTAAATTTTAAAATATTTTTTCTTAAATTTAAAATTTGAGAATTACAATAATTAAAAAAGAAAAAGAAATTCTATTAAAAAATTAGGTAAAAAAATCTCTCTAACTTATAAATTCAATTATCCAAACAATTTGATAACTTTTTTTTTTTTGAAGAAAACAATTTGATAATTTATAAGTTCTTAAGAAACTACATCTTATAAGTCATTGAAACACCTTATAAGATATTGGAGCTATAAGGTCTTTAAAATAATTTTAGTCAAACATTCTCTAAGTTGATTTTGTATTGAGTTCTACATCGTTGAGTGTAAGCTTTTCTACAATTTATAGTACACTAGAAAGAATGAAGTTACATTTAATTAAAATTAAAATCACAAAATTTAAGAAAATAAAATTTTTAACTTTTTTTTAATAAAACGAGTCCATTGCATGCGCCCCATAATAACACCTTAAGCGCGAGGATAAGAGCCCAACATCGAGCTGGTGGGTGCGGTAGCGCATGGAAAGCGCGAACAGGGGGCTCGAGCTGGGCTCAAGAGCAGCTATGGATGCTCGTAGTTGAAAGATAAAGCAATGATGGCAATTGGCAATGCAACAAGACAAACAACAATGAACGGATCATTGTCCGATTTAGCGCAACTTGAAGGGTTTGATTAGAAACTAGACTCTACATGATTGCATAAAATTAGGTATAAGAAGTGCTCTCTTGAAGGGGAAAAAATGAAGAAGAAGTACTCACTTCCTCTATTCAAGTCGATTTAATCAATTTTTTTGGGCCAGAATTATTTAGAAGAATAAAATTGTAACATAAAAGTTTATGATCATATCTAATGTAATGTAAAGTGATTTTTTTTTTTTTAAATAATCAAATCAAATGATACACTCCAAAAAAAATAAAGTCCAAACCAAATCAAATAAGAAAAATGAAATATAATTTAAAAATGTGTACATAATAAAAATATAACTCCTTATAGACAATATGAGTTGCATAAACATAGAGAATCTCAAATGCATAGGAGCATAAAACATTGCTTATTGTTTGTTTGTTGAATTATTTTATTTATCTTACTTTTTGATATTGTGAGAACTAGGGCTGTCGATCGGTTCGGGTTCGGTTACCCATACCCGAATTTTCAGTTACTCGAACCCGAAATTGTCATATTTCACTAACTGTTCCCGAACCGTTTTAGGTGTTAGGTCAACTCAATAACCGAACCGGTTAGTCTCTACAAAATACACAAAGCAACTTATCCACTAAACTAAAGCTTATTCTTATAATTTAAATATATCATAATTTTATTTTAGCTAAGACTCGATTTTTTAAAAAAAAAATAAATTAATTAATTAATTAATAATTAAAATATATATTAAATAATTTATTAAATAATTTTCGGTTATTTTGGTTAACCCGTTTCGGTTATTGAGTTAACCAATACCCGAAATTTTTCTAAAAATGATACCCGAAACCGAACTGATAACCAAAAAATTCGGTTATTGGATACCCAAATCCAAAAATTTCGGTTCGATTAACGGATTATCCAAAACCTGATAACCAATTAGACAGCCCTAGTGAGAACCAGAATTGCTATTTTCGATGTGCATTGAATAAATCTAGTTTTATGTTCATCCTAATGAAACTCTAGTTGTCATTCACATCCTTCGTGCCTCGTCTCTTACATGATTTTTGCGTTCTCCGCTCTCCACTCCCTTCACCTTCACGTTCTCATATTTTCTACTCCAATTGACTATTGCCAATCGGATAAATCCATTTCTATCGACGAACTCTATTCTTTCAACTTCTTATTGTTATTTATTTTACGTTTTGCAATTTATTTTTCGTTAATCATTTACTTATCAATTACTGGCTTGAGTGACAAATATCTTTTTATCGACATATTTACTAGTGGTCCTAAGATGACTCTAATGTATTTGTAGTTTTAGGTTGCTATCGTCGAATTAGAAAAATCCGACATTGCCTTTCTTAGTTATTAGATCCATTTTTAATGATTAGAAAATTTTATATTTGTTAACAAATGGAGTATTATAATTTGAGGATAAAAAGTCAACTAACTCATATATTAGAAAACCGAAACTTTTTTTTGGGAGTGTGTAGTGAATAGTGATTTTAGACATAGTGAGGTTGAAGTTAAGGAAACTGAACTCAATAATTTCAATTAGATTCAAAGAAAACAAGATTGAAAATGAAGATTTGTGGTGTATTATTATTATATTTCTCAACTTGGTGGAGTGCTTTTTCCTATTTGAGATTACAAAATATGAAAGTGACAACTGAATGGCGACAAATAAGGTTGAAAAAACTCACATGGACTTTAAGATCTACTGATATATATACTATTAAAAACGTCTCACTTCTTTTCGACATTAAAATTAAGGAGAAGACGTAAATTAAATAAAAATAATAATAAAATTCACATATTTTTTAAAATTAGATATTAGTATTTTTTATAAAAATAAATTATCTTCAATAGAACGATCCAAAATAAAATATGAATCATCTTTAATGGGACATATAGAGTACTTAATAACATGAAATGTATCCATTTTTGTTTATGAAGCCAAATTATTAATTCAAAATTAGACACTCATTATTTATAGGGTGAACAATTATTATACCCACTTTCATAAGTTAGATGTTAAAAATATGGTCAAAATTTAAAATATTTATTTTGTCAAGTTTATAATTATTTTATAATGCGTAAAAAATACTCACATTTAGTGGAAATTAAAAAACCTTTGAATTTAATAAAAATTGTGTATAAATCAGTGACACTTGGGCATTGACTACCAACATATATAGATGTATTAGTCGGTTGTTAATGAAAATTTCATCTACTTTGCTAGTTAATATAATGTCAAAAACTCAAATGTTACTGATTTTCACTCAGATTTAGTCACATTTGAAGGGGTTTATTTTTGTACATTTATGATTTATATGTGAGTGTATATACGAGTGCGCGTGCGCGTATATGAGTACATCGATACGAATGTGTTCAAATTAATTGTCGAATTTAACACATTTTTTTTAGCAAATTTATAATTATAACATGACATTTTCAATTATGGGATGTGTCGAATTGGGATTCGTACTCTAGCCACACACTTTTATAAATTAGAAGAATACCTCTAAGTTTTTATAATTATAACACCCTCAAATTTTTCATCGTGTGGCATTAAACATGTACAATGATTTTTGTTGTTGTTTATTGAAATATGGTATTCCCATAGATTTTACGTAGAATACATGAGATATTACTTGCATTAAAAATTATGAGTGTTATAATAATTGCATAAAAGTCGAAAATTTACTTTGAAATCGACAAATAACATGTACTACAGTATGTTCTTACTGAAAGGGAGTTGTACTTTTTGTACTAATGAAATCTATCTCAATGTTGCATTTAGGAAATTTTAGAAAATGAAAATGACTCCAACTATGTTTCAGTTCATAAAATTCATTTCATTATAGTTTTTCATTCGACCAAGTCCCGGAAGTGAATTAAATAAAAGGTAGTTTTTGACTATTTAATTTTTTATTGAAACACATCTCAAAGTTCTCTAATTTAATTTTTACAACCTAACAAATAAATTCAAAATAATGCAAATTAAGCTTTAGATAAATTTACGTTTGGACAAAATAAGAAAGGCAAAAATTGAGCGACGTTTTCAAGTAATAATCAACTGAAAACACATGCATTTTGCAACCACAACTTTAATTTTTTTTGATACATTATCCAATTTCATAAACAGTTAAAGTGACATATATTAGAAACGTGTCAAACTCTAGTTTTAAATTCGATAAACGATCATATGTTAAAGTAAATATTGTTTGGATATTTGTGAAGGACACATGCCAGCTAAAATCACACTCGAATTGTTACTTACCAAAACAAATTTAGACATTCCTAGTGTACAACTATTTATCCTAACCCTGTAAAATGGAAATTTGTTGGCCAAAATTAATGAACTTGTATCATCGTGTCAAGTTGTGATAATAATTACTACAAATAAGTATAAACTTAAGTATGACTTTGATAATGTGCAATGGTGACCCCACAAAAACAGGACAAAAATATAATAATGCTTTGGATGGAGGTGGTGGGCCATATTCAAACCAAGTACTCCAATTTATTTGATTTGGCTTCTACTGTGCCTCTAGACTTTCTCACATCGGACTTTAGGCCCACCAACCCTTAATAACCTGATGATTATTTTAGTTGCACGAATTTTAATAAATATTAAATGAATGTATTATAAATAAGGGAAAATGTGCAGATTGGCCCCCGAAGTAGTAGCCCCTATAGCGTATAACTCCTCTTACTCTGTGTGTGCAATTAAACCCCTGAACTCCGAGAAAAGGGTGCAAATTCCCACCTCTGACCTAACGAAGTAGTAGCCCCTATAGCGTATAACCCCTCTTACTCTGTGTGGATCTGCACCTTATTTTTTTTATATATATAATTTCAGCAACCCACCTCCGGCATCAACTTAACCGCCCCCCGTACTCATCGGCTCCAACTTACACTTTGTCAGCTCGCACGCGCTCAATCTCTTGATCGTCGACTGCTTACCGCCGACATGCAGCAACATCACCAACTCCAGATGTGGACCTGGATCGAATCCTGCTTGGTCCAAATCCATATCCGTATTTTTTTACTTTGGTCAGGATACGGTCCAAATTCATTAGGTCCAAAAAAATGAGATTCATGTCCAGATCCATTAGATTCATAGGGTCTCGAGTCCTGACCCGTATACATTCTTTTTTCTCTTTTAAAATAAATTTACAAATAGTAAATTAACCAAAAATAAAATCATAATTATTATCTAGAGTTTTAATAATTATTCAAAAATAAATAAATAAAATTTAAATATATATTATATAGATAAATATATACACAATTAATATCATAAGATAAGCCTAAAAGGTTAAGGTGTTGGAGGAGATACTGTTGTGCGGGGCGGTGAAGAAGCTGGTGGCGTTGCTACATGTAAGCGGTGGGCAGTCGACAACCAAGAGATTGAACACGTGCGAGCTGACAAGGTGCAAGTCAGAATCGATGAGTACGGGGGCGGTTAAGTTGATGCCGGAGGTGGGTTGCTGAAATTATAAAAAAAAAAACCTTAAGGTACAGATCCACCCCTGAAGTAGAGGGTGCAATTAAACCCAAACGTTAACGGACACTTAACGGCGTTAGGTCAGAGGGGGGAATTTGCACCATTTTCTCGGAGTTCAGGGGTTTAGTTGCACACACAGTGAGTAAGAGGGGTTATACGCTATAGGGGCTACTACTTCGGGGGCCAATCTGCACCTTTTCCCTATAAATAAAAAGGGATTTTGATAAATAAAATTGTGAACTAGTTTGAAATTGTAATTTTAACGTGACTTTTGAAATGTGACAAATTAAATCATCATCTTTTCAATTTTTATAATTTCGTCCCTTCAATTTTTTCCGATCGTCAGAGTATTAAATTGGAGCTTACATAGATTAGTAAAGATAACGTCGTTTTGTAAGATCTAAATAATGTCGTTTCATACCATTTCAATTTAAAAAATCTTCAAATTATAAAGGAACTGTTTGTCTGTATTATGTATTTGCACCTTAATTTTTAATATTCAGTAATTTTATTGCAAATAATGTCGTAACATGAATATTATGTGGCGAACTAATCCACTTAAACTTCAACTCAATAATCCGACAATCAAAAAAAATTGGGGGGACGAAATTACAAAAATTGAAAAGGTGATGATTATTAGAAATATGTTTTATATGTTTTCTGATATGTTAGGAATAAGTGAGTGCATGGGTCATGCACACGTGATTGTATCCTTTTTCTTCTTAGCTGGAGTTAGTTAGAGCTGTGTGAGTATGCGTGTGATTCAAGTTGCGTGAGTATGCTCCGCGTGAGTCTTGATAGCTTAAATACCTCTTTGTTTTTCATTTCTCATTATATCGAATAATATGAAGTTTTCACCTTCTTTTTTCTTCGCAAGCTTCTGCAGATCTCTTATGGTATCCAGAGCTTAAAGCTTCCGCTATTTTTCAATGCCTCAAACTCCATCAAAAGCCACTTCCCCCTCTCCTCCTTATGAGGATTCATCTAGTCCATATTTCTTACCTAATAGTGATAATCCAGGCGTACAACTGGTTACTCAACAACTCAATAGATCCAATTATCTTAATTGGAATCGATCAATGATGACGGCGCTCATGGCGAAGAACAAACTTGTGTTTATTGATGGTTCCATTGCGCGACTGCATCACACTGGTCTCTTGTACTCTCAGTGGATCCGGTGCAATAGCATGGTGGTCTCCTGGCTGCGCAACTCCGTTATTCTAGAAATAAGCTACAGTCTCATGTACATCGATGATGCTTTTATGATTTGGAATGATCTACGTGATCGGTTCGGTCAAGGCAATTTTGCGAGAGTTTGCCAGTTGAAGCAGCAACTTCTCACGCTTAAGCAGAGGTCTGATGATGTAGGATCTTATTTCACAAAGCTTCGTGTGCTATGGGATAAGTACAAAGATTATCAACCCTCTCGCTGGTGCACTTGTGATAATTGCCGTCGTCACAGTGCACGCAAATGGAGTGAATTCCAGATGCGAGAGTGTTCTATGCAGTTTCTTATAGGATTAAATTCCACTTTCTCACAGATCAGATCTCAAATCATTTCTACTACTCTTTTTCCTTCCTTATCAAAGATATTTTCTATTGTTCTGCATGAAGAGAGACAGAGATCAATAGATTCTGTGCTACCACAAGCACCTTATGCTCTTAGTGAGATCTCTGGTTCTATGATTAATTATGTTGGTTTTGCTCGTGGAAAATGAGGGAAAGGAAAATTTCTTTGTACTCATTGTGGCAAAACTAGTCACACAATGGATAAATGCTTTGAAATCATTGGCTATCCACCAGACTATGGCAGAGGTAGAGGAAAACCTCGAGGTTTTGGTGCCAATGGTGGAAGATCTGTGAATCAATTGAGCTTCGGAGATCCTATTCCTTCAGTTCAAAATAACAATCTGTCAGCAGGAAATATGGCTCAGATGATTTCTTATTTACAGAATCAGATGTAAATGGCAACTTCGATGACCTCTCCAACTATCAATGTACCTGTCTCTACTGATATACAATTGCGAACGCTCCTGCTACTGCCTCTCCTCCTTTCAGCGGTACAATCTCTTTTCAACCTTTTGTCTGTTCCTTTTCTCAATCTGCTATGTGGTTACTTGATACTGGAACAACACACCATGTATGCAATGATCCTGCACTCTTCATAAACACCTCTACAACCACAAATACTCATGTCAATCTGCCCAATGGTAGCAGTGCTAAGGTGACTTGCATTGGTTCCATCAGGATATCTCATGTCCTTTCTCTTACTTCTGTTCTCTGTGTGCCTTCCTTTTCCTATAATCTAATCTCTGTCAGTGCTCTCACTTCATCCTCGCAATGTTCTGTTACGTTTACACATGATAGTTTTGTGATTCAGGAAGCTTCTCAAGGGATTGTGATTGGGAAGGGTAGCAGAGTGGGCAACCTTTATGTCTTAGGAGCTTCTGTTGTTTCCACAAACTCCACAATCCATACTCCACTGTATTGTGACAACCAGGCTGCTGTATACATCTGCAACAATCCGGTTTTTCATGAGCGGACCAAACATATAGAGATTGATTGCCACACCGTTCGTGAGAAGTTTCAACAAGGTCTTGTTCAACCTATTCATGTGAAGAACTTCCTTCAACTCGCTGATGTTCTTACCAAAGCTCTCCCCGCTCCTGCCTTACGTTCTATTCTTAACAAGATGGATTTCGCCACTATCTACGCTCCATCTTGATGGGGGGTATTAGAAATATGTTTTATATGTTTTCTGATATGTTAGGAATAAGTGACTGCATGGGTGCATGCACACGTGATTGTATCATTTTTCTTCTTAGCTGGAGTTAGTTAGAGCTGTGTGAGTATGCGTGTGATTCAAGCTACGTGAGTATACTCTGCGTGAGTCTTGATAGCTTAAATACCTCTTTGTTTTTCATTTCTCATTGTATCGAATAATATGAAGTTTTTACCTTCTTTCTTCTTCGCAAGCTTATGCAAATCTCTTAATGATTTAATTCTCCACACTTCAAAAGTCACATTAAAATTGCAATCTCAAACTAGTTCGTGATTTTATTTTCCAAAACCCCTATATAAAATAAAAATATATATTTTTATTGTAATGAGATAAAAAAGAATAAGAAATTTATGATAAGTCATTGTAAATAAGTTGATAAAGTAAAAGTAAAAAATATTAAGAGCTTTATGGTGAAATAATGTCCAAAATTAGCATTGCACATTATTGTGATACGTCCAAAAAAATGCATATTCTTATGGGACGGGGGATACTTTATTTTCTTTGTTACAAACAAAAAAATTTCTTATTCAAAACAAAGAATTTCTGGACATACAGTTTAAGAAGACTTAAAATTTAGTCCCATAAATTAATTTGGTGGTAATTTTAGTTCAAACTTCAACTGACATATTGTTCAAGCTACATAAATATATTTAGCGACAATTCTAATTTTTTAATTATTTCTGGCAACAGAAAATCTATTTGACCGCCCAATTTTACGTGTGGCATTTTCCCTAGTATAAATTTAGTGATGTGAACCAATGAGATATTTTCACGTCATCAAATGCCATGTTTCTTTAATATATTTTTGAAAAGTTACACAAAAATATGATATTTTAATAATATGAAATATCTCAATTATTCATGTTGTTAAATTTACACTTTTCATAATATCAATTTTTTGTTATTGTGAATTCGTCTTTATTTTTTTCTATATTCAACTCAAATATATTCGATTAAAATTATATTTTTATTATATTTATAATTATAATTTTTTTTTTTGAAACTCAAGACGAACTCATATATTAAGGATAGTCCACCGATAGCAAATCACGAAGCCATCGGGGAAAATCAGCAATCCAACAGACAGGTTGCTGACAAGAGCGCACAAATTGCGCGAGACTATGAGCTACAATATTCGCCTCCCTATACATATAATTAACACTAATAAGCATGGACGAACGAGCTAAAACAAGAATGTCTAGGATGTCATCCGGGAAAAACTGACCCTCCTCCTCTGGGCAAGCCATCACCCTCGCCGCCATCATGGAATCAGTAAACAACTCAATGGGATAGATATCATATTCAATACACCATGTAATACCAGCTACAACAGCCATGATTTCCATCATAAGGGCCGATGAACTCACCCAAGTAGCCTTCGCCGCTGCAAGCCTCACCTTGCCCAAGTGATCTCTAACCACCACTCCAACCCCGTATTGCCGTAGATGAGGGTCATAAAGTGCATCAACGTCACATCTCAACCTCCCCGCCCGTGGCGGGTACCATTTCTTTTTGCCAAGGCGCATACCCATAAGGCACTCCACAGCAAGCGTGGGTTTAGCAGCACCAAAGGCTGCCAAGGCAGCGTGACAATCATCAATCGAAGGGAGCATCGCAGCCTGGCCTTTCCCATGACACACCTCGCAAACAAAGCACCACACCCGGTGCAACACCATACACCACAACGCATAATCATCATCATTAAAGTGCCTCCTTATCATCTCCGCAATCTCCAGCAGGGAAAGATCAGTAGCATGTTTTAAAAAACTCCAAAAATTCGATCTTTTCCAAGTATTACGTACCATTGGACAAAAAGAAGACTGTGCTCTGTAGAATCCCACCGACTAAAACAATGCCTACAAACCCCATCAACCAGCACCTTATGTTGTCGCAAATTCACGCCCGTCTGAATAATATTATTTAGAGCTCTCCAAATGAAAACCTTCACTTTTGGCGGAACAGTAGGACTCCAAACTAGCCGAGCCCATCTCTTTCAATCACCCTTACTCTGATTCAGGTGTTGATCATAATATCCCAAACTCAAGAGATAAGCTGTATTCGCCGTAAAAACACCTCTCGTATCCCATTTCCAACCCACCGTATCAACCATCCCAAACTCGCCAATCGGAGTTTGTAAAATGGCTTCAACTTCATGTGCCCAGAACATGTTCGACAAAAGTTCAGCGTTCCAATTTCTATCAGCACCAATAAGGCTCGCCACTTTCAGATCAGTTCCTGCACTATGCACTCTTCCACATACCATACCAGTTGATATGCCATGCACCCAAGGGTCCTGGTAAACCCTCACTCGTTCCCCATCACCAACACGCCATTGTATTTATAATTATAATTTAAATAAATATAAAAATATTTTTCGTACATTTGCGGGCAAGCACATGCTAGTGTGTATATATATATATGTGTGTGTGTGTATGCGCGTGTGTAAATTGTCCCTTATGAAACAAAATATCAAAATTTGAGAATTAAATAAGTAATTACGCAAAAATCAATATTTTAGTTCATTAGTCTAGGTTCCAATTAATGTTTGAATTAGATTCTTGGACAAATTAAATCAACAAACTTATGAGCACCTCTTTTGATATTAATAATGTCTTGTCTTGAAAACATCCTTTAATCTATATATTTTTTATATTAATAATGTCTTGTCTTGAAAACATCCTTTAATCTATATATATATATATATATAATAACAAAATAAAATATATTCTGTGTGGCATCGTATAATTACTTCATTCTAATTTTTCTCAATTCTCATTATTTCTTATATTTTTCAACTCTAATCAATCTCCATCTCTAATCAAACTCTATACATTAAAAAATTTATATAAACATTTATATATAGATTGATATGTTATAACTCATACTACTATCAACCGAACAATTAAAAAAATATATACATAATATTTAAAATTAAAAAAATTGCGTTATAAAGTAACATCAAAGGTTCTAATTACTAATTATGTTTATCGAAATTTTATACGCACAGGCATTGCTTATTTCATCTTATTTTATAACTAATAAGTTTAGTTTTTATGTATAAGTTTGATTAGTCATGATTTATAATTACTATATGTAACTTATAGGATTGTAGATTTATGTTTGTATTATTTTTTATTATGTAATATTGGTTTAAATTTACCGCATCATATTCACAAATTAATACGTATACATATATATAATACATTTATATATAGATGTATATATGTATCTACTTTACTTAAATAATTAACTATATATATATATGCGATATATATAGAACACACACATATATAGATAGTTTTTATTTATTAATTTGAAATGACTAATTATAAATGTATATTGCATATAACTATATATATATATATATATATATATAGGGAGAGGTTCAAATAAGAACCACTAATAAAATAAGAACGGAGAACCATTTTAAGCCATTCGATCATCAAGATCTACGGTGAATGCATCATCTTGGTGGATGGATGCAGGTGCTGGGTTCGAATCCTGAAGGGAACAAAAAAATTATTTTTTTCGGATGCATTAAATTTAATAGCGGATGCATTAATTTGTATAGCAGATGCAGTAATTTTATTGGTTCTTATGTTCTCACGATAATTGTGGTTCTCACTATAACCGCACCCTATATATATATATATATATATGTGTGTGTGTGTGTGTGTGTGTGTGTAATTTTATTTGGAAAATTGTTCATTCAACATCTTTATCATAGATATCACAGTATATAAATTTGTATTTGAAAACCATTCATAACAATTATAAAGATGGGAAAGTTGAGAATCATAGTAAATGAAATCCTACTAATTAACTAACAGTAGAACATGTTTTTCGTATCTAATTTATTCTAAGTCCAAATAAATCCTGAATTCCTTCAATTTTCATCAAATATTCTAAAATTAATCTAAAATTGTTCTATGAAAAAATCGGGATATTACAATGCACACTTAAAAACACATGTCAAGTTCTCAAGTTAACTAAGAACATAGGATTATAAGTATTTTACTATTAATCTTAAAATATAATTTAATAAAGGGCAAAGGTGCAGATTGGTCCCTGAACTCGACCCTCCTAGAGCGTTTAGCCCCCTATACTCGGTCAAGGCGCGTTGACCTCCCGAGAAAAAGGTGCAACTAAACCCATGAGTTTAACGGCGGTTTAATTAATGTCGTTAAACGTTTTTTTTTTGTCATCTTTTGGTCATCTTCTTCGGCTGGATTCTTTCAATTTTCCGGCGAGAACCACCGGCTCGGACTTCCAAGGATGGTGCGGCGCCGCTCGCCTCCCCCTCATCCCTCTCTCGCGTTTCCGACAACGAATCTGTCTTCCCTCTCTCTCGTATCTCTGACAGCAGACGACCAAGAATGGAGCGCCGCCGCCGCCGCTCGCCTCCCCCTCATCCCTTTCTCGCGTTTTCAGCTACAGATCTGTCCTCCCTTTCTCTCTAGCATCTCCGACAGCGCCACACGGCCAAGGATGGAGCGGCGCCGCCGCCGCTCGCCTCCCCCTCATCCCTCTCTGTAGCACCCCGATTTTTTCATAGAAAAATATTAGATTATTTTCTAGAATATTTGATAGAATTGGAAGGAATTTAAGATTCATTTAAGCTTAGAATGAGTTAGATTGACAACTGAAAAAAAAATGCATTATTTTTAAATAATAAATTTCTTTTATCATGATTCCAATTTCTTCACCTTTATAGTTAATATACATGTAAAATATTTAAAATATATATATAATTTTTATTATAGATATATGTATTATATAATTAAGTTAATTAACCATTTTTAATTTATATACATATACGTAAACTATTAATAGTTAATTAAGTGTGTATATATATAGTAAATAAGTTGCCACCTAGAATACATACTGTCATATGCATGCATATTAAATAAATATATTATATGTGGATAGTTTTCGAAAATCAATGTATATGATTAGTATTTATGCTTTGCAATATATTTAACTATCTAGTTACTGCACATATATGTATCAATTAAATACAAAAGATATATCCCATAAATTATTAGATAAAGATAACATCCTATGATTAATAAAATGAAAAGCTACACGTGGAAGAATTTTAAATAACTACTAATCAATCCTATATACCTATTTAAACAAATGACTCCTCAAACCTATTAATAGACCTAATAATTAGAATTACTCTATATATACACACCAATTGAATTATTCTCGATCATCAACAATTGAAGGTCAAGTAGTAGCCAACCAATTAAAAGTGAGGCAGTAAAATTGAGCTCGTGACAATCGTATATATTTCAAGTTTGACTGCTGCGTTATTATTAAGGTGGGTTATATTTTTCAAAGTATATTTGAGTTATTAAGTTTTGATATTGTTAAATTCAATGTGATATTTCATGTTCTCCCACTGTTTAATGCTCTTATGTTAACAATTGTGACTTTTAATGAGTCTAACACACCTATTAAAAATTGTGCGCACTGTCTTAAGATAGTGAATTGATCCCCTCGAGCCTTATAGACGAAATGAGGATTTTGGGTTCACCCTTAATTCGGCTAGATGGTGTAGCTGACGTGGGTTCGTCCCGGGGTCCCATCTAGTTAATGAATGAATAAATGAATGGATGATTACTTCCCAGGGGTCGCCCAGGGACTACAAATGAAATGATAAGGGTAGCAGTGGTGCTACGGTATGGCGCGCGCAAATGAATGAAAATATTTTATGATTATAGAAGTTAAATATTTATTTTTAAAACCTTGTATAATTCACGTATGTGCATGGACTATCATATAAAATGATAATTTCAAAAATGTATGACCCATTGGGTACATTAGTACTCAGCCCACAAATCTTTTCAATCTTTTCAGGTTAGTAAGACGGTGGAGATGGGAGCAGCTGTGGCGGATTGGCTGCAATATTTTAAAATAACTATTAAAAAGTCTGTTATATATTTTGAGTATGTAAAATGCTAGTCAAAAATCACATATATATATATATATATATATAATCTATGATACTATTATTTATTTATTCATTATTTATCGTTCGATGGAGAGTGCATGTAGTCAGCCCCTCTTGGACGCTTGACCAAATCCCTCATGAACATGTTGGTGCTATGACAACCTCTTGAGTGAGCTGGTCGGTCAATTCCTTTTGGCGATCTAGACTCGGTTACCCCATCATCTACTACTTTATTAAATTACTATTAAATGTCCGACTGTTTAGCCTCACGTATTTGTAGTCTGGTTCTAAACCACCAGCGTGCTGAGCCAAACTTTTTGACTTGAATATAAAAACTATTATTATTATTATTATTATTATTATTATTATTATTATTATTATTATTATTATTATTATTAATATTATTATTTCCCTTTCTTTCCCGCTTTTAAATCCAACCCCTAGTCATGTCCCGACATTCGTGCCTTCCTTCAGGAATTGGGGTGTGACACTTTCTCACGTTTCCGGCAGTGGGCAGCCAAGGAGGAGCCGCCGCCGCAGATCTGCTCCGATTACGCCTCGCATTTGGTTGGGGTGGGGCGCTCGTCAGAGAAAAAGTGGCGCCGACAAGATTTCTCCTTTCGACAGATGAATGTCGCCGGAAAATTGAAGGAATCCAGCCGGAGAAGATGATCAAAAAAGAAAAAGAAAAAATGTTTAACGGCGTTAAACTGCCGTTAAACTCGTGGGTTTAGTTGCACCTTTTTCTCGGGAGTTCAGGGAGGTCAACGCACCTTGACCGAGCATGGGGGGCTCAACGTTCTAGGGGGTGGGTCCAGAAGCGATGAGCCCATAAGCTAGCTCAGATCAACCCAGCAAAGAAAAGAATGAGTGGCAGCTGATTTGGAAAGCTCCAGCTCCCTTCAATGCTATCACGACCACTTGGAAGGTCTTAAAAGGGAGGCTAGCAGCATGTGACAATCTCCAAAAAAGACAAGTGGCGATATCAAACACGGAGGCGATATGCACCCTTTGTAAGTCAACAGATGAATCTATCGACCACTTATTTTTTGAATGTGCCAAAACTGAGGAAATTTGGAAGGCTATTTTGTCATGGATTGGATAGCAGGCAGCGTTTCACCACAAGGCTAAGGAACACCTTGTAGCTTTTTCCAACCTTGGAAATAAGAAGGATAAAACCTTCCTGTTGGGAGTGTGGATTTGTTGTATTTGGTGTGTGTGAAAAACAAGGAACGAGTGCAAATTTAGCCAATGAGTGTGGTGTAGAGAGAAAATGATTACCGAGATCAAGTCCAGATTGTGGGGGTGGAAAGTGGCTTTCAAGCTGCCGACTTCGGTTAGTGAGTTTCGAAGTTGGATTGCCGCGGCCAGACTTGATGCTTAGGCTGCTTCGTTTTTTGATCTGCTGCTGATGTTGTGAGCTTTCTGCTCTTTTGTTGTTCTTTTCTTTCGTTGGTTTTCCCTTGTTTCTTGTGGTACCTCTGGTACCTTGACTTTATAAAAAAAATTTACTTTGCCTGATCAAAAAAAAAAAAAAAACAAAACAAAACAAAAAAACGCTCTAGGGGGGCTGAGTTCAGGGACCAATCTGCACCTTTGCCCTTCAATAAATTATATTAGCATGCATAATCATGCTTCTCAAAAATATTGATCCATCGAATGAATTTTGCAAGGACACTAGACTAATAGTACTCATTCCGAAAAATAAAGCGGGCTAGAAGTTTCCTATTGCCAAAATGATTATGAGTCCATTAGATTTCACTAAATTTCAAACAAGAGACATGGACAATCTCTTTCGAAAAAATCTGAAGATTTAATATGTGATGGGAGTGGTCATACACATGAAACAATAACTAACGTGGTATATGATGAATTTTCGATAGATTATGAGGTAATTATAAATTTAATAATTTATTAAGACTTTGTAAGTTGAAGTCATTGTTGATTTTTTTTTTCGAGTGACTGATTGCAGCCATATACATCTAATTTAAGGTAAATTTTAACTAAATGTTGCAGTTTCACTTTTAAATTTTTATAGATCAATATTCTGCTTAGATATATATTTCATATGACACTTAATTTAGGTCAATTTAAAATAAATATTATAATTTTTCATTTTCAAATTCATTTAGTGCTCAATTTTAATAAAATAAAACTCATGAATAAAAAATTATATTAAATAATTTCACAAATATATATATATATATATATATATATATATATATAAGCACAACCACTTTCAAAAATAGTAAGTTATATTTTTCAGCCAAAAATCACCTTACTCTTTTTAGAAATAATTTTTTGTTTCTATTTTTTTTATTCATTTCGTCTATTCTAAATTATACAAATATTTTTTTTGTTATATATATATATATATTTTTTTTTTTTTGATCGGGCAAAGTCATGTTAGATGTTAGTAGTTAGTTCCCCATCCACTCCAAGAACCACCTTATCTCTCCATTCACCAAACTCCACCTTATATCTCCAATCACCAATTCGTTCCCAAGAGGGATCGAACCCGGGTCACTTCACTTAAGTGAGGACCCGGTGGCCAGTGGGCTAAGCCCCCTGGTTTTTTGTTATATTTTTTCTATCGATACAATATAACACATTTTCATAATTTTTAATTACCGAGTAATTCTTATTCAAAATGGAATTGTAGCTCAACATTATCTTATATGACTATTGTTGCATGTTTATTCAATGAAATATGTAACAACATATTTTTGTCCAAAATGATCATAAAATATTTTCAGAGCGTATATACAATATTTAGTTGAGTTCAAATTTTTTGTAGGCCACTAACTTAGCACGCTTTGCAAAATTAGGCCACGTTTTTTCGGACTTGCAAATTTTGACCATTTATTATTAATTTTGGCGTAAGTGAGCCACATTTGGGCCCGATTGGGCTATTTTGCACGTGAGATTTGCGTGAGTTCACAGTTGGAGCCCGAAAGCTGATGTAAAATTTTATTTCATTCTTTTATTTGGCATATTTATTAGCATGTAAAAATAAATAATAATAAAAAAACACAAATAAAAAATATTTTAAAAATACACAAATAATTGCCTTTGCTCGACGACACATTGGATGGTCGAAATTAAATTGTAGGAATATATATTCCTCAAGATATCCTAATGCACCGTGTAAAAAAATATAATAGAGAATATACATGTTCCTCAAGATAACAATAATTATTTATTTATTTATTTATAAAAAGACATCTTATACTATATCATAGGAAAAATACTAACTTTCTCTTCTACATGACAATCTAAAATCTCACTATTTGAATTTTTCTCAAATTTATTTTATTTACACTTATTCTCATTAATTATATACATTGTCAAATGTGTTAATGGTGCGAAATATGCGAATTAGATAGTGAAAATCAAATGTTAACCATCAATTTAATTGAGTTCAAAATTTTTATAGGCCACTAAGTTAGAGCGCTTTGCAAAATTAGGCTACATTTTTTTCGGGCTTGCAAACTGGGCCATTTATTATTAATTTCGGCGTAAGTGAGCCACATAGTTACATGTTTACTTAATGAAATATGTAATGACATATTTTTGTCTAAAATTATCATAAAAATCTCCAGTTTATGTATATACGATATTTAGTAAACCTAAATAAAATTATTAAAATATTAACACTGATCAAGATTTATAATTTTATATTGACTTTTCACAAAATTATTTATTTATTTATTCTTTCTTTTCTTTATGAATGAATAGTTAGCAAGTATAAAATAAATGAACATTTAACATTAATCAAGCCACTCTAGTTGTGTATCAATTATAATTGTACCAAGTTATTTATAACATAATCACGACACTATAATTTATAGTATTAATTAATTTTTTATCTCTTAAACATTACCTCAAAATAATATGTTGTGAAATGCAAATCAGTAAAACGTAATTAAAAGTTTCAAAAATCATTTTAAGACTAATTGAAAATTTGAAAGAAATATATCTAGATATTTTGATGAAAATTTTATGTAGATAATAATAATCATTAGATAAAAATATTTTTACAAGATTTTAGTCATTCATTTGATACGCCTCCAACTATAAGATGGTTTCATCTTCATTTTAAACGCTACCATCTTTATTATAGTTATTTTATAAAGTAATATAAGTAACTTATAAAATTTTATTTTCTAAATATAATATTTTTAAAAAATATAAATTTATTACTATTTTAATTAAATAGGCATGTCCGTGTATCGCACGAAAATAATACTACTAATTTATATAGTAATAATAAATCCCGTCGAATTCGACGGGCTATTTACTAGTTTGTTTTTGTAAATGAAATCATTGCAGATATTTATGAAAGTAGGTAAACATTCAAAACATGAAAAGATACATAATTGATGTTGACTAGGAAGGTTTAAAGAAAACTTGACAATAATTTGGAGCTTATTATATTCACATATAGTAGTTGATAAGTGATAACTGATCGGATTTTAGCTGCTAGTTAATCATATGTACCACTTGATACTCTAATTATGGCATTAATTGGTTATAGTCATATCTTATCTTATCTTATCACAATCTGCTATAAAAATAATTGTTAGACACCAAATTACTCGCCCGCTCCGAAATAATTGTTAGAGATCAAAGTTATCTCATCAATTTATGCATAGCTATGCAACTAAAATTAGTGTTGATCAACCATAACAAAAATGCAATACTCAATAATTTTTAACTATGAGACCTTCATATCCACTTCGAAAATGCTAGCTAGGCTGGCTTTTATTTTTTTAAATAAAAAAATGCTAGCTAGGCTGGCTTTTATTTTTTTATTTTTTTATTTAAGATATCAATTGTTATTTAATCACATTTGGTGGCCGAAATATTATGTCCCGCTTTTTTTTTTTCTGACTCTGGGGAGGAAAAGGGTTTGAGTTCTTGATTTTTTTTCTTTTTCTTTGAGCTAATTCTTGAATTTGTTATTTTCAAATTGAAGTCTATTTACTGTTTGAATATATTATTAAAAACAAAAGTATATATATATATATATAGTCAAATTTATTGGAATAAATAGCTAATTAATGCCATAATTATTTTGGTAATTAATGGAATTAAATGATATTTTTGGAATCTACGTGTTGAGTAGATTAATTTAGTATATTTACTTGTTCAAATCTATTAAGAATTGAATAAGCAATTAATGCCTAAAGATAGCCATTTGTAAATGAAAATGTGGTGTGCTATCCCACATTGGAAAAACAAGAGAGTTGTAAGTTATTTATAAAGTATTCTCTACCATGGTAGACCTTATGGTGCACCCAAGTGGGTTTTGACTTAGTCTTTTAAGGCTAAAACTCAAATTCCTACGAGGAGGGTGCGAACCGAGGCCGAGCACGTGCACGTCGCAATGGGCGTACTTTGAGGAGCCCTTTAGTTTTGGAAAATGAAACGGTGGCTCGGGTGACGTGGACAGTGACTAGGAGGACTCGTGGCAGTGACGAGGCGGCAAACCGCCAGCGTGGCGCCGACTCGACCCAAATGCGCCTATGTGGCGGCGGTTCGGGACCAAACCAGTATACCGGTTTGGACCACCTGTTGACCTAAACAGTGCACCACTTCGAACTGAAGAGACTCCTTTTCGAACCAGAAGAATGCCTATTCAGCCAAGAGCCTTCATTTCATCTGCAGTCACATGCAGTGACATCACATGCAGTGACATCTAACTTTAGATTTCATACTCAAGTCTCGAGTATTCAATAGTTCGCCCGGAGTTCGAGTTCCTAGTACAAGGCCTCATACTCATAGATAAATCGTTGTATCTTGTGGACATTTGCCGTTCAACCGTGTGTACTGTGCGGGGCAATTTTGTCTTACGAAGAGAGAGTCTAATTCTTGCCTCGGTTTCTCCATAAACGTTGATATTATGTCCATTTTCTACATCCGGAATAACAAAATTCAATCGTGTCAATTCAAATAATTTGCTGAATTTTACTTTATATTTTACTTCAGTGGTAATGCATAAGACTAGCTAAATTTTTTCATGAGAAAAATATGAATCATTTATTCAAATTTGAAAGAATTAAATAGAAAATCCCGACGTTCAAATCATTACATCATTAAAATTAATGACACACCTAGTTAACTCATGCATCACCTACTCACCTTGTTAGTATCTCTCATCGCATGACAAAAAATAAAAACTACATACTTGCGAGTATGTCGAAAAGTCTTTCACATGTGGTATTCAAATATGCATAAAAATGCATATATATCTATACAATTTATATATAAATTCAAATATACTATACTCTTGCGAGCATGACATAAAATGCATTAACTTCAAAAATGCATATATAATTTTATATATCTATACAATTTATGTAAATTTATATCTATATAATTTACACTATTAATAGTTTAGAGGAAAAGATGTGCAGTTTACCCAAAATTGTATAAACAAACAATATAAAAAAGCTATTTGACTCCCCACGAAACTCACATGTAAATATACGATAAAATTTTGGGGGGAAAGTTTTACTTGATTTTTGTTAGTGGTGAAACAAGAATAAGATTGTATTTTATACCGTCCAATTACCTGCATGATTGAGTATGCTAACGAAAGGAAAATCACGAAAGATACAAAAACGAGAAGAGTATGTTGTATTTCAGAAAAAGTAGTGAACATACATTACTAAATCGGATAAAGGATTATTTATAAGATACATAAGTACAAGGGCAAAATAGTAAATTTTTAGCTACATCACGTATTCCTCGTGCAGAATAACGGCTTCCGCATTGTCAATGTGTCAAAATTTGTCGGGTTTTTGGTCTTTTGTGACATCCGTGGTACTCCCCACAGCTGAAAGATTCCCTCTGTCCGTAAACAATGACGGAGCCAGGATTTTGCATTCTGGGGTGCGCCAAATAATTGCACATTGATATAATCATAAATATAAAAATTACTTAATAATAAAAGTAGTATATTCCATAACATTTTCCAGTCTTAAAATTATACATTTCAAAATACAAAAGAAAATTACATAGTTATCTATTTTTTTCGATGAGTCTTCATTTGTTGAAAACGATTGATAACTTCATCATTAGAAACTTGTAGAAACATATATTTTTCAATGAACCTGGCCAAACAATCATTCAAAAATTGATCTATAATTTACAAATATACAATTAAGAATAAAAAACAACAATTTGCAATTGCACCCATCCAATCAAATTCATCAATCTACAAATATTTTTGTTTTATTTTGTATTATGTTATGCTTGAATTTGTAGGTGTTGGGTTTTATTTTATGTTATGTTTGGCTTGAATTTATAAGTGTTGGGTTTTATTTTATTATGTTGTGTCATAATTTATAAATTAGATATATTGTTAACACACACACACATATATATATACTACTATTTTTTTTTGGTGCAACTGCACCCTCTTGCTCCCATGTAGATCCGTTAGTGGCCGTAAAGATATTTTCTCCGCTTTAATTACAGCCCTGTAAATATAGACTACACTTCGGTGTATTTCACAGCCCTGCACATATCTTTATCTGGAATCCAACTGCAAGTCAAATACATATATGTCATGATCTCCGCCATTTACACGCTTTACTCCTCATTAGTTAGCAATACAAACAATCTTGCATTGATGTGTAATTTTCGAGTGATACTCATGAGAGTTCATTTACTACTAATTTACTTTTCAACAACAAATATATATCTTCAAACATAATATTTTATACTATAATAAATTCAACCAACTCTAAATATATTCTTTTAGGGTGTTAGAATATCTCCCTTACCTGAAATCCTACGTGGCATGCAAACCATGCATAAAGCAAAGACAACTTAGCTAAAGGTTGAAGACATGCCAGCTCATGATGGAGAGCATGTGCAGCATGAAGGAATTCTAGATCCTTCCCAGCAATGACATGTGTAGTTTAGTGATTGGGTATGTTATGCTTTCTGCTTTAGGGTTTTGCAGTACAACTGATATATAAAGTGTTGCGGCACTATTCCATTGTATTCATGAATTTTATGCTATAATCAAAGAAAGAGTTTTCGTTATTCCCAATGTTTCTATTTCCAGTTTTCCTTTCATGGTATCAGAGCAGGTGATCTTTACCTGGCTCTTGATATCTCGTCCCTTTTTGTTTATTTCTTATGGCCGAATCAGATTACTCCACCACTGGTGGATCTTCTTCTACCTCTACAAATACAGTAGTTTTTCTTCAAAGTATACCTACACCCACAAAACTGAAAGAGACAAATTATTTATATGGAAGCAGCAAATTCTTGCAACAATCAAAGGTTATGGCCTCGAAGGATAACTGGAGCCATCAAGCCACCAGCTATGTGGATTGCAGAAAAAGGTGTTAGATCTATGAATCCAGATTTCATCTTATGGGAAAGGCAGGACCAGATCTTATCAGCATGGATCCAATCTTCTTTGACAGCGAGTGTCATGATCCTGGTTGTTGGGCTCACTACATCTATGTCTATCTGGCAAGCTCTCGAAACCAACTTTTCAAACCAGCCAAGAGCAAAGGTAATGCAATATAAGTTGCAATTCAAACTCTCAAGAAGGATAATCTGAGCATGACTGATTATTTATCTAAAGTAAAAACATGTTGTGACTTATTAAACTCTGTTGGCCATCATGTTTGTGATGAGGATCAGATTATGTATATTTTGAATGGCTTAGGGAGTGAATATGATTCAGTTATGGTAACTGTGAGTGCTAAAATGGAATCATGGTCTGCTATAGATGTCCATTCTTTGCTGTTAAGTTTTGAACATAGGCTTGAGTCCACAAAAGCTCATCCTCTCAATTCTGATGGCTCTCAACCATCTCTCAATTATGCTGCTCAATCTGGACAGCAACATAATAACAACTTTGCTGGTCAAAACAATAGAGAGAGAGGTGGTTACAATGGAATTAGAGGAGGGGGCAGAAGTAAATACAGAGGAGGTTCTAATTGACGAAGCTTTAATGGAGGTAGAGGTAGAGGAAGATACCCTGGAAATAAGCCTATCTGTCAGGTGTGCTTCATACCTGGACACACTGCCGATCGTTGTTGGTACAGGTTTGATCAATCTTTTGTCCCACGACAACAAAATCAACATCAACAACAATAGCCATCACAGAATTACTATTCTCCTGGCCAGAGTTCACAGTTCACTCCTAAAGCAAACATGGCTCAGCTTCCAAATACCTCTCAATCTCAGGGCTATGGTGGTTTTTCTTGTGCTAACACTGATTATACCAGAGATAATGCTTGGTATCTGGACTCCGGGGCTACCAATCACATCACACACGATTTGGCTAATCTCAATACAGCCACTGAGTATCAGGGAAGCTCTCAACTGCAAATGGGAAATGGTCAAGGTATTGACATTGCTCACATAGGTAAAGCTATCCTCTATGTTTCTTTCTCTCAAAAACCTTTCCATCTAAATAATTTGCTTCATGTCCCTCACATCACCAAAAACCTCTTTAGTGTATCTCAATTTGTTAAAGATAACAATGTGTATTTTGAATTTCACTTTGAATTTTGTGTTGTGAAGGACAAAGTCACCAAGGTTACTCTCCTCACGGGTACACTTAAAGGAGGTCTTTACCAGTTCACCTCTCTCAAGTCCAGTCCCTCTTCCACCAGTAGCTCTGCACCCACTCTTTTACCAGCTTTCAATCAACATCCATTAGTGGCTTCTGCTGTTCTGCAGCCTCCTACTACTCTTATTCAATTAGTTTCACCTTTTAGTCTAGATGTTTGGCATAATAGACTAGGCCATTGCAATGTAAATATTCTTAAAAAGGCTCTCCACTCTTGTAATCTTCCTTTTACTGAAATGAAGAATTCCAGTTTATGCCAACCTTGTGCTTTTGCTAAAATGGATGCTACCTTATACTGATTCTACCACTGAACACAATACACCTCTTGCACTTATACACAGTGATCTTTGGGGGTCGGCACCTATTAAGAGCACTAATGGTTACTCCTATTATGTTAGCTTTATAGATCACTCCAGTAGATATGTCTGGATTTACTTACTTAAAGCCAAAGTGAAGTCCATGATGTGTTTATTCAGTTCAAAGCTTTAGTTGAAACATAGCTCAATGCCAAAATAAAGTCCATTCAAACTGATTGGGGAGGGGAGTATAGGGCCATCACTTCATTTTTCACTTCTCAAGGCATTTCTCATCGAGTCTCTTGCCCTTATACTCCTCAACAAAATGGGTTGGCCGAAAGAAAACATAGACACATTGTAGAGATGGGTCTTTCTTTGTTATTTCAATATGGTATACCCATGAAGCATTGGATAATGCTTTCACTACTTCAGTTTATTTGATTAATAGACTTCCCACCAAAGTCATCCATCTTAAATCACCTCTTGAACAACTCTTCCATCAACAGCCTGATTACTCATCCCTTAGAACTTTCGGCTGCCTGTGCTTTCCTTTTACTAGACCTTATAACAAACATAAGTTACAACCTCGGTCTACTAGAGGTGTTTTTCTAGGATGCAGTTCCCATCATAAAGGATATAAAGTGCTTTTGCCTTGTGGAAAAGTTCTTTTCACTAGAGATGTCTTATTTGATGAAACTGTATTTCCTTACTCTTCTTCTCCTTCATCTAGTTCAGCCCCTGATACATCATCTTCACTCACTTCCACTCCTCTTGGTCACTGGCATATTAATTCTTCCCCGCCTCTTTTCCCACCTCAATATTCTCCTCCTATATCACATCCATCTCCATCCTTATCATATACTACTCCTCCATCTCCTGTTTTTCATGATTCCTCTCCCACACTTTCAACTCCACCATTATCTCCTGCCCACACTACATCTCCTACTCTCACTCCTGATTCCTCTTCTTCTACTTTACCTACTGTGAGCAATAGCAATACTAACCTTTCTGTTTCAGTTACAGCTCCTCCTCAAAATACTCATCACATGACTACTCGAGATAAGGCTGGTATTTTTAAACCAAAGATATTCACATCTACAGAGAGTACTGATAAATTTCTTTCTGTTGAGCCAACTAATGTGAAAGAAGCTCTCTCCAGTCCTGTTTGGAGGGCTGCTATAGTTAGATAATTGCAGGCTTTATTTAAGAATCATACTTGGTCTCTCACCCCTCAACCTACTGGTAAGAAATCTATTGGGTGTAAGTGAGTTTTCAAAATTATCATGCTGATGGTAGTATTGCACGCTATAAAGCGTGCCTGGTTGCTCAAGGTTTTACTCAAGAACCGGGATTCGATTTTACTGAGACTTTTAGTCCAGTAGTTAAGCCTACTACTATTCGGACTATCCTCTCTTTGGCTATTCAGCAGAATTGGGGTGTCACTCATCTTGATGTAGACAATGCATTCCTTCATGGTACTCTTGAAGAAACTATTTACATGATGCAACCCCCCGGTTTTGAAGTATCTGGTCCACTGCCTCTGGTTTGCAACCTCAATAAGGCTATTTATGGCCTTAAACAGGCTTCTCGTTCCTAGTTTCTCACTTTCCGCTCTGTGTTACTCAACATAGGTTTTCAGCAATCCAAGGCCGACACCTCCTTATTCTTCAAGAAAACTCCTACTGCTACTATTCATCTTCTTGTCTATGTTAATGATATCTTGATCACTGGCAGCTCATCTTGTGCAGTTAATTCCATCATTACTAGTTTGGGGCAGGCCTTTTCTCTCAAGAATCTCGGCCTTGTACATCACTTTCTTGGTATTGAAGTGGATCATACATCTCAAGGCCTGCATCTTCACCAGCGAAAATATGCTTCAGATATTCTGTCTAAAGCCAACATGCTTCATGCCAAACCATGCCCTACACCCATGGTTTCATCTATTCATTTGTCTAAATTCACTGGCAGTCCCATTCCTAATCCTAAAGATTATAGAAGTATTGTAGGTGGTCTTCAATATCTTACTATTACAAGGCCTGACCTCTCATTCTCTGTTAATAAGGTTAGTCAGTTTATGGCTAATCCTCTTGATAGCTATTGGAGAGCTGTCAAACGTATCCTTCATTACGTTGTTGGTACTCTTGATCATGGCATCCACCTTGTTCGGTCTACTTATCCTCAGCTTGTTGCTTTTTCTGATTTTGACTGGGCCTCTGATGTTGATGACCGCCGTTCCACATCTAGTATGTGCGTATTTTTTGGTGATAATCTTGTCTCTTGGGCAGCTAAAAAGCAACATGTTGTCTCCCGTTCTAGTACTGAAGCTGAGTACCGGAGTCTTGCCAATGCAGCTGCTGAACTTACTTGGTTCACCTCACTTTTTCAAGAGCTTTCTATCTCTATCTCTCAGGTTCCCACCATTTGGGTTGACAATACCAGTACTATCTCCATGGCTACTAATCCCATACTCCATGCTCGAACGAAACATATTGAACTTGATATACATTTTGTCCGTGACAAGATTGCTGCTCACTCTATTCGTGTTCTCCATGTTCCCTCGCTGGATCAGACAACTGACATTCTTACAAAGCCCTTGAGTGTCCAATTCTTCACTCGCCTTCGTAATAAACTTCATGTTGTCCCCTCTCGCTCGCTCGAATTGAGGGGGCATGTTAGAATATCTCCCTTACCTGAAATCCAACGTGGCATGCAAACCATGCATAAAGCAAAGACAACTCAGCTAAAGGTTGAAGACATGCCAGCTCATGATGGAGAGCATGTGCAACATGAAGGAATTCTAGATCCTTCCCAGCAATGACATGTGTAGTTTAGTGATTGGGTATGTTATGCTTTCTACTTTAGGGTTTTGCAGTACAACTGATATATAAAGTGTTGCGGCACTATTCCATTGTATTCATGAATTTTATGCTATAACCAAAGAAAGAGTTTTCGTTATTCCCAATGTTTCTATTTCCAGTTTTCCTTTCATAGGGCTCATGACTTATTTTCTTTTCGTCATTTATCATATATATTGGGGTTCACAATTTTTTTCTCACTAAAACAAACTTGTTCATTCCTTTTTGTTGGCTTCTCCCGATTGCACAAGCGACATCTATGGATTTAACACGAAAAATTACTAGACAAATATTTTCTTGTAAAAATTATTTTCTTATGTCAAAACTCTACTTTAACATTTCTCCTATCATTTTAAGTACTTATTATCACAACAATTTGATTCATTTACGGCCAACAGATATTAAATATAATATATATATTTTTTTGAAACCATTAATATAATATATTAATATGCTATACAAAGTATGACACCAGACATCAAAAAAATTATTTGAATTAAGAGAGTTGGCGGAGGGAGGGAGAGAGACAAATTGATTAATTTTGAGTCTTTCCACCAAAACATGAGTTTTATCGATAATTTTGAGCGGGGCACTACCACTTTATGCCCTAAACGACGGTCATTTCTTAATTTGTGTGCCTCAATTTTTTAAACGGTGCAAACTTTAATCTATAAACAACTAGGTTTAGAATTCAAATCCTACTCTTCTCACTACAAGAAAACACGCGTTTAACGACCGAAATTTTCGGTCGTTAATTTTGCGGCCTTAACGACCGATTTACGACCGTTTAACGACCGATTTTATTTTTTATTTATTTTTATTTTTTAACGACCGAAAATTCGGTCGCTAATTATTTTTTTAATATTTTAATATTTAATTTTTCTTAACGACCGAATTTTCGGTCGTAAAATTTTTTTTTTATATTTTAATTATTTTTTTAATTTTAACGACCGAAAATTCGGTCGTTAATATATATATTTTTTTATTAAAAAATTATTTTTTTTAACGACCGAATTATTCGGTCGTTAATATTATTTTTTAATTTTTTTAATTTTTTTAATATTTTTTTAATTATTTTTTTAAAGACCGAATTTTTCGGTCGTTAAAATTATTTTTATTTATTTTTTATTTATTTTAATTTTTTTATTTATTTATTTTTTTTATTAACGACCGAATAATCGGTCGTTAATTTTATTTTTTCAATTTTAAAAATTTTAAATTTTGTTTTTATTTTTATTTATTTTTATTTTTTGATTATATATAAATATATATATAAATATTTAATTATTTTTTATTAATTTTCTATTTAATTATTATTTTCAAATTATAGAGAATATTTTGAAATGATTGTTATTTTCATAATATTATTCTATAAAAATAGATAATATTGATTATTAATAAAAATGCGATATTATTTGCAGATAATAATAAATTATTAGATTTATTATAATAAATTATTAGACTTATTATAATAAATTATTAGACTTATTAGATTTTCTAAATTATTAGATTCATTATTTTCAAAATATTAATAATTTTATTATTTTAAAATAATAAAATTATTTTTCAAATATTAATTTTATTAATATTGATTATTTGATTTAATATTGATTTTGTTGTATATTTGATTGTTATTTTTCATACTCATATTTTCTTTTCTTTTTTTAATTACGATAATATTAATTTTTTATTATTTTAAATTCGATCGTATATTTATCGTCAATGTTTCGTCGACACCACAAATCTTAGTTATTATCTCGACATATTATAAGGTTATGAATGATTAATGATATTTTATATTGAATTAGAGTTTAAATGAATTAATAGGTACTATATATATCAATAATACGAGTGTTCCCTATTGGTGACTACTCGAAAAGAACTTCAAGGTTAAGCGATCTTGACTTAGAGCACAAGTAAGATGGGTGACCTACTGGGAAGTTCATCAAATGGTATGCAATTAAGGTCAAAATACATTAGAAATACACTAAAAATACTTGTGGGATACAAAGATATAAAAAAAAAAATTATTTTTTTCGAAAAAAAAAATATTTTTTTTTATTAATTTTTAACGATCGAATTTTCGGTCGTTAAAAATAAAATTTCGGTCTTTATTTTAAAAAAATAAAAAAAAATAGTAATTTTTTTATTTTTTTTTTATTTTTTTTTTCTCTTTTTAACGACTGAAATTTCGGTCGTTAAAAATAAAAAATCGGTCGTTAAATTTAACGACCGAAAAAACGGACGTTAAAACTCGGGCGACGATGCAAACAACGACCGAAAAAAACGGTCGTTAAAAATATTAACGACCGATTTTTGGGTTTTAACGACCGAAATTTCGGTCGTTAGAGCCGCATTTTCTTGTAGTGTCTTCTTTTTATCAAAAAAAAAAAAAAATCCGAGCACTAACTACTAAACGAATTAATTACTTAAGTATCATGACAAAAACTATGGTACTATTTACAGCCCCTCAATATTGTTTGGATTCTTAATTGCAGTAGTACTTAATATACTTATAAATGTTCATCTAGAACCAAGTTAGTATAATTTGCAGAAGAGGGATTATCATTGAAGTTTGCCTCTAATTTTAAATTTCATTTATGAATTTTAGCTTGTTAAAAAAATAAAGGAAAAGGAAAAGGCAAAGGAAAAAAAAGAAAGTAGAAACCATCTAATCACTTTTGTTCCTGGATCCAAATGGGCATCTCTTAATGGTTAACACTAATATATTTTTTCCTCTAGAAAACTAATATCATTTTGACTTTTATCTTCGATAGTAGAATCCACTTATAAAATGATTCCACCTAGGGGAATTAAATTACTCAAAATTTGTTAGGTCAACTATTTCTCAAATTAAATAGATTTTAAGTAGCCCTTTAAATTACTAACAATATTTATTAGATCAAACAATTTAAAAATCGTAAGATGATGGATCCAAACTTTAAATCTTTAGTTTTAAGTATTAATCACTTTCTTATTAGATATTTATTTCTTTTCATAAATAATTATGTTACATTTCTTTTTGATCGGTTTGTGCTATTGTATACTTCCTTCGTCTCATTAATAATGTCACAATTTCTTTTCTGGATTGTCCTATTTATAATATCTCAATCTATAAAATGAAATAAATTAATTAGGATCCTAGTACTAAGGAACATGTGAGTCCCTCCCACTTTTTATTAAAATATTTTTAATTTTCTCTCTCTTCATTAAATAAGTGGGGCACTACCACTTTATGCCCTAAACGACGATCATTCCTTAATTTGTGTGCCTCAATTTTTAAAAACGTTATTAATGGGACGAAGAAAGTAGATAATTACGATATCATATTATGTAACCACATGCAAATTTCCCTGTTCGTACAGGTCAATTGATTCGTTTCAAAAACATTTATACAAGATCTTTGTCTACTCCTACTATGTCATGGGGTTAAAATTATTTCTTTGTATGCATGTGTTGGCCTAGCGGTAGATGGTTAATGCCTAAAGCTTAAGGTCCTGAGTTCGAGTCAACCGTCGTATGATCTTGAAATTTCTTTATTTACTTGTATAATTTATATATACTGTATAAAAAAAATATTTCTTTTACATTTTTTATAAAACCTTTTAGAATATATATAACAAATCATATTAATTTCTATAACTATTTTCATTTATACTCTCTCTGTCTCGCGAAATTGGATCACTTTCTTTTCGGCACAAGTTTTAAGAAATTAGTATTTTGTGTGTTAAGTGTGGTATGCGAAAAAATGAGTATGTGAATAAAGGGAAAAAAAATTATCGTATAAGAAAAGTGATAAGTTATATGGGACAATTCGAAAATGAATATTGATCAAATTTGGGGAGATGAAGGGAGCATGTATGTATAATAAGACATGAAAAGAAAATTAATTGCATGATCAAATATGAAATGATAATATGTGGGGACAAACAAACTAGTTAAGATGTGCTACACATTCGTTTAATTATTATGAGATTTTTATTTATAAAATAACAATTGATAAGAAAAGAAAAAAAAGAGAAATGAAATGTTCAAACGACATTATCTGTGACGCCCGGGGACGAAGTACGGAGTGATCGCCGGTGCAAAGAGGCACGGACAAAGAGCGGCTCCGGTTAAGACTTCCAAGCGGAGGGGCGCAGGGATGAACCGGAACACACCTGAACGAGAGGGATTCCGAGAATATGCAGGTAGGGGTGTGAGTGAGTCGAGCTAGCTCGCGAGCTACTCGGGATCGGCTCGAAGATTACTCGAAATCGACTCGATGTTAGTCGAGTCGAGCTCGAGCTCGAGCTACTCGAGTTGGTACCGAGCCCGAGTTCGAGTTTCGTGATACTCGACTCGTTAGGCTCGCGAGCCTAATCGAGCTCAAGTAATTAGTATATAATATATTATATATTAGCCCAAAATTAAATATATTTAAAACCTACAAAATGGCCCAAACGAGCTCGAGTTCATCGAGTTTGAACGAGCTCGAGCTCAACGAGCTTAAATGAGCTCGAGCTCGAGCTCAAACTCGAGCAAGACTCCACAATCGAGCTTAACCGAGTCGAGCTCGAGCTCACAAATATGACATCGAGTCGAGCTCGAGCTCAAAAAAATCAAGCTCGGCCGAGTCGAGCTCGAGCTCGAGCTTCATCAAAATAGTCGAGCTCGAGTCTGAGCATGGCAATACTCAACTCGACTCGGCTCATTTACACCCCTATATGCAGGTATGGGACTGCATATTCGAGGAGAGCTTAAAGGATTTGATTGGGCTACTCATATCAATAAGATGCATCTTCTTTTCTGGTGTCCACACGGAAGAAACTCCAAGGTTAAGCGTGCTTGGCTTGGAACAATTCCGGGATGGGTGACCCCCTAGGAAGTTTCTCAGGGAGCGTGCGAGTGAGGACAAAACACGCTAGAAAAGACTCGTATTGGTTTGTGGGGACAGCCGTCAAGTCTGGAGCCGGGCTGTTACATTATCTTTTAGGCGTAGAACATGATAAGATAAAGAAAATAAATATTTTGTTATTTGTTTTTTTTTTGCTATTTATATAAATTAATATTTTAATAGTCTTAAAAAGAAGAAAAAGAAAAGAAAGTGGAATATATTTGAGCTAAACTTTAATGCAACAAGTGGAGTATATACCCACTTTTGATGTTCGTACTCGGATGGCGTATGTGACAATGTACTTAAAACCTTAAAATTCCCACATTGGGAAATAAAAAAAGAAAACTGGAAATGTAAATTAATAATTGTATACAGCTCATGGTGATTTCTTGTGGTCACGTGATTGCTCTTTGTCCTTTACACATCACAAAAGATTCCTACATGGAATAAGGATCCGACGCGTGGAAGTGAGTTTCCTTTTTGTAATGAGCTGGACTTTTTAGCGTTCCCACTTACATAAACAAAAAACATCATACTACTACTATCTTGGATCTTGGTCCACGAAAAATTATAAATAGATGATGATTTTTATATAACAGAAAAATAATTTTGTCATTGTATAAAATAAATAGTTGAGATTTAATTAATAAGAATATTTATAAATATAAAAAAATAAGGAAAAAATGCAGTGTCATGTTCTAAAAAAAATATCATATTTTTTTATAGACATAAAAAATGATAAAAGTATTATACTTTTTATGGATGCAAAGAGTAGTAGTATAATTTATTTTGTGATTGATAAAAGCTTTTGTTTTCTCTTGCTCCAACACCCAAGTTAAGTTATTTTTGTATACTCCCTCTGTCCATAAAAAATACTCCCTCCGTTCTGCGAATTTTGAGTCAATTCTTTTCGGCACAGGAATTAAGAAAATAATATTTAGTGTGTTAAGTGTGATAGGTGAAAAAGTGAAAAGGTGAATAAAAAGAAATTTTTTTACCAAAAAATGAAATGACTCAAGATTCGTGGGACGGATGGAGTAGTCTATTTTTGTCATTTTGAGATGTTCACAAAAATTAGTTGTATATTTAATGAATAAAAAAGAAATTTCAAAAATTTAAAATATAATGATAATTAGTGGATTTATAAAAGTCTATTATTATTAATATGTGTAAATATGTAAAAAATCTAAGACTAATAGTTAGTGAGATTATTTTCAAAAAAATAATAAAAAGAGTTTTCATGAATAGACAATTGTTTTTAGAAAAGTGGACGGGGAATCGGAGTATATATCATCGGTGAAATTAAATAATTACTTCCACTCCCAATATGACTTAAAGCATCTACATCAGTCTGACTTATTACTCGACTCGGACCGGCCTTGGCGATGAGCCAACCTATGCAGACAATGTCGACTTGAAGCGCGGGGCAATGAGATGAGGCTGGCTCATGGGCAATTATCTATGGCGCGTGCAAGCACACACCTATATTGCTAAATAAAAATAAAAAATAAAAAAATGCCAATGATACTTTGCTGTGTAACACGGTAAGTTGCTGGTTTTTTTTATATATTATTTCATCTGTATAATCCATCATATCCTACACTATTTCATCACAATTTCATCTCAATTTCTTCATTTCTCTCAATTTTTTTCTTCATCCAAAAACTTTGTTCAAATGAATTCCAATAACTTGAATTATATCTCGTCAAATTGGTGTGGCGATCTCTCAGGACCGTGTTACCAACCGGACCTCGAGGAAATCAATTTGAACGAGGAAATAGAAGAGGCGTCGGTTTATGTTAAGTATTAGATTAAAAACGCAAAGAAGTGACATAATGAGTAACTTTCGAATATTGAATCAAAATACATTTCACAAAATTTTGAAAAAAAAACTTATTATACTAACTTTCAGAAGTAAAATAATGAAGTTGAAAAATCAAATAACAATAAAATTTTCATATAATCACACGAACACATTGTTTTTGGAGAGCTTTATAGGGCTCGGGTTATTTTCAGGTCAACCCAATTGAATTATCAGATTATTGGGTTACAGACTATTCGAATTAGAATTTTACTGAGCCAAAAGAATTCAATCATAACTCTCATCAATTATCGGTCCATTCGAACCTGTCCACGAGTTCCAAGCTGGATTATCATCTCTAGTTGTCATTTTTGTTTTAGTTTAGAGATTATTATAGCTGTATATGATTTTTTATTACAAAATTTTCAAATCTTTTCGAGAATATATATACTAAATTTATTTTGAAATGTTACAATACTTTTATGCCATTGAAAAATAAAAGAAAATGAAACATATATAGAACGTCTAAAAAAAATTATTTTAATTCTCACGCCTAAACTTAGATAAAATATGTTATTCTGATGCTAATAGGTGTTTATGTCCGTCAAAATTTATATATCAAGAAGGTGGATAATTTTAGTGTTTTACCTTTAGATTTGGTATGAAAAATTTGGAAAAATAATACTCCCTCCGTCCTACGAAGCATGACACAGTTTTCAGTCTGTCCCACGAAGCATGACACGTTTCTAAAAATAACAAAAAAATTTACCCTTTATTAATTCACATTTTCACTTTTTCACTTTTTCACCTACCACACTTAACACACAAAATATCAATTTCTTAATTTTCGTGCAAAAAAGAAGTGTGTCATGCTTCATGGGACGGAGGGAGTAATTTGTATGGAAGATAAGGATAAAATAAAAAGGTTGTTAGAGTTGTGTTTACTCTATTTAGATATTGTCATTTATATAGATACTTGGTTATTCGTTGATACCATCGGAGATATCAATTGAGTTACCGTCTGCACCAGAATATTCTTAGAAGATTCCTTTGCAGATAAGCATAGAGTTTCTTGATGATCTTGATTTGTTCTCAAGATATATTTTTCGTGGTGGACTTCTCATATCTTATTGATCGACTTAAAGCATATCAAGGACGAGTTCTAATCGAAGAAGGAGTCTTTGATTTCTTCTCTATATAAGTCGAGTTCTCCCAGAAGTCAAGTTCAGCTTTTTATACAATGAATAAACGTTTATTGAGAGTGCAACACGTTTTGTCAAGGTATTTTCTGTATATCTCATTTGAGAGTTAAATTTCGAGTTGTAAGGGAGTAAGTGTGTTCGTGGGGTTCACACTTAGATCTCATTTGAGAGTTGAATTTCGAGTTGTAAGGGAGTAAGTATGTTCGTTGGGGTTCACACTTAGAAGGTTAGTGTTATCTAGCTTTCGACTTTTCACTAGTGTCGAGGTTTTGGGAAATTATAGAGACATAAAAAGATTGAGTCTTGTGTATGTCCTGCTGTAATTTAATCTCTCATAGTGAATCGTTTTCCCTTGGACGAGGCCCCCATACGTAGATTGTTTAACCGAATTGGGTTATCACTTCTGGTGTCCGTTTATATTATTGTTCTTGTTATTTTGTCTGTTATAGTATCTCGCCCGGTATTAACGTTGGTATTTGCGAGATTTTTATTATGTGTATTTGGACTGGTAGGTCTTTCAAAGGTTAATCTCATTTCTTCGTAAAAACTATGTACTTAATTCTTTTTGTAGTACTCCCTCCATCCCAATAAAAGTGGCCACATTTCCATTTGGTTTGTTCCACTAAAAGTGGCCACTTTCTAAAAGTAGCAATATTAGTATTTAATTAAGCTCACTTAATTAAAATTAGGACTCTCTAATTAAATCTCATTTATTTACCACTCTCTCACTCACCTCTCTCTCACTTATCATTCACCACACTCAACACACCACCGACACCGCCTCCTTCTTCCCCGGCGGAGAGCACCGCCGTCAGCCACGACCACCGGCCACCCCTCGCGGCCTCGCCTGCCACCTTCTCAACTCCCTCTCTCGTCTATCACCTCTTCTCCCTCCAAAAACACAACACCCTCACTGAAGCAGATTTCTCTATCTCTCTCTCTTTGAAGGCTCTGCCGCCCACCTCGTCGGCGGGGCGGGTTTGCACTTGTTTGGCCGTCGAAAGTCGACGAATCGGAGGGCGGCGCGGTTTTGCTCTTTGTCGCCGCCTCCGATTTGGGGCTAGGGCTTTTCCACCGATTTTGGGCTAGGGCTTTGCCACCGCCGTCGATTTGGCTGTCGGAAGTCGATGCCGCCTTTCGCCGCTCCGCCTCTCCAGTCGACGTCGTCTCTCCGCCGCTCCGCCTCTCCAGTCGGCGTTGCTTCTCTTCTCAGGCCTTACTCCATAGAAACGCCCACGTGAGGAGCCCTAGATCTCGTCTCAGAAACCACCGCCTCTTCGCCGCTCTGTAACTTCCGACGAAGTCGACCCCGTCGTGGGATTTGAGATTTTGCTTCATTTTTAGTTTGAGATTTGCTTCATTTCTTTAAGATTTTTGCAAGATTTGATAAGGTTTGCGATTTGCTATTTGGTTTGCTTCATTTCTTGCAGTTTGCCTCATTTTTGGGAATGATTTGTGTAGATTTTTTGTCAAATTGATTTGGCTTAAAAACCCCCCTCATTTTTGTGGATGATTACTGTCATCGCCGAAAAGTCTGATTTGGGGATGATTTCAGGCGGCTGGTTCGACAGCAGATAGAGGACGGGGAGGGCCGACCGCCGCCGCCGCCGCCGTCGCCCAGATGCAGATGCAGTGAGAGGACGAAGAAGTTTTAATTAAATCCTTAATTTTGGTGGACCACAATTAATTAAATATAACTATCTCATTCTTAATCTCCGTGCCCAAAAGAAAGTGGTCAGTTTTATTGGGACGGATGGAGTAAATTATATATTCACAAAAACTCCTGTAAAATCGGTTTTATAAAAAAAACCACATTCACAATGATACTACTTGAACATACAAATGATACTTAAAATGATAAATTATCATTCGTATATTGAAGTAGTGTCATTGTGAATGTGGTTTTTTTATAAAATCAATTTCACAGGAGACCACCTCTTATATCTTATCAAGCTTCAATATTATCTCTTTTTTTATTTTTTTTGATAAATTTACAATATTAAATAAAGAAATTAAAATATCGTGCCACATGGGATTCGAACCCAAGACCTTTGGTCTTAGGCATTAACCCCTTGTCAGCTTCAATATTATCTCTTAATTGTTTTAATGGAGTATTTGCCTAATTCAAAATATAGGAATCCTCTAAGAAGGAGCAATTGGAAGAGCAGAGAGAAAGAGATATGTGTGAAAACGAAACGACGAAATGAACAACAGCTGGTGTGGATTGTCTGATAGTATAATTTTTTTGTCTTTGAAGCATTTTGAGAATGGCACCTAACTCTTTGAGAATGACAAACGATGACAATGATATTCAAATAAAAACTTTTTTATAAATTCACTGCACAATCTTGAAAGTAGCGTATACTCCTAAATATGGTTTTTTAGTTATTCTAAAATTATTTCATAAATTTAATTTATAATAATAACAACAGGATTATAATTATAGTTTGTTGCATAAAACGAAAATCCAGTCAAATTAAACTCTTGTGGATAGGAGATTATAGTACTACCGTCATATTCATATATGTGGTCTAAAAATACAAAGTTTTAACTTTTTAAGTATATTGCTTCAATGTTTTGTAATTAGGGCAAAGTTGATAATATCTGGTAGCTCTCTTCGTAATAGCAACTACAATTAAATGTCCTTTAGTTAAATTTTAATATCTAAAAATCCTAACTTTAGATTTAGATATCATGTTGATAGTTAATTTGTGTTTGATATGTTCTATTTTGATGTTGTTACCTTTATCTTATGGATATAGTCATTTTGGGCTACATTTTATGGTTTTGATCTGTCTGATTTTCGTTTTTCCCTGTGATTTCTGTTGGGCGTTGTCACTTTCGCGCACCCTCATGTATGAGATATTGGTTGACGCTTTATTTACAGGTTAGAAGTCTTCCTAATTCCTCACCGCTAAAAAAAAAAAAAAAAAGCTAAACCTTTGAATTAAAAAAAAAAATTGGTATCTGAAAATTGTTTCGCTGTATTTGTGATATCGCCTTTTAAGTACAGATTTTTAAATATTTTTGAGGGGTTTTTGTTTCCCTCAACATATGCCAGGAAATCAGGATCGTAATATTTCACAATAGTCAAATCAAATGTATCTTAATTATTGAAATGGACAATTGCATCTTAATTATTGAAATTAACGCTTATAATTAATATGCAACACAAATACTTTGCGATTGATCTTATATATGAGACTGTCACCCGGAATAACGTATATAAGAACAATTTTCATAAAAGAATACAAAAACAATGTTGCGATATGTAATGGATAAAGCTTTATTCACTCCTAAGAGGCTCTGGTTTGAATTCTATTGGAGTCTTTTGTTATGTGCTTTATTTATATTTTTCCAGAATTTATTTTTTTACTTTATAAATATAATTGTCAAAGCCGTTGTTTAGCTTCGCGAAAATAAATAGTCTTATATCTACAATTAATTTTTCAGTTAACGATAAGTCTGATGAGATCGAATCCACAAGAAATTGAATGTAAATTTTGTCTTATCACGGTACTACTTAAAAAGGATTTTATGGTGCTAATTACTACTGAGTACTCTTGTGAACAAAACTATAAAAAAAATTAATACTGAAACATGAAAGTAACATGATCAAAAGAAACAAATAACATGATCTGGACTTGAATCATCAAACATGAATATTCATTCACTCATATAAGTGCAAACATCTTCACTACATGCATACATTAGTTGGTTATAGGCCAAAGCAATAACGTCTCTAATGTCACACACGCTAGAGTTCTCAACCAAATCCTTCCTTTCGGAGTATAAATCCAAAAATGATCAATAAATAGTTTATGACTATTCTACCCAAAACTCTCATTCGGGGTTCTGCCTAGAAAGCATTAAGATTTTGAAAGACCGATACACTAATAATTGTTCATTCTATACTGTCAAAAAAAAATGTTCATTCTAAAAATGAAAATTATTATCTCTCACAAAAAGGTGTGGGCTCCACCACTATTTATCACTTTTATCTTTTAATCACTCTTCTTCAAAATAATTGTGCCCAAAAGTAGGGAACCACACTTAATAGGAGGAGGGTGTAAGACTAAGCGTTTTTATTTGTAATTTTTTTAATAAAACAAACACATGTCGATGAGGCCTTGCTCTAGTGGCAAAGCTGAGGCACCTAAAGACTCTCCTCTTGGGTTCAATCCCGCGCCTGGGTGCGGTGATATTTTTCCACCGTTGAGTGGTGTTGAGGTTCCGCCTGCGTACGAGTTGCATAATTGATTGTATTCAGATACTTCTTGTAACTTCAAAAAAAAAATCTAAGAAACACATATATTATAGAAAAATAATTAAGACATTATTTTATGACGTATGATGATACACATGGATGAGCGACAATCGTAAATGTGTGAGCAACCGATTCTTAAGGGATGAATAGTAGCTTCAGAATTGCATTGCACTTGAGCGCCGCAAATCAGAAACGCCGCAAAAATTGGAATCCAAAATTACTTGGGGCATCAAAGAAAAAGGAGAGTGGGGGTTGAATTATGTACAATGTCAACGTTGAGTATTAAATACTCCATCCGTCCCACGAATCTTGACACATTTCCATTTTAGGTAATAATTATTACATTCTATTTCCTACTTTATCATTTTTATTACTCTCTCTCTCATACTTTATCACTTTTATTACCTTATTTCTCCTACTTTATCACTTTTATATTTTATTAACTACACATTTAAAATACTAATCTACAACTCCTTAATTCCCGTGTCGAATCCAAACGTGTCAAGATTCGTGGGATAGAGGGAGTATTTATATATATTTCAATTAATTCCAATGGTTGAGAATTTTCTTTATACATACATCATCGTCAAGCCAGTTCGAAAAAGAACCTAATTCTAGAAATACTTGGTTTTTAAACGTCGTAAGAAAAATATTGAACTAAAAAGTTCTTTTTATTTTTTTATTTTGGGTGATACTAAGTTGTTACAACTCGGGTATATATATGTACTAGTACGCCCGCTCGTGCGATGCACGACTAATATTAAAAGTGAGTGATATTTTAAATAAATAAATATACATATTAAATGTAAGTAAATATAATTGATATTGTGTATAAATATAAAAATCATCAAATATCAAAAGCAAGTAAATGATAATGAGTATCATTATGTATCATATAATATTCTAAGATTTACTCCTATAAATTTATACAAATCTAAATATCACCTTTAAAAATTTACTTTTAAGCTAAAGAGTTCTAAAATGAACAAATTATAAGTTTAATCTTTTTAGTCGCATAAATATTAAAAATGATGTCTAATAAAAATACTATAAAAATAAAATTAAATTAATAAAGAAAAGGGAATGAAATAGGGAAAAGATATAACCGTGAAATTCAAAAGAATGGATTTAGGAGAGAGAATATGATAGATGAGAGAGGAGAGAGAAAAAGAAATAAATTTATGACTTTAAATGATAATAACTTATTTATTTTAAATTTATTTTTTGTAATTTTTACATCAAATTAAAGATCTTTTCGTTATCTTTAGTTTAACATCCATATTGAATATATTTTTATGCATTAAAATTGATGATTTTTAAAAAAGAAGCAAAATTGAAAAAGAAAGATGAAGAAAGAGAAAATTTGGTGGGAAAAAGTTTACGTTAAACTGGTGTTTTATATATTATATAGATTAGTGGAGATAATCGCATAATTTTAACTTTTAAGAATAATAAAGTGGAAAATATCCCTCTCTCCGTCGTCCCGTGCACTATGAATTTCTATATAATTACCGACAACATGTTTCTTTTTTTTTTTGGGTTTTTCTCATTGTTACAAATTGTGAATTACATCTTTATGTTGACTTATTTTTTGAGCTAAGGCCTAGGATAAGGGCCCTCTCTAGCTAAATGGGAATTTATTTAGTATTCGGGATTAGTATGAAGATGAAGCCTCCTTTTTCTGTTTTGGAAAAAGTTCATGAACTATGTTAATATAATGTCAAGCTCAATACGAACACTACGTATATATAGATGCCAGCTGGTCCATTTACTTTCTTACTCTTATAAAACCAAATCAACTAGGAACCAATTATTAGGGTTTTATTAATTTCTTTATTTCTGATGATGCTTTCTCATTTGGTTGGTTTATGAATTGGTTTCGAATGTTGGCTAAAATTAAGAAAGATGGTTAAGTTTTGGGGGGACGGAGGGAGTATGTTAAAGATTTGAATTTGAATTCTATAATTAAACCAATGTAATAGAGGTCAAATTAATGAAATATTAAAATCAATTTAAATTTTATATAAATTCAACATTATCAAATATAAGTTATATGTACATCTTACCTAAATAATTAAATTCGACCATTTTTTTATATAGTAAAATATTATATGAAGAATTTAGCTACACACATTATTTCTATATAATTTTGAAAATAAGATATGATTTATTTTCATAAATAAAATTTCTCAATTCATTAAGTTTAATTTTATAACATTGGTTCTAAAAAAATATAACACTTAATAATAATGTTGGATTATTTTTGTTGGATTTCGATTTTATTTTAGTGGAATAAAATGGGTTAAACATGAGATAAATGTCGTTCCCTTTTCAAAATAAAAATAAAAATAGATGGTTACAATAAATGTAAATTATGTACTACTATAAAATTATATAATTATTCTACCAAAAAAATCAAACACTTTTTTTTTGCATAATAGAGTAGGGAGAAAATAATTTAGTTTAAAACTTGTAATTTCTATAATTTTTTAATCTTAAATCTTCTTTCTACATATTATATAGTATTGAATTAAGACTCTTATCGTGATCTTTAATTAGGAAACTTATTGAATATCTTGTCGTAACTGAAAGTACACAATTTTTGGATGAAAGAAAAAGGAAAGAGATAAAAATAAAGAAAAAAAAAACTGAAAAATATTATATAGATATGGATTTATATTGCATATAGTTTTTTTACTATAATGGAAAATATTAAACAAACATTTCAAATTAAAAACCATGATAAAATTTTTAATTTGATATAACTATTTTAAAAAATTAAAATTATATAATGTTTTTCTCTCCTTTTTTTCTTTCTCTCCTCATTCCTTTTCTCTCTCATCTTTCCTCTCGGTTTTCGGCCACTATCTTGTATTCTCTCTCATCTTTCCTCTTTCATCTCATATTTATTCTCTTATTTTCGTAACTTCTCCTCTATCTCTCTTCTTTTCTCTTTTCTCTACCTTTAACTTCTAATAAATTACCCTCAATTAATATTATAATTGCAAGAATTCCAAAAAATTGGCGGGAATTTTTTTAATAGAAATTTATATTTTTATATATTATATAGATGACAAAGTTTAACCCTTAAAAATGTGTTTACCCAATCAATATATTTTAAACAATTTACGCATTCTTATTAATTCTTGTATTCAAAAGTAGTGATACATTAATAATTGGACAGAGTGAGTACACATTTATAATGTAATAAAAATATATACTTCCTCCGTCTTCCAAAAATATGTGCAATTTGTAATTTTGGGATGTCTCTCAATATTATTTACTTTTTATTTTTAAACATCAATCCACTTGTAAGAAAGTGAAGCTCTTTTTCCACTTACATGCATTCACCAACATTTTTTAAAATTAGTATCATCAAAGTGCCGTATATAGAGGAAGTACCAACAAAAAATTTAAGAATAAAAGACTCTTCTTACGGAAAGAAAATGGTTCAGTTGGTAGTTAATACTCTTATGTTTGGTACCGTTTCTTGTCAAATTTCATAAAATTTAGATTTCTAATCAGATCGAAGAATGAAACTACATTTTTGCTGTATTATTGAGAAAAGATTGATGTGATGTTACTCTTCGAAACATTTCAACAGCCAATGTTTCATCATTGTCTTTATTTGTTGTAGTGTCCTTACCTTACAAATTTTCAATTCTAGCCGTCAATATTATTTTAATATTAATTATACTTATAATTTTTTTAGAGAAAATTATTTGGTTATAGTTAGTGGAACATAGTTCCTTCACAAAAAGTGTCGAGCTTCTTCTGATAAGAATATTTGAAAGTTGCGACGTGATGGATTGATGGAGTTTCTAATACAGAAGATAATTATTTTTCAATATATCAGTTGATCGAAATTCGAAAAGCTATTATCATAACCCGAAATCAATTAATAATGTAGAGCAGTTAAGAAAATAGAGTAATTTTTTAAGAATTAAGTTAACCAACTAAAGTTTATGTTAACACACACATTCACAATTGTAGTGAAATCATGAGGTTTCCACTTTGTTTGTGTGTGTGGTGTGATGTGATTACACACACATTCGCACACTTCAAAGAGACCAAGACAGGAAAGTGGAAGGATCTGAGCTCACTTTTGTCTCGTGGGATATAACCATTCCCTTTGCATTTCACAATAATTCTTGTCTTTTTTGCTCGAGATAAGATGTCACTCCCAATTTTATCAATTTGTGTAATAATTGGAACAAGACAAAATTATGTTTTTCTTATTGTATTGGAAACCCAACGACTATATTGCAACACCACCAATTTCTAGGGAAGAAATAAAAAACAAACTTCTTGTTTATGCTCCAGTTTTTCTAGAACTTCTTAGGCAAAAAATTGCTAGTATATATTGATGTCATCAGCTGATTATTCAATTCGATTTGATTTAGAGGGCGTTTACCTGAGCTTATAAATTGATTAGAAGCTTACAAATTCTTTTAAAATATTTGGTAAAATAAACTCCTAAAGAATTTATAAGCTGTAAAAATAAGTTTTAAGAGCTTATAATTGCTCCCCAAAAAATAAATTCCTCTACCCCCAATTTATTTTCTCATCATCTTATAAGCAACACTTAATTCAACTATAATTTTTTATGTTAATCATGTATCATTCTTTTTTTTTGATAAGGGAAAAATTTTATTAAAAGGAATGGTACAAGGAGTACCGAGCACGGGCCAGCCCGCAAGAAACAAAAAGAGCGAGGATTACAACAGCCGAGGACGTCAAAAAAGCCACTAAACCAAGACTAACCATGAAGGTTAACAGCTGCATTCCATCTGCGAAAATCTGAGTTGGGCAGATTCAGATTGAAAGCCAAGCTCCAACCCCAGATCCTAGTCTTGATTTCAGCAACCATTCTCTCCTTAGTCCAAGAACCTTGATTGAAAATGCATTCGTTTCTCTTCTTCCAGGTACACCAAACAACGCAACACCAAACAGCGGTAAGGAACTTGACGTCTTCCTTTTTCCCGAGGTTAACAAAGGCGTTAAAGTGAGGCTTCGCCTTAAGATGGAAAACGGCTTGCTTACCCATCCAAAGGATCAACTCCTTCCAGACTACTTCAGTTTTTGAGCAGGAGAAAAAGAGATGGTCAATGGACTCTTCCTTCTCCTTACAGATCACGCAGAGGTTCGGTACCTGAATTGCCACCTGCCGGCGAATAAGATTGTCGATGGTTGGTATTCGACCTTTGAGCACCTTCCATGCCGTGAGGATGACTTTTGCGGGGGCTTTGGTTTTCCAAATCTGCATCAATTCACCTTCTTTTCTTTGGATGTTCATCTGTCTTCGCTCCCAACTTAAAGTCTCATAAGCCGACTTGACGGAAAAGACTCCGTTTGGAGACGCTTTCCAGCTCCAGCCATCACTCTTGTCTTCCCTCAATTCTCGACAATTAATGATGGATAAGAGAGACTGAAGTTGCTCCTGTTCACGGCCCCTTGGCTCTCGACTCCACCCGAGGTTCCACTTCCATGTTCCTTCAACCCAATTCCCCATGCTCTTGATTGTTCCGTCTTTGTTGTTGGAGATCCGAAAGAGCCTAGGAAAAAACTCGGACAATTTTCCCTCCCCACTCCACCATTCATTCCAGAAACTCAAGGATTCACCCTCACCCAACACCACCTCAACATTATCACGCAACCACTTGCCCTCGTCCCCCCTACAAATACTCACAACATTCTTCCACCAACCATCATGTGTACTCTTACCATCGGCGTTGCCCAGCCCACCGTTCTCCCACACAAATTCCTCGTGGCAGGCTCTCACCACCTTAGCCCAAAGGAGATTTTTATCCACCAAGAATCTCCAAATCCACTTGGCCATGAGGGTCGTGTTAAACCACTTGAGGTTTTTAAAATTTAAGCCCCCAAGGCCAAAATCCACACACAAATCATCCCACTTCACCCAATGTATCTTCCTCTCCTCCAATCCCCCGCCCCAAAGGAACTTACCAAAGCAAGACTGAATTTCATCAACAACTCGCTTAGGGATTTTGGAGAATGAGAGATGAAAGATCGGAATAGAAAACAGAACTGACCGGATAAGAGTTGCTCTTCCAGCGAAGGAGATTTTCCGCTTTTTCCACCCACTGATCTTGCTTTTAATCTTGTCAACCAAAAAGGTCCACTCCGTCGATCTAGAGAGACTCCCCCAAATTTTAACCCCGAGATATTTGGTGGGAAGGTTTCCAGTCTTGCACTTCAACAAATCCGCCATCTGATCACATGAATTCTCGGGAAGGCCAATCCCAATGAGGCAGCTTTTTTCGAAATTCACCTCAAGACCTGCCAGGAGTTCGAAGATCTTGAGAATACACTTGATAGCTTGCACATTTTCAGTCTTTCCTGCTGTCACGAACATGGTGTCATCTGCGTATTGAAGGTGGGAGATTGTGAGAGACTCCCTCCCGATTTTGTACGGCTCCAAGAGATTCAACCGAACTGCTCTCTCAGCAAGGATATTAAGTCCTTCAGCCACAATCAAGAAGAGGAATGGGGAGAGGGGATCCCCCTGCCTTAAGCCTCTTCCCATCTGAAAATCTCTCGATGGGCTACCATTAACAAGAACGTTGATCGAAGCTGACCTAAGGCACCCGACGATCCACCTACGCCATCTTCCACTAAAATTCATTATTTCCATCATTGAGTCCAGGAAATCCCAATCCACAGTGTCGTAGGCTTTAGCAAAGTCGGCTTTAAAAAGGGCAGTGGGTTTTTTCTTTTTCTTTGCCTCAGCAATCACTTCGTTTAAAATCACGACCCCATCCAAAATATACCTGCCTTCGATGAAAGCGCTTTGGTAATCGGAAATGATAAAGTTCAAAGTCTGCTTAAGGCGAGCTGCGAGAACCTTGGCCACGATCTTGTACAAGCAATTGATGAGGGATATGGGACGGAAGTCTGAGAGTTCCGCGGCCCCTTCTTTTTTTGGTATAAGAACCACGAACGAAGGGTTACATCCTTTGGCCAGAATCCCGTGTAGATAGAAATCTTGGACCACCTTGACCAGATCCTTTTTAATGATTTCCCAACAACGCTTGATGAAAAGGAAATTGAACCCGTCCGGACCTGGGCTCTTTCCGCTATCGCACTGCCAGACTGCCTCCTTGATTTCTTCATCAGAGAACTGACAATCTAATTTATCTCTAACTTCATCAGGAATTTTTTTCGAGACAAAATCCTCTGGAATTGTAGGCCTTCGTCTCCCAGGGTTATGGAATTGGACTTGGAAGTGGTTCTTGATAGCTTTTTTCACTTCAATCGGATCTTCGGTCCAGGAACCGCCCACCATCAGTCCTGAAATCTCGTTTCTAACCCTTCTGCCCGCGATAGCTCTGTGGAAGAAGTGACTGATGACGTCGCCTTCTTTAACCCATCTCAGTCTAGCTTTTTGGGCTAAGAGGCTGTCTCTATTCTTAAGCTGCAAACACAGGTTTGCCTCAGCTTCTCTTCTTTTCAGGGCTTCCTCTTCATCCAGTCCCAGAGTATCATCCAGAGCATCCCACATCTGTATCTCCTCCTTAATCTTGGAGACGTTATTCTCAATATTTCCGAACGAACCTTTGTTCCAGTTCTTTAAGTCCGCCTTCAGCCTCTTAAGTTTTTCTTTAAAGATAAAACAGCCCCATCCGTTAATGCCACCTCTTTCCCACGATTCTTTGACCACGTTTTCAAACTCCGGATGGTTGAGCCAAGCGTTCAGGAACCGGAACGGCTTCGGACCCCATTCAACTTGTTTAGTATCCAAAAGAATTGGGCATTTCATCTCTCTTCGATTGTCCCTCTTTAACAAAGATTTTCTCTCTAATTAAAAATTTAAGTTCTTACGAAACTACATCTTATAAGCTATTAAAACATCTTATAAGCTCAAAGTACTTATAAGCTCTTTAAAATAAGTTTAGCGAAACATCCTTTTAAGTCTACAAATATCAAATATTTTTTGATAATTATTATCTCATTAATATGATAGGTTGAGGTTGCAAAATCGATTTTCTTCTCTTCATGCAGAAAATATATAATTGACCTATTGTTAAAACAGATTCTTGGGTACTTCTACACTTATGTAGACCACATGTTATCAAATTAAAAATAGGTACTACAACTAGTGAAGTCAACCAAGAGAAAAAGGGAAAAGAAAAATAATTGAACCTAACCATCTTGCACGAGCTCGAATCCGATATATGGAAAATAAGATATAGAAAAAACAATCATAAATCCATTACCATTACCCGTTTCATATTAATATCCCTATATCTTAGGCCTCCAAAATGAAGACAAATTATGTTAATTCATATTGTATATTCACAAAGGACACATGAGCCCACAAGTGTGTTCAAGATCTACGATTTAGATATCGAGGTTGATCTAATTTTATCTCTAAGTAAAATTCATACACTTGTGCTCATAATGTCACATTCTTGAGACATCAATTTACAATTGTAAATGATAAAAAAGAGCACATCATCTTATCAAAAACCGATATCCAAATTTGGAAGTTAATTAAACACCTGATTAACTTGCACAAGGACCAGATGAATCGGGACACTACAAAAATGAAGAAGATGTTAATTTGGAAATGAAATAATAGGGGACCAAGAAAAGAAGGTATTTTATTTAATTGAAAAAAAGAAAGAAAGAAAAGAAGGTATAATGAAATAGTGGTGGAGGTTGCCAACCATCAAACAAAGGAATCACTATCTTGTTAGGCCTATTTATATAATGAATCTTTATTAGAAGAGGACAATTTGTGTGGCTCCACAATACTTTTTATGGAGAAGGACCTTGAAATTGATTATTTTTGTCGTTTTAGTAGGCTCGTAATAGAGATAGAGTCGCTTCAATCAAGAATGTAGATGAGATATCCCAATTAATAAAGGGACATTAAGTCGCTCTTTGGTTTAAAGGCAAAGCATTAATCATCTCATAAGCCGAGCTAGCAATCAAGATTGATGTTCGGGCAATTCCAACAATGCCACTACCGATATATGAAAGTGAATGGTGCAACACTGCTTTACTTGCCTGCAGCCAAAATTAGTGCTGATGTTTTTTTCATATTATTCACTTTAATCTTTTTATTATGTATTTTTGTGTAATTAGCAATAACACAAAACTTGGTCCGTTAATATATTTTCTCCGTCCCCCAAGAGTTGCATCACTTTTAGTGACATGAATTTTAATAAATATTAGGTGAATTTGTTGTGAGCGAAAAAAATAACCTATTTTACCTTAATATTATGCGATGGCTAACATGCACACTCTTGTGAAACAAAACGAAATGCTAAAAGATAAACTCTTGTGGAACATAAAGAGCATAATAATGCATTTAACTTAATAATTGCATTCCAAAATTTATATTATTAATTCTGTTATTCTAAAATTACCATTTAGTATGCTATTAGTAATTTAACAGATAAAAACTATCAAATATGTTAGAGAATATTCTTCTCTTGGAGAATATTCATATTAGTATGTAATGTGACATGCGCAAATCAATGAATGGAAACACTTGGTGCAAATCCTGCACTAGTTGTCTACACTAACAAAATATTGGATTTGGCCTTAGCTTCGCATTTAACTAGTACTGAGTTTTGAATTTTACAGACGACGAAGATGCAGACCTAGACCACTAATTTTCAGAGACATTTAAGCTAATTGGGAGTTCAATTTATGTTCAAATAAACATTTTACTGATGCCATCATAAGTTATAACTATACATAGCATAAAATAAAATTCCTCAAGAGCTCAACCACACACTAATATGACCTCCAATAAAATCTCTTGTTTATAAAGGGGGGGCCTGAGATCTAAATTTAGCCAATCTTTCAATTCATTTTCTTGCAAACACTCAAAAGAAATATCACATAAACTTGAATCCTACTACTTAGTGAAAACCTGGAATAGTATGGATACATCTACAAAAAAGTATATATACGACTAAAAACAAGGACATTCTTAGTCTGAGTACTTAGCTCCTCAAAAACAAAAACCAGAAATAGAAGAGGGAAGCAAGAAGCATGTTTCACAGATGGCATGTGCTTGTATCCTTAGTTGATCTTCGCTCTCGAGAAGTCCATTTCTGGGTGCTGCAAAATGTACAATTATTCAGTCAGTAACGACTAACCAAATTGAAGTAAATAGGGAAGTCAGGGTACACAATGGTCACCTCAGCCATGAACTTCTTCAATAACTCCTGCTTCTGCATTTCATCACTAGTTGGAAGGCCCATTTGTTTCTGTCGTTGGTCAAACTGAAGAAGAAATTTCAAAATTTAATACAGTCAAATAAGAGAATGAAAAGAACACGCTGACTACCTACGTATTTGGCCAAAGAATGCAATAGAAAACTAAGGAGATCTTAGACAAATGAGAAGCAAAAACGGAATGGACCATCAAAACACAACCAAAACATAAAACTACAAAATCTGGATCCCCACATGCATTCAGCAATTTTGAAAAATCAATAATAACCTGTAGTGCACTGGAGATCCCATGTGCCACAAATCAAAATAAGTAAACAATTTTTGTACACCCTTCAATTCTGATGGAGTAAGCATTTAAGAAATAACTTGTCCTCCATTTGATTTGGAAAGAAGCATTGGGAAGATGTTCTTCTCACATTAAGATGTATTCATCAATTTACACTACCTGTTTCATGTTTTAATTTTTGAAGCCCATTCAAAAAGTGCTTTAGATTTATAGTTTAGATTCAAGGAAAGAAAAGTCTTAAGAGTTGCTTACTTTCGTTCTCTTCTTATCCATACTAGTATATTTTTTCATTAATGCTTGCATGTAAGAAGTCACATTCATCAGTAGGCCACAGTACAATAGATGTACTAGGTGGACTTTAAATTATATCAGAGCAGAGATAGATAACTAATCAGGCGAAGACACAGGCCTTTGGACAGAAGTAAGCACCAGTTATGCAATTAGATTTAACATCTAGATTATATATACCAATCAAGGGAAATGCTCGAGTCTTACCATCATTTTTTCAACAGTTGAACGAGTCTCCGGATCCAGATCACCCAATTTGCTATTTTCTGGTTCTACCTTCTGAGTATCAATCTCTGGCTCACCCTTCACCACGTACTTCCACCATTCCATCTGGTCTTGTTTGGTCAGGAGAATGGAGACAGTTTTTTGGTCCTCTGAAAAATTGATGATAAATTCAGTATTAACATATGGCTTCCATGAAAAAGGCTTAAAAAGTAGTAGGATACAATAAAAACAACATGTTATGTCTAATTAGATAGTTCAATAACTGTACCTAAACTCCAAAAACAGTCATCAACCTTGACAGGATTGAAAAGTTCACCCTGCATATACAAATCACTCACTGAGAACTTGAACAATACTGACCAAAACAAAGAGTATCGTATATAAAGGAGCTAATGGAGGAACTGAGTGGGATGAATTAATTAAGACAAAGAGAGAGTCATGCACACTTACATCAATAACTGGAGGCTGACCTTTGAGCCCAACTTTCAAATGTTTCTTTTTGATTTCACATACAATTAGTCTCGACTTTGTTCCAGGTGGCACAGGAACATAAATGTTAACCTCTTGTAGAGATTGGCCCCAAGAGTATGTATCCATATCGAGGCCGTTTAAATTGTTAGGAGCTGCTTGGAGGTAAATTAGCAGTTAGACCATATTCACTCAACAATACAGTCCCCAGAATATCATATCAGTGGCAAAGCAAAACAAAAAAGTGCCAACCTCAAGCATTCAAATAGAAGCATGTATATTTTGGGATAATTGCTAAACAAATCATGACCTTTGTCCTAATATACAAATTAGACACAACTTTTACAATGTTTTGAACACCATGACCTTTTGATTAGTAGCAATCAACATCAACAATTATTTTCATCAAAATATATATGCTTGCAACAATGTTATTTTACCAATGAATTGACATCATAACACTGAATATATCAAATTTGCTAAAAACTGAAACGCGTTGGTATTAGTAAGATGTTTTAAAACATGTGTTTAAAATACAGATATGCAAACACAACAATTATTTTCATCAAAATATATATGCTTGCAACAATGTTATTTTACCAATGAATTGACATCATTATAACACTGAATACATCAAATTTGCTAAAAACTGAAACGCGTGGTATTAGTAAGATGTTTTAAAACATGTGTTTGCAATATAGAGCAAAAGTTATGATTTACTCTGCAATCATCCCTATATTCTTTTTAAGATTTAGAAATCAAGATACTATAGATTCAACTGATCAAAAGTCAGCTTATCTAGCATCACAAACAGCATTTTTCTGGCCCTGCGATCAGTAGAGAATTACATACACAACATCTTAATACAAAATTAAAATTCGGAGACTTAAAAACAAATGCCAACTTGCTTGTTTCAAATATGAGGAGAATGCAACTCTCAAACTAGGTCTAACAAACTCAAACCAACTTGCAACACACAGTCCTACTATAGTAAGCAGATAAATGGCACATATTACATCGTCAAGTAGCATAATAGTAAGATTCAGTACTTCATCAAGCGAGTCCAGAATAGATTCCAATTGCAAGAAATTTAAATACACGAAATAATGCACGACCATTTTTCAATCTGATTGAATTCTCAAAAGTTTGAACTCCAAACTCATAAGCAATACATATAATCTAATAGCATAAGAAGAACATCGCGTTAAATGCAACTAAAAGACAAAAAAGGAAGGACCTTTAATAAATCAAGATCAATGAACTATACCTCGAGGCCCCTTCGCCGCCTCTTCAGGTTTACTTTCTGCCTCCTTATCAGCCATGACAACCTCCTTCACCTTCACAGCCTCTTCCTTCTTCACCGGCGCCGGTGCCGGCGCCGGCGCCGCCTTCCTCTCCGCAGCCTTCTTCTCTGCTTCATTCTTATTCCTCTCCTCCGCCTCCAACTTATCTTTCACCATCCTCACCACCGCATTGACATCCCTCACCAGTGAATCGCTCTTGAACAGATCGCTCTCCCTCGCGACGAACTCAAACACCTTCTCCAGAAACCCTAACGGGTCCGAGGGGTCGAGGGCGGCGCTAAACGGCTTCGCCACAGACGACGACGATGGCTTCTTACGGTCCTCCTCTTCGTATTCGGAGAGAATCGCCATTGATAAGCTTTAGGGTTTTTGATGAGATTGAACAGTTGGGTTTTAGAGATTGTTTGGAGCAAAATTAGAATATTGAAAAGTACAGTGTGGGTATTTATATAGAGGAGAAAAAAGGCGTGGAAGGTAGGATGTTAGACTGTTGGAGTTGAGAGACTTCCAGAAGAACTCAATTTAGTACTCCCCAATCTACGAAAAAGAGACAATGTACGGTTCGGCACGAGTTTTAAGAAAATTATTAAAGTAGAGTGGAATAAATGTATAATTTATAGGGATACTATTAATACAAAAAATTAAAATAAAAATATATTTTTAATTAAAAAGTAGAATAAAAGAACAATTTATGATTAAATGTAAGAAAAAAGTATAATATGATGGTTCAAAAAGTTAAATAGAACTCTTTTTCATAGATAAGAAAAAGACATACGTATTTATTGAAGTGTCCCACATTGGATTGAAGATAGTGGCATGAGCCACTTTATATGATGAAACAACTCTCTCCCTTATAAGGTCTTTTAAAGGAGGAATGAACACAATATCTATTTCTAACATGATATTAGAGTCAACCCAATTCAATGATGGCCCCCAATGTCGTCGTCAACTGATGGGCACATTAAATTTGCAAAGAGGTACTTCGGTAACTTGCATTAATAACAAATTAAGAAAAACAGGTCCATTAAGCGTGATAACATACATGGACCCCCGAATGGATCAACAATTGAGATGGAAATTGGGCCTAACCATTGATTCATTCAAAGGTCCATTAAGCGTGATAACATACAAAATCAACCGAATACACCAAAATAAACCGAATATACACCAAAATCAACTGAATATACCAATGGCTGATTCTATTCACCGCCATTTTACTCTTTATAACCTATTTTTTTAAAGAAATATTAAAATTATTAATATATGTAATATTTTTTTATAACCCCAATTTAATTTACATGTAACTTCATTTGTAACTATAAGCTTTCTTTTCTATCAAATTCAGTCAACGCCATATTTGTTGTAATTATACTGATTAGTGATGGAGCCAAAAATTTACATTATAAGGGTTAAACTTGTACGAGGGTTCGGGGCCTATCCCCAGCCAAATTCTATTATAATCTACTCCCTCCGTCCACCAATCAATTTTCTATTTGTCTCTAAAATTTTTTCCACCAATTAATTTCCTATTCTGTTTTATGGACATATGTACTCTCTCTTACTTTTTAAATTACTACATTTTACCAATTGGATCCACCACACTTTACCATTACTTGTCTAATTGATGAGGAGTAAACTCTGCATCAATGTTGTGCAATTAACATGGTTGAAATATTTCTTTTATATTATTATTATTGTCACAATTATTATTATTATTATTATTATTATTATTATTATTATTATTATTATTATTATTATTATTATTATTATTATTATTATTATTATTATTATTATTATTATTATTATTATTATTTCAAATATTTTGTGCAGCGCTGACTTGACATGGTTGACCTTATCAATCGGGAATTATCTTGGCAGCCCAACGACTCAGCTCCAAGCGCAAGACTCATACAATAAGGGCTTAGACCCAATTATTTAAATTAATGGGTGTTTAGAGGAGAAATGAGCCAAGTTCACTTAATAGCATATAAATAGGAGTATTTCATTTTTTACTCACAAGTTAGAAAAGTTAGCCATTCTACTCAATTCTCACAACTTGTAAATGTAATTGCTCCCCAAATATAGTGAAAACCCCGAAAATTCACCTCGGATGTAGATCTTCACGATCGAACCATGTAAAATCCTTGTGTTGTTTATCGTTTTATTTATTGTGTTGATTTTTGATTCATCACTAATTTATCCAATTTTGATGTTAATTAAATGGGCCGATTATATTATTTCCAGTTTCTTTATTTTCGGAATTTTCAGTTTATTTATTTACTGAAAAATTTATTTCCAGTTTATTTATTTATTTTTGGAATTTTCAGTTTATTTATTTATTTATTTTTGAATTTTCAGTTTATTTATTTTCTGAAAAATTTATTTCTAGTTCATTTATTTTTCAGTTTATTTATTTATTTTCTGAATTTTCAGTTTATTTATTTTCTGAAAAAAATATTTCTAGTTTATTTAGTTTCCAGTTTATTTACTTATTTTCTGAATTTTCAGTTTATTTATTTATTTTCGAATTTTCAGTTTATTTATTTTTTGAAAAAATTATTTTCCAGTTTATTTATTTATTTATTTTCTGAATTTTCAGTTTATTTATTTTCTAGTTTATTTATTTCCAGTTTATTTTTTTTCCGAACTTTTAGTTTATTTATTTATTTATTTATTTTCAAATTTTTAGATTATTTATTTATTTATTTATTTTCAAATTTTCAGTTTATTTATTTTCTAGTTTATTTATTTCGAGTTTATTTATTTTTCAGTTTATTTATTTTCTGAATTTTCAATTTATTTATTTTTGGAAAAAATTATTTCCAATTTATTTATTTATTTTCTGAATTTTCAGTTTATTTATTAATGTCAAATAGCTAGTGAAAGATTAGTAAAAGTAATCACAATACATTAACACTACTCTTTTAGTCTTTTACACCACATTTTTAGCTTTCTTAGTTTCCGTGCCGAACACCAAAAAGGAAGTTGATTGGTGGACAGAGGGAGTATATTTTTCAGAATATTATATTTTGAAAATAAAGATGAAATTATTTTATAGTTGGAGCCTTATCAAATGAATGATCAAGTTTTTAACAAAATCTTTTTCATATAATCAACACTATTATCTCTTTAAAGTTTTCACCAAAGTACCTAGATATTTGTTCTTTCAAATTTTCTATTAGTGTAGAGAGAGTTTTTGGAACATATTTTTTGAGACGTTAATTGGCTGTAAATCCACAAACTATTAATGAATTTTGGTATTTTTCCAATTCTATAAAGTTGTAATGCTAATAGATAAACTTTAGTCAATTCCGGAATTTGCCATGAATTTTAATTTCACCCAAATTAAAAATGACATGACAAAATTAAAGCTGATATAATAAACACACATTATATTAATAAATGGACAAATAAATTTGATCAAATTCAGCCAACAAATAATTAAAATTTCAAACCAAAATAATAAATGATGTTGCCCAAAAGAAAATAGAATTTACAAACTGTAGTTTAGGTGGAAAAATATTTTTTTTATCATTATGGTATTATATAGATAAAATGAACTTTCAAATTCTAACACTATGAATAGGGTGAGAAAATTTAAAAATAATATTTTCAAATTCATAATTATTATAACATTCTATATAGAATAAGTTAATTTAATTACACAAATTATATTTGAATCATATACATCTAGAGCTGTCAAAATGGGCCGAAAATGGCCCAGCCCGACGGGCCCGCCCAACCCGCTCGTAATTTTGGCTGAGCTGGGCTCAACCCAACTCTCCAAGGGTTTGTATATTTATTAAGATGATGAAGATATGAGGCGGCTGCGGCGTTAATGATTATTCTACTTCTTTGAGGGAGTATTTTTGTGCCTTTGAGTGAGCATACCATCCGCGAGTGTGTGCTGTTGTTTTACTCTTTATTTCTATGTAAGCGTAAGGCTTCTTTGGTTTAGTGATCTGAACTCCAGCCTGTTGGAGTGTTTCTTGATGTTGGTTTGAACGTGGATTGAGAGGCAATCATGTTCTGTGGGTAAGTTCTATCTTGCTCTCTTTTTGTTCACGTAGATGAAGGTTTGGGAAGAAATAGAGGCTAGGAAGATCGAGTCTTCGCGTGTAAGTCCTTTGTATTTCTTATCTTCACTAGTGAACTGTTGGAACTGGGCGTGGCCCCCCAGACGTAGGTGTGTTATCACCGAACTGGGTAATCATTGTTGGTGTCTTGTGTTATTTACTTTCTGCTTGATTTTCTTTGAGTATCACTGCTTACGTTGTTTGTGTGTGGCCGAGACAATTGATCGTTGGTTAGGTACAATTTCAGGCTGCATTCAACTATTGGAACGCGTGGAGAGTTCTCCGGAACAATCCCAAGTTCAAGTCGATGTACCTCGTTGGAGACGTGCATGCCTCCAAGAGGACAAAGACTACGGAAGAGGGCGGCTTCACCACCTCGGCGTCGGGCGAGAAGATCTCCTCTTCCCGGCCCATTGGCAACAAGGCGGCGAAGGCGGCAAAGGGGAAAGGAAAGGCATCAGCGTCGCATACGAGCTCGGAGCCTCCACCGGAAATAGTGGAGAGGTTGGACAGGTCCGACCAGCAGATGAGGGCATTCACCGCCCAGTACCAGCGGAGGAACGATATCAAGGAGAGGGAGCTCGATATGCAGCTCCTGAACGCGGATACGACGCACATGACGGACGCACAAAGGGCATTGCACGCGTCCATGGTCGCCGACGTGCTCAGGCGTCGTGGTCTAGACTATGATTTTTATGTAATTTTTTTTAATGATGGGGTAATATGATGTTTTAGGTGTTGTTAATTTTTATGTAATTTTTTTTATGTTTTAGCAATTTTTAAATTTTATGTTTAATGGCGTATTTAACTATTAGAAAAATATGTTTTTTAAATTATGCAATTAAATTTAAATGAAAAACATAAAAATTAAAACTAATGTTATCAAGTAGGCTATCAAGTAACCCCAATGCAGCACTACCTACTCAATAACACAACCACTATCAAATAGGCTATCAAGTAAGCCCATTGCGGATGCTCAGAATAGAATCACCCTATACCAATTCTCATCGTTCAATTATAATCCATCTAACTATTCGAGATCTAATCTCATAATCAAAAGATGCTTATTAATTCATCGCCTTCTATCGCCTCATAAAAAAAATTCATCACCTTCTATCTAAATTCCCTATAATCTAAATAAAATATTTGATTGGTCGTGGAGTACCACTAGATCCAAAATAAATATGCTATTCCCTTTTCGTTCAAACTCATCTAATTCGGTATTCCAAATTTCCAATCATAAAATCAATCACAGGTGGTAAAATAAGAATCTCAAGTCAAACTATGGTTAAGAAGACTTTTGTTGCGCTAAACAGAATTATGGAGGCAACTTCTTGTTTTTTGACTTTTTTTCTCTATTTGTTTTGAGGCACACTTATTGGGTCTCTCCATCCAAATCAATCAAATTTACATAATTCAAATTTAAATTATACTGTTTTTGAGATATAAACGAGGGAATTGAGATTTATACGCAAATCTCGATATATCATCTTTAATAAAGGAACAAGTACCATTGAACTATAATATTAATTCATGCTACTTGATAGTATTGCTTCATCTGGATCAAAATGTTGTGCATAATATTGGAACAGCACGCACAACAACACAGAGTAAACAGCAGCGAAAAATTTGATGTGACGCACTGTGTTTAGGAAACACACCAGTGCACACAGAGAAATATTGCAGCAGAAATAAAAGTGGGAGAAGACACAAGGAGATACAAAAATTCTTCAAGTTATAAAATATATAACTTGAAGATGCCTCATGGCAAAAAGACTAAATAGAGAATGAACAATTCACGTTCTGGTAAAGCATGAATGAACGGATAGTCATTTTATCGGTGAATTATTGTTGAATTGTGAATTATACCTAGTGGTTGATCGGAAAAGTGAGAGAATTGCTAAGTTGCTGAGAGCACGAGAATCAAATGCAATAATATTGAAAAGTAGAGATCGCGTCCATTACAGAGTGCGTTTGCATGGGTATTTATAGATTACATGCTAGGGGTAAAAGAGTAATTTCGCCTTCAAAGCATGCCTTCCGCGTGGTCGAGGGTATAATAGTAAATTTGCCCCCAGGCGGGGGATTCCGCTGCTCTTTTGGTGATTTCTCTGGCGAAGGCCATTTCTCTGACAAAGGCCATTCCTCTGGCGAGAGTGACTTCTCTGGCGAAGGCCATTTTTTTGGTGAAGACCGTTTCTCTGACGGCATCCGTTCCTCTGGCGAGGTCTGTTTCCCTGATAGAGGTCATTCCTCTGCTCTGCATATATTACTCCTCATCACGTTCAATACCTTTACAATGATCTAGGTATTGAACATATGACACTCTCACAAAAGAACAAAGCTCGGTTCAAGAGTAATACTCCGAAACCTTACAAAATTAAACAACGAGTGTTGACTCAGATGTTATCCCAACATACAGAATCACACTCGTACACAATTGCCCTACATGACTTGATTTCTCTCTGTAAGCTCTTGGCAGACTGAGGGAACAACGAGTGCTGTAAAAGATGTTATCATAACACACAACATAACACTCGTACAAGAACCGCCTATCACCCTCTCAAGCTGCACTTTTAATGAGAACTCTTCCCCATCTTATATAGGCGTCTCTAACTTGCTCCCCAAGCCTTGAAAAACGTGCTGCAAGTGATGGATGGAGTGGTTGTTGAAGTACTTAGGTTTTCCTTGTTTGTAGGAACAAACTCCACCAACTTTCTTCCCTTAACTTCCAGCAGCCACGTTTGAGCCTCCAACCACTTCCTTTCTCTCTCTTTTCCCTCTTCCCATCTTCCTTATTTGTAGGTGTCTTCAACCTCCCTTTAACTTATCCATTCGAACCCTACAAAACACACGTGAAGAAGGCAAAACAAACCAAAACTTTAAGAAAGTTTTATAGAGTTAAAAATTAACTCCAACACTAATTAACTAGATTTTTAGAAGATTGAACATTAATAATGGCAAATGTTTGTTTCTATAAATATACATACATAACCATATGAGATAGGTTACTGATAGGTAAATTATAGTGGTATCGACAAGTTCCATGTTATTAGTTGTGTGAATATGGAACTCCAAAGTATGAACAACAATTGATGAATATTTACCTAAAAAACACATAAAAACAAAACAATTGATGAGTATCATAAACTTGTATACGAAGAAAGCCTAGGGAAAATAAAGAAGCCTCAAGTTAGATACTCCTTTAATGTGTTGATAATTGAACACTGGAAGCGACTCATATCATTCTACTCTACCTAGGGGCTCTCTGCTGAGCCACCCCACAACCGGAGATTTTATAAGGTGGCTTATCTTATTTTCTAAAATCAAATTTTAAATAAAAAATTAAACTAATGATCCCATCCTCGACGTTTCACAATCTCATTCACCATTCGATTATGTCTTGCTAATTCCACCGCCCCCATTCGTGAAGTATCGGTGATTAAAATCTGGTGGTCGACGGTATCACGGTTCACTTGTTTTAAACTGCCTAAGTGGTCAGCAAATATGCTTTCCCAATTGGGCGGGGACGACGACAACTCACTACTCTTCTCTTTCCCTTTGTTGTTCTTCTTTGCCGCTTTTTGGCTTGTAGGCCTAGCTGTGATGCTCGGTTCAGAGCACGACCTCGTGTACCCGCCCTCGGAGGTATTCTTCGTCCTTTTCAAAGAATTGACCTCTTCTTTGATGGAGGCGCATCGTTGAGATTCACGCAGAATGCGCCAAGCCGACAAGTGTTTGAAGTGAGCATTCTTATTTGTTTGAAATATCTCCTGAGCTTGTAGGACGATTTGATCGTCGTCGCTCATGTCTCTCCCCCAATTGCTTTTGCACTTATCGTAGATCGCCTCCCAAACCTTCACATCTTTATGGACCCGTTGGAAATGCGATTTGATTTGTTTGACTTCGCGCGTCATCGTGCCGGTCGGACGAATCACATTGTATCGCTTCTTGATATCGCCCCAATAGGGGATTGCCTTTTGATCGGCACTCTTGCGAGAATTGAGGGTCGCCTCGGCCCATAAAGTGCAAATGAGTTCGGTTTCCGCAGTGGTGTAGCCGGCCCGGGTCATCATCTTAGGGGGCTCGGGGCCGTTTAACTTGCTAGGAGCTGCTTGGAGGCAAAATTAGCAATTAGAACATATTCTCCAAACAATGGCAAAGCAAAACAAAAAAGTGCCAAACTCAAGCATTCATTTAGAAGCAAATATATTTTTGGGATAATTGCTAATCAAATCATGATTTTTGCTCTAATATACAAATTAGACACAACTCTTACAACTTTTTGAATACGGACCTTTTGATTAGTAGCAATCAACACCGTAATACAAAATTAAGATTCGGAGACTTAAACTCTTCAAAAAAAAAAAAAAAGATTCGGAGACTTAAAAACAGATTCCAACTTGCTTGTTTCAGATATATAAGGAGAATGCAGCTCTCAAACTAGATTTAACAAACTCAAACCAACTTGCAACACACAGCCCTACTCTAGCAAGCAGATATGGCACATATAACTTCATCAAGCCAGTGCAGAATAGATTCCAATTGCAAGAAATTTAAATACACGAAATAATGCACGACTCTGATTGAATTCTCAGAAGTATGAAAGCCAAATTCATAAACACTACATCTACTCTAATAGCATAAGAAGAACATCACATGAAATGCAACTAAAAGACAAAAAAGGAAGGAGCTTTAATAAATTAAGATCAATGAACTATACCTCGAGGCCCCTTCGCCGCCTCATCGGGTTGACTTTCTGCCTCCTTATCCGCCGCGACAACCTCTTTCTTCACCGGCGCCAGCGCCGCCTTCCTCTCAGCAGCCTTCTTCTCTTCTTCATTCCTTTTCCTCTCCTCCGCCTCCACCTTATCATTCACCATTCTCACCACCGCATTGACATCCCTCACCAGTGAATCGCTCTTGAACAGATTGCTCTCCCTCGCGACGAACTCAAACACCTTCTCCAGAAACCCCAACGGATCCGAGGGGTCGAGGAAGGAGCTAAACGGCTTCGCCACCGACGACGACGCCTTATTACGGTCTTCCTCTTCGTATTCGGAGAGACTCGCCATTGATTAACTGGATGGGGGAAAAAAATTGAGCTTGAGAGTTTTTTATGAGGTTGAACAGTTGCGTTTTAGGGATTTTTGAGAACAAAATTTCAAAATTGAAAGGCGCGCAGGGAAAGATGTTGGACTGGTGCAGCGAGGGACTTCTAGAAGAACTCAATTAAGTAGAAATTGCAAAGAGGTCCTTGAGGTTTCGTTGAATTCTAATTGTGTCTAAATTTGTAGTTTGGTAAATCACTTACATTGATTATATGGTTAATTTAATATAATATTTCATCCGTCCCATTGATAATGACTCATTACTTTTGAACACGATTGTTAAGAAAAAGAATGATTTAAGAGTAAAAATGATATAAAGTGGAGCCCACAATTTTTTGTGATGAAAGATAGTTTCTTTTTGTGAAATACTAGGACATTATTAATGAAACATATTAAAAGAAAATGTCCAAATAGGATGATGACTGTATTTAGCCACTAATTTCTTTTTTAGAGAAAAGTAAGCCACTAATTTCAATTTCAAAGTTTCTCAATTAGACTTGGACCCTCGAAGTAATCGGACAATTGAGATCGAAATTAGGCCTAACCGATTTGATTAAAAGGCCCATTAAGCGTGATAACAAATGGGCATTATATTTAATACCTTTTTTAGTTACCTGTGTCTATTTGTGTTGTAAATTTTTATGGTATAATTATTCAGGAGAGGAAATTTTTGCCCAAGTATTAACTTTTGCGGAAGGCCAATTTTGTGGGAGAAAAAAAAAAATTAAATTATGCGCATGAAGTGAAAAAATGCGCAAGAAAGAGGAAAAATAATGTGCATAAAAGAGGTTGATGGATAGATTTATTATAATTATGACATTCAATTTGAAATTAGTTAAAAGTATAAATTGAGTAAAAAAAAAAGAATACGACACTTTGTACTTTATTGCTACAAAAGCATACGCATGCTTGCTGAAAGAACATGCATGGTAGGGGTGAGCAGTCGGTCCGGACCGGACCGAACCGGACCGGACCGACAAAACCGAGGACCGAATTCTTAGAATTTGTAGGACCGAATCGGACCAACCTAAACACTAGGACCGAACCGGGACCGGACCGAAACCGACGTCGGTCCTCGGTCCGGTCCGGTCCAAAACCGAAAAAATGGGCAGTTTTCGAAATAAAACTAAAAATCACATTTTTCACATATTTTAACCTGTTTAACAACAATAATTCAATACCACAAAAATTACATATAATAAAATACATAAACTAACTCCAATAAGAAGCTACGAAGTCCATAATTAAGTTAAAACAAGTAAACAACCACACAAAATCTCAAAATCCATAAACAAATTAAAACATCCACACAAAGTGTCAAAGTTCATAGTCCAAATAAACATAGAATCATAAAAAAAATTCATAGTGTTCAAATCTTCAATTCTTCATGCTTCCTTGCTCTTTCCTTGAGTAACGCTACCTTCACTCTTGTCATTGATAGTAAGATTCTTCATAGCTACAAATCAAGAAGAAAATATGAATAATAATGCAAAGTATCATGTTACATATATAATAAATTCAATAAAACTTTAATAAAGTACCTTCTTCATGCTTCATTATGTCTTCTAAACTCTCTTCAACGATGATTGGCTCTTTCGATCTCCTCAACCAATCTTGAGTGCATATGAGTGACTCAACAAGCTCGGGGGATAAAGAACTCCTAAAAGCATCAAGTACTCTTCCTGATGTACTAAAAGCCGATTCTGAGGCCACGGTAGAAATAGGGACAGCCAATACATCACGAGCAAGATGGCAAAGCACCAGAAACCTATGTTGATTAAGTTTCCACCATATCAAAATATCAAAGGTTGCATCATCTGCAGATACCACCATCTCATTACAATAAATATCCACTTCATCTATTGTAGAGATTGTTCCACTTTGAACTTTTTGCCTCTTGAAACGCTCAACCAAAGCACGTTTTGTGAAACCTTGAGATGATTCCTTGTCTTTTGCTTGTTGAGATTGTGAGACAGATGTGGTGGGTGGTTGGTGTAATTCCTTGTAAACATCATAAAGCTCATGCAAGCTTTGCATCACAACTTTGCCTATAATCCGTCCACGGTCTTCACCCCACTCCGAAACAAGTGCATATTCTAGGAATTCATACTTGTATCTAGGATCAACAATAACACTCAAAAAGATGATGTGGTTCATCTTATTTGCATCCCCCCAATACTTATCAAACTTTTTCCTCATGTTTGTCCCCATTTCCTTCACATTTTTATCCTCACTTCTCATCCAATCATTCAAAATCAAACTAACAGAAGTAATCTCATGCAAGAATTCATTGCAAGTAATGTAAAGAGAGCCTGAGATTCTAACTGTTAATTCAAAAAAAGCAGCAAGAAGCTCACACATTCTCTTTCCATTCTCCCAATCTTTCCCCAATGGAACACCCTCATCAACCCCAAGATCAATGCGAAAAAAAGGATCTTTGTCAACATACGCATCAAAAGCCGCCTCAAACTTGCAAGCTACACTCAACATCAAATAAGTGGAGTTCCACCGAGTAGCTACATCTAAGCATAAGCCATTCTCGCTTTCAATGTTCTCTTCTTTACAACATTCTTTAAATTTAAGGATCCTAGCTGGGGATTGCCTGATATATTTAACTGCAGCTCTAATCTTATCCACTGATTCTCCTACCTCTTTCAACCCATCCTTGACCACTAATGCAATTATGTGAGCAATACATCGCATGTGAAGGAATTTCCCCTTAGCTAGACAAGCACCCCTTGAAGCTAATTTAGTTTTCAAAAAACTCAAGCAAGTATCATTAGAAGCAGCATTATCAACAGTCACAGCAAATACTCTTGCAATTCCCCACTCACGCAAGCAAGAATCAAGTTGCCTACCCAAATCCTCACCCCTATGTCTTTCAATGGTGCAAAAATTGATAATTCTCTTATTCAACTTCCAATCTTTATCAATATAATGAGCAGTCACACACATGTAATTCATTTGTTGCAAAGAAGTCCAAGTGTCTGTAGTAATACAGATACTTTGACCACTTTCAACAAAATAAGACCGAAGCTTAAGCTTTTCATCTAGAAACATTTGAAAGCAATCTCGTGAGATTGTCCATCTAGAGACAAGCTTAAACCTAGGTTGCAAAGTCTTAACAAATTCCTTAAAACCCTCTCCTTCAACCACCCTAAAAGCGAATTCATCTTTAATTATCATCTCAACCAATTTTCTCCTACACAGCTCCTGATCAAACTTCCAACTCTTAAGTTCACCCATAGTCTCCCCTTCACCCTCAGCTATAGGTTGCAAAGATAACTGAGTTTGTCTATTACCAACAGCACGAGGAAGCTTACTGCATTTTTTCAAATGTTTAACCATAGATGTCGTACCATTTTTTTTGGAATCTGAGCAGTACTCTTTGCCACAATAATTGCACCTAGATCTCGGTACTCCATCTTCATCAGTAAAGGGAGTGAAGTGTTCCCAAGCTGGTGAAGTTTTGTTTCCCTTTCGAACCTTTGACGTGGACTCGGCATTATCATGTGGACGTTGTGTAGCATTTTGAGGAGCTTCGGTGGAGGTTGGAGGAAGTGTAGTGGCTGCATCTTCCGTTCCAGTTCCAGTTCCATATCCGGGAGTTTGTGAAGAAGACATTTCTAAATCAAAATCAAATACATAATGTCATAATCTGTGCAAACTTCGAATACAAAATCTGCCCTAGCTTAACAATATCACAAATTCACAATATCACAATATGTTACAAAATCTGAAAATCTGTTTCAAAATCTACAATTTCACAATATGCACAAGCTCATCTCATTTTCGAAATAATATGCATCTGGGCTTTAAACTGAAATAACAGCACAACAGCACAAGCTCATCTCATCTCATCTCATTTTCGAAATAATATGGGCTTAAATTAAAATGAAATAACAGCACAACAGCAAAGCTCATCTCATCTCATCTCATTTTCGAAATAATATGGGCTTAAACTGAAATCTCACCTGAAGAAGCTATTCTGGAGAGGCGACCGGAGACTGGAGCGGCGACAGGGAAGGAGTCGCGGCCGGTGGCTTGCAGATCGTGCGAAGGGCCGGCGGCTGGAGACTGGTGCTGGCGACTTCGGGCCTTCGGGGTGAGGGTGAGGGTGAGCGATTGGAGAGTGGAGACGGCGAGACGGAATGGGTGGTGGCCGGTGGACAGAGGGCGGCGACAACGAGCGGCGATTGGGCGGCGGCGCTGTGCAATTTGGGAGAGAAATGAGGGATAGCCGAGACTGAGTGAGAACTGAGAGGGATCGATACAGAGTGTTAGGGAGAATTAGGGTTAGAAATTAGAATATAATTTTCAGAATATTAGAAATAATAAAAATATTAATAAATATATTAAATATATATTTAATATATATATTCGGTTCGGTCCGGTTTTCATCGGTTTTGACCTCTTCCGGACCGAAACCGAACCGACAATTCGTTGGTCCACGAAATTAGGACCGGACCGGACCAACTGATGGACCAAAACCGGCCCGGACCGAAAAAACCGATCGGTTCGGTCCGGTCCGTCGGTTTTGGTCCGATTTTGCTCACCCCTAATGCATGGTACACAATATTATGAAATAATGTAAATGAATATAAGGTATAGAGATTTCAAAAGGTGATATATATTTTATGTACACACTTGCGTAGTTTTATATAATTCCACTTCTCCTTTTATGGCTCACAAAGCAACTCGTTTATAACTAAACTAAAGTCAATCATGCAACTCGTTTATAACCAAACTAAAGTCAATCATTTTTTTTTTCTAGTTGTTAAAGGGCGAGGACTCCAAATATGTTCATCCACCAACATATGAATTAATAAAATTTAATATTCCTTGTGTGTGTTGGCCAAGCGGTAATGGATTAATGTCCAAGACCAAAGATTTTTGGTCCGAGTTCTTTGTAGTGCGGTCTTTAAATTTCTTTATTTAATACTGTAAGTTTATAAAAAAAAAAAAAAATCCTTTACCTCTTATTTGATTCAAACCATCTTTCGAATCGACCTTCTCCTATGATTGACTTCATTTTCTGTTTCTCCATTTGAATATTGGGAATTAAACAGCATCAGCAACGCGTAAAGTACAGTAATATCATCCTAGCCAGTTTCAGTCATTTAGAGAAAATATAATTTTCCCCGAAATTCTTATAAATTTTTTAGATCCATTGACTTTTGTTCTCGATCTAAGCGTCAATGGATTTATTTTTGCAACTTGTTAGGATTTCATGCTATCTCTAAACTCCAATTGCTTTTTTTTTTTTTTTTAATTCCAGTTGCAGCTGGCACGAGGAAAACAAAAAAGAAAGACCCAGTCTTCCTAATTAACTATATATTCAATCTTTTAACTCAGACCATATCTATATTTTAGAAATTTCATCATTAGTTATGCAAAATGGCGAGAAAAATTTAGTTATTTTTTTTAGAACACGATTTTGGAATCTATCTGGTTTAAGAAACAAGTGGGATTTTTGCACGCATATATACATCACATAATTAATACTTTGTAATGAGGAGTTGATGCATGATTAACATCCCCAAGACTTCATTATCGGATAACGAGAATTAATCGTTCATCTTTCAGGTAATGTTAATATTTGCTCAACCATTAATTTAATTATCTTCTTTGATTATTTCGATGTTAGATGTTTGAAACCTACACTCGATTTAGTTTAATTTTCTCAATTCATTCTTGCTAGCTAACTACAGATATTTTACTAAACATTAGAATCATTAGATGAGTTAGTTTACACACATTCTCATTACCTCTTTAAAGTCTTCAAAGTAAATATAAAATTCTTCTTCCAAATTTCACATTTGCAAGGCCTTGTCCAAACCATAACTGCATGCCCTAGTTTTGTTCTAATACGAGGTTTCGGTTTGGGTTAGTAATTTGCAGCAATGGCTTCCGACAGGGAAAACTTCGGCCTCTCCGGCCCATCATTTCTGACCGGCGCCGTTGATTGGTAAGACGCCACTCTCTCTCATCACCTTCTCTCTCTCCTTCACACGAGTTTCAGTCTTGAGCACATTTTTAGTTCAATCTCAACAGGAACAATTCAAACCACAGAAGATCCGTAGCTGCGAGCCTAGTCCAAGGCGTCTATGTGCTGGAATGCGACCGGCGGCAGAGCCGCGGAGGCCCTCTCGCGCTAGCTCCGCCGTGGTGGGAGAGTTTCGGCTTCAAACTGCAGCAGGTGTTGATCGACGACCGCGACCAATCCTACTTCGCCGCCATCTACGAGTTCAACTTCTCCTACCCCTACCCCAACTACATAGGCCAGCGGCCCCCGCAATACGCCGTCGCCTTCCGCGGCAAGATCGCCAAATCCGACGGCGGCGGCAAGGCGGAGGATCTCAAGACCAGCTTGAGTTGCATGATCAACAACATCCAGAGCAGCAGAAGCTTCCAGATCGGCCCCTGGAAATGTCTGGCTGGCGGGACACTCCATCGGAGCGTCCCTCACTTTACTAATAGGTAGAAACATGGTGAAAAACGCCTCGACCCACCTCGAGACCTACCTCTTCAACCCGCCCTTCGCCTCGCCCCCGATCGAGCGGATCAAGAACGAGAAGGTGAAGCTAGGGTTGAGGGTGGCCAGCAGTGTCCTCACTGCTGGCCTAGCCATGGCGGCCAAGGCGGCCGCGGGGCCTAAGCCTAAAGAAGATGAGGCGTTTGTGGTGCTGTCGTCGTGGGTGCCGTACCTGTTTGTGAGCTCGTGTGACATGATATGCTCGGAATATGCTGGATATTTCGAGCACAGAGAGAAGATGGAGGCGATTGGGGCGGGGAAGATCGAGAGGCTGGCGACGAAGCACTCGATTGGAAGCATTGTGTCGAGTTCTCGGGGGAAGAAGGATTCGGAGGCGGCGCATCTTCTGCCGTCCGCGTATCTGACCATCAACACCGCTGCTCAGCCCAATTTCAAGGAGGCTCATGGGATTCATCAATGGTGGAAGCCGGATTTGGAGTTGAAGTACAAATTGTACCAGTATAAGTGAAGCTGCGCTACTTTCATCAACGCTTTCCATCGCCTTCATTAATTTCTCTTGTGTGGTTCCAGAATTTGAGTGTCCAAGCAGTATCTTCGCAGACTTTAGTTAAAATTTTCACAATTTTATGTAATTTTTTTTTAAACTTCGTTTTGTTTTGATGGGAACTAGCTAGATTATTATTTCCTATTGAGTATTAGCTCTTTTTCGGTATGGATACTTGCATACTCTGCATTAACGTCTCTAACTTTCTAATATCTTCATTATAAATTAAATGCGTTTTGTTTCTTTTATACTGTTTTTTGGGCTAAATTACTTACATTATCATTGAATATTGTACCTCCAATTTGAATATCGTGTTAGATTAATATTCTACATTTGTAAATAACATGTGGGCAACAAATCGAAGTTTATATATGAATTTAATTTAAATTTGTTAGTCACTTCTTTGTCCATCATTATCAAGTTCCTCATCTTATTAATTGCTTAAATTAACCCCAAAGTTTACTTCATATCTAATTCACAAAGTTTTCAATGTAGTTGTGAACGTTTTTTTATTTATTTAATTGTAAAGTTTGATTGATGACAATGTCCATGAGTAGTATATATCTTACAATTAAAACTAAAATTAAAATATATGTTAAATGAAAGAAAAAAAGAAAAGAAAAAGAGATATGATGCTTTAAAGCAATTTAGTATTTGTCATATTGTTCGAACTCGAAAGAAAAGCAACACTTTGTTCTTATCTTGTAGTTTGACTTTTTATTATTATAGTTAAGTTTGAACAGACGCCCATTGAAGGAAAATGATCAGAAGCAATATTATAACAATAATACAATATGCCCAACTTCATATCTGGTGATCATATCAGGTGATGATCATTATCAAAACAATGCCTGTACTAGGCATAGGCACAACAAGTCGTATTGTATTTACCTTTAAAATTGCAAGACGTATTGTATTTGCTTTAGAATAAAAAAACATATGTTTATTTTGGGTGAATTCATATTGTTTCTTTTACAATTACTAAAAGTTGGTTGTTTTTATGTTTTGCTAAATGTCAGATACTACTATATTAATTGATACCATGAAAAAAAAAGTTACACTATATATAAAGACCTATTTTAAAATTCTCGCTTAGGACCCCGTAAGACGTAGGTGTGGCCAAAACCGACACATAGCACGGATTATTTTTATTTTCCATAATCAGAAAAATCAATAATAACCAAGAATTGATATTGCATTGTAAACTATAGTATATAATTTTGAAAAACTCATGGATTCCATAATCAGAAAAATCAATAATAACCCGATGAGGTTGACTCAGAATTAGCCTTCATGGTTAAGGGACATTGCACGGAATGACGTTGAGTAATATTATCAGGATTCTGTCTAAAAAAAATCATGGCTAGGCAATCGATTCGATTCTCCACCGAAATAAATTTATATCTTCTTTTGTCATCATATTTTGTATGTATATAAATATATAATAATAATGATTGTATATTAAATATATATCAAATATTTTTGCATAAGATAAAAAGAGTCATTCTAGATATATACTAAATACATAATCTAATTAATTAACACAAAAACTCCTGTGAAACCGGTTTTATGGTGAAACCGACTTCAACATACATGGATACTTTAAAAGTAGTGTCATTGTGAAGTCGGTTTCACCATAAAACCGGTTTCACAGGAGACCACTCATTAATTAATATATTTTTATAGTAGTATGTAATATTTAATAAATTAATATATTCTTTTTAATATATAATAGTAATATGTAATTTATAAAATAAAATATGTAATAGAGATACAATAAACAATCTATTGTACCCGGCATATTTGTTATTGTATAACAATAATTTATATAGATAAAAATTTGATTATGAATTCACTCCTAAAAAGCAGTTTAATTTGTAAATCTTCCTGAAAGTTTTTTTTTTGAAACCAAATCTCCTGAAAGTTGATTGAATATACCTGAAACTAATTTAACGCTTAAAATCTTATTATGTAATTTTCTTAAAGCATAATTTACAAAATTGTGAGCAAACTTTAAAGCAAAGTATTCCCCAAAAGCTACCCAACTCCATGGCCTTTTTTTTCCCTTAAACTTTCGGGCCTCCACTAAGAAGTAGGAAAATATGCAGCCCATAAGAAAATAAAAATAGATAACTAGCTAGGCCCATAACTTGGTCAAAACCTCCTCCAACAACCCTCTATATACCCTACTAGGAAAGTTTCCAAGAAACACACACTTGATGGAATTGTTATTTGTGCCTCCATACAATTTTCATTTTACACAATTTTCGGTGTACAACAATTTTGTGAGCTTGAGTTGCGACATTAATGACTTGTAAGGCTCAACTACACTACATAAGCAACTTATAAAACACATGCAAATGTCAGATCAATGAACAACATAAATTGGGATATATGGATAGGTGAGCTGTTCCATCTTGACCTAAATGCAGTTACTAGTATTATCTACATTCATGCACTATCCATTTCGTGTTACCATTCTATTCAATTCACGTACAAGTAACGCTTATCTTGATGTATTAATTCACAAAATTGGCGTATCAGATTGTTGATGAATATATAGCAAGATTTCACTCAATATTAATGCAAATTAATAAATGTTTGTGTGTTTCTGATGAGGTTTTCTGTTGTGCTGTTGTGTCACTCGTCACTCGGGTCATGCTTTTTTTTTTTTTGGGGGGGGGGGGGGGTTGGGGGGTGTTTCAGTGTTAATTTTAGCCCACTCCCAAAGATAAAAATAAAAAGTATTCACTGTAAAAGAAAATTATAAAAACTAGTACTCCTTCCGTCCCACGAATATTCTTTGATTTCGGCACGAGAATTAAGAAGTTGTAGATTAGTGCTTTAAATATGTAGGTAATAAAGTGATAAAGTAGGAGAGAGAAAAGTAATTAAGAAACCTTATTGTTTAGCTATATTTAGAAACGTGTCAAGATTCGTGGGACGACCCAAAAAGAAATACGTATCGAGATGCGTGGGACGGAGGGAGTATCTAATTTAAGTTTGAAAAGATGAAGTTGACGATGTTTATTTTTTTATATCCAAATACTGTCGAATGTTAGTCTTGCATCCATTAAAATATGGATAATATATCTACTCTCATTAATTAATGGGCTTTGGCCATGTTTGTCATTTCATATACTCGTTACTTTTTTTTAATAAATTAATTATTACTCTCTCCGTCCCACAAAAACATAAACATTAATTTATAAGTGACACAAATTTTAAGAAATATTAGATAAACATGTATTCATGTGAATAAAAAAGAGTCTCACTTTATTAAAAACAGAGATGAAAAAAGTAAAGAAATTGTGATGGGACAGTGTACCAAAATAAAAATATTTATATTTTTATGAGAAAGCCGAAAATGGCAAAATGTTGTGAGACGGAGGGAGTAGAATTGTGTTATGATATTTATTTTGAATCATGAACTAATATTATGGATCGATAGTATATGAACTTGTATTGTATATGTAATAAATCTACATTGTCGTGAGGCTATATGCTCATCAAGTTGTTAAAATACTTCATAGTAGCTCAAAACATATAATCAAAGTCCATATGAAATCAGATATTAATACAGATTCAAAGGAGTTTAAAGTTTTAAAACAAAATAAAATTCTAGCTCTAATTTTGCATTACATATATGGTACAAGACAATGACTTATGGACATTGTGTCATGATCCCTTAACTGCCAGACATAATGCCAATTCCTAATTGAATTTGCTAACGCCCCCGAGAGGAGATCCAGTGTCCCACAATTTTATGTGCGTCATTGTGTTCCATGTTTATATTTATTATTTTAAAAATATTTTTTATAAAAATATAATTTATTATAATACTATGAATTATATTTATTTTTTATTTTAATTTTTTTTTAAGTATATACCATGACTTTGAATTTATCAACCTATATTATTAGCAAATAAAAGTGAAATTAAATGATAAAAATATATAGGGTAAATATCATATTAAACCTTAAACTATACCCACTTTATCAAAAATACCCTGAAACTTTCAAAATGCCCTTTAAACTCTCAAAGTATCAGAGTTTTATCAAATATATCTCGTATCTCTTTTCCGGCCACCAGAAATATGACGTGGCTCGCCGGATGTCATATTGTAATTTAAATTCTATTTTTTTAATCCATGTCATTTTTTTATTCTATTTTTTTAATCCATGTCATTCTTTTATTCTCTTTTATTCTGAAAATTAAAATACACTCTTTTACCAAACTTACGCACACACCCAGTACCGAGCTCATCTCATTCCCTTATCTCGGTTCTGTTGCCGCCGCCTGAGGCCAGCGAAGGCTCGGCGCGAACCGGCGCCGTCCGCCTCCACGCCGGTGTCGCTCTGCTTGAGCCGACGCCCCTTCTTCTTCTCCATCACTGAAACACACCCACACACATCTCTCATCTCTCTCGCTCTCGATCGCTGCCGCGGCGCGCCGCCACGCCTGGAACCACCGTCGCCGCTGCTCAACCAACTTCTTCATCTCCACAATTCTAAAAAAAAAAACCACCACAATTTGTATTCACTCGTTCTTCCTCTTAATGGAAATACAACCGAGTCATGTGTAGAGACTGATTTCAGAGAACAACCAAATCATAAAACCCCTTTCAAGATTTTACCTTCTAGAAGGGGGCGTGGGGTTAGAAAGGGACGGCGGCAGTGAGTTCTGGAGAAGGAGGCGGTGTGAACGGCGTCTGACGACGCGAGGCGGTGCGACACAGCAGGCGGAGGACGGCGGTGGTGTGCGTGGCGCGACGGGTGGTTTAGAGGAAAGGAGGCCGCTCGCTGGCTGGATTAAGGCTGCTCTGTGCGGCGCAGCGGCAGAGAGGCTGACAGCGTCCGGCGGCGAGGATGGCTGGCGGCGATGAGCGTGACGGGAGTGGTGAACGGAGGTGGTGAGGTTGGTTGAGGGAGGTGGGCGGTTGGGTGGAAGAGGTGAGAAAGGGAGTTGAAAGATTTTGAATTAGGGCTCCACTTTGGCAAATTATTAATTGACGTCATTTTAAAAAAATAGATTTTAAATTACACCGTGGCATCTAGCGAGCCACGTCACATTTCTGGTGGCCGGAAAAAAATACGGGGTATATTTGATAAAACTCTGATACTTTGAGGGTTTAAAGAGCATTTCGAAAGTTTCATGATATTTTTGATAAAGCGGGTATAGTTCAAGGTTTAATATGATATTTACCCAAATATATATATATATATATATATATATATATATATATACCCTAGATTGATGGAATAAACCCTAGTTAATAATCACAAAATTAATTAAACTAAAGCATACAAAGTTGAAATTGAAGAAAAAATATATAAGAAAATAAACAAAATTGAAAGTGGGACATAAAGTGTGGTACATTGAATCTCATTCCCCCCACCACTACCCCTTTTTATATGGGTAATTGGCCTCAAAATATACCAACTTTAACTCAATTCTCATTTTGCCTCTAACCTTTCAATCTTTGCCAAGAAATATATCACCTTTCAAATTGTAGCCAATCTTAACAATCCCATTTTCAAATTATTAGAAATTGACCCCTCAAGAATAAAAATTGTAGAATCACCCCAACAATTATAAAACCAAGACAAAATACCCTCATTATGATTTCTAAAACAGTTTAACAATTAATCAGGCCCAACATGCTTCCGTACAACTTCGAAATAATTCTAAACATAAATCAACAGTATACCTTTTGTCGACTGGTCACCTTCAGGAGCTTTTATCGCGTTTTACGGACTTCTTGCCTCCACGGCCTTCGTCCAACCACCCACTCGCAAGTGATGGTTGCAACCTTCTTCCTTCACTGTGTTCCGGCTTTCGCCGAATGGTCACCTTCAGGAATCAGTTTCCCTCCTTTACTGTGTGTCGACTCCGAATATTTTTGTTGAAAAATGAAAAGAAAATATTTTTACTAAACCGGAATAGTTGGACAAAAACTAAGCGTTTATAGAGGAATTATATAAAATTTAATTTTATTTCATAAAAATATCCCCCAAGGGAGGAGACAACTTGTTTAGCTACTCATAGTAGCCAATACTTGTGTACATAAAATAAAAAGGAACTAAAAATAAAAACGAAAACTTTGAAAAAATTACAAAGATAATTTCTAGAGAGAGGAAGTGGTGTGTGAAAATGTTGTGAATTTTCGGATGATCTTCTTCTCCCCAGCACTTGTGGTTTTATAGAGGTCTGATTCCCTCTATTATTGCTTGGTGGTTGGCCTCGGATTCTTTCTTCATGGCCAGCTTGCTTGAAATTGACAGCCACCTTCTTTTGTTGGCCATTATTGCCGACACTTGTTGATGTTGTCACATGTGCTGGACCCTTGCTTTATCGCTTTGTGATAATGCTGATAGGGGCCGGCTACTTTTCCATCCACTCACATTTGTTCTGGAGCGTTTGGTGAGTGGTCCTCCTGTCATTCCACCCACTTTTGTCGTTTCTTTTGTGGGTGCGATCCTTGCTGTGAATCACATGATTCACTTTGCTTTGTCGGCCACCTTACTTTTTTGGTGCCCGAGGGGTCCTCTCCTTTGGAGTCTGATGCTTGTCGTGTTCATCAGACCGGAACCTCCTTCTGTCCGGTTTCGGGAAGAAACCTTTGCCGAATTCTGGCTCCTTCTGCGACGAACATTGATCGCAGATTTTCTCGATCCATTGGCCCAGATGAGCCATGTTGCAGAATTTGCGACGAGTCTCTTTGCTCCCCGCAATCTTGTTGTCCCATATCAGTTTGCCTCTTTTTCTCGAAAGATTTTTCGGCAAACTCGGTTGTTGTTCCTGTCATCGTGTTAACCAGGAACGTTCCCAGATCTGAACTTTGAAAGAACTTAAATCTGGACTTCATTTTGTCCATCTCTGTGAGACAGACCCATAAACCCCATGCTCGTCTCGTGAAAATTTGTTCCTCCGTAAATGTTGAGGCGATTGGGACTTGAAAATCAGGAACTTTGATCCGGTTCAAGGCTCCTGTATCTGGTCTCCGAAGCTTGATGAAATGAAAAGCTTCATAGACTCCTTTTCCGACGGGTTCTGGTGCTGCACTGAAGAAGTATAGTTCCAGAACATCTCCCCGTTTAAGGGACTCGTTGTTCTCCCAGGCTTCAAACACCGTTCTCTGGATCCACTTGGGTAGACCCTTGATTTCGTTGAAGGCTGGAGCAGTGGTATAAACTGAGGCCAAAGCCCCAAACTCATACCATTCCTTGATGTGATTTGGATTGGCTCCCGGAGTTGTCCAAATCCTAGGGTATTTCCCTGCAACATCAACCCGGCAATTTCCCGGATTAATGCCCTTTCTCGTGATGAGTTTCTCCCACCTGTCTTGATACATCTGCCAAGAAGGAGAAATATCAATAAAATTAGTATCAACCTTAACTTGGCCTGTCATGGGCCTAAGATTGATCTCTTCCTCTTTTGCCCCAGAGGTGGAGGGTTGACATGTTGATTCAGGGTGTGACCCCTTAACAACATCTTTTCCTCGAGCGTCCGGCTGTGAAGCCATTCTCTCAGGACTTGTGCTAGGGGTACTTGAATCCCCTGCTACAGGTAATCCGCCCTGTACGGAAAGCATTGCTTTAGCCCGATTTTCACGGACAACGCGCAAGAGCGGCTTGCTGAGTACTTCCTGAAGATTGAGCATCCTCATGAAGCAATCATCAATTCGGTTGGATACTTGGGCTTCGTCAGCCGCTTGTATCTTTCCAGCTTGTTTAGTGTGTAGTACACACTTCTGCCATTCTTGTTGTAGCAGCTCTAGACTTGCAAAGAGCTGCCCCTGTATTGCCTCGATGGCCTCCACTTCAGGGAGCTCCATCCCTTGTAAGGAAATCTGCAAGAACATTCTGATCAGATTTCAAAACGACAATATCATAATCATAATATTGATATTCGGCTTGCCATCTAAGCAATCTAGATTTTTCAGGCTTAGATTCAATCTTTTTTGTTAAGAAAGCTTTAACGTTAGTGTTATCTACTTTCAAAACAAATTTCTTAGCAAGTAAGAAAAGCGGCCATTTTTTAAACGCCTTTCGCACTGCAAAGAATTCTTTTTCGTTGATGTGCCATCGCACAGCTTCGTCGTCGGAGAAAAGACCGCTACAGTATCTGCAAGGTTCTTCTCCGTTGGGGGTGATCTTTGTGAGCACGGCTGCCCACCAGAAATCACTCGCATCTGTATAGAGGACTAAGTCATCCTCGTCTTGTGGTGTTGAAAGCTTCGGGAGATTTTTGCAAATCTCTTTCAACTTCTTCATACCCTCCCGATGTTCCTCCTTCCATATGAATGGAACATCTTTCTTCAGAAGTGGACTGAAGATCTTTCTATGTTCTGCAAGGTTTTTGATAAACATCCCTGCAAAATTGACAACTCCGAGAAAGCTTTGGAGCTGTTTTTTCTCCTTGAGATCCTCCGGAAATCCCTGGACTTTTTCCACAATATGATCTTGTAGAATTATCCCAGATTCATCGATCTCGATCCCTAGAAACTCCATCTTCTGGGTGGCTATTACTGCCTTCTTTTCTGACAACACTAGTCCTTCTTGTTGACAAACATCTGCAAAGATCTCCAGATGCCTGACATGTTCATGAATGTTTTTTGATGCAATAAGGATGTCATCAATGTAAACAAACATAAACGAAGAATAATCTTTGAAGAGATTATCCATCTTCCTTTGGAATATCTGAGGCGCGTTGGCTAACCCCATTGGCATGACATTCCAGACATAATGTCCTTGTGGAGTTGAGAAGGCTGTGAACTTCTTACTCCCTTCCTCCATGCGAATCTGGTAGAAACCTGATTTGCAGTCGAACTTGGAGAATACCTTTGCACTTCTGATGCAGTTGATAAGGTGTTCTCTGCTTGGGATGAAATATCCGTCAAACTCAAGAATGTCATTAATCCCTTTATAATTAATGACCAATCTTGGCTTTCCTCGCTTGATCTCCCCATGATTTCGAACCAGAAATCCAGGACTGCTGTAGGGTGATCTTCCTTCTTCGATTAGTTTCAAATCAAGGTGTTCCTTGATTATACTCATCATATCCTGTTGATCTTGAGGGTTCATCAGGATAGGTCTGTACCTTACGAACTCATGCTCCTTTCCAGTTTTAACTTTCAAGGTTGCTCTGAGCTGGTTCTTGTCCCACCATGCCAAAGGATCCTCGTGGTAACACTTCTGGATTCTCCTTTTGACGTCGGCTATGGACACCTGTTCTTCTTCCTTGATATCTTTGTGTGATATCAGGGATACTTTGAGGATTTGAGTTTCTTCCTCGGAGAGATTTGGGAATCCCTCAGTTCTGCATTTGAGCAAAACTTCTCCGAATCTCCTTTGATCCTTCATTTGGGGTCGTCGGAGTCTGCCATCATCACCACGCTTGCTGCGAAAGTTGATTGGCATCGAGCGATGAAAAGCTCCCTTGAGCCTTTGCACAATGATCTTGTGATCACAATTGGTTGTGAACACTAGCCTCCTGGCTTCATTGTCTTGTATGTATCGCTTGAAGCTTTGCAGAAAATTATTTCCGAATAATATATCTGCTCCGGTATCATGGAAATAAATTGGTGGAGTCTTAACCTTGTACCAAGGTGTCTGACCTGCTCCGCCGATCAATATTTCCGTTTGTTTTACTCCCTTGGATAGAAGCAAAATCTTTTTGGAGAAATCCCTTCCTGCAATTCGAGGTAGATCTTCTTCCACTTCTGCTGGAAAGACTCCTCGTTTTGTTGTACAGATTCCTGCTCCTGAATCCACATAAGCAGCAAAATATTCTGCTTTGAATTTCTCATATAACATCCCTACAGAGATGTATATCGAGAATGGACTGGTCATTGGATCATCACTCTTTGGCGTCCAATGGTGATCTCCATTCCTCCTGATTTCCATGACCATGGTTTATATTTGTCAAGGAAATCTCGTCCTAAGATCAGGATGTCTGCTTCCTGTCCGGCTTGGCCTTCGGTCTGGATTTCAAAACCTCCAACCTCCAGAGTTCCGATATATCGGTTGTCTCCTGGATTTGCCAGATAATACAACGAGCTACAAGGAAACTTGTTCTCCCTGCTTGTTGTATCAAATCTTGTAGAAACTTGTCTCCACCCTTCAGGACATTTGAGCTTGACTCTCATGTCTGAAACTGGTGTTTCCTGGATCGCCCTTCTCTCATATGAATGAGAGAAACTCCTTGTTATAGGCCCTGAAGTTAGCCTATTTCCTTGGAATGATAGCCTTGGTGCTCCCAGTCTGAGACTCTGGGTATGGCTAAGCACCGGTTTGTCTCCCACATCGATGTCGATTTCCCTGACTTGGGGAATTTCCACTCGGTTTGGAAGGGCTGCCTTGGCAACTTCTTTGAATATTTCTGGAATTTCAATAAATTCTTTTCCCAGAAATAACTCCGTATGATGGGAATTTGATAAGGCATACGAGACTTGATAAGTCAGTGAGTATGGCCTGTTTCCATCTGTCATGTACTCCTTCTTTTTGTAGTCCTGATAGAGGGTCAGGGCTCGGCTGAAGGATGAATCCTGTAGATTATAAGCGATCTGTGGGTAGAACTCGGTTATAATCTTCTTGGCATAGAGATTGCCCGAAAAAGCTCCAATAACTGATTCTCTGGCATCTCTGACCCTTTTATCGCAGAGTGCAACGTCAATTGGTTGGTCTGTCCCTGGGAAAAGGGAAGATTTGAGTACCAATTGAATTGCTCCAATATGAATCCATTTCATCGTACTTGCGACTTCTGGCTTTATTTTCTTGAGATCCTGCCTAATATCTTCGGCCGGAACCAGCTGAATTTCCACCTGGTTACTTGTGATCTCGATTGAAAGCGCCGTTTCTTGGCTTGTGACGCCAAAATAGACATGATGCTTCCTCTTGGTTGGAATCAAGCTATTTAAAACTCGATTCAATCTTCCATTGGAAAACCCTTGGTAGGTTTGAACCTCTTCGGTTTCCTTCTTGAGTTTTCTCACGAGCTTCTTCACCACTTCTTCTTGTGGAATCAGGAAATGGCTGGTAAATCCATTCTGATCCTCCTTCTGGGTGTGGTGGACCTCGTGCTCCTCTTTAGTCTGACTCGCCTCCGGTTGATCCATCGGTCATCTCCGAATCCTCAGAACTAAAGACTTCTTCTTGCTCATATATACTCTCATAAGAGGATATATCTTCAAACTGATACACGGGTATCAGATTCTGGTAAAAGATAGCATCTTCGATATCCTGTGTGGATTCGAATCTTTTTATCCCTTTCCTTTCGTTATCTGGGCAATTGGTTGAAATATGCCCCTTTGCACCGCACGACCAGCAGTTGCAATCCTTGAAACTTTCATTTGCTTTAGCTTGGGTACGCCTGAAAGTTTTCCTCGCCGGGATTCTCTTTTGGTTTGAGAATCGGTTTCTGGATGGTCCGCTCCGTTGGCCTGATTTGTAGGAGCGTGCCTTCTGTCTGGTCCACATGGTTCTTGGCTTCCAAGAACTTCTTCTAGACTTTCTTTCATAGGGTTGATACCTATGTTTCTTTCGGCTCCTCTTTTGATACAGCAACTCAGCACCAATCTCTGTTGGAAGATCAATGTTGTCGCACATCAATGGAGATTTCTTGTTGAGTCTCCTCAATCTCTTGAGATTCCTCTGGTCCGCTGCCTTCTGGCACCATTCGGACAGCTTCTTGTGGACATAAGACATCCTTCTTGGAGCGCTATCAAGTGGATATCCTCCTGGTGAAACATACTCATTGATGAGCATCTCCCTCCATGGACTTGGAAACTTTGGAAAAAAGAGGTCCATGGCCTTCTGTTCTTCCACTTCCCCCATATGGATATATAGGGTATAAAGGCGCAGAAATTCATCGAGAGCTCTTGGCTCTAGCACCATCAATCGCAGATTGTAAAGTGCCTGTTGATACTTTTTGCGTTTCTCCTCTGCGGATCCTTCGAAAAAACCCATTCCCAAGAAATGGATTTTAATCTGTTTAGTAATCTCCTTGATGATGTCATACATGGATGTACTACTAAACATTTCTTCCCTTACTGGAACCTCAAGTCTGTCCCAGTATTGTTTTGCCATTCCTGCCAAACTGGCTTCGAAGACTCTGGCAAATTCTTTCTTATCGTAATCAATTGTAGCGATTACGACTTTCAATGATGAAGCCCATTCGTCGATAAGACCTTCCCATTCTTTGAAACTGGCTTCGTCGAGGTTGAGAATCAATCCATATGGATGGACTGGTTCAAGTGTGACCTTTCCTACAGGAGTTTCCTGCATCTGAGGCCGTCGTCGTCTTGTACGTTGGAACTGGCTTGCATCGTCTTGAGCCGATCCCTTCTTTGATGGTTCTCCTTCTTGAGGCTCGGTTTTGGGCGCCTCATCTCCTTGGTTCATCTTTAGATCAACCATATTGAGGTTAGCAAAAGATTCTGCTAACTCTTGTAGATCTTCTAATCCGATTCTGTCAAGGCTATTCATGATATTTTCCTCTCATGATTCGGATTATGTCCTCCGGCTGCAACTCTTTGGGTGTTGCATCGAATAGAGATGTAGACGTCGGGTCTTTGGACCATTGATTCCGAACTTTTCCGGAACATGGTTTTCGCCTTTCGATCTCCTCTATTCTTCTTTGGATATCACGCAAGAGGGTTAGGATTTCCTCTTGTTTGAGTGATATTCTGCTAATCTCCATCGGTAGTTCATACAGCTTGTTGCCGTAATATTCCACCGTTTTCTGAATCTCCCGCAAGTTGACGTTGTCGGAAGAGTCTGGCTCGATCTTGTGGTAGCTCGGATAAGCTACTCCCGCCTTGTCTTTTTGTTCCATCAATCGTGGGACTGATGGGCCTCGTCCATGTTTCTTTCAATCCTTGTTCTGGCTGCGGCCATTATCATGAGATGTTCATGATAAAATTGGATACTCGCAATGACTTCGCGAATAAACTCGATATCTCCTCCTCGTCGTAAGTTGTTAACGAGGACTCGGTTGTTCCATCTGAGATCGCCTAATAGGCGACTGGTTTCTATCTCCAGATTCTGGAGAGAGTTCCTGTAGTGTACACATCTCGGACACTCGTCCGGATCCATAAACTTTTAATGGAGTCTCCTCCCACATGGGTTAATAATAAAATAAACTAAAAATTATATAATTCCTCTATAAAAACCCGCTCTGATACCATTTTAAACAAGGATCTTTTAAACTGTTTTTTGCTCGAAAGTACGTGGCGTTGTCTCACAGTCCAGACCCAGATTACTAGGTAATCTATCGGGCACGAGGAAAGTTTCCAGCCGATATACTATTCAAGCCCAAACTTATACATATTTTAGGTATAAATTGTCTTATTAAAAGTTTCTGGGGTGAATTTACAAAAGATCATTCAAAGGGGGTTAATCTAAATATTCAAGACATGGAAAAGTGCAATTTGAGACAAATCTTAAAGTTGGTATATTTTTTTCGCAACTATGGAAAGCTAGGAGGCAAAACAAGAATTGGAGCAAAGTTCATATATTTTGGGGCTAACATCCCTTTTTATATTACTTGTATTTATATACCCCTTTATATACTATAATATGCAGGGGCGGATCCACCATGGAACATGGGGGTGCAGTTGCATCCCCAAAAAAAAAAAATTTTTTTTACTAGTATTAATATTCATATATAAATTATTTTAGATTTAGTTTTTGCAACCCCAATTAAAAGTTTTAATCCAAAATAAAAGAGAAATTCAGTTTTTAAAATCCTAAATTCCATTGACCCAACTAAAAAGAGAGCTCACCGTCTCTTTCTTTTTCATTCTTTTGATCAAGCCCATCATTTAATCAATCAATTACCTCAATTCTTAATTAAACAAAAAAGTTGAAAGTATACATTTTGCATTTGAAATGCAAAGTTATTACTATTATATTTGTATTTTAGTAAAAAAAAATGTCTAAAATGTATCGAAGGCCTCAAAAAAAAAATCCCGGGGGCTACCGCCCCCGAACCCCCGTAGAAGTTCAACTCCCTCAAAAAAATCCTAGCTCCACTAGTGTTTATAAGATTATTTTTTGCATCCCCAATTTAAAAATCCTGGATCCGCCACTGATAATATGCAAGTTTTTTTTGACTTGGGAGAGTTGGGGAGGGGTATAATATGCAAGTTATATATAGTTATTGTCAACACTTTTTGTCTTGTAATTTTTGCACGAAAGCTAACGAATTTGTCTATTCGCCGCACTGGGAAGAAATGATGTGAAAGTTTAATCAATTGCTAGTTGTTACCCAACTTTTATGCTCAACATTGATGCAACTGAAAACAATAAATCACCATATTGTATTTGTAATACTGCATATATATATCTGCATGTTGTTTTGTCTGATGAGATTTCATTTTCATTAAAACCAAGTCCATGCCCAGAAAGATAAATCACAATTTAATCTTCTCAAAGATTGATATATAAGAGAAGCTTCGTAGGAGAAAAGGAAACAATCTTTCGCGATTGCATCATCATGTATGGCTAAATTGGTCGCGTGCAGGAGTTTAATATATAAGATCCTTAATTCCAATATGGACTTGGGATGCCCATGATTCAGTATTTCGTTTTAGGGTAAATTTCCGCAAAATACACAGTTTAGATGAGTTCTGATTCTGCACTCAATCTTTGAATTTTGAAATAAAATACATTAAGTTTTAATTTTTTCTGATTTTTCCTTTGATATAAAATTCCTCCTAATTTTTTTATTACAAAAAAGTTGCTACTACAACCTAACGCAAGAAGCTTATAACTCGTACATATGATGCATTTAATTCCCTCGTAATTAAACATTAATTTACAAGAAAAAGAAATTGAATTGTAATAGAGTTTAAAATTTTGTGTAATCTATTTCAAATAATTAAGAGATCTAGAGATATTGTTCACGTGTAATAATTTGCAAACCCTGACATAATTAGATTATAAATATTTTTGAAGTGAATGATGGGTTATTCTACACGTTCGATTTTTTTTTATATTTTTTTTTACTGTAAATTAAAGTTATCGAAGGTTTGCCTAATACACAAAAAATTTTGTACACTCGAGTGTACGGTACACCTAAATTATACCCGATCCGAATTCTGACCTGGACCTGACCCAACTAGAGTATCATACCTGAATGTCAAGTGTTAGTGTCATTTCGATATAGTAGTATCATTTACATGTAGTGTTAGTGTCATTTTAATATAATGTTAGTGTCATTTTACACGTAGTGTTAATGTCATTTCAATATAGTGTTAGTGTCCTTTTTGAAATAGTGTCATTTGTAAAATAAAATAGTGTTAGTGTCATTCCAAGATCGTGTTAGTGTTAGCAGAGATGGACGCACGTGTCCCACCATGGGGGAACGTGTCCCCACAACTTCTTAATTTTTTTGTTATATATATATATATATAGGGTGTGGTTATAGTGAGAACCACAATTATCGTGAGAATATAAGAACCAATAAAATTACTGCATCTGCTATACAAATTAATGCATTCGCTATTAAATTTAATGCATCCGAAAAAAATAATTTTTTTGCTCCCTTCAGGATTCGAACCCAGCACCTGCATCCCTCCACCAAGATGATGCATCCACCGTAGATCTTGATGATCGAATGGCTTAAAATGGTTCTCCGTTCTTATTTTATTAGTGGTTCTTATTTGAACCTCTCCCTATATATGTATATGTAAATATGCTTAATTAAAATATATAATAAATAAGTAAAATTTTAAATTTTCAATCCCCAATGAACTTGGATTATTATATACTTCCTCCATCCCCAGAATAAGTTCCTCTTTGGGGACGACACGGGTTTTAAGGAAAAATGGTAAAGTGTATTGATAGTGGAGAAAAATATGTTATAATTAGTATTGAGAGTGGTGAAAAGATAAAAAAATGTTATAATTAGTATTGGGAGTGGTGAAAAAGTGAAAAGTAAGATAAATAAAGTATTATTAGTGGTGGGGTAGTTGTCCAAAAATGGAAAGAAAGAAAGATGAACTTATTTGGCGGACGTCCCAAAAAGGAAAAAGATGAACTTATTTCAGGGACAGAGGGAGTTAGGGGTGGAAAATCGGGTACCCGCGGGTACCCTACCCGCAAAATGCGGGTACCCGCGGGACGAAAACTGCCGAAAACGGCACCCTCACCCGACCCTCTTCCCCGATGCGGGTACCCGAATACCCGCAGCGGATACCCGCTGCGGGTATGAGGGTACCCTCATAGTCCTGCGATTTTTTTTTAATTGTAATTTTGCGGGTTTTTGGTCCCGCTGGAGGGTATTTCGTCCCGCGAGAGGGTATTTTGTCCCGCATTTCACAAAAAATTTGAAAATATCCTTTCTATTTCATCGATTATCCATAAAACCTGTGACGAATAAATAATAAATAAAATTATCCATAAGGAAGAGACGAAAAATTAGGGCTAGGAGGAGTTTTGGGGATTTGGGGGTTAATTCCTAAAAGTAAAATCTAATAAAATTATTTAATTTTAATTTTATAATGTTATTTGCGGGTAATGCGGGTATCCGCGGGTATACCCGAGGGTACCCGCAATTTTTGAGGATGCGATACCCGCACCCGACCCTCCACCCGAATTTTGCGGGTATCGTGTACCCGATACCCGCGCGGGTATCGGGACGGGTGAGGGTATACCCGATACCCGCAACCCGATTTTCCACCCCTAGAGGGAGTAGTATTATTTAGTGTGTATTTGCTTTGAGGTATAAAGAATGGATAAGCTCTATTTACCACCTTATACCTTATTTATTTTGATATAATAAAAAATCTGATTAGATGGTATAAATTTTCTGCCAACGCATTTTTCCTTGAAAAAGAGATAATTTTATACATAAGGAAACCTTATGAGCAGTGAGTGTATAAATATATTATTATTCAAACTAATAAGATTATAAAAATATGGTCTCTAATTTAAGTGACAGAAATTTATATCTCATGATATTATCCTTATATTTAGAGGGATAAAAAGCAAACACACCCTTAAAATTATTTTGTACCCCCACAATACAAAAATTATGGATACGTCCCTAAGTGTTAGTGTCATTCCGTGTTAGTGTTAGTGTCATTTAAAAAAAATGGGCCGAACCGACCAAAAATCAATTGGTTCAGCCATTTTTCAATCGATTTTTTCGGCCGGTTCGGTTTCTGCTCACCCCTAATTATGGGATATCCTTGACTTTTTTATGTGATCTTTTACTCTAGCTTATATATATATATATATATATATTTCACTTTATTATTACATATTAATTATTTTATTATTAAATCAAACGCTTTTGGATCATAGTCCTTAACGCGTTCAATGAAGCAAGCAAGCCCCACCATATAATAAGTGATGCGATCATTTAGGTGCACTTATGCACGTATATATACTTATATAAACCAAGATGTATACGACATAAATAATAGTATACTATAAGTTACTTATATATACAAGATAGTAGTATTAGATATCCAAAGGGAAACAAAAGTATCCGACACAATGAATGTCTTGTAAAACTTGAAACTTACATATACTAACTAGCTGAGAAACATCATGTAAACAAGACGCAAATTAAATTCAGAACTTGTCGAAAAGCTCTCTTTTTATTGCAGCTGCTTTGATAATTTGTAGAGATTTAACCAACTCATCGCAGAGTTGATGAGGATTTGGGATCAACTTCTCATCAGCACCGATCGATATTATAAGCTTCTCACCGTAACTTTGGTGATGGACCACTAGCGACTGCAACCCATTGTAAAAAATAGCCTCGATTAATTATTATTATTAATCAAAATTAATTCCTAAAATAAAATTGGATCACATACTTGAGGAAAGCCGTAGACAGAAGGCGCAATGTAGCGCAAATGGTGTCCAAATAAATTGACCTCCTCTTTTGGGCCCATCACATTTGAGAAAGTTAAAGTTGTGTGTTTGAAAACAGAGCGTGTCATGCCAGCTGCTGCCTGCATCGTGAGATTACATTAATTACATGCATTAATTATGACATGAATGAAGAAGCTAAGTCGGTGTTACCTTCACCCCAAATAACAACATCGTTAGCTTCATCACCAAGAATGCACATTTGTGAGCGAGTGATAGTTTCTTTCGATCCATGCTGCTTTTTGCTCTACGAATGTATGTCAAAGGATCCTCTTGCATATCAATCGTGAAGGGGAGAATCACTATGCCTATGAAATTCCCCCACATTCCATTCAACTCCTCTTTCTCCATCATCTCAGCCAAATCCTGCAATAAAATTTTTCCCCATCGACTTAGGAACTTTTTCCAATTATTAATCAGCATAGATTCTTATTTGTTGTTGTCACAGTTTGTGCTTAATTAATTACCTCAATTGTTGGACATGGTCTGAGGTTAAAGACAACAGCTGATCTAAAGCGTAGATTTCTAGGCAACGAATTTGTGCCACTCTTAATTATTTCTGCACCAGTTTCTCTATCGTTCTCTGCATGCGACGTAAGTGAATTAGATAATAATCTCAAAAGAAAAAGAATTACTGTATTATATATATTCTTAATTATATTCATAAAAAATAATCGAGAATTAATGTGATTCACCATATCTTGCGTTGAGGTAACGACTGAGGCCGGCTTCAGTGACTCCGAGCACAACATCATTAATACTCTTGAAAAATTCAGATACCATCCAAAACATAAAGTCAAAATCCTCCAAATTAAGTCAATATATCCGACAAAAATAAAAAGACATGTGATGAAAGAATTAATGCGCGTAGATGATCACCGCATTCAACGCCGTCTTCACGAGCTTAACGTCGTCAAGACTAACGACCCGGTGCACGAACCGCGTCCGTGACGGTTCCCCTCCTCCGTCGCCGGCGCCTGCAGCTTTAACGGGAGTTCTCGAATCCTCCAGAAAGAAAATAGTAGCCAGAAACAACGCGACATCAAGCAACGTGTTGAACGAAATCACAAGCAGCGTCCACACCAAGACAAAAAAGCTCATCACAGTCCCGCGGCATTCCCGTCGCCGTCCGCGTTCCTTCGACGACGGGTATGCCGGCAAAGCGTCGGGGTTCGAGATGCTTCTAGAACAAGCGTGGCAGAGCGCCATCAGCGACACGCCGTCTCCCATCGAGTGATGGAGCTTGAACAACACCGTGGCGCTCGCGTCCGACGTTTCCACGTTGAGAATGTGGATTTCCCACAACGGCTTCGCGGAGTCCAACGGAATCTTGGACAGATTCGACGCGTAGTTTTCGACCAATTCGTCGGAGGATTCCGCGTCAGGATCCGGATCCAAATCCACTTCGTAGACGTGGTTGTCCACGTCTACGCTGGTGCGCCTCCAACGGCACTTGCCGTCGTTCGCGACCTTGTTTTAACGAGAAAATCAGTTAGAAACGCGATGAAATAAAATAGGAGACGGAAAGAGTAGGGTTGATTACTAGGATGCTGGCGAAGCGGGGGTGCTTGAGGAGAGTCTGTTCGACGCATTTCTTGTATAAGTTGGTGTCGATTTTGGTGTTGTAGCCCATCACTGAAATTATGCAGAGGTTGAATTTCGGTGCCTGCATCAATCGAGCGCTGGGGCTGGCGGGCTCTTCATCTCCTTCCTTCCACATTCTTTTTTTTTTTTTTTTTTGAATTTTGGTTAGTGTTGAGATAGTACTGCTGTAAAGCCTGTAATTAACCAGTTACCTGTCCATGCATATTTATATGCACATGGATGTACCTAATGGCTACTGCGCGTGAATTTGACAAGATTCGGATTAATGAAAAATGAGTTTTTTATTTGAAAGGAATGAAAAATCACAAAATATCCTGTACACTGGGGTGTATCGCACACCCGAGTTGACCCATACCCAAATCTTGGTCCGCATACTAATCCAAATCCGCATTCTGACTCAAATCGTATAAATGACACTGCTTATAATTGACAATATTCAATTGTATAAATGATAGCATTTTAAAATATTGTAACGTCATTCAATTTTATTTTTTTTGACTTGGGGGAGTTGGGGAGGGGGAGCAGTGGCAAGTGGGGTTTGAACCTGGGACCTCACTGTTTACATGCAGGAGGTTGCACCGCTTGGTGTCCCCTTCGGGACGTCATTTTCAATCTTATAGTGTTATAGTGTCATTTACAATCTTATGGTGTCAAATACAAGAAGTGTCATTTGTATTTCTGAATAGTGTCAATTACACACGGTGTCATTTACAATATTATAGTGTCATTTATACACAGTGTCATTTGTATAATCAAATAGTGTTATTTACATGATTTGAGTCAAAATGCGGGTTTGGATCAGGATGCGAGTCAGGATGATCACATCATGAAAAATTAGTTTTTTGTTTTTTGTTTTGAAAGGAATGAAAAATGTGTATTAAGTACTCCCTCCGTCCACAAAATGTTGTTCTAATTAATTTGTCATTTTAATCTGTCCACAAAAAGTTATCATAATCTATTTTTAGTAAATTTGTGGGTCTATTTCTCCACTCATTAACATGTGGGCCTCATTCTCCACTCATTAACTTAATCACTTTTTTTCTTTTCACTTTTTTTTATTTGTGGGCTTCTTGCTCTACTAACTAAATAAACAACACATATTTTCTTAAAATTCGTGTCTCCCTCTCTTATGACAATATTTTATGAACGGATCTTTTAAATAATTAATTAAATTCTCTTTGGATATAATTGGTCGTATATTCATACGCGCGTTTAATGATTCAAGTATGTGAAAAGATTTGTTTATTTGATTCCACTTGGATAAATATGCAATCGAAGTTTTATATGGTATATCGATTAAATTTAGAAGAAGATGATATGGTATTAATCGACTTAGCTCGATTAGTTCACACTTCCAAAAATGCTAACAAATACAGATCGAGTGGTACAGAATTGAAATTTTGGTATAAATTGGACGCTTTTGGCCCAACTAGAATTCGGAAACATTTATTATCGTTTCTAGAATTTCATGAGTTTCCACGGTTTGCATGAAGGAAAATATCTAAAGTTGTTGAGGAAAATTAGACTGATTTCCGCATTATAAGCAAATTAAAAAACAAAGATAGGAAAATGGGATCTAGTGAGAATTATATATTTGATGATGAGAGCTGAGAATACATTCATAACATATATAGTAAAATTTATGAACAAGAAATGGTCAGTGCGAACAATTAAATATAACACACGAACATGACAAAATCAAATATATATTTTGATTGTGCATGTATTATATTAATTTATATTTGTTTACTCTAGTCATTTCTTGTTCATGGGTTTTATAGGTTTGTGCAGTGTTCTCACCAATTCTTACGTAAAAATAACGTTCTCACTTTATCTTATTTTTATTTAATTATTTAAGCGAAGAAAATATATATTCTCTCTATCTCATTTGAAACATCTAATTTCTTTTGGGCAGTATTAACTATTAAGGTGTAGTTGATTTAAGTACAAAGTAAATTGTTAATAATAAAGTTGGAACCCAAAGTACTTTTAGAGGTATTTCGATAAAATTAAACAAGATAGAGAAATTATAAAATAACGACTTTTATGATATATTGAATAGTTTAATTATGAGTTGTGTTGAACCTAGTTTATCTAATAAATTGTAAGATAAATTTGCAATGTTGGATTATTTAACTCAATTTATACCTGTCAATCTTCCTAGATAAAACGAGCTCCATTTGGTGAACAATCCTATCTACTTGATCCATGCATGAACGTGCCCATTGCTCCTAAATCCATATATACACACATTATACGCATGCAGTTAAAATATGAATTACGAATGCAGTTAATTGTACATCGAATATAATAATTTTATAGGTTTAGTGAAAACAATTCTCCCCAATGACCGTAAATAACTAGACATTGGGCAGCACTCTTCCAGTTGAAGTAATTCCTACTGTTTATTTAAATTTAGTATTTCCTTCGTTCTGATTATCTTGAGACTTTTTTGTCGGGTACGAAAATTAAGAAAGTAGTGTTTTGTGTGTAGGTGAAAAAGTAAAAAGGTGAATAAAGGGTAAAATTTTGTCAAATAAGAAAATGTTTCAAGATATGTGGGACGTCCAAAAAGCAAAGTGTTTCAAGATAAGTGGAACGGAGTATTTGTATTGTACTACTATAATCTGGTTGTTCTAATTCATGTTGATTAACATTGGACACGGAGGGGGGAGGCCTAACATGAATATAATTAGTTAAAAGCAACATCAGATTTTCACCTGATATGGTAAAATAATATGGTTTATGATTTACAATTTAATTAATACCAATCTATTTAATATAATACTGTTGTATCTGTTACGTATTAAATTTTGCTCCAAGATACTAGTATTGTAAACGAACCGCATGAATCAAATTGATAATAGCAAGTTCGAGCTCGATTTATTAATTTGAACTAGATAGGATTCAAACTTTTACGATATACTATTACTCTATACTTCACTAAGCCCATGATGATTTATTTTAATGAGTTTTGAACTCGCTCATTTAAGTAGCTCAGTAGGCGTAAGTGTAAATGGAAATTTTATACGTATAAAATGGAAAATGTCAAATGAATTTAACTCGAATTTTAAGCCTGTGATACTTAAAAAACACGTAAATATCAAACTCGAACTTGCACTGCTCGTGAGCATATAAACAAGCAAGAATATATATGCACTAAAAATTCAAGACAGTAAACTCGTAATTAATTTTATTTATATATTTATTGCTCGAAGTTAATTTAATTTATTTTTTACCTTTAATAGGCTCTTCTGGCTTATTTGTCGCTCGTAAATTAATTTAATTTATTTGTACCTTTAATAGGCTCGTCTAACTTGTTTATTGGATGGTTGAGATTCTGATGATTGTGTTTAATATTATTTGAATTATTGACGTACAATCTTAAAAATAGTCACAAACATTAGCCATGGTCCAAACAAAGCTGCCACAAAACTACACCATATAGATGGATAAAGGTGAAAAAATTACACCGCAAACAGGTGGAACTGAACCCCAAATCTCTCGCAAAAATATCTTAAAACGTAGATTCTCCACCAATTTTGATGAAAATATATTTGACCATCTTTTTAATAGTACTCCCTCCGTCCTATTTAGCATGATCATTTTTTTATTTTGGACTGTCCCATTTAACATGACCATTTTTAAAAGAAGGAAACTTTTTTATCTCATAAAAGTTGTGGGCTCCATAATTTTTTTTATCACTTTTATCATTTAATCACATTTATTCTTAATTTGTGTGTCCAGAAAAATAAGTGATCATGTTAAATGGAGCAGAGAGTATTAATTAGACTCCACCAACTTTGACGAAATTGAACCATCTTTATAATAGTATTAATTGCGGCATGTATAAGTATAAAATGAGCTTGTCTTATACAACGAGTGAAAAAAAAAATTTTGAGGAAAAAAAAATTCTTATAAAACGAGCTCGTCTTACCCTACCCACATGAAAGTGGATTGAATTGTTTTAAAGTGGAAACATGTATTCCACAGTTTCCGGATTCTAAAATAGATTAATTCACGTAATTAATAACTTTTCAACAACCTGTTATGTTTACTATAAATGCAAAATAAATTCAAAGGACGATCCACAGTCCACACCAAGCGACAGAGGCTCACCCACCCTCTCGTTATGCATTTTGAAATAATTTTTCAAGATTAATTAATAATCATGAACCAAAATCTTAGGCCACTGTATAAACAATATATTGAACCTTAATAACTATATATACTCCATCCGTCCAATAAAATTATGCTCTCTTTCCTATTTTGTCTGTCCCATGAATAAAGCATAATTTATTTTTAGACATAATCTCGCTCCTAACCCTTAATTTTTTGTGGTAATCTATTGAACTATCCAACTATCTTGAACTATCTATCATAACTATATCCATTTCTTGGGTTTCAAAAAAGAAAAAGAAAAAGAAAAAGAAAAACTATCCATCTTTTGAAATAACGACATTATATATCTATTTGAATATTTAAATAATTGTTAGCTACACGCATGGGGAATTTTGCAGTGATATCATAGCTCTTCAGTGCAAAATTACCGAAATTTAAATTAAACAAAGATTCTCCAATATTTTAAATTGTCGTGCATTCTTCATTAAATGTGGGCGCATAATTGTATATAGTTGGAGACAGATTTTGATGGTGTTTTACAACCACTTATTTAAACTCAAATGGGTTAATAGTCGAAAAATATATCAATTATTGCGGGGTTTGCATATTGCACACGACCTTCAAAAATCACTCCAAAATATATAATTTTTGATTTAATTACAATTTGCACTCGGCAAAAATTCCAACCACTCTTATATTTGACCGGCGACGACGTGGACACTATTTTAAACTACATGACATTACACGTGTCATTTATTACACGGTGGCAAGCCACGCGTTCAAAACAACGTGTTTTGATAGGGAGAAAAAAATAAAGAAAATTATCTTGAACCACACGTCCTTGTTCTTCTTCTTCAATCTCTTGCCCGATTTGGTTCTTCCCCACGTTGCTGACTCTCCCTCTTCCTCCGCCGCCCCCCGGCCCTTCCTCTTCCTCCACGATTTGCAGATCTAGGTCCGTGGCCCTCCCTCTTACTCCGCCGCCCCGCCGCACTCTCTCTTCCTCCCGCTGCACTCCTTTTTCTTCCACAACTTTCGCCGCCCGCCGCCCTCCCTCTTCCTCCACGATTTGCAGATCTAAGCCTGCAGCCCTCTTTCTTCCTCCGCCGCCCCGCGGCCCTTCCTCTTCCTCTTTGAAATTCTTCTTCTCATCTGTTCCTCTCCAAACCCTCATTATCTCCTTCATCCTCCTCCGCCGCACGCCCTCCCTAAAAATCCTTATCTGGCACGGCGGCCTAGCGAAAGTAGCGGAGGATTTGGGTGCTCTGTGGCTCGTGTATGAAGCGAAAGGCGCACCAAATCTGGACTCCGACGATCCCGCTCAGTGGCTCCAAGTCTACACCGACCTCAAGAACCTGAAGTCGGCGACGGGGTTCATTTGTTGTTCATTTCCTTCTCGCCGATTTTACACGTCTCTCTATTTGCATATCTTGTGAGAAAATAGAGTCTTGTGAGAGTTTGATTGGGGTGGCTGGATTCAGGCGGTGGTAGTGGTGGTGGATTGCAGGGGATTATATATATATATATATATATAGTTATAATCACTCAAAACGACGTCGTTTTGAGTGTTAAAACGTAAGTAAAAAATGACGTCGTATTCCCATCGTCGCCGGTCGTCCACGTAGGAAAATTCCGGGAGCCACGTCAACATGGATTAATGTGTTGGTCAACACATGTGCAATTTGCAATTACATTAAAAGTTATGTATTTTGGGGCTATTTTTAAAGGTCATGTACAATTTACAAATTTAGTAAAAGTTCGTGTATTTTCTGACTATTAATCCAACTCAAATTAATTGGTGCACATTTTCCTTCAGAAACATGACTGCCTTATCGTGTAAGCCACAAATTCAAAAATTCTGAGTACTGATTTTCTACATAAATTTGCTTCAGTAGCATTGGAATTCAAGTGTAGTTATTTTGAAAAGTGGGACAATTTTAGTAGAAATTTGAGCAAATCTCCTACCTTTTATCCTTATTTACGATAAAAGTGTAGTTATTTTTTCACTCACAACACATTCATCTAATACTTCCTCCATCTCAATAATAACATTCCCAAGAAATGGGACACACAAATTTAAAAAATGTAAATAAAGTAAGAGAATGATAAAGTAAATAAGGAGAGAAATAGAAAGTAAATAAAACAGATTATTTTCTATTTTTGGTTGGGACTGTTGGAATATAAGTATATATAATGGAGGATTTATTTAATTGGTAGGAGGAAATTTAGAGAAAATTGGTTGTGGACGTGTGTGTGCTTAAGAATTTTAGTGGGAGGATTGGAGTTTGCTAACACAATCTTTCTTCAATTCACTTCATTCTAAACAATTGATACAACCTCCACATATATATAGTAGTCAAGTGAGAATTCTAGAATTCTCTTGATTTTTTCTATCTAGATTTTTCTACTTAAAATATCTTGATTCTAGATATTTCTAATACAAATATCTTCACTTACTTTTTCTAGAATTCTCTATATTTTTCTTTTAAAATATCTTGATTCTAGATATTTCTAATACAAATATCTTCACTTACTTTCTCTAGAATTCTCTATATTTTTCTTTTAAAATATCTTCACTCAAAAAATCAAGTTTATTTTTATATTCCAACACTCCCCCTTAAACTTGATTTTTCATTCCGAGCAAACTTCTGAATTTGGCGAAATCCTTTCACGACGTGCCTTGCTTTATATCTTTCAACTTCACCTTTGGAATTCTTCTTAACCTTATGCACCCACTTGACTCCAATGGCCTTGTGCCTTTCCGGTAGTGTCACGAGCTCACACGTATCATTCTTGTTTATAGCTTTGATCTCTTCGTCCATTGCAACTCGCCAATTTTCACTATTTGCTGCTTTAGGTTCATAATCAGCAGATAGGCAAAACAAGGTGAGATCTTCTAACCTTTCAGTGTCTTCATATATCTCATCCAAATTCCTTGCTCGTGGTGTGGCTCTTTCATTTAAGAAAGATGGTGGCGAGTCTTCAGTAACTTGTATAGGTGAAGCTAGCGGAGTCACTACCTCTTGTTAGACTTCTCCAACTTGCTCGACTGTCCTTTCATCATCGAATTGTGGGATGAAGGTGAAGTCACCACTGGGATTAAAATCCCACACTCCTTCTTCGTCGAACTCCACATCTCGACTTATCACTGTTTTCTTGGTATTTGGATTATATAACTTATAGCCTTTAGAGTTAGAGTCGTACCCGATAAAGATGAATGCTTCACTTTTATTGTCGAGCTTCTTCCTTCTCTCATCTGGTACATGCACGTAGGCTTTGCTCCCAAATACCTTTAGGTGAGAAATTCCTGGCTTTCTCCCGCTCCAGGCTTCTTGTGGAGTCATTCCCCACACGCTCCTTGTCGGCGATCGGTTGGATAGGTACACCGCGCACGCCACTGCTTCGGCCCAAAACTCTTTAGGCAGATTCTTCGTCTTTAGCATGCTCCTCGCCATCTCCATGATTGTTCTGTTTTTTCTTTCCGCCACTCCGTTCTGTTGGGGGGATCTCGGAACTGTCAGGGGCCGTCGAATTCCATTTGCTTCGCAAAATTCTAGAAACTCCTTTGATGTGAATTCTCCGCCTCGATCGGACCTCAGGGCCTTGATTTGTCGTCCGCTCTCCTTCTCGACGGCAGCTTTGAATTTCTTGAATGCATCAAATACTTCTGACTTCTGCTTCAAGAAATATACCCACGTTTTTCTAGAAAAATCATCAATGAATAGCAGAAAATAATTATTTTTACCGAGGGAGCTTGGATTTATCGGCCCACACACGTCGGCATGAATCAACTCCAGTGGCTTTTGAGCTCTTGAGCTTGACTCCTTTGGGAATGGCTTTCTGAACTGCTTCCCGAGTAGACAACCTTCGCAGAGTTGATCGGGATGCTTGATGGATGGTAAACCTCTCACCATCTCCTTCTTTGACAGCAACTCCAAACCACCAAAGTTCAAGTGCCCAAACCGAAGATGCCACAACCAAGACTTATCTTGGTAACACGCTTTCAGGCATTTTGCCATGTCATTTCGAATATTCAATAAGAACATTCTATTTTCAGACATTGGCACCTTGGCAATAAGATTATTTTTTCCATCTCTTATTGAAAGGTTATAATCTCTCATGTGAATATCATAACCTTTCTCTAAGAGTTGTCCCAAACTCAAGATATTATTTTTCATATTGGGCACGTAATAAACGTTGGAAATAAATTCATGATTTCCATTCTTCAAGCGAATTAAAATTTTCCCTTTTCCTTTAACTGGAATTTTAGATTCATCACCAAATGAGACGTTGCCACTTACCGACTCATCGAGCTCCACAAACATATTTCTTTTCCCGCACATGTGATTGCTAGCACCAGTGTCGAGGTACCACGTGCCATCTCTTCCAGCTTCTCCTTTATATGCCAGAAGCACACTTCCAATATCTTGATTTGTACTTTCGGCATAATTGGCCTTCTCTTCAATCTTTACTTTTTCACTTCTGCACTCGGAAGCATAGTGCCCAAATTTATGGCAATTATAACACTTTATTGAAGATTTATCGTACCTCGACTGCGGGTTGCTCCTCCCCCGACCACTTGTAAACTCATTTCTTTCACCATTGTTGACGAAGCCTCCTCGTCCTCGACCACGTCCACGTGCTCGGCCTCTGCCTCGATCTTGCCCTTTGTCACGTCCTCTCCCGGACTGTCCATAGCCATTGCTCGGATCTTCTTCTTTCTCTTTCGGGCTTACTTGCAACTTTAAAAGTTGCTCTGAAATTTCTTGCTTCTTCTTTTGCTTTTCCTCATATGCTTGCAGCGACCCCAACAAGAGATCGATTGTCATCTCCTCCAAATTTTTAGTTTCTTCAATTGTGATTACTATATGCTCAAATCTTGGAGTTAGTGAGCGTAATATTTTCTCCATAATTCTAACATCCTCCAACTTTTCACCATTTCTTTTCATTTGATTAGACACCGCCAAGACTCTTGAAAAATAATCCGAAATCGATTCGGACTCTTTCATATGTAAAGACTCAAACTCTCCTCTTAAAGTTTGAAGTCGTACCTTTTTTACTTGCTCCGCTCCTTTGCACGCGTTCTGGAGCTTCTCCCACGCTTCTTTGGCGGTACTTGCATTCGAGATTTTCTCGAAATCATCGTCCCCTAGCGCTTGATAAATGAGACAGAGAGCCTTCTTGTCTCTCTTTCTCGCGTCTCGCAATCTATCCTTTTGTTGTTGGGATAGTGCGGCCTCGTCCTGCGGCTCCTCGTAGTCATTCTCCACGATCTCCCAAACGTCGTGGGCTCCCAATAGTGCCTTCATCTTGATGCTCCAATTGTCGAAGTTGCTCTTGTTGAGCATGGGGACTTGAAACGATTGTAGGTTGGCCATTCCACAGGTAGGATTTTATGGCTCTGATACCACTTTGTTGGAATATAAGTATATATAATGGAGGATTTATTTAATTGGTAGGAGGAAATTTAGAGAAAATTGGTTGTGGACGTGTGTGTGCTTAAGAATTTTAGTGGGAGGATTGGAGTTTGCTAACACAATCTTTCTTCAATTCACTTCATTCTAAACAATTGATACAACCTCCACATATATATAGTAGTCAAGTGAGAATTCTAGAATTCTCTTGATTTTTTCTATCTAGATTTTTCTACTTAAAATATCTTGATTCTAGATATTTCTAATACAAATATCTTCACTTACTTTTTCTAGAATTCTCTATATTTTTCTTTTAAAATATCTTGATTCTAGATATTTCTAATACAAATATCTTCACTTACTTTCTCTAGAATTCTCTATATTTTTCTTTTAAAATATCTTCACTCAAAAAATCAAGTTTATTTTTATATTCCAACAGGGACATTATGAATGAGATGTCAAAAAAGAAAGTTTTGGACTCTAGGTAGTTAATGTTCAAGGACTGGCGTCCTGAGTTCGAGTTCACCGTAGTGCGGTCTTTAAATTTCTTTATTTATTTGTACAATTTATATATAAAAAAAATCGTGAACTCTAATTTAATTAAAAACTAAACGAAGAGTGCTGCAAAAACCGAAACGTGACACTAAGATGAGAAAATTATAAACTAACCAATCAATCCCTATTTCTATTTGTAATTTTTTTTTTTTGAGGCACTATTTCTATTTGTAATTAATTATCATCAACTAAACAATGGGTAACTTGGTCGTGGATAAGTGAGCGCAGAATCCATAACTGGTCCCTACAGTTTTGGGCCACAAAAAATTGTTTGAAGGCCTTTTATTTGCTTTTGGGCTGTTTAAATGTTTACTCCCTCCGTCCCGCGAGTCTTGACACGTTTGGGTTCGGCACGGAAATTAAGGAGTTGTAGATTAGTGTTTTAAGTGTGTAATTAATAAAGTATAAAATTGATAAAGTAGGAGAAAGAAGGTAATAAAAGTGATAAAGTAAGAGAGAGAATATAATAAAGGTGATAAAGTAAGAGAGAGAAGATAATAATTATTGCCAAAAAAGGAAACGTGTCAAGATTCGTGGGACGGCCCAAAAAATAAAACGTGTCAAGACTCGTGGGACGGAGGGAGTATTATATTAGACTGAGGTGTGATACTGCGGCTTCAAATTATTTATTACTACACCAGCACCAAGAAAGGCTCCAACTCCGGCGATTGCACTTGCTCTAGCGATTACACCAACACGAACTAGCGACGAAGGCTCTGGCGCACGCGACGAACCGACGACCAAGGCTCTAGCGCACGGGACGAACCAGGCAGAGAGACGAACGTGTCGCCGTTGATTTAACTTAGATTGCGATCTTTCTCCTAACATGAACTGCTAATTTGCATAGATTCCACAAACTAAATTAAAGCGAACAAGCCGGCAATTTAAATTATTCATTATGCATTTGGCGTGGGTTGCTTTCTTTATCCAGGGCCTACTGTGCTGAAAACTTAGTTGATATAATCCTTTTTTGGCTGGTTTAAATGCATTTAGTGTTGTTGTGTTGTTGATTATGGTAGAACTGTAGGGGCGATGGGAAATTGCTGTTTTCGTGGGATCTAGTGAGGGAAGGTTGCGATCAATGATGTCAGGAGGCCAACCATCGGGTTCAGCGCAAGCCGATAAAGATCCGTCCGTTCGATAATTTGTTGCGAATGGGAAAATTGTAAAACTAAGGGATTTAGGGAAAAGTTGGGGATTTGAGAAATTAATGTCTTAATTCTATATTCTGAAAATTCGAATTTAATAGCAAAAAATAAAAATAAAAAAAAATTCTACATGGCTGCCACATTAATTAAATTTTATTTTTTTTCGGCTTGTATATGTGGCGTTTCCGGCATCCACATCATTTTTTCGGTTGGTGGTTGGCTGACCATGTGCAATTCTAGAAGAAAAAAAAAGTTATGTATTATGAAACGGATTTTAAAGGTAATATGCAATTCCAAAAAATGGAAAAATGTAATATATTTAGGGGCAATTACCCTTTTAAATTTTATATAAACAGAAAATATAAACATGTTTCTCTTGTATTGGCACGGAAGCAAATGCTAATTTATATAAATTGCTAATCTAATTAATTAGGCTTCTCTAGAGTTATCAGTTATCCGCCCCTATATTTATAAGGCCTCCAAAATTAAATATTCTGTCCTTCATAGGCAATTATGAGGATCAAAACCTATACATAATGTAAACTAGGTCTAGTTTAAGTAGTAAAGTTGATGTATTTAAAGATTTTCTTTTATGAAAAATCTTGAATTCAATCTCGTCTGTGTACGGATAGTTTTCACATTTTTATGTGGATAATGATCCCGTCTGCATATTTTTATTTTTGGGTGGATAATAATTCCGTTTGCATTTGAATAATTTTTTTTTTTTTTTTTTTTTTTTGTGGATAGTGGTTTCATTTACATGCGAATAGTTTTTTCACTTTTATATAGTGTAGAAGTCTTATTTGCATGCGAATTGCTTATTTGATTATATAATAAATACTTCTTTTAATTCTGTCAAAAAAAAAAAAGCTTAATCTATCTTCTTTTTGGAAGAAAATATGTTATCTATTTTAGAATTAACGTACACGTAATGTAATCTATTAAAAATGTAGTCTCATCTTCCGGCCGAGTATCTTCTATTAATTTTTTTTAGATATAATTAATGCTTTTATTATTATTTTTAGAGGCACCACCTATCCTAACTAAAAATGTATATTAAATATATATTAATAGAATTTTATAATTATATAGATAAAAATATAAAAGAGTAGTCATTTTTGGTTTAATATTATTACACGAAAAATTTCATACATAAATTTGGGTAATAGTGTTATTTACATCATTATACGAAGTTTGATTACACAAAAAAAATCGTGTAATCGTGTAACGTTTAAGGGCATAATAGTTAAAAATGTCTACTAATTTTCCATTTTTATTTACATGGATATATAGAATTTCCTTTTGCTGTGTGAAAATTGCTAGAATTGAATATTGCCCCTTGCTTGAGTTAATACTTTCATTATATTAAAACTATTGTTGTAACATGAGATTTAAGTGTATATTTTAGCATTCAAGATCCGTTATTGTTAATTTGTATGGCATTTATCTATTGCATGTATATATAAAAGATATGTGATATAATTCTAAGGATTTAGGATTGTCTAGGGGTATATATTTTCTTTATATAAAATTTAAATCTTACTTTTAAGGGCGTTTAATAGATAAAAAATAATAAGATTAATCCCTTATTTAATTTGATGGATTGAAATTTTGGGATTATCCCAAGACCTTAATTATTTATATCATTTAAGCTAGTTTTGTTTAATTATTGTCGCATTGTTTAAGAATAAAAATATTCAATCATACATCTTATCAATCATGTAAAGTATACGCCCCCTTAGTATTATTGCATGCCAATCATGCATCCACAAATGTAATAAGAGATGTCATATAAAAACGAAATATAAGAGCTAAATACTCCCTATGTCCTCATATTTATGCATATATTTCCTTTTTGGTACGTTCTCCAAATTTATGCTCGCTCTATTTTTGGACAACTCCACACATAATTTTTACAATTTTATTATTGTAACTTACACTATTTACCCACACAATTTATTTAACAATATGCTCAATGTGGGACCATTTCTCCACTATTAATACTCCAACCAACTTTTGATTAAAATTCGGTGTCGTGCATATTTATGAGTCGGGAAACGGAGGGAGTATGTTTTAAACTAGAGCACCAAAAATTAAAATAAAAGAAAAATAATAAAACATATTGTTAAAAAGAAAAATGAATAAGTAAGCTAGACACCAAAACGTGAAAGCACCAGATTTCAAGTACTTTCACGCTACATTTAGCATTTTGGATATCCAAGATTTATTTCCTCGGAAGCCAAACCATAAATTGTTGAGTTGTGTGCAACATATGCAAGCTTATCATATCTGCATATGATTCTCACATACTAATGAAATTTAAAATCCATCACATAGCTACGAATTATTTTCTACACATGCAATATCATTCTATTTTTTATATATATATTTTCATAAATAAAATTTGACAAATTATTAAATTTAGTTTCATGATTTCGTCATCCGTATTAACATATATCCCTCGTTCCACCAACGAATTAAACATGCGAGCGTAAATCATGAATACTCTCTCTCACACACAGCCTAATTTGAGGCATTCTTCTTCTTCTTCTTCTCCATTATCCTTCCGCCAATTCACAGCGTTTCTTCCACGGCGGCGACAACCTCAATCAATACACGCACCCAAACATCGCGCAACCCATGCTTCAATATCGGTGCCTCCCTTCAACAACTCTGCGCCTGAACTCGGCAAGGAACAACCAACATCACCTGCAAATTATCCACCTGCTCTAACTCCTCTCAACTTTCTTGAAAGAGCCGCCCTCATCTACGGCGACTGCCCTTCCATTATCTACAACGGCATCACTCGCACGTGGGCCGAAACACGCATACGATGCCTCAAACTCGCCTCATCCATTGCCGCCCTCGGCATCAGCCGCGGCGACGTCGTCTCCGTGGTGGCGCCCAACATCCCCGCCATGTGCGAGCTCCACTTCGCCGTCCCCATGGCCGCCGCCGTCCTCAACGCCATCAGCCTCCGTCTCAACGCCAACGCCGTCTCCAACCTGCTTCGCCACGGCGACTCCAAGCTCGTTTTCGTGGACTCGGAATCCGCATCTCTCGTCCGCGAAGCCGTTTCGCTGCTCCGGCCGCCGCATCACCGCCCCATTTTAGTCCTCATCGGAGACGACGGCTGCGACGAACGCAGTTCGTTCGATCTTGATTACGAAAGCATGGTGGAAAACGGCGACGCGGCGTTCGAGTGGGTCCGGCCCCGCAGCGAGTGGGACCCGATGGTGCTGAACTACACCTCCGGCACGACCGCGGCGCCCAAGGGGGTGGTGCATAGCCACCGCAGCGCGTTCCTGCAGTCTCTGAACATGTTGTTCGAGTGGGGCGTGCCGCAGCGGCCGGTGTACCTGTGGACGCTGCCGATGTTCCACTGCAACGGGTGGAACTTGGCCTGGGGTATGGCGGCGGTGGGAGGCGCCAACGTGTGCCTCCGCCGCGTGGATGCGCCGTCTGTGTACGGAGCTGTGGAGGAGCACGGAGTGACGCACATGTGTGGGGCGCCGGTGGTGCTGAATATGTTGAGCAACTACAGCGGGAGCGGGAGGAAGGCGTTGAGCGCTCCTGTCCATGTGATGACGGCGGGAGCGCCGCCGCCAGCGGCCGTGCTTGGACGGGCTGAGTCGTTGGGGTTCATTACGAGTCACGGGTATGGGCTGACGGAGACGGGAGGGCCAGTTGTGATGTGCACGTGGAAGCCAGAGTGGGACCAGTTAGCAGGTACAAATATAATTATATACACATACGATCCAGTTGACTCCATTAAATACTCCCATCAATTCATTTTAAAGCTACTCACGTCACGGATTTTCCAATTTGGGCTTTCAAATCAAAATTGTCTTTATCTATTCAACTCTTTTGTTAATTAGCCCAATGCAAATTCATGATTCCTAACTATTTACTCCTCCGTCCACAAAAAAAGTATCTCATTTGGATGTCAGACACACAGATATTAAAAAAGCTGATAAAATTATTTTAAGTGGAATAGAAATTAGAGAGTAGGAGTAATACTAATTGTATTGTATGGGTTAAATAAAATGATGAATTCATTAATGTCATAAGTTGTAAATAAGTTGAAAAATAAAGTGTATGAATGTATAAAAAGGTAAACATGACACTTTTTTATGGACAAAAAAATGAAGTAAGTGGGACAGTTTTTCGTGAACAGAGGGAGTATATTAATTAATTTGCATTTTTTTTTGAAAGAACAAATACTAATTTTAATGATCGAATAATGATGTATTTAAACTTAAGACATTTAATCTTAAGCATTAAATGTGTTGGTTATACACGTGTGTCAAAATTTACGACGACTTTCAACACTTTCTATTGTATTTATGAATGAACGGCCGGTGACCACTTTGATTAAAATTTAAGTAATGATGTTAGATAATGCGTAATACTGATATTTTTTTAATATATCTACCCAATTTAGTTATTTTAGAAAATGATTTACATTCCTTTGAAGAAAAAAGAGAACACAAAATTTAAGGTACACTTGGGTGTACCGAACAATCGGATTGACCCGTACCTATAAAAATATTATTTATATAAGTTGGGTCAACAACCCGATTGTACAGTACACCCGGGTGTACCCAAGACCACTTCAAAAGAAAAAAAAACAAAGATTTACATAATGAAACGCACATGAGACTTTTGTCCCATTTTAGGTTTATTCACTTTTATTTTTTAGAGTTTTTATTTCACCAATTGATTTATTTCGTTTTAGTATAATTTTAAAATAATTAATCAAAACTCACTAATCTAATTTATATTCAATTTTAAATTAATACAATTAATTACTCCCTCTGTTCCCCATATTTATGCATACTCTATTTTTGGACACTACCCCACATAATTTTCACAATTTTACCCTTGTAACTTACACTATTTACCCACAATCTAGTTAACATTACCTTCAACGTAAGACCCTTTCTCGACTATCAATACTCCAATTTTTTTTTTAAAAACTTGTGTCATGATCAACTATGCATATTTATGGGGAACGGAGGGAGTATTAAAGCTAATTAATCTAAGAGGCAATTTCCCGTGCAACTGGTTTCTGAATGACACTACTTCAACATACAAATAATACTTGAAGATCTTCAAGTGTCATTTGTATGTTGAAGTAGTGTCATTTGAAAATGTTCAAGTGTCATTTCCCGAATGAAGTAATGTCATTTTGGAAACCAGTTGCACGGTGCAACCGATTGCACAGGAGTATTTGTGTTAATCTAAAGTTAGGGTATATATTTTTTTTAAATCAACTTTAATCGATAAATATTACTTAGGGTTAAAATATTATAAATAATTATAAGACATGGAAATAAATGGTGGAACACATCAATATGATGAGACACAATAAATTGTAAAATTAATGATCTCATCCGTACTATACGAATTCACGGTGTTTTTACATTTTATAAAATGAATACACCTTTCGTCCCTTAAACATCTTTCTAAGGGGAGGCGACACAAGTTTTAATAAAAGTTAAGGATAACTGCACGTAAATACACCAACTTTAGTGAGAATCTTTTTTTAACACGAACTTAGAAAAATTCAATAATATACACGAATTTTAGTTGTCGTCCAAATTTGACTCTGTTAAATATTAGAATGTTCAAAAATGCTTCCTCATTCAAAATAAATTGCACAAAAGTTCACTTTCAAATTTATGTGTACAAAAAAAATTTACTTTCTAATTTGCATGTAAACTTTAACAAATTACTTTGGCGAACATGTTTTCTTATTAAGTAATTAACCCAATGTGGGAGGAGAGTCCAAAGAAATTATGGATCCCGACAACTGTCCGAGATGCAATACATACATGATTATTCCCCAAGAGATGAAGGGTAAGAGAGATGGTCTACGAGATAATCTTAGATGGTGCGGATGATGTCTTGAAGGACATGTTCGTGGAGAAGACAACAGATAAAATATCCATGAAATTATCATGAGTATTGAATATTATCAAGCCCATATTCTACAATTGCCGAGTTTCCAAGCAACAATAAGGCAAATCCAAGCAAGTATCCATATCGGACAGTTGTCCGGATTGATAATTTCTTTGAAGTCTCCTCCCACATAAGGTTAATTACTTAATATATTAAATATTTTATAATTTTTTGCTAAAAGCCCCCCGATACCATTTTAATTTGAGGAGAACATGGGGTTTATAATTATAATAAAACATGTTCATCAAGGTAATTTATTAAAATTTTACACACAAATTCAAAATTAAACTTTTTATACTCATAAATTTGAAAGTGGGTTTTTGTACAATTTATTTTGAAAGGGGACAGTTTTGAACATTCTAGGATTTAACGGAGTCAAATTTGAACGACAACCAAAGTTTGTGTATCTTATTGGATTTTTCTAAGTTCGTATTAAAAATAGATTCTCGTCAAAGTTGGTGTATTTACATGCAATTATCTCTAAAAAAATTTTGTGTATTTGATGATGAGTGAATAAGGGGTCCCACAAAAATAAAAGTGATGATAGTGATTAATGGACCAATTAAAATGAAAGGAGGTGGATCCATTAGTGACAATATGTATAAATAGGTAGAAACTGAAAGGTAATAGATAGATATTAGTAGAATCATTTCTAAAAATTAAGAAGATGTTTTAGGAATAGATACAACACAACAAAAGAATTACTATGTTTTAGGGACAGATGGAGTATAATTTATCTTTATTACAACAAATCGAGTATGTCCCATTTTATCTCTATTTTTGTTCAAATCATGTCCCCAATCATTATATACTTTGAAGTAGCACACTTATCATCATAAGCAAGAATCCACAGTTAAACTTCATCAAATACATCTTAAATCGAAGAACAACAAGGTCAGACCAAAATTATTTTTAAGTTTGATCTGGACAGGGTCGGAGAGAGCGAGGCTCAAGGCAAGACAAGGAGTTGGATCTATTTGCTCCGCCGATGTGGACGTGGTGGAGCCAAACTCCGGCGAGAGCGTGGCCCATGACGGGTTGACGAGGGGGGAGGTGGTGCTGAGAGGCGGCACTTTGATGTCAGGATATCTCAATGATCCAGAGGGAACGTCGCGGTGCATGAGAGAGAATGGGTGGTTTTGGACGGGAGACATCGGCGTGATTCATGAAGATGGATACTTGGAGGTGAAGGATAGGTCCAAGGATATCATAATTTGCGGCGGAGAGAATGTCAGCAGCGTCGAGGTCGAGGCCGTTCTGTACACCCACCCAGCCGTGCATGAGGCGGCGGTAGTGGCGCGGCCGGATAGGTATTGGGGGGAGACGCCGTGCGCATTCGTGAGCTTGAAGGAGGAAGCGGCGGAGAAGACGTCGGAAAAGGAGATAAGGAAGTTCTGCAAGGAGAGATTGCCGCTTTTCATGGTGCCGAGGATGGTGGTGTTCAAGACGGAACTGCCCAAGACGTCTACTGGAAAAATCCAGAAGTATTTGCTCCGAGATATGGCCAAGGATTTCTGAAAATTTAGTGCCTTCTTTTATTGCTAATGTTATTATAACATTGTGTATTTCTTTTCTGGTCGGATGTTGCTATATTGTTGTTATTTTAATATTAACAAAAATTTAACGGAATATAAAATGGTTGATTGTATGTACTCTGGAAAAATATACTGTATTGCACAAAAAATGATGATTTAAGATTTTCCCTATGTACTGTTTTAAATTTTTTTCACTCATTTTGATTTTAATGTGTATAATGTTGAATATATATATATATATATATATATATATATATATATATATATATATATATATATATATACATGATGTTACAAATAGATATTCATAATGTTACACGCAAATATGCATGAATATTTTTTAATCTATTATCCTAATTTGCAGTTCATTTAATTATCTCTTTGTTTGGACCGGAATATATGTTTTGGGCTATTATAATTTAATTTGAGGCAGCACCCTACTCTAGCCAAAACTTTTTAGTCATAGGAAATTCTAGCCATATAAATAAAAATATGGAAATAATAACATTTTTGACTAAAATACCCTTTTAGTGTGTAACAGTGTAAAATACTCTATTACACACATTTTAGAAGCGAAAAAGTGTGTAACAGTGTATTTTACACTGTTACACACTTTTCGCAATCACACATTTTTACGTTATTACACACTTTGTGAAAAAGTGTGTAACGGTGTAAAATACACTATTACACGATTTTTGAAACAGTTACACACTTTTACGTCATTACACACTTTTGCAAAAAAATGTGTAACAGTATTAAGGGTATAATTGTACATTTACATTAAAAAATGTTAGTTTTTCCATATTTTTATTTGGGTGGTCATTTTTTCCTTTTCTTATCCAAGAAGGGCTAATTGAGCCCATTAACTCATTTAATTTTATGTGAACTATATATTTTTGGGTTATTGATGATGAAACGCAATCTGTTGGTAAGATGTTTCTCCTCCAACTAATAGGTTGGGGTTCGAGTCACCTAGATGCTTAGAGTGTGAGTGTTTTTTCTTTTTTGGAGTGTAATTATTTTTTTTAATATATATATATATATATATATATATATTTGGGTTGTTAATTTATTTATTGATTTGCTTATGAATTTTGTTTCATTTTATTTCAGCTTTATTTTTTATCTATGAATTAATAAAAATATTAACAATAATTTTTGTAAATGATTCCGTCCACGAAATAAACTCCTATTTGCCCTTAAATTTCTGTCCACCAAATAATCTCCTATTCTGCTTTTTGGACAATTATGCCCTCCCTTATTTCTTACATTTATTATCTTTTACCACTGATGGGCCCACCCCACAACACCTTTATCATTTTTATATTCTACATTTTTCTAGTACCAATTATCACTTATGAGCCCACCTCACAATACCTTTATCACTTTAGTCAACTACCTTTATATTTCACTCACAACACCTTTATCAGTTTTCTTAGTTTCCGTGCCGACGCGACCATCAAGGAGAGTTTATTTTGTGGACGGAAACACATTTTGTGTTTGGGGCCATGGGCGCATTCTGCTTTATATATATCTCAATATTTAAATTGTACCTCTATTATTTATAAGAATTAAAAAAAGAAGAAGAAGATGTTGGATGATGAAGAGGAAGACGAAGACGAAGATGAAGATGCAGGATGATGAAATTATTTTGTACTAATATACCAACACAAAATCTCTTGTACACTTGGGTGTACGGTATATCCGGGTCGTACCCGACCCGAATCCTGACACGGATCTAACCCAACTGAATTATCCTATTCGAATGTGAAGTGTTAGTGTCATTTACACGTAGTGTTGGTGTTATTTTTGAAATAGTGTCATTTGTAAAATAAAATAGTGCTAGTGTTATTTTCGAAATAATGTTATTTGTAAAAAAAAATAGGATTAGTGTCATTCCAAGATCGTGTTAGTGTTAGTGTTAGTGTCATTTCGTGTTAGTATCATTTCAAGAAAAAATAAATTATGATAGTTCAACTGGATTAGAATTCGGATCGAATATAGTCCAAATGTACAGTACACCCAGATATACTGGAGACTACCTAGCTCATATACCCAAAGGACAAAAGAAGGCGACGCATAAATAAGAAAAAGATGTGTAGCGATTATTTTGCAGAATATGCAGAAATAAGAAGATGTGTAGCGGCGTAGCACTAGCTAGATCGTAATGAATTAAATGAATTAGGGGTTAATCTATTTTCCATTTTTAATGTTTTTTTTTAAAATTTTTAATTTTAGCCTACTTAAATATAGACTTTAATAATAATACTCCATAATTAAAAAAAATTAAAGCCTAAAATTATATTAAATATGAGCTATTAATTTTGTTTAATTTAATTATGATCCCAAAATTGTTGAATTCAGTGTGGTTATAGATTAATTAAAATCACAACAATTTATTACAATAAGGTTGGTATATATAATTTATATTTCAGTAAGTTACCGCTTTTATAAAATTTAAATTGGTTTGAATTCTCATTAAGTTAACTTTCGTTACATTGAATTTATCTAGAGAATTCAAATCCATAATTTAAAAATATTTATTATGTCTTTAAAAAATATTTATTTTAGGATTTTGATTTATATTTTCTTTTAGTTGTGAGAATTAAACCTTTAATATATAAAGTGTTCACTTTTTGGATATTTCGAAATAACTTTATTTAAAATTGTATATTTAATTAAAATGATCGAATTAATTCAAAAAGTATACATTAAATTATATGTAAATAATATTGTGCATCTTAAAAACTTACATTTACTTATTTTTTTATATAATATTTAACATTTATATATATATATATATATATATATATTATTTAATAATATCGTTTAATTTCAGTATTCACCGTGCATCGCACGGGACGAGCGTGCTAGTTACAAATTAAGTTACGTTTGGTCGCGAGTTTACCCTCTATAGATAAAATTATCAGAAATCCTTAGCCATATCTCGAAGCAAAAATTTCTGAATTTTTCCAGTAGACGTCTTGGGCAGCTCCGCCTTGAACACCACCATCCTCGGCACCATGAAAAGCGGCAATCTCTCCTTACAGAACTCCCTAATATCCTTCTCCGATGGCTTCTCCGCCTCCTCCTTCAATCTCACGAACGCGCACAACGTCTCTCCCCAGTAACTGTCCGACCGCGCCACTACCGCCGCCTCATGCACGGCCGTGTGGCTGTAGAGAACAGCCTCGACCTCGACGCTGCTGACATTTTCTCCGCCGCAAATTATGATATCCTTGGACCTATCCTTCACCTCCAAGTATCCATCTTCGTGCATCACACCAATGTCTCCCGTCCAAAACCACCCATTCTCTCTCATACACCGCGACGTTTCCTCTGGATCATTAAGATACCTTGACATCAAAGTGCTGCCTCTCAGCACCACCTCCCCTATCGTCGATCCGTCGCGGGCCACGCTCTCGCCGGAGTTTGGGTCCACCACGTCAACTTCAGGGGAGCAAATAGATCCAACTCCTTGTCTTGCCTTGAGCCTGGCTTTCTCGCACCCTGTAGAAACATTGAATACAAGTTTTATTAATGCATAATATATTTTATTTCATAGTATGAATAAAATATCTTTCATAATGAAAAAAAAGAAGCTAGAGTTGATAGGGTGTTATATCCAGATGGATAAGTAAAATAAAATATACCCAAATACGTAACTAAAAAACAAAAAGCGAAAAATTGAATAGCCATAACCATAAGCCCTACGAATACTGCATGGAATTTCATGTTCCACACTATACTGTGTAACATTGTATTTTATTTTTAATTTATCTATTTTATACGTATTCATTATCAAAATAAAAAATATAATGAACTCTTCACTATAACTTAAAATTGCTTTGATAAATTATGAAATTATAAGAACGGCACGAACATTCATGCATTTGTGTTCGATCGTGTTGCCCACCACCGCCTCTCCGCCATCACGCTGGAAATAGTTTTCTTCTAGTGTGGATGAGATCCAGTGTCCCACAATCTTTTGCGTACCATTGTGTCTTATGCTTATATCTATTATTTTAAAAATATTTTTTATAAAAATAAAATTTATTATCATATTATGAATTATATTTAATTTTTATTTACAAAAATTAAAAATTTTAAAATATATATACCATGTCTTTGAATTTATCAACCTATAATAAATTAATAAAAGTGAAATTAAATGATAAAAAATAATTATATACCCTAGATTGATGGAATAAACCCTAGTTAATAATCATAATATTAAACTAAAGCATACAAAATCGAAATTGAAGAAAAAATATATATAAAATTAAATAAATCTGAAAGGAAACACAAAGTGGAACATAACACTGAATCTCATTCCCTTCTATTGACCCTAATCTGGCGCCTCTCTTTCTAATATTGCGTGTGATATTATCTTGTCAATTCTCTCATTTAATTTGAACTGACGATAATTACATACATGCATAAACAAAGTTAAATTATTTTTTATACCTAAAAATAAATAATCATTTTCAATTTTCAATTTCCAAAAATAATATTTTAGTTGATCTAAATAATTTATTTGGATCTCTTTTTATTAATACCTGGTAAATGGTCCCATTCTGGCTTCCACGCGCATATCACAGCAACGCCTAGCGTCTCCGTTAGCCCATACCCGTGAGTCACAATGAACCCCAATGACTCAGCCCGCCCAAGCACGGCCGCTGGCGGCGGCGCTCCGCCCACCGAGACATGGACAGGAGTGCTCAACGGCTTGCTCCTCGTGTAGTTGCTCAACATATTGAGCACCACCGGCGCGCCGCCCATGTGCGTCACTCCGTACTCATCCAAAGCTCGGTATACAGACGGCGCATCGACGTGGCGGAGGCACACGCTGGCGCCGCCGACCGCCGCCATACCCCAGGGGAAGCTCCATCCATTGGAGTGGAACATCGGCACAGTGCACAGGTACACCGGCCGCTGCGGCACACAACTTTCGAATAACGTGTTCAACGACTGTAGGAACGCGCTGCGATGGCTGTGCACCACCCCCTTGGGCGCCGCGGTCGTGCCGGAGGTGTAGTTCAGCACCATTGGGTCCCACTCGCTGCGGGGCCGGACCCACTCGAACGCCGCGTCGCCGTTTTCCACCATGCTTTCGTAATCAAGATCAAACGAACTGTGTTCAATATCACAGCCATCTTCTCTGATGAGGGCTAAAACGGGGCGGCGGTGATGCGGCGGAAGAAGCGAAACGGCTTCGCAGATGAGAGCTGCATATTGCGAGTCCACAAAAACGAGCTTGGAGTCGGCGTGGCGGAGCAAGTTGCAGATGGCGTTGGCGTCGAGGCGAAGGTTGATGTTGTTGAGGACGGCGGCGGCCATGGGAACGGCGAAGTGGAGCTCGCACATGGCGGGGATGTTGGGCGCCACCACGGAGACGACGTCGCCGGGGTTGATGCCGAGGGCGGCAATGGAAGAGGCGAGTTTGAGGCATCTGATGCGTGTTTCGTACCACGTGCGAGTGATGTCGTTGTAGATAATGGAAGGGAAGTCGCCGTAGACGAGGGCAGCTCTTTCAAGAAAGTTTAGAGGAGTTAGAGCAGCTGGATTTGCTGGTGATTTTGGTTGTTCCTTGCCGAGTTCAGGCGCAGAGTTGTTGGAGAAGTGAGGCACTGATATTGAAGCATGGGTTGCGCGTTGTTTGGGTGCGTGTATTGATTGAGGTTGTCGCCGCCATGGAAGAAACGCTGTGAATTGGCGGAAGGATGGGGAAGAAGAAGAAGAAGAAGAATGCCTCAAATTAGGCTGTGTGTGTGAGAGAGTATTCATGATTTACGCTTAGACTTTTGTTTGGCAGAACGAAATATATAAAAACATATGAATGTGCCATTTTCACGAAATTTTCACCAAGTATCATTAATGTAGCTTGTACTAAAATAGACATGTGCATGCGCAGGAATTTTGTTTAAATCTCCCTAGCTAGTTAGATTCAAGTGTTGCATTAATTAATTAATATTTGATTTGGTTTACAATTATCGAAACTCGACTCTAAGATTATCTAATCAAAATTCAGTTCAAGCTATTCAAATAGCTTATAGAAAAAAATACCTTATATATAGAAGCTCTAACTAGCTTGAGGCGGGTGAATAGGTACGATATTGTGTTCAAGCTACAAATAGGGGGAAAAGCTCTTGCATGCATTGCTTGCTTGAGGCTGGTTAATAGGCACTACAAGAACTATGCGAATATAAAAGTGTTTAAAACCGTAGTCGTAGGGGTCAAAAAAATATTATCGTAAGACGCTTATAGACCACGGGTTTAAAACCGTGTTGTAAGTATCAATGATCGCGATTTTAAAACTGTGGTCTATAGCATATCGTAAGCGCTAATAGACCACAATTTTTAATGTTGTGGTCTATTAGTATATCATATACTCCCTCCGTCCCAAACGAAATGTCCTGTTTTCCTTTTTGGGCTGTCCCAAACGAAATGTCATGTTTCCTTTTTTGGCAATACACTCTCTCTCTATACTTAATATTTAAATAATTTCCACCAACCCACTTTATCTACTTTATACACATTTCTTAATCTCCGTGCCGAAAAGAAAGAGGACATTTCGTTTGGGACGGAGGGAGTATATATGATATACTAATAGACCACGATTTTAAAACTGTAGTCATAGACTATGCTATTAAATATGTTTTTTCCCGTTTCAACAATTCTTTAATAAATTAATATTCAATTAATTTTATAAGTAATAAACACAAAACAAAGTAACATAAGTTTAATATTCAATAGTCATTACAATAATCTAGAATGTTTTGCATTTATCAACCTATTATTAGCTAATAAAAGAGAAATTAAATGATAAAAAAAATTATATACGCTAAATTGATGAAATAAACCCTAGTTAATAATCACAAAATTAAACTAAAGTATACAAAGTTGAAATGAAGAAAAAATATATAAGTAAATAAATAAAATTGAAAGTGGGACACAAAGTGAGACATAAAATGTGGTACACTGAATCTCATTTCCTTTCGAAACACATAACGAACGGAATGAGATTCAGTGTACCATACTTTATGTCCCACTTTGTGTCCCTTTTTCAATTTTATTTAATTTCTTATATATATTTTCTTCAATTTTAGCTTTATATGCTTTAGTTTAATTTTGTGATTATTAAGTAGGGTTTATTTCATCAATTTAGGGTATATAATTATTTTTTATCATTTAATTTTATTTTTATTAGCTAATAATAGGTTGATAAATTCAAAGTCATGGTATATACTTTTTTAAAAATTTAATTTTTTGAAATAAAAATGAAATATAATTCATAGTATTATAATAAATTTTATTTTTATAAAAAATATTTTTAAAATAATAGATATAAGTATGGGACACAGTGACACACATAAAATTGTGGGACAGTGGATCTTATCCCATAACGAATACCATAAAAGTGGGGATCTAATATAGCAACATCCTCTTTATAAGTATTATAAATTTTACGGTTGGTCACCGTTTACACTCTATAAAATAAAATATTCAAAAATCCTTGGCCATATCTCGGAGCAAAAATTTCTGGATTTTTCCGGTAGACGTCTTGGGTAGCTCCGCCTTGAACACCACCATCCTCGGCACCATGAAGAGCGGCAATCTCTCCTTACAAAACTCCCTAATCTCCTTCTCTGACAGCTTCTCCGCCTCGTCCTCCTTGAGTCTGACGAACGCGCACGACGTCTCTCCCCAGTAACTGTCCGGTCGCGCCACCACCGCCGCCTCATGCACGGCCGGGTGGCTGTAGAGAACAGACTCGACCTCGACGCTGCTGACATTCTCTCCGCCGCAAATTATGATATCCTTGGACCTATCCTTCACCTCCAAGTATCCATCTTCGTGCATCACGCCGATGTCTCCCGTCCAAAACCACCCATTCTCTCTCATACACCGCGACGTTCCTTCTGGATCATTGAGATACCCTGACATCAAAGTGGCGCCTCTCAGCACCACCTCCCCCATCGTCGACCCATCACGGACCACGCTCTTGCCCGACTTTGGGTCTACAACGTCCACTTCGGCGGAGCAAATTGATCCAACTCCTTGTCTTGCCTTGAGCCTGGCTTTCTCCCATGCTGTGAGACCATGTACAATAATTGAATACAATATACCACCCAAATGATATAAACCTATTTTTTTGAAAGATATAAAACCTACAAAATACTTATTTTTTATATGAAATATTTATTTATAATTTTTTTTTACCTTTATGGCTAGCATTAATGCATTTTTGCTACACCCACATATGTCAAGATATATGTTATAAAATTTGTTACATCTTTAAGTGTAACAAAGTTTAGATACACTCATATATGTATCCATATACTTTAGTTACATGTAGAAATGTAAGTAAATTGTATTACATTTAGAAGTGTAACTAATTTTTGACATCTACCTATGTAAAAAATTTTGTGACATCTAAAACTATCACAAAATGTTTTTGTTATATAGTGTCACAATATATTTTTGTTCTCTCTCTCTCTCATATATATATATATATATATATATATATATATAATATTATATTACTACATTAATAATAAAATTATATTTTAAAAAAATATTATTAATATACATTGTCATAAAAACTACTCTTTCTCATGTCACAAAAATAACTACACTTTTATATGTCACAAAATAGTTACACCTTTAAATGTTACTAAATTTAGCGACATATATATATATATATATATATATATATCTTTATTTTTGTCACACGCATAATAGCTACCCAATTCAATATGTCACAATTTTATTCAGTGGCCTTCTTCTCTTCTCCGGCATCGCCAATCGCTGCCCCTCATTCAAAGTGAAACTATACTTTGGCTATTGCCAAATAAGTTTTATCCACTCGAATTGTAAAAGTATTTATCAAATACTCCCTCCGTCCCTGAAATAACTCTCTTTGGGGAAGGCACGACTTTTAAGGAAAAGTTGTAAAATGTATTGATAGTGGAGAAAAAGTATTATAATTATTATTGGAAGTTATGAAAATGTGTTAATTATTATTGAAACGTTGTGAAAATGTGTTATAATTAGTATTGAGAGTGATGAAAAAGTGAAAAGTAAGAATAAATAAGTAATATTAGTGGTGGGGTAGTTGTCCAAAAATGAAAAGAAAGAAAGAAGAAGTTATTTTAGGGACGTCCCAAAAAGTAAAAAGAGAAAGTTACGGAGGGAGTAAGTCTTATCCCCTGATTCAATGAAACAATTAGCATCATCTATTAATATGAATATTATTTACATGATTTTTGTGTTTCCCTATTAGTTATTAATGTGTATATTGTGGCTATTGATTCTATGATGAGACGGTCGATTTTGGTCCGGCTCATGCTATAAGTTTGGTCCGGGTCGGTCCATCAATTTTTTTTCATCGGTTCTCGATTTTGTTGGCCCGGTCTAGTCTGGATCGAATGCTCGCCCCTACGTCAGGTATTGAATCAATACGATATGCCGCCAAAAAATTGGGTATGAACTTTTCTCATGTCGTACTCATAGTGCGGTATACTGTACCAAAAGTCGATATATCGTACTTTACGGTAAACTGAAATTATTGGTATATCGTTTCATGTATAAATTATCAAAATATTACGGTATACTGTGTATTATATTTGTACATACTGAAATTCCATTAAACAAATATAAATAGCTTTTTAACAAGCCTCGAATTATACATAAAAGCTGAATATTTATCATTCGACCATAATTATAGTCTATATACTTATCATTCTATTTATATTATTCAACTATATTCACCCCATTCATTTACTTTTCAAAATCTTATAGTGAGTTATATAACGTAGATGTAAATGCAACTTATTCTAAAATTATTGTTATAATCTATAGATATAAAATAACTATAGCTCAATAGCTCATACTTGTATATTTATATATTATAATTGACTATATTGATATTCTAATTTCATCAATAACTTAGTAGATCATCTAATTAATTGTTTGAGTTTTTTATATTTACTCAATTAATTTACTTTTCAAAATTTACTTATGACTTATAATTATCTTTATCATATAGTTACTTTTATATAACATAGTCATAGATGTAACTTATTCTAGAATTATAATTATAGTCGTCTATAGATATATAAATATATATAGTTAAATAATATAGATGTAACTTATTTTATATTTACTCAATATGTTTACATGTTTTTAATTACTAATGAATGAAGCTTTTTAATAATTTATCACTAATTATAAGTTGTCATTTATTTTTTAATAATTATGTAAAAAAAACTTTTTAATAATTTATCGATTTTTTCGATATACACGGGTACCGCGGTATACGACGAAATAACGGTATATACCAATTTTTTGGTATATATCGCAATATCGGCCGGCATCTATTGGTATACCAAGGTATGTGGAAAAATTGATACTATTGTCGTACCAAATTTTTTTTGGTATAGTACAATACCATACTAAAATTTACAGTATACTGAAACATTCATATTTTTTTAGTACCATTCGGTATTTCGGTCCATCTCTACCTCTAAATGGGTGACGACGCCGGCGAAACTCCATCCTCCAGCAATAGATGATTCATTCTCGATCTATTATTATTATTATTATTATTATTATTATTATTATTATTATTATTATTATTATTATTATTATTATTATTATTATATTTCCAATACCCAAATATTAAACTTAAATAACCGAAGCGATTATCGGATAACCGAATAATGCGATTATCGGATTACCGAATAACTAATACGGTTCAATATTAGTTAGTAAAATGTCCCTACTATATTTTGATCCAAATAATTTCATTGAAATTATACTCTTGTTATTAATACCTGGTAAATGGTCCCATTCTGGCTTCCACAAGCACATCACAGCAACGCCAAACGTCTCCGTTAGCCCATACCCGTGAGTTGCAATGAACCCCAACGACTCAGCCCGCCCAAGCACGGCCGCTGGCGGCGGCGCTCCGCCGACCATGACATGGACAGGAGTGCTCAGCGGCTTGCTCCTGGTGTAGTTGATCAACATATTGAGCACAGTGGGCGCGCCGCCCATGTGCGTCACTCCGTACTCCTCCAATGCTCCGTATACGGATGGCGCATCGACGTGGCGGAGGCACACGCTGGCGCCGCCAACAGCCGCGATACCCCAGCCAAAGCTCCATCCGTTGCAGTGGAACATCGGCACCGTGCACAGGTACACTGGCCGCTGCGGCACGCACCATTCGAATAACATGTTCAAACACTGCAGGAACGCGCTACGGTGGCTGTGCACCACCCCCTTGGGAGCCGCGGTGGTGCCGGAGGTGTAGTTTAGCACGATCGGGTCCCACTCGCTGCGGGGCCGGACCCACTCGAACGCCGCGTCGCCGTTTTCCACCATGCTTTCGTAATCAAGATCGAACGAACTGCGTTCTTCGCAGCCGTCGTCTCCGATGAGGACTAAAATGGGGCGGCGGTGATGCGGCGGGAGCAGCGAAACGGCTTCGCGGACGAGAGATGCGGATTCCGAGTCCACGAAAACGAGCTTGGAGTCGCCGTGGCGAAGCAAGTTGGAGACGGCGTTGGCGTTGAGACGGAGGCTGATGGCGTTGAGGACGGCGGCGGCCATGGGGACGGCGAAGTGGAGCTCGCACATGGCGGGGATGTTGGGCGCCACCACGGAGACGACGTCGCCGCGGCTGATGCCGAGGGCGGCAATGGATGAGGCAAGTTTGAGGCATCGTATGCGTGTTTCGGCCCACGTGCGAGTGATGCCGTTGTAGATAATGGAAGGGAAGTCGCCGTAGATGAGGGCGGCTCTTTCAAGAAAGTTGAGAGGAGTTAGAGCAGTTGTTGGTTGTACGTTGGCATGTTCGGGAGGGAGAGGCGTTGAGTTGTTGGAGATGAGAGGCAGTGATATTGAAGCATGGGTTGTACGTTGTTTGGGTGCGCGTGGCGGTTGCCGCCGTGAAAGAGGCGGTATGAATTGTGGGAATGAATGGCAAGAAGAGAAGGGTCTCAACTGTAAGTGTGTGTGTGTGAGAGTTGTGTTCATGATTTACGCAGCGACTTTGGTTAATTTGGTGGAACGAAGCTATATATATATGATATGCATGAGAAGATCTTATGTATTTTGTGAATCATAGTTGCGTGTGTAGATTTTAAAATTTCATTATTAGTACTATGTCCGTACCCACGTTGCACGGCGAGCATCAAAATTGAACAATATATTTAAATAAATAAATATGAATATTAAATCGAATCAAAATATAATCAAATATAAAATGTGTTTTAAAAATAAAATAAAATAATTCACATCAACTGCTAAATAAAAATTCATAATTGATAATGTAAAATTTTCAAAACTTATTTGTTTCAATAATTTTTTGATACCGTATTAATTAAAGATCTTGTCACGACATAAATTTAAGATGCATATTAAATATTTTTTCATGAATCAAATTTAACAATGTGAATTAAAATAAAAAAGATAGAAGATTGGGGATGAGATCCAGTCTCCCACAATTTCATGTGTGCGGGATGTCAATTGGGTCAGCCCATTCGGTTTCGGGTTATTTTTTGTTCGAGCTAGTCGTTTTTTTTTTATTTTTTTTTTTGGGCTAAATTTTTTTGATCATAACCCTAACCCATTTGGTTTCAGGCTAGCCCGTTCGAGCTCGCAAGTTTAAGATTTTTTTATATGTTAATCTTTTTATAGATAATCATATTTTGTAATAAAAATATGTCGTATTTTTTAAATCAAGACATTTCGCCTTGTTTTAGATACAAAAATTAGTGTTATTTTAATGTAAGTTTACATAATATCTAACTTTAACTTCATTTTCGATAAAAAATTATATATATATTTAACATAAATGACTATCTTTCTTTGACTTTTATATCATAGATGTTTGTTATTAATAGTTGGAAAAAGTCAAAATATATTCTACAAGTATCAAAATGTTAGTATTATATATCGAATTAAAAACTAAAATATCAAAGTTTAGAAATCAATTATTAAAAAAGTGTTCGGTTAATCGGGCCAACCCTATTGGGCTTGGGCTATTTTTGGTTCGGGCCATTCGGGCTAAATTTTTTTTGGGCTGAAATTTTTCAACTCTAACCCTTCTTTTTTATCGGTCTATTCGAGTCTACCCGTCGGTTTCGAACTTTTTTGACATCCCTAGGCTAGCAGTATATATCATGATTTTCAATTTATCAACCTATTATTAATTATTAAAAGTGAAATTAAACGATAAAAAGTAATTATATACTCTAACCTAATAGATTAAACCCTAGTTAATAATCACAAAATCAAATTAAAGTATACAAAGTTGAAATTGAAGAAAAAAATAAATAAAATTAAAAGTGTGGTACAAAGTGGGACATCAAATATAATATACTTAGAGGGTGTTTGGCTAAGCTTATTTTAAAGAGCTTATAAGCTCTTGGAGCTTATAAGATGTTTCAAGAGCTTATAAGATGTCATTTTTAAGAGCTTATAAGTTGTCAAAGTGTTTGGATAATTGAGCTTATAAGCTAGAGAGATAATTTTTTTGCTAGAGAGAGAGAATTTTTTTTAGAGAGAGAAAATCGAAGAAAAATGAACTTAAATGATATATCATGAGAGTAATAAATTATAGTTAAAAAATATTTGTAAAAAGATTGTTGCATATGAGATTATAAAAAAATAAGTTGGGGTGGAGGAACTTATTTTTTGGGGAGCTTATAAGCTCTTGGAGCTTATAAGCTGTTGAGGAGCTTATTTTGCCAAACACTTTGAAGGAGCTTATAAGCTCTTAAACAGCTTATAAGCTGTTTTGAGGAGCTTATAAGCTCAGCCAAACATCCTCTTAATTTCATTCTGAAAATTAGTGGGAGAAAAGAGAAAAGAAAAAAAAAAAAAGGGGGAAAAATAGAGAAAAAAAACTCATCTTTTATACTATATATAATTTGATAATAAGAGATGTTGGATGATACTTACTATATAGACACACGTGTATTATTTCTAGACATAATATATAAGTGCATCTACTATAGTGAGATTAAATGTAGTTTATGATGTGTAAATAGCAAATAGGAAGTAGTGTTTGGTATTAGTTGGGTAATTATCAGAGTAGTGGTCCTCACCTGGAGTAGCAGCGGCGTGCGCGTGCCAATCGACCACTCCAGCTCCCCAGCACACACAGTTCGGATGCGTGCATTGCAAGTAATGTCTTATATCATTTATTAGTAATGTTTATTATAGTGTAAGTAGTGTTTCTATGTTTTTTTTTTCCAATTATTGTTGCTATGTGCTCTTTTCATTTATTAGTAATGTTTATTATATTTAAATGTCTCAATTATTATATCTAAATGTCATCCTAGTAATGTCTTATATCATTTTTGTTGGAAATATGATTTTAAATAATTATTTAGTGGAAATAATTATATATTATTTAACTAAAATAATTATTAGATGTTTATCTACTTCTTGAGTAGATGAACGTGCTATATTCAAAGTCTCAAAATAGACTTCCGATGAGCTAGATATTGTATATCAAAGATTGTATATTATGTACTCCCTCCGTCCCGCGAGTCTTGACACGTTTGGGTTCGGCACGGGAATTAAGGAGTTGTAGATTAGTGTTTTAAGTGTGTAATTAATAAAGTATAAAATTGATAAAGTATGAGAGAGAATGTAATAAAAGTGATAAAGTAGGAGAGAGAATATAATAAATGTGATAAAGTAGGAGAGAGGAGGTAATAATTATTACTCAAAAAGGAAACGTGTCAAGATTCGTGGGACGGCCCAAAATGAAAAACGTGTCAAGATTCGTTGGACGGAGGGAGTAACATTTTAAGTTGAAAGTATTACTTGTTTCACATTGGAAAAAGAGATAAAGCTCTCTCATGTATATAAGTTGCCGACGATCGATCGATCCCACGGGGGTTGGGTACGAGCTGCGGCTAAGAATTTAGATCTTGATAATTAGCAATTATTACTTTGGGTGGTGTTTGGGTTCAAACTATATTTTTTGGGGCTAAAAACATAAAGTTGTTAGGGCTTTGGCCCACCTGGAAATATTACTTGAACGATATTACATGATGGGTAATTATATTCATAGCCTCATTTTTACTCTTCATAGCCCCTTTTAAAAAATAATACTAAGAATAATAATAAATATACTATTTTACCCCTAATCTCTAAATTAAATTTCTGATAAATCCTCATAATTCATAGCCACCGTATTTTAAAAATATGAACTCTAAAATATGGAAGAAGAAAAACGTCAAAAATTAACATAAAACGAATATGAACTATAAAATCTGGAAGAAAAACATCAAACTCATAGCCACCATATTATCAAAAATATGAAATCTAAAATCTAGACTGAGAAAAACATAAAATTCATTGGACTTTGTTCCTATGGCCTCAATATATTCTTCCTGTTTACAAAATAAAGAATTTCTGATAAATGAAAAAAAAAAACACGTAAACAAACATCCAAGCAATAGCACTACAAGAAAACACGCGGTTAACGACCGATTTACGACCGTTTAACGACCGATTTTATTTTTTATTTTATTTTTTAACGACCGAAAATTCGGTCGCTAATTATTATTTTAATATTTTAATATTTAATTTTTCTTAACGACCGAATTTTCGGTCGTAAAATATTTTTTTTTTATTTTAATTATTTTTTTAATTTTAACGGCCGAAAATCCGGTCGTTAATATATTTTTTTTATTTTTTTTTATTAAAAAATATTTTTTTAAAAAAAAATTAATTTTTTTTTTTGAAAAAAAAATTAATTTTTTAACGACCGAATTATTCGGTCGTTAATATTATTTTTTAATTTTTTTTTGAATTTTTTTATTATTTTTTTAATATTTTTAAAATAAAAAAAATATTTTTTTTAATTATTTTTTTTAAAGACCGAATTTTTCGGTCGTTAAAATTATTTTTATTTATTTTTTATTTTTTTATTTATTTTTTATTTTTTTATTTATTTTTTATTTATTTTAATTTATTAATTTATTTATTTTATTTGTTAACGACCGAATAATCGGTCGTTAATATTATTTTTAAAATTTTTAAAATTTTTAAATTTCATTTATATTTTTATTTATTTTTATTTTTTCATTATATATAAATATTTAATTATTTTTTAGTAATTTTCTATTTAATTATTATTTTCAAATTATAGAGATTATTTTTAATTATTTAATTATTATTTTTCGATTATTATTTAATTATTATTTTCTATAGAAATAATTAATTATTTAATTATTATTTTTCGATTATTATTTTATTTTTATTTTTATATTTCTATTTAATAATTTTTTATTAATTTTCTATTTAATATTATTTTTAATTATTTTACAAATTTAATTATTTTACAAATTTAATTATTTTTTATTAATTTTCTATTTAATTATTTTTCGATTATATATAAATATTTAATTATTTTTTATTATTTTCAAATTATTTTTATTTTTATTATTTAATTATTTAATTATTATTTTCAAATAATAATAAATTATTAGATTTATTATAATAAATTATTAGACTTATTAGATTTTCTAAATTATTAGATTCATAATAATAAAATTATTTTTCAAATATTAATTTTATAAATATTGATTATTTGATTTAATATTGATTTTGTTGTATTGATTATTATTTTTCATACTCATATTTTCTTTTCTTTATTTAATTACTATAATATTATTTTTTTACTATTTTAAATTCGATCGTATATTTATCGTAAATGTTTAATGATATTTTATATTATCTCGACATTATAAGGTTATGAATGATTAATGATATTTTATATTGAATTAGAGTTTAAATGAATTAATAGGTACTATATATATCAATAATACGAGTGTTCTGTACTGGTGATTACTCGAAAAGAACTCCGAGGTTAAGCGTGCTTGACTTAGAGCACAAGTAAGATGGGTGACCTACTGGGAAGTTCGTCAAATGGTATGCAATTAAGGTCAAAATACATTAGAAATACACTAAAAATACTTGTGGGATACAAAGATATATATATAAAAAAATATATATATATTTTTTTCAAAAAAAAAATTATTTTTTTATTAATTTTTAACGACCGAAAATTCGGTCGTTAAAAATAAAATTTCGGTCGTTAATTAAAAAAAATAAAAAAAATAATTTTTTTTTATTTTTATTTTTTATTTTTTTTTCTCTTTTTAACGACCGAAATTAAAAATAACAAAATCGGTCGTTAAATTTAACGACCGAAAAAACGGTCGTTAAAACTCGGGCGACGATGCAAACAACGACCGAAAAAAACGGTCGTTAAATCGGTCGTTAATAATATTAACGACCGATTTTTGGGTTTTAACGACCGAAATTTCGGTCGTTAGAGCCGCATTTTCTTGTAGTGTAGGGAACAAGAGAGATGATGCTTTGTTCAATGCATTTAACACAACCTCAAAGGTTGCTATCTTTTGATTCTATTTCCTTGTAATTCCTTCTTCCATGAAATTCAATATATTCTTACCACACAATTTATCGATGTCAAGAACAACAGCACTTCCACAAAATTAGCCAATTCTCCATCAATAAATACAACATGGTTGACAATCAAAGAAGTAAGAAAAATGCCGCAAACTTTCAGCCATTGATGGATGAGAGAATGCACTTCCGCAAATGAAAATTGTTAATTCACCATTATAATTGTTCATTGTGAAACCAATCTAATATCAACATAATTTAAGGGGTTTAATATGTTTTTAATTTCGTAAAGAAGAATAGAAATTGAGGCTATAGAAACAGAGAGCTTTACGATTGTTTTTTCTTCTCTCTAAATTTTGGGGCTCATATATTTGAGAATACAGTGGCTATAGAGTTTAAGGATTTATTTTTTTTTTTTTTTGAGGTAAAAGAGAGATTTTATTCAATGCACGAACACGGAACATGGAGATGACCCTCCACAAACGACGGGGGTTCATTCCAAACATGTATCGTAGAAATATCTCTCGCAGCTTTAGCTAAGCAATGCGCAATAGCGTTTCTAGTACGGCGAACATTACATAAACGAATTCCGGGACTAGAGGCCAGCTCGCGACGACAAAAATCAACAAGAACACCTCTTTCATTGATAATCCTCTCATTTTTCAAAATGGCATCACACGCAATTTTGCTGTCGCACTCCACCCAACCATGCAAATACCCAAGACTCTTTAACCAAGACAGTGCCTCCTTCACTCCCATTATCTCTCCCTCAACCACATCCCTACAACCTGGAATCCTCATCGCCTTTCCCGTCACAAACTCCCCCACATGGTTTCTTATAACAATACCAATTCCCATAGAGTTCGCTTGAGTAAAGAAAGCCGCATCCACTCCACACCTTACCCATCCCTCCGGAGTATCATGCCAACCTGCACAGGCCATGACAGCCGAAGAAGCAGTCGTCATCGGACCAGTGGACGAGGAGAAGTCCCGCGCAGCCAACCATTCATCACGACAACACTTCGCAAGTGCGACAGTGCGTCTGGGGATCGGAAGAATATCTTCCCAAACAGCCTTGTTTCTATCCTTATAGAGTTTAAGGATTTATTAAGAATGTAATTTAAATGGTAGGGATAAAATGGTATATCTATTATTTATTTTATTATAATTTTTAAAAAGGGGCTATAGTCTATAGAGAGTAAAAATGAGGCTATGAATAGAATTACCCTTACATGATTATGAGATTAAGCAATAATTTTTTATTTTTATTTTATGAGACTAGTTCGAAGATTCAGAATTATAATATGAATTCAGGTTGGGCTTGAGATAATTATTTGGGCCTTACTTGATGTGACAAATTTTCTATTTGAATATTTTAATGTATTGGTCTTAAATCCTTTGAATTTGAATTTATTTGGGTCAGTCCAACCCACTTTTAAATCCTCCAAATATTTGTACAATTAAATTAAACCCTCCAAATATGTGTGCAATTCTTTAATTTACCCAGCCCACGTTTTCTTTTACAGATATTCAGATATGGCTCTTCCCCGTCGCCTTCTCAATCATTCTACAGAAAGAATACAAGCTGATCTCACAGACATAACAAAACCAACTCAAACTCCAGCTTAATCACACTTCATTTTCCTTGGAAGAAGCATCCCTGAAGAGAGAGAGAGGTCGAGTGATGAGAGAGAAGGTGGCCGTGGCGGGTAGCTGCCGGATTTCGAGGCAGAGGCGGCGAGAGAAAGAGAGATCAAATAAACAAGAGAGAAGATGGAGAGAGAGTATTGAGGAAAAGAGCAGACGTATTTTAAGACAAAGAAGAAAAGAGTTTTGCCTCAAAAAAACAGAAAAGAGATGGGTTTAAGCTTGGTTGGGCCTTAATTACATTTTGGGCTCTAATTAAAAGAATAAAATCAGTTCGGGATCCATAAAATATTAATGGGCTGAATAAGGTGCTTTAGTGTTTAAATTGGGCTTAACTTGTGGTTAACTAAATTTATTGATGGGACTTTTAGTTTCAGAGTTGTGTTCAATTAATTTATCTTCGTGATTAGATTTCAAGTTAAGATTAATTGGTAATGAAAAAATTATAGTATTAATTTAAATATTAATATTTGATTCTAAATAATGTATAATAATATTATTATTATCAATTTAATGAGTATAATATTAAATTTAATGAGTACTGTATAATAAGAATTATATATGTATAATAATAATAATAATTAAATGTATAGATTGTAAAGCAATATCATTTTGAGCAAATAACACTAAACCATCAATATAACAAAATTAACAGTCTTCATTTAATATAACCATTTTTTACTCTTAAAAGTTCATATTTAAATAGTCCAAAACTAATTAAAAAAAATAGGAAAGATAAAAATAATATAAAAAGAAAAATATAATGGCAAATTTGTTTATATAAATAAATAAATAATTCTGTACACATAATTAATAAATCTATATAATATTTTAAATTCTAATTTTAAGATATATAATTAATTTTTATTTATAAATTCAAAATTAAAATTAATACAAATTTCATTCTCCTTAATTTCATTAAAAATTTCGATAATTTAAAACTATTTAAACTTAAAACAATTATAATCGAACAACCATGTAAACTTTTTTGGAAGGAAAAAAATGGCATCTACTTATTTTTTTCACCAACAAACGAAAACAAAATGGAAAAAGAGTAAAATATTTAGCATTTGAGGTAAATGAAAGCGAACAAAAATTAATTTTGACACTTTAAAAGATAATAACTTATTCATTTCAAATTCATTTTTTATAACTTTTACATCGAACAAAAAATCTTCTCGTAATCTTTAATTGAACATTCGTATATTTTTTGATGAATCGAAGTTAATGATTTTTTGAAAAGAATTAAAATAAAAAATAAAAGAAAAAATTAAAGAGAAAAAGTGAGAGAAGAGAGAAACATTAAGTTGAACATTAAATAAGGTTAATTTAGTAAAAATAATATTTTTATATAATATTAATTTTAAAAATGGACATCTTTTTGGCACATCCCAAAATGGAATAATGGACTAATTTCATGGGACGGAGGGAGTACAAATTTATAGATTTTACTCAAATATACCCGTAAACTAATAGATTATCTAACAAAACAAATATATATCTTGCAAGGATTGAGTGTTGGTCAGCCAGGTTATTGTCTTATGCGGGCAGACTACAATTAATTAAAGCAGTTCTGATTAGTATTCAAACCTATTGGAGTCTGGTATTCCTTCTTCCTCAAAAGGTAATGAAAACCATACAGGCTGCGCGTAGGTCATTTTTATGGTCTGGTACAGCTAAAGTTACCAAGAGGAATCTGGTATCTTGGGAGCAAATGTGCAATCCTAAGGAAGCTGGGGGTTGGAACATTATTAATCTGGAGCTATGGAACAAGGCTGCAATATGCAAGTAATTATGGAATGTGTTAAAATCTAAGGAAAAGCTATAGGTGAGGTGGATACATGGTTACTATATCAAGCAAAAAGACTGGCAAACCATGCCAATACCAAGTCAAGCTGCTTGGGTGGTGCAGAAAATTTTGGGAGCTCGAGCTTACATGGCTTCATTACTCAATGGTATGGATCTTCTGCAGCAAGAGACGTTCTCCATCAGGAAAACCTATGTGGCTATGAGAAGAACACCAGAAAAGGTGAAGTGGTATCCTATGATCTGTAAAAGCTTAGCTGCACCTAAATGCATCTTTATATTATGGCTTACTATACTGAAAAGAATGGCAACACGTGATAGATTGATAAGGTTTGGAATACAGTGTGAGCAAGTATGTTGTTTATGCAAGCATGAGAATGAGTTCCTTAATCACTTGTTCTTTACTTGTGAATTCTTGGCTGAAGTGTGGAGGAAGTTAACTACTTGGTGTGGAGTTAGGCAGCAGGCTCTAGCTTGGGATGCTGAGGTGGAGTATTTGGAAAGTCAAGGAACATCCAACACAGGGAAGCAACTCATGTACAGATTAGTGATTGCAACTGCTGTTTATCATCTATTGCGAGAGAGAAATGATAGAAGATTTAATAGTAAGGAAAGTGATGTAGATAGGATAGTGAGACAATGTCAATTGATGATGGTGGTGAGAGGAAGTAAGAATGCTAAAGTTTAAAAGATGTTTTTGAACTAATTATTTTCGAGTTTATGTGATGCAAAGTGATAAACAAAAATTCTATTTCTCAAAAAAAAAAAAAAACAAATATATATCCGAGACTAATTTCATGGATGGTGGGAATGTCTTATTATATACGGATATATAGATTTCAACTGGAATTGAAATCCACAAATGTACGTAGGTAGATTAAATCTCTCTCCAGGATATTGATTGATTCATTTGCATTTATGGCACTTGGTTTAGAGATGTGAATGAAGTAGTTGACAATTTATTATTATCTCTGTTCTATAATAAATGCACAGTTGCATGGCTCTTAATTAAGTTATTACCTACACGGCTACACCATTCATTTTCTTCAAACGTTTAAAGAAAAACAAAACATCAACCAAACAACAAACAACTAAAAACAAACAAAATTACTCCCTCCGTTCCACCTTTATAGTCACTTATTCTTTTTTTAGATGTCCCACAATATATATATAGTCCATTTCCTAAATTAAATATATTAGTATTAATTTTTTTTACCAAAGTAATCTTATTTAAATATAGTCAACATAGAATAAATAAGGGCAAAATTGAATAATTACATATATTTTGTATTTTTCAAGTACTATTTGAATTGTCCAAGCACTATTTATTGCATTTTCTTAATATGTGTGAAAAAGTGAAGTTGACTATGGAGGTGGGACGGAGGGAGTATTAAAAAAAACCTACAACATTAATTGATCATTCAATCGCGCGACCAAGCGCGAGTTGAAACAAGATGATATAACAACGAATTGAATAAATATATCTCGTAAAATTCAAATTCCAAAACAATAGTAATTTATATTTTTAATGTGTTGTGTGTTGGTCTAACGGTAGAATGGTTAATGCTTAAGGTCAAAGATTTTGGGTTTGAATTTATCGTAGCGCAGTTTTTATTTTCTTTATTTAATTGTTAATTTATATAAAAAAAATTATAACATTAATTTTATTTAAATATTGTGTTTTTATTTGAGAAATATAGTTTTTATCTTATGCAATTTGAGAAATATAATTAATTGAACATACAGTACATGATTAAAATTTGAGTTGATGAAGATGTTGGTATGGGCTAAATCAGTCAAATTCAAATTAATTGCGACTTGCTTTGTTGGACCATATTGCCATATTTGATTGCCAATCGTAATATCAATGCACACAGCACACCCAATAAATGCTACGCCTTACTAGCTCTGAGCAGATGGAGTATTTTCAGTTTCATTTTCAAATTTCTTTGTCAATTTGAAAATTTCACTTTTATAGGAATTATTGATTTTCATATAGTTATCATTTGACTTTTATAATACACACAATTAATTTGAATTATTGAATTTTCATATAGTTATTATCAAAAGATTTATTATTGTAATAGATGAAATGCATGCATGCATAAAGAAGTATTATTGAATACATAAAAAGTACTACTCCCTCCGTCCACCAATCAATTTCTTGTTTGGTGTTCGACACGGAAACTAAGAAAGCTGAAAAAATGTGGTATAAAAGATTAAAATGTTAGTGTAAATGTATTGTGATTATTTTTACTAGTCTTTCACTAACTGTTTGACATTAATAAATAAACTGAAAATTCATTAAATAAATAAATAAACTGAAAATAAATTTTTCAGAAAATAAATAAACTGAAAATTCGAAAATAAATACTCCCTCCGTCCACAATTTAATGCTCTACTTGCCTTTAAAAATCTGTCCACAATTTAATGCCATATTCTGCTTTTTGTACCATTTTACTCTTTTCCTTTTCCTAGATTTACCACCATTTGCCACTAATGGACCCACCTTAAAACAACTTTATCATTTTTATATTCTATATTTACTACACTTTATCACTAGTGGACCCACTCACAACACATTTATCATTTTAGTCAACTATCTTTATCACTTCAATCAACTACCCTTATATTTCATCCACATCACATTTTTCAGTTTAATTAGTCTCCGTGCCCACACCAAAGTGGAACATTAAATTTTGGACTGAGGGAGTAAATAAATAAACTGGAAAATAAATAAACTTGAAATAAATAAATTGGAAAATTCAAAAATAATTAAATAAATAAATAAACTGAAAATTCAAAAAAAAATTGGAAAATAAATAAACTGGAAAATTCAAAAATAAATTAATAAATAAACTGAAAATTCAGAAAATAAATAAACCGGAAATAAATAAAATAGAAAATTCAAAAATAAATAAACAATAAATACACTGAAAACTAAATAAATTGGAAATAATTTTTTCAGAAAATAAATAAACTGATAACTCAAAAATAAATAAATAAACAGAAAATTCGACAATAAATAAATAAATAAACTGAAAATTCAAGAAATAAATAAATAAACTGAAAAATAAATACACTAGAAATTATTTTTTCAGAAAATAAATAGACTACAATTTAGAAAATAAATAAATAAACAAACTGAAAATTCAAAAAATAAATAAATAAAGTGGAAATAAATAAACTAGAAATAAATTTTTCAGAAAATAAATTAACTGAAAATTCAAAAATAAATAAATAAATAAACTGAAAATTCAGAAAATAAATAAATAATCTGGAAAATAAATAAACTAGAAATAAATTTTTCAATAAATAAATAAACAGAAAAATAAAAAATAAATAAATAAACTGGAAATAATATAATCAGCCCATTTAATAAGAAACAATGTAGTCAAATGACCATAATGAAGATTGAAAATCAATTTTTGGCCCATAATCTTAAAACATCAAAATATGGCAATTAATTGGGTGGTATGTCTAATTTGCCCTATTTACTCGACCGCTGGGGTGATTGCGCAGCCGCTGGAAGCTTATGGGTGAGTTGCGCGGTCGCATGGAAAAGCCAGGGCCCGCTGCGCGTATGGTATTTATGGCACTAATAGTGCCATACGCATCATTTTATTACTTGGTTTTATTTTGGATTTCTGTTGGCACTTATGGCACTAATAGTGCCAAAATGATCATTTTAAACACTTCCCCGTAGGGTTTAGATATTCGATTTAGGGTTTAGATGATCCATTTATGATTTCTTGATTCTATTACTGTTATTTATGTTGCACGTATGACACTTATAGCACTATTAGTGCCATAAGTGCCAAAAGGACCATTTTACTTGGTTTTATTTTGGATTTCTGTTAGCAACGGAAATCCAAAATAAAACCAAAGTAAAATCTTGGCACTAATAGTGCCATAAGTGCCTAACTCGACCCAGCACGCGACCCGCGTGCCTGATCCTATCCGGTCCGCCTCATTAAGGGTAAAAACGTCCAAATCAATAAAAATGGCCAACTTTTATGTTTTTCAATGTGTGGCCATAAATTGTGTTTTATGCTTCATTTTGGCTACTTCAAAATTTTACTCTTTAATTAACAACTAAATTGGATTAATTAGACAAGTAGTGGTAGAGTGTGGTAGGTCCAATTGGTAAAGTGTAGTAATTTGAAAAGGGGTTCGAATTCCAACTAGGATTATTGAGAACAGGATCTCAGTAATCAGTTTCTAGGCTATTGATTTGAATGTATATGCCTAAGAAAACTAAGTGAATTTATGTTATCAGTTAGACTGATAGTTACAACAATGAATATTTTCTTCTTCGATTCAAACTTGATTGCAGTGAGTTAGCTTGCTCTTAAGTTCGACAGAATTTCAGCTTTATTCATTGAATCGGTGAAGAATGAGGTTGATCCATGAGCTCTATTTATAGGCAGCGTCTTGAGAAAGATCCATTGGAGGAGGTCTGCCTTCAATTTTCTGTCGTTGTGACTCAAATTTGAATTTGGGCTAAGGTCCTCAGTATTCGTCCTCCCTAAGCTGAAAGAAGTACCGTCCTTTCTCTCGTAGGGAATGGTGCTGCAGAATAAAGCAGCACGTAAAGGGAAACTCTGTATTTTGAAGGACGATTCTGCAGATCTTCGAATTAAATGCAGTTGTACTTGCGTGTTTTCCATGTGGCTTCATTTGAAATGAATGAGACAACCTTAAATTGAAGAACCAGTTTGGGACAGAGAATCAGTCTGAGGTTTCAACTAATACTTTTCTTCAGTATCAGTCTTGTTTTATCCAACGTGGCATGTATCAGTGTTTTCCTAACACTGATTCTTCAGTATACACGTCCTTCAGTACGAGTCGGCTGCAGTCTTGAGTCTCTTGGTCTTCAGTTTTGACTGAAACTTCGGTCTTCAAACTTCAGTTCTTCGGCTCTTCAATTCTTCAGTCTTTAGTCTTCGATTTTCAGTCTAGCTAAAACATGTACTAATTTTTGTGAACACCCAAAAATGGCAAAAAATGATTATTTTTTGTGACGGAGAGTATTAAATATCTAAACAACATTCAAATAAATTACAATTAACACGCCATGGATGGAACATGAATCAATGACCTACTTAAGTTATGGCTCTCGATAGGTGCTGCATTAATTGATCAATCAAAATGCATTCACCATAAATCTTATAGGATCTAAATATTGGATCCAAACACTTAAATAATTCTTCATTCTCACACTAATGAAAGGTTGTCATTAATTTGAACCTTTTCCTAATGAAGGGTACGTTGTCGTTAGTTTGAACCTTTTCCTGTATTTATGGTCGACATCTTATATCTACGTTAACACAGTTGTGTAACAAGGTTGCAGTAAGGGAAGTGGTTATCTCCTATATCACCTGTTGGTGAAAAGACCTAGCAGAGAAATTAACCTCCATCATTGCCAACACCACGTGTTTCTGAACAAAAAGTGCCTCCCAATGCACTCGATTAGGTGGCTTTCAAGATCGACCTAATTTATTACATGCTTAACACAAAACCCTAATTAATTGCATCACTAGTCAGAACAAATTCGAATACTAGTCGTGGACGCTATCTAGCTATTTATATTCGAAATACATAGCTAGCTAATTTTATAATTTTCATTTTCATTAACAATGAAAATCTCCGACAGTAAATCAATGGCGAAAGAGGAGGAGGAGGAAGAAGAGGAGCCCGTGAGTCCGACTGGGCGAATGATGCAGGCACCAAAATTCAATCTCTTCATAATAATATTAATGGGTTATAATACAAAAATCGAGCCCTCATTATACAAGAAGTGCATGCAGCAAACCTTGCTCAAGCACCCTCGTTTCTCCAGCACTCTCGTAAGTCTTCTTATCGTGTTTCAATCTCATATTTTATCATATAATTAATTAATCTTATTTGGTTACATATCGGAATAAGGTGGCGAGCGGCGGCAGGTTCCGGTGGAGACGGACGGCGGTGGACATCGACAGCCACGTCTTCGTACCGGAGGTGGGCCCCGCGGCCGTGGAATCCCCGGACGAGTTCGTGGCGGACTACGCGTCGAGCTTGTCGGAGATTCCGATGGACACGGCGAAGCCGCTGTGGGAGTTCCACATTCTGAACGTGAAGACCTCGGACGCGGAGGCGGTGGTGGTGATGAAGATCCACCACTCGCTGGGGGACGGCGTGTCGCTCATAGCGCTCACGCACGCCTGCTCGAGGAAGATCCACGATCCGGATTCTTTGCCGGTGCTGCCGGCGTCGAACAACCCGAGAAAAGGCGGAAGCGGAGGGGCGGCGATGCGGCTGCTCAAGGCCGTTTGGACGGTGGTTTTGATTTTGTTTTACACCTTGGTGGATATGACGGCGTTTGTTGCGACGTTGTTGTTTCTGAGAGACGTGCAGACTCCGGTGAGAGCCGGACGCGGCGTTAAACTTTGTCGGAAGAGATTTGTGCATAGGATCGTTAGTCTTGACGACGTTAAGCTTATCAAGAACGCCATGAACGTGGTTTGTGTGCTCAATTATATTTTTCTTGATCAAATTCTCAGCTATTTATTAAATTAGTGCGTGAATTTTTTTGATATATATTTTTTTGACAAATTATTGAAGAGCGTTAATGATGTTATGATCGGAGTCACAGAGGCCGGTCTCAGTCGTTATCTCAACACAGCATATGGTGAGCTCTTATTGATTAGAGTTATCGATCTCGAATTAAATGGATTTTGATTTATCTTCATTTCCATCACAGAGGAAAATAGAGAAAATGGGGCAGAAATCAACGAGAAGAGCAGTAATTTTCTACCAAGAAATCTAGGCATTAGATCAACTGTTGTCTTTAACCTCAGATCATCTCCAACCATTGAGGTACGTATGATTAGACTTTATTAATTCTCAAGTACAATGTAATAATCGATAATTAGAGTTTATTAATCATAATTAGGATAGAATGTGCAATTCATTACCATCGTCCAATAAGAATAAGTGATTTATATGCTTTTAAATGTATATTACTATTATATAGGATTTGGCTGAGATGATGGAAAAAGAGGAGTTGAATGGAATGTGGGGGAACATAATAGCAATAGTTCTTATTCCCTTCGGTATTGATTTGCAAGTCGACCCCTTGACATACATCCGTAGAGCAAAATCCACCATGGATCGAAAGAAGCTCTCACTCGCTCACAAATGGGCGTGCGTCGTCATGAAACTAACGACGTCAATGTTTGGAATCAAGGCACGTATAATCAATAAATTTTTTTATTTACTTGTGTAATTTATTAATAAAAAAATAGATAATATGTTTGTAATTATTCGGTTGTGTGTACGCGCAGGCAGCAGCGCGTATGACAAGGACTGTTTTCAGAAACACAACCTTTTCTTTCTCTAATGTGATGGGTCCGACAGAGGAGGTCTATTTATTTGGACACCACTTAAGCTACATTGCCCCTTCTGTTTGTGGATTTCCTCAAGTAATTAAGTCGAACCGACACTTTTTTATACACTTATCTTTTTTTCTATACATGGAAATATTTATTTATTAATGGTGAATTTGAAAATAATGCAGTCATTGATCTTCCATTACCAAAGCTATGCTGATAAGCTTATTATATCCATCGGCGCTGATGAAAAGCTGATCCCAAATCCTTATCAACTCTGTGATGATTTGATTGGGTCTCTGCAAAATATCAAAGAAGCTGTAATAGAAAGAGGTCTCGTCTCTACTTCTCACTAGTGTTGATATATAGTACTATTAATTAATTAAATATTCTCATCCAACAAATGTTAATTAATTCTATGATGAGACGATATATTGCCAACATTTATTAATGTTTAAGTAGTAATATGTTGGGATTTTTTTCCTTTGCTCGAAGCGCTCTAATTTATATACAGAGTGGTTGTATAGCTTTTCTCACTAAGAAATAATTTAATTCTTGAATGTTAAGTTCCTAAAGTTTATTCAAACTGATATATTTCTACCAAATAGTAAAGAATAATAGGCTAGATGAGGGATTTGCATTTACTTGTTGCGTTTCTGGAAAATAATTCCTGATCAGCAACAACTAATGTAGTGAACAAAGTAAAATGAATATACGAATTAGAAGAATCCATCGTCAGTGCTTAATTGATTTGGATTTTATATAGATGTGTTATATCTCCAATACTAGTGCGAAAGGAAAAGTGGAACTACAAAAACATAATTCAAATTTAGGCATCCATCATTAACGACGGAAATTTATGGTCCTTAAATTTAACGACTCTTTAACGACGAAAATTATGTTGTTAATTTGTAACGGCGACCATGTTAGTGTCGCTAAAAGACTCTTTTTTATCGTAAATTAAAGTCGTTAATTTTAACTACTACCCAATGAAAAAATAGTAATTTATTTAATAAAATACTCCCTCCGTCCCATGAAGCATGACATAGTTCTTTTCGGCACGGAAATTAAGAAATTGGTGTTTTGTGTGTTAAGTGTGGTAGGTGAAAAAGTGAAAATGTGAATAAAAGGTAAATTTTTTGCCATTTTTAGAAACGTGTTATGCTTCGTGGGACAGACCAAAAAGAAAACTGTGTCATGCTTCTTGGGATGGAGGGAGTAAAAACAATTAATTTAACTACTACTCAATGACGAAACGTTAATTTAATAAAGAAAATAAAATAAATTAATTTTAACTACTTAAAATAAATTATAAATATATATTATATTTCACGACACTTTAACGACGGAATTATTAAATAATAAAATAATATCTTAATATTAGCGACAGTTTAACGATGGAATATTTAAGATTAAATAAAAAATAAAATTAATATATATGCATTATTAAACCGTCGATAAAACGGAGAAAGTAAAGACAAATTTATTTCCCGTCATTAAATTTAGTAGCTAATTGCATGCTTTCTTGATGAAGTTATTATTTAGGAAAAAAATGAATTATTAATTTTACAATTATTTTTTTGTAGGGCGAGAAAAAGAAAAGAAAAACGAAAGCAATTTGGCAAAAATCCCAAAATAGCATCGACTTGATTAGGTAATGTGTCAGTGAATTTACTTCCTCCCCTCCATCCCATTAAAATACAAAAAAATTCGACCCATATTTGGAAAAGTTAAATTAAAGAGAAAAGTGGGTTGGTCCACATGTTTAATGCACATTTTGAGTTTATTTAATCATAAAATGTGTTATTTATTGATAGGAATGGACATTTTGTTTTGATAAGATTAACAACCAAGCAAATTAAATGTACTCCAACTCAAAATCTTTGACATTATGCATTAATTAATCTACCGTATGCACACATAACCGTCACTTTTTATTTATAAGGATTGTCGCTTTTATTTGTCAGAACAACCACTTTTGCAACTATTACCTTTAAATATAAGAACTAGGAAATGCTACATACTTTTATTTGAAATACATGGTTACTTCTATTAATTATATGAAGTGTAATTTATTTATAACAACTACTCCCTCCGTCCTCATAAAATGTATCAAATCTATTTTTGGTAAGTTTTCCACTCACAATAAAAGTGAAACCCTTGCTCCCTTCACAATATATATTCAACTATTTTATTAAAACTCGTGTCATTTATAAGTGGTTACTTTTTATAAAGACGGAGGGAATATTACTTATATTCATAACAATTACTCCCTCCGTCCCTAAAATAACTTCCTCTTTTTCCATTTTGGGACGTCCCCCAAATAACTTCCTCTTTCTTTCTTTCCATTTTTGGAAACCTACCCCACCACTAATAATACTTTATTTATTCTTACTTTTCACTTTTCACCACTCCCAATACTAATTATAATACTTTTCACAACTTTCAATAATAATTATATCACTTTTTCTCCACTATCAATACACTTTACCACTTTTTATTAAAACCTGTGCCGTCCCCAAAGAGGAAGCCATTTCAGGGACGGAGGGAGTATTATTTTTATATAATGGGTCATGAGTCAAAGTTTAGTTCGAATTTGAGTTGGATCCGGGTCGAATCGACTCACAAGGATCATGAGTTGGAGTTTAGGTAAGGGTTTGAGTCAGGTTCAGATCGATCCAATCGGAGTATCGAACAAGTTCAACGCATGCAATCATTTATAAACTATAATTGCTGAATTGCCCCTTATTTAATGCAACAAATTAAAGCCGTGACTCACAGCATCCTTAATTTTAGGATCCAAATTTGAAGCTCCGCTGCAAGTTCTTGATTTGGTGACGAGCGTAAGGTTTTACAAATGATATACTCCTAGCTAGCTATGACATATCGACTTGAAAGATTATTTATTTAGTTATTTCTGAGTAGATTGAAAGCTATAATTGTGGCTCAAACTAATATTGGTGGGGTTTGAAAAGAAAATGTATTTTTTTAATTATGACAAGCAATCAACACAAGCTGGATCAAAATCGAATGATGCCATTTCTCGTAGTCATAGGCATGCTTGAGAGCCAATTATCTGGTTAAGCATCTTGCAAGGATAATTTTGTGGGAATTTTCTTTCTGTCATGTTTGAAATGAGCCCCTGCTATTGTGATCCGCCTTCTCATCTTTTCTTTTCTTGCTTATGTAAATATTTTTTGTTTTTGTTTTCTTTTTTTAAATTGATGTTAGGTGTGAAACATTATTATAAGTTTTATAACCATTCCCATGTGGGATTAATTAACCGTAATGCATACCAAATTTTGCTACAAATGTTTATATGTTATCATGTTGTAAAAGCATATAGTTAAGGGTTGCCCTTCCATCCACATATATACTTTCACCAATCCATCCATATATATACTTTCACCAACCGTTGAGAATCATTGAAAACATTATCCCCTAATTTTGCTCTATATATGAATAATTGCACATGATGTACGTTACCTTTTTCCTTTTACCTAATACTTGTCACTTGCAAAAGAAAAACAAACCATTAACTCCAGCTATATTTGAATTCATTAAATGGATTGGATGGTTCTTGTCACGTACATTACCAGGCAAATTCTTTTTAGTGGTATATAGTTGATGGGGTGAATAATTAATATCTCAAAATCTAACAGTTAATCATCTCTATATATGTTAGTCACTTATATAAGGTAAGCATGTTAATCAAAGTAGGACATTGATAATCACTCGTATTGACTTTTCCACTCGCACACGATCTTTCACTTTTGCATTCCCCAATTTTTCGATCCACCTCCACGCTTCAATACTCTAGGGTTTCGATTGTCCGACTATACAGCTCGGACGTCTTTCGCCCCTCCTTTCACAGCCTCAATAGTCTTCGATCACCGGGACATCTCGATCTTCTTGAGAAACCAACTATTGCTAGTTGTTTTACTGTTGCTCATTACTTTTAAGTTATTTACTTTTGTTAATTTATCAATTATGTCGAGAGTTAATTTTTAACTCTAATTAATCATTTATTTTCGGGTAATTTCTTTGTATTTTATCTTCTTCATTTATTGTTTAATTAAGAGAATTATTATGGTAATTTTCGGATATCAAAAAGTATGGAGAAGAAGGAACAAATCATCGAAGCCTTGATCAACCATATTTTTAAGAATGTTGGTTATGTGCTTAACCAACAAGCAAACTTTGGTTTCAAGAAAACTCCAGCTGCCATGATTTTTCACCATGTTTTCAACCTTTATTTTCTTACCCACCAAGCATAGATTCATCTATAAAAAGGGGCGAAGACTATTGCATTCATCACTAGTTCATACAACCCAAAACACAAGTGATGAGTCACAAGATTGTGAAGCTACATTCCAACATCAACCTCAACATCTAGTTTATCACATCTTGAATGGGAGACTAGTGTGTCTAGCATACCTTGAGTGAGAAACTCGTATGTCTAGGGTTAGCTGATAATTAGTTATTATATATACCCATTAGCTTCACTAAAAGTCTAGTTGTTGCTAGCATTATTGATAAGATTAGAATGATTTTTTTTTGTTTTTGATAAATTACATAAGTAAATAAAGAAATTTAAAGACCGTGCGACGGATGACTTGAACCCAAGATCTCAGGTCTTAGGCATTAACCTCCTACCGTTAGGCCAACGCACGCACATTAGAATGGATTTCTTTTCTTATTACTACTCAATAAAAGGGATTATATTGAATGTTTTCGTGTAATTCATTGTAAAAGGAATTTTTATAATGGATTCACAACTGCAATTAATAAACATTGCAGTATAAAATTATTCCATTATGTGTACTTTAATTTTCAGTTGCTTTACTGCTTTTCATATGGTATTGTTGGGTTGATTGTTCAATCATTCTATCTAATATTTTTGGGTTTGCGAAAGCAACAAAACTTTCAAATTCACTAATTTAACCGTCGGGGGTCCTACCATCGCACACTTGATCGATCTCATTGATTTTCTTCAGAGGGATTTAACATTGCTCGTGATCTCAAGTTGTTAGTGCCCGTTAATCCAAACGTGACTGACGTCACTTTTGTAATTGTTGAATTCATTTCCAACAGTTATTATATATAAAAATTATATCATTCTTATATACACATTAATTCTTTACATTGTTACTTTTTTTTTCAAAAGAATAATATTGCTTTATCTCGCGAATCAAAATAATAATTAAAATATGGTCTATATTGCTACATTTTTTTGAAAAAAATATTGCTTCATCCATCTTACTTCCTCCGTCCCATTATTTATGGCACATACATATTCGGCGCGGAGATTAAGGAAAGTAAGATTGTAGTGTAAAAGTATGTAATGGTATGTGGACCCATGTAATTTGTAGTGTAAAAGTGTGTAAAGATATGTGGGCTCATGTGATTTGTAGTGTAAAACTATTACCAAAAATAAAAACGAGTCATTTAACTTGAAACACCCCAAAATAAAATACGTGCAATTAATAATGGGATGGGGAAGTATTTAATTTGATTTTATTTCCGAGGTGTCTTATTTGACTTGACTTTTTTTTTTTTTTTAAGTAATCACTTATCAATATAGTAATATGAGCTCAGACACTTTATACTACAATTTTACTATCTTATAATCGTGTCAAAATGAAAGGGGTCAAGTAAGCTGAAACGAGGAATATATATTTTCTGAATTTATTTTGAAACATTTTTTTGCAAAAAATTCGAACTTACTTTTTGGCCATTAATTGGAATTCTTTTAAAGATTTCAAGCCTTTCCAACGGTATTCGAGTTTCCTTTTGAATTATTTATTTTATTTGGGCCCATTCCAACCGGCTGACACTGTTAGAGAGGGCCTGCAATATCTCTGTTGATAAATTGGGTTCAATATTGCGGGCCTGGACCCATAGATTCCCACTGTAGGTCCATTTCCAACTTTTTTCATGTTGCATGTTCCAATTATTTTTGGGTCATTCCCCCATTTTACTCACTAAGCCACCTATTTAAAATAATAATATAAAATAATTACAAATTTATTATTTTATCCTATTATACGTAGCCTCAATTAAATATTAAAAAAATAAAAAAAATAATCATATAGCACTGGAGAAACGATTATAGTGGATTTGGTAACTACTTGGATCAAATTTTAATTCCTTTAGGTGTCAATCGCATTTTTCATGTGAGCCTCAAATGAAATAAGAGATGATTAAATCATTCGAAGATAAGTAGATGGATATAATAGAATTGGCTATGAAAAAAAAAACCCCACTATTTATAATTATTAAGAGAGATGCAACCATCTTGTGGTTCCAAAAGATCGAATTGAGTTCTAATTAAGGTAAAAGAGCACATTCTCTGTCAAATCCTTCGAAGGTGTCTGCATACAATGAAATATCATCTTTGAACAAAATAATCACATCAAATACACATATATATGATACAACGAAGACATTATTAGCTGCACGTTTCAAATGAGTGGCTTGATTACGTACTTGGGTGCCTATTTTTGGGGCTGTGTGATGGTCATATTTTTAATTTAATAGTGTGTATTAATTATTAATGTGAGAGGATAAAATAGTAAATTTATAATTATTTTATATTATTATTTTAAATAAGGGGCTATAATGAGTAAAATGAGGGCTATGAATAGAATCACTCATTATTTTTAAAATATTTATATCTATATATAACATAAAACACCAGTTTTTTTTCCTCCAAAATTTCTCTCTCCTTCTACTATTTATTTTTTGGGTTAATTTGGTATAAATTCACCAACTTTCGCCGATTTTGAATTTAGACACCACCTTCAAAATCTACTTGACAATACACAACCTTTGCACCCATTTTAATTTTTGGCCTGACGAGATTTTCTGGCCAAATACATGGCACAACTTAGCCAACGTGTGCATTTCTTGTCTGACCTGTATAGCAAGAATAATGACATGGCTTTTCTTTTAAAAAAATGCCCGCATTTTGGTTAAAATGTTGTCGTCTGCATCGCCTTCTTTCATTTCCAAATTAGGGCTACGAAAAAAACTGAATCTTTGAAGGAATTGTTGAGGACGGTCGAAGATGGCAGATAGGTAAGTAAAGTTTGCAATTCTATGAAATTTAATGAATTGGGTGTGTTTAGGAGAGTTTACATAACCTATGTCAGACCACAATCGGAGAGTTTAGGAAATGAAAAGGAAAACCGAGGTAAGACATTACCAAGCCTAAGGAGCAATCGTAGTATCTCATTGCCAGATTTGAGTCGGACCAAGACGTCTTCATCGCCGTTTCGATATGGTGCTGGCAAAGTGGTGGAGAAGCTTCCATTTTTTCAAAGACCTTGCACTGAAACTGAAGAAGAAAACATGAAAATGAATAACTAGTTAGGACACATTTAGTTTATAATTGGGTTAATTTGGACAAAAACGACGTAGTATTAGTCACTTCAAAACGGTGTAGTATAACTTACCGGAAAACATTGCCACGCAAGATTTTCGGTTGCCACGTCACACGAAATTTTAACTTGGATGAGATTCGGGCCAAAAATTAAAATGGGTGCAAAGGTTGTGTATTGTCAGACCAATTTTGAAGGTGATGTCTAAATTCAAAATCGGTGAAAGTCGGTGAATTTATACCAAATTAACCCATATTTTTTTCATAATTTCTCTCTCCTCCATGTATCACACACATTTTTTCTCCCTTCCACTCCTATATAACATTTCTCTCTCTTCTATTCATTTTTCCATACTTTAATGATTTTCTAAAATTCTTTAAATTTGATTTAAGAAAATATATTCGATGTGTAACTTTAATTAAAGAATATGGCAAGATCTTTAATTTGATGTAAAAATCATTAAACAAGAATTTGGAACATACTCCTGTTATTATTATTTGAAATTTTAATGTGATTATTTTTCTCTCTCCTCTTTCCTTTTTTGTTTTCTTTCCTTTTTTTCTCTCTATCTCCCCTTATTCACCTCAAGTTGTTACTTATATATCTCTATTTCTCTCTCTTTCTCCTACACAATTTATCTATCTTCTCTTTTGATAAAAATTAAAAAAATAAAATATCATATTTGAATTATTTTATCAAACATAACATAAAAATATTTAAATTAAAACTTTAAATTAAAAGATATGATGCACTTTATGAACAAATGTCTAGACAGTATTAAAAATATTTATTGATTTTTTTTATAGAAAATGATAATCTAATAGCAAAGAACAATCTTAAATTTGAGATGGAGTAGATAACATTTTTGTACTATAGTGTACTACAGAAATTTTAAAAAATTCACCGAAATTTCCTATTAATGTTGTACATATGATTTTTTCCTCTTTGTTTTCTATTTTTATATTAATTTTATTTCGTTTCCCATAGTTTTGTTTCATATCAATTTTTGCATTTGTTATTTATATATATTTTATTTATAATAATATTTAATACAACTAAAAAGAGTGAGATTATATTCCTTCATTTTAGGACTCTTGAATTGTAAAAATCTATATAATATATATATATATAAAAAATGAGTTTTTACCCTCTTTTTTTATATCTTATTCAATCATTTTTTTCACTATTTTTTTCTTTTTATTTTTTTATATTTTAATCATTTTCTAAACGTCATCAAATTTGATTCATGAAAAAATAATCAATTTTATCTTAAATTTAATATAGTATGAAAATCATCAAAAATGAATAAGTTATGAAAAAATAAAATATTTTATTTTGTGTCTCTTCATTAAAATTTACATTTTTTTTAATTTATATTTGTCTAGGAAAATATTTATTATGATGAATAATACTATATAATAATATGCATAGTGAAATTTTCATTATCGAATATTTTTTAAATTTATTTAATAACTATAATTATCATTACACTTTGTATAAATTAAAAATTTACATTTCAAATTCAAGATTTTATTGAGTAATTGATGTGAATTATTGTATTTTACTTTTAAAATATATATTGTATTTGTTTATATTTTAATTTTTTTATTATATTTATTTATTTATTTAAATTTATCGTTTAATTTCGATATACATTGTGCATCGCACGAATGAGCGTATACTAGTATATATATAGATAAGGTAGAGCACTGAAAATTGTTGAGCCCATTTCCTACCAAAGAGCCCGCCTGTTCTTTGCACAGAAATTCAATAAGTCAAGTGTAAAACGTTATTGGGCCTACTCAAACTTTGTAGCCCAATTAGTAACATAATTTTCTAATTCACATATGTTATTAGGCCGGTCGAGAAACGAAAAGCATTCCAATGCAATTTGGGTTAACCATTTTAGAATCGGGTTCATTTGTCTGGTTTTAACTATGTTAGTATCTTTTATTTACTTCAAATATTAAAATACTTAGTGAAATACCAGCCACCTATCCAAATACACATATAAAATTCGCAGCTATCCAAGATGGTACCAAACGAGATACTAAATTACAGCAGATTGTCCATCTATTTGTGGATGCATGAAAGACTATTTTAAAATTTGGCCGAATTCTCAAAGTTGAAAGACCACTTATTATTATTATTATTATTATTATTATTATTATTATTATTATTATTATTATTATTATTATTATTATTCTTCTTTTCTTCTGGTCATTGACGTGAGCGAATATTTTATTTTCATTTTCATGCATGGTAGGATCTTCCAGCTCACTGCAACCCCTAAATTTTATCCTATATATATTAAATATATTTAGCCTAATATCTACATACTTCACCTCTTAGTTCGATCCAGTTTTCAGAGAAAAATAAAAAATCTTTTAACATAATAATAAAATTACTCCCTTCGTCCCTCAAACATCTTCCTCTCTTTTCATTTTGGTCTGTCCCCAAAACATCTTCCTAACTTACTTTTGGAAATAATTTCACCCACTATTACTCTTATAATCTTCACTTTTTGTGGGACCCATTCACCAGTACTCATCTAATACACAACTTACTTTTATTAAAACTCGTTTCACCCTTCTTTAGGAAGATGTTTGAGGGAAAGAGGAAGTAGTTTATTTTTTTGTAGCATATAGATTAATTTTTTAGAAAACATAGAGGTAGTTTTTTTATATGTTTTCAATGTAAATATTATTAATTAGTATTTATTATACATTAAAAATCTATTTGAATATAAAAAATGAACAGTACATATTGTTCAAAAAATTTGGTTTGGGGGCTACTGTCCCCGAACCTCTGTGCGATACCTTTAACAAAGTTCAGCTCTCCTATTGACAAATTCTAGATCCACTTCTGTTTTTATGAGAAAATTCCATTATTTACCCTTATTGACTTAATGTCATTTTCGAGCTGAATTGTTTTAAGACGCGTCAAATTATGGTTTTTCTTTGTAAATGTCTGTTATGAGTGTTACCCATACATAAAGTTCCCGCGGATATAGTAATCAGACAATGATGTTACAAGCAATAATAATAATAATAATAATAATAATAATAATAATTCACCAGAATATGAGATGATCTTAATTCATTAATTCCATTTTAGGCCCCATCAAAATCAGAGACACAACCCTTATCTTACGTCTAACGTTCGCTTTTTCTTTTCGCCCAGAAAATGTTTTTATAAGGTCAAGATCGATTTTCCTTATTAGTAGTAGTACTATATATGCATCTTACAAAGATAATTTTGTATATCTATGATGTATTAAAGAGTCAAGATTTTAATTTGAAATTAATTCTAAAATTAAGTGATAATCTTGTAGTTATAATTAAATTTAAAATTTAATTTTTTTATTTCCTTTTTTTAGCTTCTTGTTTTTTTGTTTTACTTCTTTCTAAATTTTAAAAATTCGATTAATTAAAAAATATTTAATATGCATATCAAATTAAACATCACATTAAGAGCTTTAATTTGATATTTTTATGTAAATATTTGATTTAAAATATTTATATTTATTTAAAGATTAAAATTTTAATAAATTATCTCTTCTCTCTCATCTTTTTTTGAATAAATCTATTTTTTTATTTATATTTTATTTTATTTTTTTAACTTTTTTTTACCTTTTTATAATATCATTTTTTTTATTAATGTGAATTCTTCTTTATTTTATTTTTTTAATATTCGGCTCAAATATATTCCGTTGAAATTAATTTTTATTATTTTTTTAATATGATAAATTGATAATTGAGTTGATATCAATTTCATATAAATATATAAATATAAAAAAGTTTTCCATGCATTTATTGCACGGCGTACAAATGCTATTTAATATTTTACATAAGAAAATGTAGCTTATTTAGCATATTAATTATGTCTTTAATTTTTCTTTTCTTTTCTTTTATCTAATTTTCCAAAATTAATGTAGCTCGATACTTAAGTAGTGAGACCAAAATGCCTATGTAATTTAATGTTCCAATTATATATTTTTAATTAATACTATTTCTTCGGTCCCATATTGATAGTCTTTTATTTTATTTTTGGGATGACTCAAGTTTTAGTATACTTTTTATATGTAAATTTTATTGAAATTTTCTTTTATTAAATAACTTATTTAAGGTTTATGAAAATTCACAATTTATATTTTTTTGTCCTTCAATTAATATAATCGTAAATTATGTGAGAAGATAAGTTAAACCCAAAAAATGGAAGAGTTAAAAGGGGAGGGCTAAGATGAAAATAATTCTTTGAGTATAAAATAAAAATAGATTTGCACCATTAATATACTTATAATTTAACGGTTGAAATTTAATTTCAGGGAAGTCGTATATAAATGTATGAATTTTATATACAACATGATGAATTCGCTCTTTAAATGTCTGAATTGCGAAGATGACATTTTTTGACACTTATGAGATTCGAACTCAGGACCATGAATTCATCCAACAAGTGTACGAATCGCCTTTAGATCTTGGCGATCTAAGGACTAAAAATAGTTTCTATTTTATATTTTAAGAGTTATTTATATATATATATATATATATATGGGAGGGCTATAATAAAAACACATTTTATTGTATAAAATAGAAACCATTTTCAGCCCTTAGATCATCAAGATCTACGGTTGATTCATCACCTTGTTGGATGAATTCATGGTCCTGAGTTCGAATTTCATAGGTAGCAAAAAAAGTATTTTTCGCAATTCATACCTTTATACAGTGAATTCATACGTGTTCTACATAAAATTCATACATTTTTGCTGGTTTGTAGTTTTTATTTTAAGAGCTGTATATATAGGCGTAGGATCATGTAGTACCCAAATCTTAGGTAGTATATATACCAATTCTGGACCACACATTTTATCCATATGGTGCATCAAGATTGTGACATGTGGCAAAGGCCTTCCAAAAAAAAAATATGCGCAAGGCTAAAATCGTATATTAAAAAATATATATATTAAAAAAATTATTGATTTTTGATGATGATGGTATTCGGGACTCTCGGTTTCCCTTAAAAGGAGCCCGAATACCTTAAATAAGTAATAGGGAAAGGTACTTATCAGATGATCTAAGCAGAGGTGAAGCCCCGCTCTGATTACGTTTAAAGAAAATCCACTCAGAGAAGGATATTAGAAAAGCTCTGAGATAGCATCAGAGTGGGTCCTAAAATGTTCTACTCCGGATACTACGGCTTAGGATACACAGAGCTGAATCGTGGAATCAGAGCGGAAGAATACGGATAAAAGTTAGCTTGGTTAGGGGAAAAAAGATGTGCACCTGCATAGTGATTGTTGTAACTGAATAGCAGGCGGTCACTGTCCTTCTTTTTGCAGAGGCCGCCACCCCTAACTAACCATATGCCGGCTGACGTGGAAGATACCCTAAAGAGGAAAGGACTTTCTTACTCTTTCGATTAACCAAAAGAGAGACATGGAATGACGAAAGTGCCCCTCCGTATTCTGATTGAAAAATGACTAATATGCCCATTAGGTCATGCACACAATAAATAGCATGAACGGCAGTCCTCTAACTTACTTGGTTTTTAAAATATCTTACCGGATTCAATGTTAAGAAAGAGAGAAATATTTCAAACACCCCATTCAAAAAATATAACCGTTGAAATAAGAGAGAAAGAGGAAGGAAGAAAGCCCCATACTCGTAAGAAGAACGTGGAGTTGAAAGAACAAAGTCGGTGAACATCAAATATTCGTCGGAACCAGGTTAGAACTCGCATACTGAATATTCAAAATATGTGTTGGTAAGAACCGCCCTCACCAATTTTTTTTTTAGATTTTATGAAACAGACATATTTTCTACACACAAAAATGCATTGCATTTTTCGGCTGATCGGGAATTTTTTGCCGCCCCATTCTAATATCCGAAAATTATTTTCTGATTTTACCTATGCGGGAATTTGCCTTGAAAGGTTTTGGAAACTCCTTGCCACGTATTGCGTTCTTAGCGTGCCACATATACAAATTATGTGGTCTAGATTGAGTATTACATACTGCATAAGGACACAGTATATATACATATATATATATATATATATATATATATATATATATATATATATATATATATATATATATAGGGTTGGGTTCCGGTGGATCCCTATGCTTATAATAGATCCGTAGATCCAAATATAGACCACACATTTATGACATGTGGCGCATCAAGATGGTGACACGTGGCAAGGCATTTCAAGGCAAAATCTGGAGAGGGGTAAAATTGGAATGTAATTTTCTAAAAAAAAAAATTATATTTTCTCAAAATAGGTATATTTTAGATGCATAAAGTTTCATACGAGAATGCATGAACTTTCATATAAAAATGCATAAAGTTTCATATAAAAATGCATAAGATTTCACCCCACCCCAACCCCACCCCCCACACCCCTGAACCCCACCCCACCCACCCCCTACCCCCCACCCCCCAAAAAAAAAATTTATTTTTTTAAAAACTGATTTTCTGACCACTGACCCACCCCTACCCCCCACCCCCCCCACCCACCCACCCCCCCAATTTTTTTTTATTATTATTTTCTCAAAAACTGATTTTCTGACCACTGACCCCCCCACCCCACCCCCCAAAAATTTTTTTTTTTTGAAAATCAATTTTGAAAAAAATAAAAAAATAAATAAAAAATTTTGGAGGGGGGGTGGGGGTGGGGGGTGGGGGCTGGGGGTGGGCCAGCAATCAGAAAATCAGTTTTTGAAAAAAAAAAAAAAAATTTGGGGGGGGGGGTGGGTGGGGTGGGGGGGGCAGGGGCAGGGGTGGGGTGGCGAAACTACCAGATTTAGTAAAATGAAATGCATTTTTTGTATAATTTAATGCATTTTTATGTGAAAACTTTATGCATTTTTGTTTGATTTTATATGCATGTGAAACATGCCTATTTTTGGGGGTGGTAATGGGGAGGGTTGGGGGGTGGTGTGGGCTGGATTGGGGGGTGGTATGGGGTGGGGTGGTGAAAATACCAAAATTGGAAAAATTAAATGCATTTTTCTGTTCAAAGTTATGCATTTCATGTGAAAACTTTATGCATCTTTGTGTGAAACTATATGCATCTAAAATATATCTATTTTGAGAAAATCTAAAAAAAATATATATTTTTTTAATTATTAAATCCGAAAATTACATTCCAATTTTACCCCTCCAGATTTTGCCTTGAAATCCTTGCCACGTGTCACCATCTTGATGCGCCACATGTCATAAATGTGTGGTCAAGATTTGGATCTAGGGATCTATTATAAGCATTGGGATCTATATGATCCCATTCCTATATATATATATATATATGTATATATATATATATATATATAGGGTGCTGTTATAGTGAGAACCAAAATTATCGTGAGAACATAAGAACCAATAAAATTACTGCATCTGCTATACAAATTAATGCATCCGCTATTAAATTTAATGCATCCAAAAAAAATAAATTTTTTGCTCCCTTCAGGATTCGAACCCAGCATCTGCATCCATCCACCAAGATGATGCATCCACCGTAGATCTTGATTATCGAATGGCTTAAAATGGTTCTCTGTTCTTATTTTATTAGTGGTTCTTATTTGAACCTCTCCCTATATATATATATATATATATATATATATATATATATATATATATATAGGGTTGAGTTCAACAGAGAATTATCTTTTTCGAGAGAACGAACAAATCTATATATTTTACGAACAGATCAACATAAGTAATGAACAGACGTATTTAGTAAAAATATAGAAAAACTCGCCACCAGCAGGATTCGAACCCGGGGCAAATTGTTGTTCATGCGGTACATTGATCTGTTCATTAAAATTATAGATCTGTTCGTTTTTATTTTACGAATTCTCTATTCTCCACAATATTTAGCTTCTCTGTTGAACCCTTCTCTATATATATATATATATATATATAGGGAGAGGTTCAAGAAAGAACCATAAATAAAAGAAGACCGGAGAACCATTTTTAGCCATTCGATCATCAAGATCTACGGTGGATGCATCATCTTGTTGGATGAATGCAGATCCTGGGTTCGAATCCTGAAGGGAGCATTTATTTTTTATTTTTTTAGTGCATTAATTTTAACAGCGAATGCATTAATTTTTACAGTTGATGCATTAGATTTGATGGTTCTCCCGTTCTCACAAATAATGTAATTCTCTCTAGAACCACACCCTATATATATATATATATATATATATATATACATATATACACACACATAATACACTAATTGGGGCATTTATTTTGAAGGATTAGTCTTGATAGATAAAAATAGTAAGGTCGATCCCTTATTTACTTTGATGGATTGAAATTTTGAGATATCCCAGGACCCTTAATTATTTATATCATTTAAGTTAATTTTATTTTATTCTTATCCCATTGAAAGAGTGGGATTGGAGAAATCCTACTCTCAAGGATAAAAATATTCAATCATACATCTTATCATTCATGCATAGAATTGAGAAATAATCTCACCCTTTAATTTCTTGCAATCCAACAACTCTAATTGAATCTCATTTCATCTGTCACTATTATTAGAAATATTAATAACATTGTAAATTACTTACTAAGCTTCACCGATAGTTAATATAATAAATATAAATCAAATTAAAATATATTGGAAAGATTTTCGAAAGATATGTTTCTCATTACTTATCCTTCTCGGTTAAGTCTGCCTACAAGACCATCAGTGCAGACGGCAGACACGATCTCAATAAGGGAAATGTGGGTGAATTATCTATCATTTGGAAAGCCCCGGCTCCACCCAAAGTGATTACAACGTCGTGGAAAGTTCTCAAAGGCAAAATGGCTACATGTGATAACCTCTTGAAACGAAAGGTGGTAATCCAACAACAGGAGGCTCTGTGTGTTTTCTGTAAGTCGACGGTTGAGACGGCAGATCACATTTTCTTTAGCTGTCAAAAGACCTTGGAGCTGTGGAGTGTGACGTTATCATGGCTTGGCAAACAAACGACAATGCATTGCAAGGTGAAAGACCATTTTAATGCTTTTATTAATCTTGGAAACAAGAAAGAAAAACGGTTTTTACTTGGTGTTTGGTCGGGACTGATTTGGTGCATTTGGAAGTTGAGAAACGAATGCAAATTTCAGCAAGGTGTTTGGAATATAAAAAGAACTGAAGCGGAGCTGAAGTTGAGATTATGGAGCTAGATGACGATCCACAATGTGCAGAAATCATCCGAGGACTTCAGGAGATGGTTCGACGTCGCGTTTTGAGGAGTTCTGTATGTATAGTTCTGTGATGTGCTCGGCTGGTGGTGCTGTTTTTGCTATTTTTTCTCTCTTGTTTAACAACTCTCATTGTACTCTCATTTTGGTATCGCTGGTACCGGTTCTATGAAAACTTCATCCTTTTTTTCTGCTCAAAAAAAAAAACATGATATAATAATTAATGAATATTCATATACACTTGCTACAAATACAAATATAGATACAACAACAAAGTGTTAAAAATTGCAATGGCCATCAAATTGAATGATGAACAGAAGTATGTAGTTCCAACCATCAACAATAGTGCTACAACTTCTACAGCAAACTATATGCTTTCAAAATTATTGCCAATCTTTGATTTGAATGCTCATCCACAAGAAGATGCTTATATTTTGCAAGCTCAAAAACTTAACTATGTCAAGATTCATATTTGCCTAATAATTAATATTATGTTCACAAAAGTTAAGGACAAAAGGATAATTACATAATTAAAATTACAAACGTGAATTACACCAATAATCTATATATAATTTATATTTTCTAAATAATATACTCCCACCCTCCCAAACGAAATGTCCTGTTTTCCTTTTTGGGCTGTCCCAAACGAAATGTCATGTTTCCTTTTTTGGTAATACACACTCTCTCTATACTTAATATTTAAATAATTTCCATCAACCCACTTTATCTACTTTATACACATTTCTTAATCTCTGTGCCGAAAAGAAATAGGACATTTCGTTTGGGAGGGAGGGAGTATATTTTTTTAATATTTGTTAAAAAGTAAAGTGAAAAGGAGGGAGTAGTTGTCAATCAATTTATTTGTGCTAGAAAATATATATCTTGATGGCTAGTAATTAATAATAAAGGCACCGGTGCGATGCATGCTGCAATATTCACTTTAAACATGGCATGTGGAAAAATCTTTGTCTAGCCTGGGCATTCAAAACTTTGTGATTGAAATAAGAAATTATTTTCTTTCAAAAAAAAAAGAAATTATTAATTATATTTGAAAGGATGCTCTATTTTATTAATGGAAAAATAGAAATGCTATTAGGTAAAATTAATAAGTCAGAAAAATGCTCATACATATATATAAGTTCTAAAATTAAATTTAAGATTTCACTGATTGAGTTTATTGAAGAAATACGTCAAACTAGGGAAAATAAATTAAATGTTAATTTCCCCTAAACATCTTTACTTTGTTGAGGAGTTGAGGAACAATGTGTGATCCTTCTCCAAAAAAAAAAGTGAGTGGCTGAGGTCTGTTTGGAAAACCCTAGTTTCATTTTCTCATCGTAGGGTCATTTAATTTGTTAGAGAGAGAGAGAGACACATCAACAAAACAATGGCACATGAAAGATTGGATTCATTTTGGTCAAGATGGATAATTATGTTTTCCCATCAATAATGTATACTAATTACAGGTTGTTTCATTTCATAGTGGACCATGGTCAACAACTTATTGATAAGTCATACTATCTCATAACTCTATAAAATCTGCTGCGAGAAATGTACAAGTAGGCCATTTGTTATATATATATATATATATATATACACACAAAAACTTGGGTGAGGTCAACCTCATACCATGAGACGGGTCGGGTCGGGTCGGGGCGCGGGTTTGACGGGTCGGGTGGGCTTTGGGCGCGGGTCTGGAATACCAGAAATAAAGTAAACATTCTCATTAATAAAAGTAATAATTATTGTGAACAAATGTAATAATTTAGAAATATTACATTTCATCATATCAATAGTTACTTTTCCTCAAGACAATGATTATTTGAATTATTATTTGATTATTTCATCATATCAATAGTTACTTTTCCTCAAGATAATGATTACTTAAATTATTATTTAATTTTTTTTTCTATATTCTATTTATTTTCTCCGTTATTCAAAGTAATTGTTATTATAATGAAAAGTAATTATTGACATGAAGAAATGTAATGTTTTTAAATTATTATATTTGTTCACAATAATTGTTACTTTTATTAATGATAATGTGTACTTTATTCCAGACCCGCGTCCAAACCCGACCCAACCCGCGCCCCCAACCCGACCCGACCCGTCTCATGCTATGAGGTCAACCTCACCCAAGACCTACTCATATACATATAATACTACATGAAGAATTACATTAATCTATATATGTGATTTATCACGTTTCTCACGTAAATATGTGATTTTTCACCTTATCCTTCTCCTACAATATATCAACGTATAAGTTTGATTAGCATGATAATTGTATTTTTCGTGAGAACGTCATTCTTATAAAATAAATGTATTTACTGTTAAATTTAATGCATTAAAAAATATTTTTTTTTATCCTCGTAGAATTCAAATCCAAATGATACAAATGATACATACACCGTAGATTTTCATAATCGATTGGTCGAGAATGATTATCTATTCTCACAATACTGAAGATTCTCATTTAAATTATTTAATATATATATATATATATATATATATATAATCATTTTTCTTATACAAGACAAAAAGTACTCTTGGAGGGATAGTGGGATACATAGTAACTAGTAAGTAGAAAATGATTTGACATTTTTTACATTTCTTATAAATTTGTATAATTGATAGTAGTATATATATGATCTATCATCTTTATAGAATTAGATATTATTATAATATATTAAAAATATTATTGTAAAAGTACCATGTATCGTAAAAAAAATTGATTTCTAGATTACTACTGAAGAAAAATTTTCCACAATATTTCACGGTTTTCATCCTATACGCAAATATGATATCAGGATAGTGGTCCCCCAAAAAATAATAAATTAGTGAAACCCCTCGTTTGCAAAATGCATATCAAATTCAAGAACAAACACATATGCATTCCTCTACATTAATTTTATTAATTTCTACGATCGACGTGTAACTTACTGCAACAAAAAAAAAAAAAGTAAATATCAAAGCATATTACATATTACAAAACAATACTCATCGTTTCGTTTTTTTTCTTATTTATATCCCTCAAAAATAATTCGACAACCGGTGTATGACGTGTTCCAGTCAAGTGCCACGAAGGTAATACACGTGGAATTAAAAAAGAAAAAAAAAATCACGAAATCCATTCCCCCCTTATTCAACCCTAACTCCTTCAATCCACCGGTGATTCCTCCTCCGCCGATTATTTCCTCCCACGCCATCTCATCCGCTGTTGTATTGCTTAGATTATAAGGAAAGGCGAAAAATAAGAGAGTGAAAAAAATAGGGGAAAAGGGCGGTGTTTCGGCTGGAGAATGCGGCTGGCGAGGATTCTGGTGGCTCAGGCGATCGCAGCGGCAACACTACTTTTGGCGGTGTCGGTGAGTGGGGAGAGGAAAGGAATGGTGCTGAGCTTGGAGAGGGCGAGTCGTGAGGGAGTTGGAACGAGATAACTCAGGCACCGTGACCGAGTCAGGCACGGTAGATTGTTGCAGCAACAACCCTCCGACGTCGTTGATTTATCTGTTGAAATGCAGCTATAGTTAATTTCCTTCCAGTATCATCCCAACTTTCCTTTAAATCGTACACCCATACTGTTGGAAATATGGTTTTATGCCATATCTGAAAATTATTATTTAATTAAATATTTATTATTTAATTAAAATAATTATTGGATGTTAATCTACACCTCGAGTAGATCAACGTGATATACTTGAAGTCTCAAAACCGATTTCCGGTGAGTGAGATATTGCATGTCAAAGTTTGGAAGTTGAAGAGGGAAAATCAGTTTCAACTTCTGCGTTCAACGATTGCGGCCACCTACCGCAGCCGCCGGAGTTGACTGCCGGCCGTTCACACCTTCCGTTCACACTAGGTTTAACACCTATAAATATGGGTGTGTTGTGAGCTTCAGAATTAACGAATTCACTCACAACTCATAACTCACAACATATTCTGCATTCCACCTCAACCTCTAGCTCAGTTCTTGATCCTTATTCAGTTCGCCGGAGCTCGCCGGATTGTGGTGCTACATCCAACGAGACGAAGTCGTTTTACCTTTGGGGAAGATACGCCTAAACCGAAGAGCACTACCGGGGCGATAATCTTCTTGCGGGAAGAGATTCATCTCGACTCGACTTATTTTATACGTATAATTTATTTATACTGTATATTTCAGTTGTATAAAATTATTTGAGTTGTAATTTCTCAAATTATTTTCTTTGTAATATTTTCAATTATTTTGAGTTATAATATCTCAAAATATTTATTTTGTAATATGTAATGACCCGACTTTTTATTAAGGATTATATACTTTTAATTACTGATTTAAGGATTTATTATGGCAATTAGAGTTCAGCATCCATTTATAAAATACGAACTTATATGAATTTGATAATTTATATATGTGATGATTTATTTTTTTATTTTCAATAGATGATGCACTCAAAATATATTTTGAGTCCATTAATTTATTGTGGAGAATTTAACACTGAAGTGTTAAATATGAATCTTTTATCGATTGTTTACTTAAGCCCATGAGTAATTTAATTTATGTTAGAAGCAAGCTCAAATGGATTTTATGCTTCCATAAGAATTAGGCTTATATGTCTTAATGTATTTAAATGAGTTTGGAACCATATAATTAATATATTAATCTCTTAGATTTTTTTAATGATTAAAGTTGAATAATCCTAGCATGCTGAAGAAATTCTTACTACGCATGCTGAAGGAAATTCTTCAGTCTTACATGCCAGCTGAAGAAATTGGAGCGCATGCTGAAGGAAATTCTTCAGTCTTACATGCAGGCTGAAAGTGTTCATACCTGTAAGCTGAAGAATTTCCATCCAAGCCACCCCATTTTTTTTTTCTTTATAACCTACACCATTTTCCAGCCAATTCCCACCTCTCACATTCATCTACCATCTCTCTCGCAGCCAAGAAACGACACCACATCTTTCATCATTCAAGGTTTATATTTCTAATTTATATATTATCCTTCAAATTGTATACATCAATTCCAGAATACCAACACATGCTCATTAACTCAGATTTACATATGCTTTGATAAATGAAGAAAATGAGTAGCAAATTCATAGATTTACAGTTACTAAATATGTACTTGTGAACTGAAGTTACAAGGAAAGAGTTAAAACTTTTATTTGAGCAATTACAGTTTATGAGTCTCGCACAAAAAAACCTTTGTGTTGGCTGATTGCGTGTGTGAGTCGAGGTCAGGGGGAGGGCAGCCTCGGTGGCTCGTCGTCGCCGGCGGTTGACGGACGGCGACGGAGCCGCGGTTGTCTCCGATCTGCCAAGAAAGGGAAAGAGGAGTTTCATTTTTAATTTAAAATGAAATGAGAATAGGGAGATCCGGGGCTTACCTTTGTGAGACGGTGCTCGGCTCCTCACAGCGACTCACGGCGACGGCGACGGCGACTCCAGGAGAGACGGCTGCCGGATTCTTGCTGCCAACGGCAGCGGCTGACGGCGGCGCTCCTCCAGCGAGCTGCTGGCCGTCGATCGCAGGCCAGCCAGCGGCAACTCCGGGCGAGCAGCAGCAGCTCCAGGCGCGACAGCTCGACTCCCGGCGAGGCAGCAGCAGCTCCAGCGGCTTCCAGTCGACGGTGCTCGCCAAGATCCAGTTGCAGCGGCGGCGGATCTGCCATGGAGGAGAGGCGGAGGCGACGGAGCGGCGGCGTGGTTGTGCGGCTGACTTCCAGCGGCCGAGAAAGCGAGAGAGATAGAGGAGAAGAGGGGGGGAAGAGTTCAGGGAGAGAGGAGGAGAGGCCGCGCCGCTCGCCGGCGGCGACGGCGCCGTTGAACGGCAGCGGTGGCGGCAGATCGAAGAGAGAGAGCAGAGAGAGTAGAGAGAGAGAGATCCGAGAGTTAGAGAGAGAGAGAAGCTTGAATGTGTGTGTTTGAGTGTTTGTGTGTGTATATTTAGGTTAGAAAAGGGGGCCGGGTTTCAGCCGGGTTTGGGCCGGGTTTGAGCCGGGTTTCAGCCGGGTTTGGGCCGGGTTTGAGCCGGGATTGGGCCGAAAATATTGGGCTCCCTCTTGGGCCGATTTAATTAAACTCTTGGGCCGATTTAATTAAACTCTTGGGCCGATTTAATTAAATTGTTTGGGCCTTATTCAAAGAAAAACATGATAGACTTAATTTATCTAATTAATTTGGGCTTATATCTATTTAAATTATTTGAGCTCTTAATTATTAATTTAAATTGAGCTTGATTAATTTAATTATATATTGACCTTTAAATTAATTATTTAAATGGAGTTCTTTATTTCAAGTAATTATAAATGGATTATAAAATGAAATATTTCGAGTTAAACTCTCATTTAAATTAATTCTTTTCAAATGACTTATTAATATGGATTATTTGAAAATGATTAAACGATTTTAAAAAAAATAAGAAAGCATGATCTATGATGATATAATTTATCTATGTAATATTATAGGATTTGTTTTTAAATGACGGAATATTTGACTTGATGGCATAAATAGAACGAGTTATGATTAATGCGCATGTTGATGTTCGAATAAATAGTTTCGAACCTAAATGATAGTTATGTGATAATGTTTTGAGTTAAAGGTTTTGACGAGATAAGATTAATTCTTTCCAGTCCACATTAATTATTACTTGGACTCCTATTATTTATTAATAATGGGTCTCGAATTTATATTACTTGGGCTCCTACGATTTAATTGATTAAGTCCAATGAAATTTATTTATTTAACCCAATAAGAATTATTATTTTAGGCTTCTTTATTAATCCTAATTATTTTAATTAGTGATTAATATTAAAATTTACTAATTTTTAAAGGGTGATGATGGGCTCACTTATTGGGCTTCATGATTTTATTATCTTGGGCCTCATTTGTTGGGCTCTAGAATTTAATTGATGTTGGGCCTAATATTATTAATGCACTGGGCTTCGAATTTGTTCATTTGGGCTCGAATTAAATTCCTTTTGGGCCTAGTTTATTTTATTGGGCCGGAGATTAATTCAATTGGGCTTTGCTTATTTTATTTCCATTGGGCTAATATATATATATTGTTTGGACTCTATTATTTTTATAAATGGGCTCTTATTATTTATTTTGATTGGGCTTCTATTAATTGTTAATAATGAATTTATTATTTATTAGTTAAGCCCAATGAGATTTATTAATTTAGGCCCCATTATTTAATCCTAATTATTTTAATTAGTGATAAATTTTAAGACTTACTAATTATTAATTAGTAAGTGAATTAGATTATTTTAAGATGAGTAGATTATTAAAGATTAATAATCCGACCCCATAAGACGAGCTTTAATTCCTTAAATAGGATTAACATCTCATAATTTAATTAAATGAATATGAGTCATGCATAATCATTTCATGCATCCTCATTTATTGAGATTTTTCGAGAATTAGAATCTTATTTTATTTTCTCGAATTAAAGGTCAAGCACCAGAGTTAGAGCTAAACCGTGAGTCTGCTATTCAGGTAGGCTTTCTACGTATAAACTAAAATTATATATTAGAATTGTTAAGACTTTATGCTTATGAATTTTAATGATATTGTCAATGCCTAAATGCTTTATGTTTTATTATTAATTGCCTATCTGATGTTAATCGAATTCGGATTCTGGATGGGACCGCAAATCCCTTCGGAATTAGTGTACACCTTGTGATCGTGAGTCATCTAGCGGGTTGGCCGATCATAGTGTCCGTAGAGGGAGGCCTCCCTCTCGGCACGAGTTACTGATATGGTGATTAATGATATAAAATACCTGCGCGGGTTATTGATGAAAGAAATGATATTATGTTTGGTAAATACGAGTCTTTAAAAGAAAACCCTCGTATATTACTACTATTGAAAGGCTTGACAATAAAATATTATGCATGTATGTAATTTTCGGCAAGTGTCCACTAAGTACTTTTGTACTTAGCCCTGCATGTATTTTTAAATGTGCAGGTTGAGCGGTGATCGAGGGTGTAGTGTGCAAGCGGAGCTTTGTCAAACTAGGATGATTACCTCAGAGTAGAGTATATGTCTTCATACATATACTCAAATTGTTATTCCGCTGCGAACACTGATTATGTTAAGATATTATGTCAAACAATATGTATTATTGAATAATGTACTAAAACTATTGAGTACCCCGTTTTGGGATAATATTATGTACGGTCCCCTTGTGGCCTTCATTGATATCTAGATATTTCGATTGATTTCCTTATACAAGTCGAGTCATCAAGAAACCGAATATGCCCCTTTCTTACTCCCGCTCCTAAATTCCCTCCCTTAGTCGCGGTTTCCCCGAATTTGCTATCCTTAGCAAGTGCGGTCGTGACAGAATGGTATCAGAGCATTTCTTTTGCTCTGAGTACTACTCATTCCTTCTAAGTTGAGTCTAGATTAAGTAAGTTAATACACTTTGAACTAGTTGACAAAAGCTTGGCACTACATCTCGTCACGCTCAACGGAGGTTATGGTAAGTACTTTCAAGTTTTAATTAAGTTAATTTCTTGAAATGTATGAAGCATGAATAAGTATGACTATGGTATGAATCACAAGAACTTAGAACTGTTAAGTTATATATGCTCACTCTCACGACGGAACATAGAAGAGAACTTAGGGAGATGCCTTAATTCTTTTTCTTCATGTTACGATGACATCGACAATGACGGTCGAAATAGAGAAAGAAGAATCACACGAAGGGTCGCATGATGAAACCACGAGCATGAAGATTGAGCAGCATAACGAACGCCAATAGTACGTTGATGGCATGGGCATAGCTTAAATATTCGAGTGTTTTTCTACGATGAGATCTCGAATTAGCTTGGCCTTTTGAACTTATTTTGTTGAAACTTTTAGTGCTCGTTGCTAGATTTAAGAAAATATCATCATCACATAACAAACCCTAAGTTCGGGAAACAACGACACTAGAACTATATGATAGTCGAATTGGTAATCTGTGATTAAGTATTAAGAACCTGTATGGCTTGTGTAAATGCTAGATTTAGATGATGAGGTGTTTTTGCACGTTATGGTTATTGAACCGAACTTGTTTTCCGATTTTAGATATTTAGAACCTTATCGCCTTAAGTTACTTGTCGTGTGCTACTTTTGACGATAGAATTTCCTTTGTTAGATGGCGAGAACTGTTTTCACCCGACGACGACCACTGCCCCCATGGGCTAGTCCAGAGGAGGTCGAGCGGTCCTACCGCACCTATGCTCCATGTCACGGGGATAACCTCGGACAGTTCCTCGCAGGTTTTCACAGACACTGGGTCGAGGCGAGCGCACATGGAGTATCAGGGTATGACGGTATCCAGAGGTTGATCTTACTGTTACCTTCCGAGTGGCAGGGATGGGCTAGGCAGATCTCTACCCAATATATCTTTCGCCGAGAAAATTACCACGACCTCATGGGAGACTTCCCTAGCTTTATTGCGGAGCTTCAGATCTGTTTCACTTTGTGGGGCCGTGCTCCTCTAGGGCCCTACATCCTTCCGGGAGACTACGTACAAGTGGGGACGCCTTTGCCAGCGGAGACACCCGCTACTGCCCCTGAGTCTCCGATGGCCTTGCCACGAGATTCTCCACCACGAGCCTCAGTTCTAGGGCGCCGTGGTAGGCACGATGACGAGGCAGGCCCTTCTCGTCCACGGGCTCGCAGGGATTTCCCATCGCCTCCTGACTCAGTGATCCGAGCTACTGCTACTCCACCACCACTGATACCTACGATAGACGCAAGGTTTGAGGCTGCCATGGCAAATGTCGACAGGGTCATGGCCAACATGAGGGAGTTCATAGATAGGGGCAAATACCCTATGCAGGAGGATGACGATACAGCACAGTATGGTACGATGAGAATTACTCGTCCCAAACCCGTGCCACCTCCAGCTCCGATCAAGCCTCGTGCCACGGCCAGGATCAGCACCAGAGACGATCCGATCCGTGAGATTGCGGACGATATCTTCCGCTCAGCCCAGATCATGCAGGAGACAGGCGAGGGCCAGGGAGAGACTCCGTTGCCCAGCTGGGAGCCGGGCGAGAATGAGGAGGAGGACCCCGAGGAGGATCCAGAAGAGGACCCCCTGGCGTCACCAAGGAACAGTCGTACCGCGACTCAGAGTTCACAAATTTGATAATTTTAGCTTGTGGATGTACTCCGGAAACGATAATTCGTTCCAATGACTATGTTTTTATTTATGTTGTTTCTAGCTAGCATTAGTACGGAAATGTTGGTCTCTAGGACGTTCCGTGAATAAAAACCCTTTTGTGATTGCTTAACTAGTAAGCCGGTACATCATAAGGAATACTGGATAGACTTTACTTACATTTTGGGTTGACAATGTAAAAGCCCTCAATAAGACAATTTTCCATGAGATATAAATGACCCTAGCATGGGTTTTCTACGACGATCCCGTGTATGTTTTATGTTTCTCTACGGGTTTTATTTTTCACGAGTCAGTTAAGAATGTAGTAACTTTGAATAATGTGACTTGTGTATGCGACGGTTCCTGTTAATATCTTAGTTTTGGAGTTATGATAAGTTTAATTTAACAAACAGTTCTTTATTAATTGCCTTAGAGATTCCTGTATAGAATGTATTAAAAAGGGTGTTTGTAATTTGCAGAATGCCGCCTAAACGAGGTCGCCCCCCTAGGAGAAACGTTAACAATAATGGAAATCGCGATGAAATACCTGAAGGGCGGCGAAACGACAGGGAACCTACCCCACCCCCTCCACCCCCTGCTAGAAGGACTGAAGAACTGTTTCTTCGACAGAATCCGCCCACATTTACTGGGACAGGCGACCCAGCCGAGGCCGAAGCTTGGATACGCGCCTTGGAGCGTATCTTCACTTTCCTACACTGCACGGAAGAGGAGCGACTCTCGTGTATGTCTTTCCAACTAGCCGGATCGGCTGACTTTTGGTGGGAAGCCCGCCGAAAGACTCTGACTCCCGAACAATGGGCAGCATACACTTGGGAAGACTTTAAGACGGGATTATATGATAAGTATATTCCCAAGAGCTACAGAAAGAAGAAGGAGGCTGAGTTCTATAGCCTGAAACAAGGGAAGAAGACGGTGACAGAGTATGACAGAGAGTTCTGCGATCTATCGCGTTATGCTCCACAACAGGTGGATACTGATGAGAAAATGGCGGAGAAATTTTGTGCCGGTCTGAGGCACGAGATTCGGATGACTCTAGCTAGTCATGGTGGACTCTCATACACTGAGTCTTTGAACAGGGCACTGGACATCGAAGCTGCGATGCCAGTAGAAAGGTTGGCTCCGCCACAGACCTCAGCGCCAGCCAACCCACCTGCACGCCCTCAGAACTTTAAAGGGAAGCGCAACTGGAACGACCATAGAGGAAATGAAAACCAGACTAACAAGAGGCCATGGCAAGGAAATGCGCCGTTTGGACAATATCAGCAACAAGGACAAGGGAAGCAACAGGGTCCTGCCCCGGCTGGAGGCAGCCAAAGACAAAATGAAGTTCCCCTTTGTCCAAAATGCCACAAACCACATCGTGGTGTCTGTAAGGCTGGAACTGACAGTTGCTACACGTGTGGCCAGAAGGGCCACTACTCCTCACAATGCCCCAACAAACAGCAGGGCGCGGCAATCAGGGCCACTTATGCCCAGCCCCTGCAAGCAGTTCAAGGGCAACACCAGCCCCGCCAACAACAGCCATACCAGCAGCAATACCAAAACCAGCCCGAGAAAAACCAAGGAAACCTGGCAGGTATGGGCAAGCTTAAAGGTTTTTCCATAATGATTCTGTTCGATACTGGTGCCTCGCATTCTTTTATATCTGCCCCTTGCGTAGATACCTTAGAAATCGAATCAGAACGAGCTAAGTGTGCCTTAAGAATCACTACACCCTCAGGAGGAAGATCTACCACCACACATGTTTGCTCGAACGTAGAATTTGAAATAGGAGAACTTAAGATGGTAGCGAGCAATCTTAATATTCTGCTCATGTGGGATGTAGATATAATCTTAGGAATGGACTGGCTAGCTGAGAATCACGCCACCATCCTTTGTAGTGAACGAAAAATTTCTATTCGACCACCTGGAAAGGAACCGACGGAATTTCACGGCATAGGTATGAAGAAAAGAGTACCAGTGATATCCGCATTACAAGCCAGAAAAGAGATGATGAAGGAAGGAAGCACAGCTTATCTCGTCTACCTAAACGGGGAAGCTAGTGAAGACAAGAAGGTGGAAGATGTGGCAATAGTACGAGACTTTCCAGAAGTTTTTCCTGAAATATTGCCAGGACTACCTCCAGACAGGCAACTAGATTTCACCATTGATCTAGAACCTGGATCTGCCCCAGTATCAAAGGCACCGTACAGGATGGCCCCAAAGGAACTACAAGAATTAAAGGTGCAACTACAGGAACTCTTGGACTTGGGTTTCATCAGACCCAGTGTCTCGCCTTGGGGAGCGCCTGTACTCTTTGTCAAGAAGAAAGATGGAACCATGAGGATGTGCATTGATTATCGAGAGTTGAACAAACTGACGCTTAAAAACAAATACCCTCTTCCAAGGATAGATGATTTGTTCGATCAACTCAAAGGAGCCAGTGTATTCTCAAAAATAGATTTAAGGTCTGGTTATCATCAACTGAAGATCAGACCAGAGGATATATCTAAGACCGCTTTCCGCACAAGATATGGTCACTATGAATTCGTTGTCATGCCATTTGGTCTAACCAATGCACCGGCAGTATTCATGGACCTCATGAATCGAGTTTTCCATCCATACTTAGACAAATTTGTCTTAGTATTTATAGATGATATCCTCATCTATTCTAAGAATGACCAAGAACATGAAAATCATTTAAGAATCATCCTGGAGACATTAAAGACGGAGAAGTTGTTCGCCAAATTCAGCAAGTGCGAATTTTGGTTGAAAGAAGTAATGTTTCTAGGGCACATCGTATCAGCAGATGGAATCAAGGTGGACCCCGCCAAGGTGCAAGCAGTGCGCGAGTGGAAATCACCAACCACACCTAATGAAATCCGAAGTTTCTTAGGTTTGGCAGGATACTACCGGAGATTCATCGAAGGATTCTCTAAAATAGCGAGACCAATGACGCAATTACTTCGCAAAGGAATCAAGTATAAGTGGAACGAAGAGTGTGAAGCCAGCTTCCAAGAGCTGAAGAAGAAATTGACAACTGCACCAGTGCTAGCAGTTCCAGCAGCCGATAAAGAATACGTGATCTTCACGGACGCGTCCAAAAATGGGCTAGGTTGTGTGTTGATGCAAGAAGGAAAGGTCATTGCCTACGCCTCGCGACAACTAAGGCCACATGAATTGAACTACCCCACTCATGATCTGGAACTGGCAGCAATTGTGCATGCTTTGAAAATTTGGAGACACCATCTATACGGAGTTAGATGTGAAATCTTCACTGATCACAAAAGTCTTAAGTATTTTTTCGAGCAGAAAGACTTGAATATGAGACAGAGGAGATGGCTCGAACTCGTAAAGGATTACGACTGCGGTATCAACTACCACCCGGGAAAAGCTAATGTAGTAGCTGATGCTTTAAGTCGTAAAACTCAATCCGAGTTAGGACTTCTTCTCACTCAAGAGGACACACTTGTAAGGGATTTTGACAAATTGAAGATAGAAGTGGTTCAGCCACCGGCAACGACAAGAGCAATTATTGCAACTTTAGTAGCCGTCCCGGACCTCAGAGAAAGGATCGTCAGTGCCCAGAGAGCGGATGAGAGCTTGGAAAAAGTTCGTCTCAAGATCCGAACAGGCACGCCAGGAGGCTACCAAGAGGCAACGGATAACGCAGTTCTTTTTGAAGGAAGATTGTGTGTTCCCCATAACGAGGAACTGAGAAACGAGATCATGAGTGAAGCTCATAATACGCCCTATACCGCTCATCCCGGAAGTACCAAAATGTACCAAGATCTAAAACAGAAATTTTGGTGGGACGGGATGAAACGAGATATAGCCTCGTTTGTAGAGCGTTGCCTTGCATGCCAGCAAGTGAAAGCTTTACATCAACGACCATATGGGAAATTACAGCCATTGGAAATTCCAGAATGGAAGTGGGAGCACATAGCGATGGATTTCGTGACGGGTTTACCCAAGACAAATAGAGGCAACACAGCTATTTGGGTAATAGTAGACCGTCTCACGAAGAGCGCTCATTTTATACCGATTCCAATTACCCATGGATCGGAGAAACTAGCCCAACTGTACATTCGTGAGATTGTACGGCTACATGGAATACCAATATCCATTACTTCAGATAGAGATTCAAAATTTACTTCTAGATTTTGGATCAGTTTACAGAAAGAGTTGGGAACGAGATTAAACTTTAGCACCGCCTTTCACCCTCAAACAGATGGACAATCAGAAAGGACAATTCAGACCCTTGAAGATATGTTGAGGACAGTGGTGCTAGACCGAGGAGGAAGTTGGGAATCAGTGCTGCCATTAATCGAATTCGCCTACAACAATAGTTACCAGGCAACCATTGATATGGCACCTTATGAGGCGCTGTATGGAAGGAAGTGTAGATCACCACTTTACTGGGATGAAGTGGGTGAAAGAAAGATCCTTGGGCCAGATGCAGTAAGCGAGATGATTGAGACCATCCGCCAGATTAGAGCAAGAATTAAAGAGGCCCAGGACAGACAGAAGTCTTATGCTGATACCCGACGAACTGAACTACAATTTCAGATTGGAGACAAGGTTTTCCTTAAAATATCACCCTCGAAAGGGATCGTTAGATTCGGTGTTAAGGGTAAGTTGAGACCCCGTTTTGTAGGACCTTATGAGATCCTTGAAAGAATAGGTCCCGTAGCGTATAGGTTGGCACTGCCACCTAGCTTTGGAAACGTCCACAATGTGTTCCACGTGTCACAGCTGAGACGGTACGTGTTTGACCCCAAACACGTGATTCACCAAGATGAAATGATTCTTAACCCAGACTTGACGTACGAGGAAAAACCTGAAGCCATTTTGGACCGAAAGGTGCAAGAGTTAAGGAATAAATCGATCGCGTCAGTCAAAATACTGTGGAGACACCATGGACCGGAAGAAGCAACGTGGGAACTTGAGGACCAGATGAAAGAAAAATACCCAGAACTTTTCACATAGGTATGCAAATTTCGGGACGAAATTTCTTTTAAGGGGGATAGTATGTAATGACCCGACTTTTTATTAAGGATTATATACTTTTAATTACTGATTTAAGGATTTATTATGGCAATTAGAGTTCAGCATCCATTTATAAAATACGAACTTATATGAATTTGATAATTTATATATGTGATGATTTATTTTTTTATTTTCAATAGATGATGCACTCAAAATATATTTTGAGTCCATTAATTTATTGTGGAGAATTTAACACTGAAGTGTTAAATATGAATCTTTTATCGATTGTTTACTTAAGCCCATGAGTAATTTAATTTATGTTAGAAGCAAGCTCAAATGGATTTTATGCTTCCATAAGAATTAGGCTTATATGTCTTAATGTATTTAAATGAGTTTGGAACCATATAATTAATATATTAATCTCTTAGATTTTTTTAATGATTAAAGTTGAATAATCCTAGCATGCTGAAGAAATTCTTACTACGCATGCTGAAGGAAATTCTTCAGTCTTACATGCCAGCTGAAGAAATTGGAGCGCATGCTGAAGGAAATTCTTCAGTCTTACATGCAGGCTGAAAGTGTTCATACCTGTAAGCTGAAGAATTTCCATCCAAGCCACCCCATTTTTTTTTTCTTTATAACCTACACCATTTTCCAGCCAATTCCCACCTCTCACATTCATCTACCATCTCTCTCGCAGCCAAGAAACGACACCACATCTTTCATCATTCAAGGTTTATATTTCTAATTTATATATTATCCTTCAAATTGTATACATCAATTCCAGAATACCAACACATGCTCATTAACTCAGATTTACATATGCTTTGATAAATGAAGAAAATGAGTAGCAAATTCATAGATTTACAGTTACTAAATATGTACTTGTGAACTGAAGTTACAAGGAAAGAGTTAAAACTTTTATTTGAGCAATTACAGTTTATGAGTCTCGCACAAAAAAACCTTTGTGTTGGCTGATTGCGTGTGTGAGTCGAGGTCAGGGGGAGGGCAGCCTCGGTGGCTCGTCGTCGCCGGCGGTTGACGGACGGCGACGGAGCCGCGGTTGTCTCCGATCTGCCAAGAAAGGGAAAGAGGAGTTTCATTTTTAATTTAAAATGAAATGAGAATAGGGAGATCCGGGGCTTACCTTTGTGAGACGGTGCTCGGCTCCTCACAGCGACTCACGGCGACGGCGACGGCGACTCCAGGAGAGACGGCTGCCGGATTCTTGCTGCCAACGGCAGCGGCTGACGGCGGCGCTCCTCCAGCGAGCTGCTGGCCGTCGATCGCAGGCCAGCCAGCGGCAACTCCGGGCGAGCAGCAGCAGCTCCAGGCGCGACAGCTCGACTCCCGGCGAGGCAGCAGCAGCTCCAGCGGCTTCCAGTCGACGGTGCTCGCCAAGATCCAGTTGCAGCGGCGGCGGATCTGCCATGGAGGAGAGGCGGAGGCGACGGAGCGGCGGCGTGGTTGTGCGGCTGACTTCCAGCGGCCGAGAAAGCGAGAGAGATAGAGGAGAAGAGGGGGGGAAGAGTTCAGGGAGAGAGGAGGAGAGGCCGCGCCGCTCGCCGGCGGCGACGGCGCCGTTGAACGGCAGCGGTGGCGGCAGATCGAAGAGAGAGAGCAGAGAGAGTAGAGAGAGAGAGATCCGAGAGTTAGAGAGAGAGAGAAGCTTGAATGTGTGTGTTTGAGTGTTTGTGTGTGTATATTTAGGTTAGAAAAGGGGGCCGGGTTTCAGCCGGGTTTGGGCCGGGTTTGAGCCGGGTTTCAGCCGGGTTTGGGCCGGGTTTGAGCCGGGATTGGGCCGAAAATATTGGGCTCCCTCTTGGGCCGATTTAATTAAACTCTTGGGCCGATTTAATTAAACTCTTGGGCCGATTTAATTAAATTGTTTGGGCCTTATTCAAAGAAAAACATGATAGACTTAATTTATCTAATTAATTTGGGCTTATATCTATTTAAATTATTTGAGCTCTTAATTATTAATTTAAATTGAGCTTGATTAATTTAATTATATATTGACCTTTAAATTAATTATTTAAATGGAGTTCTTTATTTCAAGTAATTATAAATGGATTATAAAATGAAATATTTCGAGTTAAACTCTCATTTAAATTAATTCTTTTCAAATGACTTATTAATATGGATTATTTGAAAATGATTAAACGATTTTAAAAAAAATAAGAAAGCATGATCTATGATGATATAATTTATCTATGTAATATTATAGGATTTGTTTTTAAATGACGGAATATTTGACTTGATGGCATAAATAGAACGAGTTATGATTAATGCGCATGTTGATGTTCGAATAAATAGTTTCGAACCTAAATGATAGTTATGTGATAATGTTTTGAGTTAAAGGTTTTGACGAGATAAGATTAATTCTTTCCAGTCCACATTAATTATTACTTGGACTCCTATTATTTATTAATAATGGGTCTCGAATTTATATTACTTGGGCTCCTACGATTTAATTGATTAAGTCCAATGAAATTTATTTATTTAACCCAATAAGAATTATTATTTTAGGCTTCTTTATTAATCCTAATTATTTTAATTAGTGATTAATATTAAAATTTACTAATTTTTAAAGGGTGATGATGGGCTCACTTATTGGGCTTCATGATTTTATTATCTTGGGCCTCATTTGTTGGGCTCTAGAATTTAATTGATGTTGGGCCTAATATTATTAATGCACTGGGCTTCGAATTTGTTCATTTGGGCTCGAATTAAATTCCTTTTGGGCCTAGTTTATTTTATTGGGCCGGAGATTAATTCAATTGGGCTTTGCTTATTTTATTTCCATTGGGCTAATATATATATATTGTTTGGACTCTATTATTTTTATAAATGGGCTCTTATTATTTATTTTGATTGGGCTTCTATTAATTGTTAATAATGAATTTATTATTTATTAGTTAAGCCCAATGAGATTTATTAATTTAGGCCCCATTATTTAATCCTAATTATTTTAATTAGTGATAAATTTTAAGACTTACTAATTATTAATTAGTAAGTGAATTAGATTATTTTAAGATGAGTAGATTATTAAAGATTAATAATCCGACCCCATAAGACGAGCTTTAATTCCTTAAATAGGATTAACATCTCATAATTTAATTAAATGAATATGAGTCATGCATAATCATTTCATGCATCCTCATTTATTGAGATTTTTCGAGAATTAGAATCTTATTTTATTTTCTCGAATTAAAGGTCAAGCACCAGAGTTAGAGCTAAACCGTGAGTCTGCTATTCAGGTAGGCTTTCTACGTATAAACTAAAATTATATATTAGAATTGTTAAGACTTTATGCTTATGAATTTTAATGATATTGTCAATGCCTAAATGCTTTATGTTTTATTATTAATTGCCTATCTGATGTTAATCGAATTCGGATTCTGGATGGGACCGCAAATCCCTTCGGAATTAGTGTACACCTTGTGATCGTGAGTCATCTAGCGGGTTGGCCGATCATAGTGTCCGTAGAGGGAGGCCTCCCTCTCGGCACGAGTTACTGATATGGTGATTAATGATATAAAATACCTGCGCGGGTTATTGATGAAAGAAATGATATTATGTTTGGTAAATACGAGTCTTTAAAAGAAAACCCTCGTATATTACTACTATTGAAAGGCTTGACAATAAAATATTATGCATGTATGTAATTTTCGGCAAGTGTCCACTAAGTACTTTTGTACTTAGCCCTGCATGTATTTTTAAATGTGCAGGTTGAGCGGTGATCGAGGGTGTAGTGTGCAAGCGGAGCTTTGTCAAACTAGGATGATTACCTCAGAGTAGAGTATATGTCTTCATACATATACTCAAATTGTTATTCCGCTGCGAACACTGATTATGTTAAGATATTATGTCAAACAATATGTATTATTGAATAATGTACTAAAACTATTGAGTACCCCGTTTTGGGATAATATTATGTACGGTCCCCTTGTGGCCTTCATTGATATCTAGATATTTCGATTGATTTCCTTATACAAGTCGAGTCATCAAGAAACCGAATATGCCCCTTTCTTACTCCCGCTCCTAAATTCCCTCCCTTAGTCGCGGTTTCCCCGAATTTGCTATCCTTAGCAAGTGCGGTCGTGACATAATATCTCGATCGTGTACCCGGTTCTAACACATACCTTTCTCTTTCTCTCTCTCACTAAAACCTCAAGAATCATCAAGCATCCACCTTTGCAGAGAGAGAGAGAGATATCACACATTTGCAAAACAAGTAGCAACAGCCGCCGGCCAAGAGAAAGGCGGGCCATGCAGCCCCAATTGGTAAGTTTGGGAGGTTGAAATCACTTGAAAGAGGAAGAAGAGCTTTGCTAGTCTCTTTTACGTGGATTTTGTGATTTCTTTTTTTTTAATTCCACGTGTATTACTTTCGTGGCACTTGACCGGAATACGTTATTCACTGGCTGCCAGATTATTTTTATGGGACATACATAAGAAAAAAATGAAACGATGGGTATTGTTTTGTAGATATAGTTAGGGTGAGATATATTTGAAAAAACGTCCAAACGATGGGCCAAAAACTGATATTTACCCAAAAAAAAAATGTAATGAGACTGAACTGACAAGAATTTGAAAAAGAAAAGAAAAAATTTGATTACAAGACAACACCCAATTATCTAGGCTTTGACTGCTTAGTGTTTAATCATACTCCCCCCGTCCACAAAGATTGTGTGTTTATTACTATTTTTATTCGTCCATAAAAATTATGTGTTTTTCTTTTTTAGAAATCTTCTTTATACTTTAAACCCCATTCATACTCCATATTTATAAAAGGGCAATGGTGCAGATTAGTCCCTGAAGTAGACCCCCCTAGAGCGTTTAGCCCCCCATTGTCGGTCACGGCGTGTTGACCTCCTTGAACTCCAGAACAAAGGTGCAACTAATCCCACATAACTGATGGCCTACTCACGCCGTTTCATTCAGAATTTTTTTTGTTTTAATATTAAATAGGGCCCACCACCAACGAATTTTGGTGACTCGACGGTGGCTGTGAGGTAGAGCCGGCCCGCCAGAAGTCGAACCAGGACGTCAATTTCAGTCGAACCTAGAGGAAGCTAGGGCTCAGTCGCCCTTCTGTTTTGGGAACAGGGGAAAAATGAGGTAGGAGCCGCGAGCCTCATTGGCCTTCAGAAGACGCGGCCTCACCGGATCCCGGTGATAGCAGCGGCGGCGACCGAAATCGAAGAGAACATGGAGGGTTAGGGCTCGATCTGGAACTTCGCTGAGAGCTGAGAGATGTGTATGCTGAGTCGTCAGTGAGTAAGGGGGGAGAGAGGAGGAAAGGAGCGGCGCCTAGCGGCAGCGCCGGCTCGCCGGAAATCACAAGACGACAGCAGTGGCGTTTCTGAGGCGAAATTGGGGCTCAATACTTTTGTGTGTATTCCAGAATTGGGAGGCAAGTGAGAGCGAGAGAGAGAGAGATGGGGGGTAAGATGGAAGCGCAGCCGGATTCAGCTGCAGCGGCTGATGCCACCGGAGAAGAGGGAAGGAGCGGCGGTGCTGTGTTTCAGCTGTGACTTTCAGAGAGAGAGAGGGATTTGAGGGTGAGAATTGCTGGGTACAGCCGTGAGTCAAGGAAGAAGAGAGATTGGCCCTTTTTAATATTAAATAAAAAATAAAAAAAATTCTAAGGAAACAGCGTGAGTAGGCCATCAGTTATGTGGGGTTAGTTGCACCCTTGTTCTGGAGTTCAGGGACGTTAACGCGCCATGACCGAGAATGAGGAGCTAAATGCTCTAGGGGGATCTACTTCAGGGACCAATATGTACCTTTGGCCTTTCTAAAATACTTATCATTTACTTTTACAATTTGGTATGCGCAATATAACCCTTTATCACTAAAATTACATCTTCTAACTTTTTTATTGAAACTCGTGTCCTCCACTCCACCACACACTCTTTGTGAACGAAGGGAGTAGTATTATATACTTCAAAGGCCTCTTATCCAATTTTTCAATCCAAATAGTAAGTATTTGCTTAATTTTACGGCATAAATCATTGCTTTGCACTGTTTTTAGAGGGAATTTCAGGCAATTGGCTACAGCTACTGTTTCGAATAATTTGATTATGCTAAAAAAAAAATGAATATGGATCTATCTCGGTATTGCAAAAATGACAAAACCACTTCATTTTAGGTATGTTTTATTAGTATCCTCTTTTCCCCCCCTTTAGTATAGGTCTTCCCTCTTCTTGGGTTAATTTGGTTTATTTATCCACTTTTACAAAGATTTCCTTTTCATTCGAAGATTTTATTTTAGATTGATCCATTAAAATGCTTCGTTAATCAGTAACGGTGGTAGAATTTAAAAACAATAAAGAAAAACAAAAAACAAAAAGGAAAATGACAAACACGAACATTCGGCGAAGTCAATGGATAGTAGCAGTAGGGTAGGTACAAAAATTCAAGAGACCCCACCATAGTAAATTATGAATCAACCGACACCAAGTAATTCACAAAAAAATATAAGTGTGGGACCCATTTTGTGAAAAAAGAGAAACAACTATATTTGTGTTAAATTTTGTCCCCCACCCCCATAGAAATATACATATGCACAATTAATTTTTTGTTGGACCAATTCTTAATACACAATATAACTAATCGTTTCAAAAAAAGTAAAATAAAAAGAAGAAATACTATAAATATAACTAAGGGTAGAATTACTCAATTAACCTTCGATGTTTCAACAAACAAAAGCTTTCATTTTAATCTATGAGTAGTGATAAATTTACATAATATGTATATACATAATTGGGGCAATTATGTCAAATTACAAGGCAACTAAAAAAACTTATAATTATTGTAACTTAACGTAATTAACATTTTACTTAATTAACCTTAATGATTGTTAGAAATGGATATTGGGCTCATTCCTCCCTTAAAATGCCTTGTAAGGGAGAGGGTTGCCTCACCATATAAAGTGGCTCATGCCACTATCTTCAATCCAATGTGGGACACTTCAATACACCCCCCGCACGCGCAGCATGGACTATCCCAAATGCCATCTGTTGACAACGATATTGGGGGGCCCATCATTGGATTGGGTTGGCTCTGATACCATGTTAGAAATAGATATTGGGCCCATTACTCCCTTAAAAGACCTTGTAAGGGAGATATTGAAGTGTCCCACATTGGATTGGAGATAGTGGCATGAGCCACTTTATATGGTGAGGCAACCTTCTCCCTTACAAGGCCTTTTAAGGGAGTAATGGGCCCAATATCCATTTCTAACAATGATAATTAAGGAAGAGATTGCAAATTATTTCCAAAATACTCGTGTTCCCCCGTTCTGCGTCTTCTTCTTCTTCACTTTTTTTTATCTAATTTCATTTGCTAATTCCATATAGCTATTTAAATTATTTTTATATACAAGTATACATTTAATTTCCTTTTAATTAGTGTTATTTTTAACAAAAGAGATAATATCGACAAAATAGATAGACTAACCAAAATAAAGATAATTCAATTAAAATTAAAATAATAGACCAAATAAAACAATTTTGGCCTATCACATAACGCGAATACTGAAACTGACGTATGCCCGTATTTGTTGATGTTTTAAAGATTTTTAAAGGATAATTTATTTACTAAATTTATAGTGTATAAATGAAATTGAATTATTAAATCTTGCCACTTTAAAAAATATGTAGTAGAGGCAAATAGCCAATAAATTATAGTATAAACTAATCCGAATATTAATTTAAAAAATCAATCAAGCCATTTAAAATTAAGGGGCATTATGTATATACATATTACTAGTATGTAATTCGTCGAAATTCGACAAATAACCACTTTAGTTAGATTTATAGTTATAATAAATGAAATAATTTTATATCAGAACGATACATTTAAATTTGATATATAAATAACGATTTTACTACTCATTCTCATAACAAAAATGTATAGTAATGTGTGTTACTATCCACATATATTTTAAACATATAAACATAATTTATCACAATAATCGGTTATCCGTCTCAATAGATACTCGAATATCATAGAATAAACATTAATAAAATAAAATAAGAAATTAAAAAATTAGGGAAAAAAAGTTTATCTAGGCATATTGATAAATGTCTGTACTCGTCATGAATGTATATTAATTAATCATACCCAAATAATTTAAATAATCCACAAATGTATGTCAATAAATGTTCGTACCCATCTAAAATGTATATACTTATACTCGTCCCAAATTTGATTAATGACCCCAACCCGTTTAATTTTATAAATACAAATTATTATAAATTTATATATTTATAATTAATATATGTATATTCATCTTAAATTCAATTAAAAAGTGAATGTTCTATTCATTCATATTTCAATATCATATAGTAATATCCGTTATTTAAATAATATCATTTACTATATTGTTATAGTTTAATAATATTACAACTTGTTCGCGTGCCGAACCTTTATATAATATCCGCTAATTATTGAAACGCGTCTATAATATATCTAAATAACTAAATATAAATTGTTGTAATAATTGGTTATATGTGCCAATAAAACTCGAATATTACATAGTAAAAATTCATAATAAATATTATAAATATTCACTAATTAGTCTTTTTCGTATCAAATCTATATAATAATACCCGCTAACTTAAATCTAACTATCGTCTTAAATGAATTGCACAAATTCTATATATCATTTTATTGAGCCTCTAAATTAGTGAAATCTAATGAAAAATCGACGTGTGTCGTTTTATTTATATTTGCAATTGACGAATTCTATTAAAAAATGACTAAAATGTCCTATTATGTATATACATAATATGTATGAATAGCATCACTCTTTCTCAAATCTCAATTGACCGAGGTTGTCCTAAAAAAAAAAAAAAACTTAATTTTAATATTTAAACACGAAATCTATATAATATATAAAAGAAGAGTTTTCTCCCTCCATTTCCTCTCTATCTTCTCCGCCCATCAATTTTTTATATCATTTTTTATATATAATTTTATTTCTTTTCTAAATATCGTCAAATTTGATTTATGAAGATATATTCAATATGCATATTAAGTTTAAGTTCGTAACAAAATCTTTAATATAGTATAACAATAATAAAAAATGAATATAAAATGAATATGTTATTAAAATTTTAAAGTAATTTATTTTCTTTCCCTAAGTTAAAATTTTACAACTTTTTTATTTATGTTTGTCTATAAAAATATTTATTTATTTATTATTATATGGAATAATCTATAATAATAATAATGTGTATATTAATTTTCATTATCAAATAATTTAAAATTATTTAGTAACTATAATTATCATTACACTTTATACATAGTTGAAAATTATATTTTTAAATTTGGGATTTTATTGACCAATTGATATTTTATGTTTAAATCATATTTTTCATTTATTTATATTTTGTTTCTGTTTAATATTTATATTCATTTATTGAAAATATCATTTAATTTTAATTTCGCCGTGCATAGCAAGGATGGTTGTACTAGTATATAAAAAAAAGGAATACAAGTTCGGTTTGAAATTGCAGAGCCCTTTTACGAGATCTTTTTTATTTTATTTTATTGAGTTACACATTTTACGAGAATTAATCAGCCGCAAAGAAGACATGTAACCATCTATAATGACTAATGGAGAAGTAATTAAAATAATTCAACAAGAACAATCAATGCCATTTGAATATATGAAACCCAATATTTCGTCATTAATTTACTAGGTGGCGGCCGACGATGTAGAACATAAAAACAATCCTCCAACTACTTTCTCAAAGTGTAACGTTATCTCTCAATTTGGATTATTTTATTCAAGTGAATGGAGATAACATTATAATTTTTATCTCTGTCAAGATTTGAACTTTCCTTTCAAAATTAAATGAAAGTCAGTTTTATAATATTATTGTCAATCCAAAATTAGAAACCCCCACACCTCTTAAGTTGAGATAAAAAAATATTTAGTTTTATAATATTATTGTCTTTATATCTAAATTAATTAAATTATCATTCATGCCTCAAACATAAGTGTATTTGCATGGGAAAATCTTATATACAATTTTATAATTTTGTATTTTTTCAAATAAAGAAAAAACAGAATATTATTTTATGTTGATTGAAAATTATTGTATCTTTTTCCCTCTCTCTTTGAATTTAATATTAACAAGGTAACAAAATCACATCTAAATTTTGGGCACGCGATAAGCTTAAAAGTTAAAATTGAGGTAGCTAGCGGCCCAAGTTGCAAAGTGTTGGTAGTTTGAAAATAAATGAAAGTTTTGATGACAGTGAGTTATCTGTGGATCATTTTAAAATTATCAAATTGATCAGTTAATTTGTAGCTTTAAGACAAAGAATCCTACAATTAAGTGAATTCACTTGTTTATCATATTCGTTGACGTATAGTAGGAGAGTTCTCCGAACTACGTGCAAATTCGTGTGCACTTTTACTTTAGTGTGCCTAAAATTACATAGTATCTCTCATCAGTTGATCTGCATTAATAATAACTAATCAACAAGCTGATAAATAACTTAAAGATTTTAAAATAAATATGAGTAGCTTAACTATCACATTCGGCACAAAATCAGTTATTTATCCAACTGATAAGCTTTCGAGTTGTTAGTAGGTTAACTAACTAAATTACTCTCTTAGAAAGATAATTTATTTGGACAAAGTCAACTCACTTCTAAGTATGTTGATCAAGTCTCTTAAAAGCTAACATTTGGGTTAATTGATCAGTCTTGCTTCACTAAGCTAAAAGCAATTAAAAGTTTGTAATTGTGTATTCTTCCCTACACCAATATGTACTCGATGGAGACCAACATATTTATATTATGTATTATTAATATTGAATTTGTTATGTTTGAGTGCCATTAAGACAAATAATCAATTATTGTAACAACTTATATTCAATTAATTAGATATTTATAAGTTAAAATGAATTTGGGTAATTAGCTGGTAGTATTATATGAGTTTGGGACAAGAGAGTGTACTAAAATAATGTTTAAACAGGTTGAAACATTGATCGACATGCTTAGGTGAACTTTTTTTTTAATCTTTTTTTTGTTTATTCTATTAATTATTAGTAATTGTTAATGTTTACTTCGCAATGTTCGTGTTGTTATTGCAACGAATATGTAATTGTTGGAACAAATTATATATTTATAAATTCAAACGGATTTTAATAATTAACAAATGTATGTATTTAAGACTAAAACGAATAATCAAATGACTTAATAATACTGTGTTTAAGTGACTAAACCTTACAAGACTCATTATTTTGATCTCTCGTCAATTTGTATCCTCCACTACGTTTAATGATTATATATCGTGAAACACTAATGACAATGAATAAGACATATAATACTAATGAACAAGACGTAAATCTAACAAACAAAATGTATATACTGATGAAAAATAAAATTTAAAAAATTGGTAATGAATAAGACATATATACTGATGAACAAGGTAGTATATACTAATGAACAATGCAGTTTATACTGATGAATAACAAAATTTAAAATATTTTGCTCCCTCCAGGATTCGAACTCTGCGAAAAAAAATCTCCCTCCAGATACAATATCAGCCATATGATTGATAAAATAAACGCACCAGATCGTGCCCTAGTCTCTAGATCTCACTAAAATTAGGGGGTTCCATTAGAGCGGCCCCCTATATATATATATATATATATATATATATATATATATATATATATATATAGGGGAGAGCTACAATAAAAACACTTCTTAAAATATAAATATAAACGTTTTTTTATGTACGAATTTTATCCAACAGGGTTACGAATTCATCCAACATGGTTACGAATTGTGAAAAATAAATTTTTGCTACCTTTGGGATTCGAACCCAGGACCACGAATTCATTCAAAAGGGTTACGAATCAACCGTAGATCTTGATGATCTAAGGGCTGAAAATCATTTATATTTTATACACTTAAGAGTATTTTTATTCTAACCCTCCTATATATATATATATAGGGGTGCGCTACCGTGAGAGCACATTTTAAAATAAGAAATAAGAACAATTTTTAATGTATGAATTTTATGTAGAACACGTATGAATTCGCTGTATAAAGGTATGAATTGTAAAAAATAAATTTTTGCTACCTTAGGGATTCGAATTCAGGACCATACATAAATTCATCCAACAGAATTACGAATCAACCGTAGATCTTGATGATCTAAGGGCTGAAAATTATTCTTATTTTATATCTTAAGAAATGCTCTTATTTTAGTCATTCCCTATATATATATAGGGAAGGGCTACTGTGAAAATACTTCTTAAAATAAAAATAAAAACGTTTTTCAATGTACGAATTTTATGTAGAACACGTATGAATTCATCCAACAGAGTTACGAATTGTGAAAAATAAATTTTTGCTACATTTGGAATTCGAACTCAAGACCACGAATTCATCCAACAGGGTTACGAATCAACCGTAGATCTTGATGATCTAAGAGCTGAAAATTGTTTATATTTTATATTTTAAGAAGTGTTTTTATTTTAGCCCCATATATATATATATATATATATATATATATATATGGCGAGGTTCAATAGAGACCACACATCTACACAAAGAACAGAGACCAAATCCTATTCATTGATCTTACATAATCGGACGGTTCTGATTCATCCGTCCAATTTGATATCAGATAGGGCAAAAGGATATAATTGTCATTCAATGATAATACCTTAATTAACTACAATCAAATCTTATTTAATTTTAGAAACTTAAGATTTGAGATACGTTAGATACGATAATATACAATTCTGTAAATCACACATTCGTTATTTGGTTCAGATAATATACATAAGTTCTTCATTCAATTATTGATTTTCATGAACAGCTAAACCTTTTAATCTGGAGAGTGAGTGCAGAATCAACAATATGTTCTTCGATATGTTCGTATAAAAACTAATGTGCATCTATATGTTCGTAAAAATATTAATGTTCGTCGATATGTTCGTATAAAAACTAATGTTCATATATATGTTCGTAAAAAACTTATGTATGTATGTTCGTAAAAATACTAATGTTCGTCGATATATTCGTATAAAAACAAATGTTCTTCAATATGTTCGTAAAAAAAAATTGTTCACCTATATGTTTGTAAATAAATTATGTTCGTAAAAAAATTATGTTCATCAACGAAATAGATCAGGTCCCAGAATGGGAAGAGAGGAATTTTCGGGATTTGTTCAACAAGATGAATTCGGTCAATATGTTTTTTACACATTTGACATTTTTCGATTAAATAAATGAAAATCACCAAATTTTAATTACATGAAAAATTAAATTCGGATGTTATATGGATCGTTGATTGGGATTCAATGAATGACCTTGATTTGGTCTTTATTCTTTATCTAAGAAAGTGGTTGTCATAGAATGCAACCTTTTATATATATATATGGGGGAGCGCTCCAATCAGACCCCCTATTTTTAGTGAGATCTTAGATACGATCTCGTGCATTTATTTTATCAATTATATGGTTGATATTGTACCTAGAGGGTGAAATTTGTTTTCAGGATTCGAACCCTGGAGAGAGCGAAATATTTTAAATTTCGTTATTCATCAGTATATATTGTCTTGTTCATCAATATATATGTCTTATTCATTACTAATTTTTTAAATTTCGTTATTCATCAGTATATACTGCCTATACTATCTTATTCATCAGTACGTATATCTTATTCATTATACTCAGTGTCTCACAAAAAATAAGGAATCTCACTGGAGCGCGCCCTATATATATACTAGTTTTTTCGTTTCTTCAAAGGGCCATTAAAGTATAGTTGATTAATGTACTAACCCATCAAAAGTATAGAATAATGATACTAATTATTGGAAGCCGATTTTGACTAACCTTTGATTATCTAGTCATTGAAAATGAAATCCACTTGGATTAGTTTGTACTTGTTTCCCTTTATATGTATTAGCCATAATTGTATATGTTTACATTTATATATAGGCTTTTAGTTTTTTTTTTTTTTAAAACATACCTTTAATATTTAGTTGGGATTTAAACCATATTTTTTAAAAAATGAAATGTCAATTTAGCTAGACTTTTGTAAATTGAAGAAAATTACGGCTAAATCATTCTTTTGACAGAAAAAAACAGTGCAATAGTTACATGGCCAAAAACACAATTAACAGGGAAAAGAACTTAGAAGTTGATCTCAAAAACAGCACAGACAAGTCATCATCAAGCTAATTACGATCCTCAAAATATTATCGGGTTAATCAAAATAATGATACGATCATAATTTTATGCAAATAACACGATTACTATATCAATAATTCTAGAAAAATTGATTAAAAATCTGAAAACGGTTCGCTTGTGTATAGATAGGGTTGGATTAGTATCGTATTCTTAGCTAGTACCAATAGCGGAGCCACAGTTTTTGTCTTGGGGTGAACTTCTACCGAGATTCGAGGGCGGTAGCTTTTGAATTTTTTTTGGAGGGCATTAAGTACATTTTTGACATTTTTTTTACTAAAATACAAATATAATAGTAATAATCGAACAATATTTTCAGATAATTTTATCGGGCGGTCAGATGATCCGATCACCCAGATCATATGACCGCCCGGTAAAATCATCTGACCGCCTGGTGAGATGATCTGGCCGCTTGGACGGTCAGATGATCTACCCAGCCACCGGTTAGATGAGTTCTTGACTGATAGTTGTCAAATCGTTGACTTTTATGACTGATAGCTGTCAAATCGATCAAATGTATAAGACTTTAATTTCACAAAAAATCAAGCAAACCAATCAAATCAAAGTGTATTTAAAGAATAGGACATAGAATGCTTATGTTTATAAAAAAAAGGACATTTTTCACATATAACTTAAGGAATATGGCATTTTAAATTTTCACTCTATATAGGGGTGCACTCCAATGAGACCCTTATTTTTCGTGAGACACTGAAACCTTTATTTTTCAATGAATAAGACATATATACTGATGAACAAGGCAGTATATACATGTCCTAATTTTCAAATCAACGTACATAAGTTATTGTCCTAAAAAATCCTCTGAGTCAGAGGATTTTTTAGGACAATAACTTATGTACGTTGATTTGAAAATTAGGACAAAAACTTTCGAATTTGTAAAAATAGGACACTAATTTTTTTAGAGTAAAAATAGGACACTAATTAATAAGCGTCGTAAAAATAGGACATTTCTCGGCTTATAATTGGCCAAAAAATGTCCTGCGGATGCAACACTTATTAATTAGTGTCCTATTTTTACAAGTCCGAAAGTTATTGTCCTAATTTCCAAATCAATCTAAGTTATTGTCCTAAAAAACCCTCGAACTCTACTCATGAATAACGAAATTTAAAAAATTGGTAATGAATAAGACATATATACTGATGAACAAGACAATATATACTGATGAACAATGTACTATATACTGATGAATAAGGAAATTTAAAATGTTTCGCTTCATTCAGGATTCGAACCCTGAGAAAAAAATTCGCCCTCTAGGTACAATATCAGCCATAGGATTGATAAAATAAACGCATGAAATCGTGTCTAAAATCTCACTAAAATAGAGGGTCTCAATGGAGCGTTCACCTATGTATATATATATATATAGTAATAAAATTGTACATTCAACTTTCAAATATCTTAATTAATCTTTACTCCCCAAGTTTTTTTTTTTTTTTTTGGAGGAGGGAAAGCGGTGGAATTTGATCCTTGAACCTCACTGTTCGTAGATAAGAGTTTGCACCGTTTGGTGTCTTCTTGAAGACAAGTCTTTTTTTTTTTTAAATAACATTTATCTAAGTTAAATAATGATTTCAAATCATCATGTCCCCTAATATATACAACCTTTTTTACGCACTTAAGTTTATGCGAAGCGGTATAAATTATATACCAAAATATGATCACATAGATACTATAATAAAAAAGAACAAAAACATCATACTGACGTCACTCAGACAGCACATGTTATATGATCTACCTGGTGGTTTAAGTGACATGTTAGCTTAATAAATAACACCCGTCCCACTATAATGACACGATAAAAATAATCACAGAGATTAAAAATAAAATATTAAAAATGTAAAATGAGTAATAATCTTATTTTATATATGTAGAATAAGTAGAGATTCTATATTATTTTTAAAAAATATTATTATCAATAAGACAAACTTTTAAGAAAAATGTGTTATTATAAGTGGGAGTCTGTGGGACAAAAGAGGTAATATATAACTAATGCTTGAACTTAAAGATTTCGAATTCATTCTAATGTGATAATAATAATAATAATAATAATAATAATAATAATAATAATAATAATAATAATAATAATAATAATAATAATAATAATAATAATAATAATAAATCTTATCTCCAAAATTCTGAAAAAACCGTCGATATTTTTTATTTTCTCTCATAAGAAATAACTAAAAAATTGTAGGTATTTCGAACCTATTCACATGTACGCTTTATTTGACCACTTAATTAATTATATAAAGTTCGTATCATTTTCATATTCATCTAATAAAAATAAGATACGAGATTCAAATCTTTATATCCCGCCAGTTGGTAATAAAATTATTGATCTCAGTTTTTCATAGTATTAGTAAAATATACTATATGCTAAATTAAAACACAGGGTCGGTCTCTGGTGCGACGGGTCCGCCCCGACCCGCGCCCGACCCGGCCCATGCCCCAGACCCGAAACCCTGAATCCTAAATTATTACATTTGTTTATAATAATTGTTACTTTTAATAAGCATGACATATACATTTGTTCGCACAAATGTATACTTATATAAATATAAGTATTTACCTTCATTTAATATAAAATATTATATTTTCTAAACCCTAAATTCTGTAAACTAAACCCTAAACCCTGTAAGCTAAACCCTAAATATGAACACTAAACTCTAATAGGAGTATTTACTTTTAATAATCATAAGATATACATTTGGTCGCACAAATGTATACTTATGTTAATATAAATATTTACCTTCATTCAATATAAAACATTATACATATCAATAATTACTTTTTCGTACGATAATAATTATTTGATCAAATAATAATGTAATTATTTATGCTTATTAAAAGTAATCATTGTTATAATAAAAAGTAATATTTGATATGGAGAAATGTAATGTTTCAAAAATATTATATTAATTGTAATTATTATTGTAATAAAAATTAATTATTATTATTATAATAAAAATTATTATTATTATTATTATAAAGAAAGGTAATGTTTTTAAAATATTATATTTCTTCACAATATTGATGTGTGTACAAATGTATATATTATGTTTATTAAAAGTAATAATTATTATAAACAAATGTAATAATTATGAACATGGGTCAAACCCACGCGGGTTAGGGTTCCGGGTCAGGAGGACGGGTTTGGAGCCGGGTCGATCCGTCGCACAGGCGGTCGCACCCAATAATCCGCGTAAAACACAAGATCAAAACTTATTAAAAAAAGAAGATAATGTTGGTCCTCCCATCGCCCATCCACCTTCTACTAACTTCAGAGTCAATGAAACAAGTATTAGAACTTAATGGTATTTTATAAGGATGAAAAGAATTAAAAATTTCAATTCTTTCATTTTCCAACTAAAAAAAACCACAATATGCAGAGTATACATGATCAGGAAGCTTGAGTTCTAATAACTAAAATCTTACATCAAGTTAAGTCATACACAACTATTCAAATACTCTTTTCCGGTAAGTGTTCCTAATAATTGAAAATATTACAGCAAAATTGTTTAGTAATGACATTAAAAAAAGTATCATAAAATTTGTTACATTTTTAGGTGTAATAAAATTTAGCTACACATGTATTTATATATTTTAGTTATACATTAAAGGGAAAAGGTGCAGATTGACCCCCGAAGTAGTAACCCCTATAGCGTATAACCCCTCTTACTCACTGTGTGTGCAACTAAACCCCTGAACTCCGAGAAAAGGGTGCAAATTCCCCCCTCTGACCTAACGCCGTTAAGTGTCCGTTAACGTTTGGATTTAATTGCACCCTCTACTTCAGGGGTGGATCTGCACCTTATTTATTTATTTTTTATTTTTTTTATAATTTCAGCAACCCACCTCCGGCATCAACTTAACCGCCCCGTACTCATCGATTCTGACTTGCACCTTGTCAGCTCACACGCACCCAATCTCTTGGTTGGACTGCCCACCGCTTACATGCAGCAACGCTTACGCCACCAGCTTCTTCACCGCCCCGCACAACAGCATCTCCTCCAACACCTTAACCTTTTAGGCTTATATTATGATATTAATTGTGTATATATTTATCTATATAATATATATTTAAATTTTATTTATTTATTTTTGAATAATTATTAAAACTCTAGATAATAATTATGATTTTATTTTTGGTTAATTTAATATTTGTAAATTTATTTTAAAAGAGAAAAAAGAATAGATCCGGGTCAGGACTCGAGACCCTGTGAATCTAATTGATCTGGACATGAATCTCATTTTTTTGGACCTAATGAATTTGGACCGGATCCTGACCTAAGTAAAAAAATACGGATATTGATTTGGACCAAGCAGGATTCGATCCAGATCCACATCTGGAGTTGGTGATGCTGCTGCATGTCGGCGGTAAGTTGTCAACGATCAAGGGATTGAGCGCGTCTGAGGTGACAAAGTGTAAGTTGGAGCCGATGAGTACGGGTGGAGGTTAAGTTGATGCCGGATGTGGGTTGCTGAAATAAATAAAAAATAAAAAAATTAAGGTGCAAATCGACCCCTGAAGTAGAGGGTGCAATTAAACCCAAACGTTAACGGACACTTAACGGCGTTAGGTCAGAGGGGGAATTTGCACCCTTTTCTCGGAGTTCAGGGGTTTAGTTGCACACACAGTGAGTAAGAGGGGTTATACGCTATAGGGGCTACTACTTCGGGGGCCAATCTGCACCTTTTCCCTACATTAAATTATAAGTAAATTTTGTTACATTTAAAAATGTAATAAATTTTGTGAATTTATATCCACTATTAATATATTTTATTATACCGAAATCATATGTAAAAAAGAAATTAAATTTATTCTTTTTACTCTTAGTGATTTGCTAGAATACCAAACAATTTAAAAAATTGTATTGATAACAAAGATAAAATATAAAGTTTATTTTTTTATATAATTTTGAAATATGACATTTAAAAAAGAAGAGAGAGATAGTATTTAAATGAAACACTTATTTAGGAATGGAACAAATATATTTAAAAAAATAGCGAATTGTTGTAAAAAATTATGACCGAAATGATTATGAGTGGGTATGGTAATTAATTAAATAGTGTATAATCTATACATATATAAAAAACAGTCTAGTAGTAAATTTTGTCTAAAACAAAAACAGTATACTATATAGTAAACACTAATCACTATCTCTATCAATCACTACCAATATAGTGCTGCTAAGTAGAATCCAGCTAATTCCCTCGGACAGTTGGACATCATCCATTCCCCACCCCCTCTCCTCTTTCTCACTCATCATATATACACGCTGCGGCAGGGTCCATATATCTTTAACCACTAACTCCTTCACTCCTCTTCCTACCATCACTCACATTCTCACTTCAAATGGAATACGGCAGGCTCGGACCACCCGAACCTACCAGCGGTGGCTCCTCAACTCATAGCCTAACCCCGGACCCCACCCGCGCCCCCAGAAAATCCAGACTCAAGCTCCTCCTCGTCCTCGCCGCCACGCTCATAGCAGCGTCCGCAGTCGCCGCCGCCCTCGTCGTCGTCGTCGTCCGCAACAGAGTTGACGATTCCGGCGGCGCCTCCGCGATGCATGCTCGCCGCCCCTCCAAGGCCGTCTCCCAAGCCTGCGGCAAGACTCGGTACCCGAATCTCTGCGTCAACTCGCTTCTCGACTTCCCCGGCGCCGACTCCGCCTCCGCCAAGGATCTCGTGCACATTTCCGTCAACATGACCCTCCGCAAATTCGGCCGCGCGCTCTACTCCGCTGCCGAGATCAGCAACCTCAACATGTATCCTCACGTCAGGTCGGCTCAGCTGCATTTGCAACTGAATTGAATGTGTTTAATTTGGTACTAAATTAAACCTAATTTCAACCCCGATCGGCATGCAAAATTTTAATTAAAATATCTTCCAACAGGTCAGCATACGACGACTGCCTCGAGCTTCTGGATGATTCCGTTGATCTCCTCTCGCGCTCGCTGACGACCGTCGCGCCCGGAAGAGGAGGCGGCGGCTCGACGCAGGACGTGCTGACGTGGCTCAGCGCGTCGCTGACGAACCAGGATACCTGCACCGACGGCTTCGCCGAGCTGAACGGCTATGTGAAGAATCAAATGATGGAACGGTTGAAGGATTTGTCCGAGCTCGTGAGTAACTGCCTCGCGATATACGCCGCCGCGGCGGGCGACGAGGATTTCTCCGGCATTCCGATACAGAACCGGCGGCGGCGGCTCCTCGGCAATGAGAAGGCGCACAGGCATTTTCCGGCGTGGTTGTCGCGGCGGGACAGGAAGCTTCTGGACTTGCCGGTGACGGCGATTAATGCCGATATAATCGTGTCGCACGACGGCAACGGCACGTGCAAGACGATCGCGGAGGCGATCAAGAAGGTGCCGGAATACAGTAATCGGCGAATTATTATCTACGTGAGGGCAGGAAAGTAAGTTCACGTGATACTAGACAAGTAGCAATCTTCTTGTGGTCGGTTGCCTTTTTAATTGCCTTTCGCGTATCTACACTTAAAATGACACTTATATCCTTGTCGTTGTTTTTTTTCTTGATTACTAGTGATTAGGCTGTCGGTTTAAGTTGACTATAACAATAAATTTATAACGATTTTGGTAATTATTTCTCACGTGACCCACTTTTTCACTTGAAATTATGGTAATATATGTTCGAGTAGTCGAAAATTTTGCTAGTGATTGTCATTTTCAAAGATTTATGACCTCTGCACACGTCATTTTCCTTTAAGTGTTGTATTTTATTTCACTAATATAGTTTGCTAATACAAATTATATACTTTATTGTTGCTATAGGTATGAGGAGAGTATATTGAAGGTGGGGAGAAAAAAGACAAACATTATGTTCATTGGGGACGGTAAGGGCAAGACGGTCATTTCAGGTGGGAAGAGCATCCAAGATAATATGACAACATTTCACACCGCGTCATTTGGTAAAAATTCTTTTTCTCGATATTTCTCCCTTTCTGTTTCTGTATTTACCTTTTTCATCCTTCTGTTTGGTGGTAATTATTACTTGGGGCCTCAAAATGGAAAGCAGTGGGTAGTTTGGCTTATGCATGTAGGATTGCTTCATAATGCACGTGGCTGTCATGCCTAGCTTTTTTATTTTAGATTGTTGTCCATTCATCGTCAAGCAAATTAACTCTCAATTGACTCATCTGCCCTTGAACTTTTCGTACTTTTTTTTCCCTAACTTAATTGGATTTTCTATTCTAATAGGCTATTTTGTTACCATGTTACATTTTACATGTACATGTCCAATATGATTGTTTTTTTTGGTGGGGTGGGGGTGTGGTTAATATAATGTGTTTTAGAATTCTATAATACTCCATTCAATACAAAAAATAGTCAATTTTTACTATTTTGAGATGTCCATAAAAATTAGTCTCTTTTTATTTTAAGAAATTATTTATCACATGATAGATCCTACTCTCCACTTACAATACAATCAGTTATCATTATAAACACTATTTTTTTTAGTGAGATCATTTCTCCACTCATAATATAACCATTTTTATTAAAACACGTGCTGTTCACCTATAGAACTATTTTTGGTGGGCGGATAGAGTAAAATGATAGTAGGTACTTTCTATTTTACCTGCCGTCGATGCAAATTTTTTGCTTTTCAGTTTCCATGCAATAATTAAGGATAAAAGTATTAAAATTTTCAACTTTATTTGTTTATGACTTTTGACGGTTGAGAACATTTATTCACCGATAGAGTTATGACACTAGATCTAGATTAGTCTTATAAAGCAGTCAAATTCCTCTATTACAAGGGTGACTTCTTTTCTATTTTAATACTGTCAACAAAACATTGTCACAAGTATATTGATGATATATATATATATATATATATATATTAATTTATATACATGATACTATATACTAAGGCTGTGTTTACTTTGATGGATAAATTTATCCATGGAAAAGGATGGATAACAAAAATTTATGCCTTTAAATATCTCCTTTCTTTTCCCACATTTAACACAAAAGAGAAGTTCACCATTTTTCCTTCCTTACAAAGATGGATAGTATTATCCCTCCATTTTTTATGTGATATTATTATCCATCCTTGAAGTGAAAATAAGGAAGGAAAAATAGTGAACTTCTCTTTTGTGTTAAATGTGGGAAAAGAAAAGAAATGAGACATTTAAAGACATAAATTTTTGATATCCATCATTTTCCATGAATAAATTTATCCATCAAAGTAAACGCACCCTAAAAATATTGAAATAAGAAAATACTATATGTTTACATTCCTTGAATTTGGTCAATGACAATTTTCTTGGACATGCATAATGTGCATAAAGTTGGACGTCTGCATAAGGTTGCTGTCTTGTTAGGACAATTCAACAGCATGCTCTTCTTCTTCTTCCTGTCCCTGTAATCAATGATTTCTTAATAGTGCAACTTATCAACATAGGATACTGATGAAATTTCTTTGGTTATCCTAATCTTTCTTTATTTTTATTTTTGGACTTTCATCTGTAACTATGTCTTAGTGTATGTCCCTCTCCCTCTCCCTCTGTCCCTTTCTATTGGAGCTTTTATGGCTGTCCAACAATAATTGTTTACTTGGTGGAGGTTGGAGAGGTGGTAGGCTGCTGTCTCACATTTCTTGGAATCATAGTGTGCAAATTGGTCACCCAATGTAATGGTGGCTACAAATATGATTGTAAACGAGTCTTAATCGAGTCGAACACATATATTAACATTTATACTTGGAAAAAAATAGAGTTTAGAAAATTAAATTATTTATGAGTTTGACAGTTAACCTTCTATTTTGTCGGTTAATAATGATGAGCTCGGCTTTATACTTGTTCTTATTTTAAGTGTTAAGTGGAGCCATGGGGCGAGCTTGATCATCTTGAAAATATATATATGTTAGTATTTGATGTATTCTAACTAATCAAGTGTTTAGTGTCCACTGATTTACTTTTATATTAATTAGGTCTCAAATTAACTAATCATAATGCTTTGAACATTTGTGACATCAGTTATTAAGAAAATTGGGGGGGGGGGGGGGTCTTGCTCAATGCATTTTGTAGTATATATAGTTGCTTACTTGTCACGTTCCTTTTAGATGTATGTATTTAATAGTACTATTTTTTGTGATCTTATCTCTTATTGCACCAAATTCTTGTCCCATATATGAATATAAAGCAAGTAATTGGTATTAGCCATTTAGTGGCTGTAGTGTAAAGCAGGTCCTCACAGTATTGGTGGGTCATGGGCATGTCATCGTTTAAAGCTTTTCACATGCAAACTATAAATGAATATTGCTGGCTAAAAATTTCTCCTTTTGAAGAAATGCGTATAAAACGTTTCAAAGTTGAAATGGGAATTTTATCCAAAAAAAACTATTTACTTGTATGTTTGTTGGTATAATGTTGTAACTTTTTGTATAAAAATAAACACGATATTAGGTGGAATGGGAAGTGTTAAAGATGACCCAACTTCAAAGGGTAAGGATGATTGTGGCCTATTCATCTTCATGATCCACTTGAACTTCTAGAAAGTACAATAAATCATTAATTACATTAGATTTGGCATCTTAATTGCTTCTATCATCTACTTTGACACTACTAATTACCTATCGAGTTTATATTGATTTATGTCTTAAGACTCCCTCTCTCCCTCACACGCATACTCATTGACCTCTCTAGGTGTGACTCTAAACACGGGTTATTGATTGGAGGAAGCGTCTTACCAACAAAGCTACACTTCATTGTCTTATATATTTTTGTTTATATTATTTAAGCTTGTGTTCTTTGTGATGCAGCTGCAACCGGCGCCGGTTTCATTGCAAGGGACATAACATTTGAGAACTGGGCCGGGCCAAGCAAGCACCAGGCCGTGGCCCTCCGGGTCGGGGCGGACCATGCCGTCATCTACCGGTGCAATGTCATCGGCTACCAAGACACACTGTATGCGCACTCGCAGCGGCAGTTCTACCGGGAGTGCGACATCTACGGCACCGTGGACTTCATCTTCGGCAACGCGGCTGTGGTGTTCCAGAACTGCAGCATCCACGCCCGGAAGCCAATGCCGTTCCAGAAGAACACCATCACGGCTCAAAACCGCAAGGACCCTAATCAGAACACGGGCATCTCGATCCACGCCTGCCGGATAGTGGCGGAGGCGGACTTGCAGGCAGCGAAGGGGGCGTACCCGACATACCTAGGGCGGCCGTGGAAGCTCTACTCTCGGACGGTGTACTTGCAGTCCTACTTGGGCGACCACATCCACCCGAGGGGGTGGTTGGAGTGGAACGCAACGTTCGCACTCGACACATTGTACTATGGGGAGTACATGAACTACGGCCCCGGCGGGGCGATCGGGCAGCGTGTGGCGTGGCCGGGGTATCGTGTGATCACGGCCGTGGAGGAGGCGAGCAAGTTCACGGTGGCGCAGTTCATCTACGGGTCGTCGTGGCTGCCCTCCACCGGGGTGGCGTTCTTGGCTGGCCTATCGACTTGAATAAATAATAATCATAATATTCATAGAAATTTTAAGTGTTGTGTAGTGTACAAGGAAAATATTTGCCTTGAAAATAGGCTCTGATGATTTCTTGATATGGTATATAGTAATCTTATTTTTTGTGAGGGGTTTTCTGTATACATGTTGTGATGTTATTGTGATTTGTTACATTGGATTTCAAACTGATCTGACAGAGTTGAATCTATCAATATAGGTTATTAATTTGGTGTAATATGTCGAATAATGATATTAGTATATATGGAGTAGTATATATGTGAATAATGTACTACTCCTATTTACTCATTTTTGGGATTCATACCATTACACTTTTGACTTGCATTTACTTTTTTTTTTTTTTTTTTGACTTGCATCTACTAATGTCTGGTGGTTGGGTGGGTGCATTTTAATATTTTATTATGGTGATGCACCTAGCGTACATAAACTGATTATTTTTATTACATGGGATATATTTATTTATTTGAATTTAATGTAGGTCCGGGGCAGCGATAAATGTAAAAATTTGAAATGAATAGAAGAAATTCTTTTGTGTCGGTGGGATCGCAAATATTAATGAGTCGGACAGTAAATGGTTAGACCAACTAATTATGTGATCCACAAGAATTGTGCAAATAATAGAGGGACCATGTGAATCACTAGACCTAGGTGTACCTATGATATTATTACATGTCCCCTTGTGTTACAAATATATATACACAGATGAGATCGTGTATAAACCTTTCCTCTCATAGTATATACTACAATTATATATTTTTAATCATGTATAATGTATTTTATATACTACAATAATATATTTTTTAACGATATAATTAAAAATCAACCATATAAGTAAAAAACAAATATTTGATTTCCCTACACTAAAAGTAAATTAAAACTCCAGTGGGGTATATATAGTGTTAAAGATGAATAGAGGAGTGCTCCAGTGCCCACAGAAGCACTAGTAATCCAATTTTATGGTAGATTATCTACAAAACCGGGCCCTTTCTTAAATGTTGAAGGGGCGAGGGACTAGTGCCCCAAATTTGAGGGGTCCTAAATTTTAGAAATAGTCTTATTTAATTAGTATTTCTTTCGTTTTTTAATTAATAAATTTATTAAAATTATGTAGCAATACAATTACTAAAAACGATCACGTGTTATGTTTAGTTGACAACTTTATTTTTTTTAAAGTTTCATTTTCTAAGGAACCTCTTTTTTTTGTTTACGCCTAAGACTCTTTGAGAAACCTGTTTTTCTGTTTTCGCCTAGGACCCCAAAAGGTGAGGGCCGCCTTCATTATCCACATAATCATTTATAAATTGGTAGTGTTTTTTATGTCGAAAAATGTAAACTCGTGACTTAATGGTCACTTTGCGTTCTTTTTATAAATATATTGTGATTGCGCAACAAATTAATTATAATTATTAGAGGCATTGGCCTATAAATATTCAATTTTTTTATATTTTGTACTTTAATTTTAAAATTTGCCTCTAAACACCTGAATTTTATATTATATATTTTTGATTTTACACCGGACAAATTTTTACCCCTAAATTGTTGCTGACGTCACAACCAGATTAAGAGGGATGTTTGAAAAACATAATGAAACAGATAAATTTAGTGCCAATGAGGGATCTAAAACATGTAATTGCAGAGTTTGAGATGTAAATTCGATTGATATGTCAACAACGATTTGAAGGTAAAAATTCGTCGAATGTAAAATTATAAAAAATACAAAGTTCATATATTTATAAATAGATTTTAAAGTTGAAGTGCAGAACAAGAAAATGAAAAAAGTTCGAGTATTTATAGTAAATACTCCTAATTATTGTATACATATATATATATATATATATATATATATATATATGTGCGCGCCCGCGCGGTGTATATATATTTTCGTATTTATGATGACATAATCATAGTAATCTATATGCATTAAAACATGAGTAATTATACTAATTAATATTAGCCCGCGCCCATTAATGGCACCTCTATGAATATCTAAAATATTAAATGTTGCATGAATCATCAATTGAAGGTGCTTGTAGGCAAACGTTATTCATTACAACTCATGCTTTTCTAATTTATACTGCGTTCACTTAACAGTTATCCGTATTTTGAAGTTTTTTCAACTCATTTGTCAATATATCTAAATCAAGTATCACAAAATTTTCCAAGAAAGAAAACAATTGTCAGCTATAATACAGAAAGAGGATCATACAATCTTATTAATTAATTAGAGCAATAATGGTAGTCACTCTAGTTAATTCATATAAACGGAATCAATTTTCAACCATAAAAATTATTTTTCAACCAAGAGATGATAAGCTATGTACATAAATATCTCTGCAGAATAATTGGTGCAAAATGGACCATGATTCAAACAGCCTTTATGGTAGAATAATTAGTGTATGCCAATAGAAAGAAAAAAAGAAGAAGAAGGTCAAATTGTCATTGAAGATGCCAGCTACCTGCGTTTGGTAGAGGAACCTTTGCAATTACTCATTGAAACGCATTAAAACATATATAGGATTCAAATTTGGATTGAACCTCAAATCTTATCGAACAAATATCTCAAGTTTCAGATTTAATTTTATTTCAGCTTTAAACAGCAAATGAATTTTAATGAATTTTTTATTGATCAAAAAAAAAAACAGCAAATGCTAAATGATAACTATTGAGCTACATTTTGATTTGGAGCTGAAATCAAATTCATGTCTATGTTTAATGATTTACATGATTATATAGAGTAAATTGTTAGAACTGAGAATAGCCATGTGGACAGATTTGCCCTTTAGGAGTAGTTAATTGACTATGTTTGGCAAAATTCATGTATTCAATATGCTGCTTCTCTATTTCTTGACACATCGTGATCCACACGAGATCCTCTGTCACCGACGATTTTATCAATCTACTCCATATAATAAATAAATTTATATATCGTACAATATATATTCAACGTTTTAAACCGAATAAAATACCAAAACATAATGAAACTTGATATTATGTTGTGAGTTGTTTTGCATCTATGAAGTGTGTTCCTTTCAAAAAAAACCTCTTCATGTTTGTGGATTCCAGTTATCTCAAAAATTTATTCTCAATTTACAAATTACAACAATATCGAGTTACTACTTTAAATTAATTTGTTACTCCCTCCGTCTCATAACAAGTGTCCTAACTAGTTTCGGCACGGAAATTTAGGTGGATATGATTAAAAATAGTGGAGCTCACTTTTATTTTGTGAGAAGAATAAAATTAAAATGGAAATGATTTAAAAGTAAAAAATGGTGAAGCTCATTTACTTATTTGATAAAGTATACACTTGTTGTGGGATAATTCAAAAATGAAAGTAGGACACTTATTATGGAAACGAGGGAGTATTATATTTCATCATAGAGATTTGTGTTTATCCAAGAGATGGTTTAACTTTCTTGAATTCAACTAAGCCAACAGCAATTGAAACCCCTATTGAAGAATGATGTATGACCGAATAGAAGCACAATAATGTTGATATATTAGTTAAAAACACTATGAAATAAAAATAAAAACTTTGTTTACATGGCATATTATGTGGGTTAAGACCGTAAGTATTGTACATCTGGGAAAATCACAAAACCAAGTTTGTAAACTTAATCCCCCCAAAAAATATAATTGAAAAACATTCAATCTTCATATGTTTATATTTCAGAAATAAAAAATTTACTTCCGAGATATTTATGATTTGAAAATGTGATTTCCTTATTCTACTTAGTTGGTAAAATAAATAAAAACTTAGTTGTGTAGCAAAACCTTCTATTTAAACCGCTGTAGCTAACAAAATTAAAACAACAGAACACCAGAGAGCAAGCAAGTAAAAATATAAAGCAAAGTAGCAGAGGCAAACTTATAAGCTGCAAGTTCACATCTGAAGTCCATCCATACCACAGAAGGTAGGATGAGATCATATACATTCAGATAGAAGCAGGTCATTACTAGATATGTTATGACACACACACACACACACATATATACACACACTGAAAATGTTCATCCTCTTGACAAAAGTCACTAACACACTGTTATTCCATTCCCAGGGGGTGGAGTGATGACTGACGACTGACGACCAACGACTCGTGTTGTAACGATAAAAGGTGATGACAACACTACACCTGTACTTTTACTAAGGCCATCATAGTCATATCAACAGTTTTTATGTATCTTCAAGTTGCAGTTAGGGGGAGAGACCGTCAAGGTAACGGTCCATGATCACTGAGACGGACTCGAGGAATGCTGATTCACTTGTTCCAGGTAGCACGGATTCTTCAGCTTCCTCAACCATCTTCTCGATAACAGACTCTTTCTTAACCGTCTCCCTGCACATGATGCTTCCGATGGCAAAGGGAGTCAGCCCTCTCTTTGCACCTTTTTTCAGAAGCATGGTGGACATGCGGAACACACGTGCACAGTTGTCTGGGACACTCCATCCATAGAACTTCAGAACCTCAATATCTTTCTCAGCATCTAATGAGTTTATGTATGCAATCTCATCAGGAGTGAAAGGTTCCCGAGCTTGAGGCCAGTAGAGCCACTCGAATGTGCAATCTTTGAACTGCAGTGCAGAATAGTTGTAAATAGAAGGAAAAATGTAATTGTGAACATGAAAACATTTCATGATGTGCAGAACCACCATAACTGAAACTGCTAATTGCTGCTTTGGAATTGTATTATGTTACAAAAACAGGCACGAGCAAGTCAACGCTTTTGATAATGGAAGTATATAATATCGTCATGGTTCAGCTTTCTACTCTCGTAGCAAGTTATGTCAGAATCCATATTATGGATTTAAGGTACGAATGAAACATGTTGTATTTGTAAAGCAAATTGGACCAGATGTTCGACAGATAGATAGGAAATTCTATTCCACGGATATCTGACAGGCATGAAGCTAGTTGAACGACAATAGACAAAATAAATCAAATGTGGTGCTGAGAAATTTAATAACTGTGCCAGGATCGGGTCATCAAAAAAGATGCATGCCGATAGCGATAAGTATATGAGCATGTTCTGAAATAATCTTCATAATGCAACATTATTTAATAAAAATTGAAGAACAGAAGTATACTTACGTTCTCAGGCATGCAGTAACCATGATCAATTGGAATAAGAGTAATTTGACCCTCAGCATCTTTCTGAATCAGAATGTTGCCAGCATGTCTGTCTGCATTTGCCAACCTGATGTCGAGTACACATATCTTGTGAACTTCCTCCACAGGGAAAGCACGAGGACCCATGTCCTCACAGCTACCGCAGTTCTTCATGAACATTTGAAGCGACCCAAACTTACTCGATGCACAGTTAAAACCTTCTGAGTAGTGGAATCTGCTATGCTGACACTTCACCATGACTGTAGGAGGGACGCCAGAAAATCCTTTCTCATCACTACAAGACGAGCGTGGACCCCCTCTTGGATGATCCAAAATATACGCTGCAACTTCCCTCAACGCCCCTTCCCCTACTCGTGTACCTTTCTTCAAACCTTCACCGTTAGGGGACAAGGGTAAGCCTCGAGGATTGTTTACAGCCATGGGTTCCTCATCAACTGGCTTAAAAACAGAAACATATTTCTGACCAACTGAATCTTGCATGAAATAAGCACCCCCTGATCCCTCAGAAGACCTAATAGGTTGATTACCCTTTTCAAGCCCATTAAAAGTCTCATCAATTAGTTGTTTAATCACAGGTGACAAGACAATCTTAGGGTTAACAATCAGTGGTTCTATTGGAACCTCTCGTGCACGGGGAATGACAGCAACAATTGGAAGCTTCTCATTCTGACTTCTCTTTCTCCACCTATTCCCTTTATCACCTACCTTCTCTTCTACATCTGACGCTACTATTGATACCTCAAAATCTTTTTCAACAGGCACAGCCCTGAGCTTTGCTGACTTACGAACCAGGAAATGAATTACCGCATCATTGCTCCTACATAAATCATCTATGATCCTCTGATCCTCAAGCTCCTCACCATCACAGAACAATTCTTGATCCTTGAGATCAAAAATACCATCCCCCCTCTCAGCAATCTGCTGTTTCACATACCCCACATTCCTTTTTCTTTGAACATGGAACTCAAATTCCTTGCCACAAACTGTCCTAACTGTGATGGCTTGGAGATCAGAGAGGCGGACAACCAGATGTAATACATTCCCATCAGACACACCATAGTCCCGCACCTGAGAATTGTTCCTTGCCAGTTCTTTCCCATCAAAAACGAGCTTCTGCTGCTTCGCGGAGAACCCTTTACAAACTTGAATTCTGAGTTTGACAGAAGCAATTGAATCTGATTCAAGAACCCGCATGGGAATCACAGAACCACCAACAGTTAGGTAGATCACGATCGAGTCATTTGACCACGGGCCACACTGGCCTGAGATACGGCCTGGGAAGTTCCAGTAGTCTTCATAAACAGGACAGAGAGCTACACTGGCAATCGACATTGCAGCCCAAGAAGATCACAAGTCACAACCTTTCTCCCTGTACACCAAAAATTCAAGCTTTCACTACTAATTATCTATCAAAATATCAAGAACAAACACTTTCCTCAACCGATCCATGCAAATAAATTGCAAGAAAATGAAAGACCGGTTCTTGAAATTCTTAAATTCCCCGAAAGTGGCAAAGTAAACCCAAAATTTTCCAATGCCCTAAAGAACCCAATGCAAGATTCCTAATTACTAGCAAATTACCTATAAAAACTAAAAGAAATGTCGAAACAGAAAATGTAGAGTCTTATCACTATCAGCTACGGACATTTCAACTCAATCACATAAATAAACCTAAAAAGCAGAAGACAAAACTAAACTACAAAAGATTAGGAGAAACACGATCAGCATTGTTCTCAGCAATCGAACATCAGAAAACCAGGGAATTACACAAGAAACATCAGACAGCTCTAAATACAAGATGACTATACAAAAAATTGAAAAGAAAAACATATAACACAATTTAAAAAAAATCGAATCTCTAACCTGAGTGAAGAAAACAGTGAAAGTCCGAGCCAAAACTGAAATTGTCAACCGATCAACTGGAACAGTGATGCAGAAACAATGCTAGCCAAAATCCACTTCTCTGCCTTCATCTCTGGCGATCATCTGAAATTTGAGTAAAATTTCCGGAAATTATTTAAATGTAATAAAATTTCCAGAGATTTTTTTAGGCTGTTTAAGCAGAGAGAAAGTGAGGGGAGCCGTTGGGCTATATAAAGGACTCAGGCAGAGGAGCCCACTAATATGTCACTTTAATTTTCAAGTTTTAAACGGATTTCCGCCGTTAGCAGTTCTAGAACTTTACTATGGTTAAATACTGCTCGAAAAAGAACAAAAAAAAAAAAAAAAGGAGTACTCGATAAAAAAAATGTAGTAAGAGAATAACATACCTTTATTGAGAATTACTCCATCCATAACAATAGTCATTTTTTGTTATTTTTAGATATTCATAAAAATTTAATATTAATTTTTATTTTTAAAAATTTTCTATCACATAATAAATATTCCCTCCGTCCCAAACGAAATGTCTCATTTATTTTCGGCACGGAGATTAAAAAATGTGTATAAAGTAGATAAAGTGGGTTGGTGGAAATTATTTAAATATTAAGTATAGAGAGAGAGAGTGTATTGCCAAAAAAGGAAACATGACATTTCGTTTGGGACAGCCCAAAAAGGAAAACAGGACATTTCGTTTGGGACGGAGGGAGTACTATATTTCATCACTCACAATACAGTTAATTATCATTATTAGCACTACATTTCTTGACTCATAATACATTCAACTATTTTCATTAAAACCTGTATAGTCTCCTTTTAATACTATTTTATGTGGAATGTGAGAGTATAACGTTGACTTATGATTCCTCAATACTTGTTAAATATTCAAATTAATAATATATGTTAAAAATTCAATTGAAAATTTAATGGAATGACTAGCAATGAAGGTTAATGGTTTGTGAAGACAATTGATACTCCTTCTGTCCCAATTTAATAAGCTACATGTGTTAGGCACATATTTTAAGAACTTATTAGTTTATAATAAAAGATGAGAGAAAATAATTTTTTTATGATATACTATTTGTCAAAAAAAAAATAGAAGAAAAAATAAATACTGTATATTCCTTTTTATGATTATGAGAATAAAAATATTTTTATTTAATTAAAAAGAGCGATGATTATTTGTGAGTCACCGTAAAATATTAAAATATCCCTAGTAGGAATAATTTTTCATCAAAAGTCATTGAGCACAAACTAATTTTAAGTACTCTTTTCTTAATTTAAAATGCAAGATGTTACCCAAGGGTGTTATAGTAATTTCGTGCACGTGATATTTATATTTAAACGGCCGTCTAAACGGACACAAGAATGACGTGTTCATCCAATTCAATTTGCTTCCTTTCTTCAATTGAAAACACCGTAAACACTGTACCTTTGAGTTCGTAGTGTCATACCCAATCAACTTTTGCCACATCAGAAAAATGATTGTAACAAGTTGAATAACACAACTTAAAAAAGTTGAGTACTCATTTTATTATTTTGCCCATATAAAAATAAAATATTCAACTTCCTATATTTTCAATCTTATCTTATATTTTCATTTGTAGTAAGTACTCATTCTATTAATTACTGTTCTCTCCATCCCCAAATAACTTCTTATATTTTTTTAACATCTCTCAAAGAACTTTTTATCCATTTTAAAATATTACCTCACTACTAATAATACTTTATTTATTTTTATTTTTAAATCTTTCACCATTCTCAACACTAATTATTTCCTTCGTCCCTCTCTTTTTATTTTAGTCCGTCCTCAAAACATCTTACTAACTTACTTTTAGAAATAATTACACTCACTTTTACTCTTACAATCTTTATTTTTTAAAGGACTCAATCCCCACTCATCAAATACACAACTAACTTTTATTAAAATCTCTTTCACTCTTCCTTAAGAAAATGTTTGGGGGATGAATGGAGTATAACACATTTTTACCACTTTCAATATTAATTATAATATTTTTTTCCACTATTAATACATTTAACAATTATTTTCTTAAAATTCACGACGTGTCCTATTAGGAAGGACAGAGGGAGTATAATCTTTAGTGTTATCTTTTATTTATCAATATTGTTGTTAAGGAACACGTAATTTCATCAAATTAATCAATTTAAAAGTATAATAAAAATGATATTGTTATTCCAATTACACAACTCACTTAATTATTATTCTCAATATTGTCTCTTATTTACTAATAGTGTAATTATTGGACTCATTATTCAATCATTTTTTTTAGACAATTCAATCAAATTAAACAATTTAAAATTACATTAAAAATGAGACATTTTTATGCTACTTACAATTCTCAACGAATTTATTAAAATATTATTGAAATGCATATCTTTTGGTGGGTAGAGAGATTTAATTTTTTCGATTGTACTTTATTTTCGTCTTCGTATTATAGTGAGTCCACAATTCCACATCCAACAACACTAATAACATATTATGTGATCTTCGTCGTCTATCTGATATCATGTTAGGCGTTTTTTTCATTTTTTTTTTCTTGGATAAAAATATTCATTTTTTTTCATGAAAAATAAATAATCAGTCTTATAGTATGATTTTGGACTCGCCAATAAAGCATAGTTCATGTGGCAAAGTTGAGGCACTCGAAAACTTTCTTTGTAAGAGATCTTAAGTTCAATCTCGCTTGCGTGCGGTGTGGTGTAGTGATTCCGCTTATGTGCAATTATTTTTTCATATTTATATGGTGTACAAGTCCCGCTTGCATTCAGTGTAGTTTTGTGATTATTTTTTCATTTTTATGTTGTGTAGAGGTCCTGTTTGCGTGCAGTGTAATTTTATCCCACCTTTATGTGGTGTAGAAGTCAGTTTGTGTGCGGTGTAGTTTTCTCACCTTTATGTGATATAGTCATATAGAGGTAGAGGTTCCGTGGTGTAGTGGTTCCATCTGCATGTGATTATTTTCGCACCAAATGTGATGTAGAGGTCCCGCTTGCGTGCGGTGTAGTTTTTCAACCTTTATGTGGTGTAGGTGTAGAGATCTCGTGGTGTAGTAGTTTCGTATGTATACGATTATTTTTTTACCATTATGTGGTGTAGAGATCTTATCTACATGCGAATGATTTATTTAATTATATAATAGATATTTCTTGTAATTGAAACAAAAAGATAGTACAATTTTGGAGTCGGTAACGTCCGATGTGAATAGTAAATGTTGGGGATTCATACGAATACTTTTTTCAATTAATGAAACAAGACCTAGCTAAAGTCTCGTGACGAATTGAAAATTTAGTACGACTATTTATTTATCGACTTTTTATTCTCATCTAATTAGATTTAGACCTCTAATACATATTGTAGGGCATGTATTTTTTTGATCAATGTAGGGCATGTACTATAGTCTTACACTTTAATGATGTTGATTATTGGGCAGACTATTTAACAGAGCTAGAAATGGATCGGCTCAAAATTAAAACACCTAAATTTTAGAATTATTTAACTTAGAGGGTACAGGTAGATGGACCAACTTTAGGAAGAAGTATTATTATCGAAAAATAAATATGCACCTAAATACTAGTATCATGTTCACAAAACTATAAGTGGTCATTTATTTTGGATAACAATCTGAACTTAGGATTGAGTATTGGAAAAATATTATTTTAAATTTTAAATTATTTTTATTTTTATAAACTGTCTAGAATTATTGAAAGTATCACTTTAAATTACAAATTGCTATTGTTTCATAAAAAAAATCCTGTACTATCAATAATATAATTGAAATCCTATCCTTAATTTATCAAATACTAGAACCTAGGATTCATTTTCCAGTTCTGAAAAGGTGAGGTAGCTCGTCGGTGTGATAGAAAATGGGGTGCCCATATATTTTTATGAGAGAGTACTGTGATTTCTTTTTTTAAAACATCTTATTATCAGTGGAACAGACTAAAAAAGAAAGTGAGTCATTATCAATGGAACGAATAGACAACTAAACTTTATAAAAAAAATGACCATAGCCGCAATCAACTTTGATAATCGGGCCAAGTCATTTTTTATAAAAATTTAATTATAATCTTATTGTGAGATTCGACGAACCACGTCCGAAATTAGAAAATAAATCCCATGATATTTATGATGAACTAGGAGTATTATTTTTCAGTAGTTCAATACCGTTTATAAAAAAATTAGTGATAGTTCATGATTTTAATTGATATTTTCAATAATTCGCTACACTTCACACTTGTGATAGAAGAAAAGTGGTATGAGATTTCTTTAAATTTTTTTATTTATTTGTGTAGTTTATATATAAAAAAAAAGTGGTAACTGGTATGAGATTTAAAATATTACTAATATTTTTGGCAGAGTATTTGAAGTATTATAAGATGATATGATCTAGCAAGTTCGTAAATTATTCAATTCATCAAAGGTGTGCTTGGTACATTAATTTATATATAACCAAAATAAATTCTTTAAAATAAATAAATTCATCTATGTGTTTCACTTTTTCTTTGCATCGTACATGCACAAGAATGAAAAGTTTAGAGACACATCACGTGGACGGTGGACTTCGTACGTGTATACGTATATGTTTCCCCTTTTTTTTGGGAATCGGGGCATCATGGAATGTAATGTAGGAATAGGATTGATTAAAAAAAAGGTATTGCACTATATGTAGCATCGATTATGCTTATTAAAATTTTATGAAAATATGATTGCATCTATCCCATAGTAATTTGAGAAAAAGCTTGATCTCTCAAATTTGCTAGAAACTTGCGTGAAGATATAGTACGAAATAATAGGAAAAGGAATGAGAAAAAGAAAGCACTCCTTTAGCTATGGTTTTTGTATCTAACTTCTAAGAATAAAGTTGGGAACATTTTTTTATGGGGACAGGAATAAAAAAAATTCGATACTACGCCAAGCACCATCTCTTGGATCAGGCTATGTCAATGAATTCTGCCATCTCCTATGGTCAATGCACCAACTTAAATGGATGTCACAGTTTCTCATAGGCATATGCAATCTCCTTGTCATGTTAATTTAATTATTTGACTTGGTAACTGGTAACATAATTCTCTCTTGAAGATTGAGATAAGATTTTGGCTGAAAAAACATTTTTTTTTCTATTTATTTTATTAATATAAGATACTATTTTGTTGCTTTAGCATACATTATAAAAAATTGTCACATAACATGTCCATCGAATAATATATGATCAGTAGCGGATGCTGAAATTTTTTTATTGGGAGAGTCGGGACTCGGGAGACTATTGTTCGAATTTTATATACAAGTATAGAGATAAAATAGAATTTTGGTTTCCCACAACAAGCTACGCCTCTGAATATATGATAGTGGAACCAAATATAACTTTCCCATTTACTCTGTCTCTCTCTTGAGGGAAAAAGAGATTTTCACTATCAATGATAATCAAGTGCAACAATATCATTCATATGCGAAATTCGAGGTAGAAATGATCCGTAGCATAACACCCAATTATAAAATGAAAACTCGAGATTGAAACAAAATATTCAAAGCGAGAAAAAGTTAAGCTCAAAGAAAAAGCTGCAAGTTTGGGTGAGTGCATACATCCCTATAGCATGTCTTTGTCAAATTACATATAGTGTCCAACTCTACAATTTCTTGGATCGCCAGTTATTTTAAATATTATTATGTGTTTCTTGTCCTTGTAGATATAAAATGAAACTATTTCTCTTCCCAGACTTCATCAACTATGTACACCACCAGATTTTTATTTCACATTCAATCTTCAACGAGCTCAGTCAAATCGACAAACCTGAATTTCCTGGACAACAAAGCAGTTTCATTTCTGATGCAAATGCTGAATGAGATATGCCTACAAACTCCGTTCGATGAAATCCCAGATCCTCTCCTCCATGTATACACGGTCCCTGTTTCCACGAGGCATGTGGCGCTCGTCTGGGAAGATCAACAGCTCATAAGGCTTCCTGGCAGCCACAAGTGTGTTGACAAGCCTCGCGGTGTGTCTGAAATGCACATTTTCATCGATCATCCCATGCACCAGGAGCAGCTTCCCTTCCATGTTGTCAATGTGATGCATAACAGAACTTTGTAAATAGGCTGATTCATTTTCAGAGGGCATTCCCATGTACTTTTCTGTATAGAATGTGTCGTATCCATCCCATGATGTCACAGGAGCACCTGAAACTGCACATTTGAATACTTCGGGGAACTTTGCCAGTGCCATTGCTGAGAGATATCCACCATAACTCCATCCGTACAGTCCAATATGGCCGTCTTTAGCTAACCCTTGCTTGATGAGCCACTCGGCTCCAGTGAGTTGATCCTCAGCATCAATCTGGCCACATTTGTACTTGAGCGCACCTGCAAACTTGAGCCCGCGTCGAGCAGTTCCTCTATTATCCATCTGATACAGGAATAGCAGCCAGAATAAGAAATAAATCAAACTATCATCTCCTTTATTAGAAGTTAAACTAATAAACGTCTCAAAAAAAAGTTTTAAACTAATAAAGAAAACAGGGAAAATTAAGTGACAAAAATTCAGAGCATATGAAAGCATTTAAAGTATGCTTGTGTGTTGGACCGCAGATAGAATATATTCCAAAAGAAAATAATAAGTGGCAAGATTAGATGCAACCCAAAGCATCAAAAATTGGATTCCCGAAAGCAAAACAAAAAATCTAACCTTCCAAACTAATATGCCTTTACTACTGAGATACTGAGCTCTCATGTCGACAGTGTTTATCCAAGAATCACAGACTAGCTGTACGCTGGGACCACCATACACGTGAACCATTGTCTTGTAAGGTGGTGGTCCGAATCTTGCAGTATCGGGTTTATATAGTGCCCCGTACAAGGTGGTTCCATCCTTAGCCTTCACTTGAACTATTTCAGGAGGCACAAGTGCGAGTTCCTTAAACCTGGGAATGTGGATGGGCTGCTCATAAACAGAAGCAATGAAGCTTCCGTCCTGCAACGAGTGTAGCGTTATTTTGGGAGGCGAACCTAGGGAATCGTAGATATCCACAAACCTTTGCAACTGATGATCAAGCACAACACCATGTTTTCCCTTTCCATGGGTTAATCTTAGGGGAGTCTGCAAGGAACCGCTCGCATCTGGGAACAACTCCGTTCGATAAAGATGTGATTCCAAAGGACCATCCAGGGTTCCAGTGAAATACACAATTTCAGTAGCCTCATTTACACCAGCAACATGCTCAACCATCCAATCACCTTGAGTAATAGGTCCTAAACACACACCATCAGAATCGTACAAATATAAATGTCTGAATCCCGTTTTTTCGCTTGCCCAAATGAATCCTCCAGATGACCGATGAGGTAATTTGTCTAAAGGGGTGAAACAATCATGCAAATTTATCCAAGTTTCACTATCTTCTTGCAAAATTACTTCCCTCTGCCCAGTTTTGATATCAAACTTGAGGATCTTCAATTTAGACTGAGTTCGATTCAACACCTGAGCAGTAAGAATGTTTCCGTGCATCCAATTGACTCTTGCCAAATATTCTTCATCTTCCGCCTGCTCTCCTCCGCAGAGAAGATCCATCCAACTAACTGGTCCACCAGTGGCAGGAACAACTCCCAAGCGGACTTTCACATTTGGACCGCCAGCAAAAGGGTATGCATGATCTTCCTGTGCATCGGAGCCCACTGAACTTTTGCCTTGGTGCATGATCCTATAGAGAGGTACCTCCGATGAATCAACCTCAGTAAATGCAATAAATTTGCTATCTAATGACCACCAGTAACCATTCTTCCGATCCATTTCCTCCTACAGCAAGAAAAGATACATCTCGGTTAGCCTTTCTTTGAGTTTTTTCTTTGTCGTATTGGGAAAGAAAAAAAGTTCATGTTTCAGCAGTAACCTACCTGTGCAATGAACTCAGCAAGCCCATGTGTCTGAAATAGCAACACAAAAAACTTGAGTCAATTTTGTGCAGTAAACAAATGAAATACATATTAATTCTTTTAGTGAGCTATGACTTTAGCACTGAAAAGAGACACATAAGACATACAGATTTGTGAAAACCATATAACACAATATGGCAATCCAGGGAGATTATTAACCTTCTATAGGACTAGAACCCATGGAAAAGAGAATGATAATGTGTATGCTTTTCTGGGGATAAGGGTGGAAGCAAAGAGAAACCCTGTTCTCATTCGCTTAGGATCTTATTTCCCACTCTGAGGTTCCTTAGCCTATCATTATTCTCTCTGAAGCACCAAACGGAAAAAAATTACTTTGATATTACTCATTTTGATCTCCTAGCAAGGGATCATGAAACATGTCAAAAGGATATCTTTTAACTCAAAATCAGAAGATAAATGGAACTCAAGGCGTCTTAACAAAATAGGCAATCATATCAAGTGAAATGGAAAAGGTCAAACCAACTAACTTAATACGTATTCGATAAGTACTTACAATTTGTTAAATGATATATAAAGTCTTTTTTCTTATACGAATCTTATTTATTTATTATTTGTTCTTATCTTTTTGTTGTTTGAGAAGAAAAGTGAATGGCATACTCATACCCTAAATAAAAAGGCGAAGTTGCAAAAATCCAACTCCCTTTAAGATGATCTACAAAAACATACAGCAGAAATGAACTGGGGAAATCTATGAGAACTAAACTGATATAAATACAAATCACTAGGCATATATCCGTAGTACTCAAATAGCCCAAATACTAGGAGACAAACTAAACCAAACGCAGTATGGAACCTGATGCTTACTATAGCATTCTCATTGGCGCCCACAGTCAATTGCTTTGACACATTGTATAGAAGGCTAGACACGTGAAGCTCATTATCCCTCACATAGGCAAGTCTGGTTCCATCTGGAGAGAGATGTGGGTCTATAATCGGCGAACCAGAGGCACTTGGGATCAGGAGTTCAGTCTTGTCATCATTTTCCTGACTATAGATCTGCTCACACGTAGCAGTTGTGCTTTAGTTCATGGTAAGTAATAGAAACCTTAGGTTTTTAAGTCCTGTAATAAGTTAAACAAGGTAACAAACAGAACATGTACAGAACAAAATTTAACTAAATAATGAAAATGACAACAAGCTAATGCTATGAATTATGCTTCATCAGAAATTTTCCTCAAGAAAGTATGGAAACTGCCACCAAGGAAGAAACTCCATGGTTTCTTTCACTAGTCACTGCAACCAAGATGATTTGAAAGCTCATATTTCCAAGTACTGTTTTGAATCTCAGTCAGAAAAAAAAAAATAAATAAATAAATAAATCAGCAATCAAATGATGGGCAACACTAGTGTTTCACATTACTGTCTGATTTGCTAATTAAATTTATTTACCCATCCTAATCAGAGAAAAAATGTAGAGTGAATGCAAGACACGAATATTTGATGATCCCCCTTTCACCAAATTAGAATGTCGAATGTCCATTATGATAAAATTCATAACACATGAACAAGATATAAGATGTTAGGGAACACACCCCAGCTGGTAAAGGCACAATAAGTCTTTTTCTCCTTGGGCTGGTCTTTACCCATTCATAGCGTGTCACTCCCAAGCCTCGCTCTCTTAACCTCTCCCGTCTCAATTTCTCCTCAGCAGATACATTGTTTTCATCAAGACCACCATCTGGTGGACTAAAGAACAGGTCATGTTTCCCACTCTTGGGATCAAATACAAACAAGTTCCTGTTCAAAGTCTGATCCTGACTGAACAAGTATGCTATGAGACAATCATCGAGGCTAAAACTAATTGCAGTTGGCACTCCATAACCTGGTAAAGGATGCTGTGCTATCTCTTCAACAGGAAATATAGTGCAATTGTCCAGCGCATTTGCAACAGTTGTGTCAGTTACAGGCATTTCGAACCACGAACGTTTGAGATTCTTCTTTTTGCCACTCTCAATCAGTGATTGCATTACAAAATAAACAATCTAAGATTGAGTAATTTATGCACCAATGCGCGCATACTGTACAAATCTGCCAAAGAAAAGGACAGCAAAAAACCGTCAAAGCACGCGTTAACAGCAAACCAAGCAGAACTCGGAATTGTTCCAATACGCACATACTTCATCACTTCAAATCATAGAAAACAAGGAAAACACGAAAATGAAATCTTAAAAAAAAAATCACATTGCATACTAAGGGAACAAATTATCGGTTTTACATTGAAATTATTACTATGATTAACATAAACTGTACGCTTTCAACTTAACGAAGCTTAAATCAAAAAAATAAAAAATAAAAATTAAAGCTACTTTCTTAAGCTGCTTTTTCAAGTTGTGAAAGGGAAGGGGGAAAAAAGCCCCCTTCACTTTTCACTCCTCTGCATCGAACTCTGCTTCTCAATGTCAAGCTAAACTAGTACACAAAACAGTGAACAACAAATCTTCACACATTGCGATCCAACGCAACAAGTTAACAACCAAAACATCAACAATCAGCGCGATCCCGCCAGAGAAACTACTAATTAATCATAATTAGGCAGTATTGTGAGTAATTCAACTGTTAACAATAAACCGCGAATCCGAATATGCAATCTGACCTGTCTTTGATGATCCGGCAATGATGAAGAACGAATTCGGATTCCGGAATCGGAATCGGATTCGGATTCGGGATTCCTTCCAATAAATACTGATTAAATCAACACTTAAACGCAGATTTATCAGAAACTCTGATAATTTCGGAGTAAATTCAGAAACCAAAAGGGTTTGAAATGATTTGATGTGAGAGTGAATAGATGGTGTGTGATAAGTCAGTTTTTGTGGGAGGAGTGGCGCGTGGGTTTGTTCTGGTGGCGGAGTTAATCTAGCTGGAGTGTTTTTTATGCAATAAATTATCTGGTTATTGTTATCTGTTGCCATCCCAGAATTATCCTTAAATAAATAAACATAGTTTTTACCCTATAATTCTGATTTTCAATTTTTCATGGCAGAAGTCGCGTTATACTTTTGTATGTCATAGTATAGTTAATAATGTAATACTACTTTATTATAAATTAAATAATATTAATTTGTTTAGTTCAGAATTAATTATTATCTGAGATGGTGTACAACTACAAACGGCTACACATGAGACATTATAATTTTAGCTATAAATCAATGTGCACACTTATGTGCAAAAGAACATTCCCCTTTAATTATAATAAATATGCACATATAATATGCATTGTCCTATCTAGGGTTATTTTCTACTAATTTCATACAATTAAGTAGGACTGGCCCTAGCAGGACTACTAGTTAATTATACCAAAACCATTGTAAGAGTGTCCCCTTGGGATGACCTAGTGGATGGGGTGGTTGTCTGTTGTCCAAGAGGTCACATGAATCGATCATCAACGATCTTGGGATGGCCTAGTGGATGGGGTGGTTGTCTGTTGTCCAAGAGGTAACATTGGTGGGATGTGAGTTAAATGGGCTTTGATGCTCATAAACTGGTAAAAGAGATAGTCTGTTGCAACTTAGGAGCCGTCCCCATGAAATCGGCCAGTTGAGCCGATGCAACAACATGAAGGTGAAGCCCAAGAAGACACCCAAGACTCAGAGGAAAGAAATCGGCCCACGAGAGTCACAAAGATGCCAGCGCGCTACAAGGATTATGAGCTTGAATAGAAAGAACATGTGAAGTCTTGGTCCCCACATTTCTGTTAGAATAGGACTACTAGTGCAGAGTTTGTAGTAGTCTTTTGGTGAATAAGTAGCAGATTGTTTAGTTGGGAATGACATTCAATTAATGAAAAGTATTCTGCTTTTCTCTATCTTTCTTCTTTAGGAGTTTGGCTCACTCGAAGTAGTCGTTTACTCTCTTTCTCTCGTTACTATCATATCAATTGGTGCTTTCATTGTTTTCTCTAGAAAAAGAATATAATCAGATTCAATCAAAATATATCATATGAAAAAAGAATATAAGAATATAATCAGAATATATCATATGGAAAAACGCAACATAATTCAATCAGATTCATAGAAAATGAATATAAGAAATACCAATGAAAAAGTCGAGAGTAACAGAAACCACACATCAATCCTTACAACTCCAAGGAAAACGCAGTTCAAGAACAGAAGTCAACAAATCTAGAACAGTAGTACTAGGAAAATGAAAGGAAAATGAAACCCTAATGTTTTGTGGTGCTCGAACGTGGGCGAAAGTGAGTGGGTGAGCAAAAAGATAAGTCAAGCCCTTTCATACTCCCCAAAAGTAAACACGTTTTACATAGAGCAAAAAGTGAAAAGCGCGGATGTGAAATAAACACCCAGCGGCCGCTGGGTTATTGCGCGCGCGGGGGCTGTCGCGTGCGGCATGGAGGGAGTTGCGTGGCGCGGGGTGGATGAAACATGGCAGCGGCGCGGGTGATTGAGCGTCGTGGGGGGAGTGGAGCGCGCGGCGCGGGGGGCAATTGCGCGGTCGCGGAGATCGCGCACGACACAGATGGGAAAAGGTTGCGCGGCGTGGGGGCATTTGAGAGGCGCTGGAAATAGCGCGCGCCACGGGAAAGCAGATAAGTTGCGGTCATTGCCGCGGGCGCACACTGTTTTTGTTTTGGCCCGTTCTCCCTCGTTACAAGTCGGATTTTAGATCCATTTTCGCCTACGGATTCGTATCGAGACGAACTACAATTTTTCTTAAGACCAATCATCTGAATTCGAACTCCATATTTGTCCACCAATTAATCAATTAGAGCATCAAATCCTGAAACAACAAAATTGACATATAAGCTCAATGCAATCAACTATTGAGTGAACGAGACCAAAATATAAACCTTTAGCACACTGAAAACACTCATAAAATCATCACAAAAAAGGATAAAACATGTTATAACTCAGGAGCCTTCCCCAGTCGGGCTGATGCAACAACATGAAGGTGAAGCCCAAGAAGACACCCAAGACCTGGAGGAAAATAACCGGCCCACGAGAGTCACAAAGATGCCAGCGTGCTACAAGGATTATGAACTTGAATAGAAAGAACATATGGAGTCTTGGTCCCCACTTTTCTGTTAGAATATGACTGCTAGTGCAAAGTTTGTAGCAGTCTTTTGGTGAATAAGTAGCAGATTGTTTTATTGGGAACGACATTCAATTAATGAAAAGTATTAAGCTCTTCTCTATCTTTCTTCTTTAGGAGTTTGACTCACTCGAAGTAGCCATTTGCTCTCTTTCTCTCGTTACTATTATATCATAGTCGATCAAGCTAATTGGGTTGATGAGGTGAAATAAGGGCAACTAAAGCGTCAAATTAGGTTGAATGGTTTGTAAACGAATTTTAATGTTGTAGAGAAAAATGCTTGTCAAACTAAATTGCAAATATGCAAGACAACAACAAGATTTACGTGGTTCGGGAAGAATCCCTACGTCCACGAGAGAGTGAGCCAATATTATTGATAATCCGAAAAACTGGTAAAGAGATTACAACACACACAAGATCTCACCAACACTCAATTGGATCTAACTCAAGAATGCAGATTTCTTGATTACAAAGTGTCTCACAGTAAACTCTCTATACCTAACTCAGCGAAGAAGAATAATGAGTGCAGATAACCTTTAGCTATATGTATCATAGGTGATTCCTTCAACTCATGATCTGGACCGTTAATGATCAACGCACCAGATTAATCATCAGAGCAATGTAACAGCAGCATGCAACGGTCATGTACCAAATAACAGAATGATGACTTATTTGATGCTCAGTCCCTAGACTTAAAATTAATATCACCTCAAACCCTCAACACATAAGCATGCAGCCACTAAGAGCATCCGCATTGGGCTTACTTGATAGCCTACTTGATAGCTTACTTGATAGTAGGGGACCACATTGAGTAGAGGAGGCCACATTGTGATTACTTGGTAGCCTACTTGATTTTTTTAGTTTTGATTTTTATGGTTTTCATTTAAATTTAATTGCTTAAATTTAAATACCACAATTTAATTCAAATCGAAATTGCATTAATTTAAAATCCTACAACATACCAAACAAAAAAATCTAAAGACATAATTTAAAAATACTTAATTAAAACCTAAAAAATATAATTAAAAACTACATAATTAAAATCCTATTCTAAATAAGTCCACGACGCTTGAGCACTTCTTGGACCATGTAGTTGTGCAATGTTCTTTGTGCATCCGTCATGTACGTCGTATCTGTGTTGAGGAGCTTCATATTGAGCTCCTCCCTCTTGAGCTCGTTCTTCTTGGCGTACTTGGCGGTGATTGCTTTTAAGTTCTGGTCGGACCTGTCCAACCTCTCCACCAATTCCGGTGGAGCCTCCTAGCTCTCCGACGCCTTCCCTTTCCCATTCGCCCCCTTATTTCCAATTGGCCGGGAAGACGAGATCTCCTCGCCCGACGTCGAGGTGGTGAATTCGCCCGTCTTTGTAGTCTTCGTCCTTTTCGAGGAATGCACGTCTCTCTCGAGGTACATCAACTTGAACTTGTAGTTGTTTTCTGAGAATTTTCCACACGTTCTAATAGTTGAACGCACTCTTAGTTGGGCTCCTACCTTTGAAGAGAATTTGGGCCTTGTCCCGGAGCATGTCGTCCGAATGGCTGGAAGGCCACCGGGCGCGCGTCTCTATCCAAATTGCCTCCCAGAGCCGCAGATTCGCGCTCACTCGGGCCCAATGCCCTTGAATTTGGCGGTGTTTGAGGTTGGCGCCGATGAGGGGGTTGACACGGTCGAGAATCCGTGTCCAGTACGCCTCCTCTTTTTGATCGGCCCCACGGCTGGCGTCGTTGGTCTCCTCCGTCCAAATTTAGACGATGAGGTCCGTCTCCTCGAGGGTGTAGGTATGACGGATAGTCATTCCTTTTGCCGCCACCACCAGCGCCTGCTTGTCATGCTTGATCTCGTAGGCGATTTCCTTCCTCCGGTTGCCTTTCTTCGATTTGGCGGCGCTATGGACTGCCGGTGGATCCTCCTCGTCGGTTGGAGGGTCATCCCCCAAGTTACATCCCTTCAAATCGGGATGATAGTCGCTAGAGAGATCGGGGCACCAATTTAGATCATAGTAGTTTGAGTTGTGTGGATCCATGGAAATTGTAGAGAAATGAAAAAGGTTGAAGATGGTGTAGAGGAAGAAGGTTGAAGATGGTGGAAATTGTATAGAGAGAAATAAGGAAGAAAGGGTTTTAAAGAAGAGACGAAAAAAAGAAAAAATTAAATTAAATTAAAAATCAATCAAAGACCGAGTACCAAGGCTGCCAACGGTCACATTCCACCAATTTTGAAAATCTGATTTTTTTTTTTTTAAATTTCGGCGCATGCTATGCACGCACCCAAATTTCTCCTCCTCAAGTGCTACACGATGCATCGAGGAGTCCTCGAGTGACGATGGGCTGCATTGCCCTACTCAATGTCGCCTCTATTCGAGTAGGGCGCATCGAGTAGAGCGATGAGAGTGCTCTAATACAACAATGCATTTCGATATTCTTTAAAATTAAGGATAAATATCACTTTAAACCCCTAACTATTTTAACACTATCAATTATATCCTGAATTATTGAAAATAATTTTTTAAACCTTTAACTATCAATTTTGTATCAATAGTATCATTCATTCATTTTTTAGTTTCAAAAATTTGACGTGGCTCACCGGATACCACAATGTATTTAGAATCATTTTTTTTACCTATATTATATAAAACGACGTGATTATATGCATTACTCATTAAAAATTCGAAGGATGAAAAATGGATAAAGGGTACAATTGATAGTTCAAGGTTTAAAAAATTATTTTTAATAGCTCAGGATATAATTGATAGTGCGAAAATAGTTTGGGGTTTAAAGTGATATTTACCCTAAAATTAATGTATAATTTAAATTGTTTGATTTGTCCAATGCGTTAGGTTTGAGTTTATTGATTTTAAATGGGAGTGTGACTAGATGGTTATTTAGGTCTTATATCTAATATTAGATCCAAGAAAAATCTATAATTAAAACCATTATTCTAAAAAAATTATTGAGAACAAGGATTGTAGTGTAGGCTAGTTACTTGGTGCATACTGACTTATCCAGTATGTGTCACGATCGAGTAACACAATATGATAAATACAGAATAGATATAGAAATTGTAAAAAGATTAACATTACATCGTTTTCAGAAGAAACTGAGCCACGTACCATGTATGTGTTGAGAGTGTGAAAAGGGTTTTTGTGTGCCCTTTTGTCCCTTGCCTAAAGTTTGTACTAGAAAATAGAATCATTAAATTCCAATATTCAGGGCTACCATATTTGGTTGAAAAAAATGATAGGACCTCGACACGTGTCCACTCAACAATCATATGATTAATCAATATCCAATTTTTTTTAGTGTATGTTGACCAAACGGTAAGGGGTTAATGTCTAAGGCGTTCGAATCTCGTATGACACGGCCTTTAAATTTCTTTATTTCAATTTTTTATAATCAATTTGGAGAAAAATATAAATCGGCTCCATTCTTCACAATAATATATAAAGCCACAAATAGTAATATGCATGTATAAGATATGACGAAAGTTGGACACGGAGGTTACCATATTGGGGTGGAAAATCGGGTACCCGCGGGTACCCTACCCGCAAAATGCGGGTACCCGCGGGACGAAAACCGCTGAAAACGGCACCCTCACCCGACCCTCTTCCCCGATGCGGGTACCCGAATACCCGCAGCGGATACCCGCTGCGGGTATGAGGGTACCCTCACAGTCCCGCGATTTTTTTTTAATTGTAATTTTGCGGGTTTTTGGTCCCGCTGGAGGGTATTTCGTCCCGCGAGAGGGTATTTTGTCCCGCATTTCACCAAAAAAATTAAAAATATCCTTTTTATTTTATCGATTATCCATAAAACCTTTCTATCTCTCAAGTACAGCTCTTGGATTAATTATATGAAAATTTTGCTACGAGAGACGGCAGATTAATAATGGATGCAGCAAACTTATTGATATAAATAAATGAACTGAAAAGCTTTGTAAAATTATGCAGTACGACAAACAAAACAAATGCAAACTGAAGAGATGAATGAATATCGTGAAAAGTGGCATCAAGTGAGTGATGAGTGGTACTTAAAGCAAGTTTGGTTTAATTAATCAACACAAGAAAAGGGTCAGAATTTAACGACTTGAAGGCAGAGCAAGTTGCAACATTTTAATGTAATAAGCAATAGACGAAAAATTAGGGCTAGGAGGAGTTTTGGAGGTTTGGGGGTTAATTCCTAAAATTCTAAATAAAATTATTAATTTTAATTTTATAATGTTAAATCTGTGGGTAATGCGGGTATCCGCGGGTATACCCGAGGGTACCCTCTACCCGCAATTTTTGAGGATGCAATACCCGCACCCGACCCTCCACCCGAATTTTGCGGGTATCGGGTACCCGATACCCGCGCGGGTATCGGGACGGGTGAGGGTATACCCGATACCCGCAACCCGATTTTCCACCCCTAACCATATATGTATATGAATTGAGGTGCGCGCATGATTTCATAAGTTGGATCCTCTATTACCTACTTGCGGGTTTCATTCTTTATTTTGTATTTATGGATTAAAAACATGTAGCAATTTAGAGATTAAAGCTTTATAGTATTATTAATCTATACTATATTAAAAAGAGAGTTTCTAATTTCAAAATTAAGCGGTAATTTTATAGTTATAATAAAATAGAAGGTTTATGTTTTTTTTTGAAACGTTTTTTTTAAACGAATAAAAGGTTTATGTTTAAACTATATATTTTTCTGTTTATTTTTATTTTCTTTAACTTCTTATTTGTTGTTACATTTCTTTTCAAAATTATGAATTTCGATTAATTATAAAATATTTAATATGCATATCAAATTAAAGATCACAATAAGAGTTTTAATATGATATATTTTATGAAAATATTTGATTTAAAATGTACAAATTAAATTTGTTTAAATATTAAAGTTTTATAAATTTCTCTCTCCTTTCTCATCTTTTTTGAATAAATATATATTTAATTCTTTTTAATTAGTATTTTATTTTTATTTTTTTAATTTAATTTTTTGTTTTTTTTCATAATACCAAATTTTATAATTGTGATTTTTTATATTTTTTCAATATTCAATTAAAATTAGTAGTATTTTTTTTTATTATATTTATAAGTATAATAATTGAATTAGTATTAATTTTATATAATATAAAATTTAAAAATATTTTTTCATGCACGGGATGCAAATGCTAGTAAAGTTAAAAGAAACTATTAGTCTATCTAATTAAACGATTGTAGAGAATGGAAAATATTGGCAATATAAAACAATCCCCACAGCTTGTCATTAATCTCATATCACTCTTTCAATTCACAAGCGGTTCTACAAAAACGTCGCAAGATTCAATACACTCTATAGGTGTTTGGTCTGAGTGATAGGATAATTGATAAAATATTTTAACTTAATAAGGTGTTCGGTGTGTATGATTCGACTCGTGATAGCTAATTTGATCCACACTTTAATCATATTCATTTAAGTGATTATTTATCTTCCCAAAATTTAATACATTATTTAATCATCCTCTAATCTTTTTAATTTATCTATGTCATCCATCAAATTAATCATCCTCTAATCTTTTTAATTTATCTATGTCATCCTATTTAGTTAGGAATATTTTAATTGAGACTCTATGGAATACTAGCTACTCTAGGTGTCTAGCAATAGGGAGCTTCTTTGTATCCAATTGAGCACAAACCTCTAATTTCCATCGAGGCCCAATTGTTTTTGCTCAATGGGTTTTAGTGCCATTGCTTTTGCTTTGGTTTTCTTTGTCACTAATATAATGCCCAATTGCCACACATAAACCCTAAACCCAATTCCCATTAATAATTCCTGAGAAGATGTTTAAAATTCAAATGAGAAATAGCGAGATGCAATGCCTTTTCTTGAGGTAAACAGAGATTAAATGTTTTTTTTTTTTTCCTAATGTTAGTCTTTAGATTATAACCTAAATACGAAGAGATAATATATTTCCAAATACAAGGGTAAAAACTTTATTGAAGTTACCACATTAGCAATAACAAAAATAGTCCTCCTCTAATTTTATTATGTGCTAGAAATATTGGACCAAGGATTTCCTCTACACAGCACATTCTCAATTCTTTTAAAAAAAGAAACAACAACAACAAGAAAAAACACCTAAGCATAACCTATACAATAAGTTGTACACATAAAACAAGAACAACAAAAAAAGAAAAAGAAAAATTCTCATCTTCATACTCATCTGGAATTCTGGGGAAAACCTGCAAGCTTCTCACTTTCTGCAAATCACAAATCAACTTAACAAGGCCTTCCTTCACTAAGACGTCGCCACCGCCTCCGATTGTACGAATCCTTCTTCTGTGCAATCTTCGCCATGTACAACTTACTCGATCGCCATTCCATACAAGGTAGTGGTCCTGTATGGAGTTCATAATTAATCTCCATCTCCAGGTGAGACGCTTAGGCCAAAACGCGAGTTCACAAGTCGGAGTCTTCAACTTCAGAGCATACCACGAAGCTAGGAAATGCTAGTGTTATATCCCTGCAAAGCCAAATAACATACCTCACATGATTCTTACCCGGAAGAGGCCTAGACAAAGTAAAGACGAGTTTGAACCGAGCAGACTATTCTGATAGACTTACTTTAGATATGGAAGTGTCATATTCTTGATAAGGGATGGATTTTGGGATACAAATTCCTTCCACTCATCTAGGTCAATCTTTCCATCGCCTTTCTTATCTGCCTCATCAAATGTCTGCAGCATAAGAGATACAACGGGCAGAAGATGAAACACGTTCTAAAAAGTATGATCTTTAAGGAAACAGAACACAATGAGGGCAGTCCTCACCTTGTTCACGATCATCTCAATATATTCCTCCGAAAGAACTACATCCGATTCATGTAATAGTGCCAATACCATTTCTCTCAACTGCCAAGAAATTAGCAAATATCTTCATAAAAAAAGAAGAAAAAAAGAACGAAGAGGATGAAGACTTCATTCAAACTGCACGAACTATGAAAACTTCATTCAAAATCCAGTGGTCCATGAAATTTTTCAGAAGTACATAATTTAGTGATAAAGAATAAGAAAATTGAAAGGAGAAGGCCTACCTCTTCCCTTTCAATGAAACCCGTGTTCCTCAGATCATACACTCTAAATGCAACTGTTGAGAAAATGTATAGTAAGATGAGAAAAGCAAAAGTGATGCAAGCATTATGATGTTAGAACGAAATACAAGCAAAATGTGCTTCTTACATGCAACTTTCTCTGCAACTGATGCATTAGGGTGAAATATTCCTAACGACCTGACAAATTCTCCAAATTCAATCACTCCGTTGCGTTTGTAGTCAAAAATATCAAATACCTACATAGAAAACTTTTCATAAAAAACTACTTCTAGATAACAGCATAGATTTTAAAGGACGTATCTATACATCTGAAAAGTGAATGAATGAAGTCGTGATAACCTACCCTGTCCGCAAACAGATTTCTCTTGTATCTGTTCCTGAAGAGAGCAAGCTGGAATTCTTCCTGATGAGTTTGCAATAAGGTTAATGATCAATGAGTGGAAAAGTTTCGATAATGACCAAGTCAAGACATAAACAAGCAGCGATGATACCTTATGAATGAGGCCATCGTCAATTATGGAGCTACTTATCTTCTTATACAGTTCGTATAAAGCCTCTACTTCACTGACAGAAACTGCAAGATAAAAATCCTATTCAATAGACTAGTGGCAGCCAAATCCAGAGAAAAAAGTCAGGGAGCACAGAGCGAATTCGTGCAGCAGAGTGAGACTTATAGCATGGCTCATACTCACAAGGTGTCTCAGCAGCGAGGATATTGGGCTCCTCATAACCAGGGGCGTGTTTTGGAGATTTAGAGTGAAAGCAGCCCATCGGAGTAGGGAAGGTCACGGGTTAGTCGATTGTCATACAAATTCATGCTATTGTGGCTTCTGATATAACCTCACCTGCCAAAGATGAATCGCAGTAACTTAGTTCAGCACAAAAGAATTGTTCGTAAGTTTCTGATATGAACTTAAACTTCGAAATATTGTAGTAAAAATAATGAGGCGCAACAAGCTTACATATACGATTGATGAAAATGAGCAAATAACTATAATAGCTTACTTATCCAAGATTCCAAACAACACGAATCAATGAACAGAAGTTACAGAACTACATAATAGAATGCTCAATTTTATGCCACAACAACCAATAAAGATCATATATGCAGTGTGGAGATTAGCATGGAATACAGCAACGAATGAACCAAATAAACAAGACACACACGGAGAGCCACTTCATCTAACTTGGAGCCCTTCTGAAAATGTAATGTTTATACGTATTCACGCATACTGAACCTTTTCCAACCAAAATGAACAATCCTCATATGTCGACTTTCTCACATATGTGTGCGTCTATATATATATATATGGAATATGAGAAACCAAGAATTGACGCAGTAGCAGCAAAATACTTAAATTACGACGACAAAGATGCAGATGTCAATCCACCATAAGTACAGAAGATGTCTCTGAATTTTTAATGCTGATCCACCTCAAGTGCACTTATAATTCGAAAATAAATGAAGCCGCCAATACTCATGGGACCAACCTATTAGCAAATGGTATCAGATCCACACAATATTCAACGGAATATTACAAATTCACTTTGGACTTTATACTATCAGCCAAAAAACTACTCATGTACAGTTGTAACAAAAATACCACAACTATAAATAAATCTAATCCTTCGTCATCTTTTCCCTCAATCACAAGGAAACTAATGCTAAATTCAGTCCATACCAATATCAAGATTTAAAATTCTAAAAGATAATACATATATATTGTAGTATTTCTTATTGGTTCTTGGAGAACAGATATATTAAATGTTTGTTTATCATGCCACACCTTCAACAAAGTTTCCCAAAACTCAGTCTTTTAGGCAAAAACATGCAACAAAGAGTTCGATTGTGTGTGTGTGTGCGTGAGAGAGAGAGAGAGAGAGAGAGAGAGAGAGAGAGAGAGAGAGAGAGAGAGCCCAATAGAATGAAATCAAGAAGAGGCTAACCCACTTGGTCGATTGCTGATTATATCAAGAAAAAGAAGGTTTTCAAAAAACAAAAAAACTTGATCCTGATCCGCACAAATTCCAAATTTTTGACAAGAAAACAGAAATTCAAAGAACCCACTTCAATAAACTCACTTTAAATTCTCCGTCATTTCCCATTCCAATAGAGAGGGTCATAACGAAAAGAAACCCAGAAACTAATTCAAGTCAAGAATGCACAACAAAACTCAAGAAAAATACACTGAGAAAATGACGGATGCAATCCACGCCCAAAATTCTGTTGGAAAAGATAAAATAAAATAAAATAAAATTGCAGTGGCCGAGAGAAGAAGATAGTCGAGGGAGATGAGAGCTGACCGACGAAGCGCAGGATATTGAGAAGGCCGTGGTGTAAGCGTTTGTCTTGTTGCACCCAAATCTGATTTCTTTATGCATGTATGAATACTACTATTTATAATAAAGATTTAAAATAATAAATTAATTAACGAGTTTTGAATGTACTATTTATTTATGTAGTGTGATAGATAAGACTCGCGATTTGCGAGTATGCAGGCGTTTACTTTGTGAGGCCGTCTCTCTCAACACTTGTGTCAAAAGGCTTTGGCCTTTCTGCATGCCATGAACCACATTGTCATTAATACGCAGACAAATTAGTTATACATACACGTATACCTACACCATCACTGCCACTGCTACCTTTCTTTCTATGGTCTTTTTCTTAAATTCTTTATTCCAGTCCCAAAAATACATCTTACACATGAATTTTATGCCTTCTTGCACATGAATTTTATGTCTTCAAGCATAAGGATTTTCAATTTTTCTTTTTTTATTTTTCACATGATGAATGTTTATGACAATTTCAATTCTATGAGGCAAAATGATTTTCTGACGTGGCAAATTTACGCCGTTTGACGAGTTGAAGTGACGTAGATAAAAAGAGTAATTACGTCAAAATGTATGAAATTTAATAAAATTTTGATTTTGTATATAAATTTCATTTTTTTTTTTAATTTTCACATGAACGACAAACGATTGCCCCCAAATCAGTGTTGAGTACCTGAGGTGGATGCCAGAAATGTCTCTGTGACTTAAACGAACAATCTAGCTATTAAACGACATAATTGAAGTAATAATGAAACATTGTCATTTCACTATGAATCTTCATATTCTTAGTTAGGGTGTAATGATGTTGCTAGTTTGATGCTCGTGGAACAACAATCTGAAGAAAAATTGGGTGAACTCACAACAATATATGAAGAAAATTTTGGCAAACTCACAATAAGAAATTTCTAAAGTTGGACTGGACTAGTAATAGAACTTTCGATGTATGGTGAAACGACGAAGTTCCTTACTAGTTCTACTAAGGCATTTAATAGATCATACGTTTAAGCCACATAGACATCTTATACCTTTTTTATTTACGTTGTGAAAATTTGTGCGGTTCCGATTTGGGGATAATTGTCGTTTATATTAAAACAAAAAAAAAATCGCATGCGAAATTAAAAGTGTGTGAATGTATATTTTGGTGTTATTACCCTTTTTATATACATTGCTTCAACTTGTCACGAAACATTAATTTGCCACGTCCAAGAAATATTTTGGCATATGAGATCGAGGTCACCAAAAATGAGAACAAACCATTGATTTATATTTATCTTGTTTCTCAAGAAATATATTCATTTTTTTATATAAAATAAGAGTGGAGAACCATTCTCAACACTTATCATGAAGATCTACGGTAAACGTATCATCTTAATGGATTAATGCACCATTTAGGTTCGAATTTTAGAAGGAGCGGAAAGTTCATTTTTTTCGAATGGACTAGATTTAACAATGAATGTATTGATTTTATAGAAATACTGCATTGTTTTCACATTTTCTGATTAGGCACCACGTCCCTAGGGATGGAATTTGTGGCTAGTGTCGAAAGGGTCGTGGTACGACAAGCCATGCTATTTTATTTTGTGAGAAAGTTTGCGAAAAAGTGTGCTATATACTAAGGGCTAGTTTGATTAGTTAGTTAAAGGCATATTACTTAGATATAAGCCGTCTACTCAATGTTTGATATTCAACCTTCCGAAAAGCAGCAGCCCGCTAATTGACTTTGGGCCCGGTCCAAAACACTGTTCGATAGCTGAAAGAGAAACGGGGTAGACCCTCTGTTACCTTTCCTTCATGCTACAGTAATTCTTGTTTAATTTTTCATTCACACAATTGCCCCCAATTCCCATCACCACCAACACCACTCTACCCTCGCCGACATCGCTGTTCCTCACCAATGTTCACCGGCGGTCAGTAGTTGCATCGGCGGCGGTATTAATTCTTGCGAAGGGAACTCATCGATTACCACCGATTTCAGTTTCTCACCTTTACCAACAATATCATGAGAAATCCCCTTTCCAAAATCGTCGCCTCCATTGACTTAAACCATGCAAATCTGCAAGGAAGTGGAGAAGGTCTGAATCTTGAATTTTGATGGGGGGGATGAGATGGGTTGTTTTTTTTAGGGGTTTTGCAGGGGAAGGGAGGGATGCAGCAGTGGGCTGAATCTTCTTGGCAGTGGGACGAGCTGGCGCTGGAGGGAGTCAGGCGGCGATGCGCCGATTCTTATTAGCGGTGGGGCGGCGCTGGAGGGAGGGGGAGGCGGCGGTGGGGTGAATCTTCCTGGCGGTGGGCGAGTCGGCGCTGGAGAGAGGGATGCGCTGCGCCGATTCTTGTTGGAGGTGGCGGCAGGCGCTGGAGGGAGGGAGAGAGGCAGTGATGGGGGGCGGGGGGTTGGGATGGAGGTGGCGGCAGACGCTGGAGGAAGGGAGAGAGGCGGTGATGGGGTGGGGTGGGTGGGATTGAAGATGATGGGAGAGGGAGAGGTCTGTAGCACAAATTTGGTTCTACCAACGAAAATGTTTTCGACTTCTATTTTTTAATTAATTTAATAGTATAAGGTTAAAATAGTAATTTCACTATTTAATCTATATTTTAATTTAAACTATCAAACAATTAATTCATACTATCTAAATTTTAATCTTGATTTATCAAACACTAGGTTAAATTACATGGGTTTCATTTCCTACCATGGGCCTCCTAGTTAATAATTATCACTCCTTAACCTACATAATTTATCAAACACCCCCTAAGTGTTCAAATTTGGTTTGTTTAGTATTGAATCAAATCACGAACTTCGTTTATCGAATACTTTGAGGCTCACGAGCTTAATCGAGTCTATACAAACTTTCTAAATTTATATTTATATTCAAAACATTGATTATTTTTTCTTTTGAAAATAAATTATTTCATTCAAAATACTAAATATATTAATTATTTTCTTATAACAAAAAGAGTTAATTGGATATTTAATATAATTATTATTAATTTTAGTAGATAAATATAAATTGTACCTATTAATAAGCGAGGTGGTCTTGGGTACAACTAGGTGTACCATACAACTGGGTCCGCATCCTGACTCAAATCATGTAAATGACACTATTATGTTATACAAATGACATTGTGTATAAATGACATTATAACATTGTAAATGACACTGTCTATAATTGACACTATTCATAAATATAAACGTTACTTCTTGTAATTGACATTATAAGATTGTAAATGACACTATAATATTTTAAATGACATTATAAGATTGAAAATGACAATATAACATTTTAAACTGTTACAGTATCATTTATATAACCGAATATTGTCAATTATAGGCAGTGTCATTTGTATAATCGAATAGTGTCATTTATACGATTTTGGTCAGGATACGGGTTCAGATCAGGATGCGGGTCAACCCGTTTAAACGGTACACCCGGTTGTACCCAAGTTTTTGTGTTAATAATTTATATTTTTTAAGTTGAATCACTTAACGAACGTGTTCACGAGCTAATTAACGAATCGAATACTAGAGTTTGATTTATTTATATCGAACTTCTCTAGACGAATTTGAAAGAGCTTTTTTCAAGTCGAATTCCGAATATTAGCGAGCGAGTTAGTTTGTTTTAGGGCCCCATGTGAATGTGGTTTCATCCTTAACGTTGGAAAACGGATGAGCGTTTCTATTTATAGAAAAGATTTCGAACTATATATGGCTTGTGGATCTATGGCTTTAACGATGTCTTTGCCCTTCATGGCTTTCTCATATTGTATCTCGTCATACTAATTAAGCCTAAAAAAATATTTGACTTATCTTGGTTTATCATACCCCAAGGATGATTGTATTCCAGTTGTCGAATTTAATAGTTTTTTTTTTTTTTGGCATATGTGCTCTCAAAATTATATATATAGAAACCTATATATAACTTTAGTATGTAAAACAATATACTCCAAGATATAGTTGTCATAAATGGAAACATGCACACACCGAAACATCTAGTACTGATACATTGAATTCATTGTAAACCTAACCTTGAAATTTTGTTCTTATATGCAGTTATATTTCTCAAAATGCTGTTTTGATTAGTTATGTCAAATGAATTGAAGATAATGATTGACTAAGAATTAACACGCCCATTATATTTTTATTCATCGCGCTAAAGTTTGACGTAGGATTGGACTATATTGAACGTACTAAACAAATTAACAAATTGAAATGATATTATGATCCAATTTGAACGTACTAAACAATAAATTGAAATGATGATATTACGATCTAAATTGATTCAAGCTTCAAAAGTAAAATATAATTAAATTAATGTTTAATGCAAATCCAATATTTTAAAAAATAATTACAAGTCCAATATAAACCAGTAATAATCATACGTGCAAAGTAGGTACGGTATCCATAATGTACGTATTCAACTAAGAGCATATTTACACCTAAAACATATATAATATAAAAAAATATTCTCTTCGTCTAACAATTCGTGTTCTAATTTATCATTTTGGTCCGTTCACCAATTTGTGCCCTACTTATTTTTAGTAACTATTTCCGTAATTACTATTCTTATATTTTACACTTATATTTATACATAAATGTCATTGAGAGACTCACCATTTTTAATATTAAAAAATGTCATTAGTCAACTATACTTACTAATTGTGGGTTCTCTTTTCCACTCAACAAATAAATAATACACTATTTTAAAAAATTCGTGTCTCATTCCCTTAGAACACGAATTAGTGGATGGAGGGAGTATATTTTTTATAGTTATAAAGTTATTGTTGGACTCTGTGTATTTAATTATCTTTTATTTTTTGGTCATCTATCTCTTATGATGTCCACTTGATTTGACCTAAACGAACCAACCTTAAGTAATCTCCCAATGGAAATACTCACGTTTCTAAAAGTTGTGATTTTATTATTATATTAGGACGTCTTTGAAAATTGTGGTATTTTCTTATTTAAAAATGATCCTATAAATTTTTCTTTTCATTATTTATAAAAAGGTGTGAGACTCAATTTCCACTTAAACATAACTATCATATTTTTTTTTAAAAAAAATGTGTTATCTTTTTTTATCCATAATTTTTAGAGACGGACGGAGTAATTTAAAACAAAATTTGCCAATTCCATAAAAAAAATTAAAAAGTGTTAGGTAGGTGATCTATCATATCGTTCGTCGTTGCTATTGATAATGACTAGAGATGTTGGCACAAAATTGACAAGAAAGGGGAACACCACTGTACTCCTTTAATAAAAAGAAAAAAGGGTAAAATTTAATAGTTATGTCACTTTCTATATTATTTTACCTTTTCCATATATGACGACGGCTGCAATTTTTCCTTTTCTAAAATATGGATTAAAATATAAGAAAGAAAAAGCTAAAATGTAACGGAGCAAATGACGTGAGCTGATTTCATAATACATATTCACTTAAGAAATAGTAGCTCCATCCACCATAAAAAAATAAGTGTGATCTTGTGTGCGTGTGTTGGCCAAATGATAAGGGGTTAATGTCTAAAATTAAAGGTCTTGGATTCGAGTTTTTCTATGACGCGACCTTTTAATTTTTTTTATTTAATATTATAAATTTATCCAAAAAAAAGATAAGTGTGATCTTTTTATTTTTAAGCATACATATTTATATTTTATCTCATTCACACATTATTTATAAAAAAACTTATTTGAAAAATTATTTACTCCCTTCATCCTTATAAAAAGTATGCACTCTTAAATGACACTAATTTTAATAAAATAGTTGAATGTATTTTGAGTGGAGTAAGGAGTCCCACTTTATCGTGAGTGAAAAACTTATCATAAATAAACTGGATACATTTTATGTGGACGGACGAAAATGAAAAATTAGATAGAGGACGGAGGGAGTACTACTTAACAAATTATTTTGATGACTTTTTCTTTCACTTAATAGAAATCTTCCAATATTTTTTTTCAAATTAATGTCGTCTCATCTACACCACATTTATCATGGATGGAGAGAGTATGAAATACGAAATATGAACTTGGCTTGAGATTAATCGAGTTGAACTCACTCATCGATATAATGTCATTATTAATCAAATTTACGGTATTAATCTTTAGTAATTTATCATAAGTTGGAATTAACTATCTACTTTCGTCAATTATCGACTTCACTATGAATCTGTATATATTAACGATCGTAAATGTTTATATACCAAATTCAGGATGGACTTGTGTGGTTCGGTGTGCATATTCGGCTCGCGAACATATTCGGCTCGAACCTATTCGCGAATAGGCTCACGAATATGTTAGCGAATAGGCTCACGAATAGGTTCACCAATATATTCGCGAATAGACTCACGAATAGATTCATTAAATAATAATTTTATATATTTTATTTGTTAAATATTTTTTAAATAATAAAAATAATACTCATAATTAAAAAAATTACTATTAATTTGATAAATTATCGATTTGTTAAAAAATAAATTATAAATTATGATTTATAAATAGTCTAGTAATTATTGAACAAATGTAATTTCTTTTATTTTAATGAAACCTTAATATATAAATAATTCGAATCGAGCTTGAATTTGAAATCGAGCTTGAAATTCGAGCCGAGCTCGAGCTCGAGCTCGAGATAAACGAATAATTAACGAGTCGGATTCGAACCAAACTCGAGCTTGGTATTATATAAGCGAGCCGAGCTTGAGCTCATTTTTAGGCTCGAATTCGAGCTCGAGCCGAACCAAATCTTCACGAACCGAGCCCGAGCCTGAATGTATTCGGCTCGGCTCGGTTCGTATACAGCCCTAGTGGTTCCTCTGTATATTGTTAATTTGGCCTATTTGGAATTGTAAAGTAAACTTATTGGAAATTTAATTCACCGTGCTAAACTGCTAACAAAGTTGGACAGTCCTGATTGGAGATAATATGGATTTCATTACCCACCCAAATTTAATCCATGAGCTCATTTGGTGACACTTGGTAGAAAAGTAATGGTTATTCAAAAATATGATTTTCAGAACTATGGTTTAATTTGAAGAAAATGAGTGATCACAATTTCCTTATCTAACGTTTAGTAAATACCACAAAAATTATTATATATAATTCAGAGCTTAGGGTTGGATTCAAATCTATACTATATTAAAAAGTTAAGATTTCAATTTGAAATCAATTTAAAATTGATTTTAAAATTAAGTGACAGTTTTATAGTTATAATAAGATTGATGAAGGTTTATTTGTAAATCATATTTTTCTTTTTATTTCCTTTTTCTTTATCTTCTTTTTTATTTGTTTTATTTCTTTCTAAAATTATGAAATTCGACTAATTATAAAATATTTAATATGCATGTCAAATTAAAGTTCACGATAAGACCTTAAATTTGATATATTTTATGTAAATATTTCACTTCAAATGTAAAAGTTATACTTATTTAAATTTTACAATTTTAAAAAAATTATATCTCATCTCTCATCTTTTTCTAAATAAATCTATTTTTCAATTCTTTTTTTATTATTATTAACTTTTTTTTTTACCTTTTTATCATATCAATTTTTATTATTGTGATTTTTTTTAGTTTTTAATATTCAATTCAAATATACTAAGTTAAAATTAATTTTTTATTATATTTATAAATATCATAATTGAGTTGGTATTAATTTTATATAAATATAGAAATATAAAAATGTTTCATGTGCAATGCATGCAAATACTAGTTTAATTAACATGTAAAAATATAATAATTGAGTTATCATTCAAGTGTTTAAAATATATTTTCACTATTGTACTACTAACAATATATAAAATTTTCAATATGAATAAGATATTTTATATTTTTATTAATCTTACAAATTCAATATCGCTCAGTAAGATAATTAGCAATTGAGAAGGCACATAATATTGAAAATATATAAAATATACTACTACTAAATTAATGAGAAATAAGTCGGACACGTCCGGCGCAAGTGATCAGAACATTTTCGGAATATTTAGTTTGTACTTAACCAAAAGATGGGAGTTAAATTAAAAATGTTTATAAATTATGTCGAATGTACAATCAAGTGTACATGTTAATATTTTAAATGCGTGATGAACCTTTATATATATATATATATATATATATATATATATATATATATATATATATATATATAGGGTCAGCTTCAATGAAGACCACTTCCCTATATAGAGAATAGAGACCAAATCAGAGCCATTGATATCACCAAAATCAATGAATCAGATTAATCAGAATTCTTCAAGTTTAGGAAATTCCGTAAATTCCTCATTTTCCAATTCTGGGAACCAACGAACATTAGTATGTTATTATTATGAACTTACGAACATACTAATGTTCGTCGATGTGTTCGTATAAAAAATAAATGAACATACTAATGTTCGTCGATATGTTCGTATAAAAACAAATGAACGTACAAATAAACATACTTATGTTCATAAGTTCATAATAATGTTCGTTGGTTCCCAGAATTGGAAAATGAGGAATGTATGGGATTTACTAAACTTTTAGAATTCGGATGAATCTGATTCATTGATTTTGGTGAGATCAATGACTCTGATTTGGTCTTCATTCTCTATATAGGGGAGTGGTCTCCATTGAACTCTTCCCTATATATATATATATATATATATATATATATATATTTTGTATATATAAATTGCTCCCTTCAGGATTCGAATCCAGGATCTGTATTCATCCAACAAGATGATGCATCCACCATAGATCTTGATAATCGAATGACTAAAAATGGTTCTCTGTTCTTCTTTTATTTAATGGTTCTTTCTTGAACCTCTCCCTATATATATACTAGTACGCCCGCTCGTGCGATGCACGACTAATATTAAAAGTGAGTGATATTTTAAATAAATAAATATACATATTAAATGTAAGTAAATATAATTGATATTGTGTATAAATATAAAAATCATCAAATATCAAAAGCAAGTAAATGATAATGAGTATCATTATGTATCATATAATATTCTAAGATTTACTCCTATAAATTTATACAAATCTAAATATCACCTTTAAAAATTTACTTTTATGCTAAATAGTTTTAAAATGAACAAATTATAAGTTTAATCTTTTTAGTCGCATAAATATTAAAAATGATGTCTAATAAAATACTATAAAAATAAAATTAAATTAATAAAGAAAAGGGAATGAAATAGGGAAATATATAACCGTGAAATTCAAAAGAATGGATTTAGGAGAGAGAAGATGATAGATGAGAGAGGAGAGAGAAAAAGAAATAAATTTATGACTTTAAATGATAATAACTTATTTATTTTAAATTTATTTTTTGTAATTTTTACATCAAATTAAAGATCTTTTCGTTATCTTTAGTTTAACATCCATATTGAATATATTTTTATGAATTAAAATTGATGATTTTTAAAAAAGAAGCAAAATTGAAAAAGAAAGATGAAGAAAGAGAAAATTTGGTGGGAAAAAGTTTACGTTAAACTGGTGTTTTATATATTATATAGATAAGTTGGCTAATCTCAAATAATCAAAGACAGAAATTTGAAAACATTCTAATACAAACACGTAATCGTGCACGAGAACAATGAGTTTGGCGGCTTAAACGATAAGTATTCGTCAAACGCTGACATGAGTATAACGAGTTTGATCGCTTAAACGATAATCAAGTAATTGAGATTCGTTGCGAGCGTAATTTAGTGGATGAGATAGATAAAATATTTTTAATTAATATGATTACATGAGTAAAATGAGTTTGGCCGCTCCCATGTGCCACGTATTTCAACATGAGTAAAAAGATATTTTTCAATGCCAACAAGGCCTAGTTTAAGTGACAAAGTTGAAGCATTCAAAAACTTTTTTTTATGAGAGATTGTAGGTTCAGTTCTATCCGCGTGCAGATAATTTTCCAATTTTTATGTGGATAGTGGTCCCGCATGCATACGGATAATTTTTTCACCTTTGTGTGGTGTAGAGGTCCAGTCTAGGTGCGGGTTGCTTATCTGATTATATCTTAGTTACCTCTTGTAATTCTAAAAAAAAAATCGATCTCCAATATTTTATGATAGGGTTTCCTTTTAACTGGTCTATAAATACCTCAAAGTATTCCAGCAAGTTAAAAGACTATCTAAATATTGTGAATTTGAAATCTCTCAAGCCATCAAGCATCATTTTCTTACACTGAAGCACTCATCGTATTTCGAAGAAGAGAGTTCTTATGTGTTTACAAACTGCTTTTGGAATAACAAAATATGTGTTATTTCAGAGTTAGTACACAAACACACCCTTAATCTAGGCGATCTTAATCTATGTAATCTCAGTCTAGATCCGGGCACACTATCTTCAAACTAATGTTTTTATTGTAACAGTGTGCTCACAGTCGGAAATCCTATCGTTAACTCTTCACCCTCTGTAAATAGTTAGATGTTAGAGTTAGAAGGAAATTAGCAAATGGGCTACTTGTTTATAGTCTGAAAGTTGAAGGATTGTATTCAGAATTGCAATCGTGAAAATTGCATTTAACGGTTACAACCTCATAACCCATGGATCAGTCTAACGCAACTAATCCTGGTCAAGCTGAACTTGCAGCTACAAAAGCAAGGAATTCAAATTAAGGGATTGTCCTATAAACTAGGACCGTGGACGTAGGACTTTTCTCCGAACCACATAAAAAATGATTGTGTCTTTTACTTAAACATTCATATTTCAGTTTGCTATTATGTCTAACTGCTCAGCATACTAACCTACACAATCATCAGCATACACATGAAATTGATTATCATACTTCATCAACTGACTCAAGTCACTATTCATTAACCGATACTAATAAGCTGAAAAGTTAAACTTGAAAATATTTCTTAAGCGAGTTAAAACTTATCATCACATTCTGCACGCGTTTTAGTTATTATTCCAACTGACTAATTGTTGATCTGTGTCACCCAACTAACTCGTTATCATCTGAGTTTGCCTTAGAACACATAATTTAAAAAACGAGCAAAAACATTAACTGGTCTATTTCCCTTTCAAACACTAATACATACTCGCCTCGAGATCAATATGTTTCTTCTTTTTTTGTCTAGAGCGTAAAAATTCCCCGAAATGCCAAAGTAGGCCTTGACAATCAACAATGATTTGTACGTTGCCGGAAAAGTGGAAGGAGAGAGAGAGAGATATCCGCATTCCAATGCTTACGTGAGATATTGGAAAAGGAAAATGTAAAATGATGGAACATAAATTAACTATAATGGAACGTGAAAAATCTACTGCGGGATATGTTGTTTGTTTGTTACTGAAAAATGGCTGCTTTTGAAAAATGAAACCAATAGAATTGGTCGGGCACGGGCTAGTCACGGCTCAATCACCAATTTTCATAAAAAAAATGTTAAACGATCGAAAAAATCATATTCCCCCCTCCCCTCCACCTTTTCTCTTCTGTCGAAACAACGACTCTTTTTTTTTCTCTCTCTCTTTTCTCTTCTATAAATACATACTACTTCCATTCTATTTTTCACATTCACACACAATTCCAACAATGTCTTCCTCCAACTTCTCTTCCAACAATTCTTCGTCAAATTCATCCGACGAAGAAGTTCTCAATCAAGATCACCTTCTTTTTCCTAATTCAAATATCAATCCCGGAGCCTTTTTCATGCATCTTGCCTCGAACTTCATGTAAGTGGCGTCTACTATTAATTTTTATCCTCCTAAGAAAAAAAGAAGCATAGATATATTCTTCGTGATCGTGAAAGCGGTGGTGTTCGGCTTCATCGGGATTACTTTGACGATGAGCCTATTTACAGTGATTCATTTTTTCGTCGACGATTTCGTATGAGGCGTTCTCTTTTTTTGCGCATTGTGAGTGCGGTGGAGGTCGATCCATATTTCCAACAACGCGACGACGCAATGGGGCGGCAGGGCTTCACATTTCCAAGCGACGAGAAGAAGATGAGGTTCAAAGTGATGCAAGAAGCTGCACGGAATGATGTAGAATGAGCTTTTGGTGTTCTCTAAACTCGTTGGGGGCATTATCAAAGGCCCGTCTCGTTTATGGAAGAAAGAGGTTTTGAGCGATATCATATGTTTGTGTGCATCATTTTGCACAATATGATAATCGAGGATGAAGGAGACCATGCTACCAATTGGGAGGGTGACACGGGCGGTGAAGGTTCAAGCACCGGTCCTCAAACGGAGATCCATTCCGGAGCGCTGCCGGAATTCGCCTCCTATGTAGCTCGGAGTCAAAACCTATAGGATAGTCGGTTGCACACTCGCCTTCGAGATGATTGGAGGAGCATCTATGGGCACGTTTTGCTCCACTCGAGCCATAGACATGTTTTTAAATTATTGTTTTTTAATGTAAGTTTGATTTTAATTTCAATAAAGTTTTAAGGTTTGATTTTAATTCAATGAAGTTTTAATTATTAAATTAGATGTCAAATTTAATTGAGTTCAACATTAAAAATAAATCCAAAATGGAAAATAAAATTAGAGAGTCAAGTAGGAGGCTCTCCCACTGTGGGGAGTGAGCTCTTAAATGGTGAAAACCACTTTTAAGAGTCCACCTTGGCTCTCTAGTCTCTACTATGATGCTCTTAGCATGACTCAGATAAATGTTTTTCTTTTAAACAATTTTTCTATCATTGGTGCATTCAGAAGTCAACATTAATTATTGTTACCATTAATAATACAGATGCAATATATTATAGGTTAATAGTAGATTTTACCTACTCTCAAATAGATAAATATATATACATATATATATATATATATATTCACATAAATTAAAATATATAAATAATACCCATTTTTTGAAAGAATTTGACATTTATACCACCCTTAATGAAATTATAAATAATACTCCATCCGTCCACTAAACTTGGCATGTATTCTATTTTGGATCGTCTCATTATAAGTGGCCTGTTTCTATAAATGGGGAAAAGTTAACCCTTAAAAAAATATAGGTCCCACCACTTTTAACCAATTTACACCTTCTCCTTAATTCCTGTGCCGAAAGTTTTGAGCCACTTATAATGAACTAAACATAAAAAATAAACTTCCAATCAGAACCCGTCATATCCATCTCCCTTCTACTTAGAAATTAAGAAGAAGATAAAAAATTAAGAAGACAAATAAGAGAATAAACGAAACGTTCTGGCACCAAAATCACAAAAAATTGGGTACAAACGGGGTATTACGTACAATCAGGTTGACCCGCACCCAAACTCTGATCTGCATCCTGATTCGAACCCGCATCCTGACCTAAATCGTAATAATGGTACTTTTCGATTATACAAATGACACTGCCTATAATTGACATTATTCGGTTATATAAATGACACTGTAACATTTTAAAATGTTATAGTGTCATTTATAATTTTATAGTGTCAATTACAGGAAGTGTCATTGATATTTTTGAATAGTATCAATTATACACAATGTCATTTACTCCCTCCGTCCCTCAAACATCTTCCTAAGGAAATGTGACACGAATTTTAATAAAAGTTACTTGTGTATTAAATGAGTGGAGAATAGACCCCACAAAAAGTGAAGATTGTAAGAGTAATAGTGAGTGAAATTATTTCCAAAAGTAGGTTAGGAAGATGTTTTGGGGACGGACCAAAATGAAAAGAGATGAAGATGTTTGAGGAACGGATACGCATTGTCATTTGTATAACAGAAAAGTGTCTATTATAAACAGTGTCGAATAGTGTTATTTACACGATTTGAGTTAGGATGCGAATTCAAATCAATATGTGAATCAGAGTTTGAATGCGGGTCAATCCAATCGTATGGAACGCCCGATTATACCCAATACCATTTCCACCAAAATTTGGCTCCCATGTGATTTTGAAACTTTAATGAAAAATGTAAGACTTATATATATATATATATATATATATATAGAGATTTGATATGCTAGGCGTCCAAAATGAGCGACATGTGAGCGACACAGCCGCATCACCAGATTTTCATTCTCTTTTTAATTAGTATTTAATTTTCCTTTATCTTCTTTCTATTTAAGAGTTTGTATTTTATTGATTTGTATGTTGACTCCCATCCTCATGTATTTAGATTTCCTCCATCGATGTTTCAAATCGGATTTCTTCTAGCGGCGCCATCGCAATTTTTGAAATCTAAAATTATGATGTCTTGTTTTGCTCACTAGGCTTTACTGTTTTTTTAAATCAAAATCAAAAGTTTCGTTCTTGCTTGCCAAATTCTCTGAAAAATCACCGTTTCTAATACGAATCTGAGAATTTTTTTCATGTGGACATAAATTGTAAGAGGTTAGTTTAGTGAAATTAGGGCTCATAGATTTTGAAATTTGGGGAGTGAAAATTTGGGGTATTTGAAGTTGTTGGTGAATCGCGATTGTGAGGGATTGTATTTGTGCAGATGGATTGCTGAGTGTGACGAAAAAACAAAGAAAACAGATTTTGGCAAAAAGGAGGAGGTGGTGTGCTGATGCAGAGAGAGAGAGAGTGAATAGGATAATTTTAGAATAGCAAAAATGAAAAAAGAAAAAAAAAAAAGAAAAAAAAAATTTGGTGATGCGGCAGTGTCGCTCACGATGATCGCTCTTTCTAGGCGCCTAGCATATCAAATCTCTATATATATATATATATATATATATATATATAGGGTTGAGTTCTATAGAGAATTATCTTTTTGTTCATTATGAACAAATCTATATATTTTACGAACGTATCAGTATAAGTAATGAACATACGAATTTAGTAAAAATAGAAAAAAAAAACTCGCCATTGGTAGGATTCGAACCCGGGGCAAATTTATGTTCATGTGGTATATTGATTTATTCATCAAAATTATAAATATGTTCGTTTTTGTTTCACAAATTCTCTATTCTCTAAATATTTAGCATTCTCTGTTGAACATTTCTCTCTATATATATTGATGGTGGGGCCATATTTGATGAAACTTTAATGAAGAATCAAACTTTGATGAAAAGTCAATATTTTAATCTTTCTTAGTTATTAGAGTAAGATATTTTCAATAATTCAAAAAAAGCGTAAGATTTTCAAGATTCAATAATCTATGTAGTATCATATTTAAGATATATAGCAAGACTCTAATAAATGAACCAAATCCGAAAGTTTGAACAAACACGTTGAAAATCCAAATAACTCTAGATATATCAAATTAAGGCATTGAAAAATCTAGACGAGTACATAGAGAGAGTACATATATAGTTTTGCCGCCCCTACAATAATTTAAGAAAAAAATAATAGTAATAATTTAAGAAAAACTGTATTTATAGTCGGTCAGATATGCACAGCCGGTCCGGCCTGGCCCAGTACATTTTCTTTTGGGTAATTTTATACATAGCCCCCATTTTACTCACTATAGCCTTCTAATTTAAAAAATAAAAATAATATTTTTTACTATT